>NC_140772.1:55143144-56393144 GCF_044657685.1 Stegodyphus dumicola | reverse complement strand
CACACTCTATTTTTAATAATTTTAAATTAACATCTGTTTATAGGATCGGACACATCCAAGTCATTATAGGAAATATAAATTCACAAAAATACAAATAAATGTGGGAAAAATATCTCTTTCCACAGCTTAATGTATTGTTTTCAAAAGAAGCATTTTTTAAAGATATAAAAAGGTGCAATTTTTAAACAAGTCAATGCTCTTTGTCATCCAGCAAGATCTTGAAACATTATTTTGTTTCCTCAGAGCTTTATGTGTTCGTTTGGCCTGGAAGTAATTCTGAACCTTACTGAAGAAATATGGAATACTTTCAAAAATAAAATCTACATATATACTTTCAAAAATAAAATCTACATATAAGAAATAAATATGAATTAATTAATTCAAAGAGCCCTGAGAATAGGTCATTATGGCGAAGATCTACAGCAACACTGCAAAATCTTTATAGAAAGAATATCTAGAATAATGCAGGCTTTGTCAAAATGCAGAAGGCATCTTACTGAACACTGAAATGTATTAATATTGCTTCAAATACAATTTTTCTAAATCCTTTGTTTGGAAATATCATTAAATGAAGATAATATACGTCTCTTAACCACAGACTGAGAGACATTAAGAAAACGTGTTTCAAAAATCTATAATTTGCACACGACTGCATTAAAAAATAAAATATTTCTATTTGTCTAAAACAAAATACAAAACAATCTTTGCCAACAAAATTTTAAAATGTAAGTACTTTTTACTTTTTGAAACAATCTTTTCCAACAAAATTTTAAAATGGAAGTACTTTTTACTTTTTGAAATAGACAGCCCCTTTCCGTTTTAAATAAAACAAAGCAATATTTAATTTTTATTTAAAAAAACCATAAAATTAAGCAAATAATCCAATTTGCATTTGTACAGCACGAAACGTTTTTAAAAGAAATTATTTTTTATTAGTTTATACATTACATATAATGATACTAATGTTTTCCAAAGAGAGAGAACTGATATAAAATTATTATGGTTGTTTAGAGTACTTTTACAAAAGAATCGTTACTCATGACTAAGTAATCAGTCACGATGCAAACAAAGAAGAGATGACCTCTAGATAGTGACTATTAAGTAATAGTGATTATATAGTGAACTAGTAAGTAAATGACTATACAATAAGCTAATTCATCATATTATAAATCACCAAGGAAATTAATCATGAGTGTAGTAGTAATTTTCTTGAGGATAAAATGAAAAATTCGCAGGTCGTTTGCGTTGTAAATCAAGACATTTCGCGGAACTTCTCAACCAAGCATTTACGCTAGCATTTTAGAAGGTAAAATGCCATCAGATGTGAAGCGGTAATACAAATATAACGAAGTTTTCCCCCAAAAGGTCGCCGATGTTTTCAGAAGATTTCTGTATTCTCTAGAGGTGGTCGCTTTAGAAAATGTATTTTCACTTTCGATGTTTCTTATATTCTAAGGAATACTGGTCGCTTTCAGTAGTGATTGCCGTAAAAAAAACTTCGTTATAACTAGTATGGAACCAAATATACAAAATATTACACACTTAGATTTATAAACGATGCTATCAACGCGGTTACTTTTATCAGAATTTCTGACTCACGGGACGATATTCTGTACTGATTTGAGTTCTGATTTGGACTTGGGAAAAATTTACTTGGTATTTACCAATAATTAAAATGATTTAAGCGTAAAATAGCTAAACAGTTGTAACAAAAAATTAGAAAACAGTAGCAATATCTAAAGATCTAGAAAAATTTTAATATTGAAGAAGTTTCAAACAATCACCGAAAATTCTCGGAAGTAATCGCCTAAATTTGAGTCCCATTAAATACGTCGCCAAAACTTCAGTTATTTTCTCAAAAACGATCACTGTCGAAAGAAAGAACTATTCCTGAAGGTAATAGATAAATGAGTTATTAAAAGTATAATACAATAAACAAAATAAGTCAAATAAGTGATTGGCGTTAAACTGACTTCAAAGAATGATTCAAATATATCAGCAGTTAAAGATATTTATGTATAGAAGTAGAGGGCTTTCATTTAAGATTTCAACGATTCCAGTAGTGTAGAGATACCTTTTTCATATATTCAATTATTTCATCATTATTGTCAACTCTGAAGATAATATACTGATGTAAAAAATTGAAGAATAATTTAAGAAAGTAATGTTGCTTGAGATACATAGAAAGAAAATTTTAATAGAAATTCAAAACGTTAGTTCCATGTCGCATAGTTACACAGTAAACATTCATAGTGGAGATAAAGATGGTTATATTAATTATTCTGGATAGTGACAGCAGGATAATGAGAGTAACAGTTTCGGACAGAAACAGCATGAAGTCAGTGCAATGATTGAACACCATTAATCAAGCATCATAGTGACTTCGAGTGAGCGCAGAATTAACAAGAAGTCAAATCAAATCTACACGTGACAAATGGAAGTTTTGGAAGAAAGGCGTGATGTGCCGCCCTAAGACATCTTAGCCATTTTCAATTACGGTCGTTAATCAATCGGACAATATCTTTATTTTCAGGTTTTCATTCATCAGAAAAATCTAATGAAATCCAAATCTAAAGAAATCGTTCATTTGGGCAAATTACAAAAAAGCTTTACTTGCGAATGAAGAATATTATTAATATACCTCCCTGCAGACTCTCCATCATAAATATGCAAACCGGTATGTATATTTACTATTTTTCCTTCCCAACCAAATAAATTCAAGGCCATGAAAATTCTTCGAGAAAGAACTGCATGTTTCGTGTTTTCTCCAGATGAAAGTGCATTACGATTCAACCATTTTGCTTTCTATAAGGCAGTGAGAAGAGACATACTACCAATTTTGATAATTAAGTTGAGGCTATATTTATTGCTCAATCAACCAAGCGCTCGGAAGAGTTAATTTCACTCGGGCTGTTATTTTTTCGGATAGCCGCGTTGCAGGTTATCACCAACAATAAATTTTGCACTTCCGGACGAATTTAGGAATGTAGGAAGATTCTCAACACTCTGACTGACTCAACTGTCTTGCAGTAGATTCATGCTCACTGTGGTATGAAGGAAAATGAAAGAGCGGATTTCCTGGCAAAGAAAGGAACAGCTATTCTACAAACCACTAATAACCATATGACTTTTAATTCTGTAAAACTCTTAATTAAAATAGAATTTAAGAGGAGGTTTGCCTCCTACCTGTCAAATTAGTCCAAGGGAAAGCCTGGCAGTAAGTACTTCATTAGTTCAAAGCCAGTTAATTTCAGATTTTCCTCGTCCTATAGCCGTCACGTTATTTCGTCTTTTGACTGGTTGCAATTGTCTGAATGCCTATCTTTTCAAAATTCGACTTAAGGACTCTTCTGTCTAACTTTGGACAGTCCACGGATAGGAAGCATATTGAAGAATGCACTGTGCTATTATCTTTTAATTCTATTGTTCTTCAGTATTAGGAAGCAAGATCAAGGCTAATGGCTTCGAGGCCAAATGCCTGGCATCTGTATAAATAAATATTAATATTAAGAATCAATATTTGAAATAAAGCTTATTCATCAATTAAGACAACTGACATTTAATCTTCTTTTAAGATGAAGTGGAATGCTGGTGACCTATCTGAATGTCCCCCACTAGAAAAGGAAGAAAGAAGAGCATGCACAGTGAAACCATTGGTTTGGATACAAGCTGCTGCTTCTAAATGCTAATCTTAGGCAGTCTTTAACTGACTGTTGCTACGAGGCCTTTATGATTTTGAAATTATATACTCTGTTTGCTACCAATGACAAGAAAAATTACAGTAATGTAACTTCATAAAACATTTTATAGTACTGAAAATGCATTTATCGATATTAAATTGCATATTACAGTGGAACTTGGACTGTATTTCGACAAATACCTAGAAACTGAAGTTTCTAAGTATCTACTAGAATCTTCGTTTATAACTTCATGGATACATGGTGTAATCCATCGAAGTTATCTCGATTATACACAATATAAAAAGGGTAACTTTTTTTTAAATACCTGCTAATAATACCAACAAGTAGTTGCTTTATCTAAAGCAAGTTATAGCAATATACTGAATTTCCGACAATCCATGTACGGGCCATTCGTACATCATTGCTCAGTAAAATTATGACTGGAAATTCGAAGAAGAAAAATTCTTACGACTTTTTGGAATAAATCAAGGTTCCCCTCCCCGCAGTGAATGTCATTGCTTCAGCATGACATTCACTGCGGGGATGGACTGTAATTGCTTCAGATTGTAATTGCTTCGCATTAAAGATAAAGGCTTATTTTAATGCATGGGGGGATGAAGATCCCAGACATCTTAAAATAGGAAGGTTCTACCGTGAAAAATAACGCATGATTCCCCCTGAAATTAATTCTGGCGCTCAAGAGTTTCAGACTGCAGAGGTGTGAATGGAGAAAAAAGGGATGCTAACAGGTTTGTTTCAGACCAAGGCTTTGGTGATGCAGTGATTTAAAAACAGGCAATAGCAGAGCATGAAAAAGATATGAAGGGGAAATACGCAAAAAATGGCTACTGTAGATTCTGGAATGTGTAGAGAAGTTATGTGAGTAAATAAACTGTGTTCAAATTTAATAACATCATAACATTGTTCTTCCTAAACCGTCTGGAAGAATGTTAAAAATGATTTCCAAGAAAAGGAATGTAATGTACGTTTTTCAAGAGAATTGAAAAATTTCACCATTAACTTGTAGGGTTTATATTTATTTTAACTAACATTTATTTTAAGTTTAAACTACCTTTCCTGTCAAGCCTTACTTTCCCCTGGAACTGCCAATGCCAGCGTATGTAAATTTTAGTAGAACGCGCAAGGATTCAAATTATCAGCGGAAGTATTCTGAGTTAAATAGAAAGGAAACGAGTTCGAGGTGTGCTGTTCTTACTTCACGAACGCGGAGGTAGTTAGGCAGAAATTGAAGAACCCCGCGTTTCGGCCTGTGTGCTTGCCTGGAAGAATTGTTAATCGTTCAAGTGATCTTCAAGGTTGCTGAATTAGCAGCGGTATTGTAAAACGCGGTGAGGTTAGTTACTTTTAGAGAGCCTCGTAGTTAGAGTCTTGTCTTTAGTTTCTTTTCAGGTTATTATTTTTATTTTACCGCCGAGTTGGCGTAGTTTGTGAGCATCAAGAGCACGCACTTGTAATTTAATACGTTGAATAAAAAGGGACTTAAACCCTTAACAAGACTCTGTCATTTATCCAGTTTCAACAGTCACCTCTTGGTTGCGTGCAAGTTGGAGGCGCGCAACGCTACAAACTTAATTAAACTTGTAGAAACATTAGGTATTTTGGAAGCAGGAGAGATGAAAAATGAGCAATGCCCTCGCCGGGTCTCGAACCACGGACCTCTCGAATATGCGCCAGGTGTGCTGATGACTACACCACGAAGGCATGCTAAGAAGGCGGGAGAAATACTTTATAAACTCTATACTTTGAAACACTTCAAATACTATATTATACACGTTAAGTGAGTAATTCAAACACGATCTATACATGGTTAAGACAATAATTCAAAATATCTGAATTAATTTTTACAATAACCGTGCATTAATTAAAAAGTTAAAAGGCAATTTTGGGAAACCTGTGTAAATCCATGCAATAATTAGCACAATAGGTTACCATTCTTGTAGCTACGAATATAAAGGCTACGAGAAGTAATACTCGATGAGAACAATGTAAACACTTTTTGTTTAAGGCTGCTGTTATTTGTATTACTTTGCTCAAAACTTTCATATATTATTACATTTTCCTTGGCCGCCCAGACGTATAGCGGTTAGGAAAGCCTACTGCAGTGTACCGAAGGGTCCGGATTCGAATCCCGGAGAAAGCATGGTTGTAACTGTTCGTCCCTTCATAGGAGGCGACCGTTGCTGCCTATTAGGTGCCTTTCGGAATCTTCGATACGTTCCCACTTAACAATCCCACTTCTCGATTATGTTTCCATGGATCATTTCAAACTTCAGACTGTATTTTTCAGTTTTTTAATGATAGCATAATTCCGTCTGAATTGCAATGTGAGATAGCAAATTGCAAATTTCACTTTTATTTATTTATTTTTGTTTTCAGAAGCTTTTCGAAATGTCAAAAATATAATGCATTTTAAACCTTATTATCTTTATAACTAACTGGTTTATGATGATAAAATTTTGTACACTTATTTCCGATATAATTAATATTGGTATTGCTGTTTTACTTTATGTTTAATGGGTTTTTGTTTTAATTATTTTATATAAAATTAAAATGAAATACCTTCTTTGTCATCGACATAAAATTGTAATAGGTATGTGCGTGGAATTATGGATACACAAATTACTATTTTAGTTGATTTTTTCCGAATTCAAGAAGTTATGTATATTTAAAATGAACTATTTAAAAACACTGAATTACGTTTCTTAATTTTTTTTTAATTTTAGAGATGATAAAATTGATTATTTTAAAAATAAAATTAAAGTCAATTTTTATTATTTTTATGCGAGAAGCAGTGGTTATATACTCATAGAGGTTTATACCACTAGTTAAAGTTTTCTGAAATTCTGACTAACAATTTTAGAGAAATCATTCACGCAAACAGGAAAATTATACTTTTGAGAAACCATAGCCTAAAGATATAATTATCCTAAATCTTATAAATACACTTTCCTTTCTTAATTGGTAGTTCGGTAAGAGGTTCGCATCCCGCGAACGGGCTGGCTGCATGGACCTTTTCGTGGTTTTCCCTAGGTGTAACGTGTATACGAGCCAGTCCCTATTAGAAAGTCCTCCACGAAGGCATCCCTCCCCTTAGGCAGATAGCCCTAGTGTACTTTGCCGTATTTAAATAAACCAAACCAAAAATTTCTTAATATTAATAAAGACTATAAGTATAATATTTATATGTAAAATATAGTTTTATATGTTTGTAAGCACGCATAATTATATATTTAAACTGTATTGCATTCATAATCAACATAATTTTAATTGAGAAAACAAAAAGTGACGAGTCCAAATTTAGCGTCTATGGCATATCGCCGATTTCGCGCTAAATCTGGCATCCTGCCTTCCCTAAACCTGCTTTGCGGGGAAACTATCTTACTGCAGCTGGCCATATCGTAACAATATTTATCTTACAATTTTAATCAAGAAACTTAGCTATTAAAAATAGCTGCCGTATCCAATTTTATTCCACTGCTGGAAATAAAATACTTTTACATTCCATGCCCAAGCTTATTGTGCTTCAGTAAAACCTAAGCTATTTTAATTTTAGATTTAATCTTTTTGAGTAACAAAATAAACGATTTATTAGGAATACAAACAATTATTAAGAATACTTTTTTACTTTTTAATATGACTGATTTAAATCAAAATGCATTAAAATCATGATACATACAATCAGAAATATTAAATATTTTTATGAAATTACACTAAATGGGTTCTTGACATTAAAATAATTATATACTTTTTTTCTTTTTTGTGATAAGTATTTTAGGCGGGTAGTCGTTCGAGCGGCATGTTTTAAAAGAAATAACATAGTGAATATTAAAAAAAGTATAGCAACCCCTAACACTCTAACAAGAATTCTAAAAATATTCTATTTTTAACTATTTTATGACCCTGCTGTTAAATTTTATGACATAAGTGCGAAGAATGTGATACTTAATAAACACATAAAAAGTTAACAATAAAAACACACAAAAAAAAGTTGTGTAAATCATCTTACTACGAAAACTGAACACCGAACAGAGGAAAGACTAGCGGACAACCCCGCCAGCTGAGGGGGCTGAAGCCCGCTTATCATTGTTCGTGTGTATAAGAGTTGTCATTGTAATTTCGCCGGTATGTGAAAGTTTGACCGAACTACAAGTGTACAGCGGTCATGCGCGGGCTGCGCCCGCTTTGTTCACATATGCATGGAGAAGATACTGCATAAACGATACACATGCGTTATAGTGCGAGTGCGAAGAAAGTGATGCTTAGTAATAAAGCTGAACAAAAATTTTAAATTGTGCCAGCAAAAGTGAGTCCAAAAGCAGATTGGTAACCTGCGATGCTCAACAAGAACCTACAAAATCTTAACAAACTTTCTGGTGCAACGTTAAAATTTGATTTCGCATTTTCATTATTTTTTTTTTTTTTTTTTTTTTTTTAAGTTTATAGCCGCATATTTTATGCATCATGCTTATGTTATTTACCGTGCTTATTTTATGCATCATGCTTATTGCTTTCAGAACCTTTATTCAGTGCATTGTTAAAGGAATTGATGCATATAATCTCTTTTGCTAACTGCACCGTGAGATTTCGAATGTGAAATGAAAATCACACAAATGGAATCAAAATTCAGAGTTAAAAGGAAATGTGTTACTTAAACCTTTAATCAGAAAATATTTCCGAGAGCCAAAATCAAAATGTTATTGAATATTATCCCCAAAGTGTAATATTAGTGATGGTTGATATAGCAGTTAGTCATCAAGGAAAAGACAACTGAAGAACTTAAGTAGTATCATACAAGTATGCAAAATAACAATACGATGATTATTATTGTTATTTCTCTTAATTCGAAATACTGTTCCACCAAGATACAAAAAGATAGATATCTGAAGCAAATGTGTTTTTGAAAACTATTGTGCACAGAATGATAAATAAATACAGGAAACTAGATGCATGTATTTTAAATTAGGAATAAAGTTCTTAAAAATATTCTTTAATGTAGGCAATAAAGACTACTGCGTTCTAGCAATCACAGTGGAAAAAACGCATTTAAATATCATTATGCTGAAGAATTCAGCATTTTGAAAATAAGACAGTATAATTATTATTTATTGAAAACCCATGTTGTAATATAGTTAATTATCCTTAACCACACATTTGGAAACAAGGTACGTCATTAAGGTGGTTTGCACGTACCTCAGAATAAATAAACTTTGTTTCTTGTGTCATATCATAAACGAAAAAACACGACAAGTAAAAAGCAGCATTTACACCTCATTATTTTGAAACACTTTTTTTTCCACAGTTTCCAAATGAGTTTATAAGTCTAGACGAGCATTAATAATAAGAAGTTTACGATTGGGGTCTAGTTACCGGAATTTAGAAACAAAATAACATTACGAATGCTATTGTGAAAATGACGCCATTATGTAATACCGGTTTCGAAAAGGCATGTGGGCTGTTTTTCGTTGTTTCTTTCTCAATAAAGTTCTTGAGTGGTTACATTGTATCATTTGCTCTAGTAATGATTGCAAAACTTATTTTTACTGTTTTTGTGCCAATACTCGCAGCATTTCTCGATTCTTAATATAATAAATAAATAAAAAGCACCAATTTATGCTTCGCCTAATATAACTTGCTTGTTAATCAAGATAATCTAATCACTAAGTAGATGACTACAAAGAAAGTATCTTTATGTGATTAGCTGTCCATTAATTAGTAAGATAAGAAATGAATCAAATTAAAAACATTACAAAAATAGCAATTAGCGGTTGTTGTCACACCGATTGCATTTCAAAACTTAAAAGCAAGATTTTATATCTGATCAGTGGATAAGTAAAACCGATAAAGATAGATAAAGCATACGCTTAAGACAGATAAATCATACCGTAAGATATATAAATCATACGCTTCAAGTTTTTCTGTACGAAATCGAAGTTAAACATCCATAGAATTCAATTACAATTAAACGGTTACTATTTCTTTTTGTATTTTATATTCTATTTCCATCTGGTTACGTGAAAATATAACTATTATATGAAAGGAAAAAATCTGATGTGTACAGCACATGACTTCCTTGTACGGAATATTAAATTATACGCATTTTTTCTTGCATTTCATTTAAACTTATTGGATTGAATTAAATCTACTTCGCCGACAGCGCATAAACCACAATAGAATAAATGCATTCTTTAAAATTCACTATAGTATTTGTTTACCATAGCGACACTCTGGCGCTAGATTCACTTAACAGTATTAATAATTATATGACAGTTAACTTATATAATAATTACATAACGGAAACTAAGTTAACTGTTATATAATCCAATAATTATATAACAGTTAACTTATATATTTCGTTCATATTGTAACTCATAATGCACAAAATTTATATCATTTAAAGAATAGAATTATCTAATCGTTGGCACATGTTCTATTCAAATACTATAATAAAGCTAGAATGATGTATAAAAGAAATTAAGCAAACAAAACAAAAAAGAAACAGTTTTTCACAGACGGTTGAATATTTCTCATTTAATTAATTCAGTTCTCACTTCGCGAGAAGGCAAAAATGCGTAAAAACTCAAAATATCTATATTAAAAATTACGAAGTAAAATTTGAAACACTTACTTCCTCGAAAAAATTCCAGAAAGAATTAAGCATGATTTAATTGGCAATAATAAATGAATGCGTTATCTTTGTTGTTGGGAAGCTAAGTTTTTCTAGACTGGCAACAAATCCACTAGTCTCTGTTTCATATGCAAACATCAATGGCCGCCATATAAAAAAGGCTTAGCGGCACTTAGACAACTTTAAAATTGTCGATAATTCTCAAATATTGCATACAGATTTACTAAAGGCATAAAAACCTTAACCGGAAGATAAAAATAACATAATACAATCATTTTTAAAGCAAAAAATGTACAGTTTACAAACATATAAGAGTAAAGAAACTGAGATCACTGAGCCGGGTTACAGAGTGGATATATATATATAAATATATTTATATACGTTTGATGTGGCCGATTGCAACCAAAATACGAGGTGCACATCTACATGTTATAGCAGTCTTATATACAAAATTTCAACGTTCTGAGGCTACTCGCTTTTGAGTTATGCGAGATACGTACGCACGTACGTACATACGTTCGTACAGACGCCACGCAAAATTCTCTTCAGAATTAATTTTAAAGCAGTTTTATAATTTTTTGAAGCAAAAGGGTATTTTATTCTGTCCTTACCTACAGATATCACGCAAAAACATCGTTAAATTGCATTCAACACGATAGCGTTCAAAATGGATACTTTCGTTGAAATATGCTGCCTGAAACTTTTCGCGATTACAATACTTCCTTTTTACTTCGTACAAGGAAGTAAAAACTACGTAGTTTTTTTAAGGTTTTTCCCATTGGGAGTACCCATACCTAATTTTCTAATCACGCTATTTTATCTAATGAATTCATTTGCATTACATATCAATAAAACGAGCGTATCGAATAACATTAAGAAATGACCGAATAATTACTTTTAATTGAATCAACTGTAACTTCTGTGAACTATATGGTGTAATAGCTAAGAAATCAGAAATGAGCAAAAAACATTCACTTGCAATAAATAATAAAACATGACATAAAACTACAATCTGAAAATTTCAGATTACAATCTAAACCTTCAAAGTCTTACCCCTTAAATTTTCAAAAAAAGTTTTTTAAATTAATAAAAAACTGTAAATTGAAAATCTTAGGCAATAGTTTAACACTTTCAAAATTTAACTACGAATTTAAAAATTTGTATTTTTACAATATTTTTTAACAAATTGAATCAAAATTTTTTATTTTAAAAATAAAAAACTTAAAAAGAAATCTGATTTTGGTATATATATTTCCTTTTAATACCTGGAACAGTTTAAGCGTAACAATTACCACAGGTCTACTAGTTCAAAAATTATAGAACATAAAATCTTGTATTTTTCTAATTGGCAAAGCTAGATGGAAAGAAAAGTTATTGCCAATAATTCTACTTCATTGTAAATTAATGCCACATGAAAAGTTTCGCACTTATTTAGTTAAGATAAACTTAATTACTCGATATAGTTGTGGTTTATTTTTCTGGATCGCCTTTTGGATTCACAATAAACATTCTCTTCAAATGGCTGTACTTCCTGTTTTACCAGAACACGCAATCTGCGACCTAAAAGAATAAACGCCTCGCGCAGGTTTCCTTCAATAACATATTAGTTTTTTCTGAAATAAATCATTTTAAAAATCGCCTTCATTCAAACATTATTATAATAAATAATTATGTAAATATGGATAATTTTGTCAAGGATCACTCGAAACAGCAATTGTGTTTGGTCTGGTCTACAACGAAGCAACATAACATGTACCAAGATTAAAACCCAATTACACAAAACGAAAAGAATCAGATTTTCCATTTATTCAAGATCCATTGAAACGTTTTCTGATATCTAAAGATTATAAAAGATCGAATTTTGTCCTTAAACAGGTTGCAACAGGCAACTACAATAAGACGTACTAAAAACTTTAAAGGCTTTTCTATGAGAAGCGAAAAAAAAATTCTAAATTTCTAACACATTTAACAAAATCGAAAAGAGTAACAGCAGGCTTTATTTTCTTAACTATTTATTATACATATGTACTCCCAATTGCAGAGCTTCTCGAAATAAAAGACATAGTTTTATGAGAAAGGTCAAACTCTTTGGGTGAGAGAGTTTTTGCAGATGTAAAAGCCAACATTTTTATGGTCGCTGTGGTTCCACAATGCTTAATTAGTAGAACCTTCAGTATGTTTTGATAAATACAATAAATGTCATAAACGTATATGCCAGCTTCGAGGAAAAGACAGTAATTAATAATTTCATGATACCTGCAATAAAGAAATTGATGACTGCTGTTCTGCTGAATACGGATCCATTAATCGCCAAAACAAGCAAGTTCTAGTTTACAATTTCGCCTTAAAGCTTGTCTAAATCTTAGCAAAATCGCTTAGTAATAATCTTTAAGGAAGTGATTACCTAATTGCTAATATAACTAACCGTTCTAAAACATTAAATTCGTTTTTCGAGTATCTACACGAACTTTGCATAAAGGCGTGGAATTTTTTTTTTTATTATTACAGTGTAATGAATAAATAATTATTTTTCCTGTAAAAAGTAAGGTTTTAATTTTGCAGAATGCTACTACCTACAGAGCTGAAACTCCTCATTAACGAATTCTCAGAATTTCTCAAAATATGGTATTTTGAGAAACTCTTAAGAAGAAACATACACTGGTGTGCAAAAATTAAGGACGAGACGGTTTTTCCAATATAACTTTGTACAAAAGCTTTCCAAATCAACACATTTAATACCGTAAGATCCCCAATACGTAAGGACATAAGTAATGTAAGCAACACTTACTAAAAGAGAAATCAGAGGGATAAAAAGAAGCTTTATTGAAAACGTAGCATGGAGCGCAATGCGACTGAAGGCCGAAACATCCCTGTGATGGATGTCCAGCAAGAAACAGCTGGTCTTTAATAGGGGATATGATAAGTAAGTGAAAACATATAAAAATTATAATATTATATGAATATTCTCCATAGTAAAAATTTACTTCATATTTGAATAATTTTATACAGATATTTTGCTTTAAAACGTTATCCACGAACTCACCCATTCTCAGAGTCAGATATCTTTTGCGTGTACTACCATATTCAGTTAAACAAACAACAATAATTCAGGAAAATTTAGAATATTTTTGGCAATAATTATAACTGTTTTTTAAATTTTAAATTTCAATCCAGAAGCAAAGAACAAATTCGTTTCACATGTAGGAGGCATCACCATCACCTGAAACTCTCGCTTCAGTTAACTGTAATGCTGCAGAAGTTTGTTGTGCTTGTAAGGAAAGGTTTGGTTTAGTTGATTATGCCAAAGCATACTAAGGTTATCTCCCTAAGGGAAAGGATGCCTTCGTGCAGGACTTTCTAAGGGAAATTGGCTCATACACAGGAGAAAACCACAAAAACACCCATGCAGCCAGGCATCGAACCTAGGTAGAAACTATGAGCTTTTTGCGATTTTACCCCTCGGCCGCTAGTGGGCTGTGTAAGGAAAGAAGAAGAGATTTATTTAAACAGATTTTTAAATTTACTCATTAATAAAAGAATAAACATTAACATATAAAAGTAATTCCTTCTAATTGACATTCTATAGTAAATGCAGAAAAAAATATTTTTATCTGCAGCGCGTGAGTCTCTGTATCGGAAATTCTAAAGATATGCTCGTTTTAAAACTATTTTGCGATATTGCTGTTGCACTGGATCTTATGGTTTAAGTGCGAGGAACATGATATTTAATAAAGAAAGGTAACACACAAAATGTTAAAAAAACGCCCCTTTGGACGTAATTTAAAATCTGAAACATTTCGGATTTTTTTTTTTTTTTTTTTTTTTTTTTTACTAAAAGTAGTTTCAGTATTTTAGATATAAAATTTAATATTATTGCACGTTTTACCAAATTTTAATGAAAATTAACAGTGCACTTAAAATAGTAGAAAAGAAGTATTTTAATTTCTACTACCCACCTGTAGACTAAATAACTTTACTTAAGACAACTGTTTAAGAGACTTTAAGTTGAAAATAAAATAATGTTTATTAAAATGATTTAAAAGCCATGCGTATTTATTTCTCGCAGGAACAAGAAAATTCCCGTGTATTGTCTTCCCATTCAAGTATTTAAATTAACCAATACTAATGGTTTCCTTCTTGGCCGGAAGTGACGAAATGCAATTCGATAACAAAAGGTCATCTTGTTGTTCACATCGTTGCCAGGCGCACCAGTCCCAGATACCGTCAAAAGTTGCACGCAAACTATGTTTTTATAGTTTTGTTCGATTTTTTTACTCAAAGAAATAAAAAGAAACGAACGTTTCAAAGGATTTCTTTGGTTCTCGGCGTCCGACCACTGACCCGAAGAAAACAGAGCCAGACGTCTAAAAATGCGGAGGTAGAAAAAAGAAAAAAAAAATTATCATCATCATAATAGTTTCGTTGGACATGTTTCGTTGAAGTTTGAATAAGATACGGCGAAAGGCACGCTCGTCACGCTGGCGTTTTTTCAAATGAATTCCCTTCTTAATTAACTATATTTACGCTAAAAACTAGGAAGTGCATTGTTTTGGACTCAATTAAAAATTATGACCTTGTTTTGAATTCCGTTTCGAAAGCATTTCAAGATCAAAGGTGGAAAAAAATGTTCGGTAAAAAAATAAGCTTTCATTATCCGAATATTCTTTTCCTCAAATTCTGCATGTTTGGAGGAATGCCATCGTTGATTTCAGGAAAAGCCTGAAAAATAATAGACCGAAACAAACACACACTAATAAAAAGATCCACACTTTCAATTAAAGATAAAACAGTAATAATCGACTGTTTAAAAGAACGGAAACAGCAAATGTGTTAGCTGCATTTTATAAGGCTGAAATATGGCGAATTATAGCTACTATATTATCTTCAATTTTTTTTGTTGAAAAATGAATTTAACACCGAAATAAAACACACTGATGGACATTAAAATTGCAACACCAGGAAGGAATGATCTGACGAGCGTCAAAATCACATGAAAGGAAGAAGAGGTTAGGATATGCAAATGATAAGTATTTCAGGGCATTTAAACCAAGCAGGAGGGAGAAACATCTGAAGCACTTCATAAAAGAAAATTTGTGTAGTGGATTTCTCATTCGGAAAGCGCTTTGTAAAGTCGGCGTTTGCTCAGAATATCGTGTTATGCCTCCAATAATAATAAGAAATGCTTACGAACAAGTGTCGGAATTCGATAGAAGCAGAATCGTTGCCTATCGAGAGTGTGGATTATCGTTCCGCTTGTCACACTGGTCTACATCCAACCACTGCCATACGAATACGAAATCAACGGGATGCTGAGGGTCATACTGAACCGTGCAGGATCTCAGCGCCCTGCCCTGATTAATGCTCTACAGGTCAGACATATTGTGAGGTCAGATCTGCAAAACCGTACGACCACATAACGGAAATATCAGGAAATGGGCATGTTTGCAGCACGCCCAGTTTCCGCTCGCTTGCCAGCTCGTGCGATGCGTCGACGTTTGCAGCAGCGTGAACTATTAGCACGGCGATCATTACTTCGGCCTCCCTTGGCAATGCAGAATAGAGAGAGACGGCGATTCTGGTGCGCCGAACGAATAAGCTACAGGAGTGGTACAATGTCATCTTTTCAAATGAGTCTCGGTTCTGCGTGCAGTAGTCTGGTGGCCATACCCTGTCTGGAGGTGCCTAGGAGACTGCACGTCGCCTGCTTGCTTTCGATATCGGCATAGGGACTCTGCACCTAGTGTGATGGTTTGGGCAGCCACTGGGTACACGACAGGGACATCTCTAGTTCGGATCGACGGTAATTTGAACGCACATCGGTACATTTCTGACATCGTATGTCCAGTGGTTGTGCCCTATCTTCCAGCCTGCCAAACGCCATCTTCTAGCAAGATAATGCACGATCATATGTTGCACGTCGTGTTATGATCTTTCTCGATACGCAGGGTGTTCAATTGCTGCCGTGGTCAGTACGGTCTTTAGATCTGTCACCGAGTGAGAACATCTGGTCATGGGCTGCTGAGAGACTGGCCCGCCATCCCTCTCCAGCTAATACGATTGATGAAATATGACACAGACTTGAAGCAGCATGGAATGAATTGCCCGTTTCTGTCATCAAAGCCCAGTTCTGACTCCATGGCTGACTGGACCGTTTTAGCTGCCAGGGATGGTAGCTGTTTCTACTTTCGCACCCCTTTAAACCCCAAAACTGGTCACAAAGTTAATCATTTTATCTTCATGCCATATTGTTCAAGTACAATATTTTTTTTTAATTTTTTAATTTGCTTTCCTTTATGGTGTTGCAAGTTTAATCGCCGGGAGTGTATTTAATGCTTTAAAGTAAGTTTCTCTTCAGTTAAAACTAAGAACGAAATGTAATTTTAAAATACATATGATTTATTTGATTTTTTTAAGTATGAAACTCGGATTTGTAAACCTATCCTGGATAATGAAGAATATACTGGATCCGATTTTAGCATTTACAGATTACTGATGATTTTAAAGATTAACTGTTATCTGCAAATAATGCTTCCTGGATAATGAAGAATATACTGGATCCGATTTTAGCATTTACAGATTACTGATGATTTTAAAGATTAACTGTTATCTGCAAATAATGCTTTCTTAAAATGATTAACGTTCTAATTTTGAAGGAAAAAAATTCTCCTCTCGTATAAAAAGCTTTTAGGTAATTCATAAAAGAAAAGTACAGATACCGTGCTGCATTTGTGTTTTCTTTGGGCACAATTTTGTTAAATATCTGAGGAAAAATTCATCTCAATTATCTCTTCAAACAAGTTCGTCACTCAGTTGGTTCTATCAAAATCTCCTGGAATGGCTCAGGCTAAGCAAATGAAGGTGTAGCCACGATAAATTCTTGCGTATTTAATAGTAAATAGGCAGTATAAGAATGTCTGGACCAACGTGGAAGAAGTGGACTCTCAAATTCATTTCAAGAGGACAGGATTATACAGGGTGTTTAGAAAAAATTATAATTATTCAATTTTTAATCCGTGTAAACAAATAATACGTAGGTAGAAAGGGGGAAATTTCGCGTTTAATGCAGTTGGTCATAGGTAGCGCTAAAGCTCTTCTTTGGGACGCCACTTCAGTGTTTATCTAGACGGCGACTGCACAAGAGAGTTCGTTTTGCGTTCTACGCTTGGCGAAATGTGAGTTCGTCAACGACCGTTCAACGGGATTTTCGTCTCCAATGCCCTGCCTGATGTTAAACAACCTACCGCTCAGAGCATTAAGCGATGGTATAAACAATGCCAAGACACAGGTTGTCTGTGTAAAAAAATATCACCTGGCCGTTCCCACATGTCAGACGAAAATGTTGAGCGCATCCGACAGATTTTTACACGCAGTCCACAAAAAACTTTGAAGTGATCATTTTGGTTTTTAAAAAATTTTATGATTACTCGTGTAATATAAAATTAATCTTAAGTTTTTATGTTCAGTGTTTTTCATAATATACGCATTTCAAATCGGGTGATTATTTTTGAAACATCCTGTATAATTAAAAATCTATATGACGAGATTTCTCTATGCTGAACAGGTAAAATAAAATAATATTAAATAAATAAGAAAATAAAAAAAAACGAAAAATAAGTTTTCCAAAGGTGTAAAAATTATACAAAGCAAATACTAAATGTGGATCTTTACATTATGATGCATTTTGGTGTTAGAAACATCCTCAACGGGCTCCGTCATAAATTTGTTTAGCGCTACATTATAATACTTTACGCAGCCATACTCTTATAATATATTTGCTTCATCAAATGCTGCAGACACGACACTGCCCCTCACTGGTGGCTGTCCATCGAAGGTGACTAATGGTCTTAACCCGGCGGAAGGCGCACCAAGAAAAATTACTAGAACGGGCGCGTGGGGTATCACATACCCCAATATTTAAAATACAATAAAAATAGTATTACTTAGTTTTAAAACTTTTTTTTATATGTTTTGTTGTTGTTCTCGTGTATTATATAAATAAGTGAATAATAATTGGGTTTCAAAAAATTAATTTCCGAAATAACCTTAGAGTTAAAATTAAGATAAATGAAAATAATAAACATCATGCCTCTAAGTTTCATTGCATCTCTAATACACCATGCTTTTTTTTATTTCTTCACACTTTGAACGAAATACATTCATGTGTTCTTGGCACAGAATGTTTTCACATTTTAAACATTTAATTCACGTTCTTCTGTCCTTGGCGCGAGGGCAAAAAATTTAACACATCTTTCATACTTAGTTGTTTCTAATTTCAAGTATTCGTTTTAATTCTTCATCGAAACTTCTGCTTTTGTTTTGCATGCAGTACGTCAATTTCTTGGAAAAGTAATAATCTCTGATCTTTGTTCAATACTTTTTTTCATTAATTGTAATGCTAAGTCCTTCAAAAACAGACTTCTGTTTCTTGTTGGTGGATTAGCAGTTGAATGTAATATAATTCAAGCATTTATTACAGCAACATTCAGTGCAGGAAAGAAAATTACCATTGGCCACCTTCTCGTTATTCTGGCAATTGAATAATTGGCTGACATTTCATCCCCCATACCCACTGCTCCTTTAGTCATATTATTAAAACATATAATTCCTAACGTTTTATTTTCTCCAATAGTATCATCTATAGTATGATCGTTTTATAATGTTATAATGATCGTTATATAAAGCATAAGAACAGTTTTTCCTTTTTTAGGAACATCAGGAATTAATGTTTTATCTTTTTCGAAACCAAAACATTGTAGAAAATATTCTTAGTTTCATCTTCAGTTTCCGAAATGCGATCTTCATCGCTTTCAAATATTTCTAATAAATCTCGAATGCGTTGCATCTCCAGTTCATAGGGACTCATTCGTTTGACCATAATGCAGTTATAAATTTTTAAGAATTTAATATCAAGTAATTTAAAATCACTTGCGAGTAGAAATATTAACTGTTACACTCTAGAAATAAATTTCTGAACTAAATATTCAGTCAGAAAAACACTTACACGGACAGGCGCGTGGGGTGTGTCATACCCCAGTTCCAACAAAATACCGATAAATCTTTTTCTGAAACACACAGGCAAAAAAAAAGCAGTTCTGAAAGTCAACCACAACTAGAAACTCAGCTACTGAAAGCAGCACAGAATTTCAGTTTCACAAGTTAGGAATATTCCACTTTTATGTAGGGTTGGGGTATGATACACCCCACGCGCCTTCCCGCGGGTTAACAATCACAAGTGACTATGGGCTTGTATAATACTTTTAATTTTAAAATAGATTTAGTGCACTACTCTATGCCTATGACCATGAATCAGCCTCCAATACCAATTCGCAACTCATCGGTTCATAATTTCTTTGACAAGTACTGATGCCTTTCTATTTAATTTTATTTTAAAAATCCATTTGAATTTACTGTATCATCTAACACATGTGAAACATCAGCTACCTTAAGTGACAATAATCCTGAATGTCATCGGAGGACGACAGCGTTCGCAGGCACCAATAATGCTTCAATTTCATTTTAATTTTAAAACTTATTTCTACAATAGAAACAGATACATTAATTGCCGGTATTTTCACAATTAAGTACAAAACAGTACAGTTTTAACTAACGATTAAACGCATTAAAAATCTTTGATGGGCTACCAATTAGCCTTCGTTCGAGTAATAGTAAGAGTGAAATAGTTACTTCGTTCGAGTAACAGTAATTAAATAAAAAAAAAGTAACAGGAAAGATAATCTATGGAAGAAATTATTTAAAAAATGAAATAAAGTTTTTACACTATTAAGTTTCAAATTATTTTAACCAACTTTAATTTGAATAAGCTATTAAGAATTCTACACAAACCATGCCAGAATATCAGCATTTGCAGTTCTAATTTAGTTTCTGCAGTAAAGTTTGTGTAGGCAAAAGATGATATCGAAATAACTTAGTTGTTGATTCAAAATCAATCCATTCAAATTACAAAAACTAAATTTGTAATGTTTTAGCCAATTTTTCAGAAAATGCATTTCCATCGAATGGAAAACTTTTTTTAAAAATTATGCACTACCAATTTCACAGTGTTAATTCAATGATTAATAATTAATTAACATTTTAAATTTTAATTAAGCAAGAACCATTTGCTTTTATAACACGCCAACGCGTTGGACTCTCTTTTGTCGTTTAAAAAATGAGTAACGAGAAAATTACAGTAAAGCAATTTTTAAGCGACTTTTGAATGAATTAATTGATTAATTGCTCATCATAATCGATACAACGAAAAGGATAGCGCATTTACAGTTTTACTCATTTTTTTATTTCCGACCTAGCATGTCCTTCATTCCCTTCGTGAAGTAACACAGTTTGTTCTTGGGATTTCCAGCACTCGATTCGATCCGCACGTGACTTTCATCCATTTCTGTATGCTTCGCTTTTTTAAATTTCTGTTGAAAACGTTTAGTTCGTGCCTACGTCCTCTTTCGTATATCATCATTTTCCCCTACTCTTTTGGTAATTATTAATGGCTAGATGCGGCTTATTTTTTGAAGAAAACATTGATTTCTCCGTATCTAATAGCTTGATTAAAAATTCAAAACGCTATAGTCATCATTATTAAAGGAAAATACAGTGGTACGTCGGTATATGTGCACTTTAAAATACTTTGATGCACATCCTGTCCGCGCGTATACCCTTATTTACCTTTTTCGAGAAAATGCTACCAACTGCCCGTGAGCATCTCTTGCTTTTACTCGCTAAATAACCTGTGCTATGGCTCTGATTTTCGGGGCATTTTGTGTTTTTTCGCTTAAATGTTTTATAAATTTGTTGATAATGAGTTGTAATAAATTCAATGAGAAAACTCAAGCAACGAGGAAAATGGTTAGGATCATTATGGAGGTGAAAAACGACACTGAGATGGTATGACTATTCGGGACTTGGATGTTGTATATATACTGTATGCCGAGAACGACGGTATCTGAACGAAAATATAGTGAAAAATAAAGACGCCATTAAATCGGCTAACTTTGCGGAATGGTTGAAGTCAATCACCAAATAAAAGTAGGAGACATTACAGCATGTTGAAAAACTGCTTCAGATCGGATAACAGAAAACATTTAAATATAGTATTTCATTTAGGTACAGTAAATACTTTTTGTACATAACATTTGTCTTTTATTATTAAAAAATGTTACAAAAATAACAACAAAACTTCTATATAAGAACGGATGAATTATTTTCCCTTAGTTTCTTATCGGAAATACTGATTTGGTAATAACTGTAAGAATCGGATGCTCCCTTCAGCCCACCTGGACACGAGTGTCCCCATTGCTCAAAAATATTGGTTTGGTATAAGTGCAAGGATCTGGACCGGATATTGACTTGATGTGCACCTCGCATTTTGGTTGCAATCGGCCGCACCGAAAGTATATAAATATACGTACATGTAAGATTAAAAAATATGAAAGCAAACTTCTAAATTTAATTCACTATAACCTCTTTTACTTTCTGTTTATTTGGAAACTTCATCGCTCTGTCCTAAAAATAGCACTTTAATCTAAACTGCGTCATTCAAATTAATCATGCGATCTTACGTAAGTAACCTTTAATGCAGATGCCTCTTAACCAATCACCAAATTGCAAACCAAAACTTTTTTCTTCGCCTGCTTTCATCTTGCATACCTAAGCACTTCAGCTTTGCTCTCTACTATGCTACGATGTAATTTCGCTGGCTTGCTTTCTATCTCAACAATATCAAAAATGTAAATCTTCCGTGAAAAGGCACGACTAGAGTGCCAAGTGATTGTGGCCACAAATATCAATTGCAAATAAAAATGGAATTAAAACTGTCTCGACTGCCAAGTTCTTTAGATATTAACAAGTTAACATTATTAGCATACTACGCAATCAAAATTCTTCTTCACTATGGATCTAAGCACGCAACGACCCTGCTCCAAGCAGTGGTGTCTGATGAAATATATGCTTCTCAGTGCCATTTGTAAATTCTGATAGAACTGTCAGTAAATTAAAATCTCAGCCAAATTTTAACACAAGATAAGTACAACAAGTTCAGTATATTTTTAGATGTTTAGTTTAAATGAAATAGGATACCGAAGAAATATTGCTCGAGGCTTATACGAAAGGCTTTTCAGTAAATTTAAAAAGTATTTTTCTCGAAGTTCCATATACAAGTGACTACTAATAAATGTTATTTCAAGAACTAATATAGGAAAAGAAATTTTGTACAAGCCACTGCATTTAAATGTCTTGTGTACCATGTAGTCTCCTATATGCGTTTGCCGTTAACTATATACTATGACTCATTAATTGCCGTTAACTACATACTATGACTCATTAATTGCCGTTAACTACATACTATGACTCATTAACCACGGCCAAATGCGTAAAGCCGTTGAGTGAGGGTCATTCTGGTTGGATGACGGATTAATGAGATACGTTCCCACAAACAAACACTAGAGGTGTTCATACAATGTCTCCATGGGGAGAGAAAGTACAACCCAGCACCAACGCCTTTCAATTGGATATTCATAGTACTCACAATAAGCAACACTAAGCTAGTCTGAAGTGATACCATGTTGGATTCATGTATATTTCTGCAGGTTTAGTGAGAGAATCCTAACAGACTATAGTTATAACCTGATACAATCCTTCAAACCAATATGCCGCTTTTCAGGGCTGCATTAGAATTCGCAATTTTGCGTAGGGACGGACAGTGAGTAGACTTGGAGAACTGACTTTCAATTAAATGACCATACGAAAACAGAGTTATTTTTATAAGGTTTCATTTCTGTTAATATAAATCCAATTCTGTTAATATAAATCCGACCGGATTTACATGTGAGGTACCGTAGTGTATCAATTTTACAGCAGCCCTATGTCTACTCGAGGAAAACAGATTTAGATCAAGACTTAGATATCATTACCACAACAATAAAAGAAAGCTGTATTTCAAATACTCTAGTACGCTACACTGAATACACTGCTGTGACGAGTACTCTTGACACTGATGTTCAAGGCCTGATTCCTCTCGAATCAACGGACCATGTACTTACTCTGTGTCTGGTCATTTCAACAGGTTTTTCTAAATTTTTCTATAATATTTTAAATATATAAAATTAGAAGCAGGAATAATGTTTAAAATTTTTAGTATTTTATGTCTTAAAAAATCAGATATTGGACCGTTTTATTGAACTCTCGGTAATTACTAATTTCACGAAGGAAGCTTCGATTTGTAAATTAAGGATTATTTGTACAATCAGTCTCTACTATTGTTTGACAACCTCAGCTGATGATAGGAACATAATGGTATTTTGATTATGATCAGCGTGGTCATATATTGTATTATTAAATTGATAAAAAATTCTGTAATAAAAGCATTAAAAATTCTTTAACTTCTCTTCTTTGACTCAGTTTTTTTTTTTTTTTTTTCAGGAGATACAAAATTAGGATAGTGTGTATTTCATAAAAATCATAATAAACTGAAATAATGAAGATAAACATTTATAAAAGTGAAATGCATTTTTTGTTTAAATAATAGTTTTAAATAAAAAGATGGGAATTTCTTAGGTTATTTTAGAGAACTATAGAGTCATCACGCTCATCGATGCAGGTGACGTGAAAAATGTGCAGCGCCCTCGTCGGGAGATACAATTTCTACCCGGATATGTGTTCCAGTTACACCACGTGGGACGTAGCAAAGAGGGATAAAATACCTTACAAAATATTTTACATAATATGCATATCTGTAATCTGTATCACAAATGCATTACGGAAGGAGGGACTTCCATGAGAGGCTTTACCCGGACCTCCGTTACTGTAAATCCGGCCATGCCAACAACTTGCTTATTAATTTAACTTAGAAGGTCTGAATGCATATAATGCATCATACTTCCTGATAAAATGAACTACGTTTGAAATGCATACCAACGAAGTGTGAACACTCACCTATCTAATGACTGCTGCATTTTGTGTGAAGCGTCGATCTAGACTGCTAATTTTCATGCTAATGATACACATGTTATGCGAGCGACATGACGTGATATTCAAATATCCAGGTGTCGTTTCAGGATAGCCAACCATATATCCTGTTACATGGACAAAACGGTCATCCTACATCTGGCTACGAATTAAAAGAAAAAGGGTTGAAAGCACGCATGCTGAAAAAAAAAGGATTAAATTCGAGATTAGATAACCGGATGACAAATCTCTGACAAAAAGACTAAAAGCAAACGGAACTATTTTGTTGTAAATACTTTTAGCAGAGATTTATTCACACTCTTTAACATTTATATCCGTGACAGATATGAATAATTGAAAGTTAAAATTTCATTTTTCGCCTCGCTATTTTGGCAACTTGTTTCGAAATCCCTTACGAAATTTTATTGTTATTATAAACGTAAATGTATTCTTTGAATATCAGATTCGATTTTCCACTATGTTTTGCCACTTTCCACGAATACACGCAAAATTAATGATTAAAAGTCAACTAATAACAGCGATATTTTTCTTAACTAAGCTATTTTGGGGGAATTTAGGCTTCAAAACGAAACAATCACACATTTTTAAGTTAAGTAATGAAACCTGATAAGCAGTTAGTAAATACCCTATTTATTCGAATTTAAGACACTCTTTACATTTTGAGAAAAATTTCAAGAAATAAAAACTTCGGCGAAGATTTATTTTGTTTTGCAATAATTCTGAGAAAGAGAAACGTTATTTGCTTTCTTTTTCCTTCCTTTAGAATTTCCTTGAAACTACAGTACCGTTAGCTGTGGTCTAATCTAATATATTGTTACTTATATATTTTCAGGTATGCTAGTGAACATCAAAGCGGATGCAAGTCTAAACTGAAATCGTTGAACTCGACCATAGTTATAATTAGCGGTAGATATGCAGTTTATATACGGTAAATACTTGTATGGTTTACTTAATATATAAATAATATAATTTTTCTATATATTAATTCTGACATGAAAATCAAACGCATTCCTCTCATTTTGAAATTTCATTTTTCAAAATACCAGGTTAAAAGAACCCACCAAATTTTATATCGAAAATATAGAAAAATTCTGGGGCCTATTTTTGAGTAAAACGCGCGTTTTACTCAAAAATAGGCCCCAGAATTTTTCTATATTATTTGGGGCCTAACGCGCGTTTCTTTTTTCACGCATTACTAAGCTAATTAGCTACTCATTAACAAAATTAATGTTTCAGTTTCAAACTGAAACACCAGATAATTACTAATGTAATTGTTTAAAAATTCTAAAATTTTGTACACATTTTAAGATTTTATCCTGGTTTATAATGTTGAAAATGGGAATCTGTATTAACATACTCATTAAAAGTAATTAGATATTAAATTCTTTCATTGAAATTAATATTCAATCAATTCAGCGACCGCTTTCACCAGAAGAACAATTTATATAATGAAATATATTTAAAAGATATAAAAAACTCTTTTTTGTATTCATTAATTGATGAATTTTTCTTAATCACTTTTATTTCAGTAGAAAAAATCCGAACCGCCCAACTTTCTTCACCAAATGCTAACTTTTCTTCGTTCATTTTTACTTTACCAAAACGGTACTTACGTATTATCGCAACCAGGTTGGCGCGATTTGTTTTGAGTAAAAATGTATGAATAGAAAGAAAATGTACATTTATTAATTATAGATAATTTTTAATACAGTTTTTTATATTATTTTGTTTTAAAATATAAAATAGCAATTAAACCCTTCCGGTTTCAAATTTGAATAAGTTACAGAATTATTTTTTCGGCGGAAATCTTTTGGCTATTGCTTTTAGCACTGATTGAAAACCGTCTTCGCCATTAACAGCTTGAGCTTGGCGCCATATAAATTCCATAAGGTATGAGTCAAGATGATGACGAGCTGTTCCCCTCTGTTTTGTGTTGTGCCATTTGGCTGAGCCCCACATGCGCTCTACATGTTGTGTGTGAACGCCCGTGTTGGGATCCACAAAGTTATATTTGTGATTAACAGTTCCATGCAGAAATCCAGCATTTTCGAACTCACTTGTATTGTATCCTTTCCAGCAATCCGAATAAATTATGTTGATATTTTCGCAACTTTTTTCCATGAGGGTAACGGCGCTTCTGTTAGGTACAGTAACCAAAAAAGTCTCTTTCTTTTCTCGGCAAATTCCGCCGAAAACCCATTGCTGTGGTAGTACACGCCCAGTGTTATTTTTTCTTTTTACAAATAAACTTTCGTCTAAACACGTAGGGTTGCCGTTAGTAGGGTTGCCAAATTTGGCGATTTATGCGAATTTTGGCCTGGTTGCGTTAATACGTAAGTACCAAAAAAACTTCGAGCAAAAGATAAAATATACTGTGCACATATATTTCAACAGAAATAAATAATTTGTAATTAAAAATTTGTAGCACTCTCTCTCTTTCTATCTCTTTCCTTTTCGTTCTTTTTTGTTCTTTCTCTCCTCCTTTTTTAATATTAAAGCGTAAAATCAGTTTTTTTGCATAACATTTTAATAAAAAGTATTGTATCTTAGTAAAATCTGTCTTTAGTTACCCGAGTTAAATAATTACGAGCACGGTATGAAACATTAACATTAACATTTTTACTTTTGTTTCCAGTGAGAGTCCGAGCCCTTTTTATTTATTTAAAGTTTAATAATGTAATGCCATGTGGTAATACATGTTTAATAAACTGTTCTCCGTAGGATATTTGTACAATATAGTGATAGTACGAATCATAATAATATCTGAAGCAGGTACCTCTTGTCTATTGTCCATTTTATAATACTGTTGCGTGCGTACGGGTTCGTTATGAAATGAATGCACAAGTCCGATGAAAAATGAACAAAAAAAAATTTATTATTATCACAACAAAAATGCTTAAATTTTCTCAAATTATCATGCAGTATTACAATATCTCGCAGTAGTTATCTTTTAACTACTCAAATGTCCAATAGAACGCAATTAAAAACAGCTAAAGAACGCTAATCCGCGAATTCGCTACAATCAACAAGAGCAGTTTTCTAAACAACAACAAACTAAGCAACTACTACAAACTGAGATGTTTTCCTCCTTTTATAAGATTTTAATATCACGCGCTAGAATTTTCCAGTACTTTCTCGAAATCAAAAAGAGATATTTATTTATTTAATGCACGCGCTCTTGTAATTTCAATTTTACGGCTTAGCTTTCTTTTAATATTCGTCACGCGCTGCACTGCGCGAGAAATAAAATCATTTAATTTGTAATTGAACTAACATTAGCTTTTTAAATACCAAATTCGTAACACTGCCCCCTTCCCAAGGACTGCACGTCCCGGGCAGTACAATCCCTGGACAGGAAGCTAAACTTACAACTGTGGCATAAATGCATTAATAAGCATTACATTACAATAATAAACAACATGAACAATAAATGCAATACATAAAACAAATCAAATACACATTTAAAAACAAAATGGACCATGGTCTTATACTATTTACAATTATTTACATTATGTACTATGGCCATAGTAATGAGCTAACCTGTCGTAATGAACGACTTTAGGTTTAGAGTTCGAAGACTTACGAATCCGAACCACGACGTCATTCAGCCTGTTTAGGACTGTGTACGGCCCATCCCAAGGTGACTGTAATTTCGGACAAAGTCCTTTCCGTCGAGTCGGATTCCACAACCACACCTTGTCTCCTTCGTGGAATTGATGTTCAGTAGCTCTTGTGTCGTATCGGGTCTTCATCTTCTCCGTCGCCAAGTTGACTCGCTCTCGTGCAAAATTGTGCATCACTTCAAACCGGGCCTGGAGATCTTGAATATATTCCTCAGACGATGAAGGAGCATCCGGAGGGCGGCCAAACAATAGATCACAAGGCAGACGAAGGTCACGACCGAAGAGCATCTGTGATGGAGAATAGCCGGTAGTCTCGTGGACAGCACTGCGATAAGCCAGTAAAAAGAGTGGTAATTTCTTGTCCCAGTCCTGTTGGTTTCTGGAAACCACTAATGAGAGGTTATTAAAGATGGTTCGATTGAACCTCTCTACCATGCCGTCCGACTGGGGATGCAACGGCGTCGTTTGAGTTTTGTCAATGGCGAGTAGTTTGCATAGTTCTTTGATTACTGCCGAGGTAAAATTCCTTCCTTGATCGGAATGTAACTGAAGAGGCACTCCGAACCTGGAAATCCAGTGCTGTATCATTACCTCAGCTACTGTGACAGCCTCCTGATCAGGAACAGGGTACACTTCAGGCCACTTGGTGAAGTAATCAATGACAACGAGTATGTATTTGTTGCCATCAGCAGTTCGTGGCAGAGGTCCTAAGATGTCAAAGGCGATACGTTCAAAAGGCGCCCCTACGTTGTAACGTTGCAGCTTGCCTCGGCTGCGTCTCTTCGGTCCTTTCCGACCTGCACAGGCATCGCAGGATCGGCACCACTTTTGCACGTCATCCTTTGCATTATTCCAGTAAAAGCGCTCACGAACTCTCTGTAAGGTCTTCATTATTCCAAAGTGACCTCCCGTAGGGCTGTTATGTAGTTCTTTAAGGACATCAGGAATGCGGGATCTTGGAAGTATCAGCTGCCATCGGAACGTCTTCCCATCATCCGATTCGAATTTCCGGTATAAGACGCCGTTTCGAATGTGAAGTGAATCCCAGTGTGCCCAATATTGTTTGGTTGTAGGACTACACATAGAAATGTCCTGCCAGGTAGGTTTTCTGTTTGACGACTCCATTAAATCAATTATGGGTTTAATGTCGCGGTCTTCCAGCTGGTGTTTCCTGACTTCATCATCACTCCACGGTTCTCGATCAGCCGATGTTGATGCTGTAACTTGTCTTGCGACCGGAGTCAGCAGCTCGTATTTCGCTTCCACCCTGGAACAATATCGGCAGTTTTCTTGGCAAGGTCTTCTAGACAGGGCGTCGGCGTTTCCGTGTGATGATCCCTTACGATGACGGATAGTGATGTCATATTCTTGGAGTCTCTGTATCCACCTGGCTATTTGACCCTCAGGATTTTTGAAATTTAAAAGCCAGGCCAATGAGGCATGGTCCGTGCGGAGGAGGAATTTTCTCCCGTATAGATAATGATGGAAATGTTCTACAGCTTTGACTATGGCGAGCAACTCTTTCCTTGTGACACAGTAATTCCTCTCCGGTTTAGACAGGCACTTGCTCCAGTAAGCTACTACACGTTCTTGGCCGTCTATTTCTTGGGACAAAACAGCACCGACACTTTCATTGCTCGCGTCGGTGTCGAGAATAAATGGTCTGTCGAGCTGAGGATACGTCAGGATTGGAGCAGATGTTAAAGCTTCCTTTAAGTTGTTAAATGCATCCTCGCATTCCTTTGTCCACAAGAATCTTTGCTTGCTCTCTGTCAGCTTGTGAAGTGGTCTTGCGATGGAAGAAAAGTTCTTCACGAATCTCCTATAGTAGGTGCAAAGCCCTAGGAAGCTTCTCAGCTGATGGACATTTTCGGGACGCGTCCAGGATTTAACCGCTGATACCTTTTCAGGATCCGTGCGCACACCTTCTGCAGAGATGACATGTCCCAGGTAAGTCACTTCCTTTCGAAACAATTTGCATTTAGCGGGAGTCAGCTTCAGATTGGCCTCTTTCAGTTTCTGAAGCACCTTTCTAAGATTTTCTAGATGCTCTTCAAAACTCTTTCCGACGATGATGATATCGTCCAGGTATATCAGACAGGCTTCGTAGGAAAGGCCTTTCAAAACAGTCTCCATAAGACGTTCGAATGTTGCCGGCGCATTACACAGTCCAAACGGCATCACTTTGAACTGCCAAAGTCCTTGTCCCGTAGTAAATGCCGTCTTTTCTCGGTCTTCAGGATGGATTTCTACCTGCCAATACCCACTCTTTAAATCAATTGTTGAGAACCACTTGCTTCCAGAAAGAGTGTCTAGAATGTCATCAATTCTAGGAAGAGGGTAACTGTCTTTCTTCGTAACCTCATTCAACCGGCGATAGTCAACGCAAAATCTTGTTGAGCCGTCTTTCTTTCTGACGAGAACGATGGGAGATGCCCATGGACTCGCTGAAGGCTCGATGACATCGCCTTCTTCCATATCTTTTAACAGTGTTCGCACCTCTTCCTGTTTAGCAAACGGTAGACGTCTTGGATATTGCTTGATTGGGGGATGATCGCCAGTATCTATTCTATGTTGTGTCAAACTAGTTCGACCCACGTCAGAAGACGAGCGGGAGAAAACAACTTGAAGATCTTTAATGACGCGATCGGCAGCATTTTTCTCTTTATCGTTTAATTGTGCATTCTGCAATAACTCCGATGTAATGCTCTCTGAGGACACGGATTCTGGGATGTTACTCTTTCTTTCAACGCTGGTTACTGGAGTACATGTTGCAACCACTTCACCTTTCTTAATAACTCTCGACTTTTCAGTTACATTGGCGACTCTCACCGGGATAACCGTTCTGGATAGGTCGACGAGTGTTGAGGCTACTAGTACTCCTTTTGGGATATTACAGTTATTGGGATATTCTATGATGCCGTAGCGGAAATTTCTATTTTCGGCTATGGATCCAGGAAGTAAAATTTCTGTTCTTGCCGGTATTGTGATATAGTCTTGTGCTATGATTTTATGGACAGATTTAACTTCTTCATCATTAACGAGAAATAACGCTATGTCCTCAGATGTAGAATGCAATTCGTTATTTTTAAAATCCAAGTAAAAATTGTATTTCCTTAGAAAGTCCAATCCGAGTATGCAAGAATCAGTGATCTCTGCTACATATGCCGTGTGATGGTAAGCGGCACTTCCAAACGTGATGTTAACATTTACTTTTCCGTCGATGTCGATCTTCTCACCGGACACAGTCTGGAGGGTAACGCAGGGCGGCGTCCAGATAAGTTTGTTTCCTAGTTGTTGAGCCAAATCTTTTCGGATGATGGTGACGTTGGCTCCTGTATCTATAAGTCATATTGCACGGAACTCCATTAATATGTCCTATTATGAAAAGTCCATTACTGCCGCCTCTCACTGCAGAAATCTGAAGCGCTTTAAACGGGGGCTTTTCATTATCTGGCAACCTCCGCCCCGCGAGATGGCCACTAATTAGTTTCCCTGCTGCTTGTTAGAAGCGGTCTTAACATCAGTACCCTGGGGTGTTTTGCAGTTTCGTCGTATGTGTCCTTCAGCACCGCAGTTCCAGCACTTAACGGTCGGTTTCTTCTCACCAATATTCCGTCTCAAGGCGTTCAGTTGTCTAGTTAAATCGTCAAGTCGAGCGGTGACTTGATCCCCTGGCTCCTGGACTTGAGCAGCTCTGACTGGGTGGCGGTCTCGACGAGTGGCTTGCTGGGCTGCCTCAAATTTCATGGCGTACACTAGAGCACTTTTTAAATCTTTTACATCCGCCATTCGTAGAGCTTTCTGTATTTCAGTATCTCGGATGCCGTCGATAAAGTATTGGAAGGACAGGATTTCCCTTGTTTCTGTCGGGCATTCCGAAAAGGCGAGATGGGACAGCCTTTCAACATCCGCGGCGAGCTCCTGAAGTGTTTCGGTAGGCTTCTGTTGACGAGATTTTAATTGGAGCCTGCTGTAGTCTTTTAAACACTTCTCCCCAAAGCGCAACTCCAAGGCGCCGGACAGAGCTTCGAAATCTAACCTTTTGTTTTCGGGAAGAGTCTGAAGGATATCCGCTGCGTCGGCTCTTAGAGAAGCGGCGAGATGACAGGCCTTAGCTTGGGAATCCCATCCATTCGCATCCGCCACGATAGAAAATACGATAGTCTTATACACCTGCCAGGAGGTCTTCCCATCATATGTGGATAGCTTCAGAGGTGGACGAGCAGGCATTGGTAAGAATTTAAAATCATCACTCCTGCTCCCTGCCGACGCTACGAATTTCTTTAAAGTATCCATTTCTTTGGCAACTGCAGAAACTCTCTCATCAATTTGTTGTTCGATTTGGTGTTGGACGGCACAAACTCTTCCTTCAATTCGTTCCTCCACAGCAGAAACTCTCCCTTCTATATGTTCTTTTACAGAAGAAACTTTTTCTTCTATTTCTTCTTTCACCGAAGAAACTCTTTCTTCAATATGATCTTTTACGGAAGAAACCTTTTCTTCAATATGTCCAACTTTATTTTCAACTGCTTCAATTCTGCCTTCCATAGTTTCAAATTTATTTTCTATTATGCAAGTAATTTCTCTTTTCATTTCTTCTTGACCAGCTTGAACGGCTTTCATTTCGTCCTTAACGGATTCCTGGCCCAATTTCATTTCTTCCTTAACGGATTCCTGGCCCAATTTCATTTCTTCCTTAACGGATTCCTGGCCCAATTTCATTTCCTCTTTAATTTCTTCTTTAAATGAGGCAAAGGCTGATATTAACTGCCTTAATTGCTCTTCCATCGCTCTTGTTATTGGCATTCAAACCCCACTCCTGACACCAAAAATTGTTGCGTGCGTACGGGTTCGTTATGAAATGAATGCACAAGTCCGATGAAAAATGAACAAAAAAAAAATTTATTATTATCACAACAAAAATGCTTAAATTTTCTCAAATTATCATGCAGTATTACAATATCTCACAGTAGTTATCTTTTAACTACTCAAATGTCCAATAGAACGCAATTAAAAACAGCTAAAGAACGCTAATCCGCGAATTCGCTACAATCAACAAGAGCAGTTTTCTAAACAACAACAAACTAAGCAACTACTACAAACTGAGATGTTTTCCTCCTTTTATAAGATTTTAAAATCACGCGCTAGAATTTTCCAGTACTTTCTCGAAATCAAAAAGAGATATTTATTTATTTAATGCACGCGCTCTTGTAATTTCAATTTTACGGCTTAGCTTTCTTTTAATATTCGTCACGCGCTGCACTGCGCGAGAAATAAAATCATTTAATTTGTAATTGAACTAACATTAGCTTTTTAAATACCAAATTCGTAACAATACTAATATTATAGAAACTAATTAATATACTCATTATATTTATAAGGTATTTTCCTTCTCCTTTCTGCATGCCTTCGTGGTGTACTGGTAGCACACTCGACGCGTATTCGAGAAGTCCATAGTTCGAGTCTCGGCGAGAGCATTGCTCATTTTTCACTTTTCCCTCTTCAAAAAACCTAACGACTCTACAGTGGCGCCCGAACTAAAAGGTGGTGGACGATGATTCTTCACCACCAGGATTTGGCGACTGGGTCCCCTAATCCCCAATCGCCCTTTAAAAGGGGGAGTATATAAGGTATTTTCTCCCTTATTTCTGCATGCCTTTGTGGTGTAACGGTAGCACACTCGGCGCGTATTCGAGACCTCCAGGTTCGAGTCCCGACGAAGGCACTGCACATAACCTTAAATCCTAATGACTATACATGTTAAATAATTAAAATCATACTTCGGTAGGATCTTTAAATGACTTTACATGTTAACTAACTAAAATCATACGTCAATAAGATCTTTAATAAAAATTATGTCAAACACAGTTTTGCATTAAAGATATTTTGTATTAACTGGTTGCGTTCCCCTATTAACATTGTCTTCTGTGTTAACCATCTTTGTAACATTATCCAATATTTAAAAGTGACTGCTTGTAGTTCTTGCGTAGCTAGCTACTTTACAGGGGATACACTAAAGTAATAAAAACGGAATGAAAGTATTTCATGTAAAGCACATGAAGTAATTCCCAAACCCGATATCCTGAATTATGTGGACGTGAAAGTTTGGATAGTATTGAGTAATAATACGATCGTGGCTTAGATAAAGTGGACACAACAGTCATAGCCATAATCTTTCAACTTCCAAATAACTCACTGTGTATTACTATCAAAATTTTTCAATTTTTCTGACCATCACTACACAAACAAAATCTATTGAATCATGCAGTAGAAGACACTTTCATTCCAGAACTGGTGGAAACTTTCATAAGCAATTTGGTCGCACATAAATGGTCGCACATAAATATATTGTCCAACTTGAAGAGCATATACAAACCCCTCTAACTATAATCACATTTCATTTATGCATTACATTTCATTAAACTATATGCATTACATTTCATTAAACTTCTTGAACACACTGTGCACTGCATTTTAGAAGATAAAATCGCAGTGTAATAAGTCGGAATTCAATAAACGTGTAACGTAAAAGAGTCTTAATAAATCATAGAACGGTATGAAAACGGTGAAATATTGTTTTTAAATTTTAAACGAAATAATGTAAATAATAAAGAATTTGTATGAATGTATGTGTGTACGCATGTGAGTTCCTTACATTGTGGAAAAACAACGGTACCTAGAGCAATCAATTTTGAACATGCGTAGCTCTCCATCCAAATTAATATTTTTACCATTATTGTTTTAAAAGAGGGAGAAAAGTGTTACCGCCTTTCATGTTTTCACAATTTCTTCTCCTTTGTGTTTTCATAATCTGCGAAAATTTGAAAACTTTTTTTAAATCATAAACGTCTAATAGTTTAAAAAATCGAGCTATTTTCAAAAGTTCACCCAAAATTGAATAATTAAGTTACGATTTTCATAGAAATTTCAAAGAAGAGAAGTTTTCCACTGTACTAGATGGTGCAAACAGTAAAATTCTGATGTGCGTTATTATTAATTAAGTTTTCGTTAAACGAAGATATATGAGAAAAATCGTTTGAAGTTTTCGTTAAACGAAGATATATGAGAAAAATCGTTTGAACATAAAATAAAAGAAAATCGAATTTAGAAAACATCGCTTCACCACATTGTATCGCCATCGACAATGCAATGTGGACAAATAGTTTGCGTACAAAATTTCGGGAAGCAAAGCATCGGGAAACTGGTTAAAAATCGATGAAAAAATTACAACCACAGTAAAATTCAATTATTGTAAATTTAATAAAGCTTCTTTTCAAATTGTAGGAAACAGCAGGGGGGACTAGCTTTACGATATTTTGCCAAAGAATTGCCCCAATTTTTAAACATGTTTTTGGGTGAAAACTAAAGCCATTTTAGACATAAGTAAGTTAACTTTCCTAAATAAAAATATGAACGTACAGCTACACAGCTTAGCAGTTTCTCAGGAACAAAACACATCACTATTCCTAAATCAAAACCCTATAGGTAACGTGTATACGAGCCAGTTTCCCTTAGAAAGTCCTCCACGAAAACATCCCTCCCTTTGGCAAATAGCCCTCGAGGCTTTGCCGTAATCAAAAAAGAAACTAAACCAAACCATAACCTAAATCGAAACCACCAATATTATTCCTAAACCAAAAAGTTTAGCAAGAAAGAATTAGTTATTAGAAGTAAACCAAGGTTAAGCAAAAAGAGTTTTTTGTTGATCGAGTAGAAATATAACTAGTTCAACGATTCGTGATCAATTAACTTTGCATTTATCCAAACACATTGTTATTACCACTTTATGTTAAATACAATTTTAGGCTCCATGCTATGAAAAACGTTCGGATAACATCCACGAGATTTTTGGGTTGTTTATATTCTCTTTGTATAAGATTAACAAATATTTTTGAAATATTACTTACAATCCAAAAACAAAATTTAATGACATTCACAAATCGCAATTTTATATAGCCTAGCATTATTTCACAATAAAACGGAACAAGCTTTTAACACTGCATTACACAATAATAAAATAAACAATAATTTATTAAAACAAAATCTCTATCATTAGCAACTCAACATAAGCGTTTTAGAAGCAACTAAAAAAAGGCTAATCATTGCTCGTCGATCAGAATCATTTTATTCGAATAATCGAGAAACACGAACTATTTGTGATAAAAAATACTTTAGTAAAGAAAGAGGTAATCGAAAAGGCGTTAAAATGAAAATAATTTTACAGAATTAAGTCAGTAAACACTGCGGCATTTTAAGACAAAACCTACAGTTTTAAAGATTAATTTTATTGATAAATGAATCACTGAATACCAAAAATTTCTTATCAAAGTCCCTTCTTCGGACTGTGTTTGGAATTAAAAAATTAAAAAATGGCAGATTCTTTTTATCATAGTTTCCACCATCTTGTAAGTTGTGGTGTTGCGTGGCCCCAACTTGCCCGCAACAATAGTAGTGACTGCTATGAACTGGAAAGTACACAAACTCTTAAGAAGGGTTTAACTCCCTTTTTATTCCACTTTAGAAGTTACAGATGCGTTCACTTGACGCTCACAAACTACGCCGACCCGGCGGTTAAATAAAAATAAGAAAGTACAACTAAAAATGAATAATAACAAGTCCGGCGGTTAAATAAAAATAAGAAAGTACAACTAAAAATGAATAATAACAAGTCACTACCTACGAGGCTCTCTAAACGTAACTAACTTAACCGCGTTCTAAGATACAGCTGAGATTTCAGCAAACTTTCTGAATAAAAAGTTGAAAGATTCAACTAACTGCCGAAGCAAGCACACAGGCCGAAACGCGTGGTTCTTAAATTTCTACCTAGCAACCTTCACGCTCGTGAATCAAGAAAGCACACCTACAAACTCGTTTCCCTTCTATTTAACTCAAAAATACTTCCGCTGAAAATTTGAATACCTTGCGTGTTCTACTAAAATTTACATACTCTGGCATTGGCAATTCCAGGGGAAAGTAAAGGCTTGACAGGAAAGATAGCTTAAAATAAATGTTAGTTAAAATAAATATAAACCCTACAAAGTAAAAGTAAATTTCTTCATGAAGATATTCATAAAAAGCATCCTTTCTTCATGAAGATAAGTATAAAATGCATCTATTTTTTATATTAATACAATCCTTCATCATCATCAGCCTTAATTAAAACAGCTTTACGGTAGAATCGTTTCATAATTTCCACCATCATGTAAGTAAATGTTAATTTTTCAAGAAGGTATTCATAAAATGCATTCAGCTTTTGTATTTATGTTATTCTTCATCAACTGCTCTAATTAAAATAATGTTACGAATTTTGTATTTAGATAAGTAATTTTAGCAGAATTATAATTAAATTTGTTATATTTTTTCTGTGTAATGTAGCTCGAGACAAATTTTAAGAGAAGGCTATGCCGGAAAAGTAAGAATACAGGGGTAAGTGTATTTAACATTTAGTAAATAGGTGTCTCGGTTATTTGGCGAGACATTACCACGCTGAAAACGGTTTTGGCGACGATTTGGCGGCATTTTGGTCCTGTCCCTGTATCATTTCATAATTTACCCATGTCCCTGCAGAATCATTTTATAATTTACACCGTCATGTAAGCAAAAGTTAGTTTCTTTATGAAGATAAGTATAAAAAGCATCCTATCTTCATGAAGATAGGTATAGAAAGCATCCACCTTTTACATTTATACTGTTGCATTTCTACGGATTCATGGATTTGGAGTGATTAACGAAAACACATTTTTTTACCAATATTACTCAGGACAGTTCCTATTACTCAGGACAGTTCCTAAACCACGTTTACAGTCGTCGAAAAGCTACGACATACACGCTGAAGCAATCAGCAACACAGGCTTCAGGCCGTCAGGCTATAACGGTGAAGACAGCTTTCGGCAAAGCACTAGAGTACATCTCCCGACTCGGTTCAGTAGTTCTCGGAATTCAACGTGCTCTCCAGACTATCCACGCTACAACTCGCGATGCACTCGACGATCTACTGATACACTCGATAGCCTCAACGATGTACATTCTCGATACGCCAACCCGAGATATACTGCCGGACACCTCGACACTAGACTCGACTGTCCACAACTCTCGTGATGCACTAACTCGGAAAACACTCACGAGACACGTCGACACAATTTATTTTCCAGTACTACTCAGGACAGTTCCAAAAGTACGTTTACAGTCGTCGAAAAACTATGACAAGCACGCTGAAACAATCAGCAACACAGCCTTCAGGCTACAACGGTGAAGACAGCTTCACGGAAAACACCAAACAGCTCCCGACTCGGTCGATAGCTCTCGGAGCTCATCACACTCTAGATACTCATCACGATAAGACACGATTCGCTCGACGATGCGTTACGACATACTGCTACTCCGCGTACAGGTAGGGTTAATACAGCTTTCGGCCTGCCTTCGAGAACATTCTGCGCCAAATCGGTAAGAATTCGTACTGGAGTGTTCGCCATCCGGCTATAGCATATCGTCAATTTTGTCGCCATATGTCGCCAAATGGGCGATTTCTCGCCCAATATAGCAACCCTGCCTTTACTTGCCATTTTCTGGTAACCTTAAAACCACTTTGTGGGGAAGCTATCTTACCGCAGCTGGACATTTCGTAACAATATTATCCTTTATCATCATCTGCCTTCATTAACATAGCTTTACCATAGAATGGTTTAATGAATTCCTCCATTATGTCAACAGGAGCCATTTTCTTCAGGAAGACCTTCAAGAAAAGCACGCATCTTCCAAACTTTATTCAACTTCACCATTATTCGTCTTTAATTAAGCGGTTTAATGGCAAAATAGTTCCATGGCTTCCTTCATATAAAAACTAAAGCGAGCTAATTGAAGACCTTCATGACAAATATCCATCTTCTAGACTTTTTCCATCATCGTCTACTTTAAATGAAATAGCTTAACGGCAAAATTTTTCATACTTCTCCTGTTATATAAATAAGAGTTAATTTCTTGACGAAGACCTTCATAGAAAAAAATCAGTCTCTTAAATTTATTTCCAGCTTTAGCAACTGCCTTAAATTAAATAGCTTAACATCTTTTCATGACTCAATCCAATAAAAGCAGCCAAATGTTTCAAAAAAAGACTATGAAAGGAGTTTTCTAGCTTTATTATGATCTTCCACCTTTATCACTGTTAAAATATTTCAGAAATTTAAAGTCAAATTAAACTGTCCCTGCGCAAAGGCTATCTATCACGGCGATTCCTTCACTACTACTAAAAGTGACCAATCTCTCTGACAATGTAATGAAATATAATACTGCACACCATTGCTTTTCATGTTCTTCAAATATACCCCGTCCACATAAAATTAAAATCATTTGTAACTTTAGGTGTTCATTTTAAGGAGTTAATTGCTTAATTACTCTTTTATAAGATAGTTTTAACTCTAACAAAAAGCTATAGCTTACAGATTAATAAAAAAAACTTTTCAGAGCATCAATTCTGTTTCACTATTTAATTTTACAACCTTTACCCCTTTCCGTCACGCTACCTTTTGAAGTCGAAGTTTTGATTAAAAAAAATAAAAATAAAATAAAAGTAGGCAATCTAATTAGGGCTAGGAGAGTACACAAGTAAAATTTTGTGACGACAGCACTTATCGTTTTAATTCTGTGGGTGTGCCCAAAGTGGGCACGCTGATTCAATAGAGCTTCGAAAAGAGTGCTGAAACGAGCATTGTTGTCAATGAACTGACCGATGAGATGCGGAGAAACAAAGAATACAGACTCTCAATTGTCCTAGATTATCGGTGAGCCCCGTTTGGGCACACCTAGAATTCGCCGTTTAGGCAAGATTTCAAGGTAAAAATTTAAAACTAATATAGAATAAGGAGATTAGCATACAGCCAAAAAAATAACATAGAAATTTCTTTTCAAACAATTCCTTTTATACCCCCCAAAAAAAATCTGTAAGATTTCTTTGAAAAATGAGAGTCTTAAAAAACTAAACATGGCTAAAATATATGGACTGTTTTGTGTTGAGCTCCCATCTACTATAAATAAAGAAGGTTCAGAGTAACCTACAGTAACCTATAAATCCTTTTTCATTCAATTTTTCTGTGCGTACAGAAGGAAATTTTTAGGTGTGTCCAGACCGGACACACTGTGCCGCAAAGGGATATACCATAAGAATAATTTGTAAAATAGAACAGAAAAAGGCCTACATTAAACCTTTTACATAGCAATACAAACTAAATATTTTAAGGAACACTTAAATTTTTTTTTTAAATTATAGACAGACATCATAACCTATATAAAACCTTAGAAAATAGAAATACCAAGCCTCCTAAACGATATAAGGGTTAGGGGAACCTACTGCGGTAGCGAAGTGCCCGGGTTCGAATCCTGGAGAAAGCATGAATGTTTGTAAATGTACAGCGGCATGGGGGCGCTCTAAATATATAGCGAGCCAAAAGTCCTCTCATGTGGTGCGATGGTAGTGGAGAGGAGTGGAAGATCCTCGGAGCACCTCCCGGGATGCTCTTCCTTAAAACTAGGGTGGAAGTCCAACTTCCTTCAGGCTTTGACAACATTCTTCCATGAATTACATGAACAAGACAACAACAATAGAAATCCCTTTTAATGTAGAAAAATAGTAGTATCAGTAAAGCAGTAAACATTACAGAAAATTATTCAAATGGTACAGAAAATTCTCCAGTGTTTACTTATTAAGAAAATAAATAATCGTACTTTTGATAAAGGCTATGCACATCAATAGGCGCAATAATTAAATTGTACGCAGCTGTGTTATTTGGTTACTGCCGAAAGAGGGGAAAAAAATGACATTGTTACGCATTGTTATTGTTGTGACTAATGTTGTTACTGTTGTGAGTAATCTCGCTCGTCTGACATCAGAACAAGCCCACGCGGTTCATCGTGGTAAGAAGGCAAGATTGCGCCTGTCCTTGGCAAGAGCCTTGGACACCATACAGGTGACAGGACGGCTTAGCTCATTTCCGCCCACAATTTTGACGGGGAAACGCGTCCGAGTGTCCTTCCTACCTCCATGCTTTTCCCCAATCACCAACCTCTCGAGAGAACTTTCAGCTTTACGCATACTTTGAGTACCTCCAAGGCCACATAGACACTATACATTTACAAACATCCATGCCTTCTCCGGGATTCAGTCACTAACCACTATCCGGTTTGGGTGGCACAAATGACATAATTAAGAAATATTTATTTAGTTATTATCCAAAGGAAAAAACAAATGACATAATTAAGGAATATTCTTACATTTTTTTTTAACTTCGTTTCTAACTAATCCAATTTTAAAACGTTACCTGCGTTCGTTAATCACAAGGAAAATGGTCCCACCCTTGCAAGATAATCATGAACTTTAAATTCACATTTTTAGCTTTTTCTTCAAAATACCGCTATGCCAAACTTAGATTTCTGATAAATTTTCAAGATTTAATTCTTTTAATGAAGACAGCTAGGAGGTAATTAAATAAAACTTTGTTAATTTATAAACATGAAACATTTTTATTAGCCCAAACGGCGTTAGCCCAAAAGGACTATTAATTTCACTTTGTCATTTTGTGGCGTTTCACTATAAACAGCGATTCACTTTTCAGATTGTTGCCATCAAATATTAGAGCTCCGTGTTATATTTAAAGAAATTAGATAATGAAGAATCTGCATGAATGTATGCATATTTCTCGCATTGTGGTAAAACAACGGTACCTACAGTCATCAAAATTTGAGTTACGTAATCTTCCATAGAATATGGGCATGTGAAAGCCCGATTTTAAATTTGAAATTTATATTTCATCGATTTCATATTTCGTTAAAACATTTATGACTTTTTGATTAAGAAACTCGACGATTTCAAGACAGGGAAACAAAAATTATATTTCTCCAGCGCACGAGACTGTGTATCGGAAATTCTAAAGATATGCTCATTTTAAAATTATTGTGAGATATTGCTGTTGAACTAAATTTTATGGTTTAAGTGCGAAGAACATGATATTGAATAAATAAAGGTAGCACACAAAATGCTTAAAAAAAACCTTTTGGACGTAATTTAAAAGCTGAAATCTTTCAGATTCTTTTTTTAAATAACTCGTATTGTAATTTTTAATTCGGCTTCTCTCACGGATTATAGTCACAATTACGAAACTAGTCAGGTAAACGAAATGGCCATTTAAAATCTAGAAAACTGAATTAAAAATTAAAATACGGGTTAATTATATTACAGGGATTATTTCTGAGAAATAAAATAAAATCATATGACAAGTCATATGAAAATAAATCATGACTTTTGAAATGACGTAGTTTAGAAAGAATAAGATGTACGAAGAAGAAACTTACGAAGAAAGTAAACCATAGGTTTTATGTCTTACATATTTCTTAGACATGTAGTAACAACGCTTTTCTAAATAAGACAGGTGATTATATTAAAACAGTTTCAGAACAAGGAATAGAATGTTTTGTAAACCTAAAATTAATTTCATACGAAAACATTAGAAAAACACGTCAAAGTCAAACATAAAATTAGCATAAAACATTAGAAAAACACGTCAAAGTCAAACATAAAATTAGCATAAAACATTAGAAAAACACGTCAAAGTCAAACATAAAATTAGCATAAAACATTAGAAAAACACGTCAAAGTCAAACATAAAATTAGCATAAAACATTAGAAAAACACGTCAAAGTCAAACATAAAATTAGCATAAAACATTAGAAAAACACGTCAAAGTCAAACATAAAATTAGCAAAGCAACAACCTTGTGACTGATGGAGATTTAGTCAAGAACTCAATCGACTTGGAGAGCAAACAAGTACAGGCCGCTCTTCATCAGGAGCAAAGAAATCTGCAAGAGTGGAAAACACAGCAAGTTGTATTTATAACCTACGGTAGTAAAGCAAACGAGAAGACCTTAAAAGCAAACGAGAGGACTCCAGTCCAGTCCTTTTTAACGCTTTTAAAATTCTATTAACTTAATTTTTCAATTTCGTTACTATTTTTGACGACAGATAGCAGTACCTTTTCGTTCGCTTTACTACCGTAAGTATAAGTACGGCCAGTCTTGCAGATCTTTGCTCCTGACGAAGCGGAACCAACATGTATCTTTTTGTCCTCGAAATCGATTGAGTTGTTGATTAGATATACGCCAAACATACGGTTATTGCTTTACTAATTTTATAATTTCTTGTGGTCCTCGTAAAACAAAAACTGAAATCAGTAAACAGGTCCACGTACAGGTGCAAAAACTGTATTATACACAGTTGCGTTATTTGGCTATTGCCCAAAGAGAAAACAAATGACATGTTGTTGCGACTAATTTCGCGTGCTCGACATCAGAACACGCCAACGCAATTCATAGAAGGTAGAAGTGGAATGTGCATTTACCCGATATAGAAGTTCACCAAAAGGAAGGTTTTGGTTTAGGTTAGAAAAGTTTTAGTTCTCAAAATTCAAAGTTAGGTTTTGAATCGGCTACGTCATCGGCTTTACGCATGCTCTGTGGCATAGATTTATCTAGAAATGGTGCAGTCAGGAAAGTTATTATTACTTTGAGAATACACAAATTAAGAATGAGGAATTAAAAGACTATTAGTAAATTAAATTGTAAAACCGATTTACATATTTTTTATCTTATATATATAATTTCAGATATAAACATGGGCCCACCAGCGGCGGAGCGGTGAAGTCGCTGAACATTGGTAATTCCAACCTGGGTTCGATTCCAGGTGAACGGGCTGGCTGAATGGCCGTTTGCGTGGTTTTCCCTATGTGTAACGTATACAGGCAACTTTCCCTTAAAAAGTCCTAAACGAAGGCATCACTCCCCTTAGTAAACCAAACAGCCATATATATATACATGACGTAGATAAATCTTGAAGCTGGATGGTGACAAAGATGATGCAGTCGTGGCTGGTTGATATAGTTTGTATTTACAGCATAGTTATATAGACTTTACCACATACAGCTAAATCGATGTAAGAAGTGCGCTCGCTGTTTCATAATTATAATTGTACGTTCGCATATTCATAGCACTACAACGGGCAGATAAGCAGCAGACTACATGCTAGCTGGGTAGAAGCAAGTATGAGAAGCGAAGACTTCATGTTAGGTCAAGTTGCTCAATGTCTCAAAAAGAGGGACACAGTGTCGATTTATTACTACTCGATGAAAAAAAATTCGGTTCAATTATAATTAGATAAACTATTTTATCTTCAGTTTTGCCATTATTTCAATATATTGTTACAAAATGTACAGGCGCGGTGGGATGACTTTCCCCGCAAAGCAGTTTTAGGGTTGCCATAAAATGGCAAGGGAAGGCAGGGTTACTAGATTTGGCGAGAAATCGCCCATTTGACGACAAAATTAACGATATGCCATGGACGGATGGAGAACCTTCTGGAACGAATTCTTACCGGTTTAGCCCAGAATGTTCTCGAACACAAGCCGAAAACTATATAAACCCTGCTGGTCCGCAGTCAGTTAGTCTGTGTGCCTCGTAGAGTATCTCATCTAGTTAGTCCGTGCGGAGACGATCGAGTTGACAACCGCCCCGCGAGTGCCGAGTGGGTCGTCGAGTGCACCGAAGGAGTCTCTTAGTGTATCGCGGTTAGTGCATCTTCGAGAGAGCGTGTTGAGCTCCGGGAACGACTGAACCGAAGAGTCGGGAGATGTGCTCGTGTGTCGTCGAGTGCATCGGGAGTTGTACCATGGAGAGTCTCGAGAGTATGTGGAGTTCAGAGAACAACCAAGCAGAGTCGCGAATTGTACTCTAGTGCTTTGCCGTGAAGCCGTCTCCACCGTGATAGCCTGATAACCTGGAGGCTGCGTCGCTGATCGTGTCAGCGTGTTTATAGTAGTTCACCGACAACTGTAAAACGTGTTTTGGAGCTGTCCTCATAAATACTGGTAAATAAAGTGTGTTTCGATACTTCATCAAGTGTCGTCGTTATTTACTACAAATTCCATCAAGTGTCGTCGTTATTCACCCCAAATCCACACGAACCCCGTACGAACTGGTGTCAGGAAGAGAAAAACGCAACAATATACATCATAAAATATATTACAGGGATTAGTTTTCAAAGGACGTACTTTAGAAAGATTTTATATGATCATTTTACTACTTTTAGAAGAGAAGAGGGAAATAACAAAATTGTGGGGCTTTATCAGATAACTACAGATAAGTTAATCAGATAAGTTAGCATTTTATCTTACATAAATCTTCCCGTTTTTAGAAAAAAGGCTGTGACAGAAAAGCGTGTTTTGGTAAAAGCATTAAAGCAACAGAAAAATGAAAAAAAGGTGTTTTATGAAAACTAGTGTAATTTATTCAGATTATACTTAAATTTCTAAATCATTATGAAATAGTTTCAAACTTAGAGAACATAAATTTTGATTAAAACTCTTTATGATAATAAACACAATCTTTATCTTTAAAATCTTACTGAAATTTCAGACAATCAGTCCAATTAATTTAACAAAAGTCCAAATAATTATCGTGATTTTTCAAGGCTTTTCAAATTTTTCTTGTTCTACCATGTAATAGCATATTTTCAACATTTTTTTCACATAACCCATTACTTATTTCAATATATTATATATCTTTATAGTATTACACTTTCATAGTTATATCTTTTAACTCGACAAAGCACTATTAAAGCTATAGTTCAAATCTGAAGTTATAAGGTACATCTCCTGCCTTCCTAGCGTGCCTTCTGCACCCTGGGCCGGAGATCCGTGGTTCGATTCCCGGCGAATGTTAATTTTTCATCTTTCCTGCTTCCAAAAAATACCTAATGTATCTACAGTGGCGCTCGAACTAAAAGGGTGCTGCATGATTATTCTCCGCACCCAGGATTTGGCGATTGGGTTCCCTAAAAACCCCAGTCGCCCTTTAAAAGGGGGAGTATATAAGGTATTTCTCCCGCTTTCCTAGCGTGCCTTCGTGGTGTAATTTTCTCCCCGCTGGGCCAGTATTCCAGAGGTCCGTGGTTCGATTCCCTGCGATTTGTTAATATTTCATTTTTCCTGCTTCGAAAAAATACTTAATGTCTCTACAAAGTCATTCCAGATCTTAATCATACTCAAACAGGACTCCCAAAGTTCTTAGAAATACTAATCTAATTCAATACGAAGAACTGAGCAAGTCCTCTCAGCTGATGACAGATATTAAATTCACAATATGATTAAGCTACTGTTGGAATGCAATTCTTTGAAAAGCCTCTTATTGCTATACAAGGTAGCTGACCCTTTGAGAATAGCATAAATCGCTCCATGATTTAGACAAATTAATGTTATAAAAAATACAACATAACAGTCATACACGTTTCGTATGAGAGGACAAAAGGATCACTTATTTAGAGATAAAACACACCTAGGGATAATTTTAATCAATACATCACGAATAAAGTATCTAGAATTTAATTGAGGGGTGTATTCATTTTCAAACTGTCAAAATTACCACTGCTCAATTTTGCCATTTAAAATCTGAATTTAATCTAAAAACCAAATATCTGCAATTATATTAGGTTATTTAAGTACAACGTATAGCATTTACTAAATTGCCTCTGTATTATATTATATAGCATTTAATAAAATACCAATCACCAATGCAAAAATACTTGCATTATTTTATCAGATCAAAGATGTTTCTTAAAGCAGTTTTTTAATTTACTTAAAATCATATACCATGTTCGTTCTGCGTTTTGTTTGCGAGGGGGGAGAATATTAAAAAACGTATTTTACAAGTATCTTTATATATGTGCGTGTGTGTGTAACAAATATATCCATTTAAACGCACTTCACATGTAATATTTCATAAATAATTTTTTAGATATTTTAGTATCAAACACGAGTTTTTCCAGTACACGTAGTAACTGGCAATATTACTAAGATTTTCAAAAGTTTGTAAACAGCAGGAAATTTTTTTTTATTGCGGGCATCTGAAGTATCTACTGCAGATAAGATATTTTGCCTTTGATGCAATTTTATTTGCCACAACATTTAAAGTACCAGTATTACAATCCCACAAATCAGAAGAATATATATTTAAAAGTAATTCGAGTTCTTCCTTACCTATTCAGGTTGCATTTGTATTTTGGAGGGAAGAGAATAAAAATTATTTCTTAACATTTAAAAAAATGTTCTTTTAAATGCAAGATCACGCCATCCAAGAATTCATTAAAAATTGATATTCGAAAATAGGATTTTATGGATTCATTTATAATATTAAAAGTAACACGTTTACTTGCTTGCCCGTCGCCAGTCACAGAAGAGCAATTTCAAATTCTTCTTCGTTTATCTTCTTCAGAATTGTGGCCGATTCTGAATAAATTGCTAAGAAACTCTTTTCTGAATTGTAACGAATTTCTTGTAGTTTTCTTAAAATATCGTTACATAATGGAATTATTGCAGGGCCAGCTATTGATTTCGATTATAAATCCCTAGTTAAGGGCAGAAGTATATGAAATATTTTTGCAGTTGAAAATAATGCAATCACAAAAGCAGAACATTTCAGGGAACTCAGAAGTAGCGCCAGAAAACAATTCATTATCATACCACGTGCTCATTATTTCTTAGCGTATGAACCAAAGATTTTAGTAATACCACCATAACCCAAACAGATTCTTATCACTCTATCCAACAAGTGGGACAATCATGTTTTGAAAGATACGACTTTTGAAGATGAGCAGTGATTTGATAGACTTTCTTGCAAAACAGAATCTCGCTTTGCAGTGTTGATAAAAGAACAAAATTTTCTGTTACTCATATGTAGTTGTGAATATCTTTAAAGTCACATGCATCAGAAATTTCCAAATTATGATAATGAAAAGCACAATGCACAAAACTCCTGAAGGAAATCTTTTTCTTACGTTAGACTGTATGCGCTTGAATCCAGACATTCCTGCGATGTCGTCAGACCTTGACCTCTCATGTTCAAATCTAAGATAACTGATATCAAATTATCTATAATGGTATTAGCCAAATCATCTCCATATGGTGACACTACAGATACGACTGGTAAAACATTTTGTATTGATATAGTTTTTCCTTTAAGTTCTTCCTCATGTCTCAAAAAAAAAAAAGACGCACTTGCTTTGGGAACGAAATATCAGCAATTTCATCAGGTATAACTAAAAAGCATTTGCTTGCTTTTGCGTTTTCAACGATATTTTCCAAAATAATTTTATTGCGAACACTTAAGATTGTTTAATAAAACCCCTTCTACATCTACTCAAAATCTGAGGAACTGACCAACGTTTTCTCCGTTCTAATCAGATTTTAACACCATTATCATTTATATACACTTGTTCAGAATCACAATGACTATGGAAATTCATTTCTCCCACAGATAATCACTGTTTTTATTACACGAAGAAGCATTTTCCGACTTATTTTACCTTGATGAGCGCTGGTAATATCAAATGCATCGATTACGGATTGTTTGTGGCTTATAACGATATTTTTTTAAATGTCAGCAGATAATAAGGAATATTTATGATATTTTTTCTTTTTGTGGTGACGAATGTTTCGTTAGATTTTCTCCAACTGAAAAAATCTCGAAGCCCGTTTACTGATTGTTCTTAAGTTTGGTTGCTTGACCAGTCTTCATATCCCTTGGTGAATTAATACGCAATATTTACAATATACTTCATCTTTAATTTTAAATAAGCCAGCCAAGGGTGCTCAAATAACAATGTAAATTTAAATTTTTTTATTTACATCTTCATTGCCACATGAAGAACTTGAACACGGGAACTTTGCTGTTGCAGCCCACGTATTTTCAAGAAAATCGTGTTTTTCGTTTTAGTTAATTTACGATTTACAAATTTGACACATGATATTTTTCAACTTGATAATGGATTTTAGATTCAGGCGAAGAGTTCATAGATGTACTTGAATTAGAATCATAAGTACCTGTAGAGTTTTTGTGAATGAGTTTCACTTTCAGCTCTCTGATGAGTCTTTAATTCTAGAGCTGTCGCTCAAAATCGCTAAATATGCCTCTTTGCTTACATTTCATTTTTTATTCAACTTAGCGACAATTTTCAAATAATTAATATAGCTAATTAGCTGTTTTATTAACTCAAATGAGTACCTTTACGCTTTTCCAAATTCAAAATATGCTGCATGTCACTGCTTTTAGGATAACCATTTCTACCCGTCAGAGTCAGGAATCATTATTCGTTAACTGAATATGTATCCAATATTCAAAATTATATTTTCACTTTTTATATCATTATTTTCAACGCCAAATCAAAACTTTCTCATACATAAATATAAAGTAACTTTTTTAATTTTATTTTCGAAATTAAAGCATGTTTTACAATATTTTAGAGCTTTAGCAATTATTACATTAAACGTTTAGTAACCTTTCTTAGTTAAGTGGCTTAAAAGTATTAAAATTCTTTATTTAATATATAAAGCAGCATGAACTCCGTAACATAAATTTCTAATAACGTTAATTTTTCGTATATCTCTTTCCTAAAAACAATATCACTTGCTTAAAATTCAGTAATATTATAATTAACTAGCAGCTTTCCATATGACGATTATATAAAAATATTTCTGCCCTGAAGTAATTATATTATCTCATTAGACTGAAAAACTTTTAAACGTTAACTATAAACAAGGTAATAAAATTAAATGTGCCCACAAAATCTGTAAATGCTAAACCACTTAAAAGATATTAATTAATAAAGATATTAAAACTATTAGTCCAAAGGGGCAATTTGCCCTGAAGTAGTATTAATTTCGCTTTGGTATTTTGCGTTGAAAACTTTAAAAGACTCACTTTTCAAATCGTTGCCACCATATGTTCATTTAGAGAAATTAAATAATGAAGAATCTGCATAAATTTATGTATGTGTAGCCTTGGCTACTAATGTTTAAAATTAATTTATGACTAGGAACAGCATGAATTATAAACAAATAGCTAAGTTATTGCATTTCATTTTCCAGCTATCGAAATGCGACGCTACGAGCAACGTTTTGAAACCAAAATCTAGCAATCATGAATCAGAACTAGAACTAGTTGCCATTCAGCATACAGAAATTTAAATATAAATATGAACTACTTATTTCCATTCAGCATAAAAGAAATATAAACATGAATATTAACAAAATAAGTTAATTTTATAAAATAATTAAACACATGAACAAATATATGAAATAAAAAATTATTATTTCTCATGCAATAACTGGGCCACTACATATGTTTCTCGCATTGTGATAAAACAACGGTACCTGGAGTCATCAAAATTTGAACAACGTAATCTTCCATAGAATACGGGCATGTGAAAGCCCTAATTTGAATTTGAAATTTGGTTTATTATTCATTTCATATTTTGTAATACTTCAACGAATTTTTGATTAACAAACTCAAGGATTTCAAAGCGAGCAATGGCAACGTTGTAGAGAAAAAACATTTTTATCTCCAGCGCGCGAGACTCTGTATCGGAAATTGTAAAGGTATCCTCAATTTAAAACTATTTTGAGATAATTGCGAAGAACGTGATATTTAATAAATACAGGTAACAGACAAAATGTTAAGAAAATGCCCCTTTGAACGCAATTTAAAATCTGAAACATTTATATATATATATACGTTTTTATTTTTAAACAATTATTTATATGATTTTTCGAAATAGGAAAATAAAAAATGTTGAAATTTTAATCAAAACTAAAAAATTTACGTAAAATTTAAAATCCATTGCTTCTTTACCAATTTTTGCTTCCCTGAAAAAATATATAATGTTACTTACATTTAGACCTGGATTCCCAGAGAGTTCACTGTATTTTTAAAACGAAGAAGAAAATATCACCGGCAGTATAATTATTTGATGTGAGTTTTGTGACCCGATTAAAAATCCTGAACGAAAATCACAAAGTAGTAAGTTCGGCCAGCCGCGCATATAGCTAAGTGCCTCAGATCAGCATGTAGATATTTGCTTCTGAACGCGGAAATGAATCATCTAACTTTTTTATGGATGAACATCTGTAGAACATAATTCAGAACTGTGAAAGCATTAAGTCGACGGAACACATATGACCTACGCAGTTGAAAGAAACATATTTTACATTTTTGTAAACATTCAATTACTGGTTGACCTTTGAAGCTATACTCTCGAGCATTCCTAAATCAGTTTCTGCAACAGCCCATGGAACGGTTTAAAAAGTCTACTGAACGTTGACCTTGTGGTGCGGCGTAGATGATGACGCTATGCTAGTAGTTCCTGTGCTGGAGACATTTTTCAATTAGATGCAATCACGGCCAAATTAAAGCAGCTCTGTATGGAATAGCATAAACATATAAATCTAATCTGGCGCTGAAGGCGCATCTGTTGTTCTGTAATTATAATCATCTGGTCTTGTATTTTTAGTATTGGTCATCAAGTGATGCAGCAGACAAACTAGCCAGAAGAGCTAAAAATTATGCTATCGATGTCAAATAAGGAATAGTGAAGACCCTTAATTTTCAAAAGAGTAACAAAGGCAAGCTGCATTTTAATTATAATGGAATGAGAGATTTTACTTTCACTTTTGCTGTTGTGTGAATGTATACGTCATTAGCGCTAATCATATGACAAAATTTAGTTTTGAAATAACGCACTTCAAAATAATTTTGCATGCATTTTACTACTTTAGAATGCAACAGGGAAATAATCAAACTGAAGAGCGTCATGAGCTACTTTATATTAAAATTAGATACCTGCCGCCCAACCAGTATAGTGGTTAACGTCGCTGACTGACGTGTCGAAAGGCCTGGGTTCGAATCCCGAAGAAGGCATGGATGTTTGTAAATATGTAGTGTCGGTGTAGCATGGCGGGGTGCTACTTTTGTAGACGGTTGCACGGATTTTTGGCGATTTACGTTGGCGCAAATGTTGGCGCGATTTTTACAATCATCAGCCATATTGAAAAACGCTGTTTCTACGCATAGTAAAGTATTCGAAACTTAAAAAAATAAATAAATAAATAAATATTGTTAAAAGTAATGGATTAATTTTTTGTTGAAAATGTTGTTTTTTAAGATGGCAGACAAGTGTAAATAAATACATTTACTATGAGTATAAAATACTAAAGTAAGGCTATTATTACTTTCATATAGCGGAAAAAAGAATAAAAACACCGCTATAAAAATATTGTGCCAACGTTTAATTACATTAAAATATTACTGAATCGAATTAAAAACCATCCTACCAACATTTAAAAGAATTAGAATATTATTAAATTCAAATACTTTAAAATACATTATATAAACTATAATTAACATTAAAACATACGTGGCAATAATTATCTCAGCAATTTTTGAAAATATTGTATGAATTTTTTTAACAAAAATTGAAGTATACAATTATAAAATAAAAGAAAAATATGTACTTACATTTTTTGAGTAATTTAACCTCTTGTTTATTGATAAGTACCACAAAAAAAATCGAAATCATAATTGAATTGGCTCTTTTAACCATCTTCATCTGTTATCCACATATCTCGCACTTCATTGAAGAAACAATTAGCGCGGTTTCCTCAAAAAATTTAAAATAAATTTCCTCTGACGCTATTAACAATTTCTAAATAAACCTTTGATTAGGAAAGACAGGTTGGCCAAAATAAGGTCTCAAAGGGCAATTTTTTTATTCCAATACCAATAATTCTTGGTCATCACCAATAACAACATTCATCTTCGAAACAAAGATATTCATTCCATTTGAAATCTGACGAATTCGAAGAGATGAATAATAAAATTTTAAAATGGCGCGGTAATGCATAAATATTCAGTAACCAATCAGGGAGCTGATTACATCACGCATAGAATTAAAATTATTTAAATAATCATTCATAATAAAATCATTTTAAAACAAATGCAAAATTAAATTGTATTTTAATATTTAACAGCCATAAATAATGTTTAAAACATTAGATTAAATTTATAGATATTAATAAAACCAATTACTTTTTAAGTAAGGTGACGTCATTGATTACATCATCCACAACATAAAATTATATAAAATATTATAAGCAACAAAATTTTTATTTCAAATAAAAATGTAAAATTAAATTATTTTTAATATTTAGAAGCCATAAATAATATTTAAAACACGGAAGTTATGCATAATAACACGCATTAGTTTTTAAATAAAATGTCAACAAAGTATCGGTTACCATAAATAACTTATCCAGCAATGGGTTTACCATTAAGTCGTATTACTCACCAAAAGAAAAATTGCCAAAAACTCGCCAAAATCCGTGCAACCGTCTACCAAAGTAGCACCCATGGCGGTACTCTAAATATGCGGCGAGCCGAAAGTCCTCTCGTGTGGTTTGGTGGAAGGGAAGAGGGGTGGGAAACCCTCAGACCCGTCCTCCCCCCCCGGGGTGTGCTCTCCATCAAAATTGCGGACGAAACTGAGACTAATCCGCACTGTCGCTTGAATGGTGCTCAAGGCTGTTGCCAACAGCAGGTGTAATCTAGTGCTAGGAATTTCGTGAGCTTGGGCTGACTACGTTAGACAAGAGAAAATAAACAACAACAACAAAATTAGATACCTACGCGAAGCATTAAAGCAGCACAAAACGAAAGAAAGATATTGTAAGAAACTATAGAACTTTAGATAATATCCAGATTTTTGAATTACTATAATATAGCTTCAAAAATACAGATTTTACAACATCAGATACATAATCAGAAGCGTGGTGCAAGCTGATAGAAGAAACAAATAGTTATCATATTTCATTGCTGTTATTAAAGTTATAGGGCAAATGAAATCTCGAATACGAGCTGTATGCCTATCAAAATTACGAAACAGATTTCAGAGAGCTGAGTTACGCAGTTTGAAAAAAGCGCCTTTCTTCGGTGGCGCCATTCATCAGAGAGTTACAGGGTTTCTCTAGTATACCAATATCGATAAGATTTTAAAAACATGAGTTTTTACTTCAACAGCTAAGCACAAGCGCATAGTCATCTTCAAAAAACGTCAAGAGTTTGGAATGATATAAACTTTTCCACTTTCAAGTGATGAAGCAATCACGCCTGAAGAAAAGATCCCTGAAAGCAGAGGGAAACGCATTCCACCGGAGCGACAAATAACATTTCACTGCCTCGTAGTTTGATCGATGAGTATTGGATTTAACGAAAGCCAGTAAGGACATCGTTTATCTATCCGAAAGTGTTATATAAAACAGTCTAAGAGAAAGTGACAGTACAGTATAACGCTGCCGCTGCTTTACATGGTTCAGGTTTTTTGATGAACATTCTAGGAATTCTGGATTTATAATTTTTTGTCAAAGGCTGATTCTAAAAAAAATGTTTTCATGAAATAGGTATTTAAGAATTAGTTATTTAATTGAACTTCATAGAGATCTGAGCTATACACCATCGACAAAAAATTTTAGATGAAATGTAAGTGACAATAATTTGTTGAGATTAAAAACAGAATCTTCTCTTTTAATATAATCGTATTAATTAACGAAGCTTTAGATTCTTTTGAAACTGCTTTAGCACCCACGAGTGTTTAAAGCCACGAAACACTGGTAATTCATCTCAGGTTTCATTTTCGATTATCCATCAAGACCTGCCGAGGTTTTCGTGTTTTACCTTCGGTGGCACCACTCAACGACTGGCCGACATGTAGACCAATTTCTCTTGAAATTCGTCAACGAAGATATTCTCTTTCGGCATATAATCCTTAGTATGTTTCCCCATAACTGAATAACCTAATCGGAGTTAACTTAAAGTAATCCCTTCAGCGTTTAATTTTCCAATATTAGGTGTGTGCTGTTCGGTGCACTGTAAAAGGCGCAAGTCAGCCATTTACATTTAAAAACTAAAGTGCATAATAAACTTTAGCAAAATCATTTATTTCAACCTCCACGTTAATTGTCCTCCCACTTAGCAAGAAAACAAATAAGTCAAACATAAGTAAGTTTACGTGTTGGTAATCTCAAAAATCTGTAACTAAATTTGTTAACAAATGCACATAAAAGTTTACATTCGAGCAAAGAGAGCTGAAGAGTTACATTCGAGCAAAGAGAGTGGGAAAATAATAAAACATTTCACTAGCACGCATTTTTAAAACACATTTAGAGCAGGTTTTTTCTTGTTCTTGACTCTGGGCATACACATAACGTTATCGAGCGAATGTATGAATTCCTAGGCCATAGTGAATGACTATGAACGACCTCGTGTAAGTTCAAGTATAAGGATTATTTGGAATAACTAATAAATAGACTAGTGTATTTAATGTGGTGTAGAGTACATTTTGATTTCAAACCCTGCTTGAATTCGTTTTCGAAAAAGAAATACAAGTTTGGAATGATAGTAATAGATATTTTATATTATTCTTTAACAGAACCTGCTCCAGTTTCTTAAAAGCTGCCAGTCAAGAAAAACCGGCATTTCACTTTTTTTTCCTTGGCAAACCGCACTGATTCAATGGCATTTATGTCTGATGACTGCGTAAGATAGGAACTACATCTTTCAAGATGAAATGGTGGTGCTGGTGGTGAGGCAGTTACTCAAAGGATAAACATTTCGGAGCTATTAAAGGGCATAATAGTTATATAAAATGAATCCAAAGTCACTGCTATTTATTCTTCCTTGAAAGGTAATTTGATCTGTTCCAAGCGATAACATGACTGCTGAAAGCATAAATGAAAACATGATGTTTTATAGTAGAAAGCAGTCTTGATCGTTAGTTTCCGCTAGTGTTTTCCACAACCCGTCCTGAGGTAAGAATAATGTGAAGACTAATTGAATAGAAAATAGTGTTTTTTTTTTTCATACTGTATTCTATGTTTTATGTTGCTGGCAGCGCTGTAGCCGCCACTTTTTCGTTTTCTTTGTGTGGTTTTATTTAATTTTATTAACAATTAATTTTATATTTTAAAGCCATTTTATTATTCCTATAACCTTTCGTTTTCAACCCACGCTTTCTTGCCAGAATGAGAGTTTCGTGCATTATGCAGAATACGGTAGAAAGCTACTATTTAGTAAACTCTGGTGTCTGAGTTACTTCAGAGAGAGCATGTTGAGAGAGTGTTCTGCCTTTCGGGCCACATTGTTTCTTTGCTAGTTAAGCTTGCTAGTTTACGGCCTGTTAGTTAAGCTTGCTATCTACGGCCATGAATTGACGGTTAGTCTACATCGATATTAGCTAAGCATTTAAATCTCTCTGTGCAGCTATAGCTGATTTAGTCAGCTTAGGATTAGTTTTAATTTTACGTTTTCTATTTTGAGTTACCACCAAAACGTATTGGCGAGGTCTTGTATGCACCAGGAGTGCCATCTTTTCATATTTTCTCGAGTTGATAATTTAAAAGGGTGTTTTAATCCTGTGTTGTTGTTGATACAAGTTGAACTTATCGAATAGTCTCTTTACAGTTCAAGTTAGGACATAGGCTTCCAATTAATTTTAAATTAGCTAGAATCTTATAACTTGAGAAAAAATAAATTTTACGACAGCAGCTCTGCTGTAAGTATTCTACTTATTCCCTTCGTATGTGTTGTTGTATGTGTTGAAACTGGGTACTGTAGGTGCATATTAAGCTCAGCCAATCATCTTTATCCAAGCAACTTTACTTTTCGACGTAACAACCTTCTTTTACATACCTCTAACTCTATTATTAAGTTACGTTTACTACCCACAGTTATGACTCATACACGATACTGTGCCTTGAATATTGTAGGCTGTCATGTGTATCAGACACAGTACCTCTCGATACCATCCATAATTCTCAAGCTGTGGTTACGGATACAAACACAAGCCGGGTACCAATAATTTAACTTTTTGGAGCTGTAGAGACATTAGGTATATTTTTGAAATAGGAGAAATGAAGAATGAGCAACGCCTTCACCAGGAATCGAACCGCAAACCTCTGGAATACGCGCCCAGCGCGCAGACCACTACACTACGAAGGCATGCTAAGAAGGTGGGAGAAATACCTTATAAGTCAAGCCACTTATTTTAATTTAGAAACTGCAGAATTTTATGAATCACAATTGAAATTTGCAGTTTTACACAATCATCGGAATATATACAATATAATCAAGCAAAATGAAAAGATGGGTCTGCATTTACGGTCTAATATGTACTATACAAACAAAATCAACTTTCTAAAATTTAATGTGTTCAGTCCCAGTATATATGCTCCCATCACATTAAAATGTTAACTGAGAAACAAGGCAAAATGTCTATTGTCAATGGCCCGCTTAACCAATGATGAAAATATAAGTCAGCAATATTTGAAATCTTCGCCAAAGTCGCAACTGTTGTAAAGTGGAGTGTTGTACAGTACAACAACTTCATATTAAGCATTCCAAATTAAAATTCGCCTTTGTTGAAATAATTGTGGGGATATTTAAGTCATGTAAAATATTAAGTTAATGCGAATTTCCAAATTTCAGTTTTAAAGTAATTAAGCAGAACTTTAACATTAAACCCAACGTTTGCAGAAATATGTTTCTCGAAAAGTTAGCTACAGTTGCATCTTTGTTAATTTTAATAAATTATCTACAACTGTAATACTATAATAATATACTTTTCACGCAAATGGATTCGAAAAACATTGACGAATAAAAAGGTCTGTAAAATACGATCGCACATATTTGACGAAAAACCGTTCAGAAGGAATTATCAGAATGCTGATAGAAAAACAATTAAAACTAGTGCATCTGGACAAGATTAATACATATGAAATGAATAAGCAATGAAATAAATTTGACCAAAACATCGCCACAGATAACAACATAAAAAAGTTGCATTTTTAACATTAACACATTAAGTGAAAATAAAAATAAAGTTACTAACACTATTTCTTTTGTTTATAAATCTCAAGGCTACAAAGGAAGGAACACAAATCTTATTCATATCAATCGTGAAAAAAATACAATAATGTATTTAATAAATTTGTTTTGTTAAATTTCATTTGAAAAAAGAAATTGAAATACAAAATTTTAAATACCTCTTCTTAATCATGTTGTATGGGTTTTGATAAATATGACGTAGAAAAACAGGAGAAAATAAATACATATTGAAAGATGAGTGCAATAAAAAATATTTTAACAGTAGCTGAAAGTAAAAATATTTTCTAAGTAACAGTCATCCTCCCACACAAACGCGCCTACGTAGATATCTCCGAAAACTTGTTTATGGAGGCTCAGAAGCAAAAAGCACTGTGGGCAGTTTGGTATTAAACACTGTTGACATATAACTCTGCAGGTAAAAAAAAAACAAAGACCTATTTTCATTCTTATTTCTTCTCATGGAAGAAGAATTTATGACTTTCAATATACACTTAATTTCAAATTATCAGCTTTGCTGATTATTTGTGAATTGTCTATAAAATGTAAATACACTCTTAGACAAAAAAAAAAAAAAAAAAAAAAAAAAGACGCACCACGACGCACCGAGAAGATATAAAGCAAATTGGACACAAACTGATACACATACAGGTTTCGATGGTAAATGCAACATTTTACATTTTGGCAGTTGATGAACAAACGGTTGTCGCTACAGCGCATCTGATCTGCGCAACTGGCAGGATATTTAAAAGGAGAAATTTCGATTTCAGGTTATAAATTCTTCACAAATTTCCTTCCCTGTACTCTGGTAGACATAAAGTATGCCTCGCATACAGGTGCGGGAACGATATGCGCAGATGTCAGAATTTGAGAGAGGTCGTGTAGTTGGACTCAAAGAAGCCGGTTGGTCTTATCGGCGAATAGCTCGACATTTGAGCAGAAGCGATGCCACTATTAGACGATGTTGGCAGGAATGGGTGAACCATGGTCGCACGCAGCGTCAAGAAGTAAGCGGTAGGCCTAGAGAAACGACAGCACGTGAAGACCGAGCAGTGGTCAGAGCGGCACTCACAGCCCCAAATGCATCATTATCATCGATCGTACGTGCAACTAGTGCTTCAGTGACCGCAAGGACCATTCATAGACGGCTCACAGAAAGGGGGCTGAGGTCACGGCGCCCCTTGCGCCGCCTACCATTGACCTCTGTACAACGTCAAGCCCGTTTGCAGTGATGTCGGGCTTATTCGCACTGGAATGTCACTGACTGGAGTAGAATAGTCTTCAGTGATGAGTCCGGCTTTAAACTGAGCCCCGATGACCAGCGAAGGTGAGTCTGGAGACGCCCCGGACAGCGGTGTGATACCAACCTGACTGTCTTCCAACAGACAGGCCGACAATCAGGAATGATGGTCTGGGGTGCCATTTCATTTCATAGTAGGACCCCTTTGGTTGTCATCCGTTGCAACCATACAGCACAGCGGTACGTCAACGAAGTTCTAAGGCCCGTTGTGTTGCCCTTCATGTCACGCCACCCTGGGCTTACATTTCAGCAAGATAATGCCCGCCCCCGCACTGCACATGTTTCTACTGCTTTCCGAACATTACTTTGGCCAACAAGGTCGCCGAATCTCTCTCCTGTTGAGCACATTTGGAGCAATATGGGCAGGATCCTCCAACCAGCTCGGTATGTTGACGATCTAACGCGCCAGTTGGACAGATTTTGGCACGATTTTCCTCAGGAGGACATCAGCAACCTCTATCAATCGATGACAAGCCGAATAACTGCTTGCATAAGGGCCAGATGTGGACAAACGTGTTACTGACTTTTTCACTTTGCGAAGCACTATCACTTGGAAAAATCATCCAATTTTTCTTAAACTGTAATCATTTGTTTTTCTGTACATGTAGTACATCACTTCTACCGTCGGATAACTCCTTCTTGGTCCCCCTTTTTTTTTTTTTCTTTTTGTGTGTGTGTGTGTGTCTAAGAGTGTAATAAGTTCCTGAAACTGGAACATTAAAAATGAAGAACCTAAGAATTTTTTTCCAAAATACTCACGAATTTTAATATAATGACTCTCATTGCTAGCCTGGAAGGAAATTAATAAATAAAGTTTAATATTACATGTCTAAATATATTTAGAAAATCGATTACCGATTAATCGGAAACAACATCCGCGATTATTTTAAATTTCACAGCTAATCGAAGGACAGTTAATAAAAAATACTGGAAAGAGGAATATGCCGTAATAATTAACAGAAAAGCTATTAGCAGTATACTTTTGCTTTCAAACTGATTAATCGAAGAATAAATTAATTTGGTTATGAAAATTAAATTAGTATTCTAATTATCGCTTCTCTCGCTAGAACGTGTGCGCATATTTTTTTCCCCTCTCTCTGTCCACGTTTCTTCAGCACTCTGCGGTATAAATGCTTTATATATTATTCTTGTATTTTGATAGAGTTATTGTGAAACAAAAGGTTAATGGCTCTACGTTTGATTTATTTTTAAGCTTCAGCAATTAGTAATTAACTTTTAAGGATGATTTAACCACGCGCAGTTAAATTACGTAGTATTACAAATTTTGTACATAAGTAAATAATTTTGGCGAAATTATATGTAAAATTGTAGTATTTTAGTGTAATGTAACATGAAATGCTTGAAAGAGAAGATACTCTGCAGGTAAAATAAGAATAAAGGGGTAAGTCTATTTAACATCAAGTAAATGGCTGCCTCGCTAAATTGGCAAGATATCAACAAGTTGGCCGTGTTTGGGACGATTAATTTTTGTCGCCAAATTTGGCAAGCAATCGCTGAAAGTCGCCGAATTTGACGACCATTTGGCGACATTTTGCTCAGGTTCCTGTATAACTGTAACGGATATCGTGTTATTGATCGTATATGTATACAACCGCAGCCGGCTCCCATATGCCTTACAGTGATTTCGAGAAGTGTAAGGCACTAGAGATTTTTCGGCAGTTGGGGAAAAACTGTATAAAACCGAACAGAGTTAATTTAAAATTTAAGTTTCTTTGTAGTTGTTCAGTTCAGCATTGAAAACGGAGTATAGAGATAAGCTTCGCCTTTTAGATGCGCTATGCGTTACATTGTGTTTAACATTCTTAGTTTGAAGTGTATCTACTGATTGTATTATGTGATACTAAGAGGAGCTGTACATGTATTTTTGCGGAAAGTTCCAGAACTGTGAAGTCTTTCCTTTGGTTAAATAAATTTTATCAAGCTATCATCGGTTCTGCGTGCCTTCAATCCATTACGAACTGATACACACGCAAAAGTGTTGCTATGAAAAAAAATCAGTTCCCAAATGTGCATTACCTGAAACGTTTCTGTTGCCCATGGAGTTTTCTCTCCTTTCCTACATTTTGCATAGACAGGCGCGAAAGGCTTGCGATAGCATTTTTTCCATCGTTTCGCTATATATAAAGCTGACGTTTTAAATAGGGCCCGGTTAATTCTCAAGCCAGTTTCTCCGCTCCCGGATAACTGAGAGTTAACTGTGGTATATCCTAAAACAAAAGATTTCGCAAAATCGAACTTTCTGAATCATTTCTAACGATCAGGGCTTCCAAAATGTAAATAAAGAAAATGTGAAGAGCAAATGAAGATTAAAAATAGTGAAGATTTAGATGACAAGATATTCTAGACACATCAATTGAATAAGAGCAAATAAAAAAGCTAGAATAAAATGTGAAGATGAAAGAGCGAGAATGAGACTCCGGAGCACTGAACTTTACAGCAAGGTTACTAAGACTGTGATGGTCCAGTATGGGAAATATTCGCCACAGTGTTTGGAAGAATATCATAAAAGAAGAAGGTATGTAAAACACCTTCTCTCATTAAGAAACAGAATAACTCGGTAATGGAAAGTAGCTTTTTTTCCCTCTATAAACGTATTTTATTGTTCGAATGCTAGTTCTGAATCCTTCTGAATGAAAGCAACAAATTAAAACGTGAAAGTGAAAAAATATATGCTTTCATGGCAAAACATTTAGTTTCAGGACAATAACGATCTTCGACTGCAAAAAAAGAAACATCTGAATATCTGATACAGAAAAGAAATAGTAAACTTGAATGTTCAGTCTTGTATATTTTCGGTCACGTGTATATTTTATCGATATTTAACATGCATTTAAATGATCCGGCTGAAATTCGTTTTATTTAACGCTTTGTTTTCTAGAAAAAGCATCCTCATCGTTAAGCTGGATACTGCAGTATATATATATATATATATATATATATATATATACGCAGTTTTTTGTTAATGTGTGCAAAAGTAGGAAATCATGAAATTCTGTCCAAGCGATGACTTTCAAATGTACGCTCGTTTATGGATCAAGTAAATTCGCTTTAAACTAAAAATATTTCCATAATGTGAATAAACTAGAAAACCAAAAGAGTTAGCGATGTCAATAAATTAACTGCAGTGTGACCAAGTGAATTTTCGATATCCTATCAAGAAATATGTAAATGATTACGAACTATTTTTAAAGAAGATATTCAAGAAGTAGTATAAAGAAATATTCTGAAATTGACAATTTGTGGTTATTTATGAGATTTGAAATATTTTAATTTCGCCCTTTAGTTGAATTATGTTTTCCGCGTGCTTTAAATTAAAGTATTCATATGGATCATACGCTTTACCTATGGAGAATTATTTAATAGCTAAGACACAGTAATAAAAAATGAAAAATAATAAAAAATGAAAATTTTAATAATTTCTTTATCACAAATACAGATGCATGTGATTTCCTTCAAGCAATTCGGATGAAAAAGAAAAGCTTTAAAACAGAAATTTTAAGGTTTATTTTACAAAAATGAGCTGATAATAATATTATTATAAAACATGATAGCTACAAAGATTAGCCATTATATCAAAACAAACCTGAAAAATGGTTAGCCTTTTTTCAGTTAGTTCGTATAAACGTGATTTTACAATAAGAAAAAACTTTTTCTAGAATTGCAAACACGTTTATTCTAATTAATAACTCTACGTTTATTCTAATTTTAATTATTATTTGTCCTTAATTAAAGCGCGAATTTAAAAAGTTTCCATTTAAATTTAAATGAGACCGTTGACCCCATAGTTAAGAAAACCACGAATCAAAAATATCTTCTTATGCGTCCAGTGAACTTGAATAAAAAAAAAAACTCCCTAAACTCTTGCTTTTGGTGAGACTTGAAAAACAAAGAATTTAATTAAAGCTAATATCTTTCAATAGCGTTGTTTGAAAAACAAAATTTATAATTCGCAACATTACAACCACGAGGCAACAACAGCGCATTAACTTTCAATACATGATTAAATTTAAAACTAATAACGAATAATCAACAGTTTCTTGAACATATGAATAAAAAACATTCCTTTTTAATACGCAAAAAATATTTACTGACTATGTGTGGAAATTTTCTCTAATTGCTTGGGTACAAAATAGAAATAAAATAGGTCATTCAACTTACTGCTTAAAAAATAAGGAAATAAAGTAAATTCTAATCATTCGTAGAAAAATATTAAAACGTAAGAAGGCAAAATATTGTTCGGAACGGAAAGCCTTGAATTTTAATATCAAATGAGGTACGTAAAACTATAGACATTCAAGGTTTATTCAATGGAAAATATTAACAGAGTTTTCCTTACAAATAAAAAAAATAAAAAATAAAAAAAAAAAATCTGAAATGTTTCAGATTTTAAATTACGTCCAAAGGGGCGTTTTTTAACATTTTGTGTGTTACCTTTCTTTATTAAATATCATGTTCCTCGCACTTAAACCATAAGATCCAGTGCAACAGCAATATCGCAAAATAGTTTTAAAACGAGCATATCTTTAGAATTTCCGATACAGAGACTCACGCGCTGGAGATAAAAATGTTTTTTCTGCACAACGTTGCCATTGCTCGCTTTGAAATCCTTGAGTTTGTTAATCAAAAATTCGTCAAAGTTTTAAAAAATAGGAAATCGATCATAAAACAAATTTCAAATTTCAAATTTGGTCTTCCACATGCTCATATTCGTTGGAAGATTACGTTATTCAAAATTCGATGACTCTATGTACCGTTGTTTTATGACAATGTGAGAAATATACATACATTTACGCAGATTTTCATTATTTAATTTCTTCAAATATAATGCAGGACTCTAACATTTTATGGCAACAGTTTGAAAAGTGAACCGACATTTATCCGTCCGACGCAAAATGCCAAAACGAAACTAATAGTCCTTCGGGATTCAAATCCCTTTGGACTAATAATGATTAGCTCTTTTTAATAAATTATGTTGAAAAAGAGATCCTCTCTTACTCTGACTCAAACTTGGAACATTAGAATGGTCGGATCTAAGTGCTATCCATTATACCACAAAAGTCCAAATATCTTAATTATTTAAGTTTTAAAATTTCATTATTTAAAGAGAACTGTAGAGAGAGTAAAATTTGCTATTAAGCATATTATTCTGGAGCTGAAGTAATTACACTTGGTTTTAACAAATAGTTAGGCAACATTCGAAGCCGTAGTTTATCAGACAGCGTTATAAAAGGCAAACATTGTATAGCTGCATTATTACGATAGCCTTTATACTTAAGTACGTAGAGAAAAGAAAATCCATAAAGATAGTTGGTGCCAATGTAGTTGATATCGTCCTTGTTTATTAGCTTTCAAGAAAGGTGTAATTTAAGAATGTACTACTTCAACGGTGGCTGCCTTATTCTTTCTGATGAACGTACACAGTAGGATTCGGTTATAACAAGAGTCGAGGGACCGATAAAATTTCCCAAGTATAATCATTACCCGTAATATCCGTGATCAAGCTTCGGCGAGAGGAACTGGTGGACATGGCTCGATACGAGAGAAGAGAGCCTAATTCAATTTTTTTCCTGAGCTATAAGAGTAGATAAGGTTGCCATTTAAGACAAAAAGGAGGGGTTCCTAGAGATATGGTCAGGGGCTCCTTTCTCGGCTGCCGACAGCTCTGCCTGTAATAAATAAAATGTGAATGAAGATACTCATAAATTAAGATTACTATCATTTTTTGTACAGTAAAAACGGGATCTCATTATATATGTGATAGTTACAACCAAGCTCGAGGATTTAAATATCACAAATTAACAGCCCTATTGACAGCTTGGAAAACTATGAACTACTAACAAATATCTGAGAAAGTTTTGTTTCCTGTGTATTAGTGTATGCTGATTTTAGATATTTATCAAGTTTTTGTTATCGCTTATTTTTAATTACGTCACTTATCCACGTTATTGGACAGCAATGACTGCTTCCTAAGTGCATGAACACATGTTGAAATTTAAAAGATATGTATACGCATATATACATATATAAGTTTAAAAATGCCAGAAAGATTTTACATTCGATGTGTGAGTGTATTTCATAATTCATTTCTAGTCTGCAATTAAGTTGTTATTATAAAAATCGAGTTTATAAAGCGAAAGTGCAAACAAATAAACTTCGTTACTTTTCCTAATTATCAACGCATTTATTTACTGTTTTCCGTTTTTCACACCAGCATATATTTGAATTTGGTATATTGCTATTTCTTTTAAAAAACAGAAATATGATAATATTATATTTGAAGTCAGTTGCCATTTAAGAATCAGAAATATTGTTTCACCCCCACACGTAAAAATTATTTAAGTTTTATTAGCTCAAACGGCGTTAGCCCAAAAGAGCTATTAATTTCGTTTTGCCATTTTACGTCGGAAATTTTAAATGTCCGTTTCACTTTTCAAATTGTTGCCACCCAATATTATCTCCCTGTGTTATTTTTAAAGAAATTAAATAATGAAGAATCTGCATAAATGTATGTATGTTTCTCGCATTGTGATAAAACAACGGTACCTAGAGCCATTCAGTTTTGTATAACGTACGTCTCCACCCGAATATAGGCATCTGGAAGCCCGAATTTTTATAACACTTTAACGAATGTTTGATTAACAAACTCAACGATTTCAAAGCGACTAATGGCAACACAGTACGGACAACAAAAAAAATTATCTCCGACGCGCGAGACTGTCTATCGGGAAATTCTACAGATATGCTCATTTTAAAATTATTTTCGATATTGCTGTTGAACTGGATTTTATGGTTTAAGTTCGAAGAACATGATATTTAATAAATTATGGTTACACAAAACGTTAAAAAACGTCCTTTTGGGCTTAATATAAAATCTGAAAGCTTTCAGATTTTTTCATTTATTTATTTTTTCAATATCAACAGAAAAGAATTTACATGTTCAAACAAAGAGATGTCATCTTCCTCTCTGTTCCGCACTGGGCTAAGACTTCATTAAGAACTTGGTTAAAGCAATAGATGCAAAAGGGCTAAGATACAGAGGAACCCAGAGGAAATAAATACCTCACATACGAAAGCCTCTGATGATATAATAGTTGTATAATATTTTTCGCTGAACCTCAACATAGGAGATGCTATCATCAAAGAGAATGGTTTAGGAGACTACAAAAAAAGTATTCGTTTCTGTAACAGAAATTTAATGAAAAATTAAATTCAATTGAAAAGACAAAAAGTTGTATTGTAGACATCCCAGAATGTTTAAATATTTTTTAAAAATACAGAACCATCGAAATGAATCAATGATCTTTGCAAGTCCTGAGATTCAGGTCTTTAAAACTTGCTTTATACATTCTTATCAATTCTGGTATCCAAAATTCGCTTTTTGCAAATGCAGAAAGACTGCGAGCAAAATCACTTAGACAGTGGCACCGCTAGATCTAGTAGTTGTTAAGATGTTAGTGTCAGGGGCGTATTATGAATTTGCATCAAGGGCATGCTGATGAATATAAAATATTTCGAAAATTATATTAATAAATGAAAAGTTACATATATTATAAGTGGAATATAGCATTTGCGTACTAATATGTTGTTAAACATTCCATATTATAAAAAATAATTAAATGCATACAATAAAACTTTTAAATTCCTCAGATTTGAGGTACAAAAAGGAAAATTTTCAGGTAAGGTATGCAGACAGTTTACATCGTAATTCAGTTTCGTTTCACCTATGCAGATCGCTCTATAATAGAGTACTTCCAAGTGTAATCTGCAAATGAATTATATTAATTTTGATAAAATTTCATGTTAATTATTGATAAAATTTCAACAGTCGTACAGTTAATGCTGATATTAGCAAAATTAATTACTCAGTCTTATAAATTTCACTGATCATGTTACGATAATACTGCTGGTATTTATAACATTGTATAAATTTACGTACAAGTTTATTATTACGTACGGTACGAGCATTCCTCATGTTTTGACCTTTATATGCACATTCTCTTTACGCTTCCTCATCTTTAGGTAATTTTTATTTTTTAGAGGACGATCAAAATCTAACTATCGGTAGATGAAGCCTTTTAAACCTGTCTCCTTCTTTTTCAGTCATGGTTCAAATTTAAATAAATAAATAAAAAGATGCTTCACTTAATAATTCAGGTGTAACTTAATAATTCAGGTGTAATATTCAGGTGTAATTCAGGTGTTCTTCACTTAATAATACATTATCACAGTGGTCTCAAATCACATCGCACGCAGGCCAAATGCACGATCTGAAAGTTGGCTACAATTAAAAAAATTTTTAAAAAGAAACAAAGAAAGAAAAAGCCTTTTTTTTTTCAACCTTATCAACTAAATTTAAAAATTTTTTACGACACATTTTTCAAAACATACATATAAAAATAACTCAGAAAATTCAAATTTATAGTTATTTTCCGAAATCTAAATTTGGCACCTGCAAGAAATTTCTCTTGGTCACAATTTGTAATTCCAACGCCTTGACAGCAAAGATTAAGATTTCCAGATTGACATTTATTCAGATAACTGCAATATACTGAGTTACTACTAAATAATTTACACTTCACGAAAATTAAAAAGAAATATGCGAAAACTTCAGAAAAGAGACAAAACTTCAAAATAAAAATGAAATCTATTCTCTTTCTTTTCTTTATTAGATTTTTCTACGATTCATACAGAATATGTAAATAATGGTACACTTCTTTGTTTTTTGCTATATCTTTCAGCTACAAACCCTTCATGACGTTTGGATTTTCATAAAGTTTGTAATTTTGAAGAAAAATGTCTAGAAAGTAAATTCATCACCAAATAGTAAATACTCATTAGGAGTCGGGATCTTTTCTTTGTTTCATTACTTTCCAACTACGAAAAAAAATTTTTCAAATGTAAACGTACTCCGAAACAAAGCAATTATTTTTATTGCGAAAATTCGCAACTCAGAATAGTTATGTTTCGACGAGTAGTAATAAAACTAATTCGGATCTTCAAATCTTGTATAAGATTTATATCACAAAACTCTACTTCTACATTCCGGAGAGTTTTGAATATTTTTCTTCAAATTATTGTCACAATAATGCTAATTAATTTAGAGGAAATGTATTCACGAGTCGCATAAAATTACTTCAGAGGCCGCATGCGGCCAGTTTCAAGCCGTTGAATTATCATACGGAACTTTGAAAGAAGCTAAGAACTAAAAAAACGCTTACTTACTAAATGTACAGTACGATGCCAGACTTGGAATCAGAATACTCATCTTTATATAACAATAACTTCTAAAACATAATAACTGAACCAAATTCAGTGCTAAACAACTAACAGTTATTTCGTTCATCTGAATGCGATAAAACTACCGCACGCATACGAAAAAATTCGAATTCTCTTTCAGGTCGCAGGAGGGAAAAAAGTGAAAGGTCCTTTGTCCTTGTAAAATATACTATTTCGTAATGATGCTGGTTTTCACACAGTATGCCGAGGCAAAATTACATAAAACACGACAGCATGCAGTTCATTTTGTTTTAAATTTCTGATTCTAAATAAAATCGATGATTCAAAACTGCGTATTTAAAGTAATATGGATTTTATTATTCGATTTAAAAAAGTAATATTTCCTTTTGGGGGGGCTATTTCTAATTTATAGGCATGCATCGCGTGTGCTAACACAATACTCCTGGGTAGTGTACTTTGCAAGGACATCTTCGGCCTTGTTATTGCGAATTACACGGTGAAATCTGCTGGCATACAATTCTCCTGTGACACTCAGACAGACGACACATGAAAACCGGCATTTCTCAGCTTACTGACTCGTTGCTGGTCTGTGCTGAAGTACGGTAGTCAGAATAGCTGCCTTAGTCTCAGAAGAATTGCAGTCTTTGGTGATTAATCACTAAAAGTTTTATAAAGTAGTATCTATACCGTTTACTTCATAGTCAAAAGCAGTTTTGTGGGCCAAGCACTAGGTTATGGGACAAGATTTCCCATTACCCCTACTCCAATTCTTATTCCAAATTCTTCGATATTGCGAGAATCGAATTCTAGTCGAAAGGATATTTGTTTCTGTTAGTATTCACAGATGTTTAATACTAAGAAAATATTTAATACTAATAAAAGGCAAAAATCTAACCTTCTTTTGATATTAATTTCAATGAAAAACAACTTCAGAGAGTTTAGGACATTGCATGTATTCTTCATCAATAGAAGTAAAACATTAACTCCGCACAGGAATACCTATTCGAATATACTGTGCGAAGATATGTGTGCTGCCATCTATTGAAGATAAACGTAGAAAAAAATGTTTGATGAATGAATATCGTAAGAGATGGTTACGATGATGTCATATATTGGAACAAAATTAGAACATTTTAAATTTATGACGTATAGTGTATATAAATAAAATTAGAATGCCTTTTTTGTTGTTTAAAAGAATCATAGAATTTGGAAAGAGGACAGCTAGAAACAAGAGGAGTTTTCCAAGATGCTGCAATTCTTAGAATAGAAATCTCCACTACTGGAATTAGACCGATTGTTGTATCCTAAGGTAAACGAATGGGGCACTATGCAGAGTACTTTTTTTTCCCTTCTTGCTGAAGAAGTCATGCTTTTATTGAAATGAATAAAGCTTCTTTATCTTTCTCATCTCTTTTCTGTTGAAATTAATGCGAAGAGAAAGTTACATTTTTTTCACTTTACATTTTTCAACACTCATATAAAAATATAAATTTCTGTCGAGCAGCTTTTCAATTATGAGAACCATTAAAAATACCCAAGTATAAAATTGACTGCAATCATGATTTTGCATTTTTATATCACACAGTATCGAACCAAAACATTAAAAAATTAATGAAACATATTCTATCAGATTGCGTTTATTTTTGTTTTCATAATTTTAAATTTAGCTTAACTTTCTAACACTTGAAACACTCTTTTAGTAATTTCAGTAATTGTTATTTACTTTTTGCTAGGGTAATGTCCGAGAAAAAATTCAAAAGCAAGAAAAAAGTACAGCCATTCACCGTAACACACGTACACAAGTCTTTCGTACATTTTCTAGATGGGAAGAGCACCATGCTAATTAGCGTAAAACTAAGTAAATCATTTACAAAAATAATGCTCGCTTCAAAACTTGAGTAGGGGTAAATTTTAAAAATAAAAAAAAATAAAAAAATAAAAAAATAAAACCATCGAAAATAACAGCTTTATTCAAAATCTACTCCAAATTAAAGTGTCTCTTTTTTGCCTAATTTTAATATTTGTTTCTAAATAATGGTTGCAACAAGATTTATTGCGACTTAAACCATCACTATAATTCAGTGTATTCTTAATATTTTTCGCTAAAGTTATCTTTATATATCAGGTTATTTCTGTGACACCCCAATTCAGGATATGTACCTACCCAAAAGTTAATGTACTAATGGTACTGCTAGCTTGGTAAAGTGAAAAAAATAAATGAAACACGCTTTACATATTCACAAATAATTTACGCATGAAGTATTGTTGCGCTATTTTCTTTCTCTTAACGTTCGTACGGGGTTCGTAATTTGGAGTAAGTAAAGAAGACACTTCATGAAGTATCAAAACACACTTTATTGGCCAGTGTTCTCAGGACAGCTCCTAAATCACGTTTTTACAGTCGTCGAAGAACTACAATAGACACGCTGTAACAATTGGCGACACAACCTTCAGGAAATTAGATTATAACGGTGAAGACAGCTTCAGTACAGCTCCCCCGACTCTACTCGGTCGTTCTCGGAATTCTACGTACTCTCGAAACTCTCCACGCTACAACTCGCGATGCATTCGACGAAACACTAGAATACAGCTCCCGACTCCTCGGCTCAGTCGTTTCCGGAGCTCAACACTCTCTCGACGATGCACTAACCGCGATACATTAAAAGAATCCTTCGGTGCACTAGACGACCAACTCGGCACTAGACTTTGAGACACTCTCTGACTATCAACTCGATGGACTCTCACTAACTGACTAACTAACACTCCATGTACCAGCACGGTTTATATAGCTTTTGGCTTGTGTTCGAGAACATGCTGGGTTAAACCAGTAAGAATTCGTTCCAGAACTATATAATTGTTCAAAACATGTATTTATATAATACTGTTACGAAATGTCCAGGTTCAGTGGGATAGCTTCCCCGTAAAGTAGGTTTAGGGCTGCCAGAGAATGGCAAGGGAAGGTAGGGTTGCCACATTTGGCGACAAAATTGGCGATATGCCATAGACGCATGGAGAATGGCATATCGCCATGCGTAATATATCACTGCCTTAAAACAGCTGTTATTAGAAAAATTCAATTATCATTAAGTATATTGTTTTAAATGTTTCAGTTTGTTACACTACCAAACAATGTAGATCAGATATTTTGCTACATGAAATGGTTACAGTTCTATGGGGTATCCCAACAAAAGCGGTAGATTTGATATATGCCCAAACAAATATTTTATTTTTAGAAAATGAAGAATATTTTCACACTTACAACAAGTAAATGGTTCAGTTTAAGAATGTCAAGTTTGATTTGACCTGACAGCACTGGAATTTTATCACTGTCAGTTCATTTCGCAGCTTAGTCCACATGAAGCGTCACACAAAAGAACAACGAGTTTTGATCAGTGCCGGATTTCCATATAAGCTTAACAAGCTATAGCTTAGGGTCCCCACTTTCTTGCCCCCTTCCGAAAAGCTTAGCATATCGTATATCAAAAAAATTGACTCATATCCCTCATTAAGGGGCCCATATCTTAATAGCTTAGGATCTCGTCAAATTTAAATCCGGTCCTGATTTTGATTGTGAAAACTCGTTACAAGAACGGTAAGTGTCATGCACAAACTGTAACGAAACTTCGTGCAATCTTTTGATATGAAAATGCACCTAATGAAACAACAGTCCGCAGACTGACGAAGAAATCTGAGGATAGAGGTTCGACAAGAGACGTTCATTCACCACTTCTCGATCCAACCGGTCTGTTGAAAACATCCGCTGCTGCCATTGTTGATCGTGACACTGTTGTTGCAAGTCAAAACAATCCGAACTTAAACAGAAGTAACAGTAGAACTTAAAGAGGAAACTGAAAAGTGTCATTTACCACCACGATTAAGCAAATAAGTGAAAAGAACGTAAGAGAGAGTGCGCTGCTGCAGAGTAAGTAGTGTAAAACATATGACAGACATTATTTAGCATTCTTAAATTGGAACATTTACCCGTTGTAAGAATGTAAAAATATTTCCTATTTTCTAAAAGTAAAGTATTTTGTTGGGCATATTAAATCGGAGCTCTTGCTAGGACACCCTTTACTTGATAATGGATACAGCAGAAAATTTTCGGAGTTTTCTAGGGCGCTCAAACACAGGTTCGCATAATTAACATCAGTATACAAAATTAAAGAAAGCTTGAATTAAAGTTGGGACCATCAGCGGCAGAGCGGTAAAGTCGCTGGATACTGATAGTTCGATCCGAGGTTCGATAACCGTGAACGAGCTGGCTGCATGGGCGTTTCCCCCATGTGTAACGGTTATACTGTAAGGATCTTAAGTTTTACTAACGTTTATTTTATTTTAAATCTTTACTATCACTTCTTATTTTCTACTTCCGGCCAGAATTAAAAGCTTTAACTTATTTATGCAAATTTGTCTGGCGAATGCCAAGTACTTAAGTTGTGGCTTTTTGCCAAGCAAGCGAAGAGAAAGGAGTTAGTAGAAGCAGGCCGCTTGCCTTAGCAGTTTTACTCGGTTGCTGGTTGCCTTCCAGGCCAGAGGTTTAATCCTCTTGATAATTTTAAACGTATTGTAGTGTTAACAGTTCTCTGTACTACATACGGCTTCCTGTTAATATACGGCCAATCTTCTCGGAGGCCCTTGTTTGTTATTCCAAAGTTAAGTTAGGGTTTAGTTAATATTTTTATATTCTTACGTTCAGACCACAAGTGGTTGGTCTATGTATTCCGAAGTCCGGAAATCATTGTAAAGAGTGAAAAATAAAGGGTTTCGTATACCCTTCCTGTGTATCTTGTCTACTTCCTACATTTATTGAACATAGCTTTAGTAAGCTCCCTGTTCCGAGTCAAGTTTTTGAATGTTCCCCAAGCAAGTAAGGAGAAACACTGAACCTGATAATACGAGCCAGTTTCCCTTTAAAAGGTCCTCCACGAAGTCGTCCCTCACCTTAGGCAAATAGCTCTCGAGGCTTTGCATTAATCACATAAACCAAACCAAACTTATGATTATAAATTACGGCCAAGGACTCGAGGGGTGTTTGAATTAAGAAGGCTGTATGCGTGGAGAACTTTCTAATCAAGAGTTCTCATTTCGGAGTTCGCGGTTTCACTGAGAATTTTTTCTACCTCATATTGGTAAACTCCGAAACACTTAAGGCAGAAACCGGTTAAGTTATGGCAGAAATCAGGTGACCAAAACGGCTGAAGAATATAAACATGAATGCTCCATAAAAGCATATCCAAAGCAATAAAAAATATTTCTTTATTTATATTTGTTATATACAGTAGTAATTTATATTGTAAGATATTTTCCCCTCCTTTCTGCATGCCTTCGTAGTGTAACAGTTAATACACTCGGCGCGTATTCGAGAGGTCCAGATTCAAGTCCCGGAGAGGACATTGTTCATTTTTTCCTGTCTCCTGCTTCAAAAAATCCTAATGACTCTGTAATATATTAAATAATAATGCAAACCAACATCCAACAGTCTGGAAAAGACTTCGGAAAATTATGGCTAAATTAAGGTATTGTTTTAATTCAGTTTAAGAAATACAACACCAGCATTTTTAAGTGTACACACAGATTTAGCAAAAATATTTCATAAGGAAAATTTTTCATTGATTTCATATCGTTGGGGCTGAACACGTAAAAACTGTAAACCAAAGATATCATTAAATTGGGTTTCGTTCAATCGCGCTTGGATTGTTTTAATTAAATTTGAAACTTATGTTTAATTTGATAGTTTCTGAGTGATTATGGGCTGAAAATAAGTGTTCATGTTAAGAAATATCATGAACACTTATTTGCACAATGAGGAAGATCTATGCTACTGTTTAATAACTGGTACAAATTTCAAACTTTGTGTTTAACATAGTAGATATCCTCAACGCCTATGTTTTCTAGCCAAACCGTTGGCATGGTGGTAGGAAAACCAGCTGCCACAGGCGTGGGCCCGGGTTCGAATGCAAGAGAAGATGTGGGTGTTTGCAAGTGTATGGTGTCTTTGAGACATGGGGGCACTTAAAATACTGCCAAGCCAAAAATGAAGGAAAACGAAGCTATTAGAAGAGGAAGAGAGATGCAAAACCCTCAAATCCATTCTACCGGGGTTTCTCCTTTAAAACTGGGCTGGATCTGGGCAAATTCGTTTCGGCCAAGGCCTAAGCCAACGATAAGGCGCAATCCTTGAAGTCCTTGTCTACAATGAATTTGTGGACTTGATTTGATGTTGCTATACCAGATAAGTGAAATAAGTCATGACAACATTGTGATAGCATACTAAAATCAAAGATTTTCAATTTTGCTCCGCATTTAGAATACACCACTTGGACAACCTAAGAGTGGAAAACACTAAGTGAAAAAGAAGAAACGCGGTAAAAAATTTAAGAACGTCTATTCTAAGAGTTACTCATGCACATAAAAACCAGGAAAAAAACATGCAATCAGCTATGAATTACATACACTTAATAAAATTCTAAGACAAATTGTATATATAGCCATAAAAAATTTACTTCTAAATTCTAGTGTTTAGTAAACACATCCACCTGTTCACAGGTGCAAGCTAGTTAAGAACGAATAAAAATAAAAATTTCTGTATTTCCATAGAATTTGAGTTTGAATCCCAGTTTGCACAATGAATTTTCATCTAAACATTAATAAAACCGCATAACATTTTAACGTAGAAATCGGATATGTCAACTATATGTGTACACGAATATTTTATTTCAAATTCAATCTGCAAGCAAATGGCATTCAAAACACTTTTACTTCAACTATAATCCAGTTTTTGTTACATTCTTTGATTAGAGCTATGTTACGTTACGCTATTGGTGCATTAATCTTCCAAGTAGCTTTTTAAATTCTCATTTCTGAAAACTGTTGCCATTCCTCACCACGAAGCAAAAAGTCATTAATAATCATCCATGCGGCCAGACAAACAGCTAATTCTCAGAGTTGTTTCCATTCCACGCAGCGCACAATCTTTAATTTATTTTTCAAATTCAAATAGTCGATTACTTTTATTAGTGTAATTGAAAGCTTTAAAAACTGTAAATACTTCACAATAATTTCTATCATTTTATCTTTTATTTTAACTATATATTGGTTATTAGGATTAAAAAATAATATGCTTATAAATATCAGCAATAAAGTATTTGTAAATATCACCAATAATATCATATAAGAGATCAAATTTATAATTTTATAAACATTACCATTATTCGTTTCATTAATAGATGACGCACCTAACATTATATATGTAACTTAGCTATAAAATAATTTTTGGCGCGCATGATACCGCCCCTCCAATGCGTTACTTTTGTTCCACTCTGTCATGAAAGGCGATATTTCTCTGTATTCTTACTTCCTGTTACGTCTGTTCCAATTAACGATATATAGTGTATATATATAACGAAAGGAAAAGAAGGAATTTTTGCATCGCATAAAAAAATTAGTTTACAGGAAATTAAGCATTTACCTACTTAATATCCGTACAGAAGTTACAAACATGATTGAAATAATTAATTTCCTTAATGAAAACTTTTGAGAACTTCGACACGTGAATATTAAAAATCTGATACGTCAATTAAATTCAATTAAGTCTAGAAAAGCAGAAGAGAGATGATACAAAATTTCGTAATTCTGTCACGCGATTCTTAACTATGATTCTAAAATACAAAGCAGAAAACTAAAATTGTGAAAACATATAGAATTAAGTGCATGAAAAATGCATAGAGTTATTGCCGTTGCATAATAAGCTCGAAATGCAGACATAGTTTCCTGTATATCAAGGTCATTAACTTAACGGTTTCCAAGGTTTAAAGTTTTTGTCACTGCCGATTAAAATTTCAAGGCAAAAACTTATCAGCTCTTCATCTTTCTGATGCAGGAGCGCATGACCCTTTTGCAGCGCCAATTTGAATATCTCGATCAGATAAGCAAGCCATTTACTATCTTTCACTCATAAATTAATGGTAAATATATTGTATAACTTCATGACTGGAAAATAAACGGTCAAGCTTTAACTTATTAACTAACTTTTTTGTGTTTTTCAGCATTTCTTCATGACTGGAAAATAAACGGTCAAGCTTTAACTTATTAACTAACTTTTTTGTGTTTTTCAGCATTTCATTAAACTGATTTTGTTCGATAAAACAAAACCTTATTGTTACAATGTAAAGTTTGCATCACCTAAAGATATAAATAGTAGTATATAAATGATTAGAGCTGCAAGTGATAGCGCGAGTATAGACTCAGAAATTCTATCTGAACTGTTGTGTTAGCAGCACAAATAGACGGTTCTAGCGAAAAATTAAAGGTTATTAATTTATAATTAAATTAAAGTGTTTCGTCAACGTCAACTGTCAATGGTAAACATTTCATGAGAAGTAACTATGCATCGTCAACGGCAATGGGCTCAATACAATTAATTTAAACGTTTTGAACGGGGGTAAACGATTTGCCTGCAACAAGGAGGATTTTCTTATCCTAGTAAAATTGCAGCTGGTATGAGGCGTAATGCCTTTTCAGTGATGCATGTATACAAGTAGTGGTTCAAAAGAACTAGACAAATCTCAAAACATACAATGGACCACGAAATGTTATATAATCGTAGGATGGCAGGCACTTCATCCACATAATGATAAAGTACCATGCCGGTTCATCTCGACAATCAGCACAGCACTGGAACGCTACTACGGGCATGCCATTGCCAGCTTCAACAGTTTGCTGGCATCTGTTACGTCTTGGATTGCGTTTATGCATTTCTATGTGCAGGATTTCATTGGCACAAAATCATTGACACCTGCGGCTAAATTAAGTTCATCAACACAGTCACTGGCACGTCGATTACCAACAGCTCATTTATTCTGACGAATCCGACCAAAGCCGACTAGATATCTAGTTGGGCTTGATCCGATTCAGTTCTGAGTACAACGATGGTCAAGTATTATACGTTAGACATTGTTCATTGCCACGCCTATCGAATTAATTTCTACCTTTTCGTTGCCCTGCGTTGGCAACATGCTTTTGAGATTTGTCGTTCGTAGGATTCGGTCGCTAAAAGTGTAGCTGGCCTGTAACGGTTGTAATTCTTATTTTATGCTTATCTGTACTTCTGAATTATTACTAAATGTTTACGTGTGAATGTTATATTATTAAATGTATTCAGTTTGGTTGAAATAGACCGAGAGTGGCTGAATTTATTAAGTATAATCAAAGTCGAAACTGCGTCATCCATGTCGGCGCCATTCTAATACGAGGTACGTAAACAGACATTATACGCCAATTGCAAAAGCATTTTATCCCTTATACTAACGATCATTAATTTATCAGTGACTGTGTTGATGAACCCATTTTAGCCGCAGGTGTCAATGATTTTGTGCCAATGAAATCCTGCATAATGGTCTGTAGGCACCAGTAGGTATGATTGACAATTTTATCAGCCAAGAGCTGTACGTTATCGTCATCATCAACCGCTGCATTAGGGGGGTTTGTATCCTTAAGTTGCACCCTTTATTTAACGCATTACTTCAGGTGTATTTCAACATAAGAATATCTGTCTTTACATGTTGCTAGAAATGTTCATCACGTCAGAGAGCGCTTCATCCGTAGCCTGCCCCTTCACCAGATGAGTTGCCCATTGGACACGTCTGGTAATTTGAGGGTCGGCAACTCGCTTGTGACATTTGTCTCGCATAAAAAAATTAGTTTACAGCAAATTAAGCATTTACCAACTTAATGTCCGTACAGAAGTTACAAACATGATTGAAATAATTAATTTCCTTAATGAAAACTTTTGAGAATTTCGAAGTTCTGCTTGAATTGAGAAATGACATATGAATATTGTAAATTTCATACGTCAATTAAATTAAATTAATTTTAGAAAAGCAGAAGAGAGATGATATAAAATTTCGTAATTCTGACACGCGATTCTTAACTATGATTCTAAAATACAAAACAAAAAACTAAAATTGTGAAAACATATAGAATTAAGTGCATGAAAAATGCATAGAGTAATTACTTTCAGCTTTGGAATCGGATAAAAGTAATTTGGAATACTAATTCTCGGGTGCACATTCAAACTCTGCTTGATTCCAGTCCACGAAGAGTACGAGCTGTTATTGCAGAGTATAAAGTCTTTCCCAAATACTGAGAATTTAATTTTCTTGCTGTATTGCTCTGTATTAATTTACAGAGCAGTCGTTTTATTTTTGTCCCCAAATCACAAGCCGTATGTGGAATAAATTCCATTCAGTTCTGATGATTCTTTGACGGTGTTACAATTTTTACAAACAGGAGTATATTAATGAAAACGTGACTGAAAGGTACTTAAAAAATGCAATTTTCACATTTCCTCAGTTATTAAAAATTTGTCAATAGGCTCCATAAAATTACTCATACTTTTAACATTAACTTAAGTATTTCAACAAATTATAATTAAAGTTTTTTTTTCGTTTCATATTTTAATTAGAAACGAACTTTTGCAATATTTAACATATATGTTCACATAATTTAACGTGTTAGGTTCTTCTATGTAAGACTTAATCATGAGAAGATATCAAAAGTCAAGTAAAATCAAAAGATAAAATCATCATATTGAACATACATCAAACGAGAAACAAAACACGTAAACGATTTTTAAAAAATTATAATTGCTTTTTTCATTTAAATTGCAGTAAGCTTTTTGCAATCACGGCAGCAACAATTAACACTGCTTACTGCAATTTACTAATGCAGGCGCACTGCATAAACATTGAAAATATTACGCGCTGCATTGCATTTCACCCGCATTTTTAAATTTCAATATCGGCTTGGGGTAGATCAGGGGTTTCCAACTAGGGATGCTCGCAGCCTTTAGAGGTACGGTGTAGTAGCGTTCTAAAGGGTGCCAGATGTTGATGAAAATATATTAAACAATTGTTTAAAAATGTTTTTCTTAATGGCCGGGTCTTTACTTAATAGCCTTGTTTAAAAATTACACGCACGATGTTGATGCTCGTACAAAACATATTACCTGCGCTTGCGTCGATAACAAATTTGCAGCGCATATTGTTAACATTCGTTGCATTTTGAAACGTAATATATGTTAGTTAATTCTGAGTACATTTTGTAGTGATTCTGTGTTTATGCCGTGCTCATTTCGCTTCCGTCTCTAATACACAATGAGTATACTTACGCTATATTACTTACCTATCATTATATATCTTTTTAATAAATTTAGATTCATATTTTTAGGTTATAGTTCTTTAATTATATATCGTGATATCAAATAGAAGAAAATGTAATAATGATTATCTGAAGTTTGTTTCATTTGCACCGGAACAACTCATGATGTGCAAAAACCTCAGAGCACACGTGACGCTGTCTTCCAAAGCAAATCTGAAGTAGTCTAAGCTGCTGGAACATTTCAACAATTGGCATGTGATCCATACTTTTGCAGGCCATAATGCAGAATCCTTCAAAAGCTAAAAGAGTCCAATTTGACTCTTGAGCAACTCTTCCAAAACGAGGTTTTATACCACTTGAAAAACCATTGCTGATGGCTTCATACCACGAGGTATAGAAAGTAGCCAAATGTAAAAAACTCTGTACAATTGCAGCAGAGTTGATAAAACCGTGTGCATTAGAAATGACTACAATTGTTCTGGGAAAAGATGCCTCAAACAAGCTTGTATTAGTGCCGTTATCAAATAATGTTATTGAAAGTGAAACTAATGATTTCAATTTGGGCATTTAAGATTAAGTTGTCGCTGATATTAGAGTTAGAACCTTAAAATTCTCTCCAGTTAAACAAAACAACTAATGCTGCAAACTGCAGTGAACTCATTGCATTGGTGAGTTGTATTCATAAAATTATCATAATGGAAGATTTCCTGTTCTGGAAAAAGCCACAAAAGGAATATTATTAAAATCTGATTATGCAAACTTCATTTTTTTTTTTTTTCTTTAGGAATAGCTTTAGGTGCGAGAAGCCATGAAAAATTTTAAGGTCATGAAAAGGATTGAGAACATGTTGGCTATGACGTTGGAATATTCATTACGGTGGAATATTTATTTTACAATTAAATTGTCTTAATTGCTTTTGGATAATAACTACTAAGAAAGCATAGTATTTGATTACTTAACATGAGTAAGTTTTCATATATATATATATATAAGTAAAAAGAACAAACGAAAAAAGACCTATGTGGTCAAAAACTTTGCGCATTGTGCTGCAAAATTTAGGAAATAGTTAAAGGTAATTCCTAGTTTTTTTCTCTATGTAACACATTTCATTGCACCTTATCTTGCTTATGTTAATATTTTCACGGAACCACAGTATTTAAGCAACGTTTTAGCGTACGTACTAGGAATTTCCTTATATATGCACACACACAGATATATATATATATATGTAATATTTTCAGGAGCAGGAATTTGGATGGCGTAGAAGTGCTGATCCAAAATGATTAAAATTGGGGACAAATGCAGATTAAATATTCAATTTTATTTTCAGCTACACACAAGTCGGCACATTAAATGTGCATGTTTCAAAAGGCTTACATTTTTTATAACTTTGTAGCAAGTGAGCAGCAGCAGACAGCAGTGTAGCTAGGCCAAAGCGTGGAAAGCAAGTACATAATGTTCACGATGAAATCTCAAGTCAGACTGAGTTAGTTTTGGTTCTCAAAGCATTTTGATTGGATAGTTAATATTGCTGTAAAATTATTATTGGCTGCTTTAGTTCAATTTACATCACCAAAATTACGTAAGAGTCATATGGCATAGATTTTTCTCCAAAGGACGCAGTGCAAATAGATGTTGCTATTTTTAGAATAGAGAAGGGAAATTAATTTACGCTGCTAATTTAATCTTTTACATATTCTTTATTTTTCTTATATATATATAAAGAAAGAGAGAGAAAGAACATGCATTAGGTGTGTCGGAGTTTAATGGAAGATCGTTTAGTGAAAGATCGGGATGGGAAAAATATATTAATCAATTAATAATTTAATTAAACAATAAATAGTAAATACTTAAAATTAATTTAAATTCAAAGAATAAAAATATTAGTAAATCAGTAACAAATAATTAAAGATAAATTAAATTACAGGTTATAAAAAGTAAATGAAATAATAAACAAATGAAAAGTGAGTAAATAAATGATAGTAGGACGTGATGCCGAGCATAAAAGAAAAACTAAATATTCTGAAAGATATTTTTCAAAGTCAGATATAAAGAGATCTTGGCCGGATGAATGAGCCCATTAACATGAGAATCGCATTTCGAACAGAGTACGTATTTATCGTTCCTCTTTCCGACTGCTCAGGATTTCGAGCGTATTTTGCTCTTCCCAACTAAAATAAGGCATGCATTCAGCGGATAATACAAATATCGGTTTTACTAACTGATAAAAAGAACGTTGCATAAATAGCAGAATTTTATTATGATTTTGTTTTTGAAATTTATTATAAAATGGCGTATCGCATCCCATTTGTAACCGGCTCGAATTTGCAATATCTATAAAAAACTGAAAAGAAACGGAGGAAGCGACTGAAGTTTTGACATAGGATAGTGTGGAGATTATTAACATAAAATCACTTTTCCATTGTTTGTTAAAAATTAACTATTGAACAATCATTTAAACGACGGAAAAGTATTTTTACCTTTCACTGGCTGCCTAATTCAAATGTTGATTTAAAGTCAGAAAATCACAAAAAAAGGCCAAAAAATTTTTATTTTATGTTTCATATTATCAACACATTAAAAAATAAAAAAACGTTAAATATAAAAGTTATAGTTCTGACCGAAAAGTTATAGTTATAAAAGTTATAGTTCTGACCGAAAAGTTATAGTTATAAAAGTTATAGTTCTGACCGAAAAGTTATAGTTATAAAAGTTATAGTTCTGACCGAATTTTCAAAATATCATCAAAAAGATTTAGACTGATGTAATATTCTTTTACTTTTGTTTTAACACAGGATATAATAGAAAATATCCTTCCGATACTAAAATTTTAATACTACATGGGATTAGTAGGAAAATAAATGAAAACGCATTGAATAATGCCTTTTCGGTACTTTTCCGTTTCGCCTGCGCAAATCTCGCCAAGCAGACTTTATTGGCGACAACAAACAGTATACACATAAAAAATATTTAAAAAATTTTAGTTCTAAGAATTCTCTTTTTGAAGGCATAAACATTTTAATATCGTTTAAAACTTTATAAAAAGCCAATAAATAAAGACAATAAATTTGTAAAAAGACATTAATTTAAGAATTTACTATGCTTTCATGGTTCAACTTACTAATTCGCAGGTTCATATCACGTGACACCAAGCGATCTCATCACACGTAATCTACTTTAGAAAAATCTAATGCTCTCAGTAATTATCTACATTAATTTCAAGTTAAATCTTAATTTGGAACACAAGTTTAAATGCAAGAAATATTTCAATGCGTACGAATAGCTTACTCAGAAATTATGTTAAACTGCAGTGCTTAACTTCACTAATGCATTCTCATTAGAATTGATGAACCCTTGACTTTCCTTTTCTATATTTTCGGCTTCGGGTAAGCGTTGTGATTGCATCCCAATTGACTTAATTACCAAAAATGGCCTTAGACATAAAACTGAACTATCTGATAACAATTCTATGTAATAATATGCCAGCATTGAAAGAAACAATCAATCTGATAAGAAAAAGCTGCGACTTGTTTTGAAAATGAGGCGTAAAAGGTTACCAGCGAGAATATTCAGTTTGGCATCGTTGTACCATTATTGGCGACTTTATCGCTTGCGCCGGCAAAACGGAAAAGTACCGCCTTTTCTTAGTTAATTACAACCAGACGCTTCGTAGAATTACGGACAAACCTATCACAATTTTGATGTTGTATTTATTGCTGCTACTTTTGGAAGCTGAATAAAGCTGAAAGGCCTTCGATGTTGCAAAAGTTCGGAGTTTTGCGAATGATTTTAGAATAAAAAATACATAAAGAAATAATTACTTAAACTAAAATTATAAAAAAAAAGCTTCTGATTTCCGTGTAAACCATGTTAATTCTGCAAAGAGCTACATGAAAGCTGAATCAGTATTTTACAACATATGCTCCGCTAGCTGTTATTTTGAACTTTAAAGTATTAACAGATATATATTTAAAAAAATGTTATTAACTTTTATTTAATTTCAGCTCCTTGTGTTCCACAAAGCATACAAAGAGGCTTACACAATTAAGTTATAGCACTAACAAAATAAATAAACAAATGTACAATAGCACTGCAGATGTGCAAAAATAACAATAAAAATAAATTTAAAAAAAAATCTGAAAGGTTTCAAATTTTAAATTACGTTCAAAGGCGTGTTTTTTTAACGTTTTGTGTGTTACCTTTATTTATTAAATATCATGCTTTTTGCACTTAAACCATAAAATTCAGTTCAATAGCAATGTCGCAAAATAATTGAGTATATCTTTAGAATTTCCGATACACAGTTCCGCGCTGCCGCCCAGTCGGTATGGTGGTCAAAGAAGCTGACTGGGATGCCGAAGGGCCTGGGTTCGAATCCCGGAGAAGGCATGGTTGCAACTGTCCGTCCCTACATAGGAAATGCGATAGTGGCCCACCTATTAGGTGCCTCCATAATAAAGAGACCACCATATCCGGCCTTGCATAGATTAATGGACTGAGTTACATTTGTAATTGTTCACAATCTGCCATTGGGGGAAAACAAAAAACGTTTTGCGCGCTGGAGATAAGAAGGTTTTTTTCACTTCGTAGAGTGTTGCCATTGCTCGCTTTGAAATACTTGAAATTGTTAATCAAAAATTCGTTAAAGTTTTACAAAATATGAAATCGATAGTAAAACAAATTCCAAATTTGGTCTTCCACATGTTCATATTCGTAGGAGGATTACGTCATTCAAAATTGGATGGCTCTAGGTACCGTTGTTTTATCACAATGAGAGAAATATACATACATTTACGCAGATTTTTCATTATTTAATGTCTTCAAATATAATGCAGGACTCTAACATTTGGTGGCAACAGTTTGAAAAGTGAAACGGACATTTATGGTGATTCAACGCAAAATCGCAAAACAATAGTCCTTCAGGGACAAAGCCCCTTTGGACTAAAAATGAAAGGGCTCAGACTTTAAGGGTCGCCTAGATGGGTTTGCTAAGGATTTTCTACACTGTCGCTGAGCTAGCAGACTACCAGTCTCCTGTTGTATTCTCCTGCTAACACATTTTTCTTTTTATCTTTTTAGCTTTATTATTAAGCATAACTTTCTTTGCACTTACGACATAATTCAACAGCAAAATTACAAAAATTTTAAAAGCAGCGTGTGTTTAGAATCCTGATGAAGGGTTAAATGCTGGCATACATTTTTTTAATTTTTTTTCAGTATTTTCTCGGTTTATCATATCAATGTACAATTTTCTTAGTAAAACGGCTCACAAAACTTTTTTTAGTCTTTTTATTATTAACGTTTTGTGAGTTAAATTTATTAATTAAATATCACGTAATTCGTACTTACGTCACATGAAAGAGCAAAATCACAAAATATTTAAAAAACAGCATATCGTAAGAATTTTCGATATACAGTCTAGAAATAACAAAGTTTTCCCTACAGTGTTGCCACTGATCGCTTTCAAATCATTGAGTTTGTTAAAAATTTATTAAACTTTTACAAAATATGAAGTACAGCATTCGATATTCAAAATTCGGGCTCCCAAGTGCACATGTTCGACGGTACCTAGGGCCATCAAATTTTGTTATTCAAATATTCAAATGTATATGTTATTCAAAATTTGATGGCCCTAGGTACCGTCGTTTTTTCACAGTGCGAGAAACATACATATATTCATGCAGATTCTTCATTATTTAATTTCTTTAAAAGTAATAATATTTCGTGACAACAATTTAAAAAGTGATTCAGACATTTAAAGTGATATGACACAAAATCCCGTTTCGAGACTAATAGCTTATTCGGACTACTAAAAAAGTAATAAAATAAAGAGAACTCAATAACCTAAATTGACGATGAAATTCCGAAAAGCATACATTGTCTCTTTATTTCAAAAAATTTCATAAAAAAAAAAAAAAAAAAAAAAAAGATGACCAAGATATAGACAGGTGCTTAAACGCTGCCTGAAGTATCTTCCTTTGCTGGGCAAGAAGAATATGCTTAACATTTTCATCGCTGCTACCACCAGAGGCGTAGTTAGGTTTTTCAACGCCCGAGGACAACTGAAAGTTTTGTGCCTCCTTCTGTGTGCCAAGAATGGAAAACATTTAATTCTAAAATTTCTTAACATCAATTTCGCGCCGCCTGGATGCTGCGCATGATCCCTAGCCCCATCCTAGCTGCGCCACTGCAGCAGCTACACAAAGCCGTTGCAGCTAGTCCAGATCACTTTAAATAGCTATTAAAATTGTTATGATTCGTCAAAAATTGAGTTACTTTGAATCTGTTGAAAATTTATCAACTTTTATTCTGCGAAAATTGTAGGAAAACACTTTTTGGTCCATTGTGATTTTGATAGGCCACATAATTGTTTCAAATAAAGGTAGCATCGTTTCTATAAAAGCAACTTCCGCACACTTCATAAATTAACACTTTAAATTTCAATGATTTCTTTTAAGTTCCAATGATATAAATAACAATAAAAATGTTTGAGGCTAAAGTTTTATAGCAAAATATGTATTGTTAAGGAACACGGAGGTTCATAAATGAGAATTCCAAGATTGAAAGATAAAAAATTAAAGGTAAAGTTCTAATAATCCCATACAGTACAAGCTTCCGAAATAAGATTTAAAAAAAAAATTTGAAAGTTTTCAGATTTTATATTACGCCCGAAAGGGCTCTGTTTAATGTTTCGTGTGTTACCTTTATTTATTAAGTATCATGCTCTTCGCACTTAAACTATAAAAATCAGTTCAACAGCAATATCACAAAATATTTAAAAGAGCATATCTTTAGAATTTCCAGTGCACAGTCTCGCGCGCTGGACATAATATATATTTTTTCCCCGTACAGTGTTGCCATTGCTCGCTTTGAAATCATTGAGTTTCTTAATAAAAATTCAAAATATGAAATTAATAAAGCACATTTGAAATTCCGGCTTCCAGATGCACATATTCTGGTGGAGACGTGTGTTATTCAAAATTTGATGGCTCTAGGTACCGTTGTTTTATCACAATGTGAGAAACATACATACATTTATGCATATTCTTCATTATTTAAATTCTTGAAATATAACACAGGGTGATAATATTTGGTGGCAACAATTTGAAAAGTGAAACGGACATTTGAAGTTTTCAACGCAAAATGCCAAAACAGAAATTAATAAATAGCCCTTCTGGGCCAGCACCCTTTGGGTTGAAAAGAACTGTGCCGGAGTATCATCTCGTCACAAATAGCGTAACAACAAAAAATGTGACAGTTTCACGGAACATGGGAAGAGGGGATAATAAGTATAAATTTTTTCAATTCAAATTCTTTTCTTGCAATAATTTGAACGTTTGCTCGAAAAATTCCATGTCACATTGTGTGGTTTCATTAAAAATTCATCTTTTCGATTGGAAGTGATCTTATTGAAAGATCTATGCACGTTACTGTTAGTAGTATCACGTTACTGTTAGTAGTATATTTCATAGTAAGTATATAGAGATATAGTCTTTAGTTAAAATTATTATAGTAATTCTTTAAATATAGCAATATTTGGCCCACGAGTTACACATGCAAGCATTTTAAGCGGCTCTTCAGAGAAAGGCTGGACAATCCTGAACTCAATAAATTCGAAAATAATAAAAGGGGGGAACTGAATTCTTGAATTTAGTTTAAAAAAATAAGTCAGGCATTCTAAGTTTTAAAATAGCATACGATTTTTTCATTTCATTACAGTGCGTGATGTAATTTTTTAGTAGATGGGGAGACTTCAAATTTATTACGCACTTTAAATTATTATTTGTAACGTGTTCAAACAATTAATAAACACTTTTATAAACTATACATTTTGTTTTACAAACATTGCTTCTTTCAGATAACGAATTAATAGCAAAGTTAAATAATTACCTATTTAATATTTTATGACACAGCACTTTGAATTTTAGTATTTTGTAAAATATGAATGTACTTATGTATAAATCCGTGCTAACGTCTTTTCACAAATTATATTTAGAAATTTACGAACGTGTCTAAACCATTTGGGATCTATATTTCTTTTATTGGAATTTAATTATGTCAGCAACAGCGAGCGGTTAAATGGTTAAATAATTTAGTTCTGTACGATGGAACTAGGAGAAATCGAAAGAATTTTTTTAAATGATTGTTGAATGGTTAACGTATTCTTTAGAGCCCAAAAAAATCCATATGTGATAAACTGGAACGTGTGGATTAGGGATGTATAATTTATTTCCCTTTATGACTTTTATACTCCAATCCAAATTTATTACTTACCTAAAATAAAAACGAACTTTAACACATATTACATTTTTATTTCTTTCGGGTAATTTATTTCAGATTTCATGTCCGATATCATAAAAATTCCTTGCCAGTTTTTCTTAGTAATAAATAAAGTTTTCTTTATGTATAAAATTTGTCAATTTCTACCAGTAGAGGTCCTGGTTATGAATTCACACACTTCATAGATTAACACTTTAAATTTCAATGATTTCTTTGAATTCCAATGATAAAAATAACAATAAAAATGTTCGAGACTAAAGTTTTATACCGAAATACTACGTATTGTTAGGGGAAATCTCAAAGTTCACAGCTTTCCGCATTTCGTTCTTCTATATAAGCATACGAAAGGGAAAATGACTGAAACAATGTTGATAAGATACGCTGTAGTAGTAAGTACCTTGAGTTATCGCATTAATTCATCCATTGTTCACAAGTTTGGTAATCCGATTAATATTTATATCGTCCCTTGACCTACGATTACACATTTTATAACATAGCAACAGCCCCCATCCATAGGCAACGAGCTGAAACCACCACCGGGCTCAGTCGTTTATTGATTTCCGTCAGTCTGCTAGACGTCTAGGCTTCGCGCATACACACACATGCACTTACCGCCATCCTGTGTTGAAAGCAGACACAAAGAACAGGTTCCACAACAATTTTTTTATGCCTCCGCGTTCCCCTTTTCTCTGGTCGCCCGTCATTAGTATTCGTTTTCTGGATCTGCACTAACCTGCGACTTCCTTCTTTTCGGGACTTTTATGCTTCGTCCCTGACTCAAGGGTTGTTTCCAGGGTTTCCCACTGTCTGTGACGTCACGCGCCGAGATTCCTAGAATGCTCGCTAGTCTGAATCAGCAGCCATTGCTCAAAGTAGCATTTGACATCAGCAAGTGCACAAGTAGCACCATCTGTTATCGAAAAAGAGAGCTATAAGCTTCATATTTTTCCGTTTCTTATAATAAATTTAATGCTACTTGTCATTTATAATAATATACTTAAATAATGTATAAATTTCAAAAAACGACTTTCCTGATTCTAGAGTTGAAGATTTTTATTTTTACAAATGATGTCATAAAATACGGTTCTTTAGTATTGAACTGAATTATAGAAATTGCATTTAAGTTTTTATAAATTTCAAGATATTTGGAAATAATAATTAGCTATTTTTTTATTACTTCTAAATTTAAGAATTAATTTAATTAAATTTCGAACACAATATTTTTGATAAAAATTTTTACATTAAAATTAAAGAAATATATAAAATTAAATAAACTTAATTAAATCTCGAACACAATAGTTTTGACACAAACGTTTACATGAAAATTAAATACAAATGTAGTTTATAATTCGTATTTATTCATAGCCAGTAAAAATTCGGAAACATGCAATAATAGGTATAAAATGTAGTTTAAGATTTAATTCGTTACTTCTCGGCAGGTGCGGCGTTTTAAACTTTTTGCCGCCCTGTGCAAACTCTTAAGACTCCTAATGCCCCCTCGTGCGATTGCAACAATTCTCCGCCGGCCGTAGTTTTGAGGTGAAGTTAAATTACACATCATCGTTGAAAGAATGTATAAGAGTCGGAATTAGGCTATTGTGCTCTGTTATTCAAGACGTATGATGACAAACCAGGGCCTTTATCTAGGCCTTTTTGCCCACCGGTACAGTCTTTACGGCTCCTAAATTCTGCGGACCAATGACTATAAATTAAAAAATAATAATAATAATAATAGCGTCCCCAATATATGGCGCACTGTGCCCTCGGCCATTATATTTAAGATCGCAGTTTTTTTTTTTTTTAATAAATTCAATATGCAGTCTGAAATATAATGGTGGAGTCTAATCATATTACATAATAATATAATATAATAATTCTGAAATATCACAAAGCTAAATATTTATTTTTATTCGAAACTTTGCAGGCTGAATTGAGTTGAATTTAGATCAGGCGCCGGCATCCTTTTTTTTTTTTTTTTTTTTTTGAATGCGGGTCATAATCAACCAAAATATGTATATTAAGAAGACGTTTCGGGTCAGTGATATTTTCATTTTAGAACAGTCTTTCTTAATGAATAAGATAAATCTTAATGAATACGATACATTTTATTGAGAAAATAACTGCAATATTTCTTCTTGGGTTACTTCTGTTTTGCATGATTTTGGACTCGGTCCATTCATGTTATAAATAAATAAATAAATAAACAGCTTTTGTGCTTGTTTATGATTTATGCTAGTAATATTTTAATCGGATCTGTATATTTTCAAAATTTGCATATAGTTTTATCTTTTCCAATTTGAAATTGGAAAATTTGAATTTTTGTTTTTTCAAGCATTGGATTATTATTTTTATTTATTTATTTATTTATTTATTTATTTTGACTCAAAACATTCTTAAAATTTGCCTGTTATTTCGCAATGGGCCTCCATGCTAAAATGTTTGAAAAACATACATTTCGAGGAAACATTCTATGTTTGACATTCCAAACCTTTTTGTAATCTATATTTCTATAAATATCGATTCTAGACCACCATTTTCAACTGCATAGAGTAAAGATTAAAATATATTTAAGAATCGGATATATTTAAGAATAAATTTGCTTTGCCAGATCCGGCGTAATCTAATACATTTGAAAACAAATTTAGAAAGCAATTTCAGACTAAAAGTTTCTGTTTTGAAGATTAATAATTTGACAAAACAGCATTCTTTGATAAATTTATACCCGATCTCCTGAAAGTGTTTATTAGTCACATTTCTAGGAATTTTTCGCGCGAAGATGTGGAACTCTTTTTTTTTTTTTTTTTTTTTTTAATTAATTTAAGAAAAATAAATATTCTACCGTTCGCAAATTTTAGTTTGTTTGAATTATAGTCGTTAAAATGTTGAGCTTTATTAATTGAATGAATGTATCAAAGATCAGCATTTAAAGAAATGAAACATTCAGCCAATTTTACCGAAAAGATTGCCAGGCTAAACACCCCTTGAACGATTGATCTTGGTTTCACTTTAAGAAATTAATCAAATAATGTAAGTTTTCAGAATTCAAAAATTTGGTTACGTAATTTCTTGCAGTAAAAATATAAGAATATACTGATTTTGTTAACAGCCATGGTCACCATATAGGTGACAATACGAATTTGCCCAGTTCCACTCCAATTTTGAGGAACAGAGCCTGGGGGAGTGGCTCGAGGGTCTCCCCTCCTTATCTCTATCAAACGAGAAGACTTTCGGCTCTCCATATGTTTAGAGTGCCTTAATGCTTACAAAGACACTATACATTTACAACATCCATGCCTTCTCCGGGATTCGAACCTGGGCCTGTCACTGAAGAAGTTTCAGTTGGTAACATCTGTTACTTATAAAGAAGTAAAAAAGTGGGAAGGGGAAAATCCATACATGGCCTTGAAAAAATTGTCAAAATTCGAAGACAGGAAATCTGTTTTATTTAAAATATATTTAGTTGTCGCCTGCGAGAACAGCCTAGCTGTCGCCCTCCGCAAATTGGCGACCTACGCATCTGCTGATGTTTTCTTATGTTTGGAGTCGTTCTATGTCCAACAGTGACTATTTTCAACATATGTTCGAGTACAATTGCTTTCCTTGTTATTGACTAACAGGTCGTATTCTGAAAAGATAATTATTGAATTTCTTCCTGTTTAACTAAGAATTTTCTTGAAGTGCTATCAGTATGCGAATACAGCCGTTGTAAAATCTGGTGGGAAATTTAAGCTATAATTCAGTACTTTAGAGTACTTTTATAGCTTTGTGCCCAGAAATTCGTTTGGCGAACTTCTCAGTTTACGGCAACCTATTTCGTTTTCCCTTTCCTTCTGCTCAAGAATAAAAAAAAGAAAAAGAAAGAGGTTTCTTTTTTCCCCATATAGTTTTTTACTTCATATAATATTTTCTAATTATTTTTTTTATCTTTAGAATTTCCATTTTAATTACTTGAGTTGCGTGGTTGAATAATAGTTCTTCAAAGAGTTATTTTTTAAAAAATGTCTGTTTACTCATTCGCATTGTGTCTGTTTATTCATTCGCATATTTAATTACATAAATGTTTTTTAACTTGACTTTATTTAATTAAGTAGCATTTCTTTCGAAAGAACGCTTTGTCACCAAAAAATTACTTTAACTCAAGGCATTTGTCACGATGCCTTTGAGAACTGCATTCTCCATCAAAAGAGAAAATATCGTAAAGCACTGTTATTACGTCTTTCAATGGGTCGTTCAGAAGAGGTATACAAATGAGAAAGTTTTATAAATTAGTTTTGAATTTAGAATAATATGCATACAAATACTTTTATTTTATTTTATTTTAATTGCAAAGGCACTTGATTATACATCATTGGCCCATACGAGATGGAGAAAAAAAAATGTATAAAAATAGAATTACGAAAAGATAAAATAGTAATTAACCTAATTACAATAACAATAACCACATCGAAACTGTAAAATGGAATAATATATAACTAACATTAAGCATTAAACAAAATTAGTCTCTGAATATCAATTACATCAATATCGTCCGCCAGTATCGACTATATAGGTTTTCTTCCTTCAACGAGGAACATTTTAGCATTTGATATATATCTATCTCAAAATTCTGGTTGTAAAAAGTGCACAAGAGATTATCATATCTACTAATGCGGTGCAGAGGTTTAGCGAGATAATCATGCTCGATCTCCAAATGAAACGCCGCAACTGCGATAGATCTGGAAAAGTCTAGTATATTACAAATCGAATCCCTTAACTTCTTATTCTTAATTTCTTCAAATAATTTAACATAAAAATTTTCCTTGGAGTATTTTTTGCTATTCTTTTCATTCATGTAAATGATACCCCACTATCTTTAAACTGCAAATTTTCCATTCCTTTTTTAGCTAGTTTATAAGCCCATTCATTGCCAGTTATTGTAACATGAGCCGGGATCCACCGTTCATCCCTTTTGAGGCTAGAAGACAAAGAGTTCTGCAAGAATCGATAATTTTTTATTCCGCGACATTATATGCAGAAATCGCTTGAATGACGGAAGGGAGTGTAGAAAAATAATACTTTGGAGTTTGATTGTTCTAATAATAATTTGTTCAGTTGCAACTCTTATATTGCCTTTAGTTCTCCATCAAAATTCGTCCTAAACGGACCAAGAGAAGAATAAAATGCAAAAAGCTCTGAATACGCGCCAGCTCCAACTTTGTTGAGCATTGCATGCAAACATGTGTCCATAGTTTTATCACTGTGCCATTGTTTTTACACAATTTTATCATCCTGCAATTAGTTTGTTAAAATATTATCCACATTTCGGAATAAGATCAAATTTTTTTTATTTTTAAAATCGGGAAGATTAAATAGCATAAAAAAGACTAACTTTTATGCAAATAAATAAAAATAAATAATTAAATATTTTTTCTTAATGCCTTAAACTTGTCTTCCTTATCACCTGAAGAGAATCTTAATGTTTGTTAATTTTCCTGAGGCAATCGGCAGATATATCTGTAATCATCCGCACCCATTTTTGAAACAGTTTGTCTTCTATGACATTCTTATGAATAAAGGTGCTGCCTTCCGTTTCATCAACAATTGGTCAGAAGAAAATAGTGAAGCGATTTAGTCCATACCTACCTACATGATACCTAGCCATTTTGAAGGGATGAGAGAAAGGAAAGACTAATTTCATCAATAATCAAAACATTTTTAGTTAATATCAATACAGTTAGCTAATATCTGATAAATTCATGAATCTTTTACAAGTTCGACTAAGACATCTTTAAAATTTTTAATATGATATGACTTTCGAAGGCGTGATTTAAATTTATAGAGCCATTCAGTCAGGGATTAATTTTTAAAATCAGAAGTGCCGGAGCCCTATGGAAGGTGGTCAGGAAAAAGGAAAAAATAAAGTAATAAAAAATAAAATGGCTAATAATTAAAATAAAATTAAGATTCAATGAAATATAAAGATATAAATAAAATATAATAAATTGTTAAATTCGTGATAAATACTTAATAAAATAAATAAAATATCGGGCCTCATCCTTATTTGGAGCTCCGGCTGGACTTAAATTTCATTCAGAAAACTAAACAATATAGCTTAGGCGGCCTCCGGCTGAATTCAAGCCCTGAATGTACGGTATAACGTACTATTTCAAGGGAGGAGAGAAACAAAAAAACCATTATTTTCCTAGCATACCAATGGATGAAAATAAAACCATTAAAGCGGTACTAATGAAAACGGAGAGAGAATGATAGAAACAATATGAGAGCATGGAAAGAGATTTTTAATGGAGGAATGTAGTTTCGAAAACAAACAGAGAAGAGTCCTAAGCTTACCCGCGATGCCCTACTTGTAAAATTCTAGCTGTCAAGCAGAATGCAATTGGGAAAAACAATTTACCCCGAATCCTGTCTGATAACAATATGAGCACAAATGTAAGGTTTGTACAAGTGAAAAATTTTGTCCCTGATATTTGGTTCAACAGTTCAAGTCTGCAGGAGTTCTGCAGTGAGAGATCACCAGCGCTGGAAGTGCAGAACCAAGCTAATCATTTTTGTATTTTCGGGAACAAAACATCTTACTCGCTCCCATAAATTAATTGCACTACTTGGAGAATAAACCTTTAACATGTGGATGTAAGATTTTCTTTCCTTAAAAGTGTGAACAATGAGCTATGTCGGTGTGACATGTGTTTTCTTCTCTTTAGTGCTATAGTGAAAATAAATCATGTACAGTTCACTATGTGTGGTGAAAGTTATTTCTTAATTAACAAAACTTTTTCTGACAGTAGTTACACTTTTACCGAACAGGCATTGGGATAGCCTCATCTTTTGAAATCGTACTGGTAAGTGTGAACATATTCTCTATAACAGAATATTTTTATTGTTGAAAACGGTAGATACGCGTATAAGATGCACCGGCCTATAAGATGCACCCCCTATTTTATACTCACTTTTGAAGGATAAAACTTTATTACTGATCATTATAATGAATTTACAGTATTTTAAATATAAAGTAATACAAATAGAAAGTAATACTTTCTGCAAATACCCAATTTATCTGAGAAAGAACACCTTTTAATCTTCTTTGTCAAAACCCAGATACTCATCTCCAGAGCTAAATGAAGAGTCATTTGTTCCCCTTCGTAGGTTATGTTTACTGTGAAGTTGCTTTTTTTAGATCCCTCTCCTGATTCCGCCAAGTGCTTATCACTTCCTCAGTTGGGGTGGCACGAAATGCCTCTCTGCTACCCTGTTTCCAGTTTCCATGATCACACGTAGCTTGCATACTGTGTTATAGCAATGCCGATGTTGTTTTTGAGCCATAAATTACCAACAAATTTAAGAAAATTGAACATTAGAAATTTCACACACTTAAAAGTCATTCACAAAAATTGGAAAGTTTAAACGAACCCAGCTGTGATCGTCGATGACAGCGCCCGCGCATTCACTGAACTAGTAACTGAAGTAACTGTAATATTCCCACACTTCCGCAAGGAAACAAGAAAAAAATCGCATAACTCCGAATACAGGAAATTTTCAGAAATGAAAGTAATCAAAAACGTCGATTATTGCGTATAAAACGCATTATCGACGTATCAAGACGCACCCTGTTTTTCAGGCCTATTTTCAAAGAAAAAAAAGTGCGTCTTATACTCCGGCAAATACGGTAATTTAAAAAAATAACTATAAAACTCTAAATTTAATCAATCGGTAAAATTCCTTGCAAAATTTAATGACTGATTAAAGTTTATGGTTAGTTCGCATCAAAACAAGATCATTTATAATTTTGAAGCTTTTGTCTGGTATCCGACTCAAAGTGTTTATTTCGACGTACTTCTGACATACTCTTAACAGTTTTGAAAACTGAAACGAGGATAGATGAAAAAAATGTCGTATTAGTCGTGATTTGGACAAAACCTGATTTTCACTCTATGGACTATTTATATTTTATCAGTAGCTATTTATTTCCTATAAGTGATTACTATAAATGCCTATAAAAATAGTCGTAACTATAAAATTGGTTCTATTGTTTCATTCTATAAATTTCTAAGCGAAACATTAAATTTAAATTTAAATAATTCATTATACAGAATTCTTTTATATCTTCTTAAAACGTCATCTATACTGATTTTCAGATCCTCAGACATCTTTTCTGCAAAGAATAAAGCTACATTTTATATTTCTTTATGGAATTTAATGCGCTTCTTGACTGTAACTTTGCATTTCAAGATAAATTACTGCTATTGTAAAGAGCAAAACTCTTTTAGGTAGTTGATATTAAGACTAAGTGTTATGATTTTTTTATTAATAATAGATCATCATGAGAAGAAAAGAAATGACTACGTCCCATTTATTGTTCAGAAGCGAAGATGCAGTGGCTTACCATCAGAGTGCAAAACTTGGTAATATACTCTGTCAAAGAATATGCAAATAATCTCAGATAAAAACATAAGAAGCTAAATCAACACTTGTGTATTAACACAACGGGGCAACACTTGTGTACTTACTTTTGTTTTAGAGCGACATATATGCAGCCTTCATATTATGTAATATAACTAATAAAATATGTAAAATTATTTACATAATTTATTTATGTGTTCCTGAAAGGAAATAAATGTAGTATCTGTAAGTGCGATACAACCACCAGAGGGCCTCACCGATGCGCCTGCAGCAAGACGAGGTAGACTTTCTTCTGCTATCCCACGCTAAGGTGGTGAGATGTCTGTCTACATGTGAAAGTGTAGAATAAGGAACTGTAGTTTTCCACGCGAAGGTGGTAAATTGACTGTACAATACATGAGCAAGTGCGAGTAGGCACTAATCGGTTATGTGATAAGACAGGCAAAAGCTATACAGAATCCTGTTTGTATCAAACGGCACTTCCGCACAATCTGCACCTTCCGTTTTTATTTATTAAATGTTCTGTGGAGTGGAAAACACGTTGGAATTGTTATTTAGCATCTTTAACTCTCCCACTACGTAAATTACTGCATTCAACCAGGAAGCAAACTTCGATGCAGTATATTCACCGAAGGCTTATTTATTAAAGGCATGGACAAGGGATTGTTAATGCAACTTTCAATTCTCTCTTGCTAGAACGAATACCATATCAACTGGGCCAGATTTACGTATAAGCTACACAAGCTATAGCTTAGGGCCTCCACTTTCTTGGGGGGGGGCAAAAAAATTTTAAATATAGTATAAATAGTATAATAAAATATATTATAACAAACTTATAAAGGATTATAACAGACTTATAAAGGGCCCCATATTTCAAATAGCTTAGAGCCTTATCTAGTCTAAATCTGGCTCTGCATATCAGTATACTATAACAACCATATTACTTTTGGTATATTTATTTATTTATTTTACGGTAGGCAAATATATTGGTAGTCTTCAAACTTTTCAGTTTATAAAAGATTAAATGCATAACAATAATATGTGAGTATCTTTAACAGCAATTGTTTAAAAATAATTCAAGGTGTTTGATTGCGCTTCTTTTCTGCATTTCACAGATGTTTGCATATTTTTTTCAAAATATGCAGCAGTCCTGAATACAGTCAATCGATGTTTTCTTAATTACACTTGCTTGTTTCGTGTCTTGTGTCACACCTGGAAAAACATTATAACAATTATAACCTCTTAATCATTATTATTGTGTTAGGCTGGGGATGAATCTCAATATCTCAAAGACTAGGTATGCCGCATTCATATAAAGTGCACTACATGGCATCTGCACTATTCTTATAATAGAGATTTTCTTCTGAATGAGACATGGTTTATAAAACGATAAGAATTGCCTACTTGTATTGGGTCATCAGGAAAAGTTCTGCTGTTTTTCAAATCGAAGCGCGTTTTCGTCTGATTCTTTTGTTACTACTATTACAGACCGACTTTAATCGAAGGAGGCCTTTTCTTCTTACGTTGCATAATTCTGGCTTGTATTGTGGCATAATTTTTGTTTCAACGTAGCGCTAAGAATGGAGAAGCCGGAAGTTCGTTTTCGTCATATTATCAGGTTCAATGTTCCGTCTTACTTTCTTCGGGAACATGCAAGGACCTGACTCGGAACAGAGAGCTTACTAAAGCTATGTTCAATAACTGTGGGAAGTAGACAGGATACACAAGAAGGGTATACAAAACCCTTTATTTTTCTCTATTTACAATAACTTCCGTACTTCGGAATACAAAGACCCACTACTTGTGGTCTAAACGTAAAAATATAAAAATAAAACTAAACTCTTAACTTTGAAATAATAAACGTGGAAGATTGGCCTTATATTAACAGGAAGCCGTATGTAGTACAGAGAACTGTGAACACTACAATACGTTTAAAATTATCAAGAGGATTAAACCTCTGGCCTGGAAGGCAACCAGCAACTGAGTAAAACTTCTAAGGTAAGCGGCCTGCTTCGACTAACTGCTTCCTCCCTTTCGCTTGGCAAAAAGCCACAACTTAAGTACTTGGCGTTCGCCAGACAAACTTTGCATAAATACATTAACGCTTATAATTCTGGCCGGAAGTAGAAAATAAGAAGTGATAGTAAAGATTTAAAATAAAATAAACGTTAGTAAAACTTAAGATCCTTACAATATTACGGTCTTTTAGTTTGAAAAAAGGAAAACGAATACTCGTAAAATGCGTGCTGTATATAGACTGTACAGAAATGTCAGCCTAGAATATAATGCTCGCTCTTTACGACTCTCCTCTGTAAAGAAGGACGTATTAACAAGCTACCGCTGAAATCCAAATTATACAGTTCAGAAACTATGAGACGGCAAATATATTCCAAAAAGTACATACAGTACATGAGCATTTGAAGAAGACTGTGTATGTAAGGTGCTACGATATATGAGTACCCCATGTATCTAACCATGAGTAGAAATTGCTTGCTTGAGTTTTGGCATATTATTCTTTGCTGGAAAAAAATAAAAAAGTTTATTTTTTTAAATGATTCATTACTGGAGATGACAAGTGGATACTATACAGTACTGTTAGAAGAAACATTTCATGGGGTAAACTAAATCTCCTTTAGTAACTTCGAGAGGGGGGTCTGCATCCTAAAAAAGTAATGCTTCGTGCATGGTAGGACTACAAAGGAATAGTATGCTATGAATTGTTGCCACCAATTCAGATAAAAAATTCGGATAAATACTGTTCTAAAATGGCAGTTTTAAAAGCAGAAATCGAAGCAAAGGGCTCCCCCCCCCCGAACTCACCAATCTTAGAGGTGTTGTTTTCCATCATGACAATTCCCGGCTTCACATTTCGATAAATATCAGATAAAACTTATTGAGAACGTATGAGATCTTTTATGTCACCCTTTTCTCCTTCTTCATATTTACTAGACCTTGCCCCCTCGGATTTTCATGTCTTCAGGTCGCCTCAAAATTCTGTGAATGGCCTAACGTTCACATCTTTGGAAACTGTCCAACAGGGCGTCACGGTAAGATCTTTAAGAATAAAATTAATGAACGATTTTAAAAAAGGAATTTTCCAGCTGCTTGAGAGGTGGCAAAAGTCATAGAATAAAATGATACTTACGTGATTAAACGAAAGTTCTTATGTTTCTGAAGTTCTTACGTTTCACTTCTATTTATCATCAAAAATCGGAGAACTTTTCGAATAACTCAATATATTAATTTAATTTGCCTTTCATTTGCGATATTCGATAGGCACCTTTTTTAAAAATCTTAGAGGTTAATTTCAGGGGATTTTTTTTAGTCAGCGGATTTTGCATCTTGGCAAGATAGAAAATAATGCCATATCACTTTAAGGAAATATTTGCTGCAAACCTCGCCCGCAAACGATTCAGTGAAATAAACAGATGGCTACTTGTGGAACAGTTAGCTTTTTTTTATCAAATATTTACACAAGTTCTTCATCAGGCGTTAATTTACGAAGAAATTATATCATAAGAATTTTTTTCCCATTGTAATTTTAAATATAACATTTTAGGATTTTTATGTTCCATAATCTATTAATTTATGGGGGTCTAATTCTTGAACTAGTAGATTCTTAAACTAGTACTAACTGATAAGCTTAACAGAAGTTGAACTGTAATCCGTATATCAATCTGATGGCAAATTTTGTTTTAACATTATGATTGCATATTTTTTATTAAAAAAAAAAGAAGTTTTTGAAACTTAAAACTGTAACTCTTTTATATGTTAGGCAGTAATCTGTTTTCAGATTGATATTTTCTTTCATCTGTGTTTTTCGTTTCCGTTTTCTCCTCCAGTAATCAAATATTAAGTTAAAAGAATTAATACATTGGTTCCATTGCATATTTGCACAAGGTGTTTGAAACGAAAGCGACTGGCTGGCAGCAACGCGTGACATCATTGCACTAATATTGTTGCGGTGGGGTTAACCGACGACTCGTCGCAGCTAAAATCAATACTTCGTCCGTCTGCAGCGATTTTGAAGGAACATTTAGCAAATGGTTTTTTACATGACTAATATCATGAGTTTCTTGCTTAGCCTACAGCGATAATGAAGACAGGATTGCTGTTAGAGATGAAAACTACTTGACCCATTCAAGCAGGATAATCTTAATTTACTCAGTCATTAAATAAAAATTTTAACACCAGCAGATCGATCCACTTAACTGTGTAAAAACCACCACGGCCACAAATTTTTAACTTAACAGAAAGCAAATATAAATAGTTTCAGATGTCATAGTCATCTTGAACAGTTGCATTGGATAGTAGAATTCCGTTATCAATACAAAAAGCAACTTCTTTTCTTATTCTCGAAGTGATTTACATGAAGCATGAAACTCTTTTTTGTGAGATGGAGAGGAAGAGGAAAATTAAAAGATTCGGAACAAAAATATTATATATTTTTATATTCATTTGTTAGACTACATTCAGTTTTTCGCTTCACAGAGTAGCCTTAAATTGTAATGTTCTTTTTATAATGGCGTAATGTTCTTTTTGTTATACACACTGTTGACTAGAGAAAAAAAAAAGGCCTCACCATATAGAATAAAAATTGTGTCTGTACCATTATTTGCACAGTATTCGTTTTAATAACATTAAATTGCAATTTATATAAATTTGAAATATGAAAGGAAGCTATTTCTGCTGCAACTTAGCAGTTAAATATACCCCTTCAAATATGGTGACAGTTATATTTAAAATAAATATATTAAACATAAATGGATTAAATATCGGTTTGCTTCAAACGAATTGGCTCCTGAAAACTATGAAAAAATTCTCGTTGAGGGGGAAGGGTAAAAAAGGAAATATATTAATAACAAATTTCGGCTTCAATGAATGCTGGAAAAAGAAGGTTATTGAGACGAAGTCAGTTATACGACCAAATTAACTATTGGTGCCTTTTCTTTATGATTAAATTAGATAATTCTATAAAAACCGCAGCCAGGACTTTAATTTAGGTCCTTTGGTAAAAGAACTGCTTCCGAATGAAGAAGTTGGCACTGCTTTCTAAGATTTAGAGCATGAGTTAAAAATCTACAAGTTTCCATCACCAACATCAATTCTGTATCGATCTTCTCGAATTAAAGCATATGACTGAAGTTAATTCATGGCAAAAAGTGCAAAGAGAACTCAGAGGTTAAACGCATACTTTCTGCTATTGGTGGTAAGTAAAAAAGCTTCGGAAGTGAGGACTCCGTGAACTCACCGTTCAAAACAAAGGCAATGAGATTCGAAATATGCTCTTCTCTCCTCAACAGAAGAGAAGCGAAAGAATTCTGTTAGTGATTAGATAGATAATGAGGAGCAGGATTTACACTACAATTTCTGACATCCTTTGGAGACAAAAGACGCCTTAGAAAGAATGCCGAAGGTACCTCTAACGTGTGAAGAAAGTAACGCTTGTTGTAAGGTAGTCCTCTTCCGATGTCATTCACTATTCATTTCTCCTGGGAAATCTTCTTTTCACCTGGAAAGTAAGAGATGCCAGAATTCGTCACAGGGTATTCAGTGACAAAAACGTGCATCGTCGTGTTATTGATCTTGAATGTCTCGCAACACGTAAACTACGTACAGTGTCTCACAAAAGTGATGGGACACTTGTGCTTTACAAAAGGAAACTGTAATAAAATAAATTAAAAAACATGTAAACATTTTTTGTGGGTGTGTTTCATACTTAAATTTAGTAACAATTATTACATAACATACATTTTCTCAAAATATTAAAATATTAATTTAATAAAAATACAATTGTTTAGAACGGAGCAAAAAATGGCTCACATAAGTGATGGGACACCATTAGATACTACTGCATACTACAATAAAAATATTTTTTTGGGTTTTTATTTTTACTCAAAAGCAATTGGCAATAATTTATAAAATCGTCTGCAGTATTTCTCTCCAGTTTGTTTTGGAATTTTTGTGTTTTTTAGCTCTGTACAGCCATGAATGCTAAACGAAAAGAAACTTTGCCTGAAATTCGAAAATTAGTTATTAATTTGCATATTCAACGTGGAAAATCTATTAGAAAAACTGCTGAAACAGTTAACTTGAGTCATTCATCAGTTTTCAATATCATTAAACGATATAAAAATAATCATATGATTAAGGATAAAAGAAGACCTGGCCGACCATCAAAGCTATCCAATGGAAGAAAGCGAATTATCGTTCGAAATATTAAAAAAAAAAAAAAATCCAAGAATGAGTGCTCTTAAAGTTGCTGCTGATTTACAAGCATTATATGGAGTAATTGTTAATCCTGAGACTATTAGAAAAGTAATTCGATTTGCTGGAATCACGGTAGAGCAGCCGGAAAAAAATTCTTCGTAAGTGAAAAGAATAGAAAACTCAGACTGGCTTTCGCAAAATCCAACATAAATAAGAATTCTGATTAGTTATATTTACTGATGAGAGTAAATTTAATATATTTGGTTCTGACGGTAGAATCTTGATGTGGAGAATACCCAGGGAAGAATTTCGCAAACAGAACTTGGTGCCAACAGTACAACATGGTAGAGGAAGAGTTATGGTATGGGGGTGTATGTCGTCCGCTGGAGTTGGTAATCTTGTTTTTATTGACAGACATATGGATCAGTACAAGTATATTGACATTTTAAATCAAAATTTGAACTCTTCAGCACGAAAATTGAACCTTCATAAAGATTTTAAATTCTACCACGACAATGACCCCAAGCACACTGCTTTGAACGTTAGACTCTGGCTGCTGTATAACTAATAATAAAAACACCACCACAATTCTCCAGACTTAAATCCCATAGAGAACATTTGGCAAGAATTGGAATCAAGAATTCGCAAACACACCATTTCTTCAAAACAACAATTAAAATCGGTGCTTCAAGAAGAATGGGGTAAAATCACTGCAGAAATCACAAAAACAATTAGTCGAATCCATCCCAAGAAGATTAAATCATGTTTTAAAAGTAAAAGGAAATCCAACAAAATATTAAAACCTTTTAAAAAGTAAAATTTTTGGATAAATATTTGATGGAAAAGTAAGTGTCCCATCACTTATGTGAGCCATTTTTTGCTCCATTCTAAACAATTGTATTTTTATTAAATTAATATTTTAATGTTTTGAGAAAATGTATGTTATGTAATAATTGTTACTAAATTTAAGTATGAAACACACTCACAAAAAATGTTTACATGTTTTTTTTTAATTTATTTTACTACAGTTTCCTTTTGTAAAGCACAAATGTCCCATCACTTTTGTGAGACACTGTATATTCAAAGTATTTTGTTGTTGCTGCTGTTTTTATTATTTATCTTCTGCTATAGTATGTAGTACTGGCGTATGTTGGCTTCAATCTGCGGCTTGATGATGTTTTACTTACAAACACTTGGAATAGGGATCCCCAAACTTTTTGTGCCTCAAAGCACATTTTAGAATACCGTGGGGCAACAGGTACATTTATTTTTTCAAGGTGAATTTATAGGACATAGTTAATAATATACAGAATAATGAAATAAAATAATATTCCAAAAATATAATTTTAAGATATAAAATTATTGATTCTATTCTTATGTAAAATGAATGACTAAATAACACAGCCAAAACTTACAAATTCATTGGTTTATAATATGTTGCTAAAATATAATACTAAAAGTCAATGTGAATTAAGAAAATATGATGATATTCCTGCTCTTAAATAGTCATCAAAATGTTCGTCTGCTAGTCGAAATATGTATTTTGATTTTATATATATTATTCTTGAAAACGATGATTCACACATGTATGTGGACCCAAAAAAAGATTTGCCTTTTATGATGCTTTTTTCAAAAATGGAAATTTGTTCCTTTCAACTGTATTCCAGGAATTCTCGTCTGGTCATTGGATTTTGGAACAATGTCATTTTGATGACCCAAAATTTCTAGATCCATTTCTTCTGGTCTTGCTTGAATAAGCTCTGCAATGTATGCAGATATTTCTGCTGCATTTATTTGTCAAGTAATTGGATTGATGAAAATGGTGGAAAATATTAAACTCTTCGAAAACTGGTTCGAGTATATCAAACTTTTAAAATATAAAAAATATTAAACTTTTTTCAATCTGGTCTTGAAGTAACTGAAGGTTGATGACAAATGAGGACAAGTAAATTTCAGCTTCGCTTATCACTTTTTTTTTTTTTTTTAATTTCGGAAATGTACAAATGGTTTCGCAGATATGATATCCATAAAACCTGTTTAGCTTTAAACGATTTAAATAAAATTATATGTTTGTATTTTAACCTATTATTAAAGTGAACTTACGTTTGTGAAAAAACTTAAATTCACCTGCCAGCGAAAGTTCGTTAGGTTAGCAAACTTTTGATTTTTGGTATTGATATAATTTTTTATTTCTTCAATTAAATTTATGAACCTTGCAATAACTTTGCCTTTACTGAGCCACCGTATTTCAGTATACAGAATGAGATTAGGATCATCTGGATTTTCTAGTAGGACCTTGTAAAGACAGCATTACAGAGAGGCTGCTCGAATGAAGTTTACAATTCTTTTAACTGTTTTCATGACTTGTCCTAACAGCAATATTCTACCTTAAAAAGCCTCCTAGTGGATGAAACGTGATATGACATGAAACTTGGAAATGATTTATCTTTCTTACAGAAGAAAATAAATCCAATTAATATTACAAACCTTTGCCGGCGCCCCATGAGTGATTATCGCTGACAGCTTGTATATATCTGTCGACTTGGTTTGTGATATAAATATGCTGTAGATATCCTCACCTTTATTCTTTCTTAATGGACAATATTATCAGTAGATCTTATTTTACAGTCAAGTTACCAGATATCATTCTCACCATAACTGCTAACTGTGCAGTGTCTGATATATTTATAGACCCATGAAATTGTAATGAGAACAAGTCAGTTTTCAGGTCACGTTTCAACTGAGTTTGCATATATTTTAAAATGGTATTTTTTCTTTTTGTGATGATGTTATCTGACGACTGAAAATTTTGTATTGCCTCACGTTAATTATAAAACTCTTCACATAAGCAAGCGGCAACAGTTATAAAAGCTTCTTTTAACAATTTACCATCTTAGATAAACGTTTTCTTCTTTGCAAGCATGGGAGAAATTTTTAAAGAAGCGATAGTGGTATTTTTGTATTTTACAATAACCTTAGTGAAAACTGACTGTTGGGCATATTAAATGTGACGCGATTTGTCTGAAAGTAGGGTTCAAAATTAGTTTTTTTTCAATCACTACAACGCTACTGCCGCACAACAAGTAGTCTCACTTAGCTTTAAAATTGATGAAACCTTATGATTCTTCTCAGTCAGTATTAAAATTGTAGATTCTTTGTCTTTTACCTGAGCCGCTCATTTTGGAATTAAAATAGCAAAGTTAAATGTAGGATTAAAACAATAAAATATATTAAAGCAATGAAGTTAAAGACACCAGCAATAAAATAGGAGACACGTAAACGAAAAGTATGACTATAAATCAATTTTAAATATAACGTGGCATTTAGGGGCATTCCCATTAAATACGAACTGATGGCACCACAATGCAGAACAAATAATTACGCCCTGCGTATGGTGTCTTCTACAAACAGGGGTGTACACTACAGTAATACAGAGAAAAATAAATTAAAAAATATTTTTAATGCGTGTATATTTAGCATTTTTTAATTTTTATCAAATAACCGGTGCAAATTGGCCGGAACGTCAGTACCATACCTTAAAACTTGGATGTTTGGTAGCCTAATTTAAATGATAAACATATGCATAATATATTTCCAAAGTTCTAGCAAATTAGGTAACTTTTTGTTTATTTCGTCAGTTTTCATCAGTGTTATAATGCAGGTTTTCAGCATAATCCCCATTTAATTTAATACACTTATTGAAAAACGCAGTCCTCAAAGAACTTTTTCAATGTCTTCTCTCTCTCTGCTTATGACATGATTAAACTCTGAAATCTAACACCCCGTAGAAGCTTACTTTCAAATATCGAAACTGAATACTCCGCGTAGACGTTGAACATTTTCCGAAGTTTTTACACTCTCTTTCAACAAAACAAGATGATTGCTCTTCGCATCTTTCATGTTTGCGAAAACAGTGCTACAAAAATACGCCTGTATCAGTCAAACATCTGAATCGGACTAAACAGTATTGGCATGAGACTGAATAAATATATCAAGACTTGTCTTTGACCGATAGCGTTGTTAATAAACCTAGCTGTAAGCTCTAGCCAATTCCTAGAACTTTGGATAGATCCCACATACTTATATACAGATAAAAAAAATCTACACACACTTACATCCCTCTAATTAATTCTACTAACTATAAAACATTTCAGATAACATATTACTGGATATTTAAATAATTTTTCTATCGTGTCGCCACAGCAGCGGGTACCCGTAGGACCGTTGGCGGGCGCAAAGGTGTTCGCGGGGCGTAGGATTGGGGACTCCTGATTTAGAGCGTACATGGCAACCAAGCTGGCTAATTATCTTTATCTTTCCTATATGTTTCTACACCTTGAGATTATAATTTATAAAAATTTTAAGACCTGTTATTATTTATAACTAAGAATTAATGTATTCAAAGAACTGTATGTTATAGAAAATAATAAGTACTAAATGTGGTATCATACATTATAATGTGTAAATGGAATTTCATAATATTCTCTGCGTATTTAAACTATTGTTCTATTTGTAAATTTGTATTGGATTAAACAGACAGAAGCGGAAAAGGTGGTTTTGAATACATTATCTTCTACTTTTATAAAATAGAATTTTGACACTCTATGTGAATTTATTTTTATTCTTTTTTTATAGAGCTATGGGGAAGAAATGCAATTTAAGGTCTGAAGAGAGAAATGCGACTCTACAGTAACTATTGAGAAATTTTAAAAAGGAAAGACCTTGGTATTATAGCGGCTATCAGTAAAAAACTTGATGTGTCGGCCAAAACTGCTTCTAGGATATAGCAACGAACCAAAAACTGCTACGACACAGATGAAGATGGATGGAACATCCGATTGTATATTCAACAGCTCTGACTTTAACATCTTTGGTTTAGGATTCCTTAGTGCCGTACAAGCATTGCAACATCAAGTTATGCCTGCCAACACAGACCAACTCTTTCAAGCTGTTTATACTTCATTCAATACGTTAAATATCGAAGCTTTAAACGATGGTCTTTTTGACTTTGCAGCAGGTCATGGAATGTTCTATGTGGATTGCTGGAAGAAATAATTATAAGCTGTCACGCATGTAAAGGGTTGTGATTCGATCTCAAAATAAGCTTTCAGAAACCGTTAATGCGGCCCATGAAGCAAGAAATAAATTTAAAGATTAATTAACACGTAACATATATAAAATGAAAGTTGAGCAAATAGTTATAGCACTCATACAGCTGCATCGTACTTAATAAATTATACCTGCACCTTGCAAAATTAGTGATAGAACAGAGAAAAACATGTTTTTTTAAATTGGAACAATAATTTCGATACAATAATTTATGCAAGTAGAACAACTATTTCGATACAGTCTGCTTTATTTATCAGATTATGTACGATAACTTATAAACGAAGCAGTGTTTTTTTGATGGCATTGCGGGAAAGCCTCGAACACACATCTTTAACCAAATGGCAGCTGTTTTTCGAGCTAGATGTATAATTTATAACTAATGCACATATATTAAAAAGCACAGTCGAGCATTGTTGAAGTATTGGAATATATAACAATAATGTATATTGTATTTAAAAATAGACGAACTGATAAAGCTAAGAAACTGAAGAACATTCACAGTAGTCAATTGCAAAGAAAGTGATTGATAGCATTTATCTAAGATGAACTAAAATCGATTAGCTGCTCGTGTGACAGCTGATTCTGGTGTCATTTTCAAAAACATTCATTGCAAGTAGTACGTTCACTTCGTGTTGAAGAGTACTACAGGCTTCAGAGAGTAATTTTCGTGGTTTCCAGACCAGTCTTCCCAGACAATAATATAGATGAAAATGTCTTGAGCGTATGGAAGGATATTCCAGATTGAAAGTTTTTTTTTAATTTTGAAAGGGCTCAGAACGTTCGCCGAAAGTTTTTTTTTTTAAAGTTTAATATGTACAGACTATCAACAGAGATAATCTCGGTGGAATAGCGAAACATTTCATAGGATACTAAATGAATACACATTTAGACTAATATGAAAACGTTATATATTTTCTGTATACTTAAAAAGTGAAAAAAAAATAACGTAATTTTGTAAAAATATTTAGTGTTTTTAATTAGATGATATATCATGAATTAAATGCATTTTTATTGAAGTCAATCAGATTAAAAAGTAAAAAAAAGTAATATTCATAAAAACTGTATCTATTGCTTTTAAATTGCTTAGAATGTTAATCAACAATAGACAGACTAAATCTGAAATATATCTTACATTTTTGGAAATGTCAACAGACTTGAATGAAAAGTGAAACAGCCGATTTACAGAGGGTGACATTTGAAGTGAAGCAACGCAAAATCGTGTTTCGGGGTAAAATACCCTTTTGGGGGTACAAATTCATTCTTTAACTTTGTAGAAAGAAGTTGTCTTTGTTTACCGAAGTAAAAAATTTTCCTATTTTTAAATACATAATCTTTTCTGAAATTGAATATTATTAAAGAAATACGAGGTGTGACACACACACACAAAAAAAAAGAGACTGTGTAGCTTGAAAACAGAGTGGAGTTGGCAACAACTGTTTTGGTGACGTCATGCTACACACCTCTTCTATCCATGCGGCCAGTTTCGACTTAACCTTAACCGACCACACCAGTGGGGACTACTGCGTCATTGAGAAAACTCGTGCAACTGCATTCTCCCGGGAAAATGTCTAATGTAAAAACCGAACAGAGAATCAACATCAAGTTTCTTGTGAAACTTAAGAAATCAGCCACAAGGAAACATTTCAAATGTTAACCGAGGCTTATGGAGATGAAACTTTGTCTCATGCACGTGTATTTGAATGGCACAAGCGGTTTTCAGGGGAAAGGAACAGTGTGGAAGATAATGAACGCGCTGGGCGCCCAACACGTTCATCATGATTGAATGGGTTCCCAGTGGTCAAACTGTTAATCAATACTACTACATTGAAGTACTAAAAATTTCGTGATATAATTAGGGAAAAAACAGGCCACAGTTCTGAAGTGATGGATGGCTGTTGCACCAGGACAATGCACCCGCTCCACGGCCCTATCTGTCAAGCAGTTTCTGACCATCAGAAATATTACTGTGATGGGGCATCCTCCTTATTCACCTGAAATAGCTCCATGCGACTCTTTTTTATTTCCTAAAGTTAAATCTTACTTAAAGGGAACCCATTTTACCTCAGTTGAAGAGGTTCAGGCAAAAACGGAGAATCTTCTAGAGGACCTTCCAAAAACCTCGTTCCAGAACTGTTACCAGCAATGGCAGCATCGAATGCAGAAGTGTATGAATGCTGAAAGGAACTACTTTGAAGGTGATAGTGTCACGGAGAACTGATTCTGTACGTACAATGATTTATTGGAGCAGTCTCGTTTTTTATCACACTTTGTAAAGTTCCTTTTTTTAAATATTTTTCCAAAAACGTGCTTGGTCTGCAGAAAGAAGTTACAGCTGTTTATTGGGATATTTGACGTTAAAAATGTGTATTAACTTCCCGTCGTTAAGGTTATATTTGAGATGATACTTGAATTTGAGTCCTGTTACCCTGCTAAACAACTAGCGAGTTATCTACTAGGTCTAAAAATAGTATGAGAGAGAATTGCGAAGGTTCAAACATCCTTTTTACTAAACTGACATAACGAACATGACTTACGTTACAAATAAACTACTACTTGTGGCAATCTAAATTAATCAGTAACGGTTACTTAAATCTAAACGTTAATAAAAGTAGTCTAAGACTATACAGGCAATAAACTAAACTATAAGTTAGATATAATGCGAGATATACTGCGAGATAATGCTGCGTGTAACTTCAATATACTTAAAGCTACTTCGTATTCTGTGAGACACAGAGAGAAAGAAGTTAAGGTAAAGATCAAAATCATAATAACTGGTTAATTAACATAAGAACCTAAACGTCCAACCCATCCGTGGTTTGCGGAAAACACGAGAGTAGCTATGAGTTCGTTGATTAGACCTCCGTTGTATAATCGAAAAATGAGCGAAAGGTTTGCCAATTGAATTTGAAAATAAAACTGATTGAAGGATTTTGGGCGTTGAGATTCTTATCCAATTTTTTATATTCATCTTTCATATTACTTAAATTTCCATTTCCTGTTATAAATCAAATATATAAATTTTCATATAATACAAACAGATGATTCATCCAATATTAGTATCCGAAATTTCCATAACTAGGGATCTACTTTTAACTCCAATATAAGTAACTGCAACATAGCTATTTGGATGCAACTGAACTAACAATATTTTATCGAACGCCATCTATAGCGAGTCGACTTCCAGCTGCGAGGAGGAAAGGTCCTCCAATGTTATGTATTCGTGACTCGAGCGTTAAATTATAAATGTCATGTGTTTTCCGTTTTAGTGTATGTTTTGTTTTGACGTACATTTTCTTTGCAACTATTTCTGTGCTCTGTTTACAAAGAGCTTCATCTGGCGTTTGTGTTTATAGAAGAACGGTTACAAAATGGCGCTCAATGAAATGTAGAGAATTTCTGTTTACATAACTACATTTTCATTCACAGTTATTTTATTTCTTTCACTTTTTTAGAACTATTCTACTCACATTAATTTATGAAGTCTCGTCTTCTTTGGTAGCATGAAATGTACAAAACTTCTAAGATATTAAGTGAACTATCACTATGTCTTGTAAAGTATCACAGAGACTGAGAAAGGATGTAAAAGACCCTTTTATTTAACCCAAATCAAAGTTAACAGAAGTCACAGTTGTGCTTACAGAGTATAACATTCATAGCTCAAATCAAAGGGAAATACATTGGTCGGAATACTACCGTAGAGAGAATTAAATAGCAACGTGGTTTACAGCAGGCAGAACACGCTGTGTTTCTACCATTTAAATACTATCTTCTCTCTATCTCATTTGAATACACGTGAGCTAGAAATTTAAGTTCTGGTAGGAAAATGGGAAACGAGAAGGACAGAAAAGCAAATTAAGATAAAATAACTGGTTAGTATATAAGGTATTTCTCTCACTTTCCTAGTGTGCCTTCGTGGTGTAGCGGTTCTGCACGCTGAGCCGGTATTCCAGAGTTCCGTGGTTCGATTCCCAGCGAAAGCGTTGTTAATTTTTCGTCTTGCCTGCTTCCAAAAATCCTAATGTCTCTACAAGTAAACCTAAACAAAACCTTATAAATTCTTTACAAATAATTGTAAACTCATTTAAATCATCTGACTTCTATTCTAGTAGTAAAGTATACCATTTTAAAGTTTTGTATATATATGAAAAAGCATATTTAGTTTTATATATTTTATTTTACATAATAGCATAACATAACAAAACACAGACCCAAAAAACTTTGCATAGCACAGAAAGTGCTAGAACTTTAACCACTGTTGCCATTAACTTGGAAAATCAGCTGTTGTCACTAATTTGTGAGTAGTTTCTTTAATAAAAATTACCCCTTTGCATGGTTAACGTAAAATGCAAAGAATCTCTTCTCCGAATGTTACTCTACGACAGAATAATTTGTTTGGATTTTGATTTCCAAGAGCAAACAAACTAAAAGATTATAATAACTCCATGGTACAGTTAGGCTGTTAGCATATGGCGTACAGTTAGGCTGTTAGCATCTTTAGCATACTACATTGCATATTATATTTTATTTCGGTATATAAAAAAGCATATTGCTCAACGCAGCGAGCATATGCAGAGGCTGTTCACGCATTTTTTAGACGATGTATATTGTATTCACAAAACTAAATTACATAAAATTCTTGTGTTTTAAATGTTCTATTTGACATCCCTTATTCTAAACTATCTTTCGACACCGCAATTTCCAGGATAATAATGCCTTTTGAAGTGGCAGAAGAGATATTCTATCCCATTCCTCCCGAACAGCTTTCCAGAGTCCTGTTAGGGTTTTGGGACAACGTTTGGATAATACAGTTTTTAAAAGTCCGAAAGCACAGAAATCCATAGGTGACACATCGGGAGATTTAGTAGGGATATCAGTGAAGGGTTATGGCCTTGATACCAGTTTTTGTTCCATTTCGTTTAGGAAATTTACAGTGGATTTTGATGTGTGACTGCTAGCTTTGTCCTGATGGAGTCTCACAGATTGATTTCACTGTGGGTAAAGCGATGGTATTTCATTCAGAAAAATATGCGATAAAATATGTTCCTGATAGTATTTGGAGTTAATCTTGACTTTTTTTGCATTCTCTTTATTTTTAACTTGCCATTATAAGAAAAATCAGCAACAATCATGAATCCCTTAGAAAAACTTTCTTTCGATTCTTTGAACCATGTACTTAATTTTTTTCTCCCCTTTTATGATAATAAATGGCTCTTTTTTTTTTTTTTTTTTTTACAATCATTTAAATACACCCATGCTTCACCTATTGTGACAATTGTTTTCCATTTTTCTTTAGATGAGTGTTTCTCATATAGAATTCCGCAGCGTGTCCTGCATTGAGCGATATGCTTTGTAAGAAGACGATGCACATTGCGTTTTTTTCGCTTTCTTAAGATTTAAATTAACGTTTATCATTTTGTTTACAGTGGACATCGAGCATTTTAATGATTTCGCAACTGTGCTTTGACTAAGGGGATTTTCTTTTAACATTAAACAACGTACCTTTGCAATAGTCGAAGATGTCCGTTTTCTCCTTGGATACTTGTTTGGAATTTTTGTCCCACTTGAGGCTCCAATTTGACGTTTGTTTTTCCTTTCTTGTTGATGATATTACCTATCGACACTTTAGATATCACAAAACCATGACTCTCACATCGTTTTTGGATAACGGAGTATGCATATTTCTCTTCGGAAAGAGCGTAAATGTAGCCTTCGAACCACTGCTTTGTTAAATTCGTCATTTTGAATAAAAACAAAACTTTCAAGCCACAGACGATAATTTTGACTTTTAAAAACATAGTACAATTGCAATTACTTCTTTTGCAGCAAACAAGTTTTTATTACCGCTTACCAAAATCGTCTAAAAAATGTGCGAACAGCCTCTATACATACTATTAATTATGCATGTGTGTACTGTAGACGTAATTTAAGCTGAAAAACCGTAAATCGAAAGAACAAAAAAGTCCCTCCTCTTCCATTTCTTTTTTTAATCTTGTCGATTTAATTGCAATCTAAGAATTATGACAGTTTAAATCTGACAGGAGGCAGTTAATGTCGATAGGTTGTAAATATATGTCATCGGCAAAAAAGGATGGCTTCTTTTAAGTGTAATAATGAACAGCAATGTGTCAGTATTAGTATAATTAAACTTCTACTATAAAACTCAAATCCATTTCTAAAATTCGCTATTGCTTCAAGAAGAAACAATTAATACATTTAATAAATTGACTTTAATGTGTCTGCAGATAACATCTTAATGCCAGATATATTAAGTGCTTTATCCATAGCTATGACAAAGGGCGTCTTTTCTTTTTAGCATTGAAAAATTCGATAGTGATGTTACCTTAACAAAGACACTTCTACGGATCAGCGCTGAAAGGCAAATCGATTTAAAGGGAAAATATTATTAATATGGCAGTGTTCATTAGCGAAAAAACGTTTTTTATTACTTCATACAGATACATTAACTGCTTAATAATGCAATAATTACACAGGAAAATATTCTTCGCAATAGTTTAAGAAAGATAATTATGACATTTTTTTCCTTGGAAAAGAAAAACCTATTCTAAAACAGAATTTTATTCTCTTGGCGTAGGTGATAGTGTTTTTTTTTTTTTTTTTTTTTTTTTGGGCAACTTTTGAACAGTATTATTTATTCAAAATGTGTGAGAATTCACAGAACCGTATCTGGGATTTTAAAAGCACATTTACAGTGTTTGCGTTATGACTTAAATATCATGACTATTATGTAAACGCTTGACCACATGAAGCGCGCATTTGATCAAAAGCTTTAGAATATCAGTAATTCGAAACCATTTTCGGAATATATGTTTCCCTTGTTTCAAGGCAAATTGCCAATTTCGTAAATTGCCGTTCAGCGTGCCTTAAGATTCCTTATAGTAAATATTGTTGCATTCTTACAGGTTCCTGCGATTTGCAGTGATTGACGACAACACTTGATGAAGAATCAGACACAATTTATTTAGCCAGTATTACTCAGGACAGCTCCAAAATCGCGTTTACAGTCTTGCCATAGTACAGTACAAAGCACCATAGTACAGCTCCCGACTCTGTTCGGTAGTTCTCCGAACTCAACATATACAACTCGCTATGCACTTGATAGACTCAACGATGCACTCGAAAGATTCGCGATACTCTCGACGACCAACTCGACACTAGATTGACGATCAACTCGCTAGTCGAGGCACTGACTGACTGCTACTCCGCGTTCACACAGGGTTTATATAGCTATTGCGCTGCCTTCGAGAACATTCTGGTCCAAACCGGTATGGATTCGTTCTAGAAGGTTCTTCATCCATCTATGGCATATCGCCAAACTGTCAATGGCATGTCGCCAAATGGGCAATTTCTCGCCAAATATGACAACCTTCCTTTCCTTGCCATTTTCTGGCAACCCTGAACCAGCTTTGCGGGGAAGCTATCCTACCGCAGCTGGACCTTTCGTAACAATATTTTTATTCAATTTTTATACCTGCTTGTTTATAGAAAAAGCCCGGCGACAAACGTAGGCTACGTAAGCAACCACCTAAGGCGCCAGCCAAGTCGCAAGTTGTTTTAAAGGCAACGATGATGTGACAAGAATAAAAGACTAAAATTGTGTAGAACGTCATTAAACACTTAGGAGATGAGGCAGTTCTTAAACATCATCATATGAAATCTTAATTAAGTCAGTTCATTAAAAGATGCAGATAAGTTCTCGATTCGCAGAGGAGCAGTGAATTTGATTCAATTAGGAAGAGTGAAATCAATTTATATATTGCTTTGATTGATGCCCGTGATTTGGTTGAAACGTTAGATGTAAACCATAAGAACTGGTATATAGAAAGAATATTTGATCATGACTATTCCTACTTAGCTTCGAAAGCTTAGTTTTTGAAAGCATTTCTTCAATGAAGCAACGAACTAAGCAACTTTATATGAACAGACTGGACTAGCCCTTTCTTTATATTACTAAAAAATTCTGCTGAAGCTTGTAAGGTATATTCTAATTTTATAATTATTTTAAGTTTATACCACTTTCCTATCTCTTCTAGCTTCAGCTTACAATTCCTTACCAGAATGAGTTTTTAGAATCGAGTTAAATGCAAATGATAAGTACAGTAGTATTTAGAGCAAAGTTCCTTTGACTTCGAGAGAGAGAGTTAGAATTCCTGAATAGCGCATGTTTGCCTTTTGGCTACGTCTCTTTAACTGTTACTACGCTCCGCCGTATTACTTGCTTTTAGACAGCTTCGCTAGCTAATTTAATTTTACGGGGCAACTAGTTTAGATTTCATGTTAGCTTCGTCTAAATCTCTTTAGTTAGTCATTAGTTAGTTCTTATTTCTTACATTTTTTAGTTCAAGCCCAAGTGGAGGCTTTGTTGTACGCCCTGAGAAAGAAGCCATCTGTGAATCTTTATTTTGAGCAATAAAGGGTAAATAATCCTTCTAAAGTTTGACTTAAGGGATTATTCGCTTAGTAGTTCAGTAAGTTCCTCAACACTTAGTTTAGTAGGATAAAAGGGAGGAACATTACAAACTAATTAGCAACAAATTGCATAAGTTTGTAATTTTCTTAATGCAAACGATAACTGAGGATACAGTAAACAGCTATCAATTTAATATTAAATGGTGAAAAGATGACCATAGAATTATATAACTTACAGGATGTCCAGAGTGACCAAAAACGCCAAAACAAATTGCTTTCTATATTCACATGTATTTTACTAAATATGTGTCTTAAAGTATTGGTCACCCTACGAACTTTTATACAGTTTCATTCTCAGTAACTCACGAAGAGAGAAATTTGAAAGCAGAGAGAAAATATTTTAAAGCTTATTTATTAATTTTTATTTACTAATTGTTAATTAATTATTCTTATTTATTTAATATGGTCGTGTTTAAGAAAAGCTGAATTTGCTTGCATTTTTATCTATAGAAAATTATATTACTCAAGATTTAAAAGACTAGGACATCTGAGACGACTGCATCTTACAAAAGACACGTGAATGCACCTTAAGTTATGTAATTATATGTATTACTGTTGGGTAATTAATTAATGTTGTGTAATAAAATTAAAATTAGTACCATACACGATATTTATCTTCATCGTTTCATCTTTTTTATTGAAAATAAAGCCATAAATGAAGCCATAAATGAAGGAAGAATTTTGCTAACCTTTTGAATGGCAGCTTCAGGAGAATATGTTCTAAGGTTCTAAGGATAAAAATTGTACTTGTAGTTTTTTTTTTTTTTTTTTTTAAAGATATAGTAGTTATATATTTGCCCTAAATATTTTATGGGGACAATACTTGCTTCACCATGTGGTAAATAACTGGTATCCCCTATCTACATGTTTGCATTTTAAAAACTCTAAATAAAGTTTATTAATCTTATCACAGATGAATTTTTATCAAGAATAGTTTTTATTTTATTTCAGTAAAGGGGAGAAAAATAAATTTCATTTCAGTATGGAATGAAAAGGGAAAAAGAAGCATTACTTGTTGCATTTATAATGCATGCAAATATCAAAAACGTTGTATTTTAAATTAGCTAAATAAAAGTAGGCCATGGTTTGAGATTTCAATAGTTAATCTATATGGCGCGATCACTGTACTAATCGCCTAAAGAGCCGAAAATATTCTGCAGCCGGTCTGATTGCTTATACAATTAGCATAATTAATGAGAAACAATCGAATTTTGCATATTGATGTTTCTAGAGGGGGGAAAAATATGAAAACTTTCAGGTTTCAATTCAGATAGGCGTTTTTTCCATTTATGCACACATACACGCTTTGAGAACATTTGGGCTAATGTCCCTTTGAGCTAAATATATTTAAGAACAGAATACCTTTAGAATTTCCAATAGACAGTCTCGCTCCCTGGAAATAAAAAATTTTTATCCCTAACAGTGTTGTCACCGCTCGCTTTGAAATCGCTCGCTTTGAGTATTTTAAACAAAAATTCATTAAAGTTTTACAAAATATGAAACAGATCATAAAACAAATCCCAAAAGTCAACATCTCCATCAAATTTGAATCTCATAATTCTGCAGTTTCATTAAACCAGAAGCGTTTTATTCGTTGGTGGCGCCATCTCTTTTCGTAGACAAGTACTATTTTATGTCATAATCAACTTTCAATCAAATCAATCAAACTCAAATTTTTTTATGGATGGTAACGGTGACCGTTTATAAGTGCCTCCACAATAAAACGGCCACCACTTTTGGCCTTAGTAGTGGCCAATGCCATTATAGGCAAGTGGGGGAGGAATTATGAAAAGCTAACTCGCAATTAGAAAACGTACTCTATCTTTTATACATCATAAATCGGATGGCTTAAATAAAAAAAAAAATAATTACGTTATACTACAGTAATTTGAAATGCATAACTCTATATTTGCAAAAAGCTAGTTTTTTGTTCTTATTTTTGCATAAAAATGTAATTTCCATTTCAATAATTTTTAAAATCATCGAACTTTAAAATAACCCTTCAAAATAATTTTTTGCAGTTAAAGGTAAAAGCAATATGTACTAAATTATTAAGCAAAAGTATTCATCATGTACGTAAAATTTCTTTATCTGCAATGCAATACGTGGATTTATTGATTCAATTATTACAATGTCTGATTTCGGTTATTTGAGTTTTTGCAATGTACAGAAATTACGTCAAAATAAAAGAAAGAAAAATCTTAAAATACTCAGATTTTAACGTCACGCTTTAAGATTTGTCACAGTTTTTTATGCTCTTTCTGAGCATCACAAGTTAATGATCTGCTCTTTTTCACACTTGCTAATACAATATTTTTGCCTTTTTAATTTTATTGCTGAGCATCGCTTTCTTCGCACTTACGCCACATAAATTTCAAGAACAAAGTCACATAACATTTAAAAACAGCATCTCTAGAATTCCCAGTAGGGTGCTATACATTTTATACCTTTTTTCATATTATTCACTATATTATATCTTAGAAAATTAGGTGCTTGAGCAGCCAGGCGCCTAAAATAATTGCCATAAAAAAGAATATATAATAATTTTAATGAGTCCAACTAGTGTCATTTCATAAAAATATTTAATACATGTAATGATTTCATTTAAATCAATTATATTAAAAAGTAAAAAAAAAAAAAAATAGTTTTACGAACTGCGTTTATTGCTTTTCAATCACCTGATTTGCTACTCAGTAAGAGAAAGAATAAATCTGAAAGTGAAAATATCTTACGCTTTCCTGAATGGCAGCACGCTGATGCATGGAAATAATTAGTATTATATTTGAGGCAGTACACATGGCTTTCAAATAGCTGGATTTGTGGATTAAAATTGAAAGATAAATCTTACATTTTGTCGAGTGGCAACAGTCTAGCGAACTGGAGATAAAAATGTTTTATTTCGAAAGGTGTTGCCCCTTCTTGCTTTCAAATATCTCAGTTTGTTAAGAAAAAAATTCGTTAAATTTATACAGAATTTGAAATAAATCAGAAACAAATTCGAAATCTCTCACAACTTCTTGGATTTTAATCCAGAATGGACTAGCTGCATAAAATTTTCGTAGTCTTCGCAAATGTAACATGAATAGGAAGGAGTTTTCCTTAGAAAGCCTTACATGAAGACCCTCAGACATAGAGATTAGCTGATTTGTGCCATAGTCAAACAATTTAGTCCATTACAATTAGTAATTATTACCTGAAAACACAATTTGTATCAATTTAAATTGTCATTTTTCCTGCTACACCCCCTTTCTAGAGTTCTATAGAAGCTGATTAAAATTTTGGGGGGTTCATTTAATGTATTTAGCATGGCTATTTCTTATTGCTTAGAATGATATTATAAATTACAGTTAAAAATGATATAAATTTACAGCGGTTTCTCATTTTATTTCAATCAAAAAGCACAGTCACAAGTCACCAGAAAGCAAATACACGATGGATATATTGATAATAGATCTTTTCCCAAACTGTATTGGTGTCGAAAAATGTAATCCTGCATAGTGACACTGTAATATGTCCAGGAAAATATGCCAATATTAAATAGGCCTTAATATTAATAGACAAATGCTATAGCCAACTTTTAAATACATGTAATTCTAACTTCCATTCATTAATATATTTTTTTAAAAAATAAGTATTCAGCAACATGACTTTCATGAGAATTCAGATTTAATATTTTTATCTCAATTTGAATTTTAAGCCAATTCCTTTTAAGAGGCCCGTCAATAAAGCATCATTCTTTAGCTCTCTACGAGATTAAGCAGAAAAATATCAGACAAGATTTTTTTTTTTTCGTTTCTTGCCCGGAATGTTCATCGAAACTTTGAAACAACAACAAAAAATATCTCCTCTTATGATCTCTCGCATATTCGTATTCATTCTTCTCGCAATTTACAATATTTTCCGCTAGTTGACCGCATCTAAGATTACACTTCCTATAGTGGCAATGCAGTATTTCATCTGTTATCCTCCTACCATTTAAGGTGGGTAATGTTTTGTAAGCATATAAAAGATTACCACATACCCTCTTATTAGCAACAGTTTGATGTTGAGGTCTAAATAATATTCAGATAATTAGAACAGGCTAGCGAGTATATTACAGCCTCGATTATCCAAGTTTTGACTAACCGAGGTTCCGTGTTATCCGAACTCAAAGCTATTAAAAAACGTCGTTAAAATAGCATCGCTCAAAAAGTAAACAATCTGTAGACTTAGGTTTTAGCAATAATTCAAACCATAAAGTAAGAACCCCATCTTTCCAAGTTTGAGTCGGCAGCCTCTATTCTTACCCGCGTTAGGTGAAAAATCAGTTGGTTTTTGGGTTTCATACCGCTTCAGCTGGCTAATGGAAAGATGTAGGTTATTTTTTTATCCTCTAACGTTACACCCCTGATTCAGCCTTGCCACCAAGGCGTTTAAGAAAACCCAAAACGAACGAAACTACCGACACAAGCTCTTTAAACATTTATTGGAAGATCTAGAAAATAACAAAAGAGTTGTTGAAAGAATAAAACAGCTGAATTTGGAAGCTGTCATTTACTAGCTGGAAGAATCACGGAACGACGTAAAATAATCTATCATTCTGAAAAGCTGGAAAAATATTTCGCCGAATGACGATGACACAAGAATGACAAAATCAAGAAGCAAATGATGAAGAACTAGTGGCTATCTTAAATTCTGCTAAAGCTCTCTGTAACTTGCTAGGCAGTAATGAATGAAGATGGGAATGACTGGATGCCGAATAATAAACAATTTGAACTGCCTGATGAAGCTATCGTAACACACCCAATGAAAGTTCTAGTGACGAAGATATTGGAATTATTCAGACGAAGATCAATAGATCAATCACTCAGATGGCTTGAATGCCATCGAAAAGGCACTGCTTATCAGCACTGCTGCTGAACAGCAATACAACACATCACCAGCTGACAAAATGATTTTGCGATGTCTGCGCTATAAAGCGGCAAGAAAACGAGGGAGCACAATGAAGCAGATGGCCATTAGTGACGTTTTTTAAATGGGTAATACGTTACGTCGTTTGTAGTATTACAGCTACGTATTTTCAAGTGCCTGAACTGCCTGATGAAGCTATCGTAACACACCCAATGAAAGTTCTAGTGACGAAGATATTGGAATTATTCAGACGAAGATCAATAGATCAATCACTCAGATGGCTTGAATGCCATCGAAAAGGCACTGCTTATCAGCACTGCTGCTGAACAGCAATACAACACATCACCAGCCGACAAAATGATTTTGCGATGTCTGCGCAATAAAGCGGCAAGAAAACGAGGGAGCACAATGAAGAAGATGGCCATTAGTGACGTTTTTTAAATGGGTAATACGTTACGTCGTTTGTAGTATTACAGCTACGTATTTTCAAGTTTACAGTACGTATCATATTTAGTTCTACTGTAAGGATTATCTTAATTTACCTAACAGTTAAATTTTGAGTTACTTTCCTATCTTTTCTTAATTTCAAGCTTACAACTTCTGGCCAGAACGTATTTTTAGAATCGCGTTTGAATGCAAATGAGGAAAAGTATTTAACTGTGAAGTTCTACTGATTCGTTAGTGAGAATCAGTGATTCTGAATAGCGCGCGTTTCCTTTTAGGCTACTCTCTCTTTTAAGCTATTATCGTACTTTAGCTCGGGCGTACTTTAGGCCCTTGATAGCTTCGCCGTTAATTAGCGTTAAGGGGCTAACTCTGTTAGAATCTTGATCGCTTCGGCTATATCTTTTTCGTTAAGATTAGATTTTAGTCAAGTTTTAGTTCTTAGTTTTCTGAGTTCAAGAACGAGTGAAGTCTTTATTGTAAAACTCCAAGAAGGAGTTCTGTGAAATTAATTTGGAATAATAAAGGCTATTTAACCCAAGTTTTATTATCTGTATCTAGAACTCAAGCGATTATTAACTTACCAGTTCCTAAGATTCTTGAACTTTAGCTGTAAGATTATCTTTAACACAGCTTAACTTTATCTATAACACAGATTAGAATCTTACACTACATATATATGAAATAAGATGACTTTTTAAACACTAAAGTAATTCATTTGTGTATTTTATAAAAAAAAAATTGATATGTTTTCTGCTGAAGTGAAGTTACCTTGCTTTTTTGTATTGTTATTATCTCATGACACAGATTATTGTGCATTAAAACATGCATGCCTATGTACACTGCTCAAAAAAAAAAAAAAAAAAAAAAAAAAAAAAAAAATGGGACAGTGCTATATCTCCCGCTCTACTGGGGCGATTGACAAAATTCAAACTACGTTTTTCATGTCTCGAAAGCGCGACTTAGGATATATATTAGGATATATATTACGACTTAGGATAATATTCTAACATAGGTATTTTGACACAAAATTGGACTTTTTCTGAAATAACATACCAATTTTTTTACATATTTCGATTCTACGACTCAAATTATGCCAGAATACCAAGTTTTGTAAAAATCGTACGAATAGTTTTTAAAATATTAGCTCTCAAAATTTTAGCTCCTCAATGTTAATTCAATTTGGCAAATATTTATTAATATCTCTTTTTTTATTAAACTTTTTTGATTTTTTCTCTCACATTTCGAAATTTTGGTTCATTCCAAATAAAATTTACCCATTTTTTGCGTTTTATTTTTTAAATTTTTATTTTTAAATAATTTCTATAGATTTTTCGAAAACAAATTTTGAATTATAACCTATAAAATTTTTATCATCATCTTAAAGTAGGTGTATTTTTAAGCATATCTGCAAAAAATTAGACTTTTTTATTCAAAATTTTCTAAGATATACACGAATTTACATAATTTCGCGTTTTGAAATTTGGCACCTTTTTTTTGAGCGATAATAACGCCAAATGTGGTATATGGATTTTTGTTACACTGAATTGCCACAGCTATTTTTAACCTTAAACTTCAAGTAAAATTTTACGGAGAATTAATTATATGACATTTTTTCCCTCAATGATGCGTAATAAATATTTATTAATACTATATGAAAGGCTATTTTTTTAAATTATAGATGATATTATTCAAATTTTTAACTATTTTTTTTTTAAAATTTCTCTCGTATCTTTTCTTTTTTTTTTTTTAAATTTAAGAGTAAGTTTTTGTAAGAGTAAATTTTTACCTTCGGCGTTTTATCGTCTGCTACTTTACTTCCTTTAAATCGAATTGTCTAAAACTGAGAATTTTCGTTTGATATTTATTTGAATTTTATGACATTAACTGCATAATTTATTTCTAAACAAACTATTGCTTTTGAAGTGGCTGAAAGGGCGGCTGATACTATTATCCATATTTTTAAAGCACAATATATTTTTATAGAAACATAATATTTAGAATAATCATTTTTTATAAAAGTCAAATTATGATATAAACATACAACCCTCTAGAGACTGAATTAATGGAAGTTCAATGATTATGTAGAAATGATCTGCAGCTACTTAATGGCTGGATAAGTCAGCAGATTCTGTGGACAAGTAAGAATAATTATATAAACGACACCGACATTCTGGATTCAATAAACAACGAGGATACGATGTTTACTAAATGAATTTAAGAAGTTTTAAAACATAAAAAATCAACTCATTTTTTTCCTAAAATGTATTTTTATGCGTAGCGTATTTTCATTATATCCTTAAAATTCTAATTTAGAATGTAATTGTCAAGAACTGAATCCTAATCATCAGTAATATAATAAGTAATTATTACTGTTATTAATAAATCCTTCTTATAAAGCAATTGCAAATATTTCAAAAAACTTTCTGTCTGAATGCAAACATTTTTCTATGCAAGTATATTTAATTTTATATTAATCAAGATTGCACACCATATTACTTATTTCCACTTCAATTCTTACCGTCAGTTCTAGTAGAATTTACAAATCAATTATATTTAATTAAGGATTGAATTGGATTATTTAATTATGGCAAAGCACACGAGGGCTATCTGCCTAAAGGGAGGGATGCCTTCGTGGAGGACTTTCTAATGGAAACTGGCTCGTATACACGTTACACATGGGGAAAACCACGAAACCGCCCATGCGGCCAGCCCTTTCGCGAGATTCGAAACTCGAACCGAACTACCAGTGTTCAGCGTCTTTACCGCTCGGCTGTTGGTGGGCTATTTAATTAAGGAATGACCATCTAAGTTAAGGAACAGCGTACCGTAACAACATTTCAATTATTGGTTCCGTATCTTTCATGTTACTCCCGATTGGCTAGCTATATGATTTTTAATGAGTATTCGGATTTTACTAGTAACTTCACTTGGAAATCGCGCTTAAACTAGGTTAGTTGGTTATTTGAACATAGAAAGAACATGGGAGCTATTTGATTAAGATGCTTTCATAGAGAATCTTTGTAAAGAGAACCTAAAAAACTACGAAAACCAACCATGCAGCCTGGGTTAGACTGAGCAGCAAACAATTAGTATTTAACAATCTTTTCTTTTTCAAATGCTAGGCAACTGATGAGGCTCCAATTAAATCTCCAATTTAATATTTTATTTGTAAATATTTAAAATATTGTTGTATTCTTTGACACAAAAAGCAGAATTTAAGTTTTGTTAACTCGTTAGTAAACTACCAAGCCGTAGTGCAAATGAATATTCAATTTCTTTGGCAATGATTGTATTCACTTAATATTCTTGGAATATGAGCTAAAGAAGGAACGTTCTCGGAAGATTAAAGAAGTGTTTAAATCCAGTGATATTAGGTTTGTCTTACAAGCTCAGGATCAAAACGATTCTGCAATTGCCCGAGTAGTTGACTTATGAATGGATGTGAATTAAGCAGATGACTTTTAATCTTACGTTATTCAGCCAGAAAACGTATTCCAAATGTTTTGTATTGCATGACAATGCATCTTTTCATTATTCAATAACCAGTCGGAGAACCGCTTGTGTTCGGAAAATAAGTATGTATATTCAATCGTCCTGCATGTTCTTCAAGATTAAAGAAGTGTTTAAATCCAGTGATATTAGGTTTGTCTTACAAGCTCAGGATCAAAACGATTCTGCAATTGCCCGAGTAGTTGACTTGTAAATGGATGTGAATTAAGCAGATGACTTTTAATCTTACGTTATTCAGCCAGAAAACGTATTCCAAATGTTTTGTATTGCATGACAATGCATCTTTTCATTATTCAATAACCAGTCGGAGAACCGCTTGTGTTCCGAAAATAAGTATGTATATTCAATCGTCCTGCGTGTTCTTCAAATTTGTCTTCTTGTGATTTTTTTCTTTCTCAAAAACTAAAGTTGCCTCTCAAAGGAAAGTTTTTTGACATTGAAGAGACAAAATTAATATGAAATCTACTTTTAGAGGCATGTGAAAAACAGATCTCTACAAACCTTCTCTTCCATTACATGTTGTGCAGTCAGACAAAAAGTTACATCAGCGTAAATTCTATAATCTATTTTTATTACACTGATTACTTTATTAACATACAGTGAATATATACTAAATCTTTAACTTTAGCTTAAGTAATTCGGAATTTTTGACGGAATTGTTGTCGGAACTAGGACTTAGAAGATAAGTCAAATTAAATATTTCGATAACCCAGTAAATTCAAGTTCGAAATTTCAATATTTTATTTTCGGAGGGAGGGGAAATGTTTTCAGTTTTGGTCCATTATACTAAGTATATTTGCTTCGATTTTTTATTTTTCCATAAAAGCGAAAATTTTACGCATGGTATACATATAACGCATAGCTTCAAATTAAAATTTAATAATATACAGAGTGGTTATAATTAAAGTTCCACATTGAAACGGTCATAAAAGGAAAACTACTGGATCAAATGTTATCAAACTTGGAAATCGTGTAAAGGAGGTCATGGGAATTTATTTTTCGCGAAAAAAAGGAAGTTCGAAACCTCACCACCAGGGGGGGGGGAAATGGCGCTGTATGCAATATTGTTAAATGAAATATGGGTCGGAATCTAACTTAACCTTTTGTTAAACGGGTTTAATATGTTGTATACCCTTAAGAAACTTTGAAGTAGGCAAATTATTATTTAAAGAAGTTAAATTCGATAAATGTCGAGTGCGCCATCCCTGTAAGTGAGAATTTCGTCCGTGAAAACCACGAATTAGCGATTAGAAAATGTGTGATCGCAAATCACTCTCACAAGTGCGTACAATCTGGAAATCGTTTTCTTACAGATCGCTAATTTGTAATTTTTTAAGCCCGAATTCGGCACTAAAACATGAAGATACTGATTCAAAACGCTTTTAATCGATTTGGGCCAAAGAAATCTCTCATGTTATCTATCTAGTTTCATTGCATTCTCCTACTGCATTCGATTGCATAACAGTCATTTCACACCGTTTACTGTTGAATGACAGCTAGTTTTATAACTGAACCATTTTTTTCTGAAGAGCAGTCGACAGCTGGACCACTGCGATTGCAGCTCACTTAGAGCCAATATTAAAATGTTTCGTGATACATGAACTGCAGTAACGTGGCATTTTAGATACTACGATTTTTATGCAGGGCTGGGCACCACCTCAAGAGTGTCGCATAGTTACTTAGGCAACATTTCACGAATGAACGTCTTATAGGCCAACACTTCCCCTCTTCCCACCAGACCTCAACCTCTGTGACTTTTGTCTATGAGGTTATCTCAAAAGCACTGTTTATGGTGATAATCTAAACAATTTGGCAGAAATGAAAAATGTGATACACTGAAGTCGCTGAACACTGGTAGTTCGGTCCGAGGTTCGAATCCCGCGAACGGGCTGGCTGCAGGGGCATTTTCGTGGTTTTCTCCCCATGTGTAACGTGTATGCGAGCCAGTTTCCCTTAGAATGTCCTCCAGGAAGGCATCCCTCCCCTTAGGCAGATAGCTGTAGTGTGCTTTGTCATAATAAAATAAACCAAAACCTTTTGATGAAACCAGTCTTTCCTTTCATCTCATAGCTTCAAAATGTTTAGCCTCTAAAGACTGATAATGGCTCTGACGAAATACTTCTTGAAGAACTTTCTAAGGGAAACCAGCTATCATACGCGGTACACATGAGAAAATCCACGAAAACGCCCATGCAACCAGCCCGTTTACCGGGGTTCGAACCCCGGAGTGAACTACCAGTGTTCAGCAACTTTACCGCTCGAACGTTTGTGGGCCTTTATGAAATGGAAGGCGATAACTTTATTTAAAATGATTGTCAGAAATACCAAAATGTTTCGAAAAGTTGGATACTTTTCAATATACTTTCAGAATGCGTAAAGGAACAGAGAAGAAAAATAAATTTTTTCGTAAAATTTAGTATTCGTATTTTTTTAAATTTAAAACTTTTCAATCTTATGATATTTGATTCTTGCGATTTCAAAAATAAAATATTTGACTAAAATATGAATAACATTTTAAGAAACCAAATGTAGGATAAAATTGTGTAAAGCAATGGGCACAATGATAAAACTGTTTAAAGCAGTGTATGCAAGTCATCCTAAGTTAAAATATCGGTTATACATCTCTCTTATTTATATATATTTTTTCTGAACTGAATTTTTTCTGAAAGGCGTGTAAAACTGTGCTTTACTGCATTTTCTCTTTTAATATAGTATGAAGTTTTCAAACGCTTCGTAGTCTGGGTTACAAAGTATTCTTCCGAAAAAAACCCAGTTCAAATAAATAAAATCAAATTCTGGAAAATTGATATTAATAAATATATTTAAAATGCTCAGTTCGAAGGAATAAATAGAAAATTTTAAAACAATTATCTGAAGAGACAATGCAACACAAACAATTAAAATAAAAGTATAACAATTTAAAAATGACCTAAAATAATAGCTATGACGAAAGTATATATATAGAAAACTATTTGAAAAAAAAATAAATAAATAAACGCTGCACCTTTATTTACGCAGTTCGAATAGGTAAATAGAAATTTTTAAAACAGTTATTCGAAAAAAAAAAAAAAAAAAAAAAGGTGCAACTTAAACAATTAAAATGAAATTTGAAAAGAAAAAATTACAAATAAAAGTTATAATTAAAAATATAATATAAAGAATATTATTTGGGAAAAAGGAACGATGGTGACTTTTTTTCCTAAGGAAACTAGGTTGCCATATGTTAAGAAGTTCGCCAAGTGAAGTATTCTTGGCGCAAACTGACAAAAAAGTGCCAACATAAATTTGTGAATTTCTCCGTAAATTTCGCTCCAAATTTTACAAAATTTCATATTTAGGCGTAATTTGAGTCGTAGAATCGAAATATGTAAAAAAATTGGTATGTTATTTCAGAAAAAGTCCGATTTTGTGTCAAAATACCTATGTTAGAATAGTGCTATATATAAATCTAATATATATCCTAAGTCGCGCTTTCGAGACATGAAGAACGCAATTTGAATTTTGTCAATCGGCCCAGTAGATCGGGAGATATAGGACTCTCCCATTTTTTTTTTTTTTTTTTTTTTGAGCAGTGTACATACGAACGCACTTTAGAAACGTTAATGAGGATTTACTTCATCAAGAACTATTAATCCCATCAGAAGAAACGAATTATCACTTTGTCTAAAGTAACTATGTCGAGAGATTAGGTAATTTGAAAGAGAGAAATATTTTATATACTCCCCCCTTTCAAAGGGCGATTGGGGTTTTTAGGGAACCCAGTCGCTAAATCCTGGTTGAGGAGAATCATCATCCAACACCCTATTAGTTTGGGCGCCACTGTAGAGACATTAGATAGTTTGAAAGCAGGAAAGATGAAAAATAAGAAACAGCCTTCGCTGGGAATCGAACCGCGAACCTCTGGAATACGCGCCCAGCGTGCAGACTACCACACGACGAAGGCATGCCATAAAGGCTGGAGAAATACCTTATAACTACAAGCCATGAAAAGGTTTCAATAACCTTTTGTACTAAACAGAAATAGTCCAAAAATGCATTTTTTTTTTTATGTTAACATTATCAACCGCTGCTCATGGAGATGAAACTTAAGTAACTGCCATATTCAAATTGAAACGTGGAGTAGTAGTCAAAGACTGTTTAGTTTAAATGTTATTCTATTATCTGGCTCAGTAACTCTACCAGTGTATCAGCTTCAAATATCGGCAGATTTTATAATCCAAAAACCTAAGTTTAAATACTGTCTAACTCATCTACTCGTATATTTTGGTGAGGAAACGGAAAGGGGAAGTAGAGGTTAAAATTAGAAATACCCGGGTAAGCGAAATAATAACCTTAACATTTTCCCGCTGGAATTTAAGTAATCGCAACGAAAGTCTTTAATGACCTTGATAAGATTTTAAATTATATACAACATGACAAAACTTGCATTTAAAAGTTTAAAACTAAATTTAAAATTTCAGAAGTTTCAAATTCCATGGAGATAACTTCAATTTTGAATCTGTACTCTTTCCAGGTACCTGGAAGGAAAAATATTTTAACTAACACATCTTTACAGTTTATGTATTTCGATTTCATCAAAACGTTTCTTATACTTTGCACTTTCTGTGTCATCGATCTCTCATCCCTGCTCCCCAGCATTATACTGTACGCCAGTGCGCGTGTATATGTACAAAGTTTCTCTAGAACTACCTCCTAACCGACACACTAAAACTCAACGAACACTTTATTTCAAAACTGCACTTTATGTGCTAAGCCTAAATTTCATTAAACTTACGTGATGGCCGGAGAACCTCACTTTTAATTACTTATATTTATTACACTAGCTTTTACTTTAATTTAAATTATTATCGCTTGCTAGCTTGTAATTTAACCTGATCATTCACAATATCAGAAAACTTAACTTTTACAAAACAATTACAAACATATTTCATGACGAAACATTTAAACTTCATTTACATTGCACTTTACATCACAACGTATAGAAGTTGCTTAAATCTATTCTACAATAATCGAGAGCTGCCAAGATTTTCTTAAAGCAGTCTCTTGGACTAAAATCATAGTACCATGTTTATATTAGGAACTAGAAATCCTTCAGATAAATGCATAACTAAATTAAAAGTTTCTAGCTGCTTCAAATCTGGAATGTCCTTACGTTAGGCAAAACTCAACACGAAGAACAACTGTTGTATTTATTATAATAAAACTGCATAATTAAAGCAAATAAATGTCGCGTATCTTCTGTTTCAGCGATATTCGTTGATTTTTTTGTGTATGAATTCCTGTTAGGAAGGAAAGGAAATTGAGTGAATAATTCTTATTCTCTGAGTGGGCTGCTTATTCCTTAGCTTGTCTTCTGGTAATCTGCGCTTCTGGACTCTGTCTTTAACTCATCTCGCTTTAATCCATCTTTTACTTCCTATAGGACTGTGGGAATTCTTTTGTCGCCGGCCGCTTTGTTGCTGATTAACCTCGCCGTCGGAAACCTTCTTTGTTTTTCTAGAACTTCACCGAATGCACTGCTTGTCATCCATTGATCGTTTGCCGCGTAAATTCTGGCTTGTCTGCCTTGACTTCTTCCAGTCGTTCTACGGCCCTCTTGTAACTAGATTTCTAGTTCGTTGACTTTCCAACAGGCTTTGCTGATCACTCGGCTGGTCGCCGCATCTGCTAGATCTCTGTAATTTTCTTTGCCTTTTCGATATTTTACTCTTCTTGGCTAACCGTTATCCTTAGCTTTACTTTTTTAGACTTGTCGAATTTCGTTCTGTTCTTGTCTTTCCATTTCCGACCTCCCTTTTCTTTCTTTGCAAAACTTTTATTCTCGATGTTGATGGTAATTCGGCCGCATTTCTCGTTGGCCCTTCGTTATTCACACCAGGTGGTTCCTGCAAACATCTCTTAACAATGGCATATCAGCGCACTCATAACATCCTTGATCTGGTATACATCTGTTTTTGCACTTTCACCATTTTGCCCTTTCAAATATACTACCATTTCCCTTATTCGTTCAATCAAAAATGAACTTTTAAACTTATTACAAAACTTCCTCACTTTTGCTTCTGGAAGAACTTTATCTCTCCCTCCTTTAAATCAACTTTTCGCCTTTCCTTATCATAATAAAACATTTTCTTTGCTCTGATCATACCTGAATTTTTAATTGCTTCGTCTAATTGCTGAATATTTGTCCTCTTGATTTCCGCAGATCTCCTTTGAACAACAACAAAAAAAAAGTTTATCTAGGAGCATAATTAACTTTTTACCAAGACATAATTCAGCCGTAGTTTTCCCTGTAGTACCATGTTTAGTAGTCCGGAAGGCAAATACTAGTTCACTGACGGAGTCATCTCAACGTTGGCGGTAATAATTTCCATAGCCGCCGATAATTTTAACTATGTTTCTATTTCCCGATCTTCAATATTTGACAATTGCCGATAAGGAACCATTTTAAAATGTTGTATGCCAACACTGAACATACGTCCTCGAAGATATAACCAACTAACTGCTTTTCGTTATGTGCTATCACACTGCTCAAAACAGTTAGGAGATATTATGCTTTCGGATATAAACTGTTGATGAGATATGCTTTGGCAACTGATACATTATGTATAGGCGTTGTAAGATATGACAAAAGAAAAAGTATTAAAGAACAAGGAATTAAATTTTATTGACGATATTTGTCGATAAGCAAAACATATATGCTTATACACGTTTGTATAATAATAAATATGTGTTTATAAAAACAAAAAAAAATGTGATTTCTTGGAGACAAATGAGTTCCAATAAGAGCCATGGTTTTCTCTGATCGAAAACAATGTTGCACATCTACGAGGCATAGAATCCATGAGGCTATCAATGAAGGACTGGGGTATTCTCTCCCACTCCTAGCTTTTAAATAGCTGAATTGTTTCTGGGAGTCATAAGCGACTAGGAACACTTCTCTCTAGAATCTCCCAAACATATTCTATAGGATTCATATCTGGAGAACATATTAGCCAGTCTATTCGAAGGATTCCTTCATCGAAAAGGAAACTGACCACTAGCTGAGCACAATGTTGCCTGGCGTTATCATCCGTGAGAATGAATTCATCCACAATTGCTGCAGTGTAAAGGACCACAACTGGTCTGAGGATCTTATCCCTAATATCGCAGAGCCGTTCATGCCCTATTTTTGATAATGTGTAGGTCGGTGTGGCCATTAATAGAATTACCGTTTTATTGTTTTCTCCGCCTTCGACAAATCGGACATTTTCATGCACAAACGCAGAAGTACTCCGTTTACAGGTTCTCTTCAAATGAAATACCACCTATTGTCAAATTGTACACTAAAGCAGGTCTCCTCCAAGACGAGCATGTTACTCCACTCATCTAATCCCTTTCTGAGATGCTCCTGTTCCCACACCTTCTGCAGGCAGTACGGTTGTCCTGTGTCAACCAAACACAAACTATGGGTTTGCGAACATAACGCGTATCAGTTGTTTTTAATTTATTCCTACAGAAGTAATGCTGCAGGTCACTTTTTACACCTTATTTAAACGCGTAGATTTCAACATCCTAGACAAAATTTGCATATTCCTAACTTTTTAAGCGGTATAACTTTTTAACGTTATAACTTTAAACGCTATAACTTTTTTCCCTAACTTTTGAAACGTTATAAGTTTTCTTTTTGACCCCTTCTATTTCATTTTTGTTAAAAAAGCTGTCGATTATATGCTTATTTCATGCCGAACTCATAATATCCCCTAACTGTTTTGACCAGTGGACTGTTTTGACCAAATGGAGCTCCATATTTTAATATAAATTTAAGAAGGAATCTGAAACTATTTTAGAGGAAGCTCTTTTGCGGGGAATTATTTCTACCCATTTTGAAAAATGATCAGCGATAACGAGCAAATACCTATTTTTATTTTTCTCACTGAGTGCGTATATAAATTTCCATTAATTAATTAGGAAACGTAGCTTTTATGCTATTTAAGTGCCCTGCTGAGCTCTAATTAATGTCGTTAACTAATTAGCAAATGTTGCAGGACTTGACATAATGGGTAACAATTTTGTAGCTGTGGAAAATAAACAGCTCCAGTTATTCTTTGAACTGTTTTCTTATCTCAATATGGTCTGAAATTGGCGCATTAGGCAATTTCTGTAAAATACTTGATTTTGAACTTTTTGGCATAACTGGTCTTAATTCATTATTGTTATTTGTTAGTTCGGAGTAAAACAAATGATTACCAATAATTTCATAATCTGCAACCCGCCATATCACGGTGTTCATAGTGGTCGGTATTTTTCAAATACGGTATACGGATAAATGTTTTTAAACTCCGGATCTGTTTGTAACTCAATAACAACTGTTTCTAGATAATCTAAAATTTTTAAGTTAACATTGCACATTTTAACTCGTTCCCCACGTCATCTAATTCAATTCTTGACAGAACATCCACTACAACATTTTCCTTCTCAGGAGTATGTTTAAATATTAAATTGCAATCTTGCAAATTTAGAATCCATCGTATGAGTCTCGGCGATAAACTTTTTTTTCCTCACAGAATTAAAAATAAAAAAAAAAAAAAAAAAAAAAAAAAAAGACCTTCACCACAGCCGCATTGTATCTGTATAACATTTATGGATACTTTCCTGAAATATACTCGAAATTTCTATACAGCCAAAAGAACTGCTAACATTTGCCTTTCAGAGGCGGTATAATTTCTTTGAGTTAGGTTACGTGTCTTGCTCAAATATGCAATTGGCTGACCGTTTTGCATAAGCACGTCTCTTACCGCAAAATTCGATGTATCCACTAAGATTTCTAGCTTGATGTCCACTTCAGGGAATTTTAAGATAAGAGCTTGAATGAAAGCTCTTTTAAATTTTTCAAAAACCGTGTTCGCTTACGTAAACCTAGCTTTTTTTGCTTTTTTAATTTAATAGTGGCTCTTCTATTCTAGACATGCATAATATTTTCTGATGTCAATCTACCTTCACAAAAAAAAATCATCTTCTACGGATTCTCAACAAATGTGAAATTGTTTTTGTCCCGTTCTATCACTATAGAATAGAAAGAAGACAAATTATGTACACTATACACATGATCCAAACGTTGTTTAAGTTTTGGGGGCCTTTTCTTTATTTCCAAACAAAAATTGAATTACAGAACAATACGCAGTTTCAAACGTTTTAAAACAAATTAAAGCATTACCTCTTCCCCCCCCCCCGTTGGCCAAACGTATATAGGGGCGCGCGCATTTACCTTTTTACCTCAGCAGAAAAAGTATGTACGTACAGCTCTGCCAAATATATTCAAGTTCTATTAGGATAACAATCCTAAACATACAGCCTTAAATGTTCACTTGCGGTTATTATATAACTCTCCTGAAGTAAGCGAAACTTTTCCATTTTCTCCGGACTTAAATTCTTTGGTAGCTAGAGAAAAGAATAAAGAAACATGATACTTATCCGAAAGCAATTCTTGCGTGGAAATGGAACATTCTTACTCGAAATCTTTAGTTGAATCCATATTAAAGAGCATAAAAAGTGTAATTTTAGCTAAAGGATATGCAATGAAATACTGAGTGAGCCATTATTTTCATGTTTTTATTAAATATAAGCGGTTTAATCAAGGTGTCCTAATACTTGTGTTAGCTCCTTTCCAGAACATTTTGAATAAGTTATTTATTTTTAGCAGAAACATTTTGAATAACTTTTGTTAAAACAAGCAGGTTTTAAAATAGATGATCAATAATACGTGTAAAAAAATAATAAAGACATTTGGCTAATACTAAATAATATTTGCAAATAAAACTGAAAACCGTTAAATGTCAGAAAAACAGGTGTGAACCACTGCAGTAGTGTTTTTAGTCATTTCAAGTGTAAATAAACAACACGTTTACCAGTCATGAGTTTTAATTAGTGTAAACAATTTTCGTATCTTAGCGTTTAGGATATCTTAAAAGTTATTCAGAAGTGACCATTGTGTGGTTCTTCGAAATGTTTTCACTACTTGCACTATGTAAAGTTATTATTAATAAGCGGAAAATAACGACTGCCCAAGATCCCCGCCTAGTTGAATTTTTTTAATTCTACACTTCTAACTATATTGCAGTTACGGTTACATATATTATTGTTACGTATTGCAAATATATTGCTGCGCGAGCTTCATCCTTTCGTAAACAATTATGACTGCGTATGTTTCCTTTGTAAAAGGAAGCTAACCTACAGACCTAGATGCTAACCTGTCCTTCAGACCCTAACAAGCAAATAACATGAGTTATCTCTACGTCTTAAACAACTCATGAAATAATAAAGTGCGTGTAAAAATAGCCTTTTCATTTAGTTTTAAATTAACAGGACAGGTACAACATTTGTTACAGACAAAACTTCCACTATTTGTGGATATTTAAATTAACATAACAGACAGTTAAATTCAACGTAGTCTAAGACTACACATAGAATAGACCGAAGTAAGTTGACTCAGATAATTACCGCAGCATATTTTAAAACATAGGCTGGCGAGAAGCTTGAGCCAGAATATAACTTTTAAGTAGAGCTGGCTGAATATTAACAGCAAGATGCAGTTGTCAGAAACTCTCAACTAAAGATTCTGAGCTCTCTAGTTAAAAATGCAGAAACCTAATTTGTGATCTGGAATTCGAAAAGAAGAAGTTATAGTAAAGACTTAAATCATAATAACAGGTTAATTAACATAAGATGTCTTACAACTGCATTAAAGAAAGAAGTTTTTAAGCGCTTCCAGAGCAGGTGAGATAGTTTTCGTGAGTTGACTTTTTTTTTTTTTTGCCTTCGGAACTTCGAGGAATGGGTACAGTGTTGTCCGTGTTATGAATGTCCTGGCGATATCAAATATCCATAACCGGAGATAAATTATTTAGTCGTTAAATCAATATTAATAATGATTCCGTTACAGTAAAATAAATCAGCAAAAGTAATGCAGGAGTTTATTTACACATACTCCATACGTACTGTCAACACATGGTTCATCTCAGAGACAGACAGACTCTCTCTTCAATTCGAAGTTACAGTTGAATTACCCAACACAAGAATGAAAAATTACGAACTTAGACAATTAAATAAACAATTAGAAAAATTACAAAAAACACTTTATAAATTAGTATGCAACATTTACAATCAACCAGTATTTTTTCCTTTCCAATAAATCATTATTTTATAATGTATTATTATTTTTTCTACCAATTCATGCTAGCAGGCAAGCCATCTGCAAATAAACTGCTTCCTGCATAGTGCTGCCATCTGATGGTGAAATAATGAAGTGGAAGTGGTTCTAACAGGGTTTTAAAGGAAAAAACTATAGCAATTTGAAGGAACTATTACTAATCAATTAAAACAGAAATTACCGCATGAGATGAGTCCACGTTTCATAAACACTTTACCCAAAACTTTTTAAAATATAAACTTTAAACGTATTATTGAGAAAAGGAGCAAATAAACGTGAAAAAGTCTTAGATGATAGCACTAATCGTCTTAATTCATAAGCATCTTCTTATCTGCAGACCCATAAGAATATTAAAATACTGGGAAAATGAACAAAAGCATTATTAAACTAAGAAAGTAATGTCATTTTGACAGGTTATAAATTTAATAGTATTAGTTTAAGTCGACCTTTTCACATAAATATATGTTTAGATATAGATATACATTATGTTTTAGACAATTTTCTGTTAGAACCTCTTTCTCTGTCTCTCTTTACATTTTCCGCTTGCAGAACTATATGGATAGATTGTAATAATTCGTAGCTATATGTATGTAGATTACAAAGCTAAAAATATTTTGTAAAACAACGTTTAATCCAAGAAAAATAACTTATCACGAAAAACGTTTGACATTTCCTCAATAGAGGGCGACAGTGGTGCTGCTATTGGTAGTTTTTGAATGTAAATGATGAGCATGGCATTTCTGCTATCCAGAAATTTTTAGTACGAAGTAAATGACTAAATGATAGAAATATGTTAGAACTTTCACTTTCCTGCCGGGATTATTTTTGTTCATCTCAACAGTGTTCATCTCAACAGTGAGAGTTTTCTTCTGTGGTTTAAAATATGATAAAAATTACAACACTGTTGCTTTTGTTTCAAGGATTTCGAATTTGTTGTTTTTGCTATTAAAAGAATATTCGTTAAAAATTATGTTAACAAACAAAAAGTAAAATAATTCGCCGTGTATTTATAATATAAATACGCAAACTAAGTTTTGAATAGACGGAATAAGTTCTTAAGCATTTTAGTTTAAGTTGCGAAAAGTAAGCAATTCCAAAAAATATTATTAATAAAATTGGTGATATTTTATGCAAACAATTATATTGAAAAAGATTCAGGAAAGTAAGTCAGAACTTAATTTTCGGCTCACTTAAAATTTTTTGTGATTGAATAAGAGTATTTCAAATTTTAGTGTAATGACTATAATAAAAGCATTCAAGAATCTTAGAGAGTTTGTAAGTTAAGTAAACATTAAAAAGGAAAGGAATTTACAAGAAGTAGCAAAATTTACCAAAAGGAATCACGTAACGGGAAAAAAAGTGCATAAACATGTAGGAAGTAGCTTCCTGTCGAGAAGAAAGTTTTTCATTCTGTAAGTTAATTCTGCTTATTCTAAGTTTCCTTGTCTATGCAACAAATATCAAGCAACATCATTTTTTTTTTTTTTTTCTTTATAAAGGAAAAGACCACATCTCGTTTGGAAACTTCAGATTACAGTTTAACTCTTTGAAGGAAACTAAAGCTTAATAGTTCTTCTGTTTTTAAAATGTTTTCACTTTTGTTTAGGGAACTTTCTCAATACAAGATTTTGAACATATATGTTATAATGTTCAAAATATTCGGATATTTTATTGCAATCATTTCAAAGAGCGTTTACAAGAGCGTTTACAGGAAACATCTCGAAGAAACATCGTCGCGGAAAATACCGTGATAAAAAATGAAACACCTAGAAGTCATCGCATGCTGATAACATTGCAGGCATGTGTTTTTCAGGCTATAAAAATTGTAAATGCATATTTGCAAAAGATTTGGGACCTCAACAAGGAAGGAGGAATATTTTTACATCTATATTTTATATTTTTGACTTTGTTAATAATTTTTGTCAGAAAAGCAAGTCGGGAGAGGGAATGATCGAAAAAATTAAGTATTTAATAAAAGAAAAAATTATTAATTCTTTTCAACTTTAGCTTCCCGTTACATGGAAAATTAGTAACAACAAATATCAATCTAATAATAAATACTGAAACGTTTTTTAAACTCGATACCAAATTTTCCTCCTCTTTTATTATAAGACACTGATCACTTTCTGTTACATTCATTCAAGTATAGCTATAATTCATCTGTAGTCACATTAAATTTTCATTATTTACATAGAAAATGATTTTTGTAAAGAATTCTATAACATGGCCTTGTGCTCTGCCTTACGCTTTGCTACAGCATGAGATGATGAATATTGCATTATTTTGCGGAAGAGGGGGAGGGGGTCTTTAAATTAAAATTGTTGTTTTTATTTTACTCACAGTACAGACACGCATTTTAATAGCTGATGATATTGTCTGCTAAGTATGTACGTCTCCTTTTAAAGCCACAGCTTTAATTTTTGAAATAGTCTTTTTACTGAACTTTTTTAATTAATGAATAATGATTGACGGCTTTTTTCTTTATTATGAATGATATTCTTTTCTGTGTCCTTAAATATCTTGATTCCGAAACTCTCACATGATTTTTGAATTGAAAAAATGAAAAAATAATTAGTTTGAATAGAAAAGTAGAAGTTTTCAATTGAAGTTTAAAATGAAAAATGCGCAAAACATGTCGTCTATCCAAAATTTATTTATATGAGCTATTTTGAGTCTATAACTATTTTGATTGAAGCAGACAGTATAGTATAATTTATCCCTTGGTGTAAAAATGTTATCGATTAATTTTTTAATACTTTGTTAATTTCAGTATTTTCTAAATCAAAATAGTTCAAAAATGTGCGAAAGATCTGTGTATTTTATTTTTGAAAATGGAAGTTCCGAAATACTTTCTGAAATCTGTAGCAGATTCTTTTACATCTTTTAAATGTAATGTCTATTTTGCAGGCAATAGAAGTTCGTTTCGTATCTTAGTTTCTTTGTCTGGTTTTCTGGTTTCAGTGTTTTCCAAACGTTATCCTTATATGAAACGCAACGATTTAACTTTTTTTTTTTTTTTTTTTTTTTTTTCTGTTACGAAAATTTTAGAGATGTTTTATTGCAAAAATTTTTTGATTCCTACAGCTGAACTTTCTATTTTAGGTGTAGTTTTCTTCAAATTTGGTAGCGCCACTAGCGGCAGCCCTGGGTTCGATCCTAGGCGAACGGGCTGGCTACATGGTTAGTTTTCCCATCTTTCGCGAATAGCAGCCAGTTTTCCTTTTAAAGTCTCTCTATGAAGGCATTCCTTTCCTTGCGAAGATGGCCCTTGCATGCTTTGTCATATCCGATTAATCTTGTAAAAAATTGCTTTGTCAAATATACTAAGCTCCTTTAAAACTGAATTTGATTTCAATTTCTGTAGTTTGTTAAGCTTTTATTAATATGATTCCACCAATGCATAATGGCTTCTTTACTTAAATACACCGCAAACTTTGACTGCAATCGAACAAGTTACCGATATAAATAAAATTAACTTGCTAAATCAAAATACTTTTAAAAAATAAAAATTAAATTATTATAACTTGGGTTCACAATTTAATCTAGGAAAGACTGATAACTAATATTCTCTAAACAAAGTACACAGTTCCATATGTTTATTTGTAACACTCGAAACTGGAGGGCGATCTAACTTATCGTACCTTGATTTCAAATCAAACTTCAATAAATTCAGCTCAAGGGAATATAAATTCCTCTCGCAGCGGTAACGAAGTTTTCGCAACTTTGATAGAGGCCGCCAGAAATCGAAGAAGAAGAAGCTAGTGAATCAGTCATAATCGCACACATTTTAAGGCCATTTTATTACCTTCCTTCATTTGTATGTTTCTGGAATGAGCGAGTAAAATGACAGAATGTATGCAGAAAAGCGAATTTAAAAAGTTTTAATGATTGGATAAAATACTATAACATTATAAGTTAGCAGTTACAAAATGCTTTAATAAACGCTAATAGTTTTCTCTTTCTCCTTCCTTGTACGAAGTAAAATGGAAGTATTAATCGCGAAAAGTTTCAGGCAGCATATTTCAAGGAAAATATCCATTTTGACCGCTATCGAATGCAATTTAACGATGTTTTTGCATGACATCTGTACGTAAGGACAGAATAAAAAACTCTTTTCCCCCAAAAAAATTATAAAACTGCTTTAAAATGAATTCTGAAGAGAATTTTTCGTGATGTCTGTGCGTACATACGTATGTATCTTGCATAACTCAGAAATGAGTAGCCTCAGAAAGTTGAAATTTTGTATATAGGACTGCTATAACATGTAGATGTGCACCTCGTATTTTGGTTGCAATCGGCCGCACCAAAGGTATATAAATATATTTATATCCACTCTGTTACCCGGCTCAGTGAGTTCAGTTTCTTTACTCTTATATGTTTATAAATTGTGCATTTTTTGCTTTAAAAATGATTAAATTATGTTTTTCTTATCTTCCGGTTAAGGTTTTTATGCCTTTTTGGTTTTATGCCTTAGGAAATCTGCAAGCAATATTTGTAGAATTATCAACAATTTAAAAGCTGTTTAAGTGCGGTTAAGCCTAATTTTTAAATAACATCGCGGACATATTTGTTTACATTTGAAACAACAGAATAGTAGATTTGTTACCAATCTAGAGAGATTAAGCTTCGCTACAACAGAGATAACGACTTCATTTATTATTGCGAATTAAATCATGCTTAATCCTTTCTGGAATTTTTTCGCGGAAATAAGTGTTTAAGATTTACTTCGTAATTTTTAATACAAATATTTCGAGCTTTATGTATTTTTGCCCTGTCGCGAAGTGAGAACTGAATTAATTGAATGAGAAATACTGAATCGTCTGAGAAAATTTGTTTCTTTTTTGTTTTGTTTGCTTAATTTCTTTTATACATCGTTCTAGATTTATTATAATATTTGAGTAGAACATGTGGCATGTAGATAATTCTTCAAATAATATAAATTTGTGCATTCTGAGTTATATAATATGAAAGAATAGTATGAAATTTATTTCAAAAATGCCTCACCTACAAGAGATGACTCCACCGGAGCACCAGCATATTAAGAAGCTTTTTATTTTCAAAAATAGATGCAGCCACATGAGCACCTTCGTATCTTCTAAGTTTATTTATCTCTCAACAGATGACGGCACTATAGCCTCCATTAAAAATCTCTGAATTCTAGCACAGTATGTGAACACGTACTTTCCATTCTAGTAGATTCAACTCTCCTGATCCTCAAAATTTAGAAAAATCAAGAATAATATATTGGTAAAGGCCGCAATAGGCCGATTGCCTTTTACCCGAAGTTAAGACATAAGTTATAATATGAACGAAATATAACGCTGTTAAGTGAACCTAACGCCAGAATGTCGCTATGGTAAACAAATAAAGTGAATTTTAAAGAGTGCATTTATTCTATTGTGGTTTATGCGCTGTCGACGAAGTAGATTTAATTCAATCTAATAAGTTTAAATTAAATACAAGAAAAATTAGTATAATTTAATATTCCGTACAAGAAAGTCATGTGGTGTACACATCAGATTTTTTTTTTAAAGTAATCTAATTCATTCAATTTCAAACAGAATTATAAATGGCTTTGCTTCTTTCATTCATCAAATATTCTAAAAATAAAACACATTATTACAATTTCTATGCAAGATATGAAATGCTGTCAAAGTTTAATGTTATTGATAAAGTTAATGAGTTAAAAAGCCTCAAATTCCACGATTTACGAAAATATTTTATTCGAGAGAAACAAAATGGTTTTATCTTTGACAGAACATCTAACGCAAAACCATACATATATTTCTTTCCGTCCGATACATTTTCAAATAGATAAAAAGTGATATTTTACAAAACCTATCATCTTACTGTAAATGGAAGTGTTAACATATGTCGTTTAAAGGAATAATTTATGGTAGCAAAAGTCAACAGTAAGTAGAATTACTGTTGAACTCTATATACCCATCATAAATAGGGAATGAAGATAGCAATTCTTGGGAATATCGATTCTGTGTCCAAACTGTTCATTTCGAAAATGATTGACTTGAAAATCGGCTTTTAATGACATGTTTTGTACATACCATACCTCCACAGTATTTACCGCTAAATAGAATATGAGAAGCGAAATTGGTTGACATGAACGAAACAGAGCGAACAAAAATCTGGCACTCCCAGGCCATTCTTTATTCTAGAGTTGGAAAAATATCGATATTTATTTCCTTTCCTATTCTTTGGAAATGCATCATAAAATATTAATATTCTTGTCAATTGTCATTACTGGACCAGCAATCTGCATGGATATATCTATCAAACGTTCTAATGCGTGGGAATACAAGTTTTTCTAATATTGAATTCACGCGTAAGCAAACAGTATGTTTTTATATTTCTAAAGACGAAAGCATTGTATGTAGAACGCATTGCAGAATTTTGTCAAGAATCACCTTGGGGGTCGCGGGACCTACAGCAGGGGGTCGCTAAAAATCTTAGCAGTTTTGATATAACTTATTATAAAAATTTTAAAATTATCAAATATTTTTATACAGTGTATCTGAAAATAGATAAAGAGGAGAAAATACAAAGAAAAAAACGAAAACGTTTTGACGCATTCTTTTCATAATATAAACGTTCATTTTCCTTGCTTTGAACGTGACGCTGTCATTTAGCCTGTTACTTATTTAAAATTTTCACATTGTCTTATGTCTTAAAATTAGAAATTAAAGTTAATGACCTAAAACTGCAATAGTATATTACAGTACAATTGAAAAAATTGACAGTTTCACTCCCGCGTGTGTCGGATTTGCGCAATACTTGTGGGGTCCCACAAAATGTTTTGTAAATATTATAGGGTGCTGGGGGTTGCGAAAAAATCTCAGTGATAAAAAGGGGTTTAAGAAAAAAGTTTAAGAAACCCTGATGTAAATGAAAGCGAACGCAGGATGTAAATCAGAAATTTTGAAGTGGAGTTTTATATTATATGATGTTTTCAGCTGATGTTTTCTATTGGTTATAATACTTAGGAGACCATTAATAATACGTAGTCTGAAATGGTATTAAAGAAATACAGATTGTTTTTAATTATTAATTTGGTTTTGCGGAAGACCATAGCTAAGCGTATTTGTATAATATTAGCCGCTTACTCGGCCAGCCGCCTAAAATAGTTATTAAAAAAAATAAAATATATATAATGATTTTAATGAGTCAGCGAGGGTAATATCAGGGTCCAGGTAGTAATTAACAATAACAATAACAAAGACCTTTTTTAAATAGCTTAGTTTGTTAATCAAAGCAAACAAATTAAATTTTAAAGAAAAATTAAATATTTTATGCTTTGCTGAAGGACAACACACTGGTGCAAGGAAAATAATTCTAGCAGTAGCAACACATTTCTTCTAAATCCTTGAGTTTCTGAATTAAATTTCAAATAATTTTAATTAAATATATTAACGCTTTGGCAAGTGACAGCACATTTCTTTTAAGTGGTTGAATTCGTTTCGTTAATCGAAAATTCATTAAATCCGCACAAAGCATAAAGTTTTTTTTTTTTTTTTTTTTTTTTTTTTTTAGTGCAGATTTGCAGATTTAGGCATTAAGCCGCACAGCTCAAAATTTTGTAACTGTATGCACCGCCGTCTTTCCACAATGCAGGAAACATACATACATACAGAGCTTAAATTGCGTCGTCTCCGGTAATTTTATTTCTTTACATTTTATTAAATTGTAATTATTTAATTTCTTTAAAAATTAGTTTATTATTTTAATGATTAATTATTTAATTTTTAATCAGTAATTATTTATTTATTCTTGTTCCTCTTTCCTAACTGTCTTCCTAGGGGTCCGGCACTTCTAACATTAGAAATTAAGCCCTGCATACACACGCACATATATGTATCCATGCATATACGCAGACTTTTCATTATTTAACAATAAAGGCAGATTGCAACCCATGCATCACTGTGGGATTTTATTATTATCGTTAGAGATTACTTTTCATGTAAACGATAATGCACACAGAAAATAACAGTCAGTAATTTTGCAATCCAGACTAACCAGATGTAAACAGTAATAATACTTGATCTAAAATCTTATAAAATCTTAAAACGTATAGATTGTTTTTTAAATGATTCATTTAATTACGTTTACGAATAATTATTTTTTATAATATGAACTTTAATCTATGTATCGCTAAAGGATTTTAGCATTACCATTATACTTTATGTTTAATGTTAACAACAGTGCACTCAGGTCTCATTCTTCTTTGGTAATATAAACTAAGAGAATTCTACCTAAGACTTCAACGATTTATTGCTATACCTTGAAAATTAACACATAGACTGTGAAGGGTATAACGGACAATTTATTTAACTCAGATAAAGTCAACAAAAGGTATGTCTTGTTCATACAGAATCAGACAGCACTTACGGCGTAAATGCTGAAGTTGAAAAGTAAAAGAACTGAAATTAAAACTAAGTTAATCCTAAGTTAGTCAAGAAGGCTACACAGACAAAATGCGTGCAACTTGGCTCATAAGCCTAATGCTGGCGTGACAAGACTAAAGGCGAGAATAACGCAATGCCGCTGATATACTGCACTCAAGAGAATTAAGTAGCAAACGTGGCCTTCAGCAAGCGGAACGCGCTCTAATTCTAGCCTGTAAAACATTTCTTTAAATATTATCTCTTTTCTACCTTATTTGAATACGCTCGAACTAAAAATTAGCATTCTGGCAGGAAAATGGAAAGCGAAAACGACAGGAAAGCTAATTAACTTGAAATAACTGGTTAATGAAGCTAAATGCATACTCTACAAAGCACAGTCATAAATTTTAGATTCGAGTCTCGAGAGTATATTGTTTCGAAATGTACAGGAGCGGTAAGATGGCTTCCCCGCAAAGCAGTTTTACGGTTGCCGTAAAATGACAAAAGAGGGCAGGATTGCCATATTTGACGAGAAATCCCCCATTTGGCGACAAAATTGGCGATATACCATGCACGGTTGGAGAACCTTCTGGAACGAATTCTTACCGGTTTAGCCCAGAACGTTCCCGAACACAAGCCGAAAGCTATGTAAACCCTGCTGGTCCGCAGTCAGTGTGTCTCAGAGAGGGTGCCTCGTCTAGCGAACAGTGCGGAGTCGATCGACTTGACAGCCGGGCAACGAGTGCCGAGTGGGTCGTCGAGTGCACCGAAGGAGTCTGTTAGTGTATCGCGGTTAGTGCATCGTCGAGAGAGCGTGTTGAGCTCCAGGAACCACTGAACCGAAGATTCGGAAGCTGTGCTCTGTGTGTCGTCGAGTGCATCGCGAGTTGTAGCGTGGAGAGTCTCGAGAGTACGTGGAGTTCCGAGAACGACCAAGCAGAGACGGGTGCTTTGCAGGAAACTATCTCCACCGTTATTGCCTGACAGTGCTGTGCCGCTGATTGTTCCAGCGTGTTTATAGTAGATCTTCGACGACTGGAAAAAGTGTTATTGGAGCTGTTCTGATTAATATTGGCTAAATAAAGTGTGTTTCGATACTTCATCAAGTGTCGTCGTTTTTCACTCCAAATCTACGAACCCCGTACGAATGTGAAGGAAGAAAATAACGTAACAACTGGTGTCAGAAAAAGAAAAACGCAACAATATTATATGAAGCTCTAAATATCTTTTATTGAATACGCTACCTTTTATTGAAAATTCAGAGGTCCTAGTTTTCATTCTTCTTAAACTTTATTGATTTAAAAGTAGACAAAAAAGAGGATACAGCTGTTCTAGCAAAAATGTCTGTTGTTCCTTTAAAGTTTGTCTGTTGTCGCCTGTTGGAGCCCTTTGAGCATGTGTTTATATTGCTTAGTGATTAATCCAGTATCGACAAATACCATCATTATTTGAAAATTCATTTTTGCTTTTTACTTTTTTTTATAGTGTTGTGAATCATAGAGCCCAGGATTTTCTTTTTCGTTAGTAGCCAGCGGCATCTGCAGGGTCCAAAAGCTTTAATTATGCCACTGCTTCCCGCACTTTTCAAGCTCTCGGAAATACACTGGTGTGCAAAAATTAAGGACGAAGTCGAAAAATTAGCATATCAGCTGAACGAAGAGGCAGAGCGGACAGAAAGACCAATCAGGAGATTAAGTAAGGTGATGTACGGTAGCACATGCGCAGATATGCAGGTAGACGTAATGGGGGAGTGTCTGAATAGTATAAAGCATGCTGTCGGTGTAAGATCAGTATTTCTGGCAAAGAGATTGCACGCCGTATGGCAGTTAAAATCACACCGAATTGCTGCCTCAGCGAGAAATGGCGAATAATCAATCTGTTAGACGACGTCTGGATGCTTTTACCCGAGGTCGAATCATTGGAAAGTTGGAGGAAGGCCGCAGTGTGACAAGTGTGGCTGCAGAGTTCGGAATTGCTCACAGCATCGTTTTACGACTTTGGAGACAATTTCAAACTACAGGAACAGCTATCCGGGGGTTTAGTAGTGGTCGTCCACGAGGAACCACACCCGCAGATGACCGGTATATTGCCTTACAGGCCAGAAGAAACAGGCGGCAGACAGCGGGAGAAATCGCTAGACACATGACACAGGCGACTGGACGACCGATATCGCGTTTTACCGTGGCCAGAAGACTGCACGGTGGTGGTCTGTTTGCACGACGCCCTGTACGGTGTGTACCTCTAACGCCTGCCCATCGGAGAAGGCGTTCTCTGTGGTGCCGGGAACACCGGAATTGGAGAGACAATGAATGGGGACGAGTACTCTTTACAGATGAGAGCAGATTCAGTCTGAGTAGAGATTCTCATCGCATACTCATCTGGAGAGAGCGGGGAAGCCGCAATCATCCCTCGAACATCATTGAAAGAGACAGGTATGGAGGTGGCGGTGTTCTCGTTTGGGGAGGCATCATGCTTGGTAGTCGTACAGACCTTCACATCTTCGACGCAGGCTCAGTCAACGGGACCCGTTATTGTAACGAGATTCTTCTTCCATATGTGCGTCTTTTTAGAGGCGCTATGGGTCCGCAGTTCCTTTTCATGGACGACAATGCACCATGTCATCGCACAGTAGCTGCCGAACAGCTCTTAGAGAGTGAGGATATTGAACGTATGGATTGGCCGGCACGATGTCCGGATCTCAATCCCATCGAGCATGTATGGGATTTTCTAAGCAGACGCTTGGCAGCTCGTACCTTACCACCAGTAACGATTCCGGAGCTTCGATTGGCGCTGCAAGACGAATGGGCAGCAATGCCTCAACAACTCATTGACACCCTCATTCTCAGCATGGGCAGACGCTGTGAAACCTGCCTAGCAGTCGGGGGAGATCATATCCCCTATTAAAGACCGGATGTTTCTTGCTGGATACCCATCACAGGGATGTTTCGGCCTTCAGTCGCATTGCGCTCCATGCTACTTTTTCAATAAAGCTTCTTTTTATCCCTCTGATTTCTCTTTTAGTAAGTGTTGCTTACATTACTCATGTCCTTACGGATTGGAGATCTTACGATATTAAATGTGTTGATTTGGAAAGCTTTTGTACAAAGTTCTATTGAAAAAAACCGTCTCGTCCTTAATTTTTGCACACCAGTGTGTGTCGAAAACGGAATGCCTTCCCACTGTCACCAAAAGATTATCAGGTACATTCTTACTAAACTAAACAGAAATTAAATCAGATTTTGCCTTCCTTTTCTGTTCAGATGTTTTTTTTTTCAGAAAATATTCATATTTCATTACGTAATTTCAGTCATACCACAGTAGAGACGATGGAACAGTAGTCTTTGGCAAATAATATACTGTTGCGTTTTTGTTTTTTTTCTTCTGACACCAGTTGTTACGTTGTTTTCTTCCTTCACGTTCGTACGGGGTTCGTAGATTTGAAGTGAATAACGACGACACTTGATGAAGTATCGAAACACACTTTATTTTCCAGTATTGTCAGACAGCTCCAAAACACGTTTTACAGTCGTGGATGAACTACCATAAACACACTGACAGGATCAGCGACACAGCCTTTAGGTTATCAGGCTATCACGGTGGAAACAGCTTCACTGCAAAGAACCAGAGTACAGCTCCCGACTCTGCTCGGTCGTTTTCGGAACTCCACGTACTCTCGAGACTCTCCACGCTACAACTCGCGATGCACTCGACGACACACAGAGCAATTTCATATTTTGTAAACTTCGGATTGACTCGTTAGACGAGACACCAACTCGATACTAACTAACTCGCACTCTGACGAGGCACACTGTCTATCAGCTCGCTAGGCGAGACACACACTCGCCCTCTTCACGAAGCACACTACTAAACTGACTGCGGACCAGCAGAGTTTCGGCTTGTGTTCGAGAACATTCTGGACTAAACCGGTAAGAATTCGTTCCAGAAGATTCTCCATCCGTCCATGGCATATCGCCAAATTTTTCGCCAAGTATCGCCAAATGGGCGATTTCTCGCCAAATGTGGCAATATTGCCTTTCCTTGCCATTTTATGGCAACCCTAAAACTGCTTTGCGGGGAAGCCATCTTATCGCGCCTGTACATTTCGTAACAATACTTTCTAATATATCCAATATTATCAGGTTAGATTGATCTCAGAAGTCTTTTCCATAGACAGATTTTACAAGTGTATTAGTGTGTACGCTGTACATACTATACGAACAGATATTTTTGTAAGTAGGTTATTTTTGCATTATATAAACTGAAATCCGTAGAAAAGCAACCATATATCATCATTTATGCAACTAATATAAATGTATTTAATTAAATTTCTAGTCCACGTAATTTTTGTCTGCTTAGTGTCTTTATTCAGTGTAGTTGCGTCCGTGCTATCAGTCAAAACATAAAGTACTATAAGATGGCTTAGTTGAAGAAAACACTACTGTAAGAAAGCAAATTAAGTATATGTTCAAACGCAAGATGACATTATGATTGTAAGCAAACTATGTAATTAAACAGAAAGTAAAGCAAGCAAAACTCCTGAAACCAAGAAAATTCAGTTTTATAGGACAAAGCCGAAGATAGGGCTGCATAGCTTGTAAATATAACACGAGTTATTAGGAATATTCTCATTAAGTGAATGTAAATATGGAGAAAATAGATGAATGAGAAGAAGCGCTTTCAGATTTAACAGTATATAATATACGAAATATGTTACATAAGTGCGTACAATTTGTGCTTTCGAAATAAAGTGATTAATGGCAATAAATTGTGTAATAATCTATGGAAACCTTTTCCAGAAAGTTACTTACGATCTTGAACGAGACTCCCACTGGGGGCTTACAAATCCCACTTCCAGGCGGGCCTCGAAATCACTTGACTTGTCTCTGGTACCTGTTATATGTTTCCAAACAAATGCATTTCTTAATTGCAGCTAATTATACTAAGCTTATGTGTTAGAGTATATTTAAGGGTTGTATTTACCACGCAGAGAGTAAGTTCTGACGAGAGAGTCGTGTGTTAAAGTTGAGCACCTCGTATCACAACTGGGATCTGAGCAATGAACCGCGAAAATGTACAGTTCATCACTTGTAAGTAATAACATGCATCTTGTCGTTGTTTTAGTTGTACGAGTAACAATATATTTTTCTGCAATTTTACTCACTCCTTTCTCTATTTTTATTTACCGTAACCGCGAAAAATTCGGATATCATATTTCAACGAAAATACCCACTTTTATTGCTCTCGAAACCATTTGAATTTTTCTTTGGGGGGCCGTGACATGTGTACGTATGGACAGAATAAAGGACTCAAAACGGATTTTTCCAAAATGGATTGTAAAACGGGTTCAGAAGAAATTTTTTTCGTGACGTTTGTACGTAGGTACATACGTATGTAAGAGTATCTCACAAAACTAAAAAGCAAATAGCCGTAGAAAGTTGAAATTTTGTATATGGAACTCCTATAACATGCACTTATGCACCTCCCAATTTCGTTGCAGGTGGCCGTACCAAACGTTATCTGGCTTGGTGAGCTCATTTTCTTATGCTTATATTGGGTCATATAAAGTCTCTGCGCCTTTTTGGTACATTTTTGAACAAAAATTTTCTTTATCGAAAATAAGTTTTGATTAAGAACATATTGACGATTATTATCTATGATCTTTTGCCATTTTTCGGGCAGCTTCATAATTCCATCGGTGTAGGACTTCTGTGGTTTATTGTCGAAAAACTTGGGCGAGTGATTTTGCGGCTCTTCAGTCGGCCAATTTTTTACCATCAAGAGAGTTTTACAGAGACCGAAAAAAATGGTAGTCAGACGGTGCAAGGTTCAGGCTATATGGTGGATGCATCAAAAATTTCCAACCAAGTTCCGTCAATTTGTTCCAACTCAAAGATGTGTGTGGCCGCGCATTGTCATGATGGAACACAACTCCCTTTCTTTTGGCCAATTCTGGTCGCTCTTTCTGTATTGCTTCGTTCAAACGGTCGGCACAGTACAGGGCCGAATTGAAGGTTTTGCCAGTTTGCACCAGGTTGCAATTTATGTGGCACCCAAACATTGAGCTTCTTTTGTAACCTCCTCTTTTCAAATAATTCCAAACTGTCATGTGGTTGATTTTTAGTGCCTCTGCTATTTCTGACAGCTTACGTGCCGGCCTTGGTCCAACAGTTGCAAAATTCCATCGACATTTTTCAGTCACTGGCCGACCAGAGCGAGGTGCATCTTTGATATCGATATTTCCGGAACGGAATCGAGCAAACCACTTCTGGGTCCTTCGTTCACTCACAGCATTTTCACCATACACGTCACAATTTTTTCGGCATGCTTTTGCAGCCTCTTTACCTTTTTTATAGTAAAAAAGCATTATATAACGTATTTCTTCAGATATTTCCCTCATTTTCAAATCAATATAACTTTTTACACAAGCAAGAATTAGAAAATTATTTTCACTAACAATGAAAGCTGAATGTCACCTTTTACGCACATGTTCGTTTGAGACAATCGGGTGAGTGTTGCCGAATATATAAGCATCAATACCATCTAGTGGCAAAAAAGACGTGGAGACTTTTTATATGACCCAATATATTACTAAATTGTGCATTTCTTGCTTTAAATTTTAAATGTGATTGAATTATGTTATTCTTATGTTCCGGCTAAGATCTTGATGCTTTTAGTTAATCTGCATGCAATAGTTTCAGAATTGTCAACAATTTAAGAGTTTAAGTGGCGCTACTAAGCCTTACGAGGCTGCCCTTTGTTTACATTTGAAACTCTTAGTAGAATAGTGAATTAAGTCATTCGGTGTTCTAACTTCGATGCCGTTTTGCCCAGTCTGACCAAAAGTTAACTTTCAGTTGTGTGCACTGAAAATTTTGTTTTTCTACCCACTTGCCGAATTGCTTGTTTTTGCGTAGAAATTGTAATTTTAAATGTCAGAATTGCTTTTTTAACTGCTTTTAACTGTATTTTAGTAGGTTTTTCTGCATTTTACAATTTTTAATGAAGAATTTGTTTTTACGTATTTTTGCTTTGCCGTGAAGTGAGAACTGAATTAATTGAATGAGAAATATATCTCAAATGAAATTCGAGAAAATAAGTTTAAATGAAGAATAGCAAAAAATGTGTATAATTTAACAGGCCGTATATGTGGTGTCCACATCAGATATTTTTTTAATGTAGAAACACATTGTTCACTATTTTCTTTTCTTTTTTCTGACTTTTTACTAAATTAAATTTCTTACTTTTTCCGAGATTTTGTTTTTTGCAATCGTAAATTTTATTTTTAGTCTTATCAAATTAATTTTCTCACATGTTTGTTTCTACAAAAGCAAATTTGTTTTTTATATTTCTTCTATCTTCACTTAAAAAAAAAAAAAAAAATTATTTTACGTTTTTATTTTTTATTTTGTTTTATTTTAAATGTTTTATTTATTCCCACATGTTTAATTGTTCTTTCTTGCTTTTTTTTTTAAAAGTTGTTCTTGCACTTTCACTTTATTTTACAAAATTAACTTTTTTTTTTTTTTCATAAATATAATGTTTTTTTTTCATTTTTATGTTTTCACAAATTCAATTTTTATTTTATTTTCTGGTCCCTGGTTTTACTTATGTTCCTTGAAATTGAAAAATAATGCAGACAGTGGAAGCTACAAACAAATGCCGATAAGTCGCAGATCCTAATCATAAGGAAGCTTCACAAAGAACAAAATTGATAAGCAAATTCACATTTTCGGAAAACCAGTGCCTGCGGTCTCCTCAGCCAAATGTTTAGAAATAGTATTAAACCTATCTTTTACGTTGTCAACCCACGTCAGTTAGCTTAGAGCTAAACAATTCCAATTCTAATGATTAAAGTATAGCTAGTCTCGTCCAATCCTTCGGAACTAAGCATTATTTCCCAATTTTTGCCTACTCCTGTTCTGCCTGGGCAAATGCCAGCGATAGGATTTAAAACTGCGATTTAAAATAAGTTCCTTAGGCTAACTGCAATCGCCTCTTGTTGCATTGGGAACGTAGACTTGTACAAAGACATGAAGACAGAAACTGTAAGAGTAACGGAAACCTTTTCAAGAGGACATCCACAGAAAACGTGACAAATTTCTCTCAGTTTCTTACATTTGAAGTGCTAGAAGAAGACTATTATTTGAGATATACGCTTCGCATGGTATTAAGTGAAGCTATTCTAAATTTTAACCTCCTCCTGAAGTTCGATCATTCTTGTATAGCACAGTTTCCGTACGTGTGTCGCCTCTTCTGGCCTGCCGAGCATAACTTCACAAATTACAAGTCTGTTAACACCTGTAGTGGTACAAGCTTCTCACTGGATCATGAATTTTCACACAATTTTTCTGCTGCTTACAAAAAACAATTTCCATGCTCCTAATTGGTTTCTGGTATCACGTGCTCGTGAAGATGCCACAGCTTGGATGTCAGCTTCTCTCTTCTACCGATATCATTCCAGCGCCGACCTGACCAGACTTTACAGGCTGCTATCATCGACTCCCAAAAGATTTGCTCTACATGTGGCAAAAATGCATCTTTTGTCTTTTCTTCATATTTCTTCTTGGGAATTCAACTAAGGACTATTTTACTTGCCAGGTCTTATATGGTAAAATCACCAGGTAATTAAAAAGAAAGCACTGTTTCTGCAGCTGAATCCCAATGGAACAATTGAGTATTCGAGTTCTTTGCTCCTAGGATGCTTGTATAATTATTATTTGGATTGTATCCAACATTGAGATTGGATTCATTTATACTGATATTGCATGCAAAGCTCCAGAGGGAGTAGCATATGTGATGATATGTCGCAGGTATAAATGAATAACGTATTATCTAAGGATGAAACGAATTTCGGCGAATTAACTGGTGAAATGAAGTTTTACATTTTCGGAACTTAGAAATTCAGTGTTATATGTGGGGCTTCGATGTCAGTCTTTGATCTAAAATAAGAGATAGGTGACTTGTTTCGTTAACGGGATATATACTGATGTTAACGAGGATGTTCCTTCTTTCGTGAACATAACTACCACCATCTTGCCCACCTTAATTTTAATTTTCCATTTCTGAAGCCAAAACTCCATTACGTGTGGAGATTTGTAGTGCATGAATAACTGAACATATGGATGCATTTCGCGCAAAGATCGCAGTACTTTCTGTGTACAATGCAAGTGTTGTGCTGTGCCTGCGTGATATATCGTTCGCATAAATTAAGAACAAACTTGGCCATTAATTGACCCATGTGGAACACAAAAGCCTCAGTTTACGTTGATTAAAAAAAAAAAAAAAAGAATCTTTGCATTTGAAGCAAGTCTGTCACTCGTCTTTACTTCTATAGAGGCTGAAAACTTAAAAAGACTGAATTTTAAAAAGCAATGAAAGCGATGCACTTCTATTCTATATACCGGTAAAGAATAATTGCCGGCTTGTAGAATATGTGTTTTACAGGTGAATGACAAGGTAGCTATCGATAGGACAAAATTTAATTAAGTATGTGATGCAATCTGAGAAAACCAGGGTGATTAATTTGTAAATAACACCTTCCAGCCAAATATGATCGAAGGCTTTCGAGAAAACAGTCCTCCAATGGATTCTTGATTATTGAGGCCTTGGAGATATAATATCAGCTTTACAAAGAGGCTGATGTAATGCCGGACTCGAAATCTGTGCTGCTCAAGAATGAGAATGTTATTTTCTGTTACAAACTCCAGAATTCTCCAGTGTATCACGACTTTAGCGATCTTGCGAAGTCCAGGAAGTAAACTAGGCCGATATGAAGTGGATTCGTCTACTGGCTTTTTAGGCTTCAGTATCAGCGAAATCTTAGCAGTCTTCCAGGAGGGTAATAGAAAAATGTCGGGTCTTGCTATTCAGTTTGTAAGGATCCTAAGTTTTACTAACGTTTATTTTATTTTAAAACTGTACTATCACTTCTTATTTTCTACTTACGACCAGAATTAAATGCTTTAACTTGTTTATGTTAATTGTCTTGCTAACGCCCAAATATTTAAGTTGTGGCTTTTTGCCAAGAGTTAGGGAGAGAGAAGGAGAATTAGGAAGCAGGCCGCTTGCCACTGCAGTTTTACGAGTTTTCACTCGGTTGCTGGTTGCCTTTAAGGCCAGAGGTTTAGTCCTCTTGATATTTGAAAACGTATTGTAGTTTCAGCAGCTCGGCGTATACTACATACGTACCCCTTTGAAATAAAGGCCAATCTTAGTGCTAGGCATTTGTATACTAATTAAAAGTTAGCTTTTAGTTAGAGTTTTAGTTAGTAGTTTTATGTACTTACGTTCATACCACAAGTGATTGGTCTTTGTATCCCTAAGTTCGGGAGTACTTGTAAAAGTATAGAAAATAAAGGGTTTCGTATACCCTTCCTGCTTGTGTCGTCTGTTACACACAAATCTTGAACATAGCTTTAGTTAGCTCCCTGTTCCTAATCAGGACACATCGTGTTCCCAAAGCAAATCAAGAGAAACACAAGTCCTGATAAGTTATTCGAATAATTCATCAGTGGGCAGAGCTAGTATCGCCAAATATTGTGAGTTCCGTAGTGGCGTGAAGGAAGCTTATTTACGAAGTTAGGTTATTCTGTTTCTAAATTCTTTTAAATGGATTGATATTCAATTGAAGACAATGTTGTTATAGGCAAAATGTCTTTTCTTTGTGATCCGGCATCTGCGGAAACACTCAAAAAGGAGATCTAATGCCTTTAAAAATATGCTAAAGCCACTGCCAAGCACATTACTTGAATTAATTACAAGTTTACATGAACGGGGAAAATCTCAGAAAGAAATTTTTCGTTAATATTTTATCTAAATTCTCTTAAACTGGCTTGTGAAACTAATAACAAATTTTACCACTACTTTTATCAGCCTTCATTAGTTGTCAAATTCTTTAAAATAATAAATAAGGTTTCTTTAAACTAATGCGCGTATTGTTTTTAATAAAATTCATTTGAAGCAAATAAATAAAATACAAAAAAATTAACTAAAATTCAGCTTCAATTTACATTGATTTAAAAAAAAAAAAAAAAAAAAAAAAAAAAAAAAAAAAAAAAAATTGCATTTGAAGCAAGTCTGTCACTCGTCTTGCTTTCTACAGAGGCTGAAAACTTAAAAAGACTGAATTTTAAAATGCAATGAAAGCGATGCACTTCTATTCTATATACCGGTAAAGAATAAAGTTCAAAATGCGTATTGCTCATGGTAGAACTGTAACTTAGTTCACATAAGTCAAATACTTTTCTGAAATAAAAACCATGAAATCGATAATTTTGAAGTTTGCACAACAGGAAGTAGAAGACTATTTTAGAACTGACATTGACCCAAAAAGAAAGAGTAAAAACACCCTTATCAGCGAATACCAAGAAATTTGATTGATCGAAAGGAGATTTATCTTTCAGATGCAATACTTAGACATAACAGAATACGAAATTCTGTAGCATGGAAATTTTTTTTGTTATAAAATTATTATGTGATAGTCACTAAACGGTGTCATTAATTAATGCTGAGTGTTCGCTTTCTATTGTCATTAACTTATTTAATATTGGTTTCGGGAATTTTTTTGTTTTCCAACATTTATTTAAGTATTCTTCTTCCCGATATTTTGTTTTGAGTTTCCAGCAATCAATACTATCTCCTATAATTTCAGCATTATTAGTCCAAAGAGACTTGAGTCCCGAAGGACTATTACTTTCGTTTTGGCATTTTGCGTCGGACTCCTATAAGTGTTGGTTCACTTATCAAACTGTTGCCACAAAATGTTAGAGTCCTGCATTATATTTAAAGAAATTAAATAATAAAAAATCTGCATAAATGTATGTATATTTCTCGCATTGTGATAAAATAACGGTACCTAAAGCCATCGAATTTTGAATGATGTAATCCTCCAACGAATATGGGCATGTGGAAGACCAAATACGAAATTTGGAATTTGTTTTATTATTGATTTCTTGTTTTAAAAAACTTTAACGAATTTTTGATTAAAAAACTCAAGGATTTCAAAGCGAGCCAAGGCAACGTTGTGCAGAGAAAACATTTTTATCTCCAGCGCATCTCGCCGCTTCTTTAAGCAATCCGTAGTGTTTGCTGAAACTTTTTTAAATTCTATTATGGATATTAGAGGCTGTAATCTTAGCGACAGGACAATTGAAATTTAAAGTTGTTTAAGCATTTTAACTACTTTTGATGAACCTTTTAATTTAAATCGATATTTTACTAATTTCTTCTAATTGTCTTAACAGCTTCCTTTCGTTTCCGATACAGAGTGAGTCTTTGTATCGTAAATTCTAAAGATATGCTCATTTTAAAACTCTTTTGCGACATTGCTGTTGAACTCGATCTTACGGTTTAAGTGCGAAGAACATGATATTTAATAAAGAAAGGTAACACACAAAATGTTAAAAAACGCCCTTTTGGACGTAATTTAAAATCTGAAACATTTCAGATTTTTAAAATTTTTTTCTAGTACTTTATTCTTTACGAGTTATTTCTTGTTTACAAGCGTCCGAATGCTTGCTTCTTCGCAAAATAACTGCAAAATAAATAACAGATTTCGAAATGTACCTATTTCCAGCAGAAATCGGAAAGTAATAAAGTGACAACAGATATTTCTGTACTTTATAAAATAAATCAAGAAAAAAAAATTACTGCAGTTAAAAACAGATACAGGCGTACATTACACTTAAACATTACGTATCAGTTTCCAAACTGAAGATAAGCTTTTTACATTCTGACCAAGAGCAATCCGTAGTGTTTGCTGAAACTCTTTTAAATTCTATTAGGGATATTAGAAGCTTTAATCTTAGCGACAGGACAATTGAAATTTAAAGTTGTTTATGCATTTTAACTACTTTTGATGAACCTTTTAATTTAAATCGATATTCTACTGCTACTTTCTTCTAATTGTCATAACAGCTTCCTTTCGTTTCCGAACTTATACGGATTTCCCTAAATGCTTACTCTTGGTGGAATAACAATTAGCTTGTTTTATGTAAACTAAGAAGAAAACTGCGAAGCAATAAAACCAATTATTGGTACTCTTCAATAAAAAAACTAAAAAACTACGATAAGAGTATTTTTTTACTTATTTTTTAAGCGTTAAATCACTTGCTTGTCTTTCATTAAAAATTGCTTCTTTCCCAATTGTTTCTTTTTACTGAAAGGTCATATGTGCTAAACAACATATAAATTTCCCGCATTGTTGGAGTATGGAAAGTTACTTTATAAATTTCATTGCGATGCCATCTTTCTCAAGCTCTTTCCTGGTTGCAATATTTTAATATTGAATTCGTCCGGTTGTCCTAACTTGGAAGAGAAGGATGACCACTTCATTTCTAATGATGAACGCTTCCTGTCTCTAGCAATCAGGTTATCAAGCGGGAAATCTTTTGTCCTCTTAGGTTCTCGAACATATCGGAAATTCTCTTAAAGAGTTCAACAACTTTTCCGTAAAAATGTATTGCGAAGTAAAGCTCAGTCACAAAAGTACGTTCCGCTTGGGAAACCTCATGTTCATCTTGCATCAAACAAATGGTTTTTAAAACTAACAACATAACTGCATACGAAATTTCGAGTGGTATATTACTCATTACAGAATAGGGGGTCATCCATTAAAATAATTTGCCATTAATATCCTTTTTCTAATGTCCATAATTTAGTAAGAAATTTTATTACTCGGCTTTTGAATGGCTCTTTATATATTGTTATGGATAAATGGATTTGTTACGAATAAATTTTCATCTTTATTTCTGTATCCCAATCTTGCTTCCGCCACGTCATGTGTATTAAATTTGATGCCTGTCGATTTTAGCTTTTATCCTATTCTCCATACTGCAGAGTTATTGCAGTTTTCGTATTCATATAGTTCTTATGTACCGCTATATTACTGCCGAAATACAGCAGTAGTGATACTATTGATATTCGGAAACTACTCGTGCTCTAGGAAAATGAATTTTATTATTACCATTGCATGAAATAATACCACATTACATTATATAACGCAAAAAGATATATTTCTTCCTTTCTCATTCGGGTTTTGCAGTTTAGGGTATTCTTATACTATTAAAATCTGTGTGCCTCTGTCTGTTTGTGTGTTTGTAACATCATCTCCTCGGGAACGGCTGGGTGTAGAGCTTAGCGGAAGGTACCATTGGATTCAGAATGCCCGTGGCTCGCCGGATTGACCATCGGCATCTTCTTGCGACTTTAATTAGCCGAGATATTAATTAAAAACTGATTTTCTCCCTACATTTCCCTACGTTTTGCACTTTCTTTCACGGGTTTCCCCATTTTAGGGATTTGGCCGAGTGCCAAATTCGTTTTTCTCGAATATCTGCGGAACGGCTCCGAGTTGCGATTCGAAACGCATATCTCCGGATTCGAAAAAAATCAACAAATCCATCGATACCGGTCCCATCTTCGTACGACAATAATCGGCGGAGTTATTAATTAAAAACTGCGAAAACGTTATTTCATTTTTCGGAGTGGCAACCGTCTCGGTCTGAGATAAAATTGCTTTTTCGAAAGCGCCGGGGGGATGACAATTGCTTCCGCTCGAGATTTGTGCTGGCGAAAGGTGACGTGTCAATTTCTTTTTTCTTAAATTTCTATGGAACGGCGCTGAGTTGGAATTCGAGGCAGGTGTCTGCGGATTCCAAAAAATTCTACGAATCCAATGATACCATTCTCATCTTCGTAGGAGCTGAGATATTAATTAAAAACTGTGAAAACGCTAATTTTCGGGCTCATTTTTCCGATTGCAACAGTTTCTTGAATCGCCGCAGATACAAATCAAGGTTATATTCTAAAGTTGAATAAAGCACGCGATTGCATGTTACCTAACTGTATTTTAAAAATATTTCGTTAATGTAGGCATTTTAAATAAACAGCTGCTTTTCACAATTTTTTTTTTAATTTCAGGTTAAAATGATTGTCACGTTAATTCTTTTATTGATATTGAATAAAAGTTATTATATTACATTAAATTTAAATGATGACGTTCTTGAAGTTGTACAACTTTAATCAGCTGGGATATTAATTAAAAAATCTGAAAAAGCTATTTTTTAAAAATATGTTGTTATTTTTTTAATAATAAATTTGATTTTTTGGAATAATATATTTTTTTATGTTATTAGATACGTGCACTTAATTTAGATATTATCTTTTAATGCAAATGATATTTTAAATAAGTTCGCACCAGTAAAAATTAAATTCACACTTTTTTTTTTTTTTTAGATTAAAGATTTTTCTTTGCTCCTTTGAGATGGTATACGGTAACTTTCGAATCCCGGTGAGCAGGCAGGCTACACTCATGTTTTTTGTGATTTTACGCATATCTGTTGTGTATGCAGTGTCTTCTGGATGCATAAATGAATAAAGCTGAACTCTGGTAGTTCGGTCCTAATTTCGAATCCCGGCGAACGGGCTGGGTCCATGGGTGTTTGCGCATGTGCCTCGTGTACGCAGCATCTTCTGGATGCATAAGTGAATAAAGCGGCCGAAATTCGCTCAAAACCTCTGATTACTGGTAGTTCGGTCCAACTTTCGAATCCAAGCGACCGTGTTGGCTCAATGTGTGTTTTCGGGATTTTTCGCATGTGTAACGTGTATGCGGTATCTTCTGCATGCATACTTGAATAAAGCGGGAGCAGCCCGCGCAAAACTACAGAACACTGGTAGTTCGGTCCAACTTCCGAATTCCGGGGTACTGTACATAAAATTTGGTCGCATACGTGAATACAGCGCGCGGATACCGGGTAAAACCGCTGAACACTGGTAGTTCGGTCAAACATTCGAATCTCTGCGAGCGGGCTGGCTGCATGGGTGTTTTCCTGATTTTCCGCATGTGTATAGTGTATAAAGTGATTTCTGGATGCATATGTGATAAAAGTGGGCGCAGCCTGCTCAAAACCTCTTAACGCTGGTAGTTCGATCCAACTTTCGGTGTCGGCGAACGAGCTGGCTCCCCGGGTGTTTTCTTGCTTTAACTCATGTGTATCGTTTATGCAGTATCCTCTCCATGCTTATGTGTATAAAGCGGGCGCAGCCCGGTCCACAAAATCGCTGAACACTGGTATTTCGGTCCTACTTTCGAATTCCGGGGTACTGTATATAAAATTTGGATGCATACGTGAATACAGCGCGCGGATACCGGGTAAAACCGCTGAACGCTGCTAGTTCGCTCAAACTTTCGAATCTCGGCGAGCGGGCTGGCTGCATGGGTGTTTTCGTGATTGTTCGCATGTGTATCGTTTATAAAGTATCTCATGGATGCATACGTGAATAAAGCGGGCACAGAATACTGGTAATGCGGTAATTTCGAATCCCGACGAACTGGCTGGCTCCATGGGTGTTTTCGTGATTTTACGCATGTGTATAGTGTATGGAGTATCTTCTGGGTGTAGATGTGAATAAAGCGGGCAGAGCCCGCACGGCTGGGTGCAGAGCTTAGCGGAAGGTACCGTTGGATTCGGAATGTCCGTGGGAAGCCATTTTGACCATTGGCATCTTCGTGCGATTATAATTGGCCGAGATATTATTTAAAAACTAATTTTCTCCCTACTTTCCCTACGTTTTTCACTTTCTTACTCGAGTTTTCCCTGTTTTAGGGATTTGACTACGTGCCAAATTCGTTTTTCTCGAATATCTGCGGAACGGCGCCGAGTTGGAATTCGAAACGCATATCTCCGGATGTCAAAAAAATCAACGAGTCCATCGATACCGGTCCCATCTTCGTACGACAATAATCGGCGGAGTTATTAATTAAAAACTGCGAAAACGTTATTTCATTTTTCGGAGTGGCAACTGTCTCGGAATTAGCTGAGATAAAATTGCTTTTTCGAAAGTGCCGGGGGGGGCAATTGCTTCCGTTTCAGATTTGTGCTGGCGAAAGGTCACGTGTCAATTTCTTTTTTTCCAAATATCTATGGAACGGCACTGATTTGGAATTCGAGACAGGTATCGCCGGATTCGAAAAAATTCTCGGAACGCATTGATACCATTCTCATCTTCGTACGACTTTAATCAGCTGAGATATTAATTAAAAACTGTGAAAACGCCAATTTTCGCGCTCATTTTTCCGATTTCAACAGTTTCTTGAATCGGAGATAAAAATCAAGGTTAATATTCTGAAGTTAAATAAAGCATGCCATAGCATGTTAACTCACTATATTTTGAAAATATTTCGTTAATGTAGGTATTTTAAATAAACTGCTGCTTTTTGCAATTTTTTTATGTCTGGTTGGGATAATTGCCGCGATAGGTTATTTCCACGTTATTTCTTTTATTGATATTGTGTAAAAGTCGTGATATTACATTAAATTTAAATGATGACGTTCTTGAAATTGTGCAACTTTAATTAGCTGAGATATTAATTAAATAAACCTGAAAGCGATGTTTTTTTAAATAATTTATTATTTTTTGAATAATAAATTATTTTTATCGAATAATATATTTTTCACGGTTTTAGATACGTAGACTTAATTTACATATCCTTTTTGAATTTAAATGATATTGTAAATTAGTTGGCAGCAATAATAATTATTTTTATTTTTTTTTAGAATTAAAATTTCTTAATTAAAATTTAATTGAATATTAGCTTTATACGAATAGAGAATATTTGTTAAACTCAAATGTCACTCCTTGCAGCAATGGTGCAAGAGAATTATTTAAATTGAATTTACGTATATTCTTGTGAAACGATTTTGTTGTAAATTTGTGCGGATTCTCTCACAGTTTAAAAAAAAAATGAATTTTCATAACGAATCTACTCTTGGAATAATAAACCGGAAAATATTCGTGATTATATTTCGTACAACGGCCCATTAGCGGCTGAGTCGCTGAGCAAGAAAGCTAAAATTATTTAATGTTTTGCTTCCTATTTTTTAAAGATCTATTCATATTTAAAAATTAATAACTTTTCTTCTAATTAACTTACGGACTTGAAATCCCGGAAAACGGTCTGGCTCCATGGGTGTTTTCGATGAAAAACCGATGAAACCGATGAACACTGGTAGTTCGGTCCAACTTTTGAATCCCGGCGAGCAGGCAGGCTACACGGGTGTTTTTGTGATTTTACGCATGTGTAATGTTTATGCAATGTCTTCTGCATGCATAAGTGAATAAAGCGGGCGTCAAAGTCACTGAATACTGGTAGTTCGGTGCAATTTTCGAACCCCGGCGAACGGGCTGGCTGCATGCGTGATTTCGTGATTTTCCGCATGTATATAGTATATTCAGTATCTTCTGGATGCATACATGAATAAAGAGTGCGCAGCCCGCTAAAAACCGCTGAACACTGGTAGTTCGGTCCAACTTTCAAATCTCAGCCAGCAGGCAGTTTACACGGGTGTTTTTGTGATTTTACACATCTGTATCGTGTATGCAGTATCTTCTAGATACATAAATGAATAAAGCGGGCGTAGCCCGAGCAAGAAAGCTGAACACTGGTAGTTCGCTCCAACTTACGAGTCCCGGCGAGCAGGCTGGTTGCATGGGTGTTTTCATGGTTTTCCATACGTGTATTGTGTATGCAGTGTCTTCTGGTTACATATGTGCATAAAGCGGGCGCAGCCCGCCCAAAACCGATGAACACTGGTAGTTCGGTCCCACTTTCGAATCCCAGCGAGCAGGCAGGCTACACGGGTGTTTTTGTGATTTTACGCATGTGTATCGTGTATGCAATGTCTTCTGTATGCAAAAGTGAAAAAAGCGGGCGTCAAAGTCACTGAACACTGGTAGTTCGGTCCAACTTTCGAATCCCGACGAACGGGCTGGCTGCATGGGTGCTTTCGTGATTTTCCGGATGTATATAGTATATTCAGTATCTTCTGGATGCATACATGAGTAAAGAGGGCGCAGCCCTCTCAAAACCGCTGAACACTGGTAGAAGATCCAACTTTCGAGTCACGGCGAGCAGGTAGGTTACACGGGTGTTTTTGTGATTTTACACATCTGTATCGTGTATGCAGTGTCTTCTAGGTGCATAAATGAATAAAGCGGGCGCAAGAAAACTGAACACTGGTAGTTCGCTCCAACATACGAGTCCGGCGAACAGGCTGTTGCATGGGTGTTTTCATGATTTTCCGCATGTGTGTCGTGTATGCAGTGTCTTCTGGATACATATGTGCATAAAGCGGGCGCATCCAGCCCAAAACCGATGAACACTGGTAGTTCGGTCCAACTTTCGAATCCCGGCGAGCAGGCAGGCTACACGGGTGTTTTTGTGGTTTTACGCATGTGTATCGTATATGCAATGTCTTCTGCATGCATAAGTGAATAAAGTGGGCTCAGCCCGCGCAAGAAAGCTGAACACTGGTAGTTCGGTCCAACTTACGAGTCCCGGCGAGCAGGCTAGACGCATGTGTGGTTTCGTGATTTTCCGCATGTATATAGTATATTTAGTATCTTCTGGATGCATACATGAACAAAGAGGGAGCAGCCAGCTAAAAACCGCTGAACACTGGTAGTTCGGTTCGATTCCGACGAACGGGCTGTCCAACTTTCGAATAAAGGCAAATAACAGCGGGCTTCAGCCCGCTCAGCTGGCGGGCTTGCCCGCTAGTCTATACTATTAAAATCTGTGTGCCTCTGTCTGTTTGTGTGTTTGTAACATCATCTTCTCAAGAACGGCTGGGTGTAGAGCTTAGCGGAAGGTACCGTTGGATTCAGAATTCCCGTGGCTCGCCATATTGACCATCGGCATCTTCGTGCGACTTTAATTAGCCGAGATATTAATTAAAAACTGATTTTCTCCCTACATTTCCCTACGTTTTGCACTTTCTTTCAAGGGTTTCCCCTATTTTAGGGATTTGGCCGAGTGCCAAATTCGTTTTTCTCGAATATCTGCGGAACGGCTCCGAGTTGCGATTCGAAACGCATATCCCCGTATTCGAAAAAATCAACGAATCCATCGATACCGGTCCCATCTTCGTACGACAATAATCGGCGGAGTTATTAATTAAAAACTGCGAAAACGTTATTTCATTTTTCGGAGTGGCAACCGTCTCGGAATTAGCTGAGATAAAATTGCTTTTTCGAAAGCGCCGGGGGATGACAATTGCTTCCGCTCGAGATTTGTGCTGGCGAAAGGTCACGTGTCAATTTCTTTTTTCGTAAATATCTATGGAACGGCGCTGAGTTGGAATTCGAGGCAGGTGTCTGCAGATTCCAAAAAATTCTACGAATCGAATGATACCATTCTCATCTTCGTAGGACGTTAATCAGCTGAGATATTAATTAAAAACTGTGAAAACGCTAATTTTCGGGCTCATTTTTCCGATTGCAACAGTTTCTTGAATCGCCGCAGATACAAATCAAGGTTATATTCTAAAGTTGAATAAAGCACGCAATTGCATGTTACCTAACTGTATTTTAAAAATATTTCGTTAATGTAGGCATTTTAAATAAACAGCTGCTTTTCACAATTTTTTTTTAATTTCAGGTTAGGATGATTGTCACGTTAATTCTTTTATTGATATTGAATAAAAGTTATTATATTACATTAAATTTAAATGATGACGTTCTTGAAGTTGTACAACTTTAATCAGCTGGGATATTAATTAAAAAATCTGAAAAAGCTATTTTTTAAAAATATGTTGTTATTTTTTTAATAATAAATTTGATTTTTTGGAATAATATATTTTTTTATGTTATTAGATACGTGCACTTAATTTAGATATTATCTTTTAATGCAAATGATATTTTAAATAAGTTCGCACCAATAAAAATTAAATTCACACTTTTTTTTTTTTTTTTTTTTAGATTAAAGATTTTTCTTTGCTCCTTTGAGATGGTATACGGTAACTTTCGAATCCCGGTGAGCAGGCAGGCTACACTCATGTTTTTTGTGATTTTACGCTTATCTGTTGTGTATGCAGTGTCTTCTGGATGCATAAATGAACAAAGCTGAACTCTGGTAGTTCGGTCCTAATTTCGAATCCCGGCGAACGGGCTGGGTCCATGGGTGTTTGCGTGATTTTACGCATGTGCCTCGTGTACGCAGCATCTTCTGGATGCATAAGTGAATAAAGCGGCCGAAATTCGCTCAAAACCTCTGATTACTGGTAGTTCGGTCCAACTTTCGAATCCAAGCGACCGTGTTGGCTCAATGTGTGTTTTCGGGATTTTTCGCATGTGTAACGTGTATGCGGTATCTTCTGCATGCATACTTGAATAAAGCGGGAGCAGCCCGCGCAAAACTACAGAACACTGGTAGTTCGGTCCAACTTTCGAATTCCGGGGTACTGTACATAAAATTTGGTCGCATACGTGAATACAGCGCGCGGATACCGGGTAAAACCGCTGAACACTGGTAGTTCGGTCAAACATTCGAATCTCTGCGAGCGGGCTGGCTGCATGGGTGTTTTCCTGATTTTCCGCATGTGTATAGTGTATAAAGTGATTTCTGGATGCATATGTGATAAAAGTGGGCGCAGCCTGCTCAAAACCTCTTAACGCTGGTAGTTCGATCCAACTTTCGGTGTCGGCGAACGAGCTGGCTCCCCGGGTGTTTTCTTGCTTTAACTCATGTGTATCGTTTATGCAGTATCCTCTCCATGCTTATGTGTATAAAGCGGGCGCAGCCCGGTCCACAAAATCGCTGAACACTGGTATTTCGGTCCTACTTTCGAATTCCGGGGTACTGTATATAAAATTTGGATGCATACGTGAATACAGCGCGCGGATACCGGGTAAAACCGCTGAACGCTGGTAGTTCGCTCAAACTTTCGAATCTCGGCGAGCGGGTTGGCTGCATGGGTGTTTTCGTGATTGTTCGCATGTGTATCGTTTATAAAGTATCTCATGGATGCATACGTGAATAAAGCGGGCATAGAATACTGGTAATGCGGTAATTTCGAATCCCGACGAACTGGCTGGCTCCATGGGTGTTTTCGTGATTTTACGCATGTGTATAGTGTATGGAGTATCTTCTGGGTGTATATGGGAATAAAGCGGGCAGAGCCCGCGCAAAGCCACACAACACTGGTAATTCGGTCCAACTTTCGAATACCGGCGAACAGGCAGGCTCCATGTTTGTTTTCGTGATTTTACGCATGTGTATCGTTTATGCACCATCTTCAGCATGCATACGTGAATAAAGCGGGCACAGCACGCGCAAAATCGCTGAAAAATTGTATTTCGGTCCAACTTTCGAATCGGCAGCGGGCTGGCTGGAGGGGTGTTTTCGTGATTTTACGCATGTGTACGGTGTACGCAGCATCTTTTGCATGCACACGTGAACACTGTTTTGGGCGGGCTCCCGCCCAAAAGCGCTGAACACTGGTATTTCGGTCCAAATTTCGAATACCCGCGAAAGGGCTGGAAGCATGGGTGTTTTCGTGATTTTCCGCTTATGTATAGTGTATGCGGTAACTTCTGGATGCATAGGTGAAAAAAGCGGGGGAAGCCCGCGGAATGCCGCTAAAAAATGGTAGTTCGGTTCAACTTTTCAATACCGGCCAAATTTAACATAGGATATCTTTTAAAAGCGAACAATGATAAGCGGGCTTCAGCCCGCTCAGCTGGCGGGCTTGCCCGCTAGTCTATACTATTAAAATCTGTGTGCCTCTGTCTGTTTGTGTGTTTGTAACATCATCTCCTCGGGAACGGCTGGGTGTAGAGCTTAGCGGAAGGTACCGTTGGATTGAGAATGCCCGTGGCTCGCCGGATTGACCATCGGCATCTTCGTGCGACTTTAATTAGCCGAGATATTAATTAAAAACTGATTTTCTCCCTACATTTCCCTACGTTTTGCACTTTCTTTCACGGGTTTCCCCTATTTTAGGGATTTGGCCGAGTGCCAAATTCGTTTTTCTCGAATATCTGCGGAACGGCTCCGAGTTGCGATTCGAAACGCATATCCCCGTATTCGAAAAAAATCAACGAATCCATCGATACCGGTCCCATCTTCGTACGACAATAATCGGCGGAGTTATTAATTAAAAACTGCGAAAACGTTATTTCATTTTCCGGAGTGGCAACCGTCTCGGAATTAGCTGAGATAAAATTGCTTTTTCGAAAGCGCCGGGGGGATGACAATTGCTTCCGCTCGAGATTTGTGCTGGCGAAAGGTCACGTGTCAATTTCTTTTTTCTTAAATATCTATGGAACGGCGCTGAGTTGGAATTCGAGGCAGGTGTCTGCGGATTCCAAAAAAATTCTACGAATCCAATGATACCATTCTCATCTTCGTAGGACGTTAATCAGCTGAGATATTAATTAAAAACTGTGAAAACGCTAATTTTCGGGCTCATTTTTCCGATTGCAACAGTTTCTTGAATCGCCGCAGATACAAATCAAGGTTATATTCTAAAGTTGAATAAAGCACGCGATTGCATGTTACCTAACTGTATTTTAAAAATATTTCGTTAATGTAGGCATTTTAAATAAACAGCTGCTTTTCACAATTTTTTTTTAATTTCAGGTTAGGATGATTGTCACGTTAATTCTTTTATTGATATTGAATAAAAGTTATTATATTACATTAAATTTAAATGATGACGTTCTTGAAGTTGTACAACTTTAATCAGCTGGGATATTAATTAAAAAATCTGAAAAAGCTATTTTTTAAAAATATGTTGTTATTTTTTTAATAATAAATTTGATTTTTTGGAATAATATATTTTTTTATGTTATTAGATACGTGCACTTAATTTAGATATTATCTTTTAATGCAAATGATATTTTAAATAAGTTCGCACCAATAAAAATTAAATTCACACTTTTTTTTTTTTTTTTTTTTTAGATTAAAGATTTTTCTTTGCTCCTTTGAGATGGTATACGGTAACTTTCGAATCCCGGTGAGCAGGCAGGCTACACTCATGTTTTTTGTGATTTTACGCTTATCTGTTGTGTATGCAGTGTCTTCTGGATGCATAAATGAACAAAGCTGAACTCTGGTAGTTCGGTCCTAATTTCGAATCCCGGCGAACGGGCTGGGTCCATGGGTGTTTGCGTGATTTTACGCATGTGCCTCGTGTACGCAGCCTCTTCTGGATGCATAAGTGAATAAAGCGGCCGAAATTCGCTCAAAACCTCTGATTACTGGTAGTTCGGTCCAACTTTCGAATCCAAGCGACCGTGTTGGCTCAATGTGTGTTTTCGGGATTTTTCGCATGTGTAACGTGTATGCGGTATCTTCTGCATGCATACTTGAATAAAGCGGGAGCAGCCCGCGCAAAACTACAGAACACTGGTAGTTCGGTCCAACTTTCGAATTCCGGGGTACTGTACATAAAATTTGGTCGCATACGTGAATACAGCGCGCGGATACCGGGTAAAACCGCTGAACACTGGTAGTTCGGTCAAACATTCGAATCTCTGCGAGCGGGCTGGCTGCATGGGTGTTTTCCTGATTTTCCGCATGTGTATAGTGTATAAAGTGATTTCTGGATGCATATGTGATAAAAGTGGGCGCAGCCTGCTCAAAACCTCTTAACGCTGGTAGTTCGATCCAACTTTCGGTGTCGGCGAACGAGCTGGCTCCCCGGGTGTTTTCTTGCTTTAACTCATGTGTATCGTTTATGCAGTATCCTCTCCATGCTTATGTGTATAAAGCGGGCGCAGCCCGGTCCACAAAATCGCTGAACACTGGTATTTCGGTCCTACTTTCGAATTCCGGGGTACTGTATATAAAATTTGGATGCATACGTGAATACAGCGCGCGGATACCGGGTAAAACCGCTGAACGCTGGTAGTTCGCTCAAACTTTCGAATCTCGGCGAGCGGGTTGGCTGCATGGGTGTTTTCGTGATTGTTCGCATGTGTATCGTTTATAAAGTATCTCATGGATGCATACGTGAATAAAGCGGGCATAGAATACTGGTAATGCGGTAATTTCGAATCCCGACGAACTGGCTGGCTCCATGGGTGTTTTCGTGATTTTACGCATGTGTATAGTGTATGGAGTATCTTCTGGGTGTATATGGGAATAAAGCGGGCAGAGCCCCCGCAAAGCCACACAACACTGGTAATTCGGTCCAACTTTCGAACACCGGCGAACAGGCAGGCTCCATGTTTGTTTTCGTGATTTTACGCATGTGTATCGTTTATGCACCATCTTCAGCATGCATACGTGAATAAAGCGGGCACAGCACGCGCAAAATCGCTGAAAAATTGTATTTCGGTCCAACTTTCGAATCGGCAGCGGGCTGGCTGGAGGGGTGTTTTCGTGATTTTACGCATGTGTACGGTGTACGCAGCATCTTTTGCATGCACACGTGAACACTGTTTTGGGCGGGCTCCCGCCCAAAAGCGCTGAACACTGGTATTTCGGTCCAAATTTCGAATACCCGCGAAAGGGCTGGAAGCATGGGTGTTTTCGTGATTTTCCGCTTATGTATAGTGTATGCGGTAACTTCTGGATGCATAGGTGAAAAAAGCGGGGGAAGCCCGCGGAATGCCGCTAAAAAATGGTAGTTCGGTTCAACTTTTCAATACCGGCCAAATTTAACATAGGATATCTTTTAAAAGCGAACAATGATAAGCGGGCTTCAGCCCGCTCAGCTGGCGGGCTTGCCCGCTAGTCTATACTATTAAAATCTGTGTGCCTCTGTCTGTTTGTGTGTTTGTAACATCATCTCCTCGGGAACGGCTGGGTGTAGAGCTTAGCGGAAGGTACCGTTGGATTGAGAATGCCCGTGGCTCGCCGGATTGACCATCGGCATCTTCGTGCGACTTTAATTAGCCGAGATATTAATTAAAAACTGATTTTCTCCCTACATTTCCCTACGTTTTGCACTTTCTTTCACGGGTTTCCCCTATTTTAGGGATTTGGCCGAGTGCCAAATTCGTTTTTCTCGAATATCTGCGGAACGGCTCCGAGTTGCGATTCGAAACGCATATCCCCGTATTCGAAAAAAATCAACGAATCCATCGATACCGGTCCCATCTTCGTACGACAATAATCGGCGGAGTTATTAATTAAAAACTGCGAAAACGTTATTTCATTTTCCGGAGTGGCAACCGTCTCGGAATTAGCTGAGATAAAATTGCTTTTTCGAAAGCGCCGGGGGGATGACAATTGCTTCCGCTCGAGATTTGTGCTGGCGAAAGGTCACGTGTCAATTTCTTTTTTCTTAAATATCTATGGAACGGCGCTGAGTTGGAATTCGAGGCAGGTGTCTGCGGATTCCAAAAAAATTCTACGAATCCAATGATACCATTCTCATCTTCGTAGGACGTTAATCAGCTGAGATATTAATTAAAAACTGTGAAAACGCTAATTTTCGGGCTCATTTTTCCGATTGCAACAGTTTCTTGAATCGCCGCAGATACAAATCAAGGTTATATTCTAAAGTTGAATAAAGCACGCGATTGCATGTTACCTAACTGTATTTTAAAAATATTTCGTTAATGTAGGCATTTTAAATAAACAGCTGCTTTTCACAATTTTTTTTTAATTTCAGGTTAGGATGATTGTCACGTTAATTCTTTTATTGATATTGAATAAAAGTTATTATATTACATTAAATTTAAATGATGACGTTCTTGAAGTTGTACAACTTTAATCAGCTGGGATATTAATTAAAAAATCTGAAAAAGCTATTTTTTAAAAATATGTTGTTATTTTTTTAATAATAAATTTGATTTTTTGGAATAATATATTTTTTTATGTTATTAGATACGTGCACTTAATTTAGATATTATCTTTTAATACAAATGATATTTTAAATAAGTTCGCACCAATAAAAATTAAATTCACACTTTTTTTTTTTTTTTTTTAGATTAAAGATTTTTCTTTGCTCCTTTGAGATGGTATACGGTAACTTTCGAATCCCGGTGAGCAGGCAGGCTACACTCATGTTTTTTGTGATTTTACGCATATCTGTTGTGTATGCAGTGTCTTCTGGATGCATAAATGAATAAAGCTGAACTCTGGTAGTTCGGTCCTAATTTCGAATCCCGGCGAACGGGCTGGGTCCATGGGTGTTTGCGTGATTTTACGCATGTGCCTCGTGTACGCAGCATCTTCTGGATGCATAAGTGAATAAAGCGGCCGAAATTCGCTCAAAACCTCTGATTACTGGTAGTTCGGTCCAACTTTCGAATCCAAGCGACCGTGTTGGCTCAATGTGTGTTTTCGGGATTTTTCGCATGTGTAACGTGTATGCGGTATCTTCTGCATGCATACTTGAATAAAGCGGGAGCAGCCCGCGCAAAACTACAGAACACTGGTAGTTCGGTCCAACTTTCGAATTCCGGGGTACTGTACATAAAATTTGGTCGCATACGTGAATACAGCGCGCGGATACCGGGTAAAACCGCTGAACACTGGTAGTTCGGTCAAACATTCGAATCTCTGCGAGCGGGCTGGCTGCATGGGTGTTTTCCTGATTTTCCGCATGTGTATAGTGTATAAAGTGATTTCTGGATGCATATGTGATAAAAGTGGGCGCAGCCTGCTCAAAACCTCTTAACGCTGGTAGTTCGATCCAACTTTCGGTGTCGGCGAACGAGCTGGCTCCCCGGGTGTTTTCTTGCTTTAACTCATGTGTATCGTTTATGCAGTGTCCTCTCCATGCTTATGTGTATAAAGCGGGCGCAGCCCGGTCCACAAAATCGCTGAACACTGGTATTTCGGTCCTACTTTCGAATTCCGGGGTACTGTATATAAAATTTGGATGCATACGTGAATACAGCGCGCGGATACCGGGTAAAACCGCTGAACGCTGGTAGTTCGCTCAAACTTTCGAATCTCGGCGAGCGGGTTGGCTGCATGGGTGTTTTCGTGATTGTTCGCATGTGTATCGTTTATAAAGTATCTCATGGATGCATACGTGAATAAAGCGGGCACAGAATACTGGTAATGCGGTAATTTCGAATCCCGACGAACTGGCTGGCTCCATGGGTGTTTTCGTGATTTTACGCATGTGTATCGTTTATGCACCATCTTCAGCATGCATACGTGAATAAAGCGGGCACAGCATGCGCAAAATCGCTGAAAAATTGTATTTCGGTCCAACTTTCGAATCGGCAGCGGGCTGGCTGGAGGGGTGTTTTCGTGATTTTACGCATGTGTACGGTGTACGCAGTATCTTTTGCATGCACACGTGAACACTGTTTTGGGCGGGCTCCCGCCCAAAAGCGCTGAACACTGGTATTTCGGTCCAAATTTCGAATAACCGCGAAAGGGCTGGAAGCATGGGTGTTTTCGTGATTTTCCGCATATGTATAGTGTATGCGGTAACTTCTGGATGCATAGGTGAAAAAAGCGGGGGAAGCCCGCGGAATGCCGCTAAAAAATGGTAGTTCGGATCAACTTTTCAATACCGGCCAAATTTAACATAGGATATCTTTTAAAAACGAACAATGATAAGCGGGCTTCAGCCCGCTCAGCTGGCGGGCTTGCCCGCTAGTCTATACTATTAAAATCTGTGCGCGTCTGTTTGTTTGTAACCTCATCTTCTCAAGAACGGCTTTATGGAGCGCTTAGCGGAAGGTACCGTTGGATTCAGAATTCCCGTATCTCGCCATATTGACCATTGGCATCTTTGTGCGACTTTAATTAGCCGAGATATTAATTAAAAACTGCTTTTTCCCCTACGTTTTTGGCATTTCTTTCGCTTTCTTTGTTGGGTTTTTCCCTATGAAAGGGATATTTCTCCGCGGCAAGGGGCGAAATTAAGGTACTGGAGCATTTTTGGTCATGCCGCTAATTAAGCGTCTAATTGGCCGATGGACTTGGGACAAACGGCATCCGTCATTTGAAGATCCGAGAATTAAAAGTTTCGAAATTTCAAGAAAATTGGATGATTGGTTCCAAATTACGAATTTTCCTTAAATAAACTAAATGAGTCGGAAAAATGCACCAAAAATACGTATCTCCCGATCTAACCGACCGAATTTTTTCAAATTTTGAATTTTGCAATTCCTGGATGCTCAAATGAACGTTAGCGTTGATTGTAAACTGCTTTGCTAATTAGGAGTCTAATTAGCAGGTTCATTAAAAAAGCGCTACTACCTCTATCTCCCCTTCCTAACTCGTGGTTGACGGCCTTCCACACGGAAAGCGACGAGAGTCGGGGGGGGGGGGAAATGGTATCCGCTCGACTGTTGGAATCGTCAAGGCCATTCGCTGGGGTTGAAATTAGCGTAGTTGCGCTTTTTTATTCATTATGCTAATTAATCGTCTAATTTGCCAATCCATCTAGAACAAAGAGCATCCTTCATCTGACCATCCATCGGTTGTAAATTTCTAAATTTGAAGCCGATCGCATGATTAGTTCCCGAGATACGAATATTTAGTGCATTTTTCTTAATTAGAGAAATTGAGCCGGAAAAATGCACAAAAATACGTAACTTTTGAAAGAATTAACCGATATCGTTCAAATTTTGAATTTTGCACTTCCCGGATGCTGAAATGAAAGTTGGCGTTGATTGTAGACTGTTTTGATAATTAGGAGCCTAATTAGCAGTTTCATTAAAAAAGCGCTACTACCTTTATCTCCCCTTCCTAACTCTTGGTTGAGGGCCTTCGACTCGGAAAGCGACGGGTGTCGGGGGGGAGATGGTATCCGCTCGAGTGTTGGAATCGTCAAGGCCATTCGCCGGGAATGAAATTAGCATAGTGGCGCTTTTTTATTCATTATGCTAATTAATCATCTAATTTTCCAATCAATCTAGAACAAAGAGCATCTTTCATCTGACCATCTATCAGTTGTAAATTTCTAATTTTGGAGCCGATCGCATGATTAGTTCCCGAGATACGAAATTTTAGTGCATTTTTCTTAATTAAAGAAATTGAGCCGGAAAAATGCACAAAAATACGTAACTTTTCAAAGAAATAACCGATTTCCTTCAAATTTTGAATTTTGCATTTCCCGGAAGATCAAATAAAGGTTGGCGTTCATTGTAAACTGTTTTTCTAATTAGGAGCCTAATTAGAAGGTTCATACCTTATCTACCCTTCCTAACTCTTGGTTGACGGCCTTTGATTCGAAAGCGACTGGTGTCGCTGAATGGGAGATGGTTTCCGCAGGACTTTTGGAATCGTCAAGGCCATTCGCCATGGATGAAATTAAAGTAGTGGAGGATTTTTATTCATTATGCTAATTAATCTTCTAATTTGCCAATCTCTCTGGAACAAAGACCAAGCCTCTTTTCAAAATCTGGCAATTATAAGATTGTAAATTTCGAGCCGATCGGACTGTTAGTTGTTGAGATAGTATTTTTTGTGCATTTTTCGACCAATTCGTGATTTTTGGATCTGAATAAGAAAAGCAACTTTGAATAATACAAATTAATATTTCTAATAGCTTAAATCAGTGTGCTCATTTGTGTTACTGAGTTACGTAATCGTTCACTGCTTTTGTCATTATATATAAATTCATTAATATATATACTGTCGTATTTTTGGTAACAAATGTTTCTGTTCGCACAAAGCTAATATTAAATATAATTTTAATTAAGAAATTTTAATTGCAAAAAAATAAATATAAATATAAATAAACTATTTATTTAAATTCCGACTAATTATTTTTTCGTTCAGGATTTTAAATTAAATTTCTGTTGCTTGAACATGGTATATGGAAAGTTATCTTAATATAAATAATTATGGTTGATTAATTACATTAATATATATTGATGCACTTTTGTGTGTGATTATGTTGAAGTTTATCAAAAGGAGTTTTAGTAACGAATCTACTGTTTGAATATTATACCCGAAAAGTTTTGCGGTTACACTTGGCAAAAAGCCTGAACAGTAAAATCGCTGAACACTGGTAGTTCAGTCCAAATTTCGAATCCCGGCAAACGGGTTGGCTCCATAAGTGTTTTCGTAATTTTCAGTATGTGTAACGTGTATGCAGTATATTGTGAATGCATACCTAAATAAAGCGGGCACAGCCCTCCCAAACCGCAAAACTCTGGTAGTTCGGCCCAGCTTTCGAATAAAGGCGATCGGGCTGGCTGCATAAGTATTTTCGTGATTTTAGGTATGTTTATCGTGTATGCAGTATTTTCTGGACGTATACGCCAATAAAGCGGGCGCAGTCCGCGTTGAACACTGGTAGTTAAGTCCATCCTTCGAATACCAGCGAGCGGGATGGCTGCATGCGTACTTTCGTGATTTAACGCATGTGTATCGTGGACGCAGTATCTTCTGGACGCATATGTGAATAAAGCGGGCGCAGCCCGCTCAAAACCGTCGAACACTGGTAGTTCGGTCAAACTTTCGAATAGCCGTTAAAGAGCTGTCTGTATGGGTATTTTCGTGATTTCACGCACGTGTATCGTGTATGCAGTATCTTCTGGATGCATACGAGAATAGAGCGGGTGAAGCCCGCACAAATCTGCTGATCACTGGTAGTTCGATCCAACTTTCGAATCTCGGCGAGCAGGCTGCCTCCAGGTATGTTTCATGATTTTCCGCATGTGTAATGTGTATGCAGTATCTTTTGGATGCATACGCGAATAAAGCGGGCGCAGCCCGGGTAAAATCGCTGAACACTGGTAGTTCGGACGAACTTTCGAATAAAGGCCAACGGGCTGGCTCTATGGGTGTTTTCTTGAGTTTCCGCATGTGTGTCCTGTATGCAGTATATTCTGGATGCATAATTTAATAAAGCGGGCGCAGCCCGCCCAAAACCTCTAGACATTGGTAGTTCGTTCCAACTTTCGGCAAGCGGGCTGGGTGCAAGTTGTTTTCGTGATTTTACGCATGTGTAACGTGTATGCAGTATCTTCTCGATACATACGTGAATTAAGCGGGTGCAGCCCGGGTAAAACCGGTGAACACTGGTATTTCGGTCCAACTTTCGTATACCGGGGAAATTTAAAACGGGAACTCTTTTACACACGAGCAATATATAGCGGGCTTCAGCCCGCTCAGCTGGCGGGCTTACCCGCTAGTAATTTATAATTTTCTGCCTTTCCTAAGTAAGAAAGAGAAAATATATTGTATAGTAGTAAACCCTTGTCGAACAAGGAGCTTACATTATTCATACATTGCGCATACGAGCAAAATCGCGTTCTTCAAAGTTAACTTTCGGTACTCTCCTGTTATCAGGACCGGATTCAGAAATGTATCTACGTATGCACATGTGTATGATGTGTGTATATGTGTGTCTGTGTATATACACGCACAAATATATATGTATGCACATACATACATGCATACATGAACACATACATCCATACATACATTACTGAATACGGTCCCGATAAAAGAAGTGTACCTAACTTTCTACGGAAAAAAATGTATTAGGTATAATTTGGACTTAAAAAGTATGTATAAAAATATTATTGTAATTAAACGCAAGAAAAAAGATGTTAACTAAAGGGATTTTTATTATTGCTTAATCAGATAGACAGCAGGACAGTAAGGACAGCAGTGTTTTTTTATGTCTCTCATTAAGTGTCCTCTTGTTTTTTATTTAGGTCAATTACCACCGCAAAATCAGGCAGTTTCTGTGCCTTTTTTTTCACTTCGTTTAAATTATTATAAAGCGCTTAATCTTCATCATTGTCATTGCTTTCATTTTGACACCACCAAAGATGACAACTGACCTAACTTTTGAACTGCTTTTCACTGTCGGCTTATGCTCCTTCAGTTACCTTGTAGAGACATTAGGTATGTTTTTAGTCCAAAGGGGCTTTGTCTCTGAAGGACTATTGTTTTCGTTTTGCGATTTTGCGTCGGACTCCTATAAACGTCGGTTCACTTTTCAAACTGTTGCCACAAAATGTTAGAGTCCTGCATTATATTTGAAGAAATTAAATAATGAAAAATCTGCATAAATGATTGTCTATTTCTCGCATTGTGATAAAACAATGGTACATAGAGCCATCGAATTTTGAATGACGAAATCCTACTGCGAATATGGGCATCTGAAATCCCAAATTTGGAATTTGTTTTATTATAGATTTTATATTTTGTAAAACTTTAACGAATTTTTGATTTACAAACTCAATGCTTTAAAAGCGAGAAATGGCAACGTTATATATAAAAAAAAATACTTTTATCTCCAGCTCGCGAGACTGTGTATATCGGAAATTCTAAATATATGCTTAATTTAACATTATTTTGCGATATTACTCTTGAACTGAATTTTATGTTTTAAGTGCAAAGAACATGATATTTAATAAATAAAGGTAACACTCAAAACGTTAAAAAACGCCCCTTTGGACGTAATTTAAAATCTGAAAAATTTCAGATTTTTTTTTTTTTTTTTCTTTTTTTTTCTTTTTCTTTCTTTCTTTTTTCTTTTCTTTTCTTTTCTTTTCTTTCTTTCTTTCTTTTTTTTCTTTTTCTTTTTTTTTTTTTTTTTGAAGCAGGAAAAATGAAAAATTAGCAACGCTTTCGTCCGCGGCAATCGAACCGCGGACCTCTCAATAACGCGCTGAGTGTGCAGACTACCACACCACGAAGGCATGCCAAGAAGGCGGGAGAAATACCTTATAACCTCACTCGTCATTTCTCGATCAATTCTTTAACTTTTCCTGATTCCATATCTGAAAACCATTTTCTTTTGCAATATGTACTATTTCCTAGACGTTATTTTAAGTCAATGGAAATCTTTCCAAATTATAGTTAAATTCCAACTAGAGCTGATGCCAGCAAACAGTCAGTATTGATGAATGAACGCTGAACCGCGCATAAATGAAATTCTGACGTTGGGCAAATTAAATGGAAACAATTAAGATAAACATACCTGTCAGCAAAATCGCGTTTCTGAAATACAAGCTTGGGAAAGGTTAACTGTGCTGTATAGTAATTTTACATTATTTTATTTCGCAGTGCATTGTATAGTATACTTTATTAAAAGTTGATAATAAACAATGCATAATCCTGCAATTAAGCTTCACCTTATTTTTGTATGTTTTACGAATATTTAGGTTTTTGTAGAATTATCCGCGGAAAGTCTTGGAACGTATTATTACTCACAAGTTGGGGATGCTGCTGCATTTAAAATTATATCAATTAGGTAAACTGTAGTAAAATTAGACCGAAGGTAACCGTCAGTGCTGTCTGTCACCGGTGATCTACGTTTGATAATATACCTAGTAAAGAAATGGAGTAAATTTAGATGACTTCGTAAAATAAATCGAAAATTATTGGTAATTGTCATCGCGACTAATCACTGGTGATCCACAGTCTGAAAGCCATCGATATGGAACAGCGCAATATGTCATACAGTAGCAACACTGCTAAGGCGATGGAGGGTAAATGCATGGTAGCGTAACGTAAAGAAATGCAACGCTACCTTCCAAAACTTTTAACGACGTTTTCAGCGTCAAAAATATTACCCACACCTAGTTTATCAATATTTGTGGTAAAGGTGGTGCTGAACCTTGGTGAGTGCAGCAAACCTCCTCCCCCCTCAAAACAATTGCCGCGTTTATTTTAAAATGTTCACCAAATGAGAGCCTTTATATAATATAATACTGTGTTTAGATGTTCCCAGTATTATCTTCCTACAATCATCATGCACCAGCATGCTGGCTGCAAATATGAAAGTTAGTGAACCTTGCCAACCTTGATTTTTGCGTTTACTTTCACTTTTGAAATGACGTCATCAGATCACGCGAGTTTCTGATGGTGCGACAGATGGCCTAATCTTTATTTGCAGTGAAAATGAAAGTCGTCTCCATTGGCTATCAACTTAATTTCTAAATAAATGTATTTAAATGGTAATGTGAAATAAAACTGAAATTATATACATATAACTTAAATTTAAAATATGATGCTTTTGCTCATTTATAAAATGATGATAATGATGTTTAATAGCTTCTGCAAAAATTTAATTTTGATATAGATTTTTATTGCTTGCTTTAATTTGTTTGTTGCTTGCTGTGTTAGCTTAAATTTTTATCTCTCACATTGAAATGGTTCGTCAACCTCGATGAATGAAAAACGTCGTTAAGCTTTTTAACGAAAAGCATATTTATATTATAATGTTTACTGCTTCCTTTTGCATGTTAATGCAGAGCATCATGTGAATGTGAAATATCGAATCTTATGTCCTGACTGGTAATACGTTTTTTATGAATGCATAGTGGTAATAACAGGTCGTATATTTTTATGAATACATAATAAATATGTGACATACGTGGAAATGTGAAGTCAGTTGCAGATTTTAAAACTAAAAGAGCGAAAAGAAATAAAATAAAAAGGTATGATCACTAAAATAAAAGATTAAACTACTAAAATGACGGGTGTACTCCAACTGCGCTAATGAAAATCCCCCCCGGGTCGAGCTATAGTCCAACTGCGCCAATCAAAATTTCTTCCCCCCTGCTGCCTACAGGGCTGCAATTTAACTTTTCGAAGCCAATTGTAGCTATGAGGAAAATAAAAATAAATAAATAGAATTACATATAACAAGAACAAGTAAAAAATATCTAACAAGCAGGCTAATTACTTGAAAAACAGTAATAAATGCGAGAGCTAACAAAGAAAATAAAAGGTATTGGTAAACATACATATTAGCATTACAAACATCTTTCATTTATTATAATAATATCATGATAATATAAGTAACAAAAGTATTTTTAGCACACTTTAACATACTTTGATATGGAATGCTTAAATAATTATAAAGCATTCCATATCAAAGTGTGTTAAAGTGTGCTAAAAATACTTTTTGTTAATTAAAGTAATCATGTAAATGTTTGCAGAAATTAAATTTAGTTAAATTTAAAAAAATCTTAGCATGAAATCTATTATAATAACATTACTATGCATTTGGAACACTGACGTATAAATTGTAAATAAATGTAAATTATTATGCTAAGAAGTTTTTTCTAAAATTTATCTAGAAGAAAGGAATTAGATAAACAATACTGCAAATTAATATAATCAATCAGGCCTCTCAATAAATAAAATTAAATTTTTTAACCAAAAATTAAAAATTGGGATGCAAAAATTTGAGTAATGTACTTGGAAATATCTGAACATATAATTAATTAGAAAAGTGTAATTAAATTAATAACAAGCTAATTAACAGTAACATTAAGCGTAATTTCATTCAATCTAAAACAAAATAAAATAAAAGTTGCACTTCTGAAACAAGTGAATAATGTACTGATAGTCAACAGGAATTAAAATACAGTGGTTAAAAATATAACTACTTGTCAGAAGGTATGCAAAGTTGCCATGGCTAGAGAAATTGAATGATTATAGAAAACTCATAAAGTTAAGCGCTACAGTGTGAAAAGAAAATTCTGGAATAAACATGTAAGAAAATTAGATGGAGAAATAATCCTTAATTTATTGATATCCATACAAATTCTATCCTTTTGGAAAAATGTTACATATAATTTCCACCGAGGTATCAATCACCGAAACCGAGTTAATTTCTTTCCTTATTTTTTCTTATTAGAGGGATTTGTAAAAAGATATGCTAAGGTAAAGGTGAAAATTTTTGCAATATTTTTAAAGAATAAATTAAAAAACTATTTTTACTTCATTAAATTTCAAGTAATTAATTTTGCAAATAATTCAGCCTGAAACTAGGTTGAAAAATAAGCTACATGCTGAAGATTAAGCTTTGCCAAAGGTGTTAGAAACATCTTCTGTTAACTAGAGTTGTGATGCAAGAATTTGTAAATATTATCATTTAAATATAAATTGGCATAAATACAATACAAAGTATATAAATTCTACATACATGCAAACTTGAGTACAGTGCAATAATATGTGAAAAAGGAATGGATTAAAAGGGAACTGAAAATCCCAGGATATGAATATAAGGGAGTTTGATTTTTTTTTTTTTTTTTTTGTTAATTATGAAAATTCTGCTGACGCTCATAATTATTAATTTATTAATTAAATGTGTATTAGAAATTAAATGTATGCCAAAGTACATCAGGTGGAAAACAGAATAAATATTTAAACGTTTCTAGTATTAAAATATGGAATTTGTAACAAAGTTAAATAACCTTAAAATAACTTCAGTGATTAAAAATGGAAAGCTTAATTGCAATAATATTAGTGTGAATTTAGAACGACTTGAGAAGTCCAATTTTTAGATTTAATGAAGAGAATTTTTTTAATTAAATTAGAACTGTTTACCTAAAATGGTAAATTTAAAAGTTAAAACCATTCTGCTATCTAAGAAGATTTGTTAATATTTATCTAGACAAGAAACTTATTTAAGGTGACCTACAAATCCGGTATTTGATACGTTGATTATGTAACAGTTTTGTGTATGGCAGTAATCTATCAATTTTACTAATCAAAAGGGATATATATATATATATATAAATCATCGATTAAAATCTACAACTTGGAAAGTTTTTAATTCTTACAGAGAATAAAAAAGATCTGGCTCATCATTCCTTTAAGCATCATAAAACTTTAAAGTGAGTGTAAAAGAAATTTATTTTTACTTTAGCACACGCCAGACTTTAAATTAATATTTGTTTTGCATGCACAATTTTTACAATATTGATAAACGAAAATAAAGGCTTGCAGTGTTAATAGAATGTCCCATTAATGGCGATAAATGACTTTTTGTAGCATCTAATCTTCTTGGGAAAGAAATAGGGGACAGGAAACGTCGCGCAGTTCGTGGATTAGAAAAATGGCGGACGAGGATCTTCGATCAAATTTGGCGCAGTTCGTACCCTACCAAAATGACGTCTTCTAGTAATAAAAATACTCAGAATTTTTTCACTAAAATAAATATACTGTTAAAAGGTTTTTGGATTGTACTTTTTAAAATATTTTAGCAATTTATTTTAACTTTTCATTCGTTTAATATCCGAAGTACCACCAAAAATTATCTTAGATCTCGGAAGTTTAATTTTTACAAGCCTATCATCCTGCTTCAAAGAACCTAGATATTGTCAAAGGAAAAAAAAAAAAAAAAAAAAAAAAAAAAAAAAAAAAAACCTTATAAAGCAAATAATAACATGAAAATTCATTGGGAACGGGGGGGGGAGATACTACAAAATGAGATTTAAATTTTTAGTTCAACAAAATCAAAAAAAGTTGTTATAGTTTGTAAATTAACAAGGAATCTTGTTCTTGTCCAATTTATTTTAATTTATGATGGGAAAATAATAAAGAACTGTCTGTAAATCCTTTCGTGACAAAATTAATAAATTTTTATAAGCTATTCAAAATAGCACTATAAGGATAGTAGAATGGCCAAATACTAAAAGAAATGAGAACTGGTTGTATCGAAAAAAGATTCGATACAACCAGTTGTCATATAAATACTAGAAAGATAAAACTTTTTTTTTTTTTTAGAATCGATCGCAAAGAAGAAGAGAAAGCTTCAGTGCTTCAGAATTAAGAATTCCAAATCATTTTGACCAAAGGAAATGTTCTTGAAATTCACATAAAGCTTACTTTACAAATCTTATAGACGATAATGAAGGAAATAATATTATTTTAATTTACTAACCGTTATTATTTCATACAATAACTCTTCAATCATAGTATGATGAATAGTAACGATTAGATTTATTTTTCGTTTAAATTTGCTGATAAAGTCAATAATAACGTATATTAAACTTAATTATTGATAATAACTTGATTATTAATAATTAACGCATTCATTCATTCATTTTTACTCCCATGTACGAAGCACTGTTATCGCGAAAAGTTTCGGGTATTATATTTGAATCGAAATATCCATTTAACCCTTCACGAATCCATTTGCGTGACGTCTGCACGTAAGCACAGAATAAAGGACTCTTTTTTTTTTTTTTTTTTTTTTTTCCAAAATGAATTGTAAAATGGATTTTTCCGTGATGTCTGTACGTACGTATGTATGTATCTTGTGTAACTCAAAATCGATTAGCCGCAGAAAGTTGAAATTTTGTGTATGCGATTGCTATAACATCTGCTTGAGCACCTTCATTTTTTATTGCAGTCATCAGTACCAAATTAAACATGTCATTAACTTGTAGCTTCTTCCATGTTCAATCAGATATGCAACATTAATATATTTTGCTAAACAAGTAATAATTGCCAAATACAGATGAGGCCCACCAACGGCCGAGGGGTAAAATCGCTGAGCACTGTTAGTTCTGTCCAAGGTTCGAATCCCGCAAACGGTTGACTGCCTGGGTGTTTTCGTGGTTTTTCCCATATGTAACGCGTATACAAACCAGTTTCCATCAGAAAGTCCTCCGCGAAGGCATTCTTCCATCTCTTAGGCAGATAGCCCTTGAAGCTTTGTCGTAATACATAACCCAAACAAAATGCAGCAGATTCTTGTGATGCATTTTCATTAAGAACAAAAAAAAAAAAAAAAACATTTCAACAAAAGGGTGTCCGAATTATTGTGCCAGTTACTGATTAACAGTTTTTGAGCAAATTATATATATATGTGTAGTGCCGATCGCTTGGAGCTGTGATGAAAACCAGATGCCGTGACGTCATTCTCTCTACGAGCTGCGAAGGCGCCAAGCAAAAATTAGGAAAATTACCGTTTTGAGATGATAGACGATTGACGTGAAAGCAGAGACGCTGCTTCTGTTCAAAAAGAACTTTGACGAATCATTACTTGTTTAATTCTCTTAAATGTTAAATTTATGTAATAATCGTTTGTCTAATTAAAATGTCTTTCGTTAATTAATTTGTTCATCGTTTAAAATCCCCACAAAAATTTTCTCAGAAGTGGGATAGCAATTAAGCACCCGAAGGAACTGTAGTTTTACCTGCTTTCCTGGATTACTACCAGTTTTGAAGAATAACTGTTGCTGTGCTGGACTGTTTTACGATGTATAATCAACTATGTTTCGAACAAAAACCTCGTCAAACTCCTAGGAATGTATGCTGATTTACCTGAACTGAAACTGCGTAATAGTGAGTAAATAGTGTGCGGCTCTATTAAAGACTGGAATTAATTTTAATAATACTGGATGTCAAGTGTCAAGACGTGAATTGTGGCCAAAAATCCATCGGACATAACCTGATTCTACTCGCCTTTTGTCGACACCATTTGTGATCCATTGGATGGTATGGAAGTAATTTGTTTTGTTTCTGTTTCCGGATTATAGAGCCAGGAACATCGTGGATTACCATTATATGAAGTGAGTGATTTTCTCAATTTTATTAACTATGTTTCTAATTGATGTGCCGGGAATGGAAGATGTCCTGAAAAGTGAAAAAGCGCATAATATAAAATTTTTACACATAATAATATTTAACGATGTGGGCGACAGAAATAATCGAAAAAGGTTAAGACAATTTAGTGGTTTCTCTTTAGAAGAGAATAGTAAAGAACTTAATGAAAAACTCGAAAAAATCAAACAAGATTTTCAGGCTTATGAATTAATTTCCATTGCCAATGTTTTATGCATTGATAGCTCTGGCACACAAGATGACTTAGCAACCCGAATTGTTTCTTATCTAAATAATTTAGAATTGCTTAAAAATAATGTAATTTTAGAAGAAAGTGAAAACGAAAGTGATTTAGAGGGTGTGGATGGTGGGGATAAAAATGAAGTAGATGATAATGTTCGAGATGAAACGAAACTAAGAAACAATTCTGGTGCCACAGTGAGACAACTTCCTTCCCAATGTGCTAATGATAATATTCTTAGTACAATTGAAAATAAGTCGAATGTATTTCATAACTGTAGCATAAATGTTACTATTGAAGACATCAAATCTTTTGTTGCTCAATTTGATGGCCAAAACCACGAAAATGTCAGTAGTTGGGTCGAAAGTTTTGAAGATGCAGCTACCATTCTTCAGTTAAATGATTTACAAAAACTGATTTTTGCTAAACGCCTAATGACAGGCAAAGCAAAACTATTTGTTCTTAGTGAACCAAAGTTGAACTCGTGGCAAATTTTTAAGAATGCTATTCTTGATGAATTCCGGTCCAGCTGCAATTCGGCCGAACTGCATGAGTTATTATCAAAACAAAAAATGAAGAGCAATGAAACATTTGATGAGTTTTTTTTAAATATGAAAAGAATTGCTAAAAATGGTCAAATTGAAGATGTTACTTTAATACGATATGTTATAGATGGTATACCAGGCTCCGCGTTTAAAAAATCTTGCTTGTATGGGTCACAAACATTAACTGATTTTAAGAACAAATTGAAACTTTATCAACAGATATGTGATGATGAAGAAAACTCGCGAACGTCTAAAACAAAATTTGAAAGTAAACAAAAAAATTGAATCTAAGCATAAATATGACTCAAAAAATTCTGTTAACCAAACAAAGCGTAACGTAACCCATAGTCGAGGAACAATTCCTGAAATTAAACGTAATACAACCTGTTTCAACTCCGGTGAAAGCGGTCATATTTCCAAACAATGTGTTCATAAAGATAAGGGAGTCAAGTGTTTTAAATGTAAAGAATTTGGGCACCGAAGTTTCGAATGCTCAAATATGAATACGAAACCAGAAGTATCAACCGTGAATATTGATGTAGTCTCGAAGTTGACCAAAGAAGTAAAAATTAATGATGTATATGTAATCGCGTTAATAGACACAGGAAGTCAAACTACTTTGTTATGTAGATCGACTTTTGATAAACTGAATATCGAAGGCCTCGTGCCCGTAAGTTCAACGCTGAGTGGGTTCGGTAAATGTCAAGTAAAACCTCTAGGTTTCTTTAAAGGTAATATTAAAATTAATGATTTCCAGTGTACTGCAGATATTTGTGTTGTAGACAACAATGTAATGACACATGAAGCCATTTTAGGCTTAAACGTAATATTAAAAGGTGAAATATTAATAAATGAAAATGGGGTTACCATAAAAAGTAAGTCACAGAGTGTAGAGAAAGTAAATATTGTATCTGTTTTACCTGTTGACCTAGCTAGTAACGAAGAAGAAATAAACATTGCACCTAGTGTTCCAAACTACTTTAAAGAGACTGTTCAACAGTTAGTTTCGAACTATATGCCATGTAAGACCAAATCTACGGACATACAGTTAAAAATTTTTGTTAAAAATAACGAACCAGTATCGCATCAACCGCGGAGATTACCGTTTGCGGAAAAGAAAATTGTTGAAACCCAAATATCCGAATGGCTAAAGTCAAGAATTATAGAACAGAGTTCTTCGGAATATTCCAGCCCATTGGTCATCGTTAAAAAGAAAGACGGGACACCAAGAGTTTGCGTTGATTATCGTCGTTTAAACAAAGTTGTCGTAAAGGATAGATTTGACCTTCCCCTGATTGAGGATATCCTAGACCGCCTTCAAGAAGCACGTATTTTCAGCACTATTGATCTCAAAAATGGCTTTTTTCACGTGGACGTCGAAAAGGAAAGTCGGAAGTACACATCATTTGTTACGCATGAAGGACAGTACCAGTTTTTGAAAGTGCCGTTTGGACTCTGTAACTCACCAGCTGTATTCCAGAGATTCATAAATACCATTTTCGGACCGTTAGTTAACGATGGCATCGTTTTGCCGTACATGGACGATATCATCATTTTGTCCGCCTCATACGAAGAGGGAATCGAGAGGCTGAGTCAATCTAGCGAGTGAATACGGGTTGGAAATAAATTTTAAAAAATCCCAATTCTTAAAGAAACGAATTGACTTTTTAGGTCATGTCATAGAAGAGGGTAAAATTTTCCCATCCACTTTGAGGACGCAAGCTGTTATAAATTTCCCTGAACCATCTAATTTAAAACAGATCCAAAGTTTTCTTGGGCTGACAGGATATTTCAGAAAATTTATTAATAAATACTCTATAATTGCCAAGCCACTTAGTGACCTGCTAAAAAATGGTAATAAGTTCGAATTTGGTGAAGAACAAAAGATTGCATTCAATCGTTTGAAATCAGCGCTAGCTGAGAAGCCTGTACTTGCAATTTATAACCCTAATTATGAAACCGAACTACACACAGACGCCAGTATAGAAGGATATGGGGCGATTCTAATGCGGAAACCTCCAGGTGATAGCAGTTTTCACCCCACTTATTTTATGAGTAGGAAAACCTCTGATGCAGAGAAAAAGTACTCAAGTTATGAGTTGGAGGTCTTCGCGATCATGGAAGCACTGAAAAGGTTCCGTGTTTACCTTTTGGGAATTTCATTTAAGATAGTGACGGACTGTTCAGCATTTCAACGGACGATGGAAAAAAGAGATTTAGCGACGCGTGTTGCTCGTTGGGCTCTGTTGTTACAAGAATTCGATTATGTTATAGAGCATCGTAAAGGTGTTAGAATGCCACATGTAGATGCTCTAAGTAGAGCTCCTGTAAACGTCTTATGTATTTCTGTTGAAAATATCTTACCTAAATTAAAACTTGCTCAAGAAAATGACACTGAAATAAAAACCATTAAGGAATTATTGAAAACCTCAAGTTATGAAAATTATTGTAATAGAAATGGCGTACTATACAAGTTTATTGACGGTAAAGAATTGATAGTCGTACCGGAAAGTATGCACACTGAAATCATAAAAGATGCTCACGAGAAAGGGCACACCGGTATCAAACATACAGAGAAACACCTGGATGAATATTATTTCATTCCCAAACTTCGGCAAAAGATAGAAAACGTTATCGCGAATTGCGTTCATTGCATCTTAATAAATCGCAAAGCAGGGAAAAAGGAAGGATTTTTACATCCGCGATTCAAGGAGGACATTCCGTTGCATACTTATCATATAGATCACTTGGGTCCTCTGGAAAGTACCCATAAAAACTACAAGCACATATTAGTAGTGGTCGACGCCTTTACCAAATTTACTTGGATTTATCCAACAAAATCTACGACCTCAGCCGAGGTGATAGCAAAGTTAGAGAATCAGAAGGCCATTTTTTGAAGCCCTTGTCAGATCATTTCTGATAGAGGAACGGCTTTCACATCCAGTGAGTTTTCTGACTGCCGTGCTAAAGAAGATATTAAACATCATCTAATCACCACAGGCCTGCCGAGAGCAAATGGACAAGTCGAACGAATCAACCAAGTCATTATATCAGTATTAGCGAAACTGTCCTTAAAAAAACCAACCGAATGGTATAAACATACACACGAAGTTCAGAGAACGCTTAACTCAACATATCAAAGAAGCATTAACACTACTCCGTTCGAATTACTCTTCGGTACTAAAATGAACAGTAAGGGCACCGATCAGCTCAAAAAACTGATAGAAAGTGAGTTTCAATCTCAATTCGAGTCTCAAAGAGAAGAATTACGAAAGCAAGCCAAGAGGCAAATTTTCCAAGTCCAACAGGAAAATAAAAAGACATATAATGCCAAAAGAAGACAAGCACAGCCGTACAAAGTTGGTGACTTAGTGGCAATCAAAAGGACTCAATTCGGACCACACTTAAAATTAAGAGCGAAGTATTTCGGACCTTATAAGATCAAGAAAGTTAAGGGTGGTAACACCTATGACGTAATAAAGGAAGGATGCCATGAGGGTCCCATATGCACCACCACATGTGCCGAATTCCTCAAGAAATGGACGGCGCTTTAAAATTTTTCACGAACACTTATTTCTGTTACTGTATATATTTGCTTGTTGCTTTTTTTTGTATTTTGCAGTGTCCTGGAGGGCCAGTCCACCCTCGGATGGCCGAAATGTAGTGCCGATCGCTTGGAGCTGTGATGAAAACCAGATGCCGTGACGTCATTCTCTCTACGAGCTGCGAAGGCGCCAAGCAAAAATTAGGAAAATTACCGTTTTGAGATGATAGACGATTGACGTGAAAGCAGAGACGCTGCTTCTGTTCAAAAAGAACTTTGACGAATCATTACTTGTTTAATTCTCTTAAATGTTAAATTTATGTAATAATCGTTTGTCTAATTAAAATGTCTTTCGTTAATTAATTTGTTCATCCTTTAAAATCCCCACATATGTATTGTTACTTTTTTTTTCTGACACCAGTTGTTACGTTATTTTCTTCCTTCACATTCGTACGGGGTTCGAGTGGATTTGGAGTAAATAACAACGACACTACTTGATGAAGTATCGAAACACACTTTATTGGCCAGTAATTTGAGGACAACTTCAAAATCTCGTTTACAGTCATCGAACTGTTATAAACACGCTGACACGTTGAGCGACACAGCCTTCATACTGTCAGGCAATGGAGGCAGCTTCACTGCAAAGCACATGAGTACAGTTCCCGACTCTTTTCGACGACACTCTGCACTCGACGACACACAGAGCACAGCTCTTCTTCGGTTCAGTCGTTCCCAGAGCTTAAGACACTCTCTCGACGATGCACTAACCGCAATACACTAGGAAACTCTTCGATGCACTCGTTACTCGGCACTCGCTGGCCGGCTGTCAACTTGATCGTCTCCGCTCGGACTAACTAGATGAGACACACTATCTCGAACTCTCGAGACACTCTCTCAATGACCGATTATCAGCTCGCTAAACTAGGCATACTCACTCACTCGCACTCGGACCAGCAGGGTTTATATAGCTTTCGGCTTGTGCTCGAGAACATTGCGGGCTAAACCGGTAAGAATTCGTTCCAGAAGATTCTCCATTAGTCCATGGCATATCGCCAATTTTGTCGCCAAACGGGCGATTTCTTGCCAAATGTGGCAACCCTTCTTTCCCTTGCCATTTTATGGCAATCCTAAAACTGCTTTGCGGCGAAACTATCTTACCGCGCCTATACATTTCGTAACAATATATATATTTATATATATATATGATATAACAAAATACGATAGCTGCTTTAAAAGAATAATTGGCGACCTCAAAATTAACATTCTAGATTTGGTGCTTTACTCCTAAATTCATCTGTTCTCCTAAAATAGAGATTTTTCTATGTAACGTAACGCTATTGGAAAAGGGCAACTAAAACTAATATTAACCAATCATAGCTTGTCTCTATTATCGCAGCTACTCTGGTACCTCTGGCGAACTAATTACGTTATTATTCTAATATCTTCCACCTTACTATATCTCCTCGCTTCGCTTTTGTAAAATGCCTGCGTCATTTCTTGTTAAACCAATGTACAGAGAAATTTATCATATTTCATTATGATTGAGTCACAGAAATGTATCGGATTTCATTGTGATTGGATAAATATCTACTGAGATGATTTTATATGCGTGGAAACAAAGATTGGAAATTCTTCAAGTTCATGTTTTGTTATCTTCATCTGTAAGCCTTCACCAAAAGCCACGATGACTGCAAGCTGATTCCTCTTCTATGCTTCAAAAATATTACATATATATATCCACTTCTTATCCGGCTTAAAAATCCTTAACCGTCCTCTATTTTCGTAATCGTTGGTCGTAGTCGCATACTTCCAGTTACCAACTTCCAGTTACCAAAGTGTTTTAATGATGAAAATATTCATATTTTGGAAATGTCGAAATAAAAAAAAAAATCCACAAATAACGAACGAATCTATACTAGTGTGCAAAACTTAAGCAACAATATAAATTTTAATCAGATAGCCATGAAATTGCAGAAAAGAAGTTCTTGCGATGAACACGCAATTCAGTAGAAAGTTCATACGTATGCAAATGTCAGGAACAAAACGTCACAGGCGACGTGAGCGTACGCAAAACAGGTGCGGTCGGCGGGCTCAACTTAAGTCTACAATAAAAGGAAGGACGTAGACGCAATTAAAGACATTCACTGCAAGTACAAGTGAGTTCTTTTGTGAAATATGGCTAGAAGTAATCACCTGGATGACTTCACACACCTGGAAGAATGATGGAAAAGCTGGAGGAAGGGCATAGTGTGACCAGTGTAGCTATAGAATTCGGGATGAACAAAAGTGTCGTTTCGCGCGCGCTTGGGAAACCTTCCGAACCATAAGTACAGCTGTTAGAAAGGTTGGTGGTGGCCGACCCAAGAAAACAACTGCTGTGGATGACCGATATATCGTCTTGCAGGTAAAAAGAGCCCGAAACCAGTCAGCAAGCGCCATAGCTCAACAACTGTATACAGCAACAGGGCGACAAGTGTCGCAGTTTTTTGTGTCTAGACGCCTTCACAAAGGTAGCCTATTCGCCCGCCATCCTTTATGCTGCATCCCTTTGAAAATTGGCCATCGACGACACCGTTTAGAATGGTGCAAGGAGCACAAAAACTGCGCATCTCATCAATGGAGTAGTGTTCTCTTTATGGATGAGTGCTACAAACAATTCTCAATGCCAGCTGATTTGGAGAGAGGTCGTTTCATCCCAGTAATGGTTTCATTCCAGGATCCCAGGATAGTTTCATTCCAGTAACATCACGGAAAGAGACCGTTACGGTGATCCTATAGATTTCGTCTGGGGTGGCATTATGCTGAACGGGCGCACACAGCTCCCTATTTACGACGGAGTTTCTACAACCGGAGATCGCTATTGTCAGGAGGTGATCCTTCCCCATACGCGTCTGTTCTGTGGTGCCATTGGAGCAGACCGATTTTATGGATGACAATGCACGGCTACACCGGACTCCTGCTATTCAGAAGCTACCGAAAAGTGAAGATATCACTCGAAAGGATTGGCCAGCGTACTTCCCTGATTTAAATCCAATAGAACATGTGTGAGATGCTTTGGGAAGATGGCTTGCGGCATGATTACATTCTCCGGGAACACCGAACAACTGAAACAGATAGTGATTGAGGAATGGACACTCTTACCTCAAGATCTATTGGACAGTCTGGTGCTGAGTATGGAGAGACGGTGCGAAGCAACCATTGCAGTAATGGGAGGGCATATCCCATGCTAAGGAATATCTGCTTGTTGTTCTTCCTTTTGTACAGAGAGTCTTGTGTAACGATACTATAAGTCCAATAAAGCCTTTTTTGTTTCATTTCATACTGTTTGCATTGTATTCATTTTTGTGCACCCATGGTTTCGTCATCGTTTAAATACAAACTGCTGTCTCACATTTCTGAATTTCATGTCTCTCAGAAGATTTCTCGTGGAGTTATGGCAAAAAGAACACCTGTTGCTTAAGTTTGCACACCAGTGTAACTTTTAATGCAATTTCCCGGTTCCTATACTTATATTTGTGAAAGTTTTACACTCGTTATGAAAAAATAAAATACTGAGAAGTTTGTCCCAAAAATTGTTTGACAAAAATTGACTGCGATAGCTAATTTCAAAATTTTCAATTTTTGATGTCATTTTCAGCTTGCCTTGAGGGATCGGTTATTCAAGTTAGAATAATTCGAGGAAATAAGTTTAAATTTTAAGTGTAGCAAAAATGTGTATAATTTAATAGTCCATACAGGGAAGTCATATGTTGTCCACATCAGATTTTTCTTTTAAAATTTATTTTCTTCACGCACATTCTTACTCATCCCGTTAGAACTCGCCCTTCATAAATGCAAGTAATCAAAATTCCACTTTATTAAAATAATAAACTAGTTTATTTCAAACAACTATTCTACATGACTATTTTGTTGCTTGCCTTAGCAAATTTAATTTCTCTCTATTGTCTACCAAATTATGCATTTTGTTTTCTATTGCTGCCTACACAAACTAATTAAATATTTAAAGTTATAGTTTCTATTCAGTTTTAACTGACACTCATCTTCATTTTAAAACATATAATAAAGGTGTTGGGAACGGTAATGGTTAAAGAACCTGAAGACAAAAGAATATAGCTCGCTAAATTCATTCAAAGCTTTTTCATTTGATCTAATGATGAAAATTGTTGAAGTATATTTCCTTTAAGCTCACGAGGTAAATATTTGAAAATGATGTAACAAATTTATAAAATAATATTTAACGGCAACTGTATATTAATAATTTTAGTTTGAAATAAAAAAAGAATTAGGATTTGGCTAGCTAATGCTTTTTTTTGGGGGGTGCGGTATCCTTTTTTTTAAAGAAATATCAAATCTATACGCAACTTAAACAAAACAAAATAAAACTAAAATTGCAATGTTATTAAAAACTTTATATAATGTTAATAAAGAATGTTACTAAAATGAGACCAAAGTTTTAATCGATTAACTTAATTAACTAATAAAAAAACTGAAAGATTTCAGATTTTAAATTACGTCTAAAAGGGCGTTTTTTTAACGTTTTGTGTCTTACCTTTATTCATTAAATATCATTTTCCACGTACTCAAACTATAAAATTCAGTTTAACAGCAATATCGCAAATATTAATTTTAAAATGGGTATATCTTTAGAATTTCCGATACAGAGTCTCGCGCGTTGGAGATAAAAATGTTTTTTTTTTTTTTTTTTTCGTTGTGTTGCCATTGCTCGCTTTGAAATCGTTTAGTTTTTTAATCAAAAATTCGTTAAAGTGTTACAAAATCTGAAATCGATAATAAAACAAATTTCAAAGTCAAATTAGGGCTTCCACATGCTCATATTCTATGGAAGATTACGTTATTCAAATTTTGATGGTTCTAATTACCATTGTTTTATCCCAATGCGAGAAACATACATACATTTATGCAGATTCTTTATTATTTAATTTCCTTAAATATAAGACAGGGCGATAATATGTGGTGGCAACGATCTGAAAAGTGATACAGCCTTTTAAAGTTTTCAACGCAAAATACCAAAACGAAATTAATAGTCCATCAGGACAAATTACCCCCTTTGGACTAATAATAATAATTAACGAAGAGGAGACTTCTAACAAAGGTATATGAAAGAAACTGAACTTGATAAGTAGTGAAAAATAATAATAACAAACTCTGTCACGAAAATCTGACATCATAAAATGTCTTATCTGTATCGCTGTTATCGACCTGTGTCTACATTAAAAACATGATATTTAATTCAGTTCTAATATTGTCAGAAAGCAGTGCACCTGTTGCGTCCTCACGCGAAGGAGGATTAAACAGCCAATCTGTCTCAACTCAGCTCCAGGCTTCTCTTCTTCTGCTAATAGTAATAAAAGTAGGCAAAAAAGTAAGTTCTACGTCGAATAAATAGCCTAGCAACGATTGCGGTTAATCATTTGATTTCCTTGACATGCATAGTGATCTCCATCATATACCAGTGGCCAATTATAGGAAAGATATTGACCTCTTTCGTAGTTGATGCTGCTCGCTTTTCTTCTCATTTGACAAAAGAAAACCATTTCATTGAATGCCTATATTATTCTGGACTATTCCATACTTTCGACTGAAATGCAGAATCTCTCAAGTATTTATTTAACTTAACAAACTAAAGAGAAATTTATATTGAAATTATTTATAACCATCTGTGTCAAATTTTATTAGCCCAAAAGGGCTATTAGTCTCGAAATGGGATTTTGCGTTGAATCATTATAAACGGTGTATCACTTTTCAAATTATTGTCATCAAACATAATCGCCCTGTATTATTTTCAAATATATTAAATAATGAAGAGTCTGCATGAATGTATGAATGCTTTTCGCAGTGTGGAAAAAAGACGGTACCTAGAGCCATTAAATTTTGAATAATGGTGTCCTCTACCCGAACATGTGCACCTGGAAATCAGAATTTTGAATTTTAAATTTGCATATTTTGTAAAACTTTAATGAATTTTTGATTAACAAATTCAAAGATTTCAAAACAAGCAGTAGCAACACTGTACGGAATATATATATATATATATATGTGATGTATCAGCTTTTGTCCGGAATAAATAGACTGGTGAAGAAATATAGATGTAGTTGTAGCTTAAATTATCAGACGATAAGTTTAAAAAACAGGATCCATTTATTATTGGTCAGGAGAAATAGCGGTTACAATATCATATTTCCGGAGTAAATAAAAAAGAATTACTAATAACTTTTTGTATGAAGTTTACTGCATCGTTACATTAAAGAAAAGACCCCGATATTCCTTTGCGAGTCCTTTTATAGCCTCTGGAAAGGCGGAGCTTCCAAGAAATGACGTCAGCCATTCCAGTTCGCTTTAAATATCTCCAGAACATTCTATAACTGTATGTGTAGAAAAGGCGGTAAAAACAACTTGACTACGGGGCTGTGGATTTAATTCCACGTACTTTCAAATAAGAGACTGTCGCCATTAAAAAATGAAAAGAACATACAGTTAGAATTTTAAGTGTATTTTTGACTATGGAATTTTATTATTACACACACAGACACACACACACATATATATATATATCTCGCGCGAGAGACTGTCTATTGAAAATTCTAAACATATGCTCTTTTTAAATATCTGGAGACTTTATTGTTAAAGTGAATTTGTGGCGTAAGTGCGAAAATTTTGATATTTGATAAATGAAGTTAACACACAAACGTTAATAATAAAAAGACAAAATAAAATTTTGCTAGCCATCTTACTAAGAAAACTTATCAATATGATAAATTGAGAAAGATTGAAAAAAATATATATAACTGTATGCCAACACTTAACACTGCATCGGAAATTCTTAATTTTTTTAATTTAAATAAATACTTTGTGATTTTGCTGTTGAATTGCATATGGTGTAAGAGCGAAGAAAATTATGTTTAACAATGCAGCTAGAAAGGCAAAACAAATGGGTTAGCAGAAGTGAGTGCAACGGCAGATTCAGTAGACTGTGAGCTCAGCCACAGCGTAACAAAAACGTTTTAGGCGACAAATTCTTTTGGGCGACCGTTAAAATCTGAAAATCTTTCAGATTTTTTTTTTTTTTTAATTTAAATCAGATTATGAGACAAAGCTGAAATATAGGATACGTTTTAGCGGGATTCAAATGGCTATTGCTGAATTACCGACTTAACTACCATTTAGGATTAAAACACTTTTTTAAATGAACGCACAGAATGTAGAAATAATTCCTAAAATTTATTTAATCACAATTTCGGTTTAACAAGCTAAAACGAAACAGACTCAGAGCCGCTGTCTTGGAAAGGGACAGCAGAAGTAAAGCAGTTTAACTTGACAACATGCAGTTCTTAACATGGTAACTTCAAATTCAACTCAAAATCAAAAATATTAACTAAATCCTCAACAGGATGACATCTTTCGCTAAAATCAAAGCAATAATATTTTTCATACGGTCATAATCAAATTTCAAAATAAAAAATAGTAACTAAATTCTCAACAGGATAACTTCTTTCGCTAAAATCAAAGCAATAATCTCTTTCTCTAAAATAATTAACATACGTAGGAAGATCCAAAAGTGATCGATCTCTCTCTCTCTCACACACATACACCAGATAAAAAAAGTTTGTCTAGTTTTACGTTTTGAAAATATTAGCACATATTTTCCGAATCTGCAGTTATATCTAGAGAAGATCATTTTATATCTGCAGGTTTATGTTATTTTCTATAGCAATTAAAATTCACGTAGATTGAATGTGTAAAAGAAAAGAATTATTATTCTCTGAATATCCTGAAATTTAACTTGTATTTTAATATTCATTAAGAAGTTGCCTCTGAGTGTATTAAACACGAAAATTACTAGAATTTTCGATTACTGGGTTTAAATGCCTTATTTTGATAGGATTTCTTTTTTAAAGTACATAATTTGCATTTAAATTAGTTGAGAGAAACGATTAGAATACTGTAATACTTTGTTTCTAAACTGTTTTTATTTTGATATATATTTAGGAGAATTTTAAAAAAAATTTTGTCTTTGAATGCGTTAATGTAGGTATACATTTCTGATATTCTGAATGCTATGTGTTACTATATTATCATAAATCTTCATATTTAAATAAGTTATGTATTGCTGTTGTTGTATCATACCCTATTTGTCTGAGAATCAGATCAAGTCCGGAAGACTTAAGACGCTCCAAGAATTAAATTTTGGTTGGAGTAAATTTGATCTTTAAAGTAGCCAATGCACGAAAGGATATGCGAAGATGTGGTCTTTGATGCACCACGGACGAAAACATCATGGAGAAAACAACGCAAGGCAAAACCGTCGTGCTACAAAACATCGTGGGAGAAAATAAAGCAAAGAGAAAACATTGCAGTTCTAAATACGCCTTTTCTACTCCTCCTTTTACATTAACAGAAATATTTATCCTACAGTAAAAGGCAGCACAATTATACGGAGTTTTAAGATCCTTCGATTGACTCTCCAGGAACTGGCTTTCTGCTATAAACAAATTTCTGAAGAAATTTCCTTCTCCTCGAGGGTGACAAAGACTTCACTTTAATGAATCAATGTTTTATAATATGAAAATTTTCTAAGTTATTACAGTGAGATTTTTAAATTCCTTTGTGAAAGATTTCTTTCTTAATTTTTCTAAGCTGTTTAAATAAGACTGCAGAAATTAATTTCTTTTCATTGTCCATTTCTGAAAGCAATGCATTAAAGCAAAATTAGATGTGATTAGGATAGATAATTAAATTAGATGTAATTAGAGGGCTAGATGTAATTTTTGAATTTCTAAAAACAAAATAAAGTTGGAAAACAAAATAAGCCTTGTTTGCAGAAGTGAAATGCATTAATTTAAAATAAAATTATACTTTCGAATAAAGTTTATCGGTGTGGCTTAAATATACATTTCGATTTACAGCAATTTTCATTAAATTTTATTCTGCAATAGGTTAAATTCTCTTAAAATGCAGTTTGCAATTCAGTTTCTTTATAAAATGATGTAACTTGTACTTTTGGAGACAAATTAATATTGATTTACACAATTTTCTCACAAATGAGACTAACTTCTTTCATACATAAGTAACAATGAAATGAAATTCTCTTATTTTTATATTGTTATCATTTAAAAAATTTATGTATCTATTTGAAAAATTAATATGATAATTATATTCTCTTAATCTCTCAAGAAAGAAATACTTTTTCATAATCGGTTTTCATATTTTTCTTAATGCATAAAGTGAATACGAGCTAGTTTCCCTTAAAAGGTCCTCTACCAAGGCATCCCTTCTCTTAGGTAGGCAGCCCTTACGTGTTTTGCCATAGTCAAATAACCTAACCTTAACTAAGAAATATTTTTCTCTAATTAAATCTCTTAATAAGGAAATTTGGTTACATTAACAACACAGCTTAATTATATAAGATGTAAAAGCATGACATAATTTACGGGAAGAAAGATCTCATATACTAAATTTTAAAAATAATCTCGGAACTTTACATAAAGGATACATGTAGAAAGTTGAGTATTGTAAAGTAATATGCCATTTGTAAAATTATAATTATTAAATATCTTATTATATGTAACTAGAACTTGGTTATGGAAGTATGGCATCATATGTAATGTGAAGCTAAGTACCACTCATGGACATAAGTAATTATTTTGTGAAATTAATGTTGAAAAATAGCAGAGCACGATGAAAGTACTGCAATAAAATGCATAAAATAAGTTCCGTCTTCATATTACCTATTAATATCAAAAACAACAAAAAAGAAGTGAATTATATCTACCAAATAAAACAGACTCCCTAAATTAAAATTCCTAAGCAGCGAGACAAAGAATTGAGATAAACTTTTGATGATGCACTTGTTTCCGCACACTTGGTAATACTTAAAAAGTTAAACGATTGGCAGTACATTATTAATTTTTGTTCATAGCTTTTAAATTATGCTTTTATTACTTTATATTAATTATTACTGTTCACATTCACATCAATATACAATAAACAATGCTTACCTGAAAATTTAGCTGTGACAATATGTTCAGCTAGCAGAAGGGACAGGGCTAAAAAAAAGTCACTTAATCCTCGAGACGAAAAAACGCTATACTTTTTCTCTTTGGTCAGCCACTCTTGAAAGCACTCGGTATGGTAGAATGTGCATGCATTCATTAAAAAATATAGTTCCATGATTTCTTAGTATCACACAAAGTAAAAACGTGCTCTAAACTATCAGTATTTTTAATTAAAAAAAATAACTAAAATCGCTATCTGTTAGCGTAAAAAAATAATTTATTCATAGAAAGGTTTTCTGAAACATTTAACAATGAGTTGGGAGAGCAAGGTCCCATTACAGAAGAATTACGTGAGCATGGTCAGGGTGGGAGAGACTGAGAAATTTCTTGATCACATTAAACATTTGCTGTGACATGTATGTGACATCCGTGCGATATTCAATCCACGTCAGGATGTGACATTCTACTGTGGTCACAAATGCAATGTAAAGACGATGTAACATTGAGATGTCACTGCAATGTTATAGCAACTAAGTGTGCTATATGGGACAATATACACTAGAAGTAAAAACTAGCTTGAGAATGCAAGAAAATTAAAGTTAGGCTCTCAAGCTAACACTAAGTTAATTTTTCACTAGAACTGGCACCTCAAGGCTGAGAATCGAATGTAGGGTATATTCAGAAATATAGGTCTTGTATGTTTAGTTCCTACAAGTAGGATGCAGATTAGCTGGCAGTGTTGCACATGTCATATGAGAACACACGCTCTCATATCAGTAAACCTTGCTGGAGAGCAGAGCGGAGTTTGTTTTAAAATTTTGGAAAGAATGTAATGAGTAATAGTTTCTTCAAATAATACTAAAATATATCTAATTGTATTAAACTTCTTGAAAACTAAAATGAATATGTTAAACGTATGGAACTCGTTCTAAACTATTCTCCTTCCAGATACCTAGAAGGTGGTTATGGAAGTGACTACAATATTCCATCTGTAAAAATCAAGAAAATTACAATCTAAAATTTGTGAAGGTTGAATTAGGGTTAGGTTTAGAATTTAAATACCTTATCCAGGCTAGTTATCGATGGTTTAAGCCTTGTTATATGATAGTTAAGTTTTGCAAGGGAAGATGTAGGATTCTCCTTGGTTTCATTAACTAGTTATTTTAATTTTAGTATCTTTTCTAAATTCTCTTATTTTCCCTCGCATTTCTCCATTAAGATAAAAATTAACTAGGAGAATGACAATATTTAAATGGTTGAAACGAAATGGTTAGACAGTTCACTGTTGAAGAGCAGGTTTGCTATTTTGTCTTTTGGGTATTAATCTTTGTAGCAGCTATGCATTCTAGCCGTCTAGCTAGTATTTTGCCGATGTAGGTTTCTGAGTCAGCCTGTTAGATTAAATTAAATTGTGGGAGCCCTGGCGACCTTCCTGCGTACCATGAACATTATATTAAAACTTGTAATTGAAAAAATCCACCTTTATTTTCCTTGACGACATAACAGTAACTAGTGAAAATATCAACGGGCATATTAAATATTTAAACAAAGTTTTCATATTTCCTGCTTCAAAGTAACCCCTCTCAACAGTCTGACCTTTAAAAAAAATTATTGTTCCATTGGATAATGACCCTTCCTAAACCCATACTCCAATACCCATACCCCCAGAAATACGTTATTTACATTAAGGTGATGTGACATTCTACTCAAAATTAGCTTCTCCACTTACACGGAATACTGGTTAATGCAACGTGTCTAAAACTATTAGTATAATTCATCTGCTTGTCTTGTTTTATGATGGGAATGATAAGAGCAATCCATTCTCTTGGAAGTTTACCAAATTTCCGAGAAATCCAGTTATTAAGATAAGTTTTGTTTTGCCAGTTTGACTCAAACTAGCTAGCATATGTCCATCAATTTCATCCAGCCTAGGCAATTTACTGAAAATCCTCTAAAAATAATAGCCAGTTCTTTATAACAAAAATCCTTATTAAAAAAGATACCAAGAATAAAATTCCTAATTCATCTTGCAATTAACAGCAAGGTTAAATGGATTACGGACAGCTTCGCTATCTCGGTAGCTGGACCACTCTCGTTTTGATAATGTATTCCCAATTTATTGGCGCTTTTGCTTTCACTACAGAAAGTACTGTAAGGGAATAAAGGAATTAGTCAATTAACTGTAAAGCAGGGCTTGTTCAGTATTACTTGGAAGTTTCCAAAGCTTAAAATTGGAAGTTCGAAAATCAAGTTTTTCACACACGTTAACCCAACTACTTGGCATAGGAAAAGTAAAATTTTTGCATTAAATGCATTGAGTGCAGTTTTCAGATAAGAAGATGGAGAGGCTAATATATCACCTTGAAGAACATTTGTTTGCTCAAAGAGAGGAGAAAGAAACTGTGAATAATGATTAAAACTGGGTTTGAACTGATTCTGTTAATCTGTAAAAATTATGGCCTTAGAAGTTGCTTTGAGGATTTAGCTTTAAAATACTGTCATTTATTTTTAATATCATGCATTGATAAATCTTGATGTAAAACGATGTCCAATAAGCTTTTATTTCAATGGTAATTTGTTTTATTGAAATTTCAGTAATTTTCACTGTTGTTTAATGTTTTATAGAATGTTTCAGTACTTAATCCTCCCCCCCCTCCATGTAGGTGATTACTCCCAATAGACTCCAGTATACCTCCCAGGCCCAATTGGTATAAATGTCTCAGCAGTAAAACGTAACATCTTAAGCCTTCCGGTTGTTATAAAAGCAGTGTGTTGTGGGCCCATTATTCAGAAAACAAAAAGCACCACAGTTCAGTAACAACTTATATAACAAAAGAAAAATTAAACTTCATAATTGTACCAGAAATTTTATTTGCTTATACAAATTATGGATCTACAACAAAATACATATTACAAAGTTCACAAGACATAATTCTTACTATACATCTACATGAATTATTTGCTGTATTAAAATCCAGTTCAAATAGCTCCATTTAAAATGTATAAAAATAAGTAACACATATGTAAAAAAATTTGTACATTCAAATATACAATAGAAAGGCTTTGAGCAAGAGCACTTCAACTGGATGTATTAAGTAACAAGCAACTTCAAAAATAAGAATACACACAACACACACAACACAACAACTAGTTCAAGCACAAAATGTCATAAGCAAGGCACAGCTGATACATATTTAATGTGTATTTAAAATAATGCATTTCCCCCCATTAATATAAAAAAGATTCAAGAAATAAGATAGTCTTTAGAAAGATTACTTTAATCAGAAAAACAACTGTTTCCTACATACAGTTTTAATATAAGTACTAAATATTTTTTTAATTTAACACAGTAATTTTTTAAATAACTAATAACTCTTAGCAACCAAAAAACAAAACATTTGGAACTAAGTTGAAAATTAAAATAGATCTTATCAAAATTAACAATGTATGAATACACACAACACAACACAACATATTATATACATAAATTAACACTGAATGCAATGATCTATGAAAGTCATGTTCTTATATAAAAGCTGTGATTCTAGGCAATGCCTGATTTTGATAACATAAAAAAAAAAAAAAAAAAAAAAAAAAAAAAAAAAAAAAAGGCAATGATAACACAAGATAACTGCATCATTTCAGTGTGGCTTAAAACATTCAAAACAGTTCTTGCTAATAATTCTTCTTTATATATACAATACCACACAAAACACCTGTTACAGCTAAGGCTACTGTTGCAATTTTTATGATAACATCATATGACTTCTCAAACAGCCTCTCCTAAAAATAACAGATATTACATAAGCCTTAAATATGCACATTCATAATTTCATTCTCAATGTTTAATTATGCAAATTATTGAATATACTTAGGATGATTACATATCTATAATTTTATGCACATGGTTATTCAGTTACATCAGTAACTTTATCTCAGACATCTTTAAAAAATCTGGTATAGCTTACAGAAGTAAATGAAAACATGAAATGCATATCAAATCAAAATGGTGTAATTATTATGAATATTTATAAAATTATTTAATTTACATGAAATTTTAGCAATATTGCAGACTTCAACGGAACTAACTGAAAACAAATCTTACATATAAATTCCATTATTTCATTCAACTGAGAGTAATTTGTTCAAATGCAGCAAAGAACACAACGGCTATCTGCTTAAAGGGATATTTTTGTAAAGGACTTCCTAATGCAGGCCTTGTATAGATAAGAAAAATGGGGGGGGGGAAGCCATGCCTGCATAAGAATGTTGAACTACCAGAGTTCAAGAGTCTCAACCATTTGGCTACTCATTTGACAGAACAGTCCTTTGTATAAATTGCCTAATTATCTGTTGGAGCAATCAATGCATAGCTTGCAATTTAAATTCACAACATTCAGCAAAAATTTCGACTAAAACTGTTTCTTACATCATTAAATACACATGACAGATCTATAATCCTGCATATAAGTAGCAATAAATAGAAATATATAAACAAAAAAAGGGAATAAAATTATCATTTTCAAAAAAAAAAAAAAAAAAAAAAAAAAAAAAAAAAAAAAAAAAATGCCTACTCACCCAACCACCATGTTCATAAACCCAACTACATATTCTGTCTACTACAAACTGACGAGACCATGTAAAAAGTTGCCAACCCAAATTCATCATGTTTTGTCTTAAACATCTTCTTAAAATATCACAACAAAAGAAAAATACTGCAACTAGGCGAGTTCTGTCTATACCATTTCTGAACACTTCCTCCAAAAATTGAAAAAACAATTCCTGGCTTAGAGTATTTATGTCGACCTGCAAATACCATTTAATTAGAACAGAAATGCATTATAATTTGAATTTAATACAAAGAACATGCACTCAGAAAAAATAAAATATAAATACTACATTCTACTCTACTTAATATGACTTACAGAAATATGCAATGAGATATACTGCAAGCCAAGAAGGATACATTTACAGTTGTATATACCATGGACTATCAAATGATGTATGCAGTATCATGCAAAATGGTGATCACTTGAAAGTGTCAGAGGTTTTATTTCATTGCATTCAAATTTAATTTCCCCAAACTTCAAATATTTGAAAAACTTTGTAAAATAATGAATAAATAACTAAAAAATACATTGATATGCAATGTCTATAGGAAAACAGATGACAAATTTTATTACATATGTTAAAAAAAAAAAAAAAAAAAAACTCAATAGCAATTGAATTGATATTTTAGAGAAAAGAACAACTACTATAACAAAGATTGAAAATAAATATTCCTTTTTTTAATTTTCTTTTGTCAATAATAGAAATTTAAACACTTTAAAGATGTTAAATAAATAAATTATTAAATCTGACAGAACACTGAAAATTCATTTAAATGAAATAAGCCATGTTTTAAGAATAACATATGCCTTTATCTTTTTATAAACAATTATAATTCTTTACAAATACAAGATAACTTTTCCAAAAAATTCAACTTGGGATTTATTTATTTCTCTAGACTGGAGATTCAAATATGAATACATCACAATAAAGTGTAATTAATAAATAATGGAAATGCTAAATGAATGAAAGACTGATATTTTTAAAAATATTACTACACAGAAAGATTTCAATACTGAATTTACAATGTTTTAACTAGAGGGAGGAACTCAAAATTTAAGAACATTTTGCCTTTTCAGAATGCATTCACTTTCCTAATTTGATAAAGAGTATTCAGTTTTGTTTCTGAAATTTGATAATCCTTCATACTGAGATAATTTTCTATCGTTGTTAGGATATGATTACTTTTCTAACAATGTTACTGCTTCAGTTGTTATATTAAACTCAGTTTAAAATGTTTAAGAATAATTTTAAAAAATTACATAAATTAAAGTACCATAATAAGTTTCTATTTTTTTACAGAAACCAACACATAAGCAATTTATTCATTTTAACTTCCTCAAAAAAAATCTGAAGCAGTTCATATTTTAAAGTTCGTCCCCAAAAGGGTTTGGTAAAGTATTTTTTTACCCTCTCGCTTAGTTCACAGTCTGCTGTTGCACTCACTCCGCTAACCCATTCTTTTTGTCTTTTTATTATTAAGCATCACTTTCTTCACACTTATACAATATACAATTCAACAGCAAAATTACAAAAAATTTTCATAGCAGTACACATGTAGAAATCCTGATGCAGTGTTTAGTATTGGTATACAGCTTTCCATTTTTCCAATCTTCTCTCACTTCATCATATAAGTGTTCAATTTTCTTGATAAGATAGCTTGCAAACTTTTTTTGTCTTTTTATTAGTACCATTTTTTGTGTTAAATTTATTAACCAGATATCATGTTCTTTGCATTTACACTATAAAAAATTCAATTCAACAGGAAACTCACAAAAATTTAAAAACAGCTTGTCTTTAGAATTTTCGATATGCAGTGTCATGCAAGAAAATAAAAATATTTCATTCCGTACAGTACTGTTGCTGTTTAAATCACCAAGTTTATTAATAAAAAATTCATCAAAGTTTTACAAAATATGAAGTATAAAATTCGGGCTTTTAGTTGCACATGTGTGGGTGGAGGATTCCTTCCTTCCTTCCTCAATGGCCCCACAGCCAAGGGTGGGCCCTGGCCTTCTCAAGAAGGTTTTTCCAGGTCAATCTTCTCCCTGCTAGAGTTTTCCAGTATTTAGTTTTTAAGACCAGTAGGTCATTTTCAAGGCTGTCTAACCATCTTAAGATTTTGTCTGCCTTTTCTCAGTGTTGGTCTGGCGTTGAAGACTTTTTTTTTTTTTTTTTGGTTGCACGGTCTTCACCCCATTCTGATTATGTGGCCTGCCCATTTTATTCTTTGGCATTTAATGAAATTAATGATATCAGGTTCATTATATGAGTCATTACATATTATATACACCATCTTTTTGAATTCCTCTGAAAATACTTCTTAAAACTTTTTTTTTCAAAAATGACCAACATGTCCTCATTCATGCATGTTTATTCCAAGTTTCACATGCATATGTCAAAATTGGTCTTAAAAGGCTTTTATACATAAAAAACTTCTTTTTTTCCCTTTGAATTGCACTTGATTTCATACATTTTCATATTCCATTGGAACATCTATTGGTTGCAGTAATTCTCTTTTTTATTTCTGTAGTAATATTGTTCCTGTAGTTAATTTCAGAGCCTAAATACATGAAGCGATCAACAGTTTCAAATTTATATTGCCCAATTTCTAAGTGAGTCTGTTTTAGTGCATGGCATATATTTTGTTTTATTTTCATTAATTCTCAGGTCTGTCCTGAGAGCCTCCTCCTCTAGAGATATAAAAACCTGTTTTAGTGCTGCTGGTGTTCTAGCAATAATGGTAATGTCATCAGAAAAATAGCAGTACCAGTTTATTAAAGATGTTTCCTCTGGTGATGATGTTTGAATCACTTACTACTTTTTTTAGTGCCAGATTGAAGAGAAGGAATGCCAACGCATCACCCTGTCGAATTCCATTATTAATTTCAATTGGCTTTAGTTCATTCAGTACTTTTACCATGATTTTAGTTTCATCTAGTGATTAGCTTGAATAATTTTTCAGGTATTTGAAACTTCCGGTGGAAACCTTCAGGTGGAGGATTACATTAAAATTTTTTTTTTTTTTTTTTTTTTTTTTTACTAATGTAAAGAACATGCATACATATATGAGATCTATCATTACTTAATTTCTTTAAAAATTATACAGGGCATTCGTGACAACAATTTGAAAAATGATTCGCTATTTATAGTGGATGATGGGAAAATCCAATTTCTAGACTAATAGCGCTTTTGGGCTAAAAATGTAAATATCTCCATATTTACCTTTTCATCTGATGAAAAATAATAAAATTATATGAGATTTTTAAGCACATTTGCAGATAAAATATTAAAAGTTATAGAATTTGTCACTTATATGTTCCTCAAATGCTCAATGTAAAAGTAGCTAAGCCATTAATGATTTTTTAATGCTATTCTTTTCATATTCTAGTAAACAAAATAAATATCAAATCAAATTTCCTATTTATTAGTATAAAAATACCTAAATGTAGGTTAAAATGCGAAAGAAAAAAAAAAGTGCTTTGAAAATCTTGAATTTTTTTTTAATATGCATAGATTATTTCAATTATTTAGCCAAACTATTTTATAATTCCTCTTTAACAATAACCATATACAGGAAAATAAAAGATATGGTATCATCTCATTATTCACCCATCTTGACAAGAATCACTAGGCAAAGTACTATGTCGCTAAAGTAGGCAACCCGGAATTTAACAAAAATACATTTATCTAGCAACTCACTACTGGTTGCACGCTCATCACGGTAACCTGTAACACTATCATCTATCTCGGCAGTGATGACAGTAATTTGCATGATTTCAAATTTGAGGGTCATATTTCTATGTGATTAGTGCATGGAGGTTTTTTTTTTTTTCCTTAAACTGAATCATATGAGGGTTGCTGTTTATATTTCTGGTCTAATATTGAAAAAATAAATGTTATGATTGAAACTGGTTTTATTGTTTCCCAAAATATTTTCCATGAAGATCCAATACACTTTTGCATGCGTTTGAATCAATTTTCGAAGCATTTATCCCACTCTGATTGAGGTAACTTCCAAACATGCGTTTTGAATGCATCAACTGCTGCTTTGGGTGACACAAATCGCTGACCACGTAACTTATTTTTCATGTGTGGGAATAAAAAAACGTCATTGGGTGCCAAATCAGGGCTGTACAGCGGATGAATCATCAATTCAATGTTTTGGCCCATCAAAAATTCCTTTGTTTGAGCCAATGTGTGAGAGCTCACACTGTCCATGACGAAGAATGATTCGCCTCTTCTGCTTTTTTTTCAGTTTCTTCGATGACTTCTGGCAAACAAATGGTCATGTACCATTCCAAATTCACCGTTCTATGTTGTTCTAACGCCACTGTCGCAATGTGACCGGTAATGCCGAAGAAACTGGTAACCGTTAGGTTTTATGTTTTCTCCGCAAACAATTTTTGTCGGATTTGGCTCATCTTGGAAGATCCATACAGTTGACTGCTGTTTTGTTTCGGGTTCATATACATAGATCTATGATTTGGCGCCGGTGTAAGTATTATATACAGCCTCTGATGCATCTTGAACCTAACTGTTTCAACATTGTCTTACACCAATCAACAGAGCCTTTTTTTGAGTGCTTGTCAGATTATGTGGGATTCAATGCGAACAAATCATTTTTACGGCCAAATGTTCATGTAATATCTTATTGATGCTTGTCATACTAATGCCCAGAGATGCCTCAATCTCACGGCATGTCACATGACAATATTGCTTTTTCATATTTTCTACCACAATAACTAATTTTGGACAACCTTCACAAAATCGATCCTGGAGCAAATATCGACCTTGGTTGATTTCATTATACCAGTTTTTTACAGTTCCAGAGGATGTTGTGTTATCGCTGTATAAAGAGTTCATTGAAGCACTTCACTTGATAATCCACGTCGAAAGTTATGAAAAATAATCGCATGAAAATGTTCACGAGTCAATTCAATTTTTTGCCCAAGATGAATTTTTCAATTTACTGTAAACGGCACAAAGCACGCTACAGTGGCAAAATGTTCTGAAGAAGTTATGGTTAAAAATATCAAACTTTTGACTGAAATCATCTGCAATCGCTTAGCAACACTTACTGTTGCCAAGGCCAGAAATATAAATAGCAGCCTTCATAATGCCACTGCATGGAAAGTGTTATATTTTTTTTAGAAATATACTGTTTTGCCTATTAGTACAGAGTGTAGAAATGCACATTCCATGAAATTAATATGTTCAATACTGTAACTTTTTAAAAATTAAAACAGGTCAATGTGTACATGAGAGCAGCAGCAGTTTGCTCTGCCAGTGCCCAAAATTTGGCAATTCTTTTATGTCTTTTTAAGTTGAAGCAGATTGCTGTGCATACAGACAGAACACCAAGAAAATATAAAATTAAGTATTTTATAATGGATGTCTCTTGCATTTTTAATTTTGTTAATTCATTGCCGTTTTATGTAAATGTAAACAAGCTGCCTTTTTTTTTTATTTATTTTTTATTTTTTTTTATGATTACTGTTCTTTATGTGTTAGATTGGTGAAAAAGCAGTCACTAATGACTGGCGACTTTGCAGGTGGTTTGAGCAGCTAATGCAAGAGTACCAAAATATACTCCAACATGATAAAAATTAATTTATATAATGAACATAAATAATAAAAGAAATCATTACAATTTGGCAGCAATGGAGATAGTTATTCAAATAGAAAGCTGTAAGAATTTAATAAATCAATGTATTATATAATGCTACCCTGAGTTGGACAAGTACTTTCTGATTATCCACTGCCCCCCTTGCAGAAATTCACAACTAAATTTTCTCCAAGCTAAGATGCGAAAGACAACATCGTTTACATAAAATAGCAAGCTATTAACAAAATTAAAAATGCAAGAAATATTTATAATAAAACTGTTCTGTCCATGTAGAGCAATCTGTTTTAGCTAAAAAAAAATTAGAGAATAGCAGAAACTCAGCACTGTGGCATAATTTAGCACTGTCATTTTCCTCTAGTACACAGTGGATCCATAAAATTCAACCATTTGCGAAACACAACTTCATAGAAGGAGAATTTTCAATTGTCTACTGTTGGGCAAAATGTCCTTTTCTGAAGAAAAGCACCATTTTCTTCTTTTAGCCAGCAAATTCTACAATTCTATTATGATTAATGAAGCATCTGAGGAGTTATTTTTGTCTTTCATTTCTTCAGGATGGTACTGAAAAAGTGCATGGAATTAATACCGGAGAGGTATGACATTAAGCTTGATTAAAATACAGCTACTTAGCTGTGGTCTAAAATTCTTTAGCTGAAGAGAGAAAGAATCTAACAGAGAAGAAGTCCTTGATAGTCATAGTATTCCCCCCCCTTTGTCTTCTTTACTTTCTCATCTTCTCCAAAAGAAATTTTCCGCTGGATTCTCCCATATTCCTGTTCAAGAAGGGCTTTTAATTCTTTAGGGATAAGCATGTACAGATGCTTTTCTAACAGCTCCTCTACATCATGAATTTCCTCTGCTGTGAAAACAACATAATCTGCAATATCATTGATCATTCACTAGTTCACTGTGGACATATGTAGGATATATTTTCTTGAGGCGAGTCGAAAATTCTTTTAATGATTTCATACCACTCATTCTGGATCAACTAGATAGCTTCTATAAAATCAAATATGAAAGTATGACTATCACATTTTCCACCAGTTTTCATCTGCTAGAATAGTTAGAGTTTCTACTATCATAACAAATAAAAATTATAAGAAGTCCAACCATCTTCTTAAATGTAATTTTCTACATAGTATTCTGAAATTCTCCATGAGCTGAAGAATAGAAGTTACATCGGGAAAAGCAAGTACTAGAATGCCATACTGAACTCCAATTACTCGTCTTGCTCTTTCAGACAGGCAGAGACATTAAAAAACAACAGCATAACTTTCAGTATCAAACTTTTCTCTACCAGATATGTTTTGAAATGGGATGAAATCTTTTATTAACCCCTTTTTATATATCCATTGAACAGCCCAAAATTTTCATTCATTCTTTACAGTACAAGCAATCTTGATTTAATAAAACTAAGATTTTCCAGCGTAGTAGAAGTCTCATTCAAATTTCTATTTGCAATAATTACAATGAGAGCAAGGAATGTTAATTTTTCATGGGTGGGTGTGAGGATAAACTGTTTCTTTTTTATGTGAACTCCTTTTCTTGCTAAGTGAACTCTGTTAGATGTATTTCCCCAAGACAGACCAAGTTTTGTGACTTGCATGGAACTAGTTTGCTGTACAGGATATTTTGGCACGTTTTTTTTAATGCACATTCATTATGCAGGACATTCAATTGGCAAAGTTCCAGTGTTTTAATATTCATAAAAAATTATATAACAAATAAAAAAACAAATATTTTTAATCTACACAAAAAGATTAAACTCTTGGGCGAATTATTTAAACTTTCTTATACATATGTAATTAAATTAAGCCCTCATTCATTTCATCAATTAATAAAGAGAGTATATATTCAGATAAAATGAATGCAGAAAAATACATGCACGCGCATTAAAAAAAAAAATTCTCCAAGTTTAACATTTCAATGTTTCAGATATTAAAAAATAAATAAATAAAATAAAATAAAAACATTTAAATTGGAAGTTTGAATTACATTTCTGGGAAATTTTAGAGGCATACTTACAATGATAAAAAATGCAAAAATGCATAAAATTCTTACCTGCTCAGCCTGTTCCATCACAGAACGCCTTGCACTACTTCTGGAAAACTCATCAGCTAATCTTCTAATATTTCCTCCAATTGATATAATATGCTCATTGTTAAACCCCACAGGAACACTATGAACAAATATAAAATTCTGATGATTGCTTTTGAAAAAATGTACACTTCAGGAATTTAGGATCCAAAAGTTTAAGAAGCAGGCCAATAGAGGACATACATACTTTTACAAATTTTGTACATAGATAGATAATTTTAGTGAAATTATATGTGAAATTCCTGTATTCCTTTAGTATACTGTAACATGAAATTCTAAAGCAGCGAAGCTTGCCGTAAGAGTAAGAATACAGGGGCAAGTCTGTTTAACATTGAGTAAATGGCTATTTTGCTAATTTGGTGAGATATTGGCAAGTTGGGAATGGTCTAGTGCAGTGGTGTGCAAACTAGGCATCTCCAGAAGTTTTTTGGGGGTCGCCAAATTTTTATGAAATGCATTATGCCTGCATACTGCATACCATACAGTGTACATATAAAGAGTGAAGCGCCGTCACTAACTATTTAATAGCAATTTCATGCTGTCCACTCTTTCTTTGACCGTAATGTGTAATGTATGTAAAGCGTGAAGACGCAAGTTTTTCACTCCGGTAGATAGCGCCTTTTTCGCGGTAATTCGTCAGTTTTACTGAAAAGCGTCTATTTGACTAGACGTTAACCGCAGGGAAAGGGGAAGAATTCGCTACGTGATCAGCTAATCAGATGGCGAGGTACGCGGTGTTTCTGATAGTCAGAGTGAAGACGTGAAGTTGTAGCATGTAGCAGTTGGCCTGCAATTGTTTTAATTTATCCTCGAGTGTTATCATGTGATGTTGTGTAATTATGATTTTTTATATTTTTATCGGGCTTTGCTACTCTTTGTTATCAGGTATGTACTATCATTAGAGAAAGATCTCTGTTAATTTTATTGAATTTCCCGAAAAAAAATGATAAAATTTTAGATATTATTTGTTTTAGTTTAAATAATTTAACTCCTATCTTCATAATGGATAAACAGGTAATATGTACACCAGGTACATCTTCAGCTAACAAACGAACAAATACTGATGAGGAGTCGCAAAATACTGAACTAAATGCCCGATCTAAAAAAATAAGAAAATACAATGAGGAATTTATTAAGTACGGTTTTACATTTTTTGTTGTTGATGATGAAAAACGTCCGATATGTGTCATTTGCAACGAAAAATTAGCAAATGAGAGCATGAAACCAGCTAAATTAAAAAGGCACCTGGAAACTAAACATAAAGAACTTCAAAATAAACATGCCGACTTTTTTCAAAGACGAGCTGAAAATCTGAAAATTCAAAGTGCACATTTAAAGAAATTTACAACAATAGCTCAGAAAGTATTACGAGCTTGTTTAGAAGTTTCTTATCTAATAGGAAAAACAATGAAATCCCATACAATTGTAGAATCCCTTATCCTTCCTGCAGCAACTAAGATGACATCAATTATGCATGGTGATAAATATGGAAATGAAATAAAAACAATACCATTATCAAGAGATACTGTGTCTCGGCAGATTTCCAAAATGTCACGAAATATCGAGTCAGAAGTAATAAAACGCATACAAAATTTATCTGTATTTGCTTTACAACTGGACAAGACTGCCGATATTACTATAATGTCACAACTAATTATTTACGTTAGGCTATTTTTAATGAAGATATAACAGAAACGTTTTTATGTTGCAATAGTTTAGAAGGAAAAACAACTGGAGAAAAAATATTTGAAGTAATAAATATTTTGAAACAAAGTCCCTTACCTGGGCAAACTGTGTTGCGGAACTGTCCAACGTCTAGGACTGAATTTAACCCTTGATTTTGTCTTAAGGGATTTGTTAAAACTGTCCAACGTCTAGGACTGAAACTTACCTCAGTAAGTTTCAGTCCTAGACGTTCACTGTTTTTACAGTGCGACAACAACCCACAAAACAATAGGCAAGAGTCTTTTTAAAATTCATATATTACTTGTCTCTAGGATCATAATATTCAATTTCTAGAGTTTTTAGTTAAAAAATTATAAAAATAATATAGTGCACTTCAAAGGGAAATTTATTTATTCACGATGCAGATAAGCCTTAAGCATGTGCAAGAAATAGGTGTAAGCATAATAAATAATGGTACTTTTCCGTCTTGCCGGCGCAAGCGATAAAGTCGCCAATAATGGTACAACCAATGCCAAACGGAATATTCTCGCTGGTAACCTTTTACGCCTCATTTTCAAAACAAGTCGCAGCTTTTTCTTATCAGATTGATTGTTTCTTTCAATACTAGCATATAATTACATAGAATTTTTATCAGATAGTATAGTTTTATGTCTAAGGCCATTTTCGGTAATTAAGTCAATTAGGATGCAATCACAGCACTTACCCGAAGCCGAAAATATAGAAAAGGTAAAGTCAAGGGTTAAATTCATCCATTCTAATGAGAATGCATTAGCAAAGTAAAGCACTGCGGTTTTACATAATTTCTGAGTAAGCTATTCGTACGAATTGAAATATTTCTTGCATTTAACCTTGTGTATCAAATGAAGATTGAACTTGAAATTAATGTAGATAATTACTGAGAGCATTAGATTTTTGTAGAGTAGTTTGCTTGAGATGAGATCGCTTGGGGTCACGTGATATAAACTGGCGAATCAGGATGTTGAACCATGAAAGCATAGCAAATTCTTAAATTAATGTCTTTTTACAAATTTATTGTCTTTATTTATTGGCTTTTTATAAAATTTTAAGCGATATTAAAATGTTTATGCCTTCAAAATAAAAAATTCTTGGAGCTAAAATTTTTTTAATATTTTTTATGTGTATACTATATGTTGTCGCCAATAAAGTCTGCTTGGCGAGATTTGTGCCTGCGAAACGGAAAAGTACCTAAATAACTAAAGTAATACAATTCAGGTTTAATTATCTCAGTGCGAGATGGAAGCAAGATAAAATTTAGCAGAACAACTTGTGTTTAGTTACTAATCTCATGATACATAGCCAAACTATGTATAGGGAACGATAGCTAAATTTTATGATGATAGCCGCAAATCTGAGGTTTTCAGATATCACTAACCAAAGGTGAAATTTTCCAATTAACGGATTTTTGTGAAGGAAAGCGACGAAATGGAAGCGTTAATAAATGAAGGAATTTGGAAAAGCGTTAATAAATGAAGGTGATATAAAAGAGGTTTTTCATTGTGATGGCAATGCTCCTCAATCACCAATCAATTAACGGATGGCAAAATGTGCAGTATGGTTCTAGATCCAGAAAATATCGCTACTTATAGTGAAGAAAGTGACAGAGACAGCAAAAAAAATTCAGTTGAGAAGTTAGTGGGAGTTCTAGACACAGCAGTTACAGGACTTCAACAATGGAACTTTGAAAAAGAAATTATGTCTGTCTACAGAATTAAAGAGAAAGTATTAGCACAAAAAACGAAGCAACTTAAACAACTTGAAAGAAATATTTAATAAAGTAAACAAATATTAAGCTTTTTTTTATAAATTTCGATATTCCTTAGATCATAAATTTTTATGATTTCATATTTTTTATTTTATTTTTTTTACAAGCCATCTTACTAGATTTAAACTGATGATCTAATACCTGGAAAAATTCCAAATCCGGAATCATGGAAGTCTTAACAAGTTTGGATCTGGGACTTTGTACTGTATATTCTGTTTTCACTGATCATAAGGTCCAGAAATTAACCATGTCTCCTTCCCAGAATTTCATTTTAAATCAGGTGTCATTTGAGAGTTCAATTAAATGTTCTCTTGCGTTCAATGACAATTTGTTATTTTCAGTATTGCAATTGAAAAGAATGTGAAAATCCATTCACTATTATCACTTGGAAAATAAGTTTTAAATAGTGATCTCAGAGTTTCACGATGGGATTATATATATGCCACTGCACAATTCATTTTCAAAACAATTATCATTTTCTACTAAAAAAGATTTTATGATTGGAAATGGTGAAACATTTCTCTATTTTTACACAAATAACCTGCAAGCCAAATTTCCTCTCAAATCCCTTTATTTTCTTGAAGACATTGAGAAAAGTCCAACAATTATCTTGTAGACAGAGATTTAATTTATTTAGCTAACCCATATGAAAGATATGCCAGTAAACTTAGCCACATATTATCAGCAAGAAATGATGTAAAATCTTGTTAATTTCATTTGCAAATAGCAGGACATTTTTGCAATTCTAGGAGGACCAGAAAGGCAGGCTTGAGGACTGTTTGCACTCCACAGACCATAATTTGAGAAATGCTGTTATATACAGTACAAAATCCGTAATCAGGACTCGTTGGGACTTCGGCGATTCTGAATTAGGGGTTTTTCCGAATTATAGATCATCAATTTAAATCTGGTAAGATGGCATGCAGAAGTTATACAATTAAAAATATGAAACCGTAAGGTACTTCATATTATCGCAACCAGGTTGGCGCTATTTGTAAATTTGAGTAAAAAAGTATGAATAGAAAGAAAATGTACATTTATTAATTACAGATAATTTTAATACAGTTTTTATATTATTTTGTTTTAAAATATAAAATAGCAATTAAACCCTTCCAGTTTTGAATTTGAATAAGTTGAAGAATTATTTTTTCGTTGTAAATCTTTTGGCTATTGCTTTTAGGACTGATTGAAAACCGTATTCGCCTTAACCATGTACACGTCGACTTATTTTTACTTAAAAAAAAATCCAAGAATTGCACAAAAATGGCATTGCACATACTCTTGACTTTATCCATTTACACTGCTATTTTCTCATAAATAACAAAAATTTGCACGAAAATGCAGGAAAATTTTGTGAATCTCCACATGCTCTTTTTACAAAACTACGTATAACACGTAGGGTTGCCATAAGTAGGGTCACCAAATTTCGCAATTTATGCGAATTTTGGCCTGGTTGCGTTAATATGTAAGTACTAACCGTAATTTATAAAATAAAGAGCAATTATGATCTAAAGGATACCAAAATTTACACACACACACACACACACACAAAAAAAAAAAAAAAAAAAAAAAAGGCTTAATATTTATTTGTTTACTTTATTAAACATTTCTTTCAATGTAAGTTGTTTAAGTTGCTTCATTTTTAGTGCTAATACTTTCTCTTTAATTCTATAAACAGACATCAGTCACACAATTCTGCTGTTCCAAGTCCTGTAATTGCTGTGTCAAGAATACTGACTAACTTGTCAATCGAAATTTTTTCGTTTTCAATAACATTCTCTGTTACTTTCTTCACTATTGGAAGCGCGCATGGGTAAACACTTTACTGGCTTTATGCACATGCGTAAGTTTGTGGCTTTGAGGTCCGGATTATACATCATTCCGGATAATGGACGCCCAGAATACCAACTTTGTACTGTAGTAGATAATGCAAAACAGACACTAAGTAATAAAGCTGAGCTCTATGCTTTGATTCTTCAATTTATAAGCATAAGTGTATTTTAATACCAATTAAAATATTTTTTTTATAAACAGCAATAAAAGTAAATCAGGAAATAGATTAAACTTTTCAATAATATCTTACCCAGCTAATGTAGGAGGTACTGGTTGTTCCATTCTTTGCCTCATTCCTTGAGCATAGAGACGACCATTTACTACTCGTTCATTCTGAACTACTTCATCAGATTCCAGATCATTTGCTGGTGGATCAGCAACTCCCATAGGAATAGGATTTAAAAATCCTTCATGTTCTAACTCTTCTTGTACAAAATGTTCAAACAACAGTTCTCCATCTAATCCTACATGTTCTCTGGATGGTGGTGTTGCAAAAATTGGTATAGCCATCTGATTTAATGGTGCTGTGATGCTGAAAGTCATATCAGTTTCTGCTGAAAAATAATTATTGGACGAGTTATATGTAGTAGATGAAGACAGAAACAAACTTTGGCTGTTCTTTAATCAACTGCATACCAAAATTAAACATAATACAAAAATTTAATACTACTTCATTTAATCACATAAAAGAAAGTACTTAGAGGTGCCACCCTAAAAAACTTTTTTTAAGAAATTAGAAGAAAGTTTTAAAAGATAAAAATGAACAGAAAGAAAATTTAAAAAATAACGAATTAAAATAGTATTTTATTAAAATTTGAAAGTACAATCACAAATTTTTAAGTGCAAAGATATAAAAATACTTACATGCAAAAAAGTATTTTTAGTATAAAAATAATGCTTAAATCAGTTTTAGGTACTTTTCCGTTTCGCCGGCACAAATCTCGCCAAGCAGACTTTATTGGTGACAACATACAGTATACACATAAAAAATTTTAACAAACGTTAGTTCTAAGAATTTTTTATTTTGAAGGCATAAATATTTCAATATGGTTTAAAATTTTGTAAAAAGCCAATAAATAAAGACAATAAATTTGTAAAAAGACATTAATTTAAGAATTTGCTATGCTTTCAACACCCTGATTCACGGGTTCGCATCAGGTAACCCCAAGTGATCTCATCTTACGTAAACTACGCTACAAAAATTTAATTCTCTCAGTAATTATTTACATTAATTTCAAGTTAAATCTTAATTTGGAATACAAGTTTAAATGCAAGATTTATTTCAATTCGTGCGAATAGCTTACTCAGAAATTATGTAAAACCTCAGTGCTTTACTTCGCTAGTGCATTCTCATTAGAATTCATGAATTTAACCCTTGATTTTGTCTTTTCTATATTTTCGTCTTTGGGTAAGCAGTGTGATTGCATTCTAGTTGACTTAATTACCGCGAATGGGCTTAGGGCATAAAATTTGACTATCTTCCAAAAATTCAATATAATTGTATGCCAGTATTGAAAAAAAAAATCAATCTGATAAGAAATGGCTGTGACGTGTTTTGAAAATGAAGCGTGAAAGGTTACTAGCAAAGGTACTCCGTTTGGCACGAGTTGTACCATTGTTAGCAACTTTTACCGTTTGCGTCGACAAAACGGAAAAGTACCCAGTTTTATAATGCATGCTCTAAATAGTGGCAGATTTTGCTTTTTTTTTTTTTTTTTTTTTAATGAAGAAAAAACATTATTACTTTATTCATAGCAATTGTCGCACTAATACTTGAACTAAATTTAATCCCTGTTTTAGTAACACCACTGAAAGCTCTCTCATGCTCTCCACTGATATGAAGAATTTATCAGGATGGTAAACATTATTTCAGATAGTCCATGGTTTTTTTTAAATTCATTGAGATTTTTTAATTTTATAATTAAATCTGCTTGGTATCAGTCCTTGCTAGTTTTATAACTTTATTCAAGTTTTCTAACTGAAATTTGCAAAGCTGTGAATGCAGTTTGCCAGTTACAACAAAAATACCATCACTTTTCAAAACTTACATATCTATTTAAAAAAATGGCATTTTCTAAAGAAGTAGTTCCCAAAGCATGAGCCACTACACACTGGTGGCTTTGTAAACAATTTTTGTTGAGATATGGAAAGTCTTGAAGTTTTTGCCTTTTACTGGTAGGTGATATACTTAACTGTAATTATGAATTCATTTATATTTATAAACTAATTGTTAGTCATTGTATCTATTATTACATTATTATTGCATTATTATCTATTATTACATTATTTTTTAGCAATCTTGTTTCTTCTTCCTCACATAATATATAAAATCACTTCATTGTTAACCAGAAATTTATGTAACATATAATAATAACTTCCAAACATTAAATAAAATTTTTTGACTTTCTCTAAAATTTCTTAAAAGTTCTTTACTAGTTGCAGCTCTTATTATCAAATCTTCAACTGCGATTTCCTAATTTACCATAATATACATGGCAAGAAACAGCCTTCTTTTTTCTGCCATTCATTGATTCTATATTTGCATGACTGTTGCTTGGCAATGTCTGGCATGATGACCCATTTCTTGGAAGAATAATTCGCAATCTTTGTATGCAGTGACAAAACCGTGTTCGAATCATGCTCACATTTCTCTATAATGCATACTAAAGCAGCACATACAAAAAACTCTCACAAAAGAACAATTCACATTATTCAAAATAAAATGGCAGTCCTTCCTCCCTTATGGATCGTAGGGAGCACTGCAGTTGCCCACGATTGCTCGATATCATAATCATTTGCATATTCCATCGTGGTACACACAGTTTAAGTTTCTGGTTTGATGCTGATTGGATGCTTTCCTTCATGGAGTTGCATTTTGGATGGCAGCAGTTTATATATGATTAATTGATTTCACAGACTTACAATTCTCATATTTCGAGATTTATTCCTTATCTGAGGGAACCTTTATTTATTTATTTGGCTTCAGATACCTCACATCAAGCCTGTAGTTATTTGTCAGCCAACAAGAAATTTAGCCAATTTTAGCCAATGCCTACATTTAGTTGACACAATCATTTAGCGTGTATGAAATTTATGATTTAACATGAAAGAATTCAAAGATTAGTTTTACTAACTGAAGAAACTTTATGAATAATTTTTGCAGATCTTCGATTTGCAAAAATTATGATAAAGTGTCCAATAGGATTTAGCTATCAAAAATGTGTTTATTTCTCCTCTTTGAACATACAATTCATATTCCCTGACAAAAAATTTAACTAACTGAAGAAGCTTTATGAATAATTTTTGCAGATCCAAAGTCAAAATTATGATCAAGTGTCCAATAGGATTTAGCTATGAAAAATTTGTTTATTCTCCTTTTTGAACATACAATTCATATTCCCTGACGAGAAATTTCAATGCTCTTTCAGTCTGGAAGATATATTTTTCCTAGGCTGCAATACTGGCACAACTCGAAAAATGGAATTTTGAGATAAATAAAAATAAGCATTATGAAAAGGGCTTAAACAGAAACTGTTAATAATAATTACAAAATGGTTATAAAATAAGAACTATTTAATTAAAAATCTTATCAAATTGTATTTATTATTTTCTTTCTTTCTTTTATTCTTATCAAATTGTAATTATTATTTTCTTTCTTTCTTTTTTTTAAACATTTACGTTTAATTATATTGGAAATTTATGGCTCATAATAATGAAAAGAATTTAGAGATAAGACACCAAGTCTTATTAATAATATTATCACATTGGGTCATGTACTACAAAACTACTATAAAATAGTATTCTCAGTGTTTCAGTGCTACATCATTAATCAAACTACAAAAGAAAGTCAACAGTTTCCCAAGAATAGTCTATATTTACATCATACATTACATGATTAATTAAACTTCCTGATGTCTGGTTACTTCATCTAAATTTTCAAATAAAGATCGGGTTACATATTTAGTTAATTTATCTAAAGGCTTATAACATCTAAAATTTCATACTTATATGAAGTACATTTTCATCTTGCATCTAAAAATCAATGCCATATTAAATTAAATTTTAGCCAGAAACTCTCTTTTTAAGTACAGCAAACCTATACACTACTCAGAATGACATAATATTATGTTATTTCTATCAAACTACTTTCATACAATTTTAATTATAGCAATTACAGTTTTTATAGTAGCATTTGGAAGTGGTCAGTACCATACTGCTCCCAGATAAATTATTTTACAAAAATTCCATCTTTATTTAAGAAATTCTATCACTCTACAAACCTGTCACAGACAATTTTCTAAGAGGTACTTGAAATACACTTTTCTCAGTGTACACAATGCTGCATTAAAAAGCCGCCAACCGTGTAATATATCCTTTACATTTTATATATAAAATGAACTTCTGTTGAGAAATATCTGCTGCCACAATAAGGCTTATTGATTCAACAGATCAAATAATGCCAGCAGCTACATAACACTTATCCAAACTGTGCACTGTAGAGCACAATATTTTGAGAACTCCAAAAGTTACTCTTACAGTTTATTACAGATTAATTACTCTTTGAACTTATTAGCCATATACTAAGATTCGGCAAGACATACTGTTATTAATTTTCGAAATATCATAGAGCCACCAATCACACCTGCATTTGGAAAAAACTTATAATGTATTTGCTATTAGACTGAACTTTCCATCTTCTCATCTTCTTAAAACTAATTCCCAATACTTCATCCAAACATTGCCTTGTTTGTCAAAATTAAATTAAGAAGCTTTTTTAATAAAACACTGCAAAATTTACAGAAAATTATGTTTCACATGAAAATGATTTCAAATAATGGCTCCTGTTAACAACAGTTAAAAATACGGGATTTATTTATTTTTTGTTCCAAAAGGTTCTACAGGAATACAAGATCATACATTCCAACCTAATGCTAATTCTTGCTGATAGAATTAAATAATATAAATTCTTCATTTATAAGCTTAATAAGATTTTTACAATCATTTTAATTTTTAGTAGTGTAGGCTCGTTTCTTGATATGAATTTCTTTTTTAAATGTTCCCAGTGGAACTAGTCAATTAGTTACCTGAATTGTGATGAACACGAGAAAAGATTAAAAGAAACTTTAGATTTAATCATTTACTCAAAAAAGAGCAGTGAAAATTCATGCTTCAATTTTCAACCAGTTCAGCTCATTACTGTGATGCAAAATTTAATGAATGAGAGTGCATGCAGACAAATTTAATGCATGTGAGTACTATGGTTGCATTTGTTACCTTAAAAATACTTGTTGAATAAATTCAAATACAAATTTAAAAATATAATTTAATACATTTCAAGTATATGTGACAAGTTTGATAAGTAATTAAAAAGGTACATTTATCATTATTATCGTCACTTCCCATTATACCATTGACTTTACCCTTAAATACACAAAATGTAGAAACAGCATTAGAATATTATCTGTGTGCATTATTTCAATGAAATCTTATCATCTTTATATTATCTAAAGTAACTTAAACTACAGCTTTAACACACTGTAAACTGAAAATGTATCTCTGATCTTAAAGTGGAAACTACACATATGTCATTTCTCATACATAATTTTGTGATAGATTACATACAGGTATATTTTTTAGATGTTACATGCAATCTCTAAATAATTCAGAATTATCTTTCTTAGAATATCTTTTTTTTTACGTAAAATAATAACGATGAACCACGTTAAATGCTTACTAAAATCGGATAAAATGAAAACATTAGACTTTAATTTATATGTGAAAAGAAACACTAATTAGAAAAAGTCAAAATCCAATTTTTCATCATTTGGCACAAGCAATTTTAATCACAGCAGATTTAAATAAAAGAATTTAGTACAATAATAAAAAATATGCCGTGGCGATTGCATCATACACCGTAACAGATTTTACTTTTTTAAATAGTGTGCAGTACAATTAAGTTTCACTTATACCTGCATTTAATCAGATACACGACATATAAATAAAAAAAAATTACACTTTGCCTTTCTTTAAGCAGATAAAAGTCACAACATTAGATGAATAAAACTAACAAAGGTATAAAAGTAAAAAAATATATAAATATTTCATACGAAAAAATAAACTATTCTTCACTTCAGCATAAATTTTACATACTTTGGCTTCAAATAACAAGTCTTAGCATGACTGAAATTTCCTAGCCTGTGTTTTAAACAATAAAAAAAAATAACCTATTCCCACTCCATGAAACTACCGCTCATCACTAGGGGACAAGTACATTTATTTGCTCATTTGCTGTATAAAAATATCAAAAACAAAAAAATGTATTTGAAGCAGAGTGGCGACCTCTGGTGATTAACGAGCTAGCGTCAGAATATACGAGAAGATGCGTCAGAATATACGAGAATAAAAGTTTTATCCACTGGAAGATGAATATCATACAGCTTTAAGGTTAATAAGTTTGAGAATATTTAATATTTAAAGAGTATCTTATGATGTTCACATTGATTCTTCTCTTCCGGGGGACCTACCCTGAAATTGGCTCTCTTTCCAGAACGGTGCGAAACAAAGTGTGTGAGGAATGAGATCTTCCCAGTCTTGAAAAAAAAAAAAACCTCTTTCCTAAGTGACCTCGGTAAGGTGCTGCTAGCTCTTTAACCCTCCTGGTTAAATGAGAATTTGGCTATTTTCCCCAACTCAGATTGCCGATATTATTTGGCGAGAGTTTAGAGTTCCTTTTTTTCCGTTCCTTATTTTCCGGGTGACATTTTTTCGTTCCTTAATTTCCGGCGACATTCTGTCCGTTTCCCTTTTTTCCAGGTGACAACTTTTTCCGCACACCACGCATATGCCATTAACTTTCATAGCATTATATATATTTTGCCTTGAAACAATATAAGAGGTAAAATTTTAGTTTTAAATGTCACTTCAGGTTCTCTGACTATTTCCGAGATACGAGCGATATACATATAGTAATGGTATCAATTAGAGACTACGATCTTAGAATCGCTTCCTCACATGTATGCAATTTGCTTTCAATTTTAATATCTTTTATAGTCTGACTCAAGCGGTAAATAATATTTTGAATATTTAGTAAGAAACATGCGTTATTCTACCCACAGTTTAACATTTCATTACTCTGCATTGTTGTTTCGTTGTTTCATTATGTTTGCCTATCATTTGCTCGTTTCGTATTGTTGGAATTGAGTATTACACTCATATTCCAAATATATTTTATACACGTCAATAGTTATACTAGTATTTCCTTCCTTGCTTGGAATGATAAATTAATTATCTGAATGAAAAACTTTAGTTGGCATCACGGTGTATTGATTTCGTCTGCTTGTAATATTTACAGTGAATCTTGTCAAGCGTGTGTTTTCGACGAAAGATTGACCTTAGGTATTTAATTTAATATGGCATTTGGAAATATTAATTTTGGACACTATGCGCGATGGCTAACTGATCAAGAAATTGAGAAGTTGACTAAAGAAAAAGTATCTGTGTGTGATTTTAAACAAAATAAACTAGAAGCTGATTCCAAAAAGAACTGGGATCTTTTCTATAAAAGAAACAAAACAAATTTTTTCAAAGATCGGCATTGGACTGTCAGAGAGTTCGAAGAGTTGGCGAATACTACCGTTGTGAATATTGCAAAGGTATTAATTTTCTGAGTGCTTCTAGAATCTTACTCCCTTTGTTTAACCAACTTTTATGTTTATAATTTTTGAGTTTAGTCTAACATTAATAAATAGTTTAAAATTATTTAGTATTACCTATAATAAGTTCTCATCGAATCGAATCAATATTATTTTGAGAAATACTAATTACTATCTTTTTAATTTGTGTTGCCTTTTTTCCTAATTTTAAAAAGTGGCTTTAGTAGTTCAGTCAATGGTAGACATTAGAGTGGTCAGTCGACAGAGCCTGTAATTTACTTTATTACGAAACAAAAATGTTTCTACATATTTTTTATTAATTTTTTTGCTTGAATGTTTCTTGTAAAATTACAGTAAATTTCTGAGCAGTTGGAGTTAAAGGAACAATGGAGGTAAACAACTAAGTATTTATTATTTATAGAAATCTCAACAAAAGATAAAAAATTACTTTAAGATTTTTTTTTAGTTTTCTGTATGTACCAGGTTACATGTTTAATTGGTTAATACCCTTTATATTTCCTTAAGGTGCCTGCAAACTGAAATATTAAGCATTTATTTAAATGAATTTAACTTAGATGCTAACCCTTGCTATCTAAGCATAAGTGCTATTTGATGTAAGTAAAATTGTATACAGTTTATTTTTAGAGAGAAAAATCTCATTCATATTAAATCAGAAATGGTATGAGATCATTGTAACATAATATGAACAGTAAATAAATAGATTTCATTTTATATCTTCAAATTAATAAATATTATTAAGCAGAAAACTATTAATATTGGTTTTAGAATACAGTCAGTTTGAAGCAAGTCTGAAAAATTAATACATTGATGTACAGCAAAAATTAATGTTGTTTTGCAGGTATGCCTGAATTGCAAATCATGTAACAACTCCTAGTTGTATATTTTAATGTAGTTATATTTTGAAATATTTTTAATAATTAATATTTTTGTAAATTATAGCATTTATATAATAATTTTAAAATGAGTGCTTAGCACATAGTTTCTGAATAATAAAACAAATGACAAATAATTACAGACTGTGTATTGCTGTGTTGATATTATTTTTAGAACTGGTAATGATTATTGGATTAGGAAAAAAGGTGTATATATTAGAAATATTCTCCTTAATTATGTATACCAAATTTGTCTGAAAAACATTACAAATATGTATATTCATGATGTTATTCAGTAAAATATGTTTCAGCTTCCTTTGTGGGAACAGGTATCTGATTATCCAGTTCAAATCTAATGAATTTATTTTGTAACTTAGGATATGATCTACCTTTGTTGATTCTCATTTTAATTTTGGGTGAGAAATTTAACTTTTAATTAGATGTAAAAGTCTTGATAAAGTTATTGTTTATTTAAAATTAATTGTGTAGAATAAATTTCAGTTTCTCTACAGCTGTCCCAGCACAAACTTTTAAGTTCTTTTTATAGGTAAGTTAATATGTTAGAAGTCATGAAAAATCATTGGTGTTTACTTGTTAAATAAATGATTTTATCCTTTACTTCTTTGTATACTCTGAAATGCAGGCCATCTCTGAATTTTTAACCTTAAATTGCTATCAATGTCTATATCATTCACCATGCCATCAAAGATTAGAAATTTGAATGAATTTTTGCACTATAACAGTCTTATTTTATTTGAATTTATTTTTATTCAAATAAATTAATAATTTAAATCAAAAGAAAATGTCTTTCTGTAGGAAAATAAATGGCAATATAGCACAGAGAATCCATACCTCATATGAATATTATTTTGTAAACATGTGCAAGAGTAATGGGAATTATTTATTTGTGTTAAATATAGTGTTTATATGTGCTAAAGTAATGATATCAATTTAAAAAATATAAAACCATGGCTGACTTACTAAAAATTTTCTTTTCTATATGAAAAATGTTTCATTATTAAATGATGTCAGTTCCTAGTTGTAGCTTGTAATATTTTTTAACTTGAACGTATGGTTCTTATTAAAACGAATTTTGGCTATCATTGTATGGCATTAATTTTAATATAAAAACAGCTAGATAGATTTTAGGCAAAAGCAGGATCTTTCTTTAGTTATAACTCTTGGTATTGAGTAAAGAGTAACTATGTATCTCATGAAGAGTAAACTGTATTTAAGAGAGTACAGTCAAAAGTCTTTAATCCGGATGTCCATAATCCAGAATGATCTATAATCCGGACATAAAACCTACAAACTTTCTGCGCATGCGCGTTTAATGTATAACGGACGGTATAAGCTAAGCTAAAATTATTTATTTCAGTTAATGTTGCAGATTGCGTTGTTCCTTAATCTTCTAATTGGATGCGGCTTATTATTTTTTGCAGACTGTTAGAGCAATTTTATAAAAGTAAGTGGGAATTACATCAAAAAGAATTTCCGATTCTGGAGCTTTCGATTATGTCAAAAAGAATTTCCAATTCTGGAGCTGCCGAAGGATCAACAAATGAAAGCATATTTGGATGTCCATCAAACGAAAAGTGTAATTCCTGCAAAAAATGGATAAAGGCATGAACAGAGTAACAGAGAGGTGATTTGTTTCTCTAACCATTCCGAAATCTGTTTATGAATTTCACGCTGGTCTGCGGGGAAAGGGGGGGACATCGCGGCGCACAATAAACTGGAAGTTGATCTGTCAGCACTATCCTTATCTTCAGGGCAGATGTTTTTATTTTATTCAGCTTATAATTCCTTACTAAATGTAGTATTTCATCTTGTTGTACTCCTTCTTTGATATGATTTAAATCAAATTCCTCGTCATTATAAATATCACGAATACACATCAAATAGTTTTCTAGTTGCAATTTTCTAATTTCGACTATGCGCAGCGTATGCTTTACGCATGCGCGTGTTGAAAGAAATGTTTAATAAAGTAAACAAATAAATATAAAGGGTTTTTTTGGTTGATCTTTACATTATGGTAACTTGGCGTTTTTTTGGCGAAAATTTGGCGACCAACTCTCCTACAGCAACCCTCTATTTTTTTTTCCCGCCGCCATTTTGTCTTCACGAAGTAAACACATGTTTCTTTTCTTTTTATCTACTGAACACTTCTTCCAACAATCTACTAGCCGAATTACACTTATGCTAGAAATTTTATCTAACAAAACTGCTTAATCATGACAAATATGCACTGCAAAATTGGGAAAAAGTGCACAATACTATACTCCTTACGCGTTTTTCAAAATAACACATACACATAAACCATGTACACGCCGACTTATTTTTACTTAAAAAAACATCCCAGAATTGCACAAAAATGGCATTGCGCACACTCTTCACTATATCCATGTACACTGCTTTTTTCTCATAAATTAGAAAAGTTTCACGAAAGTACATGACAATTTTCTCAATCTTTAAACCCGGTAAAAAGAACATATATGAAATTACCTGATCGCGAAAAAGTATTTACCCTTTCCAAATATGAACATTTCCACATATAAAATAAATAAAATATCCAAAAACTTTTACCTCAAAATCATCTATTACATTATACACGTCACCAACGAATTCATACCGCAAGCATTACAAATACTTAGTATCAAATATTTAAATTATTTCCATGCACGTTTACTTCAACTTAAACGTGTACCAAATTCCTACAAACATAAAATTCACAAAATAACTATCATTTAATTAAAATATCACTAAACCATGTACACGTCGACTTATTTTTACTTAAAAAAACATCCCAAAATTGCACAAAAATGGCATTGCGCACACTCTTCACTATATCCATGTACACTGCTTTTTTCTCATAAATTAGAAAAATTTCACGAAAATACATGACAATTTTCTCAATCTTTTAACCCGGTAAAAAGAACATATATGAAATTACCTGATCGCGAAAAAGTATTTACCCTTTCCAAATATGAACATTTCCACATATAAAATAAATAAAATATCCAAAAACTTTTACCTCTAAATCATCTATTACATTATACACGTCACCAACGAATTCATACCGCAAGCATTACAAATACTTAGTATCAAATATTTAAATTATTTCCATGCATGTTTACTTTAACTAAAACGTATACCAAATTCCTACAAACATAAAATTCACAAAACAACTATCATTTAATTAAAATATAATTAAATTCAAAAACACTACTTAAAATATAAATGAGCACATACATTAAATTAATACATATGTAAATACCCATTTCGAATTCACTTTAGTTACTGCCATGGGATCCAAAAATTCACGAACACTGTTTCACACAACACAGAATAAAGCCAAATACAAAATTTCCAGATTTTTTCCAGATTTCCCCCCTTTTCCGATTAAAGAACCGTAATTCGTCCATTAATATCACATGACATATCCCATGATCTCTCATTTCCCTCACACAAAATAATGCGTAATCGGAACTGAGTACTGCTCACATTATTACCAAAGTCCCAGGTAGTAACCTTTATCGCCTCCAAAATGTCGCCAAACTACCAGTTACCATATTGTAAAGATCAAACTTTTTTTTTTGTAAATTTTGATACTTTTTAGATCATAATTGCTCTTTATTTCATAAATTATGGTTTCATATTTTAATTTTATAATTTCTGCATGCCATCTTACCAGATTTAAACCGATGATCTATAATCCGGAATCGCCCAGAAGCACATTAATCTTGCCTTTGTAGATTAGTCAGCTGAACAAAAGCACTTGATACTTGGACATACAGTCACTTCACAATATTGGCAGATACTGCCTTAGTAATGTGATGCTGCAAACATAGATATAACAGTTGTGGCGGTTGCTCATCATTTCCGCTTGGCTACTATAGCAATATACAATACATACCGATCATCAAAGGAGTGGTAACCCTTGGTCAGTTAAGTACAGTCAAAAGTCGTTAATTTGGACACCCATAATCTGGACCTCAAAGCTAAAATCTTTCTGCGCATGCGCCGCGTTGACGCATGCACATAGGCATTTACACGTGCGCGCAAGACCTTTACGACTGCGCATATGCGTCTGCGCAAGCGCAGAATACGTTTTCGCATGCGCGTTTAATGTATAACGGACGGTATAAGCTAAAATTATCTAATTATCTATTTCAGTTAATGTTGATGATTGCGTTGTTCCTTAATCTTCGAATTGGATCCGGCTTATTATTTTTTGCAGATTGCAAGAGCAATTTTATAAAAGTAAGCTTGAACTTTCGATTATGTCAAATAGAATTGAATTTCCGATGCTGGAGCTCCCAAAGGATCTACAAAATGAAAGTATGTTTCGGTGTCCATCAAACAAAATGTGGAATTGCTACAAAAAATGGATAAAGACATATCCTTTGTTTATCTAACCCTTCCGAAATCTGTTTATCAATTTCACGCTGCTCTGCGCGGGGAGGGGGGGGGAACGCCGCGGCGTGCAATGAACTAGAAGTTGATATATCAGCACTATCCTTATCTTCAGGGCAGATGTTTTTATTTTATTCAGCTTATAATTCCTTACTAAATGTAGTATTTTATTTTGATGTACTCCGTCTTTGATGTGATTTAAATCAAATTCCTCGTCATTATAAATATCACGAATACAAATCAAATAGTTTTCTGGTTGCAATTATCTAATTTCGGCTATGCGTAATGTATGCTTTACGCATGCGTGCGTTGAAAGAAATGTTTAATAAAGTAAACAAATAAATATTAAGCTTCTTTTTTTGTAAATTCTGATACCCTTTAGATCATAATTGCTCATTATTTTATAAATTACGGTTTCATATTTTTAATTTTATAATTTCTGCATGCCATCTTACCAGATTTAAACTGATGATCTATAATCCGGAAAAACGATAATCCGGAATCGCCGAAGTCCCTACGAGTCCGGATTAAAGACTTTTGACTGTATAGGTTTTCAGGCAAATATTTGACTTGTTAATTCAAGAAGTTAACAAATGACCAATGCCAAAGAAAAATGTGTCATCTTGGATGGTCCTTACATGGCCATGTAACATGACAGTGTCATCTTTGATGGTCCTTACATGCTTTAATGTGTCCGACAGCACATCAACACTTACTATCTGCCATTCATCTACTTTCAGCCGTATGAAAAGAATATCATAAAATATTATCCTACATAAGTATAAACATTTTATTAGCATTTAGATGAATTTCTTCAGACGCTTCAGAGTGCATAATTAGCATATGTGTGAGCAGTCAATCAGGATTGGCTGTGACAATATTTGCACACTGCATCTGCAGCAGTTTTTAACCAGTCAAATTCAACTAAACTTTCAAAAACTGCTGATTTGCATTGTATGTATAAATTTTGGAAGTCACCATACAGTATTTTATTGTTCTTGCAATGCACACACTTGTTAAAATGAAACAGGAACAACTTTCTATATTGGGAAAGCTATAGAGTACTACACTAATCACAAGAGCACCAATCTTATTCTTGGTACGTTTGTGTGGTGCAGGACTTTGCATACTGTGCGTATTCAGTATGTTTGGATTTTGGAATAACTTATATGCAAATGCAATGCAACACTGCTATTTATATTTGCACTGTACAGGAAATGTTGAATGAAAGATAATGAAGGAATTGCATCTAATGTTTAATTAAATTCATACATCTGAGCTAAATTTTCATGACCCCAAAATTTCATTTTGCAGCCCATTTGGGATCGTGACCAAAGTTTAAGAAATGTTGATTTATATGATTATTCAAGGTAATTTAAGAATTCAAAACATAATATGAGAAAAAATAGAAAATGGCCAACATTCATGTCAGTCTAATTCAGTTTTCAAATGACAGATTTCTTTCAAAAACATATTGAAGGAAAAAAGTAAGGAGATACAATTTGAATTCCTGGACTAAATTTTTTAAAATCTTTTTTGATATTTACAAACTATATGTAACATTTTCCAAAGAGAAATATTTCAAACTATGCATATACCCATAAATGAGACTGGGATGCAAAATATATTAGAAAACTGTTTTGTTTTTAGGCCAACTAAATGTTGCCTTAAATATGAATCAAAGTTATTCGATGGTATGGCATTTCTAGTGTTAAAGAAGTGAATAAACTATCAAACTTCTTTAAAAAAATTTTTTTTAAAGCTAAGAGTGTTTATTTACTTATTTGATCTTTATATTGTTTTTCTCCACTTTTTTTTAATATATATTTCTTTTCTTAGGAAGGTGAAACAAAACCTGTGCTATTAGAAGTTGGATGTGGTGTTGGAAATTTCATTTTTCCTCTGATTGCAGACAAAACAAAGTTTTTTATTCATGCTTGTGATTTTTCTCCCCGAGCAATTGAATTGTTAAAGGTAAAAAATATTTCTTTTAGTATCTTTCCTACATAATTTAAAGGAAACAACAAATTTCATGTCAATATAAATCTGTACCACTGGAAACATTGTGTACAGTTCTTTACCTGATCATGATCAGCTCACTGAAACATGAGCATAAATATAAGCTTAGACATGTTCCTTTGGCTAATTTGCTGAGATCAATACAAAATTTTAGTTGCAAGTGCAACCTTGTGTTGCCAATTGTTGGTGCATTACTGAACTAATCCAAGAATTTTTTAACCAGCTGTATACCTATTGTTAAAATTAAAAAATAATCCAATGAAGTATTAGTTGGCTCTACATTAAATAATTCTTTTAAAGAATAATATTAAATTCAAGCATCGTGGAGGTAAAATGAGTATTATATTACACTAAGCACAATGGCACATTTATGATTTTGCCATCCCTAGGCTAAAATTGTTCTTCCATCCTTAAACTATATTAATTTTTTTACTTTATTTGCATTGTATCATTTAGAATATTGTATTATATTTATTACATTGTATTATTGAATAAATAAGTATTATTTAGAGCAATAATAAATCTTAATATAATTTCACATATCATCATTTTCATAGAAATTTTAGCAAAATATGTATGAATTTTTTATTTTTAACGTGATTTCGCCCCCTCCCAAACTGATGGATACTTGCTTCTTAGCATTTGTTAGGAATGGCCAAATTCATTGCTCAATTTGTTATTTTAACAGCATGAACTACTGTATATGGTGCATTACAAGAGGTAGTTGATGTTACAACTGATGTTACTGAAGAAGATGGAAAAATAACTTAGCCTTACATCAATATCAAAATCATAAACTTGGTTTCAGGCTAACAATCAACCTTCATTAACCACAATAGCATTCAGAATAGCCTAAATTGAAATTATAAAAGTGCAGAAAGTTAAAAAAAAATATCAGAAGTTATATTAAAGTACAAGAAAATTATAATTCATTTGCTGGATTTTTTTTTTTTAAAGCTAACCTTTTCCTCATCCGTAACGTGTCTAGCGCGTTCAAGTGAAACTTCTGCAGGGCGACCGTAACGTGCTACAAGCGTTCTTCTACATTTTAAAACGCTTTCTTAATGATTACTTGTTTGAGTTTTTGTTTGTTCTAATACCTCCTAGAGGGCAGCAGTAATCAAGCATTCTGTTTCTAATTGAATTTTCCCTGGGTTTTATGAATATTCACGCCATTTTACATAAAATACAAGACAGTGAGAGATGGCTTACTCAGCAGAAGAAAAGAAAAAATGAGGTTGTGAATTTGGAAGACAAGAGGATATACATTTGATGAGTACAGTCCATAGTAACTCGATGATTGATGTTGGAACATGGAAAAGAACTTTAAGAAAACAATAATTGTAAAAGATTACAACAACAAAATGGGAGGAGTGGACCGCCTGGAACAGATGTTATCAAATTAGCCTGCTGTTAGAAATAAGCAGAGATATTAATTTCCATTATTCTTTATTTCCTTATAATTTTACTTAATAGTCATTGACATTCATCCACTACGAAAGTTATGATGTACAGAGAAAACAACATTACACGCTACGAAAAACAGATGGCCGCTGGGGAGAAATTTTCACAGACAGGAGAGGACGGCAAGAGGGTTAAGTGCATTAAGTGCATATCATTAATAAGTAAAAACAATAAATAATAAACTAGGATATAATTATAATTTTGTGTCTCACTTTGATAATTTTTTTAATTATGTCATTAGAAAAAATATTATTGAGTACATCATCTTAATTACTAAATCATTGGATATTATTGCTCTTTAATCATTTTTTATTCATTAAAGACAAGAAAACAATAATTAGGTTGTATATAGTTTATTGACAGTTTATAATGGCAGTACTTTTGAAACTTCATTATGGAGTATTTATGTCAGAATTACATAAATTTGTGTCATATATTATTTGTGTTTACATCTTCATTTAAATGCTTTTGTAACGAATTTGTTTTTCAACAGAAATTTTGTTAATATTTTTCATGAAATTTTTACAAAAGCATATATCAGAAGTTTTTAACTTTAGAGGATAATTTTTTAAAATTTTATAAAATTTCAAATTTACAATATGCCAATATGTATGACAGTCATTTTCTTATTGATTCAACGAGCAATGGGTCAGCATCTATTGCAATAGAACCTCAATCTGATATGTATCTTTATTATACAAACCATGTTTTCTTGATTTATACTGAAGGGAAATTTTTATGCTTGTAATGCTAATTTACTTCAGGTACTATTCCGTTAGAGCAACGTCAGTTAAAAAAATGTACCACTTTTTTTTTTGCCACCAATTGTCATCAAGTATAAAATTATGAAATAATAAAAGAGCCCAAAAGACTAAAAAAAATTAGTTCTGTAAAAAGTAATTTTTTTTTTTTACTTTCATAATTCTTAAAGAAAGTAAATTAAATTTTTTTTAATCTGGAATATTCTACACTGAAATAAAAAAATAACAAAACAAAATGAAATTCAATCTAAAGCAGGTGGCATAAAGAATATTGTGGGTACTTACGTATTATCGCAACCAGGTTGGCGCGATTTGTAAGTTTGAGTAAAAAAGTATGAATAGAAAGAAAATGTACATTTATTAATTACAGATAATTTTTAATACAGTTTTTTATATTATTTTGTTTTAAAATACAAAATAGCAATTAAACCCTTCCGATTTCGAATTTGAATAAGTTGCAGAATTATATTTTCGGCAGAAATCTTTTGGCTATTAGTTTTAGCACTGATTGAAAACCGTCTTCGCCATTAACAGCTTGAGCTTGGCACCATATAAATTGGATAAGGCATGAATCAAGATGATGACGGGCTGTTCCTCTCTGTTTTTTGTTGCGCCATTTGGCTGAGCCTCACATGCACTCTACATATTGTGTGTGAACGCCCGTGTTGGGATCCACAAAGTTATATTTGTGATTAACAGTTCCATGCAGAAATCCAGCATTTTCGAACTCATTGTATTTACGAAAAACTACGTATAACACGTAGGGTTGTCGTAAGTAGGGTCGCCAAATTTGGCGATTTATGCGAATTTTGGCCTGGTTGCATTAATACGTAAGTACCATATTCTGTACCTAAATGAAAGTTAACAAAACAAGCAATATGCAACCTAAACTGGTGGCATAAAATCACAACTATCATTCAATAGTGAAGAAAAAATTTCAGTTTTTGAATATAACCAACACCAAATAAATTCTATGAAATACAACTCTGGTGGTGATTACTGCGATTGTAACTGTGATTACATGTAATCACAGTTACAGTTTTGTAGACCTTGAAACTGGTTACCATACCTAAACTCTGAAGTGATTGTGGGGCAGTGCTAACTGGAGAAATAAACATCAGCGGAGCCTTGCTCACCACCAGAGTTGTATTTCATAGAATTTATGTGGTGTTGGTTATATTCAAAAACTGAAATTTTTTCTGCACTATTGAATGATAGTTGTGATTTGAGTATTGAAAACCGTAATTTATGAAATAAAGTGCAATTATGATCTAAAGAGTATCAAAATTTACAAAAAAAAAAAAAAAAAAAAAAAAAAAGCTTAATATTTATTTGTTTACTTTATTAAATATTTCTTTCAATGTAATTTGTTTTAAGTTGCTTCGTTTTTTGTGCTAATACTTTCTCTTTAATTCTGTAGACAGACATATTCTCTTGTTTAGTTACATTAACTGCTGTTTCGAATTCCAACTAACTTGTCAATCGATATTTTCTCGTTTTCAGTAACTTCTCTGTCACATTCTTCACTATCCGTAGTGGTATTTTCTGGATCTAGAACCATACTATGGATTTCGCCATTTGTGATATTAAAAACTTCTTTTATATCATCTTCATATATCACCGCTTGTCCAAATTTCTTTACAAAATCCGTTAACTGGAAAATTTCACCTTTGTTTTGCGATATCCAAAAACCTTTAAAATTAGCGGCTATCATCATGAAATTTAGCTATCCTTCATTATACATATTTGGCTATGCATCATGAGCTTGGCGACTAACGACAAGTTGTTCCGTTAAATTTTATCTCGCTTCTATCTCGCACTGAGACAATTGAGCCTGAATTATATTCATTTAGTTATTTATTATATTTATGTCTATTTCTTGCACATGCTTAAGGGTTATCAGAGTTCTGAATAAATAAATTCCCACATATACTTAAGCCTTATTGAGGCACGGTGCTAGATATCTCACTGCCTGATGCGGTCTCTGTGAGTCATAAATTCTACGACTCGGCGCGGCTATACAAGCCCTGTTGCTGGTTGTGGGTTTATGTGAATAAAAAAATCAGTTATTCTTAATTCAAATAGCCTTAAATGTAATCTTTGGGTTTATGAGTATCATCAACAAAATCTATTTTTAGCATATATAAAGAAATGTTTGGTAAATTTTCCCTCGTCAACATTTTTAGTGCATTTAACTTGAATCTGTAATCATCGCCAAACATAATGTTAACATAAAAGGTTACCATACACCTTTATTATTCAATTACTAACATAAAAATTTTTTTTAGGCATCGCTACATGAGTCATTACTCAAGTTGTCATGTTTTGATAATGCGGTGATGAAAGGAAAGTATAAGAATAATGATTCGCCAGGTTGGCATCAGATCAACAATGTATCTATGTGGAATGTTTCGGTTTGAGATGTGGTGAAGCAGACACACAGCAACAGAGCCAAATTACTGATCATACAAATTTATGCTAAAATGATTTGTTTCTTCAATAACAAGGTATTTTATTTAATGTCTTATTTAGTTTCGAAGTGAAATTAAGAATCAGGACTCTCCAGATGTTTTATTATGCACGGAGGGGGTAATCAAATGCACATGCGTAAAGCTTACGAGAAAAACTTTCTTGGTGGTTTTCAGGTCCGGATTTTAGATCATTCCGGATATTGGATGTCCGTATTTCGGACGTTGTACTGTATTGTTTACCAAACTTAATACAAATATCAATAGTTTGGGGATCTTTCTAAAAAAGAAGGCAAGGCGTGAAAATCGCCAACTTACATATACTAAGTAACTTTTATATTTTCATCCAAAAATCGTCAAGTTGCGCCAAGTTGGTTTGCTATAGTACGTAAGTACCCTTAGATTTTTGCGTATTTTTTCTGATCTAAAAAACTTACATTTTACTCCAAAAACTTCAGAATTTTGTATATTTTTTCATATCTAAAAAACATATATATTTATGTCATTTTATTCCAAAAACTTAAGATTTTTGTGCATATTTTCATATCTGAAATACATACATTTTTATTCCAAAAGATTTTTTCGTTTTTCCTGTAGTCTGTCATATCTTAAAAATATATAAAAAAACATGCATATTTTGTTAAAAAATCTTCGCATGTGAGAGAGTCATTCAGGTTTCAAGAAATGTGGCCCAGAAAGGTCATTTTGACTCTATATTATGCAAAACTCTCACTCTTTTGAAAAAAAAATCGAAGCATTATAAGCACTATGAAGGAAGTGGTTCTTTTTGATGAAATTGAATATGTGTATAACTCATAAAGAGATAATAAAATGATTAAAAAATCAAGGTCATAGTACCTGTTCACGGCTCACAGTCACCCACTGAGTGTTCAAATTAGTAGTTGGTCGAACCGCCCCTGGCGGCAATGCATGCTTGAATTCGTCGAGGCAAGGAGTGGTAGAGGTTCCTAATGTCATCTTTCGACACATTCTGCCAGGCATTTATCAGTTGTCGCTCCAGATCTGCGATATTTTGTGGTGCCCGAATCTGGCGGCCTACCATGTTTCAGACATGCTCGATTGGTCAAAGGTCTGGTGAACTTGCTGGCCAATGAAGAGTAGCAACCGCACGGAGACAGTCCAGAGATATGCGAGCGGTATGTGGCCTGGCATTATCTTGTTGGAAAATGGCCCCAGGATGACGTGCCATGAAAGGTAACGCAACCGGCCGCAGGATGTTATCAGCATATCGTTGAGCTGTTCAAGATGTGCGAAGGATGACTGCTGTCATAAGAATAGCGCCCCAATCACCCCAGGAGTTATGGCTATATGTCTTTGTAAAACAAAGGCTGATTGGGACCGCTGACCCCGTCCTCTCTAGACACAAACATGGTGGTCATCTGCTTTAAGAGAGAAGCAGGATTCGTCGCTAAACACTGTACGATGCCAATCTAATGGCATCCATGATAATCGGCCGCAACACCACTCCAGACGACTCCGCCGATGTTGTGGGGTCAAAGGCAAATGTCTTAAAGGCCTGTGTGAGTGTAAACCCGCCTCAGACAACCGCCGTGAGATGGTGAACTGTACCACGGGAGGTATAGACGTGGCTGTAGTGCGTTGAATAGTCGACAATGATACCGTAGGGCGGTTCGGGCCTGGCGAACAATTATCCTATCTTGCCTCGCATTTGTGATCCTTGGCCTTCCAGAACCTTAATTGAATAATTTAATTTCCAAAAGATACGATTACAGCAAGACCATAACAAACGGAAAGTAATGTGGCGGCCTATTGCTCGGTGTGCCCACCCATCTTCACGCAACCCTACAATGTAACCACCTTCGAAGTCATTTAGTTGTCTGTAAGGTCTTCGATATCAGCGATATGGCATCTTTAGTTGCTTCTTTACGAAGTTACAATGGCAGCAACAAAAAAAAAGATAAATTTTCCGCCTCTGTTACTGGTTTTATACTTTACGAATTGAGCACTAGAAATGTGCGCTATGATCGCAATTCCTGTTCATTTGCCTTGAAACTTTCACCATTTGCATGTTCGATCAAGATGTTTTTGCATACCAATTTCATCACGATTCCAAAAGTCTTTCTTGGTGCTTCGATTTTTTTGCAAAAGAGTGTATATGCCGTATTTTGTGTCTTTTTTTCCTTTTATGATCAATTTTATCGTCTAAAAACCGAGAGGGGGAAATTCTGTGAATAATTTAATTTCCAAAAGATACGATTACAACAAGACCATAACAAACGGAAAGTAATGAGGGATATACAGGGTGTCCGTAAAAGGATGTCTGAGTTTCAAATTGTAATAGTATCAGCTGTAATCGTTCGGCAGTTGTGGTTGAAGGTGACGAATAAAGAATAACTCCAACAGTTTCAGATAAGCGCATGCGCTTGTACCGCTACATCATTTTCACAGTTGCAGCATCATCTATTCAAAATGACGACTTCTGAGCGTAAAGCGTTTTGTGTTCTGCAATTTGTTAAGAGTGATTTCGGTAATTGCCGTTCAACGTGCGTTCCGATTAAAGTTTAAATGTGATCCCCCATGTGACAGAAATATCCGCCGATGGTATCGACAATTCAAAATGACCGAATGTCCTTATAAAGGTAAAAGCCCGGAAAGACCCAAAGTTTCTGTAGAGAATGTGGAACGTGTCGAAGAATCTTTCCGTCGTAGTCCGCAGAAATCTGTTCGGAAAGCAAGTCATGAACTACAGTTGCCAAAAACGACAGTCTGGATGATTTTAAAAAAAATTACACTTGCATCCATACCGATTACAGTTGGTACAGCAATTAAAGCCAAATGATTGTGCTGTACGATTTCGTTTTGCATGTGAAGTTCTTCAACGGCACAATGACTTTCTGCATCATGTGGTGTTCAGTGATGAGTCGATGTTTCATACAAGTGGGAAGGTAAATACCCATAATGTTTGTATATGGGGTTCAGAAAATTCTCATCAACTTGTAGAACACGAAAGAGATTCTTCAAAAATAAACGTTTTCTGTGCTGTTTTCACGACGACAAATGTACGGACCATTTTTTTTCGCTAAAGCTACAGTAACAGCGGTTTCTTATCTGGATATGCTACAACAATGGCTCTTTCCCCAATTAGTAGAAAGTGAACCTGCAAACTTTATTTGGCAACAAGATGGAGCCCCTTCTCATTGGAGTCTTTGTGCGAGATTGGTTAAATGTCGAAGTCCCTGACCGTTGGATGGGCGTCACGGTCCAGACGACAGATTTCTGTTACCCTGGCCGCCTCGTTCACCCAACATCACGCCTTGGGATTTCTTCCTTTGGGGCTTCGTAAAAGATCGGTTCTACGTTCCACCCCTACCCCACGATTTACCAACCTTGAAAGGTAGAATTGCACAGGCTGTTGCTTCCATTACTCCGGACTTGCTGCAGACAGTATGGGAAGAATTGCATTTTCATTTGGATGTGTGCTGTATGATTAAAGGTGCACACATTGAGCACTTATAGGAAAAACTAGGTTAGTTTTCCTTCAATTTCATGTATGATTTGTTATATTTAGTATAAAATAAACTCCTGTAATATACCATTAAAACTCAGACATTCTTTTACGGACACCCAGTATTATAGGTAACTACCATAATATTATTTCATTAAAAGAAATGTACATTCCATTAAGAATATGTAGTTATTAAAATTACAGTACCTAATAAGAACCCTTCATTTCTACTTCCCTGTAACTTGAATCTTTTCCTTTCTTATGGTTGTGTCTGCTTCACCTTAGGCCTCAAAACATGTATAAATAATCAGAGAGCTGACTGCGTAAAATGGTAGACTGACTGTCAGTTCGTGTTTGCTTCACGATGATTGGTTAGTTCTTATATTAGGCTGATACAAAGTTCAAAATTTTGAAGGGAAAATTTTGATAGAGATATTTGTACTGAAATAGATGCAACTGTAGAGACAAGCTATGATTTGTTAATTTTAGTTTTATTTACCTTTTTCAAACAATGTTATATAATATGGAAAGATCTCGAATTTGGGAGAACAGATGAATTTAGGATAAGGTGATAAAATTTAGAATAGTTAATTTTGAGGTCGCCAATTATTCTTAAAGCAGTTATCGTATTTTGCTATATTTTACATATCCTCCCTTCAAAAGAAAGGTTGGGAGAGCAGGGGGCAGAAAAAGTATTAATATTAAAGGGAAGCAAGAGAAAATTTGTCCTATGAGAAAAGACATGAGGAAGCATCAAGGACATAGCCTGCGGGTTTTCCTATGCCCTGTCATGAATCATGACCTTTCTTGTATACAGATTATGTAATATTTAAGCAACTAATTTACAATTATTACAATAACCATATAATTTCCTAATAAACTAAATAATAAATTAAGACAATTATAATTTTTAAAGTCCTCAAGTTGTTAAAATGTCTAATGTCTTTTGAATGTCCAATGAAAAATTTTCTGTAGTGTCTTGACGAAAATAATTCACAAAGTAAATGTTCAAATGTTTTCAAAAAGTAAATGTTCATTAAAAAGTCTTTCAAAATTTTGTTGATGAAAGTACTTGTCGATGTCATTGAATTTAGAGTAAATGCAATTAACAAAGTCTTAAATGACGGTTTCTGCACTGGAGTAATATGTGAGAAATTTACCTTTTAAGGCTTTCCAATCTAATTCGACACACTGTCTTAGATAAAATGACAATGCTTCTCTCAAACATTCAGAAAACACCAATGACTTTTGCGCAATTTCACTTTTTTCTGTAGACATTTTTGGTTTAGATTGGAAGGTTTGTTTGTAAGGTTTGCATATTTAATACAACACACCATTGAGAATTTACAATAATTAAATCTAAATCATGATACACTTTTTCTGAAATATTTTCACCAAAACACGAACCTAAACCACACTAATCACTTTGCACTGAAATTTCTGGAGAATTAACACTAACTACTGCTTTTTTTGGAAGCACCGATCACGATATTGGATCACTTTGTACATATCGTAACATTGAAAAATTTACATTAAAACACACTTTTCCCTATGAATTTGCACCAAATACACTGTTTTTTGGAAGCACCAATACTTGAACACTCTCTGACACTTTTTTCACTATAAACACCGTTAGAATCTTTCAGAAGACATTTTTCACTATGCGCAAACACACAAAATCGCTGAGACGCGTAACACATCACTCACTCGTTTGATCGATAATCTTGACCTACTTTGACGACGTAGAAGACAACATTTCATTCAGTAGATGAGCACTTTCTTGCTTTTGCAGTCACTGGAAATTGAGGCAACAGGTACATATCCTGGGCAACTTTTTATTTAGCTATGATATTTTAATGCATTTGTCGTGATGGCAGAGTGGCGAAACGGGAAGAAGATGATACCAAACTAAGTTCAACTAATTACCATCTTTATTTCTAGGCACATTAGAATAATTCTTCGTAGACAATATACTTTTTATCATAACCAATTACAATAATTTCTTATATACACAGGTTAACAGGGGCGACATCATTTTAGACGAACAAGCAGAGCAGCGGGGATATTTTAGCAGTGACAAAAGCTAGGAAAGGAATGATGTAGTTTCTTGCTAGAGGTATTTATACCGAAGTAGATGCAATTGTAGAGACAAGCTATAATTAGTTAATTTTAGTTTTAGTTACATTTTTCAAACAGTGTTATATAACATGGAAAGATTTCGAATTTGGAAGAACAGATAAATTTAGAGGGAAAGCATAAAATCTAGAATAGTTCATTTTGAGGTCGACAATTATTCTGAAAGTAGCTATCGTATTTTGTTATATCTTACATATATGTATACATATTATTTTATCTTATATATGAATTTGTTTTCAGGAAAATGCTCTTTATAACTCAGATATATGCCATGCATTTGTCATTGATGTAACAAAAGAAGAGTTAAACAATGTCATTTCACCTGATTCAGTGAACATAGCTACCATGATATTTGTACTGTCAGCTATACATCCTAGTAAAATGTCTTTCACACTGAAAAATATATTCAAGGTAATAAATTACTGTTTCTTAATATTTTGTTTTATATGATAAGCAAAATTTTAAATGGCCAATAAAGTTTGCTATTGTAGATGCAAAATTTTGCTAATTAATATTAAGCATTGCCAAAATTGTACTAACAGTAATCTTTTCTTAAGGTGAAAAGAATGTTCAGTGATTTTTCTCATGCATTTTAAAAACATTTACTATTTGGGGAAAAATAATAATAATAATAATAAAAGTCAAGAAAATATATCTCTTTGAAATGGACAAATTTTAAACATTGTCAATAAACATGTGTAAAGCAGTTTAACTGTGCATTTTTTTCTATCATATTTGTAGACTACGTGATCTCAGTGTATATCATAAAAAAGCAGTAATTAAAAGTAAAGGAGCCATTTTGATTAAGTTCTGCAGGAACAATTACACTGTATATGTGCAGCTTATGTATCAAAGTGTGAGTCTTTCACTGAGTATTCTTATATAGCCAAGATGTATTAAACCATACAAGACAAAACAGTACCAAATTATAATCTTAATTATTTTTATAATCTTAGGCATCTGGAAAAAGCATGCACTTTATTATACGCTCCTGCTAAAAAAATTAGTAACAAACGCAAAACACAGAATAAAACAAAAACTCATTAATAGATATGTGTGAAATTGATCCAAGAGTTTGGTGTAATTTCTCATTGTATTTAATTAGGATGATATTTAAACCTAAAGTGGGAGTGTAAAAAAGGTTAGCTTTAAATATGTTCTTGGCCCATAGATGGCGCCACTGTTTTTTATATTCTATAACTGTGCACTCCAATAAAACTTCACTTGTGTTCCAAACTCCCAACAGGTATGCTGTGTATTATTTATTCTCATGCATGCAAGTAACCACTCTCTGCTATATTGAGTTTCTAATAGTAAGCTGGTATAAGTCTTTTTGTAAAAGTAGTTTTCATTAGCCGGATCAGTTATTGATAATACAGCTCTATATTAGCATTTCCCCCCCCCCAAAAAAAAAAGGGCTTATTATAGATAATTTCATCTGTATCCACCCAAGTGCGAAGCGGTCATTATTCTTTCTGGTTAAAAATCTTAGTTAATTATATAATATGCAACCTACCACTTTTAAAGCTCTATTTTTAAATTAGAATTAACAATGAAAGAACGAGGGAAAAAATTATTAAAACAACAAACCATTTTCTGTGCCACCATCTAAAAAATAACAAAGTGGTTGATTGCATGCTACATGATTACTTACATACTACATTTAATGTTTCAGCAGTTGTTTTGTCTATTAACCTACTGCATTTTGTAAAGGATTAATTTTTCCTCATCAGTGGCTGACTGACTGAGAATGATAGCCCTTCAATTTATGTTCATTATTCTAAATTCTTATTCAACATGAATGTATTCAGGCAAAATGAGCGTTAGTTTCTAATTGCTAATAGATCACTGAATGGATTGGAGTTTGCCAGGATCTTTTATCCTTAACTAAGAGGATTTTATGTGAGGGTCACAGCCGAAACCTTCGCAGTGAAAACAACGCATGGCCAAAACATCGTGGGAGAAAATGAAGCAAAGAAAAAACATAGCAGTTCAAAAACATCGTGGTACAAAATATCATCGTCGAAAATATCAAATCAAATCAATGTTCAAAAACTTCGCAGTTTAAAAACATCGTCGTCGAAAATATCGTGGTAAAAAATAAAGTACCTACAAATCATCATGTGACGATAACATCGCAGACATGCGTTTTTCAGGCTTTAATAATTGTAAATGGATATTCGCATAATGATTTGTGAGCGCAAGATGGAAAAAAGGATAATTTTTACTTTCAGATTTTTTATTTACAAATAAATTTTTAAAAAACAGAACAAGAAATTTAAACAAAACAAGAAATAATTTTCACTATAAGAGTATCAGATTAACAAAAGTGAAGAAAGTAATCTCATAATTAACTTAGCAATTTTTTTATAGATAAGGTCATGCAGTTACCTTTTTCTATTCTTGTTTATATTATACTTTTCATGAAAAATTAACAGTTAAACTTTATAAAAATAATTTATTAATTACCTTTGTTAGTTAACTATGTCAGTTTAAAATTCTATTTAGTGCTATAAACTGCATTAATTTTACTTTTCAGCAAATATTTATTAGTTAATAAAAATATGACAGTAAAAATTGTACTTCTTTTCATCTCATTATGTGAGTATTCTTTTACAATTATTAAAGCCTGAAAAACGCATGTCTGCTTTGTTATCCTCATGAAATGATTCGTAGGTTCTTTATTTTTTACCACATTTAAAATGACAATTTTTTTTTAAACTTAAAAGTTTTTTAACTGCTTTATTTTCGATTGTGATATTTTTTACCACGATGTTTTGGCTTTGCTTTATTTTCTTCCGCAATGTTTTCTACCACGACGTTTTCGCTTTGCTTTGTTTTCTCCGCGACGTTTTCGGCGGATACCTTCTGTGAGTATATGTATGTCATTATATCCTACTTTCTATCATATGTAGCTCATGACTGTTATTATTATAGCACTGGATTTCTTAATTCTTTTTTAGCTTATATGTGTGCACCAAAAATTACTGAATTTGCTCAATAAGGTAATAAATATATCGATAATTAAAGTAGTATGTTAATAAGGGCCGGCGTCAGAGTACGTTCGGCCGCATCGAGTTTCAGAACTTAGAGTCGGCAAAAATTTTATAATTTACAGGAGCGCCAAGCAGCAAAAATTAAGTATAACAGAATTTTTAGAACTTAGGACAGGCACCGGATAGTTGAATTTCGGGACGGCAAATTTTTAAGAATTTAGGGACTTTTCAGATATCAAAATTTAGATGACTGCCAGAAATTGCACCGAGCGGCAAAATACATAGGCGTTGCCCCCCAAACCCTCTTTCCACACACATAATCACTGACTGTCGTATAAATACGATAATGATAATGTGGCGGTATGAAATTGATATTTCGGCTGTTCGAAAAAGCATTAATTCATGGTAAGTGCATTTTATTTTATTCTTGTTCTTATTTTGTAGAATGTTATGTTCATTGTTTTTTTAGTATGAATTTCTGTCGTCATTGTTTTTTTTGAATTGTTTGAAATTTATTTTAGTTATTTTAGTTTATTTTGTTGATTGGTGCGTAGTGTCTAGATTGTGCAATTCGTAGATGTTTTTTAAAGTTGAAACAGAACTCTGTGTACATGGCATTCTTTGAAATTTATTGTTGTTACGTTAATTTATTAAAGCAAGGTGTGTAGTTCGTAGATTCGTTCGTTGCCTAAATTGTGCAATTCGTAGATGTTTTTTTAAGTTGAAACAGGATGCTGTGTACATGGTGTTCTTTGAAATTTATTGTTGTTATGTTAATTTATTAAAGCGAGGTGTGCGTTGTTCGTAGATTCGTTCGTTGCCTAGTTTGTGCCATTTGTAGATGATTTTGAAGTTAAAACATATCTATGTATACATGGATTCTTGAAAAATATTTTTTTTTAGAAACTTTACATTTTTGCTATCTAAATGTTTTGTTTCGGATTTTTAGCTTAAATTGTGTGTTCAAAACATAGTTTCTGCATGTGCGAAAACCGTGTTTTTGGAGACATTTTAGGCTTAATGTTCGAAATGTAGATGAAAAATTTAGATAGTAATATGGCAGCATAGAGTTTTTCGCCAAAAATGTTTGGCGAGAAATTTGGCGACTTGAGAGAGCATATCAAAGTAGTTCCAATTTTTAAAATGTAATCTAAGGAAAAAAAATTGAAAAATGTAATCTAAGGAATTCGAAGAGATGAATAATAAAATTTTAAAATGTGGTTATGCACAAATATTCAGTAACCAATCATGGAGTTGATTACAGCTCGTTAATTCCAAATATTCTGTGACCAATCAGGGAGCTGATTACATCACGAATAGAATTAAAATTATTTAAATAATCATACATAATAAAATTATTTTAAAAAAGAAATGCAAAATTAAATTGTATTTTAATATTTAAGAGCCATAAATAATGTTTAAAACATTAGATTAAATTTAAAGATATTAAAACTAATTACTTTTAAAGTAATGTGACGTCATTCATTACATCATCCACAACATAAAATTAAATAAAATATCATAAAAAGTGAAATTTTTATTTCAAATAAAAATGCAAAATTAAATTTATTTTTAATAGAAGCCATAAATAATATTTAAAAACGGAATTTATTCATAACAAAACACATTATTTTTTCAATAAAATGACAACAAAATATCGATTATCATAAATAACTTGTCTAGCAATGAGTTTACCATAAGTCGTATAGCTCGCCAAAAAAAAAAAAAAAAAAAAAAAAAAAAAAAAAAAAAAAAAAAACGCCAAAATCCGTGCAACCGTCTACCAAAGTAGCACCCAAGTCCGATAAATGGTTAATAAAATTTATTCTTATAACAAGAAATATAACAAAACGCTGGATTTTCCTTCAAAGGTATTCGTATAATATCACGCAATATAATTAGTAGCTATATTGGCTAAAGTGCAGAATCGCCCACTTATTTGATTGACGTTTGTTTGGCGCTTTTTACAAGAGTAAGAAAAATTGGATTTTTGTCAAGTTCCTTTGACTTTTTAAGTGAAAATAGGTCAATGTGTACATGGGTGAAGTCAAGGCAGTGCGCAATGCCATTTTTGTGCAATTCTGGGATGTTAAGTGAAAGTAGCTCGGTGTGTACATAGATACCAAGTATGTGCAATTCTTAAAAATGCGCCAAGCAGTGGGCGATTCTGCACTTTCCCCGCTATGTTTTAAGCTACTAAAGCGTTAAATAGAACGCAATCCAACACGCAGAGAAAGCTAATCTGATCAGCAATAATAACAACAACTAATAAACAACTACTAAAATGAGATGTTCTCTGTTTGGCCTTTTTATATCTTTAAATCGGTCGCTTGAGATTCTAGCAGTTTCTGGAAAGCAAAAAAAGTAGAATTACGGTTACAGCTAACATAGTAGTCAATTACACTTATTCAAATAAAATATCAATTACGAGATATCTGTTTATTAAATGTCGAATGGATGCAGATGCGTTGTGCTTTGCGATGATCAATTAAACATAAACATTTATGAAGTTTAACTATTTATTGAATTGTCAGAATGCAAAGCATGCTGCTGTAGTCGCAAACAAAACTGCAAGTGCGTAGTTTTACACAAGTGGCATTGTAGTTGGCCATGATATGTCTCGTGCTGGCATTGCACAGGGAAATAAAACAATTTTAATTATAATTCTACTAAAAATATCTAACTAAATACAAAATTCGTTACAGTATTTATAAGAGCACATGCAAGTTTTAAGTGTTATGGTCAAGAAGTCGTATAATAATTTTATTTCATAAATTATAGTGGGAATCAAGCTGATTGTTTCTATTAGAAGAGACTATTTCTATTAGATTATATTTCATAAATTTTAGTGGGAATCAAGCTGATTGTTTCTATTAGAAGAGACTATTTCTATTAGATTAAATTTTATTTTTATATATTTTATTAGCCCAAAGGAGCGGTAGCTCAGAAGGCTATTAATTTCGTTTTGGCATTTTGCGTTTTTTTTTTTTTTATAAAAGTCTGAATCACTTTTCAAATCGTTACGACCAAATATTAGAGCCTTGCATTATATTTTAAAAAGTTAAATAATGAAGAATCTGCATGAATGCATGGATATGTTTCTCATATTGTAAAAAAACAGCGGTACCTAGAGGCATGAAATTTTGAATAACGTAGTGCTCCACTCGAATATGGGCAACTGCAAGCCCAGATTTGGAATCTGGAATTTGTTTTATTATCTATTTCATATTTTGTAAAAGTTTATCGAATTTTTTATTAACAAACTCAACGATTTCAAAGCGTTCCATTAACATTAACATCGCGTGCATCTTCAAGCACGAAAGTTTCATGCGCGAGGTTTTTTTTTTTTTTAATATTGCTGTTGAATTGAATTTTATGGTTTAAGTGCAAAGAACATGATATTTAATAAATAAAGATAACACACAAAAGATTAAAAATGAGCCACCTTGGGCATAATATAAAATCAGAAAGCTTTATTTATTTATTTATTTTTTTAGCCCAAAGGAGCACTTTGCCCAGTAGGGCTACTAATTTCATTTTGGCATTTTATGTTGGTTCACTATAAACGGTGTTTCACATTTCAAATCGTTGCCACCAAATATTAGAGCCTTGCACTCTATAATTAAAGAAATTAAATTATATGATTCATCTATTTGAGGTGGCTATACATATTTGAAATGATCACATGACTTGTAGTAAATAGAATATTATAGATTTATTATGTACAAACTATTCTGTCACTGAAATAGACTTTTATTCGCTTAGGTGTTACAACCAGGAGGATTACTACTTATTCGTGATTATGGGCTTTATGATCAAGCTATGCTAAGATTTGGTCCTGGTCATAAGTTGAGTGAAAATTTTTATGTAAGACAAGATGGGACAAGAGCATTTTATTTTTCTGAAGGTAAATAATTTTTGCGTCATTTTTAATTTATTGTTTCAGATATTTGAGAAAAATTCTGATACTGATAAGTTTACCATAATTAAACAAAAATATCCTTTATTATAAACTGAAGTTAATTTGAAAATACACTGTTTAGGAAAATATTAAAATTAAGTAAATAAGCTGCTTGGAAGAAATTGTCAAAGCAGGATGAAAATTTGTATATATAAAGCTTATAACTAAGAAACAAAATCCTTATGATCCCAAAGAATTGGGCCTGTTTATTCATATAAAACAGTGAGAAAATTAGAATTGATCGGAATATTGCGTTCTCATTTTTGAATCATGTATATGCAGTTCTCAGTGTGAAATATAAACATTATAATTTGCAGATAATATCCTGAAATATAAAATGCAGGCCTGTATTACCACTTAGACCTGAGCTTTAGGATTTATGAGACCTCAAAAATTATTCTATGAGTGGTGGGGAAATAGAGCATTTTTTCCCTGCTTAAAATTTAGGAAGGTAGGCTCCCAGATAGTCCTAACTGAGCTGAAGGAGGGATGAAGCTCTGTTTTTAAAGGTGCGGGGAATGTGTTGTTTGATTCTTAATTACAAAAAAATGCATTCTGTTTTCCGAGATACTTTATTTTTTAACTATGCTATATAGAGCTTCATGAAATCTAGCTTACTGTAACAACAACAATCAATAATAATTAATTAAATTTATGTAGTTGTTGATGATTTATTCTTTATTATGTTAGCATGATTTTTCTCTGCACAGCAACCTCGCGTAAGCGATCTGAGTTTAAAAATATGTGGAACTTCTAACCAGCCGGTGGTTCTACGACTGATGACCCTGTGAGAATTATAAAATTCTATTTTTTTTTTAATTGTAGGCAATCTTTATTGTTTCTGATATTCATATTTCGCCAACTTTTCTCTTTTCGTTGCTACATTTTCTTTTCACCAATCAGATTTTTAATGTTCTATTTGTGATATTTATGTATGCTTATATTTTACTTTATTGTTTTATTATTTGTCTCTTATTTTCCCATTGCCAGAATTTTCTGCGTTACATTGTAGTGATCCTCCCTTTTATCTATTAACTAAGTTTGGAGGAACTAAGCGAATAATCACTTAAGTTCAGAAACTGAAACGTAAAACTCAGGAAGGGTTAATTACCCTTTATTGCTCAAAGTAAAAGTGTACAAGCGGTCTCTTTCTCCTCAGAACGCTCAGCAAAGCCTCCATTTGGGCTTAAACTCAAAGAAATAGGAACTTAACTAATATCTAACTAAAGAGATTTAGCCGAAGCTAACACAATTTCTAACTAGTTGGCCCTAATATTAAATTAGCTAGCTAAGCTATCAATGGCACGTAATACGGCCTAGCGCAGTAACAGCTGAGAGAGACGTAGCCGAAAGGCAAACGCGCGCTATTCAGGAAATTAAATTAATTCTCTCTACCGAAGTCAGTGGAACTTCAACTTAAATGCTACCTGCTAGTCATTTGCATTTAACTCATTCTAAAAATTCATTCTGGTAAGGAATTGTAAGCTGAAATTAGGAGAGATAGGAAAGGAAACTTTAACTTATGTGTTATAAACTTTAACTTTTGTGTGTGAAGTGTTATAAACTGAGGATAAACCTTACTTATATGTTATAAAATTAGGATAAATCGTACATCTTTCCCAACCAGAATTTAAATACTCGAAGAAAAAGTTTTCACAACGAACTTCTTTAAGAGTTCAAATTCTAAAAAACTTCCTCACACTTCCATTAGAAGTTTAATTTCTAATACTTTGCTTTCTTAAATCACTGTCATTATTGTATTCTTCCTGTTAGGGCCAACTCTACAAATGATGTAAAGCTATAAGTTAAAACCAAGAAAGAAAGAAAGAAAAAAAAAAAAAAAAAATCTGAAATGTTTCAGATTTTAAATTACGTCCAAAGGGGCGTTTTTTAACATTTTTTGTGTTACCTTTCTTTATTAAATATCATGTTCCTCGCACTTAAACCATAAGATCCAGTGCAACAGCAATATCGCAAAATAGTTTTAAAACGAGCATATCTTTAGAATTTCCGATACAGAGACTCACGCGCTGGAGATAAAAATGTTTTTTCTGCACAACGTTGCTATTGCTCGCTTTGAAATCCTTGAGTTTGTTAATCAAAAATTCGTCAAAGTTTTAAAAAATAGGAAATCGATCATAAAACAAATTTCAAATTTCAAATTTGGTCTTCCACATGCTCATATTCGTTGGAGGATTACGTTATTCAAAATTCGATGACTCTATGTACCGTTGTTTTATCACAATACGAGAAATATACATACATTTATGCAGATTTTTCATTATTTAATTTCTTCAAATATAATGCAGGACTCTAACATTTTGTGGCAACAGTTTGAAAAGTGAACCGACATTTATGAGTCCGACGCAAAATGCCAAAACGAAACTAATAGTTCGGGATTCAAATCCCTTTGGACTAAAAAAAAAAAAAAAAAAATACAACATTCTTGCTTAGCACATACATCTTCTTCATCTTGATGACATCATCAGACTTATGCATAGCTTGGTCCTTCCAAAATATCTGGAAAGAAAAGGCATTAGTACTTGTTTCTAAGAAAAAATTCCATTCCAAATACAATTTATTAGGTCTTCAAACAGATTTCATTCACACACATTTTAGCTCATCTCCTCCCACGCTCTCCAGAAATGTGCTTGTTTCCGTTTTTCTGCTGGGGAATTCCAGTTTGTTGCTTGGCTAATCAGAGTTCTTGGCACGCTTCCAGGATCCTGCAATACATCTTTTAAGATATCAAAATCATTTTGACTATAATAGGGTTTAATTGGGTCAACGTTAACAACTATTTCCTGACCATTGCAGCCTTTAAATAAACGGATCCTTTCAATAACAAAAGGCCCTTCCAACCTGGGCTCAAATTTTGCGACTCTATTTTCTGGCGCCGATGATAAGGAATGCTTTATTTTCAAAACTTTTTGACCCACCGAATATTCTACTCCCGTCTATTCCTGTCATAGTAGACTTTCTGTTTCTGTCTCGCTACATCCGAATTTTTGATTGCTTCATTAAAGATTTCTTCGGATTCACCTTGAGGCTGGCTTCATTTAATGACGTAAAAACTTCCTCCAGATGTTTAACATGTTCGTCTATCGTTTCACTTGTCACAATTATATCATCTAAATAGAGGACTCTATTTTTGCCTAAGACGGGTCTTAATACGATATCCATGACTTTCTGGAAGGTAGCCGGAGCTCTGCTTAAGCCAAACGCCATTCTGAAAAAGTCATATACGCCTGACTTCATTATAAAAATTGTTTTCTGGACATACTCGAGTTTTACTGCAATTTGGAAATAACCTGACGTCAGGTCTAGCGTAGCCATATACTTAGTAGAACAGATTTTTCTTATTATTTCATCAGTTATAGGTAGGGGGTACGTGGTACGTGGTATATTTACTTAAACTATTCTGTTTACAGTAATCAACGGAGAAACTTCATGAATTCAGATCTGACGGTGGGAAGCCATTTTTCTTTCTACATAAAACTACCGGACTTTCTACTACCTTTCATAGCAGCTGCTACTCGGCACAATTATTTTATTCGCTAGCATTTTCTTAATATGCAGTTCTAATATCTCTTCTTTCACTTGGTCATACCGATACAGCTTATCGAATAATTTACAAAATTGTCTTATCAATTTTTCCATTTTCTTTTCTCCTCTTTCTGGAGATGGTTTAGATCCACTTCTGGCATGGCCTCCTCTTCTTCTTCAACAATGTTCATCTACACCTGTAAGGTAGAGTTCTTAAAATGTAATTTTTTGCTTGCTGCTCGTAAAAAGTCGACCCTCAAAATAACCGAAGTTAATGGGTCTTTCACTACCAGAAAATTTACTTTTTGTATCTTGTTCTTTATTTGCTCGTGCAGCCCTATTTTTCCCATACAGACACACAGTTTTTCTTGGGCGGCAGTTACGTTTTGTCCGTAGTTTTAAACAATTTGTAACGGCAAAAATTCTTCTTAAAGAAATCTTGCGCCAAAAAGCTGCATTGCGCTCCAGTGTCCAGTAAAGCGGTAGTAGGGACATTGTTTAATAAAATACGAATTTCTGGAAAGGCCAACTTTTGTACAACTATCATATTTACTTTGATTTCCGAGAGATTTTGCTTCCCAGGTGGTGACTGGGCTCTCTTCTCGGCCACCCTGATTACTTTAAATCCTTAGCTTTCGCCCCTTATGCTTCTAGTGCTTCTTACCATAGAGGTAGGAAGTTAGAAGGTTCCTTTCTTACCTCCATGCTTCTTAACTGCACTCTCCAAATGCTTTGGACTGATCTGTATTCTTGGTATCGCTTTTTTCAATCTTCCCGCTTGCCGATAAGAATTCTGTTTACTTTAAGGTTTCTCTTGAGGTTAAAACCTCGAATGCTAGCGGAAATTTTTGAACGCGTGTTTTTCAGTCGGCTCATCTGCTCTGAAACTTCACGGGCCAGCTAAAATAAGTTTTCTAGTGTCTGGGGATTTCTTGAATCGATGGAAGGATCGATGGACGCGGCAAAATCACTTCAATTAATTCGCTATCCGCTCTTTTTCCATATAATAAATTAAATATTTGAATTTTTCTAAGAATAAAGTCCGTTAAATCTTCGACGTTCGTCTGATATTTACTAAAGAGTTCTGCTCCAGCTTCGTTCGGTCTTTGACTACGGGAAACGCTTTTAATAGCGCGGTTTTAAAATTTTCCCATATGTAGGTTTTCGATCCTGGATCCCCCAACAGGAACTTTCCTTTACCCTTGAAACTTTACCTTTCTGCAGCTGGTTCACGGGATGTAACGTTAAATGCAGGTCCAGCTGTTCTAGGAAAGCCATCACGGAACCTTTGCCCAATTGTTGCAGCTGCCTTTATAACTGATTGCATGGTTTCTACGATGAAACCTAATCCCTGCACAGAATTTGCTGGTAGCTGTGAGATTTGAAACTTCGGAGGGGGGTCACCGTAAATTTTTCATTTTCCAACGGCAGGGTTCCCCAAAAAATGCTTCAGGCGCCAATGCAGTGATCCTCCCTTTTATCTATTAACTAAGTGTGGAGGAACCGCCTCCCAGACGGTATAGTGGTTAGGGGAGCCTAACTGCGATACGGAAGGGCCTGGGTTCGAATACCGGAGAAGGCATGTTTGCAACTTCATAAGAGGCAATGACGGTCCTTTTATTATGTACATCCATAATAAAGAGAACACCAAATCTGGCCTTAGTTCAGATTAATGGACTCTTGTACACAATCTGCCATTGAAAAAAAAAGTGGGGAGGAACCTAGTGAACTACTAATCGAATAATCGTTTAAGTCTAGAAACAGAAATGTAAAATTCAAGAAGGGTTTCACATTTATGTTAATTACCCTTTATTAATTAATTACCTTTTATTGCTCAAACTAAAAGTCTACAGACGGTCTCTTTCTCAGGACGTACAACATAGCCTAAACTTGGGCTTAAGCTCAAAGATATAAGAAATAAGAACTTAACTAACTAAAGAGATTTAGCCGAAGCTAACACAATTTCTAACTATTTGGCCCCTAATATTAAATTAGCTAGCGAAGCTATCAAGGGCACTTATACGGCCGAGCGCAGTAACAGCTGAGATAGACGTAGCGGAAAGGCAAACACGCGCTATTCAGGGAAAATTGAATTCTCTCTACCGAAGTCAATGGAACTTCGTCTTAAATGCTACCTACTAGTCATTTGCATTTAACGAGATTCTAAAAACTCATTCTTGTAAAGAATTGTAAGCTGAAATTAGGAGAGATAGGAAAGGAGCTATAACATAATAATAACTGTTATAAACTTAGGATAAACCTTACATCATATCGAATCAATTCTGTTACCGTGCCCCATTTGCAAGGAAATTTAGCTGAAAAAATTTCACAGTTTGGGTAAAACTACGGCCGTTTTGGAAAAACGACCTGGCGTTATGGTTTATCCAACTGGAATCGCAATTCGCGCTTGCTGATGTTAAGAAAGACCTAAAAAAATATAATATAATTATGTAGCAGTGGCAATAAACTCTGAAGTTCATAACTCTGTGGCCGATATAATACTCAATCCCACAAATGGAAATAAATATGATAGTCTCAAAAAACGCCTCATTGAAATCCACTCTAAGAAAAAATCTGTTAAAATTCAAAAATGCTTCAGAGATTTTGATATTGGAGAGCACTCCTCTCAGTTCCTCACACATCCCTGTGCAATAGTGGATGATGATATGGGAGATTCCTTAGTAAAGTCACTTTGGCTTAATAGACTCCCAAATAAATGCAAGCAGTTTTGGCGAATTTTAATGAAGCAAATCTTGTGATTGTGGCAGAAAAATACATAGTTATCCTGTGTCACCCGCCATAAACAATATCAGCGCATCTTCAGGTGCGAGTGGTACTTCGTTGAAAAAAAATGGCTGAATTCACTGGAATATTTGACTGAACGTGCCAAGATGAACAAAGTCTCTCCAGCCTGTGGAAGCTGGCACTGAGGTGCGAACTAAATGTCGCCAGAAAAGTTTTGAGAGAGGATATGGAAGAAGTGTGTTTGGTGGTGAGAGATGAGGCAGAACACTCTACTAATATTTTAATATGTAAAATTAATCATCCTTTCGTGTGTCATATCATCCTGTCAGTAACGCTCTTGTCAAGCACTTCCCTTGTTGGATGGAATTCTTGTACCTATTTCTCCTTAGACTAAGATCCAACAAATTCAACATTCAGTGCCCAGTGGCATAACTGGTCCCTAACAGCATGGCAATGTCTCTGTGACATTACAAACATGTCACAGTATGACATTTACAACATCACAGCCATGTCACACAATGTTATAGTGACTCTGTGAGTATGCCTTTTTGTGACATCACATTGCTATGTTTATGTGCCATACATTTATTGCCATATTGCATCATTTATGTGATGTTGCATTACGATAATAATGTGAAGTTACAGTGTAACATGAAGGCACTCTGCAGTGTTGTGAATTAAACTGTGATGCCTCTGTGAAGTCACACTGCAGTGTTGTTGTAAGGACATGCTATGACATTGTTGTGAAATCACTGAGACAATAATGTAACATAACATTTTGACTGTGATATAAAATCACAAAGTGACATGATTCTGACATCACAAAGTGAGATGTCTGCAATTAAAAACAAGTCACATAATGGACTATTTTTTAAATGCACTATTGCACCAGTCATTTAAAAAATGCACTATTTTTTAAATGACTGGTGCAGTGTCGCAGTAATCCTATTTTAGAGGTTACTCCATTTAAAATGAATAATAACTACAATGTTTTATTAATTTAGCGAGCAGTTATACTTCTCAAAGATTTAAAATATTTTCAAAAACTTTGAAGATTTTAAATTATTCTAAATATTCAACATAATCATGAAATTTTCTTATTGTACTGATGTTACATGTCATCACATAACATTAATGATTTATTGTGTAATTGTCATCCATTTATGATTTAATTATACCTCTATATGAAATACAGAATACTTTCAAATGCAAAACATGTTATATATGATCCAAAAGTGATCATACGGTCATTTTCTAGGCATATTGTATATTTTAGTATTACTTATTCAGAAATAACAAATTTTACTTTCTTACCTTAAAACTGTAAATTAATATTTAAAAACACTTATCATTTTCGAAAATTTTATTAAATAGTTAGTGCATATAATTAGCTTATTTAAAATTTATTAACTTATTAATACCAGCATTTTCTCTTCCAAAACTGAATTTTTAAAAAAAATTTCTGTGTGGCTTGTAATAGTTTTTAATAATTTGACTTTTATTACTATTTTTCCTTCTCCATTTAAGTTTTTTTAATTGCTTTTCTTCCAGAAAATGAGCGTCATTATTAGATTTTAGATCTAAAAATTAGGTGGAAACTGTTTTTTATACTATATAAACAATCTTTCATTAAAATAAAACTTTAATTTTCAAATTAGTTATCTATTGTTTAATCTGCAGTGCTGAACGAATAGTTGTGGATACAAAAATCAATCAATTGAAAACATGGCTCTGGAAGATTGTAGAGACATTAGTTTTTTTTTTTTTTTTCTTTTTTTTTTAGCAGGCAAGATGAAAAATTAGCAAATGCCTTCGCCAGAAATCGAACCATGGATCTCTGGAATACCGGCCCAGCGTGTAGAACCACTACACCATGAAGGCACGCTAGGAAAGCGGGAGAAATACTTTATAAGATAAATCACAGAAAATTTATATTTAGTTATAAAATATGTGAATTCACATTCATCATTATTTCCGTGTTAACAAATTACCATTTTATGTGATATTTAAACTATAAATTTTAAATAACATACATTTCTAAAATTCCAATATGTTAATGAATGCATTAAACAAAAATTTTGCATAATTCGTTTCATTAGCTAATTAATTTAAAACATTTACTTTAAATATTTTGCATTTCCTAAATGCATTTTATAGCTTTCTTAACAATTTAAATTCAAAACAGTTTTACACAGTTTATTTTGTAAAAGCCGAACAGATTTTCATGAATTAATAATTCCATTTCATAAAATAATTGTTACGAAGGCTCAATTATTAAATAAACTGCATTACTCACTCCTGAGAATATACTTTTTCCTATAATATTCATAGGAATTCTTAAATACTGTTGTACTCTACGGGTTTGTGCATTTGGAGCAATTGATAACCGTTTAATGAAGAATCAAAACACAATTTATTCGCCAGTGTTACACAGCACAGTTCTAAAGATATGTTTACAGTGGTTGAAAAACTACCATAAACATGCTGCAACAATCAGCAACACACAACAATATCCTGCAGACCACACATCTGCTCATGCAAGATCTTATATTTCACTTGGACGGAATGATCCAGTATTGTTCTCATAATTTGGTCGCCAATATCTGCATGCCAGCAAGACAGTTTTTTTCATGATACTCTTTTAAAGCATTCAGTCTGATAGTGCTTGGACGGAAGCAAGAGGGGATAAAGGAAGCAAAATTCATCATCATGGTTCAATGATGATGTAAATTAATGTAGAAGATATACTGATGTTAACTGAGTTTAGACTTGAATTTTTTTTAATAAAAATTGCTGCAATTTTTTTAAGGTGTTGCAATTTGCTAAAAATTACTTAAATATCCTTGGGTTTCATAACTTACAGGTAGAAAGTGTTGTTATAGGAATTAGACTCCCAATTTTTCACTATTGAATTCTACTAAAAATTAACTGAAAGTAATTAGTTATACAGTACACAGTCCGTTATCCGGACTTGTCGGGACTTAGGCGATTCTGGATTAGGCTTTTCCCGGATTATAGATCATCAATTTAAATCTGGTAAGATGGCATGCAGAAATTATACAATTAAAAATATTAAACCGTAATTTCTGAAACAAAGAGTAATTATGATCTAAATGATATCAAAATTTACAGAAAAAAAAAAAGCTTAATATTTATTTGTTTACTTTATTAAACATTTCTTTCAATGTAAGTTGTTTGCTTCGTTTTTTTGTGCTAAATGTGCATGCGTAAACACATTACGTGCACGAAGAGAAATTATAATCTAAAGGGTATCAAAATTTACAAATAAAAAAAAAAAAAGCTTAATATGTATTTGTTTACTTTATTAAACATTTCTTTCAATGTAAGTTGTTTGCTTCGTTTTTTGTGCTAAACGCGCATGCGTAAACGCATTACGTGCATGAAGAGAAATTATGATCTAAAGGGTATCAAAATAAAATAAAAAAAAAAAAGCTTAATATTTATTTGTTTACTTTATTAAACATTTCTTTCAATGTAAGTTGTTTGCTTCGTTTTTTGTGCTAAACGCGCATGCGTAAACGCATTATGTGCATGAAGAGAAATTATGATCTAAAGGGTATCAAAATAAAATAAAAAAAAAAAAAAAAAAAAGCTTAATATTTGTTTATTTTATTAAACATTTCTTTTAATGCAAGTTGTTCAAGTTGCTTCGTTTGTGTGCTAAACGCGCATGTGTAAAGCATACAAAAAAAAGTTTGTTGCTTTGAGGTCCGGATTATAGATCATTCCGTATAATGGACGTCCGGATTACGGGCTTTGTACTGTATATATTATGCAAAATATTACATAACATTTTAAGAAATCATATTAAAGTGTGTTTTATTTCTTTGTACAGAACATCTGGAAAATCTGGCCATTGAAGCAGGATTTGAAGTACTTGTAAATAATTATATTTCAAGAGAAACAACTAATTACAAAGAAAATATACGTGTACCAAGAATTTACATACAGGCCAAATTTCTCAAACCATCAGTTGTGAAATAACTAGATAAAGACAAAACAAATGTATAATATTTTTTATTAAATTTTTTAAGATTATTTTTTAAATGTGTCTTTACTGGTTTTAATCACACATTAGGCCCTACTTAATGTTGGTGAAGTCCTTCTCATATGTATACAAAAATACGGAAAATACATACTTATGATCAACAGATCAGTTAATGCTTTCAAAATATTATAGAATGAATTTTTTAAACTGGTGTAAAATCTACAAATAAGACCAAAATAGAGTATAGAAATTGTCAAATGAGTGAGGCATGTCACCAAGAGCAACTTGATTCTGTTTTAAGGCAACCATGTACAAAGGAGGAGCTTTTTAAAGTTTTAGGAAGAATCAACTGGACTAACCAGAATAAGCTAATAATTAAGCAATATTCCATATGATCTTGCTTTTTACACCAAAATATATCTTCACTTATTTTGAGCTTAATAATTTTATAAATATTCTGTTCTAGGAAATACTAAATTCTCACTTATTTTGAACTTAATAATTTTTATAAAAGTTCTGTTCTAGGAAATGCTTACTGGTTATTCCACTTAATCATTTTTTAAACAAATGGTGTAATGATCTCAGACTAAAGGATAAATTTGACTTGTTAACCAACTAACACTTTATTTTTTAGTTTCCATACAAAAATTATTTATTAATTTTTTTACTATGTACTTTTAAGTAGTGCAACAAGACATAAGATTTATATTATCATGCATTGCTTCCATTGGTGCTCGGCAACATACATATTTATATAAAATTGAAAGTTAAAAAAGATGTAAAATACTAAAAGATTGTGTGACTGTTTAATGCTGAATCAGTGTGTGCAGTTTAAAAAAAAAAAAAAAAACTATTAGCAACTGGGGGTACTTTAAAAGAGTTTACCAATGGACTATAAATATAATATAAAGCCATGAAAAATGACATCAGTAATATTTATTGAGTGGCTTTTGAAATGGAATAACAAAAAATGATATAGGTTTCCTTAATCAGAACTGCACAGTACTTAAGGTAAATGTCGCACTTAAACATACTGAAATTATACTTGCCAACAAATACCACAGCCATGTGGTCAAGAGATTATTAGAGCAATGGAAGAACATCATTGCTATGAAATGTGTATTGAGTGCTCTATTACCTAGATATGCAGATATAAGTGCAAATGTATTACCAAGGAAAGATAGCTGTGCATTTTCTGAACATGTCTTGGAACTCAGAAAAAACAATAAAGAACTTGAAAAGTTGCAAAAAAGTTGAAAAGTTATGTGGCAAAGGTTCTCGTAAGGATCAGCGAATGAAAATGCAGCATTCAGTTCAGTCTGAAGCAAAACACCATGAGGTTAATGATGTGGATTATCAAGAGTGTGGATTATCAAGAGCAAAGTTGTCACACAACATCTGATGTAGAACATGTCAGCTTAAGGCCCTCTGAAGAAGATCTATCTTCAGGGGGCTTTGGTGGCTGCACTTTTGATTATGTGACATAACTGGATTTGACATTTCCTTTCCGTTCTTATCATCTAACTTCACAAGACAGTGCATTGCAAGCCACATGTGGCTTGTGAGTTACGAAATTGGACATCCTTGCTTTATTTTATGTCAAATACTGTGTGCTTCAAAATGTTTAAAATACCAGGGATAGGCTGTTTTGAGAATTGGATTTTTGATGATATAAAGGCAAGAGTTGCTTGAAGATACGAAGAAATATTTATTTAACCCTCTGAGCAGCAGAGTTTTTCATTACTATTATATTTATTTTCATATTTTTTTTTAAAACAGCAGCTATACAGCAGCTTTTAAACTGAAAGTCGTAGAATTTTCGCAGGAAAATGGGAAAAGAGCAGCAGCAAGAGTGTATAAGGTGGACGAAAATTGTGTGCGCAATTGGAGCAACAGCATGATCAAATGGTGGCAATGAACAAAAGAAGATGTGCGTTTCGTGGTTCGAAATGCAAGTTTCCAAACATAGGAAAAAAAGTAGTTGCGTATGTTCGTGATATGCGTGCTCAAGGGTATGCAGTAGTACGAGAAATGTGCCAAATAAGAGCACTTGCTGCGGCATGAGAAGAAGACATTCCTACATCGCAATTCAAGGCGAGTGAAGGCTAGTTGCGGCGAATGATGAAACGAAATGGATTTTCGTTTCACAAGCCAATGACTATGAAGATAAGTCGGTGTCCTTTCATTGCTTCATTATCGCGAAGCACAAAGCGAATAATTATTTAGCTTCACAAATTGCGAATGTCAATCAGACGCCAGTTTATTTTGCTCCACACCATAAATGAATGGGGTGCAAGGTCTGTACCAATATGCATATGCATGTATGAAAAACAAAGAGCAACTGTTATGTTAGCAGTTACTGCCAATGGCAAAAAATTTTCGCTGTATGTGTTTTTAAGCGAAACACAATGCCGAAAGAAAAACTGCCGCCAGGAATTGTTGTACGAGTTCAAGAGAAGGGGTGGATGGATGGCGCTTTTGTTCAGGACTGGCTGCAGAGTGTGTGGTGTAAACGACCAGGAACTCTGTTGCAGCTACCTTCTCTTCTTGTGTTGGACAGCTTCAAAGGGCATCTAACAGACACAGTGAAACAAAGTCTTGAAACCTCGAAAACTGATCTTGCTGTGATTCCAGGAGGTCTAACTTCCATTCTTCAGCCACTTGATATTTGTAAACAAACACTTAGTGGGTGCAACACCAGACATCTGTCTGCTTTGCCTGTATGTCTTTCTAAATAAGCCATTTAAAATGGCATTCAAACACAGCTACCATAATTTCCTCCTTGGAAGGTGTTCAAATCTGGACTTATGCAGAAAGAGGCAGATTTACGTTTCCATACTGAGACCGATCATGTGCTATGCCTCTCTCGTTTAGGCGACAGCTAGTAATGAAATTCAGAAGTTGAAAGTTACGCTAAATAAGATATTGCGTACTATTACCAATGCACATTTCTACATCAGAAACAAGCTCTTGCACTACGACCTGTAAATAGAGTACATAGATAAATACCTGCACAGGCTTAATAGCGAATTCTTTGACAAAGGTGTAAATTGCACTGCAGGAGAATTCAATGCTTCTCTGAACTACATTTGTATTCCAGAGGATGTCAACATAAGACCATTCACTGCACATCGCATAAAAGACCATAATTTTGTCACCTATGCACTTACTTAATTGTAGTACATCTCATTGTAAATACCATGCATTTACATTTTCACCTTAATTTTATTGTTTTATCGCATTTATTTTCATTGACATTACTCTTCTCTGTAGCTGTACATTAGAATATTCAATCAATATAAAGCTCACTTGTCTACCAACGGAGTGTCATGTGTCGATGATTTGACTTGCAGTACATGGCCGATGGGCCCTCTTTCCTCCCTTTCTCTGACTTCCCGGCTGGGATTTTTTTCGTTCGTAGTTTATAATCTGATCGCCTTAGGGATTAGTTGAACCATAGCTTATAAAAGCCTACCTAGGCTACCAGGCTACATAAGCATAAGAAAGTCGCATTCATTCAAGCATTCTACCATAATTGGGTGACTTCCGGGGGGAGGGGGATCACAGCAGCTGGACGTCTGCCATCCTTCTTGAAAGTGTGTGCGTGGATTGTTGCTGTGTGGAAAAAGCATATCCGACGGTGTGATTGTGAAAAGTTTTAAAGTAACTGGTATATCAAATGCTTTGGATGTATATCAAATGCTATGGAACAGAAGATCTCCTATGGAAAGATAACGGGAATGAAGAAAACGAGAAAGATAACATGAATGAAGAAAATGAGGGAGTTATGAGTGAAGAAACGGATGACGATGATAACTAATATGTGGGAAAAGGAATAAAAGTACTGGTACTGTGTGTGTGTTGAAAATTGTTCATGATAAGTTTTTAAAAACTGCTTAAAATTTGAATTTTAATATTTAATGTGTACGCATTGTGTTTGTGTTAACAATTAGTGTGTGTTGATGCAATTGGAAATGATTTGCAAGAACGAAATAAAGGTGAGATAAAAAGATGTTTACTGATTAATTTATTTGCACTCATATGCTGAGTATTATTCACAATGCTTTTTTTTCTTTCTTGCGGTAGCTTGAAATTAGAAATAATACTGCTCACTGATTTTTCACTATGTGGCTGCCACCACAGTGTCTGCACTGTCATCTTGTGTATTTTTAATGTTACTATTTGCGGCAGAAAGATTTTACATTCGCTCACGCAGACATAATAACCAAAATTTTCCTACAGTGCATCAGAACAGATTTACAAAAAATAATGTGTGCAAGATATTAAAAGAACCAACGTTTATTTAATTTGTGTAAAAGTAAATACTAAAACTGCAAGTGTTGGTTAATTTGTGCCTCTATATTGTGGTCCTGTGCGAACTAATGTGCACCGAATGTTGATAACATAAACGGGGTAATTTATATTATATATGTAGATGGAAGAAAATGAGTTTGTAAATTTTAGGTATCAGTTAGACAACTTTAAATTTGATACTTTTATTACTTATGCCATTTTCTTCCACTTAAAACTTAACCTGGCTGTTTGAAATGAAATTTATACCCAAAATTACTTGAGAGAATGTCCGAAAATTTATATATATATATTTTTAAAAAAAAAATTATTTGCGCATGCTTATAAGCACAAGGCGCGGAATGGTAGCCAAGCTCCACAAAGTAGTATAAGAATAAGAAGTACTCACGAGAAAAAGGTGCAACAATTCAGCGTAATGTCCGCAGCTGCATTTTAGTGATGAAATTTTAGTGAAAAAAGTGTGGACAGTGAGCATGTACTGTAGTTACAGTTACATTTTACAATTCAAACGTATTGATAGTTAAATATTAAATTTTCACGCTGATATATATTTTAAATAATTGTTGTTTGTCAGGACAAAGTTTACTAGAATTATTTGATTCTGTGAAGTATTTTACTTGGGTTCGAAGCCAGGTTTTATTCTTCGCTTTGCCTCGTAACATTTCAAATTTTTCTGTATGATTTGCTTTGTTATGGCTATGTTAATTGTATTCTTTTGGAATGGATATTGCTTTATTACAAACATAAAATACAATTTTATTACATACAACACTACAAAAGTACATAATTTCCAATTTATCATGAAAATCACATCCACCTTTCGTTTATGCTTTGTTAAGGACATAGCTTATAGTTTAAACTCTTAGTTAAAAATCACCATTATAACTTTATTTACTACTTTAATTCATCAAGAATGTTCATATGAGAGCAACTTTGTGCAACACAGTGCGAGAAACACACATACATTTATGCAGATTCTTCATTATTTAATTTCTTTAAATGTAATACAGGGCTCTAATATGTGGTGGCAACAATTTAAAAAGGGATTCGCCGCTTATAGTGAATCAACACAAAATGTGAAAATGAAATTAATAGCTTTAGAAATAGTCCCACCACTGCATTTTCAAATGATTTTTTAATTTCTCAATAGAAATACTTTAAATATATATATATATATATATATATATTGCGATTTGAACAACCTATTGGCTATTTGTATTAAATTTGCACAAATACAAATATATTATATTAAAAATTGCTTACTATTTTAATTATCAAAATTTAAGTTACAATACTTTAATTTTAAAATTAAGTGCGGAATTTGGTCCTGTTTAAGAGATGTCACTTTCTTTATGCCTGGTATTATTTAATTTAGTTTTAATCTTAAATTAAGATTCACTATAAATTTTGTTTTGTATTTTTCAAATACAACATGAAAGAAATTACTTGTTCATAGAAATAGATAGTGCAAAAAGGGCAATCAAAATTTAATAGCCTTATATGAAATGTTATAATTTTTTTCCCCCAGTTCAGCCAAAAGTTAACAGGAATGTTATTTTTGAAATCTTCAATTAGAATTTGATCACAGGAAATTTCAATCAATTTTTATTTTTCTTCACGAGATAAAATTTCAGGTACATTTGAACAAAATGTATTTCTAATCCAATTTTCTTTTTTATAATCCCCAGGAAAATACATGTTGAAATTATTATCAATGAAAAATAAAATTTTTAATATCGGATGCTTTTTTTTTTTTTTGGTTAGAAATTTTTCTAAAATTGCTAAAATCCTTAAAATATTATTACCATTTCTTTGATTATGAACTCGAGTTTTTTTTTATCATTCCATTTATTTTACCTCTAATGGTAAACAAATTAACACTTTGTCCATGTAATAATTTAATTCATTTAACTTTTCAAAATTATCAGCTAAATATGCTAAAGATGTCAATCATGATTCACTAAATAAGCATTTTTGCAATTCAAATTTTAAATCACAGAGGAAAATTTGAATTTCTGATCAAACTTTAAAAGATTTAAAACTTTGGATAACCACCTTACTTTGGAATGTAACAAAAGCATTTCATATTCACTGCCATTTCTTGGCATAAAAATCATAAATGTCCTTGAATTTAAAGCTCAGCTTTTAATAAAATTAAGAAAGCTTGATACAAAACAATTTTCAGGTTTTTAGGGACTGCTTTGACTACTAAAACTTCACAATTAATGGAGCAGTGAATAAATTTAGTCTCAGGCGCAACTTTCTTTATTTGAGAAAAAACATCCGAATGTTTACCCGTTAAAGCTCGAACTCCGTCAAAAGCAATGCACTTATTCCAAACAATATTGTTCTCAGACATAAAATTGTCATATTTTAAAGAATTTCATTGGTAGTTGCTCTATTATGAAGAGATTCACAAAACGGCAGTTCGTTTACCTTCTTCAAAACGTATGTAAACTAATAATTAAATAAAGTTTGTTATATCAGTACTTTCATCCAAGTGCATCATTTGATAATGGAATATTATTAAATTCACTTGTCACATTTTCGTTGAATAATGTTAAAACAATATCTTTAGCTGCAGATAATATAAGGTCTGTTCCAATACAGTGAGCCTGCACAGTGCTTGGCAATTCTTAGACTTGCTACGTAACTAGCTTCCAAAGCTGTTTCACTTGAAATAACAAAACCTGTCATTACTTGTTTACTACTTTTGAACTCTGATAATTTTCTCTTAAAATATTCTTCAGATTGTAGCTATCTCGAGATCAACTCAACGCTAGCAAATTGGAAAAAGTTGGAATTCTTGAACCTAGCACATGGGAGCTCTTTTGCTGTTTTGTACAATATTCTCAAATCACGTTGAAAAGTAAAGAATACAAAGTAACAAGTAGAGAAAATACCTGCCGTTAGAGACAGCAAATCAACGTAAAAAAAATTCTTCCAATAGAAAATAGAGCAATGCGAGTGGAAATGGTGGCGGCAGAAAGTGTAAACATGGCTAATAAATCGATCAACTCTAAAAGAATTAATGAGATACTATTATCTTTTTTATGGGAACTTATTTTTTTTTTAAGAACTTGCTTTTTTTAATACTAACCTTTTTTGAAAATTTGTCATCCTCCATGTGTATCAAAAGTGTCTCACAGAAAGATAATCGAAGTGGCAGATCTTCGTGTTTCAGATGTTGCACCAACTGCAAAAGATACGGTTTCACTTGCAAATGCCTCATAAGAACTCTCCACACAGTTTTTTATGCTACTCCCAGTTCTCGTCCAGCTTGATATATCGATTTTTGAGAGCTTCTCACATAACTGGCTTCAATACTTTCAACTGCTTCTTCTCCTACTGAAGGACGACCTGTTGATTCCTTCACAAATGCAGCCTGTCTCTTGAAATTTGTATACTATTTTGCTGTCTATCCATATTTTATTTTGTTCGGAACTGGCACTAAACAGTTACAATAGACTTACTAACATGAATCTCAAGCATACAGAAAGCTTTTGGCTGTTACGTCGCCATTTTGCACACACGTTGTTTTCCTGCCCATTTTGTTTTCGCAAAAATACTGATGACGATTGGACTTCCATATCAGTAACTTAAAATCATTACACACAAAAATTAATGTATGAAATTTTTATATTTTAACATTTTATACACCTATACGCCTTTATAAGCAAAATTTTTTAAATATTAGTCTCTGCAATTTTTGTGTATGATTATTTCATGCAACAATTTCCAAGATGCATGCCCGGCTTGTCGGTGCAAGTATTATAATAATATGTTGTTTAATGCCTTTTTCTGGGTTCATTCATCTGAGAACAGACTTTGTGATAGATAAGATTTCAGATAAGAAAATCTTATCTCCAATTTTACACTTCATAAAATTATACAGAGAGAGCCTGCTTTGAAGAAAGCGTAAACAGTTATTGCCACGCATCGAGTTTCGTATCAAACTAAATGGTGAGTGAGAGTCACCTCTCGAGTTGCGACATCAAATTACATAGTGAGAGTCACCTCTCGAGTGCAAAGGGTTAAATACAACATCCATTTCTATTACTCCTTTTAAAAACATAATTTATTAAAAAATTTTTATGCCTATCACTAAAAGAATATTTGTGAAAATATTTTGCTAAAGCCCAGTCGCGTATCTAGGATTCCAGCGCACGGGGACAACTGAAGAATTTGCGCCCCTTTCTGTGTGCCAAGAATGGAAAACATTTCATTAAAAAATTTCGTAGCATCAATTGGGTGCCACCTGGATGCTACGCCCGGAGCAGATGTTCCCCCTTGCCCCACAATAGCTACGCCACTGCTAAAGCTCTTGAACAAAGCTCAGATCGCATAAATTTAAGAGTGTTCGAGAAAAAAACTTTAACAGGATGTTTAACAGGAGTTTTTAATTTTTGAATTTAATAGTTAAAAGTACTTTGCTTCTTTGCGTACCATCTATTTTTCTCTTGCATACCACCGGTTAAGAACTGCTGCTCTAATCTATATAATTCTTGGACACAAGGTATATGAATAATCAGAATTTTACCACATCTTTAGTGTGCCTTTGCAGCAAAACTTTTTTGCTTCATGCACCCAGCTTCTTGATTAATATATTTTCTCTTGAAATTTAAATTTCATGATTCAATTAAAAATTTTTATTTTTCTAAATATGGCACACATTTTAAAAGTACAGCAGAAAAGCTGCTAAACTTGTTTAGGTAGTTATCAGTTAACAAGTAGCAAATTTTAAAATGATCAAATATGGCAGTCATGATCTAAGTATGCTCACCAGGTGGCGAAACAGTAATGTCGCTGAACACCGGTAGCTCGAGTTGGGATCGAATCCCGCTAAATGGGCTTCCTGCATGGTTGGTTTTGCTCATGTGTAATGTGCATACAAGATAGTTTCTTTTAGAAATTCCTCCATGAAGCCATCCCTCCCCACAGGCAGAAAATCCTTGAGTTGCTTTGCTCACTGCTTGTCCATTAGCGGGTGCAAAATGATTTCAGAATGATTAGGGAAAATGTATTTGTATATGATATACTGCTAACTATCACCCCCCACACACAGATAAATAAAAGAGTGCCATATTTGGACACACAGAAATTTGCTGGCCAGTAATTGATAAATATCTCATTTCTTTAGTAATTTCATTACTGAGAATATCTCCAGAAATTACAAAAACATTGAGAAATATAACATGAACCTTAAATTTTCAGTTTCTTAATGAACAGAGAAATCTCTTTCTATAGATAGAAGCATTTGGAATTTTTCATCATTCTGAATAGTGAAAATTATGAGAACATAAAAACAAATGTGTCAAGAGAAAGGTTTTGGAAACAAAAAGTAAAAAATTTAAATATCTTTGTGTCACTACCTATTCAAAAAAATTATCCAAAAATGCTTATTCTGTGCTAATATCATTGCAGTTTTCATTTTTGTGGCTTTTTTAACAATTTTTAATAATTAATTTTGCTAAAATCTTTTGCAGTCTAAAAAGCTAATATCCAACAACTATACAGCCCTTGTTTTAATATTTGATTAGCCACTTTTAAAATGCTTTAATCATCCCTATTGTTCTTGGCAGTGCTGAAGCTTGGAGCAGTTAACTCTAACTCTTTTGTGATCCAAAAGTAATAAAATATTTCAGAAAATATAGACTGTAGCAGGTTGGCATTTTTTAATGATGTAACAATCCAATAGAATTGATATTGCATACATGACTATGGATTTTCTCCGTGTGTAACATAAATATGAGCCCTTAGAAAATGCTCCATGAAAGCTTAGGCATATAGCCCTTGTATACTGTGCCATATTTAAATTCAGTGTACCGGTTTTTATGACCATCCCTCAGGATCATCCTCCAAAATCCAATACATATAGAGGCTGAAACCATCATATTTCAAAAGACATCATGACTTGTAAAATTAGGCTTTTCAATAAATGAAAAAAGGGGGAAGTTCGATGTCCTTATGTGCATTTTTTAACTGCCTGTAATTTAATTCCCGAACTTTTACTTTTGGTTTACCCAGTATATGACTTTTCCCAGGTTTAGACTGTTTAATCCTGTCAAATATTTGGTTGATCTTTGGATTATGGTAACTTAGCGATTTTTTGGCGATCAACTCTGCTACAGCAACCCCCTATTTTTTTTTTCGCCGCCATTTTGTCTTCACAAAGTAAAGACATGCTTCTTTTCTTTTTATTTACTCAACACTTTTTCCAAAAATCTGCTAGCCCAATTACACTTATGCTAGAAATTTTATGGAACAAAACTGCTTAATCATGACAAATATTAACTGCAAAATTGGGAAAAAGTGCAGAATCGCAAACTCCTTGCCGCGTTTTTCAAAATCGCACATGCACAGTAACCATGTACACGTCGACTTATTTTTACTTAAAAAAACATCCCAGAATTGCCCCAAAATGGCATTGCGAACACTCTTGACTTTATCCATCTACACTGCTATTTTCTTATAAATTACAAAAATTTGCACGAAAATGCAGGAAAATTTTGTGAATCTTTAAACTCGGTAAAAAGCACATATATGAAATTACCTGATCGCGAAAAAGTATATACCCTATCCAAGGATGAACATTTCCGCGTATAATATAAATAAAATATCCAAAAACTTTTACCTCTAAATTATCTATTATAAACGTCACCAACGTATTTATAACAAAACATTAAAAATGATTACAAATACTTAGTGTCAAATACTTAAATTCTTTCCATGCACATTTACTTCTACTCAAACGTATTCCAAAATACTACAAACATATAACTCTCAAAATCACGATCATTAAATTAAAAAACACTACTTAAAATATAAATAAGCACATACATTAAATTAATAAAAATTAGCTGACAATTCAAATTACTTTAAACTAAATCATTGCTAATAACAATTTTCCAATAATACCATAGTGTTACGAATTTGGTATTTAAAAAGCTAATATTAGTTCAATTATAAATTAATTGGTTTTATTTCTCGCGCAGTGCAGCGCGTGACGAATATTAAAAGAAAGCTAAGCCGGAAAAATTAAAAATACAAGAGCACATGCGTTAAATAAATAAATTATTATTTGATTTCGAGAAAGTACTGGAAAATTCTAGCGCGTGATTTTAAAATCTTATAAAAGGAGGAAAACATCTCAGTTTGTAGTAGTTGCTTAGTTTGTTGTTGTTTAGAAAACTACTGTTGTTGATTGTAGCGAATTCGCGGATTAGCGTTCTTTAGCAGTTTTGAATTACGTTCTATTGGACATTTGAGTAGTTAAAAGATAACTACTGTGAGATATTGTAATACTGCATGATAATTTGAGAAAATTTAAGCATTTTTGTTGTGATAATAATAAATTTTTGTTCATTTTTCATCGGACTTGTGCATTCATTTCGTAACGAACCCGTACGCACGCAACAATATTAATTTATTTACTCCTTACATTTAGAACAATGCATAAAAATAATATCCTCAAATAATTAAAATTACTAGCTTACCTAATCTTCTACAGAATCTTGAGTGCATGGCGGATCACAAAATGTCCATTTTCACCAGGTTTCTTGCACCGCCATTCAAACTATCTGTAATATCCTTCCTTTCACACAATCTCATTTCATTCCCACATATTGGACATTCATACTTATCCGCAATTAAGCAATTCTTTTCAATTACACGTAAACGTAATAAAAATTTCGGATTTACTTTATATACAGCCATGGGATCGAAATATTAAACAACACTGTTTCACAGAACATAGAATGAAACTACTGCTATAAAGTACAGCAGATATTTTTGCAAATATACCCCCTTTTCCGGTTAAAGAACAGTGTCCATTAATGTCACATGACATATCTCATGATCTCTCATTTTTCTCACACAAAATAATGCGTAATCGGAAATGAGTACTTCTCACATTATTCCCAAAGTCCTAGGTAGTAACCTTTATCGCCTCCAAAATGTCACCAAACTACCTGTTACCATATTCCAAAGATCAGCCAAATATTTGTAGAATAACCCAATTTTGGAAGTGCCTTGTTCAAGTCTTTTTCTAAAATTTCTAGATTCTCAGCAGATTAAAATCAAAAAAAAAAAAAAAAAAAAAAAAAAAAAAAACTTTTTTCCTTCAATGCAGATAGTCTTGTTTGTACCTGTTTGAAATTAAAAGCAACCAATCAGGCATCCGGAGCTTTTGTTTCAGGGTAGCCGATTGTTCCCATACCAGTTCGCCAAGTCTTCATTGTTAGCCACATGTAAATATCTACATTAATAAGTTTATCCATACAGTGCTTTTTATATTAATTTTCATTGCATTCAAAAGTACTCTGATAAATAAAAACATTCTCTACTCAGAATGTTTTCTTCATAAAATTTTAAGAAAATTACAAAATGAAATTTGCCAAAGAAAATAAGATTTAGAATATCTAATTAAATATCAATATGGTTTGAATTCCATTTTCATTCAAAATGTTAATTCACATTAAGAATAAGAGTCATGAAAAGACTTCAGATTACCATAATGAAGGACGTTTTGCAAATGTGAGACTGAAATTACACTTTTAAGGATTATATTAATCCTGTTTGTTATTCATGTATTATTCAAAATCTTGAAAACATTTTGCCATTTTTTAGTCTTTACAAAAATACCAGTCAAAAGTCTTGCACAATGGTAAAAAATTGCTTATTTTATCCAGCTAAAGTAAGATCCCCCTTTCCGAGTCATTAATATTTCCTTCTTAATATCAGTCTATTTTGCATTCAAAATTTTAATTCTTCTGAACTACCTATATTTTCATTATATTTGAATATGGTACATGTTTACTAAGCTATATCAAGACTTCCATTCTATGCGGCTACTCCATTTCAAAAGAATTCATGACTTAAGTCTATGATGCATGATTCAGGTTATTGAACTATTTATAGTGTTGATTATGGTGTAAAATACATTAATATTTAAGATATTTTAAATTTTATGTTTTTTGGCTAATTCCATTTTGTAATTTTCTTATATTTTTATACTGAGAAAATTCTGAATAAAGAAAGAGAGCTTTTATTTATCAAAGTATGTTTAAATACAATGAAAAGAATAAACTTATTAATGTATTTACTGATGTAGAACAGTTAAATTCAAATGTAAACCGACTGTTATAACTGTTCTTTACCTTAATTTACAAAACATAAGCTCTGCCACTTTTTTTTTTTTTTTTTCAAATAACATCTTTGAGGATAATTTTATTCTTCCACATAGTTTTACAATTTAGAATTCAATATCATGGCAGCTTTCAAACATCTTTGGGGATATATATCACAAAAATATATATGTTTCATGGCCAGTTCTTACCTTTATTTCTTCAGAATAAGCAACCCAGACATACTGTAAACACTCAGATTTCACCCGTATTTCAAATTAAACTCAACCTCTTTCTTTATTTGATTATGTTATTGAATAAGCTTTTACTAGAAGTCTGCAAGAAATTTGTCACACAGATATTTTGGTGTCTAAAGACACTGCACTAATGCATGAATATCACACAAGCTGTTACTGCTTTTAGTTAATTATTTTTTTAAATCTATTTGAATGGACAAATTATCTGGTTTTCAGGTGAATGGAAAACTCCACCTCCCCCCAATCTTACTTAGAGAGCACATTACAGTTCCACTGACTTGGAAAAATCTTCTTTTGTTAGATTCTGTGATGTTAGTGATTGCTTTTATGAAAATGTGAAACTGGTTATTTCTCATTTGTTATGCAAGTAATGTCAAAATGCCAGTTTAATCAATTATTTATGATAATTAAGACACAATAACACGCCGAATAAATACTGATTCAGAAGTCAAACAACAAAAATCAGCGTTAATTCACAAAATTTTCACAGGACTAGTTTCGATGGTTTTACCGAACCATCATCTTCAGCTGCAAAACCGCAAAATGAACAAGATAGGAAAATAATGTTTAGATAAGATAAGAAAGCCTGGACAAGAATAAGCAAGTGGCGCCGTCTGTTGGAGAAACCAGAACTAAAACATAATTTCTCTAAAAGCCGAAGGCAAATTTGGATTGGAATTAGGATCGTTAACTAGAACAGAAAGATTTTTATGAATGTGAAATGCCTCTAGAAAATCCAGTTCTCCAATGGAAGATGTTTTTTGAATAATATTGGCAGCAGAAAAATTGAAAGTGTGATTTTCGGACCAACAATGTTGAGCAACAGAAGACTTCTGTGTTTCCTTTTTTCTAACATATGCCTCATGTTCTTTGACGCGAAATTTTAAGGCTCTCTTAGTTTGGCCAATGTAAATTAAACCGCACTGGCAAGGAATCCTATAAATACCCCAGGAATTCATATCCGGAATGGGGTCCTTGAGTATAGAAGTTGGAATTTTATTGATGGGAGAGTAAACAACCCGAAAGTTAAATTTCTGCAAAATATGTGCAACTCTATAGCTAATTGATGGAAAGAAGGGAATGACAACAGAATTTTTATAATCTCCTAAAATAAGAGTGTGGCTTTTAGTGTGTTGAGATGAGAATTTTTTAACTGCTTGATTAATAATGTTGGGTGAAAAGCCCCTGTCAATAGCTATTGCTTTTAAATAATTTAGTTCTTCATCAAGGGCTAGTTTGGAGGAGCAAACTTGAAGAGCACGGAAAACATAGGAATAAAATGAAGCTAACTTTTGTTTAGTCGGATGACATGATTTAAAGTGTGGTGGAAGGCAAACCGATGAAGGTTTACGGTAAACTGTAGTACTGAAGTTGGATGTGTTACGTGTGACCAGAATGTCGAGAAACGGAAGAGAATTGCAAGTCTCAAGTTCAAAAGTGAACTGAATAGCAGGATCAATAGAATTCATTGTTGAAAGAACTCTATTTAAATCATCTTTATTACCTTCAAACAGGGTAAAAGTATCGTCTACGTAGCAGAACCATGCCGGGAAGTTTAAAGTTTCAAACAATTTTGATTCATAATAATGCATGTAGATATCAGCCAGGATGGGACTGAGGGGGCTTCCCATGGCTAATCCCTCAGTTTGCTTGTAATATTTATTTTGGAAAACAAAATGTGTTTGTTTCAAACAGAGTTGAGTGAGAGAAATTAGCTCATCAATTTCGATGCAAGAGAAATGAAATTCGCAAAGTCTGGTTTCTAGACATCTTAATGCACCCTCCACTGGAACATTGGTGAATAATGATTTTACATCAAAGGAAACCATGAGTAAATTTCTAGGAGAAATGTTTTTAACCTTTTTTACAAACTCTATTGAATTTTTTATGGTGTAAATGTTATTGTCTAATAGAGTGGAAAATCTAGAAACTAAATATTTAGCTAATGGATACGAGGCAGTACCTAAATTTGATACAATAGGGCGGAAAGGAATACCACTTTTATGAATTTTTGGAAGAGCATATAATCTGGCACAATTCGCAACAGATGGGATAAGCGAATGTTTTAAGTTGCTTGAAATGATTTGCGAAGATTTGATCGCAGTTTTTATTTTGGATAAGTCCGAAGGTGAAGGATCTTTAGGGATCGGATTATATGGTCCTTCGTTTAAGAGTTTAGTGACACCATCGATGTAAGTGTTCTTATCCATGACGACTATCTGGCCACCTTTGTCGGCCTTTGAAATGACAATATCCGGGTTAGAATGAATCTCGCGCATTGTAGCTCTTTCTCTCGCAGTTAGATTTGGTTTCAAAGGTTTATTATTGAATTTCACGTTATGAGCGATAAGATGCCTAATCATTTCTTTCTGTGAATCTGAAACTTTACTGAACTTGAAAGCTTTTTCGATAGGAGCCAAAATCTTTGGAATCGAGGGTTTACAGGTTTGTGAGAAGTTAAAATTATATTTTAGAATTCTCTCTTGTTCTTCTGAAAGACTAACATTAGAAATATTAACTATTGGCTTGATGTTTACAATGGGAAGATTTTTTGCTACAATGGGAAGATTATTGCTCAGTTAATTTAGTTTGATTTTCTGCATTGTTTATCATGCCTTCATCCGTTAATCGTTTCACTAAATTACGCCTGAAACGGCAAAAATTCCTGAATCATCTTGACTTTTTACTTAAATGTAAATGTAAAAAATTGATCCCCAATTTTATTCAAATCAAATCTAATCAAAAACCTTCGAGTCGCGTTTCAAGAATTCTGTTAAATTGCAAACTTGCCTTACTTCGGTATGTGATAAGGGATACACGTCAACAATTGTCCAAAATTGAACATGAACTCTATAAGCTTCATCTGGAACTCGCTAAAACATATCCAAAATTCACTGCCCTTGAACAAAAGTCTTGGTCTAGAACGGAGAATGCAGCTAACCATCATAAAAACACCCTTGCAGTTAAATTCGAAAAACTTCTTTTACAGTCTTTCAGTTCAAGTAGTTCAAAAAATCTTCCCATTGTAAACATCAAGCCAATAGTTAATATTTCTAATGTTAGTCTTTCAGAAGAACAAGAGAGAATTCTAAAATATAATTTTAACTTCTCACAAACCTGTAAACCCTTCCAAAGATTTTGGCTCCTATCGAAAAAGCTTTCAAGTTCAGTAAAGTTTCAGATTCACAGAAAGAAATGATTAGGCATCTTATCGCTCATAACGTGAAATTCAATAATAAACCTTTGAAACCAAATCTAACTGCGAGAGAAAGAGCTACAATGCGCGAGATTCATTCTAACCCGGATATTGTCATTTCAAAGGCCGACAAAGGTGGCCAGATAGTCGTCATGGATAAGAACACTTACATCGATGGTGTCACTAAACTCTTAAACGAAGGACCATATAATCCGATCCCTAAAGATCCTTCACCTTCAGACTTATCCAAAATAAAAACTGCGATCAAATCTTCGCAAATCATTTCAAGCAACTTAAAACATTCGCTTATCCCATCTGTTGCGAATTGTGCCAGATTATATGCTCTTCCAAAAATTCATAAAAGTGGTATTCCTTTCCGCCCTATTGTATCAAATTTAGGTACTGCCTCGTATCCATTAGCTAAATATTTAGTTTCTAGATTTTCCACTCTATTAGACAATAACATTTACACCATAAAAAATTCAATAGAGTTTGTAAAAAAGGTTAAAAACATTTCTCCTAGAAATTTACTCATGGTTTCCTTTGATGTAAAATCATTATTCACCAATGTTCCAGTGGAGGGTGCATTAAGATGTCTAGAAACCAGACTTCGCGAATTTCATTTCTCTTGCATCGAAATTGATGAGCTAATTTCTCTCACTCAACTCTGTTTGAAACAAACACATTTTGTTTTCCAAAATAAATATTACAAGCAAACTGAGGGATTAGCCATGGGAAGCCCCCTCAGTCCCATCCTGGCTGATATCTACATGCATTATTATGAATCAAAATTGTTTGAAACTTTAAACTTCCCGGCATGGTTCCGCTACGTAGACGATACTTTTACCCTGTTTGAAGGTAATAAAGATGATTTAAATAGAGTTCTTTCAACAATGAATTCTATTGATCCTGCTATTCAGTTCACTTTTGAACTTGAGACTTGCAATTCTCTTCCGTTTCTCGACATTCTGGTCACACGTAACACATCCAACTTCAGTACTACAGTTTACCGTAAACCTTCATCGGTTTGCCTTCCACCACACTTTAAATCATGTCATCCGACTAAACAAAAGTTAGCTTCATTTTATTCCTATGTTTTCCGTGCTCTTCAAGTTTGCTCCTCCAAACTAGCCCTTGATGAAGAACTAAATTATTTAAAAGCAATAGCTATTGACAGGGGCTTTTCACCCAACATTATTAATCAAGCAGTTAAAAAATTCTCATCTCAACACACTAAAAGCCACACTCTTATTTTAGGAGATTATAAAAATTCTGTTGTCATTCCCTTCTTTCCATCAATTAGCTATAAAGTTGCACATATTTTGCAGAAATTTAACTTTCGGGTTGTTTACTCTCCCATCAATAAAATTCCAACTTCTATACTCAAGGACCCCATTCCGGATATGAATTCCTGGGGTATTTATAGGATTCCTTGCCAGTGCGGTTTAATTTACATTGGCCAAACTAAGAGAGCCTTAAAATTTCGCGTCAAAGAACATGAGGCATATGTTAGAAAAAAGGAAACACAGAAGTCTTCTGTTGCTCAACATTGTTGGTCCGAAAATCACACTTTCAATTTTTCTGCTGCCAATATTATTCAAAAAACATCTTCCATTGGAGAACTGGATTTTCTAGAGGCATTTCACATTCATAAAAATCTTTCTGTTCTAGTTAACGATCCTAATTCCAATCCAAATTTGCCTTCGGCTTTTAGAGAAATTATGTTTTAGTTCTGGTTTTGCCAACAGATGGCGCCACTTGCTTATTCTTGTCCAGGTTCTTATCTTATCTAAACATTATTTCCTATCTTGTTCATTTGCGGTTTTGCAGCTGAAGATGATGGTTTGGTAAAACCATCGAAACTAGTCCTGTGAAAATTTTGTGAATTAACGCTGATTTTTGTTGTTTGACTTCTGAATCAGTATTTATGATAATTCAGGGTTCGTACACATTTCTCCACACGGAAATTAAGGACTTAAGAACCTTTGAGCAAATGAAAACTGAATAAATCCAATTAAAAATATTATCTATGCCTGAATTTCACTTTTGTAATACCATTCTAAAAATAAAATAGATCCCTAAGTATGACATTTTATTGTTAAATATGAATTAACATTGAAAGTTTGAAATTAATTAAAATTTGAGAATAATATAAACTTTATGCAATTTACAAGTAGCATTAAATATTTTACACTTATAATAGTTGGATATGTTTGAAAGAAAATAAGTGACATTTATATTTTACTAACAGTTAGCTTTATGTTGATATTATTCTTTCTTTCTTTTTAAATGTCTCATTTTGTCACATACTTGTTCAGTCTAGGTTTAGTAAATAGAAGGTAGATATTATGTCAAGTGTCAGGTTAAAATGAGAAGTAAAATCATAATCAGCATGATTCATAACAAAAGACTGAATGTTGTCACCACTGTTGCTTGTCTAGAGAGAGACCTGCTGATTAGAACAGATCTGAACGGCCTGTTGTAGGCACAGTTGCAAGTTTTGAAAGTGTTGTTGTTACAAAACATTTATGTCTTATAACAACAACACTCAACAAAATATTTATGCGTCATTTTAATTTGAAGCCTTCCCAGATATTTTGGCAAATTTTTATCAATTTCCTTCTCTTTAAGCATCTTTTCTAACAATCAGAAATTTGTCTCAATACACAAACCAATGCTCTGACTAGTTTCTGCATGCTTTATCTGCTAACTTGTCAACCTCTCTACATTATACCTATAAGGGTTTACTTGATCTGATAAAAGTTAAATAGTTCCAAACCCCCAACAGACGTGAAGCAAATTATTGCTATGTCTGAAAGTAACTATAATATCAGACAAAGGCTTAAATAAGCCTCTTATTTAAAAAGAACTTAGGCATGTTCTGATGCTAACAAAATCAATTACAGCTCATGGTGACGTTATTAAACAAGAACAATCAAATTCAAACTTTTAGTGGTCAAAGCTTAAACAATTTAATTTTAATTTAAGCTGGCTCAGTAACTCTATCATATGAGGAAATAGAAATGGGAAATTATAGTGAAGGCTGAAATCATGAACAATGGGGTAATTTGCATAATAACTGTACATATCTTTGAAGAATAATTTTCTTCATGTATTTAGTTTTTTCCTTCAGCAGGTTTCCTTTTCATTTTAGAATTTTTGGATTTAATTAAAGATTTCTGTTATTCCAAAATAAAATTAAAAAAAAAAAAAAAAGTGCTTTTAGAATGTATAGAAAAAGCGGCTAATTTTATTACTTTAGCAATATGAGCATTCAGAAGAAATATGAAATATATATGGTAAGGGTCAGATACAAAGCTGGTGTGCCAGAATTTTTAGAATTCGGTGACACACCGAGAACAAAATCTAGAAATGCAAAACTTTTAGAATTTAGAAAGGCACTAGGCAGCAGAAAGGTTGCAGAGATTGCATCAGGAGGGAAAATGCCTAGTGCCAGCTCGGTGTATGATGCATTAAGACATATTAGGTGAATCTTTTAAAAGCCTAAGTTTTCAATTTTTTTATTAATAAAAAAATTCCTTTCTATAATGCCTGCACATGTGATAAGATTATAAACATTTTTGATCTTTTCCATACTTGTGTCTAGTGAAAAGTAGAGAAAATAAAAGGAGGATAAACATGTTAAAGAGATTCTAGTAACAGAAGTAAAACATTCAAATACAGTCAAAAGTCGTTAATCCAGACCTCAAAGCTACAAACTTTCTTTATAACAGACGGTATACGCTAAGCTAAAATTATCTATCTATTTCAGTTAATGTTGCGGATTGCGTTCTTCCTTATTCTTCGTATTGGATCCGGCTTATTATTTTTTACAGACTGTTAGAGCAATTATATAAAAGTAAGCTTGAACTTTCGATTCTGTCAAATAAAATTTCTGATGCTGGAGCCGCCAAAGGATCTGCAAAGCGAAAGCATGTTTTGATGTCCATTAAACAAGAAGTGGAACTGCTGCAAAAAAATGGATAAAGGCATGAAGAAAGTGGCAAAGAGGTGATTTGTTTCTCTAACCATTCTGAAATCTGTTTATCAATTTCATGCTGCTCTGCGGAAAAGGGGGGGGGGGGGGGAACGTCGCGACGCACAATGAACTGGAAGTTGATCTGTCAGCACAATCCTCATCTTCAGGGCAGATGTTTTTATTTTATTCGGCTTATAATTCCTCACTAATGTAGTGTTTCGTCTCTATGTACTCTGATATAATTTAAATCAATTTCCTCGTCATTATAAATATCATGAATACACATCAAAAAGTTTTCTGGTTGCAATTTTCTAATTTCGACTATGCGTAATGTATGCTTTACGCATGCGCGCGTTGAAAGAAATGTTTAATAAAGTAAACAAATAAATATTAACCTTTTTTTTTTTTTTTGTAAGTTTTGATACCCTTTAGATCATAATTCAGGGTTCGTACACATTTCTTCACATGGAAATTAAGTACTTTTAAGGACCATTACTGAAAAAAATTAAGGACCTATGAGCAAAGAGCAAATTAATAAATTCAATTAAAATATTATCTGTGCTTGAACTTTTGTAATATCTCGCAAAAAACAAAATAGATCCGTAAGTAGGATGCATTATTATTAAACATAACTTAATTAACATAATTATTAATCAGTTTAAGCATAAAATATACTTTATGAAATTTATCAAACAGCATTAAATGTTTTAGACTTACAATAGTTCAGTATATTTGAAAGAAGATAAATAACATTTTATTTACATTTTACTAATAGTTAGTTTCATGTTAATTTTTTTTATGTCTCATTACTTGCTCAATCTAGAGGTTTAGTAAATAGCAGGTAGATTTTATGTCAAACGTCATAGTTTAAAATGAGAAGTAAAATCATAATCAGAATGATTCACAACAGAAGACTGGCTGTTGTCACCGCTCCTGCTTGCCTAGAGAGAGACCTGCTGATCAGAACAAACCTGTAGGCACAGTTAGTAAGTTTTGAAAGTTAGCTGAGCTCTGTCTGACGCCGTTAGTGTCATAGCTTCGTGCAGAATTCCAGGAGTTGTAACTCGGTTAATATACTTTAAGGTTCTATTAAGCCACTAAAGCACTAGAGGTGATAAGTTGCTTTTTATTTTAAATTTCACTAGATGCGAAGAATAAGTTTTACATGAATTTTTATATTTTTGTGTTTTGTGTTCAAGTGTCACTAAATATTTTACACTTATAATATAACTGGACATATTTGAAAGAAGATAAGTTACATTTTAGTTAAGTTTTACCAACAGCTTTTTTATTTTTAATGTCTAATTTTGTCACATACTTGTTCAGTCTAGAGGTTTAGTTAATAGTAAGTAGATTTTATGTCAAGCAGCATAGGTTAAAAAGAGCATTAAAATCATAATCAGCATGATTCATAACAAAAGACTGGCTGTTGTCACTGCTGCTCCTTACCTAGAGAAAGACCTGCTGATCAGAACAAAACTGAGAGGCCTAATGTGAGCACGGTTAACTAGTTTTGAAAGTTAGTTGGGCTCTGTCTGTTGCGTTTAGTGTCATAGCTCCGTGTAGAGTTCCAGGGGTTGTAACCAAGTTAATATACTTTAAGGTTCCAATAAGCCACTAAAGCACCAGAAGTGACACTAAGTTGCTTTGTATTATTTTACGTCTCACTAGATACTAAGAATAAGTTTTACATGAATTTTTACATTTTTGTGTTTAAACCTTGTGCCACACTAAGGAATAATGAAAGGTAATAATAACTCACTTCATTATGCAGAGATAATTTTTAAGAGTACGCAGTTAGTTATGAATTAAATTATGTAGTTAGAAAACCTTAGTCAGTATGGATTTACATGATTACTATTAAATTTTACTTATTTTTTAACAATATTGTTAAAAGTCCCTATTAAAATCCCAATCTAATAAAATTTCACACTTTAAAATACATGCAATTTATGTCATGATTCTTAAACGATATTAGGATAATTATACATTAAAAGCTACACAACAGTCATGTTTTGTAGCAACAACACTCAACAAAATATTTATACATCTTTTTAATTTGAAGCCTTCACACAGACATTTTGGCTTAATTTATATCAATTTTCTTCTCTTTAAACATCTTTCCTAACAATTAAAAATCTGTTTGAATACACAAACCAATGTTCTGACTAGTTTCTGCGTACTTTATCTCCTAAGTTATCAACCTCTCCACAATGTACCTATGAGAGTTTAATTAATTTGGTAAAAGTTAAATAGTCCAAAAACTCCCGACAGACATGAAGCAAGTTATCACTATGTCTCAAAGTAACTACAAAGTCAGATAAACATTTAAATAAGCCTCTTATTTAAAAAGAACTTAAAGGCATGTTCTTATGCTAACCAATTCAATTGCAGTTTGTGGTCATGTAATTAAACAAGAACAATCAAATTCAAACAAAAAAATGTGGAATAGTGGTCAAAGACTAAACAATTTAATTTTAATTTAAGCTGGCTCAGTAACTCTATCGTCATAACAAATTCAAATGTCAGCAGCGATAATGCAAAGAAAAAAGTTGCAAATTATCAGAGCTGGCAACGAGAGATCAGAGGAACTAATGCAACGAGCAAGCAGAGATTAAAAACACATTTCTGTCTTGCACACCAAAAACCTCAGTTTAAAAACTGCATAGCGATTTGCATTCTGGGGAGGAAATAGAAAAGGGAAATTATAAACAACTGGGTAATTTACATCATAATACCTGTATATATATTTGAAGAATAATTTTCTTTCTCTGTATGCATTCAGTTTCTAAGCTGCTAATTTTATTTCTTTAGTAATATGAACATTCAGGAGAAATAGGAAATATATATGATAAGGGCAGGTTATAGAGTTAGTGTGGCAGAATTTTTAGAATTTAGTGACACACCGAGCAACAAAATGTAGAAATGGCAAAAATTTTAGAATTTAGAGCAGGCACTGGAAGCAGAATTTAAAAAGGCACTAGTCAGCAAAGTTTAGGATATACAGAGATAAGTTTAATATTCCATGTGATTGCACCAAGTGGGAAAATGCCTAGCGTCAGACCTGTGTATGATGCATTAAGACATATTAGATGAATCTTTTAAATTGCCAGTTTTCAATTTCTTTGTTAATAAAAAAATTCCTTTCTATAATGCCTGTCCATGTGATAAGATTAGAAGCATTTTTAATATTTTTCCTACTTGTGTCTAGTGAAAAGTAGAGAAAATAAAGGAAAGATAAGCATGTTAAGAAAAAGATTTTAGTATCAGAAGTAAAACATTCAGATATTATGTTTTCATTGTTCTTCCAGATGTTCTCCAAAAAGTAAGAAATTCATTGCAAACTTTCTGCAAAATACATCCATTACGTATTAATACCATAGAGACATTTTTCATTTTCTCACAATTTTCTAAAATCTTCTGGAATGGTGGGTCTATAAATCTTGCTTTCAAATCCTTCTAAACTTTCCAAGTTGCAATGTCTAATGCCCAGAAGAAAAATTACACCTACCAATTTTGTAACAGCAAACAGCCAGAAATATTTTTAAAAAAAATCAGATAGAAAAAGTGTGAAATTAATTTTATAGAGAAAACTGATGCATATTCTGAGAATTCTGAACACTCTGAGACAATTACATGAGAAAACTCTTATCATGAAAAAATTTAAAAGATTATATTTTTTAATCAATATGTTATTTTTTAAATATAATTTCAATATATTACCATAATTTTAATGATATTTATCAATGTTGGAATGTTTAAAAAAAAATCGTCGAAAAATTCTCAAACCATGGAAATTAAAATTTTCTATAGAAACTGATCTTAAAAATCGCCAAAATGTTGATAAGTCGCCAAATTTAGAGCCGTTCAATAAAAGAATTTCACATCCCCAAATGCGAAAAGTTGTTTAAGAGCTCTTCATTAGAAAAAGTGAAATAATTTTGAAATACTTGTTTCACTTCTTGCTCAGAAACTCTAGTATCCCACTATTTATATTAGAAATAGGAACAAATCATAACCCATTCAAATAACCATATTTATCAGTAAACCGTCAAAAATATACCTCCAAACTGCTAATTTACACTCAAAATGGCAGTCGTAAAAACAGACAGAAATTTCACAGGATTAAAATTAAGGACTTTCTGCCGATTTTGGCCAAAATTAAGGACTTTTAAGGACTCTTAAGAACCGTACGAACCCTGTAATTGCTCTTTATTTCATAAATTACGGTTTCGTATTTTTAATTTTATAATTTCAGCATGTCATCTTATTGATCATCAGATTTAAACTGATGATCTATAATCCGGAGTCGCCGAAGTCCCGACGAGTCCGGATTAAAGACTTTTGACCGTATTATGTTTTCATTGTTCTTCCAGACGTTCTCCAAAAAGTAAGAAATTCATCACAAACTTTGTGTAAAATACATCCATTATGTGTTAATAACATGGAGACATTTTTTATTTTGTCACATATCTCTATCGAATTGTGGGTCTATAAATCTTGCCTTTAAATTCTTTTAAATTTTCGAAGCTCCAATGTCTAAAATTCTGAAGAAAAAATATCCCTACAAATTCTGTAATAGCAAAAAGGCAGAAATATTGGGAAGGGGATAATAAAATGTAAAAGGAATTTTATAGAGAAAACTGATGCATATTCTGATATGATTACACAGGAAAAACTCTTACTATGGAAAAATTTTAACAAAGACATTTTTAATTTAACTATATAGCTAATTTTGCTTTTGCTAAGAACCCTTTTTGTAAATTGTGCTTTATACATACATTTTCTATACATTATACCTTGTTTATTTTTCAGATTCAAAATACTGTATTATAAGTTGCCAAAATAAAACATTATAATATGACAGCGAAAAATAAAAATGTTTATTTTAATGTTATTTTTAAGTATAATTTCAATATATTACTATAATTTTAGTAAAATTTATCAACGTTGCAATGTTTTAAAAACAATTGTCGAAAAATTCCCAGATCTCAGAATTAAAAACTTTTTATAGAAACTTATCTTAAAATCGCCAAAATGTTGATAAGTCGCCAAATTCAGAAGCGTTTAATAAAGGCAAAAAGTTGTTTAAGAGCTCTTCTTAGAAAGAATGAATTCCAAAATGCTTGTTTCACTTCTTGCTGAGAAACTAGAGTATCTCATCATTTATATTAGAAATAGGAACAAATTATAACCCATGAACTCATTCAAAAGATAACCATATATGTCAGTGAATCGCCAAATATATTCCTCCAAAATGATAATTTACACTCAAAATGGCACTTGTAAAAATAGACATTTCTGATGATTAAAATTAAGGACCTTCTGCCGATTTTGGCCAAAATTAAGGACTTTTAAAAACCAAAAATCAATTCCAAAAAACTTAAGGACTCTTAAGGACCGTACTAAACCTGCAATTCAATTTGATTGCATAATTAAATGTGAAACAAGACATTGGGTTCCTTAGGCAAAAAGCAAAGAATTTGCATAAAATTTAATTAAAAATGCATCATGTTTAAGACATATTAGGAACACATTTATCTTTGAATAAAAAATATGACAATCAGATTTCTTTATATTCTGACAAGTTTTATAATAGATAATGAACATATTTAAACTGCATTGGAAAACTAATTAAAAACTTAGGCAGAACTTAGGAGATGGGAAGAGGTACACCTTTGATCTGTTTTATATAAATTTTACAAACTGTAATTAAACTTTGTATATTTCTTCTAACTTTGCAAAAAATGTTAAACATTTAATATTTTCTTTTATCCATTTCACTGTAAACAAAAATGCGAAATACTTTCCTTACTTCTAAATGTTTTATAAATGAATACAAGAAAAGAGTAAAATTAAGTGAATTTTTATTTAAAAAATATAAATGGACATCATTTTAATTTGTCAAACATGCTAATCAAAATTGCATTACACACAAAATCCTCATGATGATGCATTGCTTATAACAAGTACAGATAATTTTGCTGAAGAATTAAGATTCTCAGACTTTCAATAAAAATAATAAATTATGTATTTAGATAAGCAGTATTAATATAATTTCAATGATGTCATACAAACAGTCATTCTTCAAGTACATATACTCACACATAAAAATAAGAAAATACAGTATAAAATTTATCTACAGTTTTCATGAAAATTTACAGATGTAAACAAATACATTTAATATGATATACTTGTACCAATGATATAGTAAGCAATTAAGTTTCTTGATCCTCTCTTCTCAATTGCTTTAAATTCAGTGTAGGAACTTTTGCAACTTTGAAGAAAATTCTAAAAGAGAAAATATATATATATATATATATATATATATATATTAAAAGTGTTTTAAAATATAAATAAACTCTATAATAAGTTCAGCTTGACATATAAATTTAAAAGCTACTACAAATACTGGATATCCGGCAACTTTCGTTGTTATAACAATCAACAAAATGAGAATGATCACGTTTTACTCCTTTGTGGATGAAAAATGCTTGGCTGAACCAAGCACAAAGACTACCTACAAAATTATCTCTCACCATGTATATATCCTTCCGAGGGTTATTGACATATCCGATTTTTAATTGAATGTATATTGGAAGAAAAAGAGTCAAGGTACAACATGAAATGGTCATTTTGGAATTATAACCAAGAAAATACTACTTATTCATGAAAATCTGGGGCATTCTGAAATATCAGGGCGAAACTTGTAACATGCTTGAAGAGATATAGTAACTGCCTTCATAAGTGCATTTCACAGCTACGGCATATGCACAGATAAACACCCTTAAAGGAAATACTTAATCAAAAGAGTGTGAAAAGGAAAGCAATAAACAGAAAATCAAGTAAGCAAACTTCAAGGATGAATATTTTACTAAGCAAGGAGTATTTTTTTAAATTACTTAACAAAATTTTTAATGCAAAGTCCTGCGTATACGTAAATTGATTTCTTTTATTTTTAAATAGTATTGACTTACAGAATACACCAAACCTGAATGTTTTGGGAAATATATTTGTTATTCACCTTTATAAATTTAATTTTATTAATATAATGGTATTAATAAACAAAGGTGCTGTATTTCAATATTTTTTAAAAAATGGAGAATCTTAAAAACAGTAAATCCATAAACATAAGTCCATGACCACGATCATCAATAATCATCTTCTCTAAGATGACAACCCCTACACTAAAACAAAATTATCTGAAACTATGAATAGGTAAGTTAGAAATATTTGCTGAAATTTCAATGACATTTTCATTCATTTGCATAACATCTCAAAGGATATATCAAAATAATTCTCTAAGCTCCCAGTAATGGTTCTATTGACCTAAAAAATTGAATCTGCTCATATTTAACATTTGATTATGGATACCATGCTATTTAATAGACATCTAAAATATAGTCTACAATATTTAAGTATACCAAAAAAATTCTTAGTTAACTTAGTTCTTAATTTCACTTAATTACAATTTAACTAGAGCAATACTAAAGGTAATATTTAAATTTTTAAAAAAATCGTATCTTTGAAAAATAGGCTTTGCTACAGGAAAAAAAAAAGTACTTACTCATGAGAATATTTTTTGCGAATAGTTTGTAGCTGCTTATTGGGTACAGCAGATATATTTTTATTCAATGATATCACAAGGTCACTCAACTCATTTTCTTGATAGCCAGAATAATACTGCAGAGTAGGAGTCTGGAAAAAGAATATTCTGTATATGATACATTCATTTACAGCAGCATCTTTCTAGAATTTTAATATTATGCACATTACAGTTTTTAGCTTATTTTTATCATGAAAATAATTTACAGCCTGCACATATATATAGTAATATATAAGGGGCAATCAAAAAGTTTCCATCTGAAGGCTGTACAGTCCTGATTTGGCATGCCAGCTATGCAAAATCATCTTTAGCATTTAGGCAATCATCCCACTGCTTCACCAGGTTGAATATACTTGTTTACTAAAATTCCTTTTTCTGCTGCTTGAAGTAGTCAAACTGCCTGCTGCACTTCTCCATCTGATCGGAACCATTGACTTTTCAAGGCCTTTTTTAAAGGACCAAAGGTGTGAAAATCACATGGAGAGAGATCAAGACTGTAAAGCGAATGCTCAACAGTCTCCTATTTTAATGTGTGTAACTTCAGTATTATGACATTTGCAGTATAGCTACGTGCATTATCATGTAGCAAAACTTAATATAAATTTTCTAGTTTTATGTCACAGGTTTCTTCCATCTTTTGGAAGAAGGCTTTAGCATTCCTAAACCAAAACAGCAAAAAAATGAAGAAATAAGCATAATTAACCTAGATGGGAATTTTTTTTCTTTTAATGTTCTAACACCAGGAAAATGGCTTATCAGATTATATACCCATTATTTGGCACCTGAAATAATATCAACATGTAACAGAAGTAAGATTGCGGTAGCAAATATATTCCAAAACTGGAAGAACAGCAAATGCACTTTGAAAGGTGACGGTGATGGCAGATATTCAGTCTAATGGTAGTAGATACAAGAAATTCATTCATGAGAAAGGGATTTTCTAATTAACTCATTTTCATCGGCTGCACAGGCTAGTGATTTTGAAATCCCCACAGATAGGCACAGAACATATACACTAACATCTAACATTTTCTATACTTAAGGAAGGTTAAAGTAACTAGCAAAATAATGATTATTGGAGAAGTCAAACAACAAGAATCAGTGTAAAATTTGTAAATTTTGCAGAACTAGTTTCGCTAGTTCTGTAGTTAAACCATCAAAAGCTACTCCTGCAAAATCATTTGCCTCAATATTGAAGGTCCTTTTATGTGTGATGTAGAAAGGCTTGAAGAATGAGCTTGCATGAATTCTTAAACTCTTCCCCCCCTTTTTTTTTTCTTTTTGGTCGTAAATACAAATAATAAAATTCTGACAAGCCATAAATTTAAGCAACTTCAAGATTAAGCATTAAATAATGTTTCTGAAGTCTAGTAAAAATCATTTACAAATATAATTGTATGTCATAGAAATGAGTACAAATACAGACAACTCTTATACATAGATCTGAAACTAAAAATTGGTATATTTTGACAAATGCTGAAAAATAGTAAATCTATAATATATTTTGCAATACAAATTCAGGTGTCTAAAAGCCTCACATTAAAAACAATATAAAAGTTAAATACTAGATACATTAACCTTATAACAGAAACAGGAATGTTAAACTAAATAATTCATACCCATTTCTCTCCTTTCATCTTTAAAGCAAGAAACAGAGAAGCAGCTGCCATCTTAGAATCCAAAACATCAATCAGATCATAATCCATCAAAGAAGTTTCCAGAATATATCGAGCTAATGTCAGAAGTTCCATGCCAATTCGACCACACTAAACCAGCAATAAAATCTTATGAGTTTTTGAAAAATAAAACTACACAAAACATTCTTGATAAATATTTTGTATACTTACACGAGCAAATCTACGTAAAAATCTATAGGACAGTGGAATTCCCAGGTCAAAATTTACGGTCTTGAGGATTTTTATTTCAGTCTGAATTAACTGTTCACGGTTGTAACAATCATCACATATGTATAAGTAATCATCAACTAAAGGTGGTTGTCTTTCCTGCATACAGATATGACCAAATTAGCTTAAATAATAATATATTCTCATAGATTAAGAATTAAATAAAGACAATATGAAAGAAAAATAAATAACATTTAATTTTTTTAAAATCTTCTTTGTAAACTTTTCTTTTGTAATATAAAAAAAAATCAATCTTAAAAACAGCATATTTGATAGCTATTATTATTATAAAAATTAATCTGCATGTCCCAGCATATACATAGTGGAATAAAAAGAAGAATACCTATGTTTGAGATAGAAGAATGCTTGTAATAGCCTTTAGATGCTTAATTGGTGACAAAACAGTTTTGACCAAGAATATTCGATGGTTAAACAGTTGAATCTAGATATTTCATATTTACTATATCCTAGCATCAATCTCTTGAACAGACTTTCAGCTGAATGAACATCCAAGCCAAAAAGATATTATAAATTTATGAACATCCAGGTGTTAATTTGGCCCAATCATATGGCAGCCAGCTCTGCTATTCAACGTAAACAACCAGAACAAAGCAAATATCAAAAATTCAGAATGTAACCATTTTATCACCGGTTAATTTATTATTCTATGGCAAAACATTTAGGAAGTATCAAAAACAGAAGAGATTAGACACCTTTGTGGAAGATTCCAAGAAAATTAATTGCATTATGTACGTAGAGAGCCCTGAAAATCTCATATAGTCTACCTATTTATCTTCTAGGAATTGAATCCTAAATTATCAGTTAGTTCCACAGCTCTACATACTCGATCACTGGTGATTTAAGCATACAAATGTCGAATTGTAAGGTATTTTCTCCTTTACCCTGTGCCTTCATTTTGTAGCTAAGCACATCTGCCTAGCAGTTGGGAGGTCTAGAGTTTAAATGAGGGCACTGCACATTTTTCATAATCCCTACTCCAAAATATCTGGTTGTAACGAAAGTTTTCCACCAAAAAAGATTCTTAACAAAGTTAGGGGGGAAACACATGAAAGCAGTAACTGTAGTGCAGGTAGTAATTACCACCCAAATCTATGATTTTCTGCCAACATTTTGGTACTTTTTTAAAGTCTTCAGGCCAGAAACTCGGTGGCTGTGAATTCAAAAACAGATCAACCTCATTTCGGACGTCCTGTGCAGAATGGAAGATAGCACCAACAAAATGTAGCTGCAGGAGTGAAAAATAACCGTAGAAGTCCGAAGGAGCAATATTGGGGCTATATGGTGGGTGTAGCAAAAGATCCCATTCGAGTCCATATTTAGCCCACTCGGTGAATGCAGACACATGTGGCCTTCCAGGAAATTGCCTTTTTCCGCCAGAACTTAGTTCGAAGATTTTCCTTGATAGCAGCATCAACACGGACTAGCATCTCGCTATACACCTTACTGTTGAGGTTTTTACTTCTTTCCAAATACTCTTCATGGATAATACCACGGCAATCCAACCAGATACAAAGCATGATCTTTTTTGTTTCACAAATTGTGTTTGCGATGCTATCGAGGAGCTCATTGGGTGCAGACTAATCTCCTTTTCGGCTTGTGTTGAAGTAAATTCGCTTTTTATCTGGTCCAGAATTTTGTACTTGCATTGATATTTCAGCAGATTAGTGTAGGCCTGAAAATGTATGTCCTTATCTGCCCGAGTCAACTCATGTGGCACCCAGCAATTGAACTTGTATGCCAATGTATGTGATGCATAGAGCAACTAATGGACAAGGCATTAACGTCTAACTCCTTAGTAAGTTCTTGTATGGCTGCATACTGTTCTTCATCCACAAGTTCTCATAGGTGGGCCTCATCAACATCAGAAGGCCGGGAAGAGCACTCTGCTTGTTTAATGTCATAGTTCTAGTTTTGGTACCAAACCTTCAGTGTCATACGATACAATATTAAGTACCTAAAGCTATACATATGATTTGGTGACATTCTGTAGCTGACAATTTACAACAGAACTGGAAATAAAAGATGTTTCTAATCTGGTAGTGTGATAGTTCCATTTCAAACAACTTGTACTTAATGATAAAGATATTTTTTTTTATAAATTTCACAACACAGTGTTTGTTCTAAAGCAAGTCTCTTTCTTTCAAATGCCAAAAATTGTTCGACAAAATAAAATTAAACACAACACGAACTGTTGGCGCAAAGGATATTTGTGGTGGGAAACTTTCATTAAAACCCGATAAACCTAACAACTTTACAATTGGCACCGAACTAAAATATATTGGTTGATAATTAGTCACCACCAGGTATTTAGAAATTGGGTCCTCACCTCCTCAGTTAACCTTTAAAGTGGAGGAGAATGCAAGATATTTTGAACTGCACTAGGAAGGCATTCTCACTGAATGTGCAGTTCAAAGTACATCTGGTTAGCAATTAGGAGGTCTGGTATTCGAATCTTCGCAAGAGCACTGCACATTTTTTCGTCACATTTAATGACTCCACAGATTATTTCAGATCTCTAGAAAGACCTTAGAAATATTTGAAACAATGTTAAAATATGAAATGGCAACAATTATACAGCAAAAACAGAAGAAAAAATGTTCTTCATTTTTTGTCCATTTAAAGATATTAATGAAACATTCTGCTATATCTAAAAATATATTTAAATTTTCTTACTGTAAATAATAATAATGAACTTTTCAATCATAATAAATACTAGTTCAGATCTATATATGTGTCCCAAAATAATAATTTTCTTTTTGAATGCTTATTGAATAAATGAGATTTACTTTTGGGCAAAGGTAGTTAGCAAACAAATTCTGAAATATAAGTTTTTTTTAATTGGAAAATATAAAATGCTTAAATTTTACAGATATGATTAAACATACTAAATTCAAATAATGTAGAACATTGATAAACCCAACACTGGAAAAACTCTGAAAATTAAATTATTTAAGCTTAAGATGGAAAAATATTCTTTACTTCAAAGAATGGAAGATAACCTATTCCAAGCTATCCTTAAAATAAATTCATTGAAAAAATCCTTCTCATAAACAAAAATCCAGTCATGAAAACAAATATTTTTATATAACATTAACTTAAATTCTTTTAAGCTACAGAATTACAAAATAAGCTTAAAAGCATTTCATATATATTTAAAAGCGAAAATTAAATATGTACTTTGGCACATTTCACAAATGAAGAACAATTTGATATACCTACAGAGCCATTATTTTAAAATAATCACCATGCTCAAGCAAAAGTAACAAGTCTAACTCTGATAAAAACAAATAAGGCACTGTATATTTTTCATAATAAAATGTAGAAAATATTTATAGTACAAAGTTTGAAATTTAGATGGCCAATAATTAGAATAATGTATTATCTAGATCTCAAGAAAAGAGAAAAGCGTCATAAATAGATTTTTTTTCCCCTCCAAATTAGCTTTTTTTTTTTTTTTTTTGGTGGGGAGGAGGGGTAGAGTATACTATACATTACATTACCTTTAAACACCTATTGTCTATCAAACCACATTTTCAATTCGGCCTTTGCGTAATCATGAGAAGTGCAACTTTTCTGTCTTTTTATCCTTGTATATAATAATTAAAACACTAAAGACTCATTTTTGTTTGTAGGAGAATGATGTCCTCATTTCTTAGCGTGACAGGAAAACAGAATTAGATATTTTATTCAATTTAAATCTGGCCAGCACTGGAAATTAAGCTCTTCAACTGGCAATTACAGATTTCAAGCAACAGAACTTTATAATTAGTATGAAATTATGTACTTCTATAAACATTTTTAAAAATGTTGAAAATAATGTTTAATAAAACAAAATATAAAATTTAAAGTTTTTTTTCCCCTAGATTTTGGTTCCTTTAAGGGCATGACTGTGCTTCATATTTCATGTAAAGCTTTTGCATACAACTAATGATCTAACATGCAGAACTGCCAAAATTCTGATCAATCAAAATATCAGACTTTGCACTATATATAGAGAGAAACTGACATAAATACATTTTGCCCAGAGGGCTGTATGGTTTAAAAATATCAGCATATTTAACGATGTAAAATATCACTTACAGTCAAAAGTCGTTAATCCGGACTCGTCGGGACTTCGGCGATTCCGGATTATAGATCATCAGTTTAAATCTGGTAAGATGGCATGCAGAAATTGCAAAATTAAAAATATGAAACCATAATTTATGAAATAAAGAACAATTATGATCTAAAGGGTATCAAAATTTACAAAAAGAAAAAGCTTAATATTTATTTGTTTACTTTATTAAACATTTCTTTCAACGTAAGTTGTTTAAGTTGCTTCATTTCATGTGATAATACTTTCTATTTAATTCTATTAAACAGACATAATTTCTTGTTTAGTTACAAAGTTCCGCTGTTCAAGTCCTACAATTGCTGTGTCGAGAATACCGACTAATTCGTCAATTGAAACGTTTTTGTTTTCAATAATCTCTCTGTCACTTTCTTCACTATCGGAAGCGAATTATAATGACGAGGAACTTGATTTAAATCATATCAAAGACGGTGTACATCCAGATGAAATATTACATTCAGTAAGAATTATAAGCCAAATAAAATAAAAACCATCTGCCCTGAAGATAAGGATAGTGTTGACAGATCAACTTCCAATTCACTGCACGCCACTGCGTTTCTGCCCCCCCCCCTGCCGCAGAGCAGCGTGAAATTGATAAACAGATTTCGGATTTCAAAACATACTTTCGCTTTGTAGATCTTTTACATATTAGTAAATATATATCGGAAATTCTATTTGACATAATCGAAAGTTCAAGCTTACTTTTATAAAATTGCTCTAACAGTCTGCAAAAAATAATAAGCCGGATCCAATTTGAAGATTAAGGAACAACGCAATCTGCAACATTAACTGAATTAGATAATTTTAGCTTAGTTATACCGTCCGTTATACATTAAACGCGCATGTGTAAACGTATTATGCGCTTGTGCACACCCATATTCGCAGCCGTAAAGGTCCTACGTGCAGGCGTAAATGCCTTTGCGTGTGCGTCAACGCGACGCATGCGCAGAAAGTTTGTAGCTCTGAGGTCCGGATTATGGGTGTCCGAATTAACGACTTTTGACTGTATTAGCTTTCTGCACATTTTCTTGTATTTTCCTGTATTAAAGTGAATTGAAATATAATTTCTTTACAAGTTTAGATTCCAGATTTTATCAATCTTCCTCATAACTAAATCACTTTATACATGCCTGTCCAAAATTTTACGATGAACACTATTATACAAAATCTAATGAATTAATATGTTACAACATTCACAATTAAATTATGCTCTCTAGAAAGGCAATGAATGTTCAAATTTTCAATCCTTCCATTTAGAAGTCATATTACAATTTGAAAGGAAGCAAAACTGAATTCTCATTACCTCAACAAATGAATTCTCACCTGCATTTGTCAGAAATTCTGAATGTGAAAGAATAAATATAAATTTTTGTCATGTATCAAAGACAGCTCAGTTTGATATGAGAAAAGAGTGTAGAAAAGTTAGAAGTCTTCAAATGAGATAAGTTGCAGTGGAGTTTGGAATCATCAAAGCATTATCTCCAGACTTGTAGTGTTTTAGACAAATAGAATATATTTCAGATGCAATGCAGGAAGTCATTATTTCTTTATAAAGTTACAAAAAGACTGAAATTTAGTTGTTATAACCCAACATAATAAAGGCTTGCTTTGTCCTCATTGGCTAATATATGCCAGATGACACGCAGTGGAGCTCGATGCCTATTGGGGAACTGGAGAACGACGTTTCTGGATACGTATATGCTCTCACTCACAAAGCAGAAGTTATCTGATTCGCAAGGTTTTGTTTTAGATATAATTTAGAGAAAATTCAATTGCTTTTAGACGTCAAAAAATCACTTTTTTGTTTGTTTGTTTGTTCATATAACAAAGTATTAAGCCAAGTTCCATAAAAATCGTGAGAAATTTTAAGAATAAGAAAAAGTCAGGAGAAATATATTGTAAATCGGGTTGGCGGGAGAGCGGTCGAAAATCGAGAGTCTCCCGCCTAAATTGGGAGAGTTGGCAACTCTGAAATTATACAGGCTATTTGAAGACTAATCATGTACGACATTTAGAGAGCACCAGAGGGCATTTATTTACAGCAGCATCAAATCCACCAAAATGACTGATGCAGTAATGGACCAATGTCCGCTTCTCCAATGATACTGAAATCAGTCAATAAACGAATTTCAAATAGCATATTATCTGGCATAAAAGGGGTAATGTATACCAACAGCAAAGTTTATAAGAAAGGTATCATTCTGAGGTGTTAAGGAGATGGCACCACTACTAATGAGTGTACTAAGCTATAGGTAATAGGAGGCAATGGCATCATAATAGGCAACCTCTATTGTAAAGAAGTTATTGAATGTTATGTTTGCTTGTTCAGTGGTGCTTTTTGGGCATTTAAACATTTCTTTTTATGGGTGAAAATGCCACACTTCATCAAATTAATGCAAATCTGGAAAGTCTGAGTATCTATCAAACTGAATGGCCAATATGCTCCTCAAACCCCAGTCCCATTTAGTAAGTAGAGGACATTATCATGGGAAGTCAAACTGTAGCTTTCAGGTCTTTTCCAGGAAACAAATCTTAAATTCACGCTTTAAATAAGGAAGGAAATAATCTGCTTCCGTAACTTCTTAATCATTTAATAATGAGTGTGTCATGGCATTATGATTTCTGCACCCCAATTCAAGGTTGACCTATTCCTTACCCAGTCAAAACGCAGACCCCAAATGTGGATTGTTTTATTCATGTGTTATCCTTCCGTTCACTTTTTGAAAAAGATTTGTTAATTTCAACAGAATGTTGATATTATCTTGAATTAAATATTGGGAAATAAATATTTTGCCTGTGTGTCTCTATTAATGACAGTTTTCTCTGTACATACAAAAATATTTTTCATCCTAAGTTTTGGACTTGTCTGCATAAAAATTTTATATTAAAAATATTAAAAAATAACACAAAAATTGAATTGCACAATAAAATATAAAGAAATAAGGAAGACTATTCTGCGAACATTCTTACATCAAGTTTTGCTGCCACAAATATGGCAGTCGCTCCTACTAATTGCAACTGAATTTTTGGCACAGTTTGACTCATAAGATATCGATCAACTAATTTCACAGCTAAATACAGAGTCTCGTGATTAAGCTCAAAGCTTTCTTGAACTTCAACCATCCAGTCAATTAAAATAGCTCGCATTGCTTTTGAAAGTTCTGCCTGTTTGTCAAGGTATTTTGTCACAGGAAACATTTTCTGCAAAAATAAATTTCACTATTATCACACCAATATGTAAACACAGATTAAAAACAAAAAATAAAATCATACCACAAGCAGAATTCCAATTATATTTACATCTTAATGTTTTCATTAATTTACATAATATAAAAGGCAAGTTCATTAAAAAATAATCTACTAAAAATCACTTTAGCAGCAACACAACTAATTTTTTATTAAAATCTGATGTATCACAAATGAAGCCCCATAATGTAATTATGCATGTTATATGTTAGTTTTATTATTTAATGCCCTAAAAAAGACTGTAGTTTAATTTTAATTGAAGTGAACACGTTACGGATTTTGTTTTAGAGAAATAAAAGACAATATATCCAGTTAATATATATTAGAAATAAAAATTTTAAGAGTAAATTTTAACAAACCGTTCCTGTTTCAGTTGAAATAAGAATGGGTTGTATGTTCAAGATAGCATGTAACTTTTTGTCAAATAATTTTTTATATATTGTTTCATGGGAATAATATTTTATTTAACTATGCAATCTTTACTGAAATAAAATGTACCTTTTTTTTAAACACATTTCTGATATACTGTTTCACATGCAGGAAATACAAAAGACAGATTTAAAATAATGCCCAACAATAGCTAATTACTGTTATTTTGGCATGAATCAGCATATAAAGCTGTGTTTTTTCAAAAATTATTATATTTCGTATGGTCTGGGTCACTAGCCCCAGCAGTATCCAGATTGTTTGAGATCAGACTAATTAACCCTCTGAGTGTTATGACCGGCTTTATCTGGTCATCAGAAGTTTTGCTACTTGGCATATATTAGCTTATAATTTAAAACATTTTGCTTTCTTACTTTTTTTAACAATGTAAATATCATCTTAATGAATGTAAGTTTATGAAAATACAGACTAAAATAAGTAATAATACAAACTCAATAAATAAATACTGTTTAAATACAGTTCTTCATGGCAGATCAAAAATCCTGCACCGCTCAGAGGGTAACTAAACACATGCAAAAATTGATAACTGGTTCCCCAAAAATCTTTTATCAATTTTTTTAATAAATAAATTCAAATATCTTAAAACGTTTTAAAACCATGTTTTAGTAACTCATTTTTTATTTTCTGAAAAGTGCAATATTGATATATGAACATCTTTTCTGTGGTTAGGTTAATTGATTAAAGCAAAGCAATTAGAGGGCTATCGAGCCTATGGGGAAGGGTGCCTTCATTCCCTTTTAATGGAAACCGGCTGGTATCCACATTACACAAGGGGAAAACCACAAAAATCAACCATGCAACCAGCCTATTTACTAAGGCTTGATCTCAGGTCAAACTGCTAGTGTTCATAGACTTTAACACTGGTGTGCTCCCCATATTTTTTGTGGCCTTTTCTCTTCACACATTAACTTGTAGTAACAAACAGCACAGTTTATTATACAAATAATTGCAAAGCTATATTCAATATTGAAATCAGATTCCATTACATGCTCTGAAAACGATCGGCTATTCTGATTTTTTTTTTTTAAATAATTCCCTTATCCAGCTGTAGTATTCGATTCCAAGTCCTTAATTACACTGATAGACTGCAGTTCACTGAAACCAAATTGCTGTTTAAGATCCACCATATTATTAGCAACTTTACCACCTTCAGTGGCAGCAGTCAGAACTCGCAAACAAATGGGCCCAAGCAAAAGTACATACATATACAATGGGGAATGCCTAAAAAGATTCACTACAGATCGTATCATATAATTTTAAAACTACATAAAAACAAACTCAACTATGGATCATTTATATATTAAAAATAACTTTGTGTACTTTTTTTTTCACTTTTATTTTGCTCGATTAAAATTTGATTTCTTTCAAAATTTTTAAATCAGCCTATGGTGAATCTGCAGCAATCAAAGACAGACTATCCAAGGTATAATTACATACACAGGTGCTGCATGTATACATGAATGAAAATACACTCTTGCTAAAAAATAAGCAATAAAAGTAAAACACAGAATAAAACAAAAGCTATTTAATGAATATGCATGAAACTGATCCAAGAGGTTGTTATGGCATTATTAGACCACACAGCAAAAAATAAAGCACAGACATACAAAAACACATGTATTAAGACCATCACGAATTAACAAATAGGTTAGGATAATATGCAATGGAAACATTACATATACAACAGGTATGATACCCTCTAGCTGAAATGCATGCTTGACAAGAAAAAGCTGGCAATACCACCGTCAGTCGCTTGTGGCAGTAGCACCCATTGCTGTAGTAGTGCAAGTCAGAGCTCATACAGGGTGCCTGGCGGCAGACTACGACCTGCTATCTCCGGTCTCAATATATATCCCACACATGATCTATGGAATTCAGGTCTGGTGATCTAGCAGGCCCCCACAAATTTGGAATAGTTTCATTCTCCAGATAACTCTGCACCACCCTCAAACTCTATGTGGGTGGGCATTATGGTCCATAAATATCACATCAGTGCACAAGTGTCTTCCTCTGTAATGGTCTCTTTCCATGATGTTTGGTGCGTGATAGCATGTCCCTGGAGCTTGACATATCATTGCTCTTTGAGAATTTTTCTGGAAGTTAAACCGAGACTAAATTAGGAGTCTCCAGGTGGTTTTCATGCTGTAGGACGGCAACATTTCAAAAGTATTCCAAATTGACTTAAATTTGTTTTATCATGCATGATACAGGTTATTCAACTGATGTAAAAATATATATATATATATTTAATTAGATTTTTATTTTCTTTGGTTTATATGCTTTTGTAAATTTTTACAGTTAAACTGAAAATATCTTGAATAGGAAAATTTTGAATTTATCAAAGCACTTCTAAACATGTTGAAAATAAAATTATAATTAATATGTCATTATACGTACTATTACGTGAATAAATTTAATAATGTGACATATATTGATATGAAATAAAACTGAATACAAATATTTACTGATTAAACATCAGCTGAATCTTCGTATAAAGCTCTGCGATTGTTTATGGTAGATAAGACAATTCAGATCCAACAAAATGTAATAAGAAAAATTATACAGAAGATAACTAGGGGTGGAGTTTTGCCTCTCCCCATTTCTTTTGAAATGAGCATTAATTGAATCACATCCTGATTTCTGTATCTAGTGCATGTATGCTACCAACTTTGATTTTGTGGGACAGTGACAAAAGTCCCTTCCCCCATTTGTCTTACAACTTCATGTTTATACTCCGTGTTATCACTTTGATTAATGTTATTCTTATGCAACGTTAATATTTTGATCTATTAAAATAATTTCTTTTTCTGCGAATAGGTGTTTAATAGCCATCCAAACACCATAGAGGTATGAAATTCACACAACTTAAGTTCCATGAATTCAATAAATTTAATTTATTGTTGAAAAATATTTTCAATAGTACAGGCTAGAAAACAGGTTAAAAACTGAGAGATTTGGTTATTTGACAGGAGACCGCAAGATGTGATGAAAAACTGGGAAAGTTAGTAGCCATGAAATTTTAACATCAATAAGTTTTCACTTCCTACTGCTTTTATACATGTAAAAATAAAAAACATCTCAGATGAAAGTTAAAAAGAAAGAGCTTATTTCATGTGGTTTATAAATGCAATGGTAAACTGTGATTAATAATGCAAAATCTAATCATCACTTTCCAAAAGTGCGTAATTACTCAATTTAATTCTGCTAAATTGAAGAATTTGCCTCTTCACAACAATTAGGGAATAAAATTCTATTATAGCTCAATATATAATATAAAAGAGGCAGAATTTCATTTTCTGTAAATTGCTATTAAAAGCAAAAAAATATTTCCTGTTTTAACATGCTTTTCTCTATAAACTGTAATACTGTATAAGAAGAAATAAATCAGAATGATTAAAGCATTAGAAAATAATTTTAAGCTTTGAAAACTGATGTTCTGATGATGAAAATATATAAAATTTTTACTAGACTTTTAATATAATATGTGTGCAAGCAAAAGATACCAACTCAAATTCAGCCTTTTACAATGTTATGAAAAATTGAAACAACTAATATTGTTTCAGTGAAATCTTAATATATGTTTATATGTTCATTATCAATATTTAAAAAGCTCACATATTAAAATTATGAAAGTGTTCTACCTTAAGATGCTTTTAAAAGTGGATAAACAAAATATGCAGCGATTACAAAATACCTCTCTTTCTCTGTAATACTTGAAAATGTCTGCAGCATATCTGGGTTCACTGTATGGATCAGTCAAACACGACTTGTCAAAATCTTCCACTCCAGGTGGTAGAGTCTCGCATACAGAAACTTCCGATTCTTTTTCGATACTACTCTCATTCGGAAGACTATAAAATATATGCATAATAAATATCAAACATGGATTCTAAATTATATATAGCTGGCTTTTTACATGAATATGAAGTATGTGGATTCATTTATGGATATTTTTTTAATAAATATAATGGAAAACTTGTGAGATTTGCACATTAAATGAAACTAGTAAGCAAATCACATAGTCTACAAGTATTGAAAACATATAAAGTTGTATATGTCATGAATGCAAAAAATATATGTAGCTATTAATTACTAAAAATAGCAAAAAATGTGAAAATTTGCCAAGATACTAGAAATGAACTCTTGCAGACAGACATCACACAACACTAATGGAAGTGGCAGTTTAAACAAAAATAAATCACATTTAGATAATATTAACTGTACCACATATAGTGCTATCGCAGTAATTGTACAGTTTCCTCTTGTTTCTCAACCCTAGCTTTGCAGCATTTTTGTTTTACCTATAACTATGATGAACAGTCATTTTCTGCAACTCGGTGAACTCTTTCCGAGAAGAAAGTCCAGAAAAAAGAAAAAAAGTCCCTTTGTATAGAAAGAAAAATTGAATAGGGGAGGGAAGAAAGAGGCTTTAAATGTTACTTTTAAACTTCTTTATTAATATTAAATGGCAGCACAACACAAACCAGTCCATACATTTCAGATAGTGATTGGACAAAAGCTTACTGAATGAAAATGCATCCCCCCCCACAAAAAAACCCTACTGGGGTAATTGCCCACATGATAAATACTCACACTAATGTAAGTGCACATTGATATATGCCCATGCTGATAAAAACCCATGCTGATTTATATGCTATGTTAAAATTAATATTTCTCCCATTTTGCTTTCAGTTATACAAAACAGATTAATCAAAAAGATAAATTAATAACAAATAATTGAACAATAAAGTAACGGAACATTTTATTTTGGCCTCCGACTGAATTGAAACCCTATATGTATATAGAAAAGAGAATCAAAGTAAAATTAATATAATAAAAACATATCTACGTGTCATTTTGTTATATTTATGGGGAAAAAAATGTTCCTCATATATGTCTGTCAAAAGGAGGTGAAATGGAATGCTGGCCACACTGCTTCTTTCAATTCTACAAAATTATAAGGAGTATAAAATACATGAAAATTTTCATCTTGTACAGAGAATAATTTATAAATTATTTAAAAGTTCAGAAAAATTTTTCTATAATGAATTTAATATGAAGATGCCGTTTTAATAGTGAATCAAAAGCAAGGTTTCAAATAATTTAGTTGAATTTTGACTACTTCGATTTTACATAAATTACCTTCACTCCCACTTTGAAATTTCATATTTAATCATAATAATTATTTGTAAAATTCTTTAGGAAGTCATAACTATTTTGAATTTTCTGAAAATGTGCATTCTTTTTAAGTAGGCATTCATCTTGTGAGCTTCTATCATGCAGTTTCCTAACTTACCACTAGCTATTCAGGTGGCGGAACCATTTGCGTTCCTTTTCTTCCTCCCAGCCAATTGAAAAAAAAAAAAAAAAAAAAAAAAAAAAAAAAAAAAAAAAAAAAGCAGTTAAAGAGAGGACAGCTTTGACTTGCTTTTTTATCTCCTTTTGAACCTACGGTGCCAAAGGGAGAGGAGAGCATTAGAGATTGGCAAAAAAAATTAAAGAGAATTTTAGACATTTTTGTTATTTACTAGCAAATAATATCTGAAATTTCGATTGTAACTGAAAATAAAAAACCCTCTCTTGCATTTTCTCTAGTCTATTTCCTGAATTATTTTTGTCTAAAGATTTAGGTCGAATTTCAAAAAATTTTTTTAATTTTCAGCAGCTGGAAAATGAAAAGAATGAAATAACTGATGATTTGAAAATATTTCTTTATCATTTTAAAAGGATAATTCACTATTTTAGCAGTAGAACTGCAGAGTTGACAAGTATGCTGGTTCCTGACTGGATAGTGTCTCTAACAAGTTTTTGATAAACTAATTAAACATGCTTATTATGTCGAAGCAAAACTATTCTTTAAAAATAAAGCTATTGAACTATTTCTAATAAATTAAATTACATATATTAAAATTTACATAAAAGTAATATTTTTCATTTAAACTTTTGTATGTTTGAAAACAGTATAACCATTCAAATAATTTAAATAACGAAGGATTCTGAACTCAACAAGAGGATTTAAGAACCATGAGCTCAGCATTGTAAGAAATGTAATCTTGCATATTAAAAATAAATTTTATTTCAACAAAAAATGTTATGCTACTTGATTAACTGTAAACACTTTTTAAAAAACAGTCCATTTTACTTTACTGTGGTTATTTATATACAAAACCTTTTAGTGAAACAGATTTAAAGAGTATTTGGAAACTACATTTTACTGGAATCTAGTTTCTAAAAATTATTGTGGCCACAACCAAGGTCATTGACAGAAAATTCGGCACTTAGTATATTAAATGCTTTAAGATACAGAATGAAAATGCAAAACACAACTTATTTTTAATTTAGAGCGTATTTATAAAATTATTTTTCAAGGTAAACTTTTTTAATCACCTCAAGAAAGCATACCTTTACTTCTAAGATCACCAAAATGGTCATGGATGGACAAATTATTTCATATTTCAAATTTCACAAAATACATTAGGAGCATAGGATAGGGATATTGCCTGATTTCATTTGTACAAAAAAGGAAGGTAACAAAAATAATTTTTAAAAAGTTTGAGAAAAGACCAACTTTTCTTCAGAAAACTTGGAGTTCAAGAAAGATGAACAAAGTTTATGATAAGTTTGCAATACATAATATTTTTAATGAAATTCTGATTTTCTGAAATGTTTAGTTTATTGATTACAAAAAAGCATAAGAGGATTATTATAAACATCTCGAAGGGTTTAATAAAGTAGCTTTCTTGTGATTTGGCTATATCTATTAAGCAGTAACATGTGCAAAGTTTGGGCATAAATGAAAGGAACTTTTTTAACAGATTAATGTATAATATTTTGAAGACTAGCATTTTTTCTGTATGGAAGCTAGACAGAAAGGTCAATTTATGTTATCATAACTATCCAATCAAATTATTTTGAAAAACTAACTGGAAGAATTTATCTCAGATCAATAGCGCTAATAAATCAGTTTTAGTGTAAACACTTTCACAGAAGCTTATAATCTCTCTGCAATGGCACATTGAGAAATGAAATAAAAATCTCTTTAAAATGAAAGAAATTTTTGCAATGGAGGTTAATGATTTTTTTCCTACATTTCATGATATAGGCATCTAATTTGATTTCAAATAACAGTTAAATAAAGAGAACGCTGCTTTTTGTCAGCATACCCAAGTCCAAGAATTTTCTAAACATTTTAGTTCAAAAACTAAGGCTTAAAATTTCTCCTCATAGCTGTAAAATACTTTTTTTCCTCTGTTCTTTGAACTGAATACCATTTCTCCCATTTTTTAAATAATGAAACATTATTATATTTAATCTCAGCCCTATAACGTCAAAATAGCATGTGAGGAACTTCAAATGATATTTTTCATTTTTACATACACATACCAAAATTAATTAAATAAATAAATAATAAAATGCATTTTCAGATTTATCATCGAAAGACATTTTAAGACATTAAAATTCAGATCTGAATACTTCATTTACTATAATTACAAGTATAAATACATTTTTATAGCGGTTCTTTTGATTATGTGGGCGTCTATCAGTGCGAGCTTTTATCAGTGTGCACTTTCTTTGGTGTGGGTGGGGGCAATTATCAGAGAGAGTTTTTTTGAGCTTTCGTCCAGCGGATTTTGTCAGGGAATCATTTCAGATGAATTTAATTTTTAAATACCCTCATTTTTCAAAGAAATCTGACTTTTTTTAGAATATATGAAAGGAATCATTTGAAAAGAAAATTCTGTATTATTTTCTCGGCTGTATGCTGATCTCTTTATTCTATATCAGTTTTAAATTTTTATCCTGAAATCTTGCTTAAAATACGAGGGTTGGGGTAAAAGTCATGGCAACTATTTTTTTATTGTAAATCACAAAACGTATATGTTTTGTGTGGAAGTTCTGCAGGCATAGAGTGTATGCAAAACAGCTGGCTGTATTCACTGATGAGACTAATGAAATTACAACCTGAATCTTGCTTTGTTGCTCATTGGCTAATATATGCCAGATGACCTGCAGCAGCACTTGACATTCATTGGAGAATTGGAACACGAAGTTTTCGGACATGTGTTTCATAGTTTCACACACAAAGCAGAAAAGTGACATAATATCTCACTGATGAAATGACTTTGGTTTTATTTTATACATAAGCAAGAAAAACCAAATACTTTCAGACACCAAAAATCCCTTTTTGATTACAGTATAAAGTATTAAGCCAAGTTACATAAAAATCAAGAATTTTAAGCATAAGAGAAAGTCAGGAGAAATATGTTGTGAATCGGGAGATGTGGCAGTTCTGCAAAGGTAATCTTTAAAACTAATTGTTTATTTTTTCCATTATTTATGTGCAATTTTTTTTTTTTTTACTCTCATTACAATTCTCTTTTATTTTGTCCTATTCTATTTTTTCCCTTTTGTGATGTGTTCAGGATGAGAGCAATTTCCTTGGTTGCTTCGATTAAAGAGTGGTTTAAAATTTTCAATGAGAGTAAGAATTTTTAACTAGAAGGAAGGTGTAAAGCGCTTTTAAACTGCTGAAGAGAAACTTGGAAAAACAGTCGTGAGGAACAAGTAGAGTCAAGCAGAAGGAAGAACTGGGAACTTGCAACATAACCAATGAACATGCTGTGTACAAGGCTGAAGCCTGGCAAACTGTATTTGCACACAGTGAAGGTGTAGATAAAAACTATATATATACGAAATACACTACTCTACATGCAAGTTATTATAAATTACCCATTTATATTTTATATAAAATGATATCTCATCGACAGTTTTAAAGAAATTAGTCTATTTAATACTTTTACTTTTATCTTTAAATTATTTTACATAAAGTAATGCTTCTTCAGTTTTTATATTTGGTCTACTTAAAAACCTTTATTTGGGTTTTAATAAAATTAGTAAATTTTTAGTTTTTCATTAGTATGAACAGTTACAGGCACATATGTTTGGAATATATTAATTAAATTATAATTCTTAAGCACTTGTTAATACACGCCTTCTAATGTTACTTTATCCACTCAAATTGAACAGGCTGCTAATCAAAAGTAAAGTCATGCAAGGATTGGCTATATACAAAATTTTTCAAAAAGACTTGCGAACAACATTTGGTGCATTTTTTAGGTTGGTAATAAAACCTTTTTTTAGGACATACTACTAATGAGAAAGAAGCAAAATCTAAAAAACTTCACAGAGCTTTAAATGAATTTTACCATTCAAGAGCAGATACAAATATGGAAGAATCATCCCCATCTTCAATCTTCGTAACAGGTAACTCGACCTCTGGGCTGGCATCTTTGGTAACAGATGATTTCTCACTTTTACAGGAGCTAGTATTAGAATATTGACTGTCAATCTTTCCACATTTTCCGGCCTTCTTGTTGCTTGGTTTTGCCTTGGAAATCGTACTTGTACCTTTGTTTGTAATATCTCCTAAGATCCTTTTCTTATCTCCTGCTTCTGGCAAGTGATCTGCTGATCGTTTTGACCCATCTTTCATAATTACACATTTCTTAGGTTCCTTAAAAGGGCATTTAGGTGATTATATTAATAAAATTCAACAAAACACTAACATTTAAAATAAAGTATATATAAACTAGAATTTAAAATTAACTTTTTATATACGATGTACAATTTTATAATTTTAACTGCTTTATATCCATTTTCTGAGTAGTGATGGCAATTTTTAAGTAGGGCATCACTGCTTTACATGAAAGATGAAACTATATTATTAAACATTGTATACTATATATAATAATGAAACATGGATTTAAAAAACCTGAAAGAAATACCCAAACAGGCATTTTTTTTTTTAACTTCCTTGTAAGAAGAAAAAAGGAAGTATTATAATCGCGAAAAGTTTCAGGCAGCATATTTCAAAGAAAATATCAATTTTGACCGCTATTGAATGCAATTTAACGATGTTTTTGCATGACAGCTATACGAAAGGACAGAATAAAACTTTTTTCCTCCAAAAAAATTATAAAATTTCTTTAAAATGAATTCTGAAGAGAATTTTTCGTGGTGTCTGTACGTACACATGTATCTCGCATAACTCAAAAACAGCCTCAGAACATTTAAATTTTGTATATAGGACTGCTATAGCATGCAGATGTGCACCTCGTATTTTGGTTCAATTGACCGCACCAAACGTATATAAATATATATATATATATATTCACTCTGTTACCCGGCTCAGTTTCTTTACTCTTATATGTTTGTAAATTGTGCATTTTTTGCTTTAAAATGATTGAATAATGTTGTTCTTTTCTTCCGGTTAAGGTTTTTATGCCTTAACCCTTTGACGCGCGGTGGTCGCGCCCTGAAACCACCATTTTCCGAATTTTTTTCTCCTCTTTTTTCCGAAATTTTTGAATGAAAATGAATTGATTACTGATCTCTTACATCTAAACAACACAAAATGACTGTAGAATCATATATGTTTTAGGTATTAATACTTCAGATCGGATGCGTTTTAAAATTCGTTTTCGATGAGACAAAATAACTTCCTTTTATTAATATAAACAACTTTAAATTTCAAAAGTTAGTCATCGTACATCATGATTTCTATCATAAGCAATAAAAAATTGCAGTAACTAAACTGCACATATAAAAAAACCCTCTATATGTATGGCATTTGCTATGTGGTTTCAGAGCGCGACCAGTGCCCCACTAGAGCATTGTGTCACAATTCTCTTGGCTCTAGAGGCTCGGTGGTCGTGCCTTGAAACCACTGCTCTTCACAATGGCGTTTGCTTGCTTCCCAAATAGAAATGTTTATTTTTACCCGGATATAGATAAGCGGTTTTGAAATCACAGAGTTATTTTATTACTAAGCAATACATGCACCTGCCCAGTAAAAAGGTCTTTCTTTTCAAAATACCTTTCTCTGACCATCCACACACTTGCTTCCCAAGCTAGTATTGTGATTTTATAAATTATTTCATGTGGTTTAAATTTAATGTAAATATACTTTGCTATAATTAAAAATAGAAATTGCATAAAAGTTTTATTTAAATTAAAAATATTTTCTGAATATTTTGGGACGAAATACGAATAAAATAAGTATGAATGGGAAACGAACGATCCGTACAAAGCCAAAAAGACCAAGCCCCCCCATTAACATAAAAAAACCACAAATTTCATGTGCCAGATGAAAAGAAACTAAATAACGCTGGACATATACCAGTGAAATTTAAATCGAGGCAGTGTACATTTTGTAGCACAAGGAAGAGACCTCATAGAACAAGATATATGTGCGAAACGTGCAGTGTGGGTCTATGCATGTGCCAAAAAGACAAAACATGCTTTGAACAGTGTCAAAAAAAAAAAAAAAAAAAAAAAAAAAAAAAAATTCTTTTTTATCCTTATTTTATTGAGTTTTTTAATCCATTTATCCAAATGTCCTTATTATGTAAGTACTTATATTTTCACTGTTATAGAAAAATTACATGTTTATTTTTTAATTTTTTCTGACGACTTACTTTGTAAAATAATTAAAAAAATTATATATAATGCAATTCTTACATACATATTTTTTTTTAAATCCGTAAATTTTGTCATTTATTGGAAACGGATGAGGAAAATAGTAAGATTTTTTTCCCTACTACATCAGTAAGTTTCAAAGTCCTAGACGCGCGGTGGTTTCACAGTGTGACCACCACCTACAGAACAATGGGCAAGAGTAGATTTTTTTAAATTCATATATTATTTGCCTCTAGGCTCATAATATTCAATTTCTAGAGTTTTTAGTTAAAAAAATTATAAAAATAATATCGCGTGCGTCAAAGGGTTAAAAGGGAATCTGCATGCAATATTTGTAGAATTATCAACAATTTAAAAGCTGTTTAAGTGCGGTTAAGCTTAATTTTTAAATAACATGGCGGACATGTTTGTTTACATTTGAAACAGCAGAACAGTAGATTTGTTGCCAATCTAGAGAGACTAAGCTTTGCAACAACAAAGAAACGCCTTCATTTATTATTGCGAATTTTAAATAATGCTTAATCCTTTCTGAAAATTTTTCGAGGAAATAAATGTTTAAGATTTACTTCGTAATTTTTAATATAGATATTTTGAGTTTTTAATGTATTTTTGCCTCGTCGTGAGGTGAGAACTGAATTAATTTAATGAGAAATACTGAATCGTCTAAGAAAAACTGTTTCTTTTTTGTTTTGTTTGCTTAATTTCTTTTATACATCGTTCTAGATTTATTATAGTATCCGAACAGAACGATTAGATAATTCTTCAAATGGTATAAATTTTGTGCATTCTGAATTATAATATGAACAAAATATAACGCTGTTAAGTGAACCTAGAGCCAGAATGACTCTATGGTAAACAAATATAGTGAATTTTAAAGAGTGCATTTATTCTATTGTGGTTTATGCGCTATCGACAAAGTACATTTAATTCAATCCAATAAGTTTAAATGAAATGCAAGAAAAAATGCATATAATTTAATATTCCATACAAGGAAGTCATGTGATGTACACATCAATTTTTTTTTCCAAGAGCATTTGGGCTAATGCCACATTGAGCTAATATTAAAAAACAGCATATTTTTAGAATTTTCAATAGTCATGCCTGCTGGAGATAATGTTTTATTTCCTACAGTGTTGCTACTGCTTGCTTTGAAATTGAGTTTTTTTTTTATTATTATTATTCCTTTTATAAAATATGAAATAGACAATGAAACAAATTCCAAATTCAGGCTTCCTGGTGACCATGTTTGGGTGAACCCTTTACTCAAAATTTGATGACTCTAGACTACGATTTTCAGTGCAAGAAACATGGATACATTCATGTAGATTTGTTAATTATTTAGTTTCTTCCAATATAAAACAGGCGATAATATTTGGTGAAAACAAGGTGAAAAGCGTTTCAGACATTTAAAGTGATTTGACACAAAATGCCATTTTGAGATTAATAGGCCTTCTGGATTTTAATATCCATTTGGACTAAAAAAGCTCACTAATTTTGATACCTGACATGAGTCTTCATAAAAGTTGGTGGATTTTTATAAAAGAGTATACTTATTGATTTATCATTTAGTGTTACATTATTTATATAAATAACATATGGAATCAGGGCAATCGCAGAATTAGGAAAACAAAATTTGGACCAACTTTATCATGATTAAAATTTAAATGTTAACTGCACTTTTATTTGTTAAGATATACTGCCTTATAGTAGCTTCACAAAATAAGGATAATGCTTTAATTTTAATGTCTTTTTCAATGAATAATATATTTGCACTTGCTATTGAGTTGCTGTAATATATATCTTAATGCTAAAAAATATTATTTAAATAAAATTAATTCTGCATGTAGTTAAACTGATATTCATAGACTTATTAAAACCAACTAGTAACTTTCATTTAAAATGTTAGGAACATCATGGATGTTTATATAATGAGCTGGTTCAAGTGCAGATTTATATTCAAGCTCAAAAGGTTTTATTAGAAAGCAATTAACTCATTTTTTTAAAATTGTCAAATATATTATAATATAATACAGGCTAGCATTATTAAAAAAAAGTTTCAGAAATGTAGATTAAAAGAAAGGAAATGTAGAAAGCTCTAAACTTACTGTAATGTGTCAAATTTATGTCTAGAAATATAGGAATTAGAAACTGTAATTTTTGATGACTTGAAATATACTGTCAAATTTCTAAACACACCCTTTGTCTAAATGATTACTTAACATTAAGCTACAGGGTTCAGGTGTTCCAGATAAAATGCCTATCAAATTTGGCAAATTTTTATCTGGTGTGGTAACTATGCGATTTTGATCATATTTTATTTCGTATGGCAATTCATTTAATCAGTTTAAATGTTTCTCTATATTTTTTCTTATTCCTGCTCTGCTTTTTGTCAAAAACGAATTTTATTTTTAGTAACTTCTATTTTCTCTCTTTTCAATGGTATGTGCACTTATTTTTATATTGTTTTAATTATTAGCACAGAAGGGCTAGTCTCGAAATGGCATTTTACATCAGTTCACTATAAATGCCACTTCGCCTTTTTTGATTGTTGCCACCAAATACTATCAAACTGTATTATATTTAAAGAAATTAAATAATGAAGAATCTACATCAATGTTGTGATACTTCTTTGGCGATATGAAGCAACTCCAATGATGGAACACAGCAATAACTTTTATTTAACACTCAAAAATGGCGACATACAAACAAGAAGTGAAAACATATTCTATCATTTAAAAATAAATTACATTCTTCGTGCGAGAGTCGCACGAGGCACTCGAGTCTGGTTTCAAATATTGCCATTCACAAATACCTTAATGTTCATCTATTTAAATTATTTAAACTACACAATTTTAATATTATTTAAAGCTGTTACAACCTCTCCCCCAACGGAGAGACTTTTACCGAAGGGAAAAGTTCTGTAAAATTCGAAAGTTTATAAGCTCGGCTTGCTCAATTGCTTAAAGAGAAAAGATAACTTCTCTCATAAGTTTCCAAATTTTCAGGCCGAAAATTTTAAGTTTTAAACAAGTATTTTTACACCACATTTAAATAGGAAGAAAATGGACCAGTGTTCAAATTAGTCTTCTTTTTTTTTCTTGACGGCGCCTAGATCTCTTCCATGGTGGACCAGTTCCTAGTCTATAAGTCACAGCAAAGCCTTTCCTCAGTTCATCTGTGACTTTCGGATAATATTCATTTGTTATTTGCTTTCGACAATTGTTTTCTTCGTCTATTAGTAGCGGCTTTGATATTAAATCAAAAGCCGAAAGATGATGATAACGCTGCATTGCAAAATGATTCTCAGTATTAATTTCTTCATCGTTTTTCAAATTTTCGTGAAAATCTTCCACGTTTAATTCCGGTGATTTAACTTCTTCAAAGATATCTCTGGATGCTTTATTTTCTTCCTTCATCGGTTCCAAGATCGTCTTTTCGGCTATTTCTCTTTTCTTTTGAGCTCTAGTAGAGACAGCATTAACCTGGTAAGGACAACTATCAGGTTTCTTTCTTTGTTTATTTAACAGTGCAAAAGTTCGATTGCCTAATAAATACCTTCCTTTGTCGAGTTCATTTCTAATAATGGCAGCCTTAGTTATTACTCGTCCAAGATCGCAATTTAGTTCGATCTCAGCCAATGGTAAACAGGTTGGATTCAAATCTAATGGCTGTTGCACCCACACATTTTCACCTGTCAGCATTTCCGGCGTGATGTATTTGCGACAATACTAGCACCTGAATCCCTTAATATAGGAATTTTATGACCATTTACGTAACCCAGTATAAGGTAATAGAAATTTATCCTCTGGTTTTGCACTAATTCTGTTAAGATTAGCAGGAGATTCAGTACTATTCTTAAGTTTTGGACATAGGGGTCTTAAATGTTGATAGGACCCACACTGATAGCATTGTGGCGTTTTTCGTTTTTCATATTTATCATCTGGACGTGGACTTCTAGGTCTATGAAACCAGCTTTGCGAATTAAATCCTGATGACAATTTTTTTTCAGTTTTATTTTCATTATCTGAACTCAATTTACCTCGAGTTAGTGCATTGTATCTTTCTTTCTGCTGATCCACTACAGGCTTTTTTTGAAAGTTTCCGCAAACGTTTTCATAGGCATCAAGTTTTTCAGCTAATTTTTTCGATGAAATCATCTTTACCCATTCATCAAGAAAATGATCTCGAATTTCAGGAGAAACTCGATGTTTAAGTTGGTCAAGCACCATCAAATCTAGCAACTGATCAAAAGTCTTAACTCCTAGACCAGTCACCCATTCTTTGCAATAATTTTCTATTTCATAATTGAAATCCACCCATGTGGATTCGGTACTTTTTTAATGTTTCATAAATTTCTGCCTAAACTTTTCCGGGCTTAGTTTAAACCATCTTAACAATAAATTTTTCACGTGTTCATAGTCTTTAGCTTTATCGGAGGGTTCTCTAGCTATTAACTGGGTTACTTCGTAAGGAAGTAGTCCTAGTAAATGAGATACAAATTCTTCTTTATCAATTTTAGCCCATTCTGCTTGCCTTTCAAACAATAGCAAATATAGACTGATATCTCCTTTCTTGTCATCGAATTTCTGCATAAGGTGACGCAGCTCCGTTTTGCTGCCGGATCTGTCCAGTATTTTGAGACTTTGTCTCTGCTTCAAGTCTTAATCTCTCTAATTCATACTGTTCGTTCCTTCTCCGCTCTTCTGCTTCTTCCTGTCTCCTACGTTCTTCTCTTTCCTCCCTCTCTTTCCGTTCTTCTATTATTGTGTCTAAAACTCCTTTGACGAAGACTTCATCATAATCTCTACTTTTAACAATTTTCTGTTTTAAATCAACTATTTTCAAATCTGCAGTCACATGAACTCCCAGTTCAGCTGCGAGATTTTGCAAATCTTCCTTACGAGCTCTTCCTAAGTAAGACATTGTTTCTACGTTTAAAATTAACGAACACTGTGTTCCTTATATTTCCTCAAAATAGCTCAAAAATGAAATTATATGAAGTTCATTCTCTCTACCACATTAATTGTGATTAAAATAAGAATAATAACATAGAGCAATATAAATATCTACCGTCTGCACAACTAAAATGAATATTAAATATAATATCAAATAAGGTAATAAAATAAGACAATTTAATATTAACAGGAAATAATAATCTGGTATCGCTAATATTGCGTTCAGTGATGAACTAATAAAATAAAGCAATTCTATATGAACAGGAAGTAGTAAACTGGTATCACTAATATTATGTTCAGTGATGAACTAATAAAATAAAGCAATTCTTTATGAACAGGAAGTAGTAAACTGGTATCACTAATATTATGTTCAGTGATGAACTAATAAAATAAAGCAATTCTTTATGAACAGGAAGTAATAATCTGGTATCACTAATATTATGTTCAGTGATGAACTAATAAAATAAAAATACGCACGATTATTCGATCTTGGACGGTGCCTCCAAAATAATTAAGACTGATACTTCTTTGGCGATATGAAGCAACTCCAATGATGGAACACAGCAATAACTTTTATTTAACACTCAAAAATGGCGACATACAAACAAGAAGCGAAAACATATTCTATCATTTAAAAATAAATTACATTCTTCGTGCGAGAGTCGCACGAGGCACTCGAGTCTGGTTTCAAATATTGCCATTCACAAATACCTTAATGTTCATCTATTTAAATTATTTAAACTACAAGATTTTAATATTATTTAAAGCTGTTACAATGTATATATGTTTCTTGCATTATGAAAACAATGGTACCTAGAGACATCAAATTTTCAATAACATAATTCTCTATGCAAACATGGGCACCTCGAAGGCCAACTTTTCAACTTGTTTTACCACCTTTTTCATATTTTGTAAAATTTTAATGAATTTTTGATTAACAAACTCAACAATTTCAAAATGAGCAAAGGCAACACTGTACAGGGGTGAAAAAAAAATTATCTCCAGCATGCAATATTTTCTATTGGAAATTCTAAAGAGCTGTTTTTATATATTTTGTGATATTGCTGTTGAATTGAATGTTATGTGGTTTAAGTGCTTAGAACATGATATTTAATAAATAAAGGTAGCACACAAAATGCTAAGAAAACACCCCTTTGGGTGTAATATAAAATCTAAAGGCTTTCAGATTTTTACTCCAAAGGAGCATTAGCCCAGAAGGGCTATTAGTCTCAAAATGGAACTTTGCGTCGGTGCACTATAAATGGCATATCATGCTTTAAATTCTTGCCATTAAACATTATTGCCCCGTATTATATTTAAAGAAATTAAATAATGAAGAACTGCATGAATGTTTGTACATTTCTTGCATCATGAAAAAACAATGGTACAAATTTAATCCACCCAAACCTGGGGCACCTGGAAGCCCGAATTTTGAATTTGTTTTATCATCTATTTCACGAGTCCCTCCCAGTACGTGGAGCCTATAACCCCTACAAGGCGCGTTCCCAGGTGGTGGATCAGGGAATGCCTCCAGTGGATTTCCAATAGGTGGTTGAGGGAGAATAAAATACTGTTACGAAATGTACAGGCGCAGTAAGATAGCTTCCCTGCAAAGCAGGTTTAGGGTTGCCATAAAATAGCAAGATATGGCAGAGCTGCCACATTTGGCGATACACCATGGACGGTTGGAGAACCTTCTGGAACGAATTCTTACCGGTTTAGCCCAGAATGTTCTCGAACATAAGCCGAAAGCTATATAAACGCTGCTGGTCCGCAGTCAGAGTAAGTGCCTCATCTAGCGAGCTGATAGTCATTGAGCGAGTGTTTCGAAGTCTAGCGCCGAGTTGGTAGTCGAGTGCATCGAAGAGTCTCTTAGTGTATCGTGGTTAATGCATCGTCAAGAGAGTGTGTCAAGCTCCGGGAACAACTGAACCGAAGAGTCAGTAGCTGTGCTCTGTGCGTCATCGAGTGCATCGCAAGTTGTAGCGTGGAGAGTCTCGAGAATATGTGGAGTTCCAAGAATAACCAAAAGCAGAGTCAGGAGCTGTACTCTGGTGCTTTGCAGTGAAGCTGTCTCCACCGTGATAGCTTGATAACCTAAAAGCTGTGTCGCTGATCGTGTCTGTAACAGTTCGATGACTGTAAACGAGATTTTGAAGTTATCCTGATTAATACTGGCCAATAAAGTGTGTTTACGATACTTCATCAAGTGTCGTCGTTATTCACTCCAAATACACACGAACGTGAAGGAAGAAAATAACATAACAACTGGTGTCAAAAAAGAAAAACGCAACAATACCCTCCGTGGACCAACAGGCAGAAATCTAACTTCTTTGGAGGCTCTGGCAAACTTCCTTATCTACGGATAGTGCAATATTGGAGTCTGGTCTTAATGCTACTGCGTGCCTGGCAGCCGACGCATTGTGTTCTGCAGTCCGGTACCATGTCGAGAAATTTTCTACGCGGACAGTGAATTTCCTCCAACTTAATATTAATAGCACAGAAAAGAAAATGGACGAATTGTCTTTTATTCTGCATTCAAATAATGTTCGCATTGCCTGCTTGCAGGAAACAAATCTAATTTAAACTTAAATATTATGGGATTCATAGTGAAAAGGAAAGATAGGCTCACTGGTATTGGTGGATGCATTGCTTTTTTAGGTAAAACTCCAGATCTGAAGTTTACAGAAATCCCCCAGACTTCATCTTCTGCCAACCGGGGCTCAAACAATAATTTTTTTTCTTTATAAGCATATTATTACTGTGGTAAATGCTTACCATCCTGATAATTCACCCCTTGATACCAATCTCCTCCAGAGTCTTGCAGATACCACAGCTGAGACCAAAATTTCTTGGAAACTTCAATGTTAAAAGCACTTCATGGGGTTGCCAGCTACTGGATTCCAAAGGAAACCAAATTGAAGACCTGGCTACTGACTTGAATTTGACTATTCTTAACACAGGAGAAAGCACTTATGTCTCTAGAACCAACTATACTGCATTTGCTGTCGGTATCGCCACGATAAGCTACCAACCAGATAATTCCCACTGGGAAGTAATAAAATCTGCAATCAGTGACCACTATCCTGTTTGCACCACTATCCAGATAAACGAGGAATATTCCCCATAGCATACGCACTCATGGAACTTCCGCAAAAGCTACATGGGAAGGTTTTATGCAGGAGCTGGAATGCCTCTGCTCGGGATCGTCTGAAAACGGAAATCTTGAGAAACTCCTCACCGCCTTCACAAGTCATATTCAAAACCATGGCCAGGCACAACATTCCTAGAGGAAAGCAAAAAGACAACTGGATACCATTTTAGAGAGACCACAACTTTGAGGAGCTGATACATGAAAGAGACTATCAACCAGGAGCTCATGAGAAACAACAGCGAGCAATTAAGAAATAAGCTTACTGAAGCTAGTAACAAAACTGAAGAAGAAATCTTCGCCTGCAAACAAAAGAAATGGACAGAGCTTTGCAGCAAACTTGATCCAAGAAACAGAACCTCCTAATACTGGAACATGATAAAGGCTCTAAATAACTCCAAAAATTTTCCCCAAGAGACACCTCAGTTGAATATCTTGTTCTCTGATGATGACATAGCCAGAACAAATAGAGATACTACAAATATGCTTGCCAAACACTATAAAAATGCAAGTAGACTATCGTACACTTTATATGACAGAAAGTACTACAAGACATACAAATCTATTATCAAACTAAATAAGTAGTTTTCAGATGGCTGCATCTTCACATCTGATTAACTAGAATCTGCCATCCAGTGACTTGATCCTAGAAAATCCCCTGGACGCGACCTTGTTCATGCTCAAATGCGAAAAGATCATTGCTTCATATTTTTAATACTTCTTGGCACACAGGCAAGCTACCTAAAATTTTGAAGATCTCAACTATTATACACCTATTCTTAAGCCAGGAAAAGATGCTATCAACTGCAAAAGTTTTAGGCCCATTTTATTGACCAGCATGGACAGAATCATTCATACCAGATTGATGAAGTGGCTCACTGAGAATAAGGCCCTCCATTTTTACCAAATTGCCTACAGGGCCAAGCATAGCACAGTTGACCAGCTCTTCTACCTCTGCCAATCAATGGCTTCCAGGATGAGCGTCACAGAAAACCACCACAGTCTTCCTAGATCTTTCTTCAGTGTTTGACAAAGTCTAGAGGCAGAAATTAAATGATATTATCCATAGAGCAGGTGTTCTGGGTAACTCTTTCATCTGAATAAATGACTTTTTGAGAGGAAGAAACTTCAAAGTAAATGGCATGTTTTTAAAACCCCCCATTGCAGATGGGCAGGAGTTCCACAGGGCTTTGTGTTAAGTCCTCTTCTTTTCCTCCTCTACCTTAATACCATTGACTCCCACATCAGCAAGGAGGCACGAGTTGTGTGTTATGTGGATGACATTGCAGTATGGTATACTAACTCTGACATTCATGAATCACAAAGGATTCTCAATCTTTGTATGCAAGGCATTGGGGACTGGTCAAAATAGCTCAAGCTCACTTTAAATCCTGACAAAACTAATTATTTTATTTTTGAAACTGACAAGAAAAACAGAAAGTCTTTTCAAGCTACTATAAATTTATGTGGCTAAAATGAGCTACACATCCCAAGTACCTTGTTGTAACTCTTGATGATGAGCTGAGATTTTCAAAAACACCTTGAACAAATCTCTAACAAAGCCTTGGCTTAATAGCCTTAAGAGATTATGTGGTGCATCTTCGGGATCACGACCAACAACTGTTCTTAATACTTATACTTTGCTTGTTAGACCCATTCTAGAATATGTTGCTCCCATTTGAGCACCAGCCTCATCTACAGAACATAAGATCAATACTGTCCAGTTCAGAACATCTAAGATAATTATTAGTGCGTCTCATCTACAAATAACAATAAAGCAGAAACTGAATGCAGCCTAACCCCCTTAGAAAACAGAAGAAAATTGATCATCATCAAGTTCACAAACAAAATTAGAAGCCTTACAGATCTTCATATCTCCAGGAAAACCTTCAAGGCACATAAGGGAAAAAATATATTAAAACGGCCCTCCACCCTATAATTCGACAGTGAAATCAGGAGAAATCAACTTGTATGAAGATACTGATACTGTTAAAGGACCTCTTCTATCAGTCCCTCACCACAAGCAAATGTAAATTAAACCTCTAGCAACCTTGTAACAAAAAACAGCCAGCTGCAATAATCAAGGAGAAAGGCATCCACAACATCAATGTACTTTCAAATTTGGCCCAAAATCTACCTATTTCATATACAGATGGTTCCTCGGATTCAGACCTCGACAAGGGTGGCACTGACATCCATTTCATTCATGTTAATGGTGAATCTGAATCCCATACAATACCTGTTGATAAAATTGTCTCAAATTATACTTGTGAGCTCGTGGCCATCAAAAAGGCTTTAAATATCTACCTTTCCAAGGCAATCTAGAATTCCAGTGGCCTTTTATTATTCTCATTCTAAATTTGTACTCCAAGCCATTCTAAGAGACGACTCTCAACTTATGCAGGACATTGTCATGCTCATAAATAAAACTACTGCAGCCCAAGGGACCTGCACACTACAGTGGATACCAGCAGATGTTGATATTTACGGAAATGAGCAGGCTGATGGCCTTGCCAAAGACGCCCGAAATAGTTCTCAACTTTCCAACAGCTTAATCTTTACCAATACTGATGCAAAAGTCAGCTGAAGACTTATCTCCCAGTCAATCAAGAAGAGCTCCATTCCTGCCTTAAATTGTAACCATGTCATTTCCACTATTATAGTCAGACTGAGGACAAAACACTTTAAAGGAATGAAGATATACCTTGATGGCAAGTGAAATTATAATAGCTGTCCTTACTGTGCTGATATCCAACTTTCTCCAGACCATTTTTTCGACTGTCATGCTATTTTGGCCAAGTTCCTCAGTATAAATATAGCTCCCTTGCACCAACTCCTCTGTTCTTCGAAGATTATTGATGTTGCAGGTGTTGGATACTTTCGGTCCTGTTTGACTCCTCGGACAAGACAACAACATCTATTTCATATTTTGTAAAACTTAAACTTTTGAAGTTTTTGTTTACATTTTGCAGTGTTTCTCAGACCCCACTGAAATTTTTGGTATGTCTGGCACACCAGTTCCAGCAACAGACAAATACAGCCAAATAATCTTTATTTTTAGCATATTTTATCTGATATTGATGAAGACCTTCGAAGTAGCCAATTTTTTTAAACTGCATCATTTAAAAAATTTCTTAAATTTCTCTCTTTATCATTGGATTTATTACACCAGTCAGATAAAATGTGTGTGTGATTATGGCAAAGCCTCGAGGGCTATCTGCCTAAAGGGAGGGATGCCTTCGTGGAAGACTTTCTAAGGGAAACTGGCTCGTATACACGTTACACATGGGGAAAACCACGAAAACGCCCATGCAGCCAGCCCGTTTGCGGGATTCGAACCTTGGACCGAACTACCAGTGTTCAGTGACTTTACCGCTCGGCCGCTGGTGGGCCTTCCAGTCAGATAAAGAACATGGTCTATCTTTTAAAATGAGGATTTCCAACCTTTTCCTTGCTTGCACTCTTTCAAAAGAATTTTTTTCTTCGATTCACCCCCTTTTATGTTTTTGTATAATGCAGAGCAGGCATCAGAAACGTTTTTGGCTGCAGGTCAAAATTAACAAAAATTGGTGAATAAACCATATTAACATATGGTAAATTGGAAAACAAAACAAATTTCATAGTTGCATATAACAACAACAGTTAACTTTCAATATGTTTCTGAAATAATATTTACTACAGTCAAAAGTCGTTAATCCGGACTCGTCGGGACTTCGGCGATTCCGGATTATCGATTTTTCCGGATCATTAGTTTAAATCTGGCAAGATGGCATGCAGAAAGTACAAAATTAAAAATATGAAACCGTAATTTATGAAATAAAGAACAATTATGATCTAAAGGGTATCAAAATTTACAAAAAGAAAAATCTTAATATTTATTTGTTTACTTTATTAAACATTTCTTTCAATGTAAGTTGCTTCGTTTCATGTGATAATACTTTCTGTTTTAATTCTATTAAACAGACATAATTTCTTGTTTAGTTACAAAGTTCCGCTGTTCAAGTCCTATAATTGCTGTGTTGAGAATACACCGACTAATTTGTCAATCGAAACGTTTTCGTTTTCAATAACCTCTGGGTCACTTTCTTCACTATCGGAAGCAAATTATAATGACGAGGAACTTGATTTAAATCATATCAAAGACGGAGTACATCGAGATGAAATACTACACTTAGTAAGGAATTATAAGCCAAATAAAATAAAAACATCTGCCCTGAAGATAAGGATAGTGCTGACAGATCAACTTCCAATCCACAGCGTGAAATTGTAAACATATTTCGGATTTCAAAACATACTTTCGCTTTGTAGATACAAATTACATATTAGTAAATATATATCGGAAATTCTATTTGACATAATCGAAAGTTCAAGCTTACTTTTATGAAATTGCTCTAACAGTCTGCAAAAAATAATAAGCCGGATCCAATTTGAAGATTAAGGAAGAACACAATCTGCAACATTAACTGAATTAGATAATTTTAGCTTAGCTTATACCTCCGTTACACATTAAACGAGTATGCGCACAAACATATTCGCAGCCGTAAAGGTCTTACGCGCTATCGTAAACGCCTGTGCGCATGCGTGATTGCGACGCATGCGCAGAAAGTTTGTAGCTTTGAGGTCCGGATTATGGGTGTCCGAATTAACGACTTTTGACTGTATTGCTTTTTAAGAAATATGGCAATGCTAACCACTCTTTCCACATGGTTCATCAATCGTTACGTTAGAGTTTAATTGTACTTATACGTGTTAAAATTTTTAAATATTATGGACAGTCTTTTTAAAAGAGAACAGACAGAGGCAGATTTACGGGATAGCATATATTGCAATCACTATATTCAGAACAGCCTATGTTAATTTTTAAAAATAGTAGACATGTCTTAAGATGAGGAGGCCCCTGGAAGTTCATATGAAATGGTCTCCCTACTTCATAAATTCACCTGTGGGAACAGAAAAAAGGAACTGGAGAGCATTGAGGATTTGTCAGATAATGGCTAACAACACTAGGATTGTTTGCTGAAGGGCAAGTATATCTTTCTGGAGTGCTTTCTAAGAGAAAGGATCATTTTAGAGTGCAAAAAAACCTTCCTTTTAACCTACAAATCTTGGTTCTTAACTGAATTGTTTCAATTATATGTATGAAATATAATTATTATAATATTATGCTAGACTGTAACTTTATTTTATCTCGATTTTAATTTTTGGCACATAAACAGATCCTGGATCTTATGTTTAACCTTTTAAAAAATTGATAGTCATTTATGAATAATTATTTTTACCTGCATAAAGCTACACTCGTCAATATCTTTCCTTGAATAAAATATACTCAAACAATGGATAGGCAACCAGCTTTCAAAGCTTAAACCCAATGACTGGATTTAACCGTCTTGTACCAGAATCATTTCTTAAAATAATTTTAGTTTGGCAAACCAGTTTATTAGAACTGAATTGCAAAACTTGTTTAAACAATTTTCAACTGTTTAGTTAGCTAATTATTACTATTTTCAACTGCAAACCAGTTATTAAATTATTAATTTTACTACTGCTTAAATCCATAAAGAATATATAAAATTACATTCACAGACCAGTTGCTGAACTACAGCCATAATTTTTTTTTACTAATCATGATGAGTAATTTCCAAAGAAATAAGATTCATTGTAGGTGTCATAAATGATTTGATTATAAGGATACTTAGTCACTATCGTGCTCATATATTTCTAAGCGATCATCCTATTAAATACTGAATACATTCTTCATATACAAAAGCTCTGTTAATTTTAATGTCAGACTTTTTTTAAAATATATACAGTACAAAGTCCGAAATCTGGACTCGTCGGGACTTCGGCGATTCTGAATTTTTCCGGATATTGAATCATCAGTTTAAATCTAGTAAGATGACATATACAAGTTATAAAATTAAAAATATGAAATCGTGATTTATGAAATAATGAAGTATTTATGATCTAGAGGGTATCAAAATTTACAAAAAAAAAAAAAAAAAAAAAAAAAAAAAAAAAAAAAAAAAAAAGGCTTAATATTTATTTGTTTACCTTATTAAACATTTCTTTCAATGCAAGTTGTTTAAGTTGCTTCTTTTCTTGTGCTAATACTTTCTCTTTAATTCTGTAGAGAGACATAATCTCTTGTTCAGTTACATTGTTGAAGTCCTGTAACTGCCATGTTGAGAATTCCGACTAACTTGTCAAAGAAATTTTTTGTTTTCAATAACTTCTCCGTCACTTTCTTCACTATCTGTAGCGGTATTTTCTGGATCTAGAACCATACTACAGATTTCACCATTCATTAATTGACTGATATTAAGAAGCATAGTCAGCACAAAGAAAAACTTTATCATCTTAATTTATTACTGCTTCTCCACATTTCTTTACAAAATCCATTAATTTGAAAATTTCACCTTTGTTTAGCTATATCCGAAAACCTTTAAAATTCATGGCTATCATCATCAAATTTAGCTATTGTTTGCAATACATATTTGCAAGACTGTAGTCAGGTAGTTTTCTGGGTAAAAGGAGTCGAGAGTCGCTAAGAACACGCCAACTCCAGTTTATTTTGGACAGTTTGAATATGAAATGAAATTAAAGTGAATTGAAAAAAGATTTCAATTCTTTCTGTAGCATCTACTACTTCTTTTATATTAAAAAAATAAGCTGCAATCCATGTGTATTTGTTTACATATACACTCTTAGACAACAACAACAAAAAGAGAGAGACGCACCAAGAAGATATAAAGAAATTGGACAAAAATTGGTATGCATACAGGTTTCGACAGAAAATGCAAAATTTTACATTTTGGCTGCCAATGAATGAACGGTTGTCGCTACAGCACATCTGATCAGCAGAACTGGCAGGATATTTAAGAGGAAAAATTACGATACCAGGTTATAAATTCTTCATGAATTTCATTTCGTGTACTCTGGTAGACAATAACTATGCCTCGCACAGATGCGCGAACGATATGCACAGATGTCAGAATTTGAGGGAGGTCATGTAGTTGGGCTCAAAGAAGGTGGTTGGTCTTATCGGCGAATAGCTCGACATTTGAGCAAGAGTGATGCCACTATTAGACGATGTTCGCAGGAATGGGTGAACCATAACCGCACACAGCGTTAAGATGGCAGCGGTAGGCCTACAGAAACGACAGAACGTGAAGACCGAGCAATCGTCAGAGCGGCATTCACAACCCAAGATGCATCATTATCATCGATTGTATGTGCAACAAGTGCTTCAGTGACTGCAAGGACCATTCATAGACAGCTCACAGAAAGGGAGCTGAGATCATGACGTCCCTTGTACCGACTACTATTGACCTCTGTACAACATCAAACCCGTTTGTAGTGGTGGTGGACTCATTCACACTGGAATGTCACTCACTGGAGTAGAATAGTCTTCAGTGATGAGACCCGCTTTGAACTGAGCCCCGATGACCAGCGAAGGACCAGCGAGTCCGACAACCAGGAGTGATGGTTTGGGGTGCTATTTTATTTGATAGTAGGACCCTTTGGTTGTCATCCGTCGCAAACTTACAGCACAGCGGTATGTCGACGAAGTTCTAAGGCTCGTTGTGTTGCCCTTCATGTCACACTACCCTGGGCTTACATTTCAGCAAGATAATGCCCGCCCCCGTCACTGCACATTTCTACTGCTTGCCGAACATTACCTTGCCCAGCAAGGTCGCCAGATCTCTCTCCTATTGAGCACGTTTGGAGCATTATGGGCAGGGCCCTCCAACCAGCTTGGGATTTTGATGATCTAACGTACCAGTTGGACAGAATTTGGCACGATATCCCTCAGGAGGATATCGGCAACCTCTATCAATCGATGCCAAGTTGAATAACTGCTTGCATAAGGCACAGAGGTGGACAAACGGATTACAGTCAAATACCAAAAATCCACGGTACCTCTCAGAATATAAACAATCAGTTTATAAGTTCCGGAAAACGCAACATTGAGTACGAAGTATTGAAGAAAAAAATACTTACCGAATAATGATGTCATAATTACCGAATAATAATGAGGTTTTTTTTCGAGGTATGCATCGAGGTAAAAAAGCAGACGATTCATTCAACTCTTTGTTCAAGTTCACGATTCACGTTGTTGTATTTTCTGAGCATTTCAAGAGATTGTTTAATGCTGCATTTTTTTTATCCGGATAATTTTGTGGATAAATTAAGAATGTTTTTAATTTCAGCCCTTTTTAATACAATGACAGATAAACGCGCTCGTGATTTTACTGCATGCAATGTCGAAAAACGTAAACACGTTGCATTGACGGTAATGCAAAAAGTGCAAAAGATGGAAGCAGGTGCTACTCCTCAATTTATAGCAGAATGGTATGGAATTGCGACATGATTGTGTATGATATACGGAAAAATAAAGAAAAGCTGTTGAAATTTTACAGCAACAGTGATTCTAACACCCGAAATCTTCGCACGAGGCGAAATCGGCAAACCTTGATGCTGTGTACATATAATACATTGAATAATATAATCAATTTATGTATGTAGTAATAATTTAATGTATCTAATACACCTTATTCATTTTGCACTTTTAGTCCGAATATTATGCTTTATCTTTTCTATCCTGAAATCCTCACAACCTCTGGTCCCAAGCTTTGCGGATTTCTGGAATTTTACTGTACTGACTTTTTCACTTTGTGAAGCTCTATCACTTCAATAAATCATCCAATTTTTCTCAAACTGTAATCATGTTTTTCTGTACATGTACAGAAACTTCCACAGATCACTTCCACGGTATTCACTTCAAATCCGTGGAAGTGATTCAAAAGTATCACTTCCACGGATTTTCTTCCCATTCAAATAGCTCCTTCTTGGTGTGCCTCTCTCTCTCTCTCTCTTTTTTTTTTTTTCTTCTAAGAGTGTATATAAGGGAGTCAGAGTCTTTCAAATTCCAGGAGTCTGTCATTTTCCCTACCGAATCCACAGCCCTGCATATTTGGCTATGCATCATGAGCTTGGCAACTAATAATAAGTTGTTCCGTTAAATTTTATCTTGCTTCTAATGCGCACTGAGACAATTAAGCCTGAATTGTATTAGTTTACTTATTTATTATACTTATGGCTATTTCTTGCACATGCTTAAGGCTTATCAGTCCTGAATAAATTCTCACATATAAAGCCTTATTGAAAGCCAGAGCTAGATATCTTGCTGCCTGATGCAGTGTCTGTGCGTTCTAAATTCTCAACCCAGTGCGGCTATACAAGCCCTGGCGCTGGTTTTGGGTTTATGTGAATAACAAATCAGTTATTCTTAATTCAAATAGCCCTAAATGTAATCTTTGGGTCTATGAGTATCATCAACAAAATCTCTTTTTAGCATATGGAAAGAAATTTTTGTTAATTTTTTCTTCGTCAATATTTTTAAGTACATTTACTTAAATCTGTAATGATCGGCAAGCTTAATGTCAACATAAAAGGTTATATACTCTTTTATTAGTCAATTACCAACATAAAAAAATTATTTAGGCATCGCTACATGAATCATTACTTAAGTTGTCATGTGTTGATAAACATGCGGTGATGAAAGGAAACTATAATAAATAATGATTCACCAGGTTGGCATCAGATCAACGATATATCTATGTGGAATGTTTCAGTTTGGGATGTATGCCAAGCAGATATGCAGCAACGGAGCCAAATTACTGATCATACAAAATTATGCTAAAATGCTTGTTCCTTCAATAACAAGGTACAGTCAAAAGTCGTTAATTCAGACACCCATAATCCGGACCTCAAAGGTACAAACTTTCTGCGCATGCGTTGCAGGCGTTTGCGCGTGCACGTAAGACCTTTACGGTTGCGAATATGCACCTAATACGTTTACGCATGCGGGTTTAATGTATAACGGACGGTATAAGCTAAGCTAAAATTATCTAATTCAGTTAATGTTGCAGATTGCGTTGTTCCGTAATCTTCGAATTGGATCCGGCTTATTATTTTTTGCAGACTGTTACAGCAATTTTATAAAAGTAAGCTTGAACTTTCGATTATGTCAAATAGAATTTCCGATATATATTTACTAATATGTTTAGGATCTACAAAGCGAAAGTATGTTTCGAAGTCCATTAAACAGAAAGTGGAATTGCTGCAAAAAATGGATAAAGGCATATCCTTTGATTATCTCATCATTCCGAAATATGTTTATCAATTTCACACTGCTCTGCGGGGGGAGGGAAACAACGCGGCGCGCAATGAATTGGAAGTTGATCTGTCAGCACTATCCTTATCTTCAGAGCAGATGTTTTTATTTTATTTGGCTTATAATTCATTACTAAATGTAGTATTTCATCTCGATGTACTCAGTCTTTGATATGATTTAAATCAAGTTCCTCATCATTATAATTCGCTTCCGATAGTGAAGAAAATGACACAGAGGTTATAGAAAACAAAAAATTTCGATTGACAAATTAGTCGGCATTCTCGACACAGCAATTATAGGACTTGAACAGCGGAACTTTGTAACTAAACAAGAAATTATGTCTGTTTAATAGAATTAAAGAGAAAGTATTATCACATGAAACGAAGCAACTTAAACAACTTACATTGAAAGAAATGTTTAATAAAGTAAACAAATAAATAGTAAGCTTTTTTTTTTTTGTAAATTTTGGTACCCTTTAGTTCATAATTGTTCTTTATTCCATAAATTACGGTTTCATATTTTTAATTTTATAATTTTTGCATGCCATCTTACCAGATTTAAACTGATGATCTATAATCCCGAAAAATCGATTATCCGGAATCGCCGAAGTCCCGACAAGTCCGGATTAAAAACTTTTGACCATATTTTATTTAGTACTGAAGTGAAATTAAGAACCTGGACTCTCCAGATGTTTTATTATGCACAAAGAGGTGAATCAAATGCGCATGCATAAGCCTACGAGAAAAACGTTGTTTGTGGTTTCGAGGTCCAGATTTTTGATAATTCCCGATATTGGATATCTGGATTTCGGACTTTGTATTACAGTCAAAAGTCGTTAATTCGGACACCCATAATTCGGAATGATCTATAATCCGGACCTCAAAACTAAAAACTTTCTGCGCATGCGCCACGTTGACACATGCGCATAGGCGTTTACGTGCGCGCGTAAGACCTTTTCCGACTGCGCATGTGCAGAATACGTTTTCGCGTGCGTGTTTTATGTATAATGGACGTATAAGCTAAAATTATCTAATTATCTATTTCAGTTAATGTTGAAATTCGAAAATTAAGGAGTGTTGTTCCTTAATTTTCGAATTGGATCCAGCTTATTATTTTTTGCAGACTGTAAGAGCAATTTTATAAAAGTAAGCTTAAACTTTCGATTATATCAAATAGAATTTCCGATATATATTTGTTAATATGTAAAGGATCTAAAGCGAAAATATGTTTTGAAATCCGAAATCTGTTTATCAATTTCACGCTGCTCGGCGGGGGGAACGCGGCGGCGAGCGCGTAATGAATTGGAAGTTGATCTGTCAGCACTATCCTTATCTTCAGCGCAGATGTTTTTATTTTATTTGGCTTATAATTGAAGATCAGATGTTTTTATTTTATTTGGCTTATAATTCCTTACCAAATGTAGTATTTCATCTCGATATGCTCCGTCTTTGATATGATTTAAAACAAGTTCCTCGTCATTATAATTCGCTTCCGATAGCGAAGAAAAGTGACAGAGGTTATTGAAAACGAAAAAATTTCGATTGACAAATTAGTCGGTGTTCTTGACACAGCAATTATAGGACTTGAACAGCAGAACTTTGTAACTGAACAAGAAATTATGTCTGTTTAATAGAATTAAAGAGAAAGTTATCACATGAAACGAAGCAAAACTTAAACAACTTACATTGAAAGGAATGTTTATTTAAGTAAACAAATAAATATTAAGCTTTTTCTTTTTGCAAATTTTGATACCCTTTAGATCATAATTGTTCTTTATTTCATAAATTACGGTTTCATATTTTTAATTTTAGAATTTCTGCATGCCATCTTACGAGATTTAAACTGATGATCTATAATCCGGAAAAATCGATAATCCGGAAAAATCGATAATCCGGAATCGCCGAAGTCCCGACGAGTCCGGATTAACGACTTTTGACTGTATATTATATTTTGTGCTCCAATTTATACAATGTGTGGATATTTTCACCCCTCCCAATTCTGCCTACTTTCATCACTGTGTATTTATAAACATACATACCTCATATTTTTCATTCAATACATCTCTTTGTATAAATTTGCATTTTGGACATTAATTTTAGACAAAAATGAATGTTAAAGTTTTAATCTAAAACTCTTTTTAAATTATAACTTCTAGGTATTTCTAGGTAGAATAAGATTTGTTCGATTTTCAAATGGGAAAAGTATAATGGCTATGGTGATTTTATCCAGTATGCTACAATTTTGAAGTATTTAAGTTTATTATTTTTCTAAGCCTGTTTGCAACATCGTTCCATTGGAAGTTTAAAGATTCTGGTGTGTTTCCCTAACCTTATCCCCCCTTGAAGATTTTCTTTGTATGATGAACAATTAAAAAAAATTAATTTAACTTTTAATCTATTTTTAAAATTACATTCTTATAAGGTACTGAGGGAGCCAATATATTACCATTTAAATTACCTTTGAATTCTTTGAAACTGGCTTGGCCCACTAATTTTGAATTAAAATAGCATAAAAAATATTTTTAATTTGTATAAAGAAAGCACAAGCACATACAAAAAGACGGGGGGAGGAAAAAAACATTATTGCTGAAAATATTCAATTAAAATAGGAAGAAATTATAAATGATGAAACTAAAATAATTTTAATTTCTAAAATGCTAAAAAATTTATATGAAGTGTAAATGCAATATTTTTCAAAAATATTACTACATGCAATAGTTCAAAATTAATAAATATCCTTTTCAGAATATGTTTTTGAGGTAGAGGGGAATTGATTTTATTATATAAGTACAGCAAACAGAAAAATCTTTCAAACATAAGAAACTAACCTATCTTAAAATTTCTTAAAGTTTACAACTGGGTGCCCTTGTTTTTGGCAATTCTTTTTTGATGCCAAGATCAGCACTAGGAAGGCACAATTTCATGATGGCCATTACACAAAACCAAAATAAAAAGTCAAAAGAATTGCAGATTCAATGTCCACGTACACTTTGATCTATTTTCAATTAAAAAAACATCAGAGAATTGCACAAACTTGGCAGTGCATAATGCCTTGACTTTGTCCATGTATACATCGATCTATTTTTACTTTAAAAAAATCAGGAAGCTAAAGCCAAGTTAAAACTAACATGTTAACCAGAAATGGAGGTTTCATCACCAAAACTGAACAAAATTTGTTGCCAATCGAAGGGGCACCCAATTCTACACTAGAGCCATAAAAAAAAAAAAAAGATTTTCAAATTTAAGTTCAGGTTTTATTTAGATAAATTGAATAATATGAGAAAAAGATTAATTTCTTTACCTCCCTTAATTTGGTAATATGTAAAACACTTGATTCCATTATACGATCTGAGAGGAAAAGAAAAAAAAGTACTCAGCACAAAACAAAATTGATACATAATACTCAAAATATGAATTTCTGAAAATATAAATATAATTTAACATTTCATTAAAAACAATCTCTAGAGCAAACTTTCAAAGTTAAAACATAAATTTATATAATAATAGATATAGAAGATATAATCTTAGACAGAACAAATTAAAAATTGGCAATGAATGATTTGAAACACTTCGCTATTTAGCACTTGTCATTCTTAGATTTTAAGTTATAAAGTTTAGAATTAGTGTATAAACTATGTTATTTCTAAGTTTATGCATTTTTGTAAATTTCAAAAAGCACACTCCACATCTGTTTCAGCGCAATGAGGATGCAGCATTCTTTTATGTATACAATAAATAAATAACGTAAAAATTCAGTAAAATATTCTCATTTATCATATTTTTAAAATTTTCTAAGGTAACTATTAAATTATATATCAGCTCTTTAAGACACCATTAGCCGAGTGAATTTTATTTTGGTTTAAAATAATTATAATCAATTGAAAAATAATCTCAAAATGATAAATTCAACCCCATTGTAATATAATTCAAACTTCAATGAAGTGGAATAAAAACGTTACTACTGTTTGGAAAATTTCAGCTTTTAGTTAGGGGCATTAATGAAATTAAAAACGTATGTGTGTAAGAGAAGCCGTTTCATTTTTCCTACTTGATTATCAACCCACCTTTTGAAAGCATAGGCTTAGCATTACAGAAACACGATTAGTACTTTACTAGACATCTCAAAATTATTTCAGCATTCAACGTACTTTACAAAAGCTACTAATTAATATAATGTGCTAAATAAATAAATGGATGATTCTATTAAAACATTTCTGATGAACATAAAAAACTTGCCGATAATTCAATACTGAGAGAGAAAAATATAGTTTAATTTTCGGGTATTTCATACCAATTTAATATTTCTTTATTAAAAATCTTCTTATTCCATGATGGAGAAAATTCTGATGAGAAAACTTTACTTGATAACGTTTTCTAAACGTAGGCCAAGCTAAAACGCAAGGTTGACTCGTGATTATTTAAAATGCAAGATTATCCCCCTTTTCTGCTAAAAATGTTTAATAATGAAAACTTTTCTCATATTTTACCAATGCGTTTAGTAAAATCAGCTTTTAAAGCTTAATGAAATAGAGATTAAAACGGGCGGGAAATTTCCTGAATGACCTTACAAAAATTACAATCTCTTCTAACACTGACTTTTCCAGTAAAGGTTACTTCTCTAAGCTTAATAAAGTAAACTGAAAGAATGAAATTTAAAAAAAAGCATATTAATATAAGATAAATCCTTACTATTAATAAGAAAAACTAATAATTTTAACAAATTCAGTCACTAGTTTAATAAATCACATGATACCGTATGCAAGCCACATGCATTTGAAATAATGGAGTCTAAACCTAAATTATTCACTTACATTAAAATGGAAATTTGTTTAAAATTGATTAAGATAAATTACATAAAATTAGTAAAATTAATACAATCCTTGCAGACCACAACTGAAACTGTATAAATTCATACTTATTTATCTGCTTCGAAATACGAGGATAGAAGTGATCAGTTCTGATTGGTTAGGAGCTTAAACGCGGCAACCAGTCAAAGTTTTGAGAGCTGTGTTGAGTAGAGCTAAACCAATGTCAGCAGTTTTAACTACTATTTGTTTTTTCGGATATTCTTCGGAGAACAGCCTAGATTGCTCCAACTTGATTCTTTTCTTTTGGACGACATTTCATTATGCCAACATTTCATTATTATGGAAGTAAATATCATGTGAGGAATAGGAATATCCTGTAAAATGAAAAATAAGTTAAAACTTATTCACAACTTAAATATAGTGTCTTAAAATTACACTTAGTTATTATGCGCAATTCTATAAATTTCCTGTGCATATCCTGTGCATTCCTGTTTGGTTTATTTAATTATGGCTAGAGCTGGAGCAAATCGCATGTATTCGTTACCGAATAACGGGTACATCGGTTGACTCGAAGTACCGATTCGGTACTCACAAATTCATTTCGTTACTCGCATCTGTTCGTTACTCGCATCTGTCGTATGATGCGGTTTATTCGAGTACGAATGATGCGGTTGCTATTCGAATACGTATGATGCGGTTGTTATGCGAATACGAATGATGCGGTTTCTATGCGAATACGAATGATGCGGTTGCTGTTCGAATACGAATGATACATTTGCTAACAATACCCGTGTGCCACATTTTTCATTGATAATTTCGAATTTTTTTGGTTAACTCATCGGGCAAACTCTTGTTTACATTATGTGTTTTAGTTGAAATATTGTTTAGTTGTTGATATTTAAGAAAATGATCAATTTTGATAGCGTGAAGCGTTATTTTGTATTTGCTTTTCACATTTAGATTTATAGTGCATATTATGTTTGTAATTTGAAAATTTAGATGATTATTGATTTTTTTCTTGAGCGTGCCATTGGGAGATTTTATTGAGTTGAAATATTTATATACTGCACTTAGGTATTGTTTAAGAAAGAATATGTAGGTTAATATAAGTTCTTTACTTCCTTGTACGAAATAAAAAGGAAGTAAGTATTGTAATCGAGAAAAATTTTTGGGTATCATATTTCGTCGGAAATATCGATTTTTGACGATTACAGAATCCATGTGAATTATTTTTTTGAATGACGTCTGTACGTACAAACACAATTTTTTTTTTTATTTTTTTTATTTTTTATTTTTTTTTTTTTTTTTATTTTATTTTTTTTTTTTTAAATTCCAGAAACGGACTGTTAAATGTAATCCCATTTACTCTAAGCTGATACTTATGACTAATGATTATGACTCTAAGTTGATACTTGAAAGGGATTTTTTCGTGATGTGTAAGTACGTATATATGCATTTCGCATAACTCAAAAAGGATTAGTTCTAGAACGTTGAAATTTTGTATATGGGCCTGTTATAACATCTAGATGTGCACCTCCCTTTTTACTGCAATCGGTAATACTACAAAACGTAAATATGTATATTTTAAAGAAATTATAATTAAATGTAAAGTACATATATATATATATCCTTATAATTAAATGTAAAGTACACACATATATATATAAATATAAAATAAAAGCCAAGTAAGGCAAAAATAAAAGCCTTGGTTTTTATTTTATTTATTTATCACTAAGTAAGTTACTTGGCTTTTATTATTTTACCAGAGTATAGATAGAAATTTGGTTATGTAGCCTATTCTTCTAAAACGACGTTTCGTCACTGCCTTCCCCCACAAATTCCGTTTTTTTTTTCGGTTTCGGATTATTTGGTTACGGCAATGCACACTAGGGCTATTGCCTAAGGGAAGGGATGCCTTCGTGGAGGACTTTTTAAAGGAAACTGGCTCATATGCAAGTTACACATGGGGAAAGCCACGAAAACGCCCGTGCAGCCAGCCGTTAGCCGGGAATTGAACTCCGGAACGAACTATAAGTCTTCTGTAGGCCTTCCGTAGGCGCTTCTGACTTCTGACTTTTGTGACACAACAAAAAGAGGTGAATTATTTCCATCCAAAAATACGACGTAAAACTCCCTATCGCATAGGGCCGTATACCGATCCCTAGAGCCGTATACCGATAAAATAGGCTCAGGATACGAATACCGATGGATTTTACCGAAAGTAACGAGTAACGATACGATAGTAACGAGTACTGGTTCACCGAGTAACGAATACATACGGGTACACAATTTCTCGTTACTTCTACAGCACTAATTATGGCAAAGCATACTAAGGCTATCTGCTTAAAGGGAGGGATGCCTTCGTGCGGGACTTTCTAAGGGAAACTGACTCGCATACATGTTACACATGGGGAAAACCACGAAAACGCCCATGCAGCCAGCCCGTTCGCGGGATTCGAACCTCGGACCGAACTACCAGTGTTCAGCGACTTTACCGCTCGGCCGCTGGTGGGCTTAACACGAGTTTTAAGGAATATTTACTCATTACAGCATAATTTCAAGATTCATATTTATAATTTTGAATTACGATTCTAATGAAATATTTCAGAGCAAAGAATACGATCCAAACAGAGCAATCAAAATTTCAAACTTTCGAACAGATGTTATTGTTCTCAATTAAGAAGAGAAAAGTTGAACAAAACGTGAAGTTTTATAGAATCTCACAGCCCTGTGCTAAGCCACTTATCTTGGGGTGATCCTCATAAATTCTCTTACATGGACCCCACATATACACTCTATTATTCAGGTTCGTAAATTTAAACTCAACCCCTTAATTGCCCGAAACAGCGTTCTATCTATAGATAATAAGTTACTCATTTATAAATCCATTTTGTGTCCCATGCTCTGCTACGCTTGTCCAATCTGAGCGTATTCATGTAAAACTCTGCGCAAAAAACTTCAAACTGCCCAGAATATTGTTCTCCGGCAAATTACAAACGCACCGTACTATATTAGAAACAATGCAATTCATGCCGAAATAGGCATAATTCCGCTGAGAAGTTTTTACTACCACCTGGCCAGACAGTTTCACATTCGTTTACGTACTATAAGTAATTCTGAACTCAGAATTTATAATTACGATTATAAGAACGATGCTAATAAAAAAGGCCAATGTCCATTTTCAGTCCAACTGTAATCATGGAAGTCTGAATTTTTATATTTACTCTGTCATGTTATTCGGTATTCTTTTGTTTTTATTTATATATATTTATACCTTGTGTGTATTACATGTATTTGTTCACCACTTGAGACTTATTGATTCAAAATTACCTTGATAACATAGATTCAGTAAGACAGCTTTGAGGCTAATAGTGCGTGAATCTCTTCAAAATTTAATGATATTCTTCGGATTCCTTGACGTCAAAAAAGGGAGAAATGACTTAATATGGTTAAGGCTCATTATGGTTATGGTAGATTAGGCTATGGTTGTCATCCGATGACGTACTTCCTCTAGGATACTTTTCCTCTGCTAAGGAATTATCCGTAGTAGCAGATCGAAGTACGTCTTCGAAAATATCGTTGCGTTTGCTGTTCAATGCCGGATTTAGCATTTTTTCTAAGGCGAGGCAAAAACTTAAAACCGCTGCCCTCACCCATCTTCCTTTAAGTTTCTCTCACAAATTAAATTTTTTTTTAAATAAACATAGAAATAGGTAGGGTTTGAGATAAAATGTAAAATCCATTTTATAGTAAGAAATTCTTTATATGTCATTTTTGTTATAAAAGAAATATACATAACAAATGGTTTAACTTCTTTACTCTGTTACAAAGCAGAAGTTAGATTCTTTTAACTCTTTATAATTGTGATCTTGTTTGCAAAAATTTTTGGAAATCCTTCCCTGAAGTATCAAAATTGTGACGTGAATGTTCCAAAAAAAGAAACTTTCTACAGATTGGACCCAAATCATCTCAGGACTTTAAAAATTATTATTGAACTCAAAATGTTACGTATTATAATTTTATTGTTCGAACTCTAATATTATATTTTGTATGTTTCAAAGTTATATTTCTCATATTTTTGCTACTCTAATGCTTTTTCTCTCAAAAAGGCTTCTCTATCGCTCCGCTTTTTCCCTTTTTGAAAGGGGAAATGTGTAAGATAAAAAATATGAAAGCAAACTTCTAAATTTAATTCGCTATAACCTCTTTTATTTTTTATTTCATTTGGAAACTTCATCTATCTGTCCTAAAAATAGCGCTGTAAGTTTAAACTGCGTTATTTAAAATAATCATGCGATCTTACGTAACCGTTAATTCAGATGCCTGTTGACCAATCACCAAAATGTAAACCACAACTAAAAACTGCTACCCTTCTTTTTATGAACTGATGCGTCACTTTTGCTTGTGCTTTCCTCTTGGCCAGACTGCAATCATGTGTGTACTGCTTCATTGGCTTCTATGGCAATAATATCAGAATTTTAAATGTTCTTTAATAGGCACGAGTAGAGTGCCAAGTGCTTGTGGCCACAAAACGTTAATTTAAATAAAAAAGGAATTTAACGCGGCTCGACTGCGTCTTCTTTAAAAATGGATGGACGCTCTAACACTCAAGTATCTATGCAATTAATATTTCTGCGCATTTACATCTCAGTGTTCTTATTTCAGTGCTTCCAAAATTTGTGCTATCATTATATATATATTATATATTATATATATCATATATATATTATATATATATATATTATATATATATATATATTATATATATTATGTATTATATATATATATATATATATAATTTATTTGATTATTGATTAATTTGATTTGATTTGATTATTGATTACAGTATTGATTAATTGATTATATTATCTCCTAAGTTTAATTAAAGTAGAATTATTATGACAATAATTACATGTTTTAATTTTTCCTTTTACAATTGTAATATTCTTCTTCTTGATGATTTAACTCCAGTCCCCGTTAAAACATTATTAACATTTTGCTTTCAAATTACTTCAAAACATCTTTCAAAATATAACTTACCAGTATATCAATCAGCCAACCTTACAGAAACATCTATAATTAACAGGATTAAAACTTTTCATAAGAAACTCAATATTACTTTCAATGCAAACTACAACAGATTTACTAATCTTTATGCGATTCCCAAATTCCATAAAACACCATTAAAATTTAGATTTATAGCTAATGGAACTAATAATTACAAGAAAAATATAGACTATTATTTTTCAATTCAACTTAATAAAATCTGTAAATTTATTTTCAATGACTGTAACACTAATCATAACTATTGCTGGATCATTCATAATAACACTCCTGTCATTAATACCATTCATACCATTAACATCCAAAACATTAACTGCTATGATTTTGAAAACTTATATACCTCACTTCCTCTAGAAGAAATCTATACCAGTCTACTTGATCTATCAAAACTTTTCCCTAATATACTCAATATCATGACTCTTGACAAATGGAAAACCTACCTAAAATGCACACTTTTTCATAACTACATCAAGTTTCAAAATCAACTTTTTAAACAAGTCAGAGGATTGCCAATGGGCTTACATTCCAGCACCTCGATCTGTAATATCTTTTTATTTGTCAAAGAATTTAACTTCCAAAAAAATCTACAACCACAAGAGTTAAATTACTACAAACACACCTACAGATATATTGATGACCTTATTACAATTAATAATTTTGGTAAAATTGAAAACTCCGACATTTATCCGAATTGTCTTAAACTTAATAAAACTAATAATTCACAAAATAGCATAGACTTTCTAGATCTTCAAATCATTAACTACAAAAAAATTTTACTTTTTGACAAAACAAGAAACTTCAATTTCAATACTAACAAATTAATAAATTGGAACTCCAACATATCCAAAAAAGTAATTAACAATACTATAATTAATCAAATACAACGAATTAAAACTATATGCACAAATACAATAGATTTACAACGCGAAATTTTGATCCTTATCAAAATTCTCAAAAATAATCTAATTCCCTTTCAATTTATCAACCATTGCCTTAAAAGAGCAGGCGTTAAATACTCACTCTAAATCATTTAACTGATAGGGATATGATAATTTATTCCTAAACCTGAGAAGGCGGTATAAGTTGGATGACTGTCAGTTGAAAGATTTGTATATAGTGTAATTACTCAATTGTATATATTGTAAAAAGCTAATTGTCTTCAGACATATACTGTTACTATACTGTTACTAAAAAAATGGGCCTATTTCCTGCCTTTAGACTGTCTACTAGCTCTTGGACAGCGAAAATGCCTTTTTCCTTTCTTAAATTCTTAATCATTGCGACACGACAATTAGCCAGAAATTAATTAATTTCCATTCACTAGTATTTTCGAAAAAATCTTAACAGACGGTCTCTCTCAGATAAGAACTCCACAAAATACATCCCTCAAGAATTCCAAGTCCCACCCACTACCATAAATTACTTCACCCAAGTCTTACCGACTGATATTATTCAAAGCCCCTACTGCCGCTAAGAATTTTCGGACACCCTACACTTCTGAGTCAGACACGAAGAGAACACATTGCCAACTCCCCCACTAGAAAGAATGTAAGTTACTTAATACCTTTCTGGACTTTATATCTTCATGTACATTCACTGATCTTATTTGTATTATTTTCTATATTATTTTTATATTATTTTTATGTTTTCTTTGATTTGTTTTTACAAAGTTTGCATTATTTATCTTTTTTATAATCTTCTATGTTTATTTCAACTTTACTTTGATTTCGATTTCATAATGACAATTTCCAATGTTTAATTTCTACAAATAATATAGTACTCAAATACATAAAGATGATAGTGTCGGGGACGGTTATTCGAGTTTTACAAGATTTCTCTACAGTAATTGATTTTTACTACAAATTGAATTGACTAAAATGCTTCATGAGAATAAGTTCTTTGAGTAGCAACTATTCGCGGAAATATTTGGCCTGACTAGAACTGCCGGTTTGGCTTTAACTTATAACTCGAGTAAAGACGAAACACTTTCATATTTACGTAGTTTTATCAATTATTGTTCATTGAACGGGAGTTGGTTTGTTCCCCTTGAAAAGTCAACTAATTTCCGATCAATGACAATAATTACATGTTTTAATTTTTCCTTTTACAATTGTAATATTATTCTTCTTGATGATTTAACTCCAGTCCCCGTTAAAACATTATTAACATTTTGCTTTCAAATTACTTCAAAACATCTTTCAAAATATAACTTACCAGTATGGATGCACAATTTTAAAATAATTCTACTTTAATTAAACTTAGGAGATAATATAATCAATTAATCAATACTGTTTAGGAAATAAATTATTATTAACAAACTTTGCAGCAATTGCGCAAGTAATAATAACTTGTATTCGCACTAAATGGATTTAAGTTCATACAACATATATATATATATATATATATATATATATACATATATTTATTTAAATTTTTATGCATACGGGCATAATATCAAAATATTTGTGTGCTTCTAATAACCTTCACTTTAATTATTTAATTTACCTCTTATATATGATTGCTTGCCTAGGATAGAAGGGATATTTTCGCACTGAAACAATGTGATTTTCGATACTTTTCCTTATTTTTTTAAATAAATTTGTAGAGACATTAGGTATTTTTTGAAAGTAGGCAAGATGAAAAACGAGCAATCGCCTTTGCCGGGAATCGAACCACGAACCTCTGGAATACCAGTCCAACGTGCAGAACCACTTACATCACGAAGTCACGCTAGTAAAGGCGGGAGTAATACCTTGTAAAGGAAAAATAAAATATCTTGGGGACTTGGAAAATTTCTTATTTTATTTGCAGCTTTGGGTATTTTTCTTTCAGAGTTTATTTGAAACTACGGTTATAAATAATATTTCATAACTTACTTGATATAATGACGGAACTAATTAACTGAACAGGAAGTAAAAAACTTGTTTATTTGCTAATCTCCATAATCCCAGACGTCTAAATTTTTGTCATGCAATTTTCCGTTTTTGTGTATAGCAATAAGTAAGGAAAGCCGCGAGTTTATTAATTGTGCCATAATGATTTTGTTTTCTTTAAAATCTGAGAAAATATCATTATATTTTACTATACCACTACTTATTTTTTGGGGGGGGTTAAGAGTAAATAAACATTTGCTCTTAGAAATCTTCGTGTTAAAGAATTATAACAGCATTAATGAAAAAAGAAATCGGATGTTGATGGATTGATTCTTATGGTTTTATTACTTACCTTTAATTCTTTCTCTCTCTACATATAGAAGGAATCAAACAGAGACACTAGTCTAATGCTCTTGGTGCTTACTTATTTTTTTAATTTTATTTAATTTGATTATGGAAAGCAATCAAAGGTTATTTGCCAAAAGCTACGGATGTCTTCGTAAAGGAATTTCTGAGGAAAAATGGCTCGTATACACCTTGCATGTGGGAAAAAAAAAAGCTTACGCAGTGAGCTCGTTCGCGGGACTCGAATCCTGGGCCGAATTACCTGCGTTCAGAGAATTTATTGCTCTTCCGCTGATGGGCCAACGCTGTTGATGCGTTTTATGCAACATGAGTTTCAGTATGTGCAGTCGGAAGATTGAAAATATTTTTTCAAAATATTATAGTTAAATAGAAGTAATGCATGGTTTTACTTAACATTTTCTATCAATATTACTTTCAGTATAGTTACCTAATACAGAAACATACGTTTTTAAATATTTATATTTATAATTGGGTTTTCGATACATTGCATTAAGATTATATCCCAGAATAATTCACTACATTCTTAAATTTTATTTTCAGTATAAAATGATATTCAGTTATTTTTAAAGGGTGTAAATGTGAACGTTTTGAAACATGAAAAGAAAAAAAATTATGTCCTTCAGTTAGGTTTTCTCAAGAGTATTTGTGTTAATATACATGCTCAAAAATGCGAATATTAGAAATTATATATCAAACATGAAGTAGAAGTAAGCTTTTCAACAGAAATTCAACTAATTTCAAAGAAAACCCGGGATAATATGGTCACAATCTATCTGAATATTCAAGAACGTCTGGGCAACAGGTTTGCTTCCTATAGCCTTATATTTATTTATTATTATGCACATGTGGGACTGCTATGTTTTTAAACAAGGTGTCCCGTAAATGTTGTAACAAGCTTCTGGCGTAGGTAGGGCACATCATAAGGATTTGCATGGGAACCCATGCCTGGAAATCTCAGGGGTAAGTGCTACCAGAGGTAGAAGATGGGAAAGAAACAAGAGAGTCATTCATTTCAAACATTTATTAGACATGAATACAAATGGTGGACGACAGCTTGAATGTTACAACAAATACTCGAAGTTTGCACCATCAGATGCCAAACATGTTTGACACCGACGGACAATAAATCCTTTGATTGCCGGACTTGTTCAAACACATCGGGAGTTTCTTTGATTCTAGCAGCTGCGCAGGCGGGTCTTGCCACCAGATCCATTTCAGACACAACAGGATCATGATATACGACACTTTTCATGGCTCCAGATAAAAAGAAATCAAGGCTGGATAAATCCGGTGAGCGTGCGAGCCAGAGAATCGCCACGTCCAATCCATCGATGCGGGAATGATCTGCTCAAGTGGCTACGAACATCCAGTCCAAGATGAGCAAGCGCCCACACGTTAACTTTGAAGCGCTGTTGTGCCGCGTAGTGTCGCACACTGTGAGTGAGTCGATTGTAGCCTGCCCTCACTTTTCCTGCCATTTCTTAATGACCCGTAGGCATATTTCACAAGTGCACATCAGCGTAGACACTGAGGGAGGGGTTTCGAAAATGGACCAATGAGCTGCTACTGCTCTTGTGACGCTAAATCTTCGTGCATGTGAGCGTATGTTGTTTACGTTTTAATTTGCATTTGTTTGACAGTTATAAATATATGGCGTAATAGTAGAAAATCTCGTAGTGCTTTCGTTTTCTGAGTTTGATTAATCGCTGACATTTCACTTTCGCGATTTTTATCACTCATTAATATTAGGATTGATATTCGCGGCATATTATGTGGGTTAAGAGAATTCAAGTGTATATTTTTTTAATTGAGCTGAGAATGATTGAAAGTGTTTACAATGAATCTAGTGCTTTCTGATTTCAGTGCTTACATTCTTTTGATTTTTAAAGTGTAAGATTCAGAACACATATGATCTGATTATATCCATTGCTAACATTAAAAATTTTATATGAATAAACTGAATATACTCATTGTGAATACGATAAATTCACTCTGTTTGATGAGTATTTTTTGTGTAGACAGTACATTTCAAGGTGAGCATGTATTAAATGGGAAATTTAACGCACTAAATGTATACGAATACAAATTAGTAAAGTTCACTTTGAATAAAATTCTGCATTGGTTATTATTATAGAACATCTTTTTCATATAGATTGCAATAAAAAGGGCTGACTTCTATTTACATATATAATTGGTGTCAATATTTTTCTCATACGCATAGTTTTATATAGAGATTGCATTTGGGCTCAGATGTTTATCACATATTTCTTTCTTCATCTTATTTACCACTTATTAAGTAATATTTCAAATCGATATTTTTGCGAAGTATCCAACATGTTTTTGTATTTATTTCAACCAGGTAGTGAAATCTTCATAATTTCCTGTATTTGATCTAACTTCGCAATGAAAACTTTCAGAAGCAATCGACGATGTTTTAATTATTTTGTACAGAAAATTGCGTGGCAGAATATATTCAACCTTCTTGCTTAAATCTTAAAGCACGCGAAAGGTCATGTGACATGACAGTAATATTACTGGATGCTCATTGGTCCATCCTAGAAGCCACTCCCTCGGTGGCTACACAGATGTGCACTTGTGAAATATGCGACCCGTAGTGGCACAAATTTTGAGGCAGACGTGGAAGCTAACTGTGGTGTGGTTGACGTTTGTCGGGGAAACGTTCTCGATAAATGAGTGCAGCGGCTCGTCCATTACCCTCAGCTACGCCATGACTACAAGCTCTACGTTCGTATAGTGCTCCATACTCTTCGTATGGTGCTTACCACTCGAATGAGGCATTCCTCACTTTCCGCTGGCACTCTCCTGTGCAGCACCCTTTGGCAGCGTACAGTGACGTTTTTGGGCATGGGTTCTTCTGCAATTCTTAATTCTTATGATGTGCCCTACCTCTCTCAGAAGTTTGTCGCAACATTTACGGGACACCCTGTATATAAAATGTTTTCCCCACCTAGGGTATGAAACAAAAAAATTTAAGATTTTAATTTCCGTCAAATAAAATACAAAACAGATATTCTACGGCAAAACTGAAGTGCAAACTTTTTATTCACCAAAAAGATAGACATATTTCTACTTCAACTAAAATAATATTTCTTGTGCTCTATAAATGCAATTAGCAGGTAATATGGATATTGGAAAAATTTAAATATAAATTACACTTTCGAAATTTCTTTCCTACTGTAATAATAACAACAATATATACTTCAAAAACGGATTAAATAAAGACTAAAAAATGTTTTACAATCAAAAATTAATATAATGTACGCAAACAAAAACATTTTAAAGCCAAAGAAATTATATATAAAGAATTGCAAAAAATGGTAAATTAGTCCAATTCGAGGTTTCTTAAGGACATCAGGGGAACAGCGCAAGAAGACTCCAATTTAGCTAATTTCCTTGGCGCGTTTCGTCAAACGAAAGCGATTGAGACAGAAAGCGGAATTCATTAATGAATTCATCAAATTATATTATCTTTGTTCCGTCTTTTTGGCAGATAGGTGGCGCTCTTGATGCGCGCCGATGAAAAATATATCTCTTGACGCTTGAACATGAAGAATGACGCATGTCATATTTATTTGATGCTTGATTATGTTTCATGGCCGCTATAGGCGGAAGTAATATAAGTTTATCGTTAATAAATGTTATTTCTATGTTCTGTGAACTCTTGAAATTTTGATTTGAAATTCTAATGCTCTCCCAACCTTGACTCCTGAAACGAAACGATCTTTGAATTTATGACTCATGAAGAGAGACACCACACATTTTGTTGGGGTCTGAAACCCGCGAAAAGGGGAATTACCTTTTGAAAGGTAAGAATTTTGATTTATTTGTTCTTGGTATCGATCTTTGAAAACGAAACACAATGGATGATTTAGCAAAAGAGAAAAAGAAACGTGCTATTGTACGTAGTAAAGTTACTACACTTCTAAATAAACTTGAGAAATTATTATCGGAAGCATTAAGTAAAGAACATGTAGAAGATCTAAATTCATCATATGAATTGTTAATTGAATACCATGAGAAACATAAAACTCTTGACTCAAAGATCGATGCTCTCATAATTGATGAAAAAGAATATGATAACGAACTACTTGTATGTGAAGAGTATGATGAAAAAATTATAACGTTTAAAGCTAAGATTGTTAGTAAAGTAAAGAAAATTAAAAGTAATGAAGTTGTTGAAAGAAGTATAATTACAACTAGTAATGGTATTAGTAGTAATCTGAATGGTAATAATGTTGTTACAAGTAGTGCTTCAGTAAAGTTACCTAAATTAAATATTGAAAAATTTGCTGGTGATCCCAGTAAATGGCTCGAATTCTTTAATTCGTATGATAATGCTATTCATTCTAATCCAAGTTTATCTAAAATAGATAAGTTTACATATTTGAAAAATTTATTATCTGGTTCAGCATATAATTGTGTTTCTGGTTATGCTTTATCTGAAGAAAATTATGATCTATGCATTAAAAGTTTAGAAGAGAGGTTTGGTCGTAAAGATGTTATTATATCAAAATTCATGCAGATGTTGTTACAGTTAGAACCAGTTAAAAGTTCTTCAAATGTTTTTGAGTTAAGAAAGCTCTATGATCAGTTACAAATCTGTGTTAGAAATTTAAGTAGTTTAGATGTTACTAGCGGTTCATACGGACAGTTATTGAACCCAATAATTCTTAAATTGTTACCTAAAGATTTAGCTCTTGAATTCCATAGAAAAAGAACATCTAACCAAAATATAGAAGTAAGTGAATTAATAGAAACTGAATGCCGAGAAGCAAGTATTTTGATTAATAGCTCAAAAGGTAATAAATACACAGGGGTTAATCCTAAACAAGGGTTAAAAAATTATAAAGTCAAATCACAAGTTTCTGCTTTTAACACATCGGTAAAAATGTTTTGCATATTCTGCAAATCAAACGAACATACATCTGCCGGATGTTTGAAATTTTCCGACGAACAAAAACGAAAGAAATTGAAACATGAAGGTCGCTGTTACAGATGCTTTCTAAAACATTTGTCGGCGTTTTGTCATTCAAAAATACAACCATGCGAAAATTGTAACGACAAAAATCATAATAAACTTTTCTGCCGTTTGAAATCGAAAGAAATGGAAGATGTTAACTCCGCAGATACGCAAAATAAAACTTTAGTATCTACTTCCCGCTGTAACACTCTAAAACCTGAAAATAGTGTGCTTTTACAGACATGTTCTGTTATTGCTCAAAGCAAAAATAAATCGAGAATCGTAAGATTATTAATTGATTCAGGTAGTGAACGAAACTTCATCACCCACAAGTTAGCGCGCGATTTAGAATTGCAAGTCATTAGAAAAGAATTTCTAACAATTTATTCGTTTGGAAATCAGCGCGGTAACTCGCAAGAATTTGATGTATATAGTCTAAAAATAAAAAATGAAAACGATGATCGATGCCTTGTTGTAGAAGCTATAGGGATAGAATTAATATCATCAATAGAATTCCAGGCGCCATCAACATGTCAAAGCATTAAAGAATTTATGACTAAAAAGGGCTTGGAACTTTCGGATACAAGTCCCGTTAATGAGAACATAAATATTCTGCTTGGCGCGGAGCATTTCTGGTATATACAAACAGGAAGTAATTCAATGATAAATGATGGTTTGTTTATAGTACCGACCATATTTGGATACACAGTGATGGGTAAAGTAAAAAATAATAATACTCGAATTAATGCGTTGTTTTTATCTGCCGTTGAAGGAAACACATTTGATTTGCAGTCATTTTGGAAATTGGATTCGATAGGAATTGAAAATGAAAACAAAACATTTTCGGAAACTGATTTGGATACTATTAAGCATTTTAACGACAGTTTAAAATTTAATAACGGCAGATACGAAACAAAACTCTTTTGGAAGAACAATAAATCACAACTCGCTGATAATTTTTTCGTTGCTAAACAACGATTTCTAGGACTTAAGCATAAATTAAAGGGAAATGATTTCCTATATAATGAATATGATAATATAATTAGAGAACAAGTTGAAAGGGGGATTGTTGAACAATGTAAGTTTGTTGAAAACGAACCTAACTGTTATTATATCTAATAATTTTGTGCATCTCCAAATCAGATGATGGTGGTTCAGTGGGTTTACTAATTTTAACACTTTTTCATTTTTGACAATATTTTAATTACTATATACAGAGCGTATTCTTAGGCCGCCGCCTTCAACATGAACAAACTTTATTCTCTTACAACTAAGCGAGCAACAGCGCTCTCTAGCATTTTTCTTCAAATTACACAACACTCCCCACCTGAACTCGGTGGAGAGTTCATCTTTCAATAATATATTCTAGAATATACAATTAATATTTCGACAATAAATCCTGGAGAAATGGTTAAATATAACAAACATGCATACATAATTATAAGCACATAAAATTTTACAAAACATTAAATGATACCTATCAGCAAGGTCAGGAGAATCAAACCTAAAAATACAAAATACAAACATTAGTTAAGTTCCATATTATATAACAATTGTATAGGCCTTTTAAAGGTACCAGTAGGTGTTTTAATTATGCAAGATCTTATTTTACCATCTCTGCCTGACATTAATTCCAAAATTTTACCTATTGTCCAAAGATTTCTGGGATGTTTGTCGTCATGAATCAAGACAATATCGTTGATTTTAAACTGAGATGCGTTAGAGTGTGGAGGACAAATATTGGCAGATCTCAGATTAAAAAGATACTCTGATCTCCAATGCTTCCAAAAATGATTTAAAATATCTTGATGGTATTTATATCGTTTAATAATTGAATTTCTTGACCCAATCAAATTATTTGATGTTATTTTATTAGCAGGTAGGGATAACAATCGTCTACCAACCAGAAAATGAGAGGGTGTTAGTGGAGAAGGTTCATTGGGATCGGTAAACATGTAGGTAATTGGTCTACAATTAATCATTGCCTCGATTTCAATGAGCACTGTTTCAAGCTCTTTCACAGTAAGGGATGATCGACCAATAATTTTTCGCAAGCTGGATTTTATCGTTCGTACCATACGCTCCCAAAACCCTCCCCACCATGGACCCCTCTCAATAATAAATTTCCAATTTATGCCTCTAGCAGAAAATAATTCTTTCACAGATGAATCACTCAAAGTTTTAAAAATATGTTTTAGTTCTTTATCAGCTCTTTTAAAAGTCTTGGCATTATCGGAATACACGGTGGTACACAGTCCTCGGCGAGCTAAAAATCTTCGGAAAGCTAGCAAAAAACTTTCAGTGCTGAGATCAGTTACTATCTCTATATGTAAGGCACGAGTGACCGCACACGTTAACAACAGCATATAAACTTTACCTTGCCTGTCTTTCGTAAAAAATGGACCGGCGAAGTCCAACCCGGTCACAGCAAATGGAGGCGACTCTTGGATTCTGTCTGGAGGAAGTGGAGCGATATCCTGTACCCCAGGACGAGCACTATATCGTTTGCATATCACACATTTGCTGATGATAGTCTTAACACGCTGTCTTCCCTTAATGATCCAATATTTGTCTCTGATCTGAGTTAGTGTCGAATTAACTCCAGCATGGAATACCCTTTCATGCGAGTCCATGATGATCAACTCGGTAAACTTGCATTTTGAGGGTAATAGAATAGGATGTTTTAAATTCTCGTGACAGTCTGCAAATTGAATGCGACCTTTCAACCGAAGAATTCCCTCCTCATCAAGCCTTGGATTAAGGGAGTAGATGGAAGAATCGAGAATTGATTTTTTATTTGATAACTTAATTATTTCCGTTTGATACGATTCTCGTTGCGTAATTTTTACCCAATAATGTTCAGCTGCTTTAATCTCAAAAGCACTTAAAGGTCCATTCTCTGTAGACCTTTTCCGAAGCCTCCCAATAAATCTAAATACATAGGCAGTAATTCGAAGTAATTTTCCTAAAGAACTGAATTTTTCTATATGCAAAATTGGGGATTCATTGTTAATTACAGGTGCAGTCAAAATAATACTTTTTCTTAACTCCAACGATTCTGAATTTGGTTTTAATTTCTTTTGTTTTGGAAAGTTTTCAGTAGGAAAATGTAACCACTGTGGCCCATGCCACCACAGATCATTCTTAATTAGTGACCGAGCACTAATTCCTCGAGGTAGTAAATCGGAAGGATTTTGTTTCCCTTCGCAATGGTTCCACAATTTTTTGTTGCATATACTCTGTATTTCTGTAACACGATTGGCGATAAATGGTTTCCAATTATTTGGCGAACCTTTAATCCAAGTAATGGCGATTTCGGAATCACTCCAAAAATAAACATCCTCAATTAAATCACCAAACAATTTTTTCAAATATTTATACATTCGAGCAGCCATGAGTGCTCCCATTAACTCTAAACGAGGAAGCGTGATTGCTCTTAAAGGTGCAACTCTGCATTTCGACATGATAAAGGAAGTTTTAATTTTAGAATCACTCGTACAATATCTGAAATATGAGATGGCCCCATATGCTTTAGGACTAGCGTCCGAAAATAGTTGAAGGCTTATATTCATTGGATCATCATCAAAGAAATTTCGCTGTATCGATATTTCAGTTAAATCATTAAGTTCCTCCCGCCAAATGTTGAATTTGTCCTTAATCTTTGCAGGAAGGACCTCATCCCAGTCAGAACCGGAACACCAGATTTCTTGCATAATAATTTTCGCCCGAATAACAAAGGGTGCAATAAATCCAAATGGATCGTATATTTGGGCGATGCTTTGCAAAAGTTTCCTTTTTGTAGCAAAATCGTTTCCAGTAGAAAAGTCAATTAAATTTTTTAAATTTAACTTTATATCGTCTTCAATGGAATTCCAAATCATGCCTAAGAAATTCGATTCACTAGTTAATTTGTTGTCTGATTCCTTAATCCCATCTGAGACCCATAAATCGTTTAATGCTTTAGAATTAGTTCTTAATTTTCTGAAATTCATCCCAGCATCCTTAAATATATTAACCGCATCTACAGATAACCGATATGCATCTTCAACCGTTCCTGCTCCAAAATATAGGTCATCGACATAGACAGAAGAATTTAACATTTGGAAACTGTCCGGCATTTTATCTTTATATTTTCGAATGTGATATTTTATAGTGGCGGCCAAAATGAAAGGAGATATAGTCAAACCGAAAGCTACGCGACACATTTGCATAATCTTAAAGGAGTCATTATTTTCATTAAACCAAAGAAATTTTAGAAATTTTCTATCACCTTCAGCAATTCCTATCATCAAAAAGGCTTTTTCAACGTCTCCACAAAACGCTGTCTTACGAAAATTTAACATAATGTCTAGTATATTTGGATTTAGATTAGGTCCCGATTCAAGGCAGTCATTTAACGAATTCGTGTCCTCTGTCCTTGAGCTAGCATCGTACACAATTCTTACCTTAGTAGTTTCACTAGGTCGTATCACTGCTTGGTGCGGCATAAAATATCCCAAATTTGTATCATTATTTGGACATTCCTCCACAATTCCTTCTAATATCTGGTTCTCAATTATATTTTTATATTCCCGAAAAATCTCCGGAGTTTTACTTAGTTTATTGTGAAGGTTTGCGAATCGTTTCCTAAATTATTCGGACTGTATTTCCAGATTAAATTTGCCTCATATCTTCCGTTTTTAAACTGCAAATTTCTTTCAAACTGGTCTACTATTTCGCAGTCAATATCGGAATAATCATCAGAATCATTAATTCCCATATGTTCTAATTCCCCAAAACCTTTTAAATCTTTCAACACAACAGTGTTTGTCATTACCGCTAAATTTTCAGAACAATTTTTGTTTGTTTTATTTTTCTCGATTCCTGCGGCAACCCAACCAAACACAGAACTGACTGCGTACAACCCTTCAGATATTTTAATTCTTTCAGAATAAACTACATTCCAGAATTCATCCCCGCCAATTAATATCTCAACATCTATGTTATTTTTTCTTGCACAATCGGCGATCTGCAACCCCATATGCTCCATGAAGTCTGCAATTTGTTTACTAGGCACACTGATGGACGCCGAGGAAATAACATCCGAGATAAAACATTCAATTTTTATTTTATTATTTTGTTTCCAATTCTGAATTTCGATTTCAACGACCGGATAGGAATGATTCATTGCCTTCGTCGCACCAAATGAATAAACAGAAAGTCTTTCATAACGGATTGGAGTAAGTTTTAAATGGTCGGCCAATTTTTTCGTTATAAAGGATCTGTGACTGCCTTGATCAAGAATTAATCTAGTTAATTTTGATTTATACTTAGAACAAGCATAAACTGTACAAGTTTGTAATAATATTTCCCTGGCATTACAGTCATTATTATTATCACCTTGAGGAACAGAAGCAATCAATTTTAAGTTTTGAACTTTATTTCTTTCCTCAGAATTCAAAGTCAGAGATTCAGTTTCATTTTTGGAATAACCTTGTTCCAACTTTTTGTTTACAAGGGATTTATTAGTACAAATCGATTCATTGTGATACATACCGCCACATTTATTACATTTAGTTTTATTTCTGCACCTTTCTGATGTATGGAATTTTTTAAAACAAGAAAAGCAGCGGTTTTCGGATCTTAGTTTCTTTAATTTATCAGAAACATTCCCTTCGCATTTAAATGACTCGTGCAAATTATAACAAAAATGCATTTTCGGTTAACTGCAGTATGAAATGCAGCCGTGGGTGTATTTTTTACATATTTTCTAGTTTCATATTTTGATTGATCGACTCGCGGAGGCACAGGATTTTTCCTTTCGCTTAATACTAGATTTGAAACTTCCCTGCATTCTATTTCCGTTTTAATAAATTGTGTTAATTCCGAAACTTCAACTTTATCTTTCGATCCTCTTTGCCGATTAAATTCCAAAACTAAATCGTCCGGAATTAATTTTAATAATATTGGAATTAATAAATGTCCATATGAGCCAGAAGTTACTTCTAAAGTTTCCAAATTACGAATCGAAACTTCTAATTCGTCATATAATTTACGTAAAGCCTTTACGTTAGCAGAATTTTTAACAGCTTCTAAATTGAGAATTTTATTCATGAATGAATTAATGATCAGGTCTTTTCGACCATATCTGTCCTTTAGTAATGCTACACATCTATCATAATTACTTTCTGTTAACTCAAAGCCTGACACAACATTCGAAGCTTGTCCCGTTAAGAATGTTTTTAAGTATACAAATTTTTGTATTTTTGAAAGCGTTTCGTTTTTATGTATCGAATTTTCGAAACTATTCCAAAATTCATTCCATTGTTTGGGGTCTCCCCAAAATTTATCAATCATTAATTTTGGTAATTTCAGCGTACTACTCCCACTAGAACTGGAACTTACATGCAAAATTCCATTACCACTAGACTGGTTTAAATCAGAACTTTGGGGATTCCTCGCTGGCGGTACTGCGGTAACTGCACCTAGAAACTGCTTAATTTGACTACAAGCAATTATACATTTGTCATTGTATTCTTCGCTTATACTACAATCTTCTTCAATTAAGTTAACATCAATTAACTCTTGTATTTCATCATCAAGCGTTCTCAAATTATTTTTCTTTTCGGTTAATAATTCAAAGAATTCTCGTAATTCTTTAATCAAATTTTCCTCTCCTTCAATTTTTAATTTATCTTCAATCACTTTAATTAACCTAGTAACAGACAATCTCAATGTGGAACGTTTACGTTTCACTCTATCTAACTTCTCTTCCATTTTATTTAATTGAAATACACCCACGACAGCAATAATAAATACTTACTAATGTACTACAAATAATCACTAAATAATTAATTTAAGATTTCCCTACCTTTATTTGGAATTCCATTGTCCCTCGAGTATGAAATATCCATTGAAATCGAAACACTTGGATCGAACACCTAAAATCTTCACAAAGCCTTAATTCCTTACGCCGATGCACCATCTAATAATTTTGTGCATCTCCAAATCAGATGATGGTGGTTCAGTGGGTTTACTAATTTTAACACTTTTTCATTTTTGACAATATTTTAATTACTATATACAGAGCGTATTCTTAGGCCGCCGCCTTCAACATGAACAAACTTTATTCTCTTACAACTAAGCGAGCAACAGCGCCCTCTAGCCTTTTTCTTCAAATTACACAACATTATATGCCTCATAGGCCCGTTATACGTGAAGGAAAAGTAACAACAAGAATGAGAATAGTTTATGATGCCTCTTCTAAGTCTGAAGGAGCTAAATCGTTAAATGAATGTCTGATATCAGGCCCTAATTTAAATCCTAACTTGTTGGATATAATTTTAAAATTTCGCGTACATAAAGTTGCATTTTGTGCAGACATAGAGAAGGCTTTTCACCAAATTCAAATTGATAGTGAAGATAGAAATTTTTTAAGGTTCTTGTGGGTTGATCATTCTTACGACAATAGTGACAATAGTTTAGGCTTTAAGGTTTTCCGAATGTGCCGAGTGCCGTTTGGAATGACAACAAGTCCGTTTATTTTGTCCGCCACTATCAAACATCATATTAAGGGTTATGAAAAGAAATATAGCAAAGCTGTTGACATGTTAAATAAGTCCCTATATGTTGATGACCTTATCCATGGAGCAGACTCCGTTGAAGAAGTTTTCTCATTATCAACTGATGCAGTTAAAATTCTTCAAGGCGCTGGTATGAACTTAAGAAAATTTGAATCAAATTCCGTATCTTTAAAAAATCATTGGCAAGATATTGGTTTAATTAATAAGGAAGATAATTTGGATAAGAAAACGTTAAAGGTGCTGGGAATAATTTGGGATTTGGATGAGGACACATTGAAATTAGATGTACAAGAACTTTTACAACCAGTTGACTGGAAAAACGTTACGAAGCGGAAGGTATTACAGATTGTGGCAAAAATTTATGACCCAGTTGGCTTCATTGCACCTTTTGTTATCAGAATAAAATTCTTATTACAAGAGTTATGGGAATTGGGTATTGAATGGGACACAATTTTGCCCAGCTATTTGAGTGAAAAATTTAAAACTTGGTACTTTGAAATTGAAGTTATTCTCAACTTGTGTATTCCTAGAAAATACATATTAAATGATGAATGTGTAAATTTCGATAAAATAGAGCTTTTTGTCTTTTGTGACGCCAGCCTCAAGGGATATGGAGCTGTTGCATATTTTCGTGATCCTGATTCTTGCTGTACGTCTTTTGTTCTTTCAAAGAGCCGTGTATCCCCACTTAAAAAATTAACCTTGCCTCGTTTAGAACTTATGGGAGCTATTATTGCCGCAAAATTATTTAATATCCAAGAAGATAATGTATTTTGTTTTAGTGACTCTAAAATTGTTCTTCACTGGATCAGGGGTACCGCTGATAAATGGTAACCCTTTGTTGCTAATCGTGTACGGGAAATACAAGATGTTGTATCACCTTCGCAATGGAAATACTGTAAGGGAAATGACAATCCGGCCGACATAGTTTCACGTGGATTAAGAGCTTCTGATCTAGTGGAAAATAAACTTTGGTTCAATGGACCAGTGTGGTTAAAAGAGAAAATTTTACCTTCATCATCTTTTGATCCTTTGATCGAGCCTATGGTGGAAGAGGTACAGGTAGAACAGCGTCAAACTACTGTATGTTCTGTTATTAGCCAAGAGGCTGAATTTGAATTGACATCCAGGTTTTCATCCTGGAAAAAATTGAAACGCGTAACTGCATGGTGTTTAAGATTCTGCCACAATATTAAACCCACATCTTTAAAACTCAAGGGTTTTTTAACAGTTCAAGAATTGGATAATGCAAACAATTTGATTTTTAAAATCATGCAAAATTCCGAATTTAGAGAAGAAATTAGACTTTTGAAAGCAGGGAAGAAATTGAATCTCAGCAGTAAAACCCTGAAATTAAATCCTTTTCTTGATAGAGAAGAAATCCTTAGAGTCGGTGGTAGACTCTGTAACTCGAATCTTTCAGAAAACACAAAGTATCCAATCATTCTTCCCAAAAGTCACCAAGTTACTGAATTGATAGTCAAACACTTTCACGAAGTGAACCTTCACGGAGGAGCCACATTAACATTATCTGCTCTGCGACAGAAATATTGGATCGTTAATGGCCGAGAAATTGTAAGAAAAATAATTTGGAAATGTATAAAATGTTTTAAAAATCGAACAAGCACATCCAGTCAGATAATGGGCGACCTACCTGCTTCTCGCGTATTGCCGGATAGAACATTCTCGAATACAGGACTAGATTTTGCAGGCCCCTTTTTAATTAAAGCTAGGAAAGGAAGAGGAGGAACGAGATATAAATGTTACGTTTGCCTTTACATATGCTTCACCACAAAGGCCATTCACCTAGAAGTGGTCAGTGATCTAACAACTGAAGCATTCCTAGCATCTCTGAAAAGATTTGTGTCACGCAGAGGAAAACCCAAGAAAATCTTTTCCGATAGAGGAACCAACTTTGTTGGGGGCTGATCGAGAATTAAGAAGATACATAGCTACACTTTCCTCTGAGGAAGCATTTCAAAACTACCTGAGCGGTGAAAATATTCAATGGATCTTCAATCCTCCTGCTGCCCCTCACTTTGGAGGCCTTTGGGAGACTGGAGTGAAACAAATGAAGATTCACTTAAAGCCGACTATTGGGACCCAGGTCCTGACATACGAAGAATTTCACACCTTAATTACACAGATCGAGGCGTGTTTGAATTCAAGGCCAATAGTTTCCATCTCATCTGACCCTGAAGATTTTAATCCTTTAACACCTGGACATTTCCTAATTGGGACTACATTAACAGCAATTCCTGAACCTGATATTACAAATAATAAGCTAACCCCTGCTGAAAGATGGAAATTGACACAGCAAATTTTCCAGAGCTTTTGGAAACGTTGGTCTAGAGATTATCTTTCACAATTACAAGGGCGTACCAAATGGTTGAGGGATAAACCAAATTTAGCCCTCAATGACTTAGTCTTGATAAAGGACGAAAATTTGCCTCCATTAAAGTGGCGACTTGGACGAGTAATTGAACTATATCCTGGTGCTGATGGAAAAGTTCGTGTTGTGAAACTAAAAACTTTATTGGGCGAAATGAAGCGTCCTATACATAAACTTTCCCGCTTACCATTGAGTGAATAAGACTCTAAAAAAAACCATTAATTGTATATTCATAATTTGTGTCTTTATTATTATTATTAATTCAATTATGTTTCAGATTCAGAGAATGGACCACAATTGTGGAATATGGTAATTTAGCAGTTTCATTATTTTGTTTTCCTTCTAGAGATTCTAAGTATGTTTTATTTGTAAAATTTTGTGCTAAATTTAATGTTGTTATTCAATTTAAATTTGTCATTATGCATTTTTATTTTATATGATATACTGTTGAACTTTGGAAAACTTGTTTGAATCTAAAATTGAAGATTTTTATAATAATGTTGTAATGAACCAATGTTCATCGGGGCGGAGTATGTTCCGTCTTTTTGGTAGATAGGTGGCGCTCTTGATGCGCGCCGATGAAAAATATATCTCTTGACGCTTGAACATGAAGAATGACGCATGTCATATTTATTTGATGCCTGATTATGTTTCATGGCCGCTATAGGCGGAAGTAATATAAATTTATCGTTAATAAATGTTATTTCTATGTTCTGTGAACTCTTGAAATTTTGATTTGAAATTCTAATGCTCTCCCAACCTTGACTCCTGAAACGAAACGATCTTTGAATTTATGACTCATGAAGAGAGACACCACAATCTTAATGCAATTAAATCTCAATGGCTTCGGTTCTTTTCCCGACGCGCTTGCAATTGAAATTAAAATTGTACGTAAAGAACAAAACAGAATACAAGAAAAATATTTAAAACTTGTAACTGAAGCACGAAAAACCTATACAAGGTAGCCTTGGTTCGCAAATGTACAATTAAAAAAAAAATAGCTTAAAAGCTATTAGTCGAAAAAATACACAATTTTAAGGGTAAGCCCTATAAATGTGAAGATAAAAACTCTGTTAAAAAGAAAATTAAAATTAACAAAAATTAATGAGTTAATTTTGGGTCCTGCTAAGACCAAAGGCAAAGAAAAATAGAAGAAAAAGACTAACATACCTGCGTCCTATGCTATTGCTTGTTCAAATAAAAGTAAGCAAATATCGCTAAAAAATGTTGCCAGAATTAGATGAATTCCAAAGACATGCTTCCAGAATAGAAAAGCAGTCAAAATTCACCAATTAGGTGAGGCGACGTGGAAGGGGGAAACAAAATGTGGAAAGGCATAAGCCAATAGTACTAAACGGCCAGTGGAGAAAAAACACTCGGTCCAAAAGGGGGTTCTTTGAAGGTGGAAGACGGATGTAACTTTTACAGAATGGCGTCTTGTTCAAGACTAAGTCGTTTAAAAAGTGAAGACGATTACAAAATGGCGAAAATTAAGTGCTAATCTGGCCCAAAGCAGGTAGAAATTGGAAAAAATCAGCAATTTGTTAGTAAAAAGTTGTAATACTACGCGCTAGAGAGCTGACAAGCGTGCTTGAAATGAAATTGGCCCTTTAAATTAATGAAAAGATAGGTTTGGCCAGAAAATAGTGATATTAAACAGTAAATTTATTCAAGTAACTGATGTTCTAGCCAATTTAAGAGAGAAAAATATTGATGCAGAATTAAGAAACTAATTTACATTTTTACATTAGATCACTTGAATTAGCCATCCATCATCTACCTTTCCATGGGATTTGGGTAAAAAATTTCATATCTCCAATCCAATTAATCTAAAATCAAAGGCAAATGTCAGCTTTTTTTAAGGAATTTTTAATGATTGTTTTCGTAGTAAGATTGATTTGTAAGATTTTAATGAAGTAGAGTAATTCTTCTTTTAGAAGATCAGCGTTATTACAGATTCTTTTAACTTTAACAAGCTGTGAATTAATAGTATTAATAATGACCCTTTTAGAAATGTTAGAATTCCAGTTAATGAGTTTGAGTGTATGGAAATTAAAATCTCTGCGTTTGTCAAAAATTTTAATAAGATTCTAATTAAGAATTTGAAGATCTAGGTAAACTATATCATCTTGTATTGCACGAGTCGTATTAAGCTTAAGTGCAGTAGGATAATACATTTTCTAGTTTGTTGAAGTTGCTAAAGGCAATAGCATCATCAATATATCGAAAGATTTGTTGGCAATACTTGTGTTCTTCATTATTAAGTGAACATATAAATTTAAATTCTTGAGCAAAATAGAAGAGCCCACAGACTGCAATTGAGAAATTTCCTCCCATAGGAATTCCTTGTACTTGTTTAAAGATAGTGTTATCAAATTGCAAATAATTGTTAAAAAGTATACTGTTGAGGAAAAGTTTCCATTCTTCTGGAGTAACTATTGTAAGGATCTGTGGAAAGAAATTAGGGAGAGTAAGTAGGCTACTTCGAATTTTTACTTCCTTGTACGAAGTAAAAAGGAAGTATTGCAATCGCGAAAAGTTTCAGGCAGTATATTTCAACAAAAATATCCATTTTGACCGCTATCGAATGCAAATTAACGACGTTTTTGCGTGATATCTGTACGTCAGGAAAGAATAAAATACGCTTTTCCTCCAAAAAAATTATAAAACTGCTTTAAAATGAATTTTGAAGAGAATTTTTCGTCGCGTCTGTACGAACGCATATACGTACGTACGTATCTCGCATAACTCCAAAACGAGTAGCCTCAGAACGTTGAAATTTTGTATATAGGACTGCTATAACATGTGAATGTGCGCCTCATATTTTGGTTGCAATCGGCCGCACCATTTATATACGTTTGTTTAACAATACGTTATACGTTTGTTTAAACGTATATAAATATATTTATATACGTTTGTTGCGGCTGATTTTATATCTACTCTTTTACCCGGTTCAGTGATCTCAGTTTCTTTACTCTTATATGTTTGCAAATTGTACATTTTTTGCTTTAAAAATGATTGAATTATGTTGTTCTTATCTTCCGGTTAAGGTTTTTATGTCTTTAGTAAATCTGTATGCAATATCTTGATAATTATCAACAATTTTAAAGTTCTTTAAGTGCCGCTAAGCCTAATAATTTTTTTGATGGCGGCCATTGCTTGTTTATATTTGAAACAGCAGGATAGTGGATTTGTTGCCAATCTACAGAAACTTAGCTTCGCAACAACAAAGATAACGCCTTCATTTATTATTGAGAATTAAATCATGCTTAATCCTTAAGGAAATAACTGTTTAAGATTTACTTCGTATAATTTTTAATACAGGTATTTTGAGTTTTTATGTATTTTTGCCTTGTCGCGAAGGGAGAACTGATTTAATTGAATGAGAAATACTCAATCGTCTGTGAAAAACTGTTTCTTTTTTGTTTTGTTTGCTTAATTTCTTTTATCATCGTTCTAGCTTTATTATAGTATTTGAATAGAACATGTGGCAACGATTAGATAATTCTTTAAATGATATCAATTTTGTGCATTCTGAGTTATAATATGAACGAAATATAATACTGTTAAGTGAACCTAGCGCCAGAGTGTCGCTATGGTAAACAAATAGAGTGAATTTTAAAGAATGCATTTATTCTATTATGGTTTATGCACTGTCGGCGAAGTAGATTTAATTCAATCCAATAAGTTTAAATGAAATGCAAGAAAAAATGCGTATAATTTAATATTCCGTACAAGAATGTCATATAGCGTACACAATAGATTTTTTCTTAAGGTAAAGTTGTATAGAGGTTTTCGAAGTCGTAACATTGAATGTGTTCTATTTTAAGCACATTTAATGTCTCGAGAATTTTTTCGTTGTTATTAATCATCCAATCGCAGTGTTGATCTTGAAAATCGAAATTATTAACAATATTCAGAATTAGTTTAAGTTTCTGGGCAAAGAGATAATCAATTTCTTTTAAATAGCTTTTGGTACTATTAGCAATGTACCTGAATTTGACAGAAGTTTTATGAAATTTAGGAAGTGCATAGAGATTAACAAACTTATTATTCAATTTGTTGGGACAAATTTTGAGTCTTTTATGTAAGGCGGTAAATTTCTTTAGAAGAATTTTAGCCGTTCGTAGAAACTTGTTGATAAGTGCCGGTGCTGAGCAACTCTTTTTGAATAAGGTCAAATTAGAATTTTCTTCAAATAACATTGAAATTATTACTAGCCTTGTCTATTTTGGTGATGATGAAACGTTCTTGCAGAAGCTTAATTTGATTTTCTAGATGTTTCTTATCGTGCATTTGAGAAAACTGGCGAGACTATAGAGTACATGTTCAAAATCTTTAAAAACAGCAGCTATGCATTCAAGAAAGGTAGTCGTAGTTAGTTCGATTGCTAGCTAAAATAATAAATTTATTTAAATCATTACTGAACTGCTTCAAGCAAAAGTTGTTATTTAGATAGAAAGTGGGACGAAATTTGGTTCCATGTTGCATGAGCTGTCGTAAGTTACAAATGTTGTAATCACATTTGCTGTTAGCTACTACATCGTGGTGATTAACAATCATACTTCCTAAAGTTCTTTTCAAACTTAAAACAAGGGATCACTTGGAGCTGTTGGCTCGGCAGTAGACTGTGATGTTTTTTAAAAATTTGAGGAATTTGAAGCTAATCATATAAAGGGTGCTTGAACTGTACCATACAGAATATTTTTTTTTTATGGAAAAACTTACTTTTCTTCAATTTATAATTGCAAAAGTCGATAATTAAATCTTTAACAACTTGGTAACTTGGAAATTGTTTTTTAACTTGACAAAGATGATTCCAAAGTGTGACATTTTAAAAGCATGTAGGAAGTTAATGGAATTTTTTGCGAAGGCATTCTTTTGAAAGAAGGAACATAGTTTTTTAATTACTAAATCCAAATCCTGAGTGGGGAAAAAAAATTATTGTTGGAATTTCCTCCTCTTTTTCCTATGGAAGTTTTTGTACTAAAAAATCTAAATTGTCCGTAAATAGAATCTTCTGCTTGTCTGTTAGCAATGTTGTTGAGATGCGCGTTGAGTCCATACGGATAAAGTGTCCTTTTTTGAAGGATGTAGATTGACTCTCTAAAGAGCCTCAATTTTGTGTCAGGTGCTATATCAAGAATACTAATCGCTACGTTATCAAAACTATGTATTTGAAAATGCTCAAGAATTGCAGTGTGGTTATTTTCATGTAAATTTACTTTATTGACATCTTTAAACTTTTTTATATGCTACCTATGGTTATTGATTCTAAGACTGAAAGAGTTTTTAGTTTGCCCTATATAGGTGAGGGAACATTCCTTTCAAGTAATCTGGTAAATACAGTTAACAGTTTTTCAGAGGGTTTGCTGATGTATTACTTTTGAAGGTGTAAGCGTGGCATTTAACCTACAACATTTTAAAAAGCATATTGCTTCATTCAATAATTTTAATATTTTTCAACTGAGCAAGAGATAAAGGTAAAGAGGGAGCTAGCCTGCTTTACAGTGTTTTTTGTTATAGGAACTGTTAAGAGCGTCAAATTACTTTGTTGCTAAAGCCAGAAAAATGTAATTTGGAAGATTTCAGTAAATCCAATGAAACTTTTTGCGCGTAAAGCTGCGAAAAAGGTGTAGGGTTTATATTTATTTTAACTAACATTTATTTTAAGTTTAAACTATCTTTCCTGTCAAGCCTTACTTTCCCCTGCAATTACCAATGCCAGAGTATGTAAATTTTAGTAGAACGAGCAAAGTATTCAAATCTTTAAGCAGAAGTATTTTGAGTTAAATAGAAGGGAAACGAGTTCGTAAGTGTGCTTTCTTGCTTCACGAGCGTGAAGGTGGCTAGGTAGAAATTGAAGAATCGCGCATTTCGGCCTGTGTGCTTGCCTTGGCAGATAGTTGAATCTTTCAACTTAATATTCAGAAAGTTTGCTGAAATATCAGCTGTATCTTAGAACGCGGTTAGGTTAGTTACGTTTAGAGAGCCTCGTAGGTAGTAACTTGTTATTATTCATTTTTAGTTTCTTATTTTTATTTTACCGCCGGGTCGGCGTAGTTTGTGAGCGTCAAGTGCACGCATCTGTAACTTCTAAAGTAGAATAAAAAGGGAGTTAAACCCTTCTTAAGAGTTTTGTGTACTTTCCAGTTCATAGCAGTCACTATTATTGTTGCGTGTAGGTTGGGGCCGCGCAACACCACAAAGGAACTACAAAAGTCGAAAGTAGTAAACTAAAAAGAGAGACCTATTTGGTAAAAAAAATATTGCACATTGAGCTGCAAAATTTTAAAATACTTGCACAGAAGAGGAAAGTAACGATTAGCTAATGCTTTAAAGCACATTTGATACTGCAGTTCCAGTGTAAAGAAGTTACACCAAGTATAAACAAGAATACTATATTAAAGCAGTAAAATTTAATGCGAAAAAAACCTACTGTAATAATTACAACAATATAGACTTCAAAAATAAAAATCTGATGTGTACACCACATGACTTCCTTGTATGGAATATTAACTTATAAGCATTTTTTCTTGCATTTCATTTAAACCTATTGGATTAAATTAAATCTACTTCGTCGACAGCGCATAAATCACAATAGAATAAATGCACTTTTTAAAATTCACTATATTTGTTTACCATAGCGATACTCTGGCGCTAGGTTCACTTAACAGTATTATATTTCGTTCATATTATATCTTGGATCATATCTTTACTGTTGGCTTTAGCTACTAGGAGCTCTTACCAGTATATTATCATTATACCATAGGCCATAAAGTTAAAAATTTAAGAGGTGTATTTAAAAATACACCGCGCCCGAAGGCGAGATCAATAAATGAGAGAACTCATAAAATAAGTTTTGCTAAATTACATATCATGGCATATCATGGGTGATTATATAAATGGCGGCGAGACGCGGAATGAAAGTCTAAGCTTCTGGGTGAGTCTAGAAGAGCAGAAACACGTGATCAGCGTTCGGCATTTAGACTGGTAGAGGAGTCAAAAGTTCGAAAAATGAAGTTTTCGCAGTTTTGGGAAATAAATAAGTTCGAACATAGTAAAAGCAACATCTATCTGTAAATTTAAGAGTCCTGTGTCTTTTGAAACACTTGAAAATCATCTAAACTTGCGATATAATCATTAATGAATAGGAAACTGTAAAAGGCGAAAATGAGGTCATGTAGCTCACTAGGGCTAATCAGTGAGTAAGCACTTGGTGTTACCACGAACTTTGATTTTAAAACGCACGATTCGAAGTTGTAAAAATAAAAAGTAATAGTAAAAATCTTGGTTAAATAAGTAGTAAAACGAAGAATTCATCGATGAAAAATAAAGTCCTAACATTGCAAAGTTCATCTTTCTTGAACTATTAACCGAAGAGTAACAGTAAAATAATTTTTTTTATACAATATATACACTACCACCACTTAGAATTGTGGTGGATCGTTCGAGGTCTTTTCACTACGTGCTCAGTAGTAGGGTCATAGTCTGTAAGCGATTTAATAGCTTCATAGGGAGAATTTCTCATATCTTCAAAGAAGTTGTGTGCAGAAATTAGGATTTGGTCGTGAATTGGGTTTATATCCAGGTCTTTGTGAATTTGAGAATTTCGCACGAACCAGGGTGCGTTCACTATGCTACGTAAGATTTTGTTTTGAAGAACATTTAATTTTTGTCTGTCTATTTTTCGGGCAGTAGCCCAGGCTGGAACTGCATAGAGGATTATTGGGCGAATAAGTGAGATGTAGATATTTTTCTCGGTACGGAGGTTTAACTTAGAATTTCTTCCAGTTAATGAGTAGAGAACAATGAAAGGAGCGTTAGCCTTATTTGTAACATATTGAATATGATCTTTGAAATTTAGGGTTTTATCAATATAGACACCTAAGTAGTTATAGGAGTTGGCAACAGGAATATCTTGGTCGTTGAGTCGGATATTTATATTCACTGGGATATTTTCCCTGTATCTGCGGAAGAGAACTATGTAGCATTTATCAGTATTTAGTTTGATTTTCCAGTCTTGACAAAATTTGTTAATAATGTTGACTTTGTTAATAATGTTGACTTTAGAGCTGAAGTTTCTCTAAAGCATTATTTGGACTTCGTGAACTGGTGAGGATGACTGTGTCGTCGGCATATTTGAGTATATTAGAATGAAAAGGTAGAGGCATATCATTTATAAATATTGTAAAACGCTTCGGTCCTAAAACACTGGCTTGAGCTACTCCAGTGTAAATCACTTTTTTTGAAGAGATTGCTTCACCACAGTGCACTTGAAAAGTACGATGTTTAAAATAAGAATGCATAAGCTTGATAAAGCTGTTTGGTAAAAGGAAGTTAGATAGCTTATGAAGTAAGCCAGCATGCCACACTCGATCGAAAGCTTTTTCGAAATCGAGGAAGCATGCCGCTACTCCGTTCTTTTTTGTAAATTCTTGGGCACTAAATTCAACTAAATTTAATATCTGATGTGTGGTATTGTGGCCTTTGCGGAATCCAAATTGATGCTTGTCTATTAGATTAAGGCGTTCTAGATGATTGGTGAGCCGAGCACTAAGTACTCGTTCGAAAACTTTTCCAAGCGCTGGCAGAAGACTGGTGGGTCTGTAATTTTTTGCTAGCTTTGGATCTTTTCCTGGTTTCGGGATGGTAACAATGATCGAGTGTTTCCACTGCGATGGAAAGTAGCTGAGTCTAATACAAGCATTAAAAATATTTGTTATTAAGACTATGCATCTTCTAGGTAAAGCTTGCAACCCTTCAGTAGAAATCATGTCATATCCTTTAGCTTTGCGCTTCTTTAATTTTTTAATAATTTGCTGAACTTCGTTTAGAGACGCAGGCGTAAAAAATTAATGCTGGGACTGTTGAGGATGCTATTGACAGAGTAATTAATATCTTTTTCGTGATCAGAATTATTATTTTCACGTTGTTTAAAAATATTTTCTAATTCTTTTGTATGAATTTCAGCAATGGAGTCTTCGAAGTGGTGAAATTTGCCCATGTGATAAAAGGGGTGAATTTGATTGGGTGAAACATTTCTGAGTGATTTAGCTACTTTCCAAACAGAGTTTGGGTAAAGATCTATGTTTTCTAGGAAATTATCCCACGAATTTGATCGATGGGTGGCGATGTCTTCTTTTATTTTTCTGTTTAAACAATTAATATGACTTTTTTCAGTAGGATTGCGAGTAATATGCCATCTTTTTCTATTTCTTTCTTGTATAAGGGATTTAATTTCTTCTGCGATGCCATAGGGATTTTTATTCTTGACTGTATAGGTCATTATTGATAGCGTTTTGAATTTTGGAGTTTAATCTGGTGATTTCCAGCTCAATATCGCAGTCATAACGAAGTGTGGCTCTGCTGTTTACAGAATTTAGCTGTTCGGTAACCATATACCAATTAACTTTTGTATGAGCTTTAGGGAGAGGGGGATAAAATCCATAGAAGTTGAAGACTATAGGGAGATGGTCAGACGAAAGTTCTGCGAGAACATCAAGATTAGGAATATTAGAAAGGTTTTTCATCAAAACTATATCTAAAATATCTCCGAGTCCGTTGTGTGTATAGTGCGTTGGGTAACTGGGAGCAATGAGATTGATGTTACTATTGTAGATGAAGTTGTTTAAATTTTCTGCATTTCTATTTGTGACCCTACAGTTCCAAGAGGAATGTTTAGCATTTAAATCACCTGCTATTAAGGTGGGGTAGTTATTTTCAGTAAGTAGTTTCAGATTATTGAGATCAAGAGTACTTGAGGGGGGATTGTAGAAGGAGATAAAAAGAAAAAGTTCTCTAAAACTATCAGGGTCAATGTTCCTTCTTACCTTCTTCGGGAACATACAAGGACCTGACTCGGAACAGAGAGCTTACTAAAGCTATGTTCACTAATTGTGGTAAGTAGACAGGATACACATGAAGGGTATACAAAACCCTTTATTTTTCTCTATATACAATAACTTCCGTACTTCGGAATACACTGACCCGCTACTTGGGGTCTAACGTAAAAGTATAAAAATAAAACTAAACTCTAATTTAACTTTAGAATAATAAACGTGGAAGATTGGCCTTATATTAACAGGAAGCGTATGTAGTACAGAGAACTGTGAACACTACAATACGTTTAAATTTATCAAGAGGATTAAAACCTCTGGCCTGGAAGGCAACAAGCAACTGCGTAACTTCTAAGGTAAGCGGCCTGCTTCGAACTCACTGCTTCCTATCTCTCGCTTGGCAAAAAGCCACAACTTAAATACTTGGCGTTCGCCAGACAACTTTGCATAAAAACCTTAACGCTTATAATTCTGGCCGGAAGTAGAAAATAAGAAGTGATAGTAAAGATTTAAAATAAAATAAACGTTTGTAAAACTTAAGATCCTTACATACTTCCCGCCAGAGTTAATTAGTTTGAAACTGAGGTCTAAAACGACCTTGTTGAAAACTTTTAGCTCTAGAATTTAACGCGAGGCCAATCTTTTAATATTTTTCGCTAGAAACTAGAAATTTAAAAGAAAGAATTTTTTTTTTTTTACAATAGCAGCTCCCAGGATACACACTTTTTTTCATCTGTACTGCATCTAAACAGGAGCTTTTATTCAATTCTGGTTCCTTCCAGAGATCTGGAAGGAAAAATACTTTAATGAAATGTTACACAATGAAATGGCAAGTAACATGTATAATTATATTTCACTTAACATTCTTATTTCATTCATGACTATTTTAATTATCTCTCCCCGTGCTCTCTGACATGTGTTGTAAAAGAACACCAAACACGAATGTGTTTCTGTCTACGTGTTCCACACTTCCTCCTACAATCAAAACACTAACGTGTTAAAATTCAACATAACCAGACCTCTTAACACACCCTAATTTCAACTCTAAACCCTGAGGTACTATTCTAAAAGTGGCTAACTCTAAAGTGTAGCGTCAGAGAGCCTAACTACATCATTCAACCTTTAACACATATTCGCCATGCTTTAGTCTTTTTACAGTCACACGAATAAAAAAAAATTTTAACATTCACTTTTACCATATCACGGTATTTCTTAACATTTAAAATAACAGTTCACATTGTATATAAGAACATATTAACATGCCGTTAATTTTATACATTTGAAAACATACATTAGTAGTACATTGTTAACTTCTATTCTTTTCAAAGCAAGTGCCAATTCTTTCTACATTGAAATACTACACTTCAAAAAGTCTTTCAGACTAAACTTCTTTCTTGCTAGAATGTTTTAAATAAAATTTATACAATAACTTTTTACAATATTTAAGTCTTTACACAACGCTATTATACATCAACTTTAGTTTTACGCGCGAGTAATTGAAAAACATAATATCAAAATCGGTAACAACTGATTTCTCGCCCTTTTGGCGATAAAGGTAGACCTCGCATGAGGTAAAACTTCTTGAAATCTGCCACTTGCAGTAAGAATGAATGATTAACTTAAGTTTGCAAAGTAACATAAAATTTTACTTATCTTTGTGATATTCGGACATCCTTTTCTGGGCCCAGTCTTTAAAGGTATTGCAGATAGTAGTTTGATTTATCCTCCTTCTTGTACGGGCTCGCCCTTCAGTGCTTTCCTCTGGAAGCTTCCTTTTTTCACCAGTTCGGCCACCCTTGAATACCTTCTTTTTCTCCTCTGCTTGTGGTCTTGGCCGTTTGATGGCAGCTGGTCTTGGCGGAACCGGGAAACTTCTGTCGTGTTCCTGCTTGGACCTCGTTGCTGGCCGTTCAAATTTTCCTTGTACTTTTTCCTCCGCCGCTGATGGCCCTTCCGCAGTTCGGCGACTTTTGCTGCGGAGAGTCCTGTCGGATGAGTAAATCTTCCGTTTTAGAGCCGGGTTATAGTTGCCGTCATTTCTCCTGGTTCTCTTCACATACGTCGTCCTTCTCCCTTCTTCATTCTGGGGGTGTTCGTGAACTCTCTTTTCTGGACGGTGGAACGGCTTCTTTTTCTTGCTACCTTCAATTTTTCCGCGGGGCAATTTTCTTTTCACTTGCTCCTGCCTCTTATTGGCTTGCCCTTGTACTTGTCGTTTTTCCACCTCTGGAGCTTGTGCCTGCGGTGTCTGCCGTGCCGGATCCTGCAAAAGATCTGAAAATATTTGCATTTTATTACGATCGAAGTAGGACTTGATTTGATCAATGTTTGCGGAACAGGTTTCACCATTTCTGGCTTTTAACACTACTACAGCGTGAGTTATTTTTTCTATAACATATGGTCCTTCAAATCGTGGAAAAAATTTGGCAGTTTTATCTTCTGGTGCTGAAGAAAGTGAATGCTTAATTTTTAAAACTTCATCCCCTACTTTATAAGTTACTCCCCGTTGTTTCAAATCATAATAGAGCTTCTGTTTTCTTTGTGCTACTTCCGTATTCTTCTTTGCTTCCTTAATTAGTTTTTCTATATCATCCATTTTAAATTCTGGGGCTCTTTGTTGCACATAAAATAATTTATCTAACGGTGTTATAATCTTTCTGCCTAGAAATAACTCAGCAGGAGTTTTGCCCGTTGTATCATGTTTTGCGGTCCTAAGGGCGAAAGCAAATTCATTGACATAGTTATCCCAGCTTTTATGAAAATTTTTAACATAACTACGGATAATTTTCACTATATTTCTATTGACCCGTTCCGCTATATTTGATTGCGGCCGATACGGGACCATTTTTAAATGACGTATGCCCAGTTTTTGGCACATGTCTTCAAATATATTACTTACACATTGAGGACCATTATCCGATATAACTTTTAGGGGCACCCCGTATTTTAAAATATATTTATTTAAAATAGAATCAGTAACTAATTTCGCGGAGGCTCGTTTTAAGGGAACAATTTCGGTCCATTTACTAAAATGATCAACCATAATAAGGAGATAGCGACTTCTATTTAACTGACTTTTTGGGAAAGGGCCCAATAAATCGATGCCAATTATTTCATTTGGAAATTCGGATTTAATACTATTTAGAAACCCGGCCGGGCGGAAATTAATATAATTAACTGCTTGACATGTTGGGCAGGACTGGACATACGCCCTTGTTAACTTTTGCAGTTCAGGAAAGTAGACTGCCTCGCGTACGCGTTGGATAGTTTTTCGAATACCAGCATGAGAAGCCAAAGGGCTGTCATGGAGCTCCTGCAGGATATTTAATCTAAGACTAGCTGGGATAACAGGTCGAAATTCGTTGTTGGAATTCGTAGTTTTTGTATAAAATAATAGACCATCTATTAGTTCGTAATGGGCCGCCCTATTTCTTATCGCCACAATATCTTGGTGGCTAAAATTTTCAGGATCCTTCAAATACTCATAAATGCTTCCAAACTCAGGATCCTTACCCAGTTCGGTTATTACAGTTTCTCGGGAATTTATTGTACATGCTGTAAGCATTGCCACCTTTACTGTATTACCTTGTTCGTCTATTTTAATTCTTGATAGGGCATCTGCTACGATATTTTCCTTTCCAGGGGTATGCTTGATTACCAGATTATATTCTTGCAGCTTGAGTGCCCATCTTATTAACCTTGGGGATAAATTTTTCCCTGAGCACAATCTAGTTACCGCCGCATGATCAGAGTACACTGTTATCGGCGCCTTTCCAAAATAGACTCGGAACTTTTGCACTGCTAACAGAACTGCAAGTGCCTCTCTCTCGGTCGCGGAATAGTTTCTTTGTGTTTGATTTAAAGTTCGGCTAAAAAATGCCACGGGCTGCTGATTTTGCGAAAGTACCGCTCCTACCGCATAATCCGAAGCATCCGCTGAAATTTCTAAATTCTTATCCTTTTCAGGAAATTTCAACACAGGGGCTTGCGTTAATGCTTGTTTTAATTTTTCGAAAGCACTATTGGCTTCGGCCGTCCATGAGAATCTTGCATTTTTCCTTTTTAATTTTAATAATGGCTTAGCGATAGCCGCAAAATCTTTTATAAAGGACCTATAATATGAACAAAGTCCTAGAAAAGAAGAGAGCTTCTTTGCCGTGTTTGGAGTCGGATACTTTTGTACAGCGATTATTTTTGATTCATCTGTCTCGATCCCTTTTTGAGATATTTTGTAACCTAAATATTTTAATTCAGGGGCTGCAAATTTGCACTTTTCGAAATTAACTTTTAGACCGGCCTCATTTAATAAAGAAAACACCTGTCTTAAATCCTGTACATGTTGGTCGAGATTATCACTAGTAATAATGATATCGTCTAAATAGATAAATGTGGACTTTCCAAGAACAGGTCTTAACACAATGTCCATGCATCGCTGAAATGTTGCGTGGGCCCCTGATAGGCCAAACGGCATACGCAAAAATGCATAAGTGCCAGACTTGGTTATAAAAGCAGTCTTAGTCACGTCCTCAGGCCTAAGCCCTATTTGAAAATAACCAGTCGTTAAGTCTAAAGTCGTCATAAATTTGGTTGATTTTATGTTCCTTAGAATTTCTTCTATAATCGGTAACGGATATACCGGATATTTAGTTATGGAGTTTAATTTACGGTAATCAATAGCGAATCTCCATCTTTTTGGATGCGTCAAAGGATAGTCATTATTTTTCTTACATAAAACCACCGGGCTAGCATAACTACTTGAGATGGGCGTTATGATCTTTTTACGTAGCATATCGGTAATATGCCATTCTATAATTTTTTCCTTATTCTTATCATACCGGTATGGTTTTTGACGAACTGGCATTGCATCTCCGGTGTCAATACTATGGTTAGTAACCTGAGTAAATCCTGGAATATCACTAAATAACGAAGCAAATTCACTTACCACTTGTCGGATTCTTCCTTGCTCGTCATTAGGCAGGTGGTCAAGATTTAACTTTGGCGGTTCAGCCTTTTCTGCACGAACTGGTTTCATTGTCAGCTTAAGAGACGCTTCATTAAAATCCAGTGTTGCTTGTGCGTCTGAAAGAAAATCTATTCCTAAGATTATATGTGCTTTCAGATTCTTTACTATAAAAAACATCACCTTTACTTGTTCGTCCTTGATACGGATATACAACGGTACTTTACCTACGCACTTACATTTTTCTCCTTGCGCCGCTAACACTGTCGTATTATCCGAATTATATATGCGGTATTTGCGAAAATACTTCCTAAAAAAATCTTCTGCCACACAGGAACACTGCGCGCCTGTATCCAGGAGTGCGGTGGCTGGGATATTATTCACCAAGACTTCAATCTTCGGAAGAGTCAGATTTTTTACCATTACTGTATTTAACTTGTAGGAAGAGGGGTTTTCTTGGACTTCGGATTTCCGCACCCTCCCGTCAGCGGAAATCCGTTTTAGTTTAAATTATTTTTCCTGTCCGTGCTTTCCTTCTTTTTCCACTGGCCTTGAGACTTTTTTCCTGGGTTGCTATTGAACTGTCGACGTTCGCCGGCTGTTTTTGAATGCTCGGGTTTCCTTGCCCACTGATTCGCTTTTTCTCCGTAGCCGTATGCTTGAGTTTGCTGTAGTCTTGGCGTACCAAATTGGTTTCGCTGTTGATACTGGCGTCTTCTTTCGACGTCCGCCGTTCTTCTACTTTCAAACTGGATTGCTAGCTCAAATAACTTTTCCAGTGTAGTCGGATTTCTTAATTCAATAAAGTCTTGCACTTGGGGCAGTAACCTCGGCAAAATCACTTGAATTATTTCAGGATCCGGACGGTTTCCATACAAGAGTTTGAAAACGTGAATTTTTCTTAAAATAAAGCTCGAGAGATTTTCGATTCTTTGTTGATATATACTGAAAAGTTCCGTTTCTAATTTCGCACGACCCCTTACAACAGGGAAGGCTCTTAGTAGGGCAGTCTTGAAATTTTCGTAAGTATAGGTGGGACTTCCTGCTTGACCCAAGAGACTTCTGCCTATACATTTGAACCAGTTAAGCGCTTGGCCCCTGAAAGCGCTGGTAGCTAAGGTAACTTTTTGAAACTCGTGCACGGGGTAGAGCATGAAGTGGTCATCCAATTTTTCCAAAAAACTGGTTACCGGTGAGTTTCCATTAAATGTTGCTTCTGGTTTCATCGAAGCGCGCATGGTCTGGACGATGTAACCAAATCCTTCCAGGGCGGCAGCTGGCATTTCTGGATTCTGAGCCGTTTCTGCAGGCAGCACAGGTTCTTCTTGAAACTCGGCCATGGTTATTCTTCTTCGTTGGGCGTCACTATCAGGTTCAATATTCCTTCTTACCTTCTTCGGGAACATACAAGGACCTGACTCGGAACATAGAGCTTACTAAAGCTATGTTCACTAATTGTGGTAAGTAGACAGGATACACATGAAGGGTATACAAAACCCTTTATTTTTCTCTATATACAATGACTTCCGTTCTTCGGAATACACTGACCCGCTACTTGGGGTCTAACGTAAAAGTATAAAAATAAAACTAAACTCTAATTTAACTTTAGAATAATAAACGTGGAAGATTGGCCTTATATTAACAGGAAGCGTATGTAGTACAGAGAACTGTGAACACTACAATACGTTTAAATTTATCAAGAGGATTAAAACCTCTGGCCTGGAAGGCAACAAGCAACTGCGTAACTTCTAAGGTAAGCGGCCTGCTTCGAACTCACTGCTTCCTCTCTCTCGCTTGGCAAAAAGCCACAACTTAAATACTTGGCGTTCGCCAGACAACTTTGCATAAAAACCTTAACGCTTATAATTCTGGCCGGAAGTAGAAAATAAGAAGTGATAGTAAAGATTTAAAATAAAATAAACGTTAGTAAAACTTAAGATCCTTACAAAACCACTATAGATAAGTACTGCAGCATTTCTATAGTACAAGCAGTATTTAAATCATATTTGGCTGTTTTGATATGGTTTTTAATGAGAATTGCGCTTACTCCTCCTCTATTATGTTATAACATTGCGCGCCTCCAACTTGCACGCAACCAAGAGGTGACTGTGAAAACTTGTATAAAAGATAAGCCTTGTGAAGGGTTTAAGTCCCTTTTTATTCAACGTAATAAATTACAATTGCGTCCTCTTGACGCTTACAGACTGTGCCTACTTGGCAATCAAATAAAAATAATAACCTGAAAAGAAAGTAAAGACAAGATTCTAACTACGAGGCTCTCTCAAATAACTAACTCACCGTGTTTTACAATACCGCTGCTAATTCAGCAGACTTGAAGCTCACTGGAACAATTTCCACTACTTCCCGCCAAGCACATAGGCCGCAACGCGGGGTTCTTCAATTCTCGCTAACTACCTCCTCGCTCGCTAAGTAAGAATAAGAATCTCTCACCGAACTTGTTTCCTTCTATTTAAATCAGAATACTTCCGCTGATAATTTGAATCCTTGCGCGTTCTACTCAAATTTACATATTCTGGCATTGGCAGTTCCAGGGGAAAGTAAGGCTTGACAGGAAAGATAGTTTAAACTTAAAATAAATGTTAGTTAAAATAAATATAAACCCTACAATGTCTTCTGTCTTTTCTGTAGATGCGGTACCTTGTATTTTAAATTTGTAGCAAGAGCGGAGATGCGTTTCATTTACTAGCATAACATCAATGTTATGTCTAGTAAGAAAATTTGAAATTTCCACTTGTTGGTATCTGATGCTGTTTGCATTATAGTAACAAATCTTTAAGAAGCTATTTGTAGCTGAGATAAAATTTATTTGACTATGAGTTTGATTAAAATTCATAGTTGAGATTTGAGAAATATTCGAAGGCCGCCATACCGGCCTCTAGTTTGTCAAATATTGTTTTTGCTGTTTTAAATTTCTGGAAGAATTCTTTAACTTGAGTGAATTGGATTTTTATCCAGTTAAAAAAGCCAAGTGGGTTTGAGTTTGTGTCTTCTGTTTTATTATTGTTTTCATTTTCCTTGGAAGTATTCCATGCATTTTTTGGTTTGTTCTCAGGTAGTGAAGGAAAATCTTTTTTGTTAAATTTAAATTGTTCTTTTTTCTTTTCTTCTTTAAAAGCTTTAAATTCTTCGATTTGCTTCTGAACATTATAAGGATGTTTACTGCAACCTTTGAAGGAAGAAACGTGATTTTGCCCACAGAAGGCACAGACAGGGGGTTTGTTGTCATTTTTTGTTTGTTTACAAGTGAATGTTTCATGAGGCTCTGCACATTTTAAACAGCGAGGTTTATAATGACATTTGTCCTGTGTGTGCCCGTACCTTTGGCCCTTATGGCACTGCACGGGTCCAGGGCGAGCTTTAAAAGGCTCGATAAAGACATTCAGACCTCTGAGTTTCTTTAGATCATATATTCTTTTATCTTCTTTATTTCTAGTACATTCTGCTATAAAAACAGGAAGATGAACTTGCTTTCCTTCAATATTGTGAATTACTTGTCGAATTTTTTGAATTGGGATACCTTCTTCGGCAATTTCTTTTTTGATTAGTTCCATATTAGCTGTTTTTGGAAGTTTTTTAATTATTGATTTGATAGGCTTTTCACTGTTGAATTTAAAAGTATGAAAAGGAATATGTAGTTTAGTTAGGTATTCAGTAACTGTGCGGTAGTGGTCTGAGTCATAAACTCTTAAGGTCAGTGTACCTCCACTTAGGTTTCCACGATATTTTTTGATATTTAATTGCTCTTCAAAATCTTCTTTCATCTTATCTCAATCCCCCGTGAAGTCTGCTAAGACTATAGAGGGAATGTGTCTTGCTTTTTTGTTGGGTGTAATAAATTCACCTTCCTCTGCTTCCATATTGTCTTCAAGGTTTAGTTTCTCGAATTTATTTTTTTTTACCTGGTTCTTCTATTTCGGAATTTGATAGAGTTCTCTTAGGAGTTATTCTAGGGGTTATGTATCCTTCTTTATCTATTGTGGTTTTCCTTTTGATTCTAGATTTTTGACTAGCAGTAATATCAGATTAACTTGCTTCCTGTCTTGGATTATTTAGGGTTTCTTTTTGTTTCATTTCATTAATGTATAATTCTAAGATTTGTATATCCTTTTCCATAGCGTTGACTTGAGCTAAGTGAACTTCAGTGGCATTATTTGTATTAAATGAATTTTGATAAGCATTGAAACTCAGAAAGCATAAGTTGCTTAAGTTTTTCTAAGTTATCGCTGGTAACTTCCAGATTTCTGTGATTACACACAGATTTGATACGGCTTTTGATCGCCTCATTGTCCATGATATGCATGAATCCTAACTTTTAACCTAATGGCGAAAAGAATACTGAAAACGTACTTATCGTGAACATCAAGAAGAGACGACAGCAACTCAGGATCAGCTTCAGCAGTGAGAGCAATGCCGTTTCCCCTTCACAAAATCCCAGGAATAAAGCAACGCTGTAGACAGAAAGAACAATTTCTCTAATCAACAGCAACACCTCATGCCAGCACTTCCAAATCTCGTCTCCATCGATCATATTATAACTATGTCTATGTCTTATCACTTAGTAAGAGGCAATCGACCATTAACGGCCTTTACCAATATATGGTATATCGTCTGCCTATATGATACTTGACTTTTAAATGCTTGAAAAATCGAGTAAGTTGTATCCAATAATATGGAAGTACTTGTACACATGCTGTGCTAGATTACTAGCGACGGAGTCTCCTGTGCCGCCGTCCGTAGAAGTAAACTTTGAACAAATGAGGTGCTCGTGTGGCGCCATCTATTAGTAGTGAACAAAAGCATTTTAGTGGACTGGAGCTCTGGTTGCACCATCTCTTGCATGATGTAAGGCATTTTTAAAATTTCATAAAAATTATTCTTTTGATAAGCAATAATTGGCAAGTAAAATGATGAAAAACACAATTTGCAGTACATTGAAACGTTTCACAAGAGTCAAAACTATTTACACACAATGTCTACCTGCTTTGGCAGGAACAAAGTCCATAGCGCTTTGTAATTTGATAAGTAAATCTATAATTAAAGAAATTGAAGTAAAATCTTGGCTAAGTAAGAAGAAAACGAAAATATATACATTACCACCGACTATTATGGTGAATAGTGCGGGGCCTCTTGTGCCGTTGTTCAATTGTGAAATCATAATTTCCTAGATTTTTGATGATATTCTTAGGATGACTGTCACGTTTCATAAAAAAGTTATGAGATGCTTTTAGAATTTCAGAATCCGTGGTTTTAATTTTTAAATCATTGTGAAGAGTGCTGTTTTGTACGAACCAAGGCGCATTTCTAATTATTCGGATGGCCTTGTTTTGAATTCTTTGTAGTTTTTCGCGATGAGTTCTTGCAGTTGCAGCCCACGCTGGGGAAGCATACAGTAAAATCGGGCGGATAGCTTGTAATAGATAACTCTTTTTGTAGCGAGACTAAGTTTAGAATTTCTTCATATTATAACTCAGAATGCACAAAATTTATATCATTTAAAGAATTATCTAATTGTTGCCACACGTTCTATTCAAATACTATAATAAAGCTAGAACGATGTATAAAAGAAATTAAGCAAACAAAACAAAAAAGAAACAGTTTTTCACAGACGATTGAGTATTTCTCATTCAATTAATTCAGTTCTCACTTCGCGACAAGCCAAAAATACATAAAAACTCAAAATATCTGTATTAAAAATTACGAAGTAAATCTTAAACACTTATTTCCTCAAAAAAATTCTAGAAAGGATTAAGCATGATTTAATTCACAATAATAAATGAAGGCGTTATCTTTGTTGTTTCGAAGCTAAGTTCCTCTAGATTGGCAACAAATCCACTATTCTGCTGTTTCAAATGTAAACAAGCAATGGCCGCCATCAAAAAAATTATTAGTCTTAGCGGCATTTAAACAACTTTAAAATTGTTGATTGAGAGTGGCAACACTGTAAAGAATAAAACATTTTTATCTCCAGCGTGTGCGAGACTGTATATCCGAAATTCTAAAGATACGCCGTTTTTAAATATTTTACGATATTGCTGTGGAATTTACGTGGTTTAAGTGCGAAGAACATGATATTTAATAAATAAAGGTAATACACAAAACGTCAAAAAAGTCACTTTGGGAGTAATATAAAATCTGAAAGCTTTCGGATTTTATTTCAATGTTTTTAATTTTATAATTCTTTTTTAAGGCACAAATGGGCGTTAGCCAAAAGGGCTTTTAGTTTCGAAACGGCATTTTGCATCGAATCACTTTAAATGCCCGAATCCCTTTTCCGAACTGTTGCCACCAAATATTATCGCCATATATTATATTTAAAGAAACTAAATAATGAGAATTTACATGAACGTATGTATCTTTTTCGCATCGTGGAAAAACAACGTTACAAAGAATCAATAAATTTTGGATAACATAGTCATCCACACGAACATGGGCACTTGGAAGCCCGAATTTGGAATCTGGAATTCGTTTTATTGTCTATTTCATATTCTGTAAAACTTTAACGAACTTTTGATTAAAAAACTCAACAATTTCAAAGCGAGCAGTGGCAACAATGTAAGGAATAAAACATTTTTGTCTCCAGTGTGTGTCTCCACTGTGTGTATTGGAAATTCTAAAGATATGCTGTTACTAAATATTTTTAGTCTAAAGTGGCGTTAGCTTAAATGCTGTCGAAACGTGTATGTGTCTGTAAATGAAAAAAATCGCCCGTTTAGACCTATTATAAAATCTGAATTCAGATTTTACTTTTTTCATTATTCATTTGGGGGGGGGTACTGAACCCAGTTTTACAGAACTTTTAAACCAAATGGTTTGCACTTACATTATTGTCTTAGTTTTTATAAAACGTTTTAGAAAATTATTTAAAATAAATGGACCTTATATCAAGTTAAAGAATGTGCGTAACTGTCATAAGAAAAAACGAAGCAAGGATGATAGAAAGTTTACACAGATCCTGTTTTTAAAATAATCGAACTAGATTATTATAAGAAAAAAAAATGTGAAAGATTTCAGATTTTACATTAAGCCCAAACAGGCGTTTTTCAATTTTATTTGTGCTTCCGTTATTGATTAAATAGCATGTTCTTCGCACTTGAACCGTAAAATTCAATTCATCAGCAATATCACAAAAGAATTTTAAAATGAGCATATCTTTAGAATTTCCAATACATAGTCTCGCGGGCTAGAGAATTTTTTTTTTTTCCTATCACTACAGTATTAACATTGCTCGCTTTGAAATCTTTGCGTTTGTTAATCAAAAATTTGTAAAAGAGTTACAAAATATGAAATCGATAATAAAACAAATTTCAAATTCCAAATTGGGGCTCCCATACGCGCATATTCAGTGGAAGATTATGCTATTCAAAATTTGATGGCTCTAGGTGCTGTTGTTTTACCACAATGCGAGAAACATATATACATGTAATATTTTGGCAGGCAGGCACTGGAAATGATGAAGCTTAGCAATCTGGTCACTTAAGAGTCCGGGTGTGGTCGTGGCAAAAATGGAAGACATCAGATTTGAAGACACAGAAGAATTTAACTTTTTAGCTCCATTTCTTTATTCAGTGCAAATGGCAAACCATTCAAGATTTCTTATGCGACAGTAATTTGAACTAAATAGTATTAACTTAATATTATTATTAAGTTAATACTATTTAGTTGTTGACTGTTGCTTGACTGAATTGTTATTTTGTTTAATATGATAATGTTCATATTAAACAAAGCATTAATATATGTTAGCATTAATATATGTTATTTGTTTAATATATGTTAAAAGTTTAATATGATTTTGTTTAATATCAATACCAGAGCATGGAATCATGAAAAAAATCGACGCAGCTGGTACAAGCAGAATAAACAGCAACGCACACATTAGAAGGGTCCTACACGAGTCTCTTTCATTCTGGAAGCCCCGAAACTCACCATAAGCGTAGAGCACCCTTGAAACAAAATCTAATTAGGAAGTCAAAGCCGGTAAAAAAAAACAGGAATACCGATATCGGGATGTCAGGATCACCAAGAGAATCTGCCGAACAATTCTTGGGATAAGAGAAATCGAAATTCTTCTGCTGAGCTCTATGCCTTATGCCAACACAAATTCTCACCACCTAAAAGCCGAGAGAAAAATCATACCCGCTGCCGGCTGTTCACGCGTCTCGCGAGAAGCAAGACCCGAAGGGTCAAGCCCCCACTTTTCTCCTCTTGCATTTCTTGAAAATCAGAATCAGAATGATCTCTAGCCTGGTGCAAGCACCCAGGAAATCTCAGTTTCTCCGCCTCTGTGAGATCATAGGCTTTCAAAAAAAAAAAAATCATAAAATTAAATCTTACCAATGCCGGAATTTTATGTTATCTAAATTGAGAGAATGACACACCCATGACGAATCAAAGACCAGAAAATCTGACAATGAAATCCCAAAAACATCTGTACACATAACGTGAGAAAAAAAAGACCCCCCAACTAATAAGCGAAAGTAAGCTTTACGAGCATCCAATTATCTATCTTAGTACACCTCCCACTGTCTTGAAGTAAGAAAACTGCAACCTTAACAAAGCGACAAGACGAACGATTTCCGTTTCACACGCATTAGCTAAAAAAGGGCGACACACATAGCCTACTGCCACCATTGTTGGAAAAGGCCATAAACCAGATGGCTCCCTCAACCGTTTCCCGCCTTAGTTACAATTCCTACTCAAGCACAACAAGTTAAATAACACCTTAAGTGATTATGAATACGTTTTTCCAGATTAAATTACACATGAATACAAACAAAAATATTAGAATAATAACGACTTGAAACACATATTAATAATTTAAATTCGCGACATAACATATTCCCCACGCACCAGGGAAAAAAACATTTGAGCATCAAAAATACTTTTTCAAAACAAAACAAAACAGCATTTTAAAATAGTACCAAGTTAAGTGCCATACACATAATCAACTCAAAACTAGTTGTCACGGAGAGCAGTGATAAAAAAATTAAAAATTTACTCACAAAGCATTACGTTTAACAAATTAAATTCAAAATTTAAGTGCAACTCATATAACCAATTAAACAGCAACCGGAGTGAAGTGTCATAAAATCCATCTGCAAAACCTGTTACTATAAGTACACAAACCAAAAAGGAACACAAGTGAGTGACAATTACACCTTAACAATTCAGTCAAGCAACAGTGACCGAGAAAAATTCTAAAGAATTACACACTGAACTGAGCCAGAAGTTGAAACAAACGGAGAACACACCTAGGAACGGAAAAGAGAAACTTGACCAAAAAAAATTAAGCCGAAAGAATCTAGTGTGCACTTAGAAGCAAAGGGAAAGAAAAAAAAAATAGACAATCTTACTGGAAACAAGGAAATTAAAAGTTCGGACCAGCCGAAAAAATTCCTTAAACGCAAACACTATTGAGTCAAGAACTCGAAACCGAAACTAAAAAAAATTCACACAAATGCAAACAACTCCTAGACCAAACCAGTTATAAAATACTGAGGAAAAACCTTTAACTATTCTTTCAAGAAAACAAAAGTAACTCTTCAAAAAAAAAAAAAAAAAAAAAAAAAAAAAAAAATCAAATTCATAAGCAATTCAAAATCAAACACAACAAAAACAAAAAAAAATTAAATTCTGAAATTAGTCAAAATACATTAAAACTGAACTGAAGCAGGTAACACACACACAGAATTCTACGTAAACAAGAAAGTGTCCAACAAAAGGGTTTGCCATAATTTTTAAAGAAAACAATGCTGCACCAAGGTTTTCAAACGCCTAGATCCTGGAGAGTATTTAAAGAAGATGAAGAGTATGCATTGCACTCTGGTAGCAATCGTAAGCATAACAACTTTACATCAAAACTACAAAACTGCAAGCACAAAACTGCAAAAGCCAACAAGAGGGAAGTGTTTACACAGAAAAATCTCTACTCAAAATCCATAATCCCACAAAACTCAATTCTATACTTCACCTTAAACCACTTCAAAACAAAACTCCTTGAAATACACTAAGCCTCAAGAGCAATCACAAATTTTTCGGTATCCACACAGTATAACCAGAAACCAGAAAAAAAAAAAAAAGGTTTTGAAAGAAAACCAAATTGAAAACAGAAACTCATTACAAAACTCAGTGGAGTTAATTACTCTTAAAATCTCAAAATCAAATCAAAATTCTTCTCAAATCTTCACAACACTAAACTCACCTAAGTAATTTCTAATTCCACAAAATCCAAGTTTAACTTCTCAAAACAAATTTCACTTCCACTAATATCAAAGTTTAAATTTCCAAAACACATTTCACATCCACTTCTGAAGTTACTACAACACTGCAATAATTTCAGCCAAAGAAAGAGAAAAAAAATTCAAAATCAAAGTAATAAAACTATTAAGGCTCAAAAATTGACAAAGACAAAAAAATTTAAATCACTGTTACAACAAATGTCACAGCACTCACTAGGAAACTCACTAGAATCTACATTAAAACAGTTGAAAAAAAAAGACAACAGTATAAGTAAAGAGCAAAAATAATATCTTTTAACTACATTTCAAAATTTCAAACAAAATTAGCTCTACCTTTCCAAATTTTTTTTTTCTAAATTCACAACTCACAATTGCTGTAGAACACAAAACTGACTATTGTACTGTTATCAGACATTTCTCAGACAGCAATAAATGTTCAATAAACTCACAACTAAGGTAGAAAATTAATTACTCAAACTCAGAAAGCTAAACAAGAAACTTTACTCCAGCTGAAAACTAACTTCCAAAAAAAATTTCAATCAATCCCTAAGTAAACTATCACTATTCCCGCGCAACTTTACATATCTAACCAAATTAACTTTAAGAAACAAACATTTCAGATCTTTCTAAAAATAAATTTAAAAATAAAAATTTTAACTGAATTCAATTAGGCACAAATTCCATAAAATATATTAACACACCTCAAGAAGTTAAAAAAAAAAAATTACTATTTCTTGAACACAAAAGTACTGCTTCTGACATTAATTCAATTAATTAAAACTAGAAATCTACAAAGCAATTATACAAAGTGCAATTAGCAAAATCAACACATTAACACAAATGCAATTCTCATCAAAAACTTTAAACTAAAGGATAAAGGGATCAAACATCTAGGTGAGCGCAAAAATTTAATCATTTATAATCAAAAAAGGAATATTCACACACATAAAAACAAAATAGAATCAAATATAAAATAATACTCAAATAATATGCACAAAAATTATTCTGGTGGTCCGCCAGTCGCGAGGTCACGGCACCAATGTGACATAGAAAATTTTTGTTTTTAATACTTTTAAGGTACTGCCTACGTTCGGAGCACTTTTTTTTAAAACATAGAATTCTGATGAAATATATATCTATTTAGTCAAAATATGATATCAAATCATGAAAATAGGTAAATTTTTATGAATATTTTCATAAATTTTTTAAATATATGCAATTTTATGCATATTTTTGGGACAATTTAACACTTGCTTTAAATGTCGTATATTTTTTTTCCACAGCATATATTTCTATTTTATTTATACTGTATACTACTACAACACTCATCTGTGTTATGAACTAAAATGTTTATGATATTTCTAAAATTTACTAAAATATGTGTAATTACATGAAAAAACACAGTTTTTTGTAAAATATTTCTTATCGTTTTATATAGAAATACTTATAAAACAATCAAATTAATAAATATAACTTAGATTGTAGCTTAAAACCTAGTAAATAATATAGAAAACACTATAGTGAAATTTAACAGAGATACCTTTAGAACATTTTGAGTAATTACATTTCTTGTATGTAAAAACACTAGAAAAATTAGTTTTCCAGAAAACGCATTTAAAGATTTCACATGAACAGAAAATCTGTTCTGTTGTATTTACACACTTAAAATTCTCCACATTTGTACATCACACCCTCCATATCTTTTATACTTAAGTAATTTTGATTTCCTATTTGATTTAAATTTTTTTTTGGCTGTTTTCGAAATGAGTGATGAAAAACATTTCGAGTTCTTTATTCTTTCGTTATCAATTCCAAAGTAATTTTTAATCATTTCTTGTCCAATTGATATGCCTAAATGTTCAAACACAGGAAGTAATCCAAGATACCCTGAATTAAAAATTAAAACTGCTATATATGCACCCAGCAACATAGTCTTTATACCTAATCGCAATGTTGCCAGACTCAGTTAAAAAAAACCGCAATGTTGCCAGTCCCAGTTCAAAACATTAAGCCAATAATTATTGCCAGAAACAAAAAAAAGCAGTACCCAGAATTAAAATGAAATTTTTTGGCACAATTTACACACAAATAGGTAAAAAAAAACACGGATAACAACATTGTTTACCTTTAAGTTGAGCATTTTAAATGGCACTTCTGGTCTTTCTGCTTTCACTTCCAGTGCAGTTAATTGGATATATTTTCTCTTCTAATTATCACAAACGTAAAAATGATCCATTTTCGGAATCCTACAAAACTGACCTTTCAAATTGGGCAATTAACAAAAAATCGAATTTTTTCGTCGAAATCGTATTTTTAACGTAGGCAGATACCTTAACTTTAAACTTTGATTGTTGGTGCCGGTTAAATTAACAAAAAAAATCAAATATCAAATAATTCACATTCAAAATCTAATTCATAATATTCATATATCATTTCGACATTCTTATAAACATTCGTATAGTAAATCTATCAATCAATCGTATAGTGGTATAGTACAATTTAACTTTAGGTTTGCGTTGTGAGTAACCTATGCGAAGGAAAAATCAATAATCCCAATTCAATTAATTACTCCATCTTTCTTAAAAGCCTCCCGGCTCAGACAAATGTAGGGACAATGACCGACCACAGTAAATTATACGCTACATAAATACACAAATGTAATTAAATCTTAAACACACATTTATTAAATTCTTGACTATTTTATATAATTAAATAATGGATAACTGATCAGAAATACATATTTTCTAAGCAAAATAACACATAATACTACACCCAATTTACAGCTTACATTAATTAAGATTAACATTATCAAATTCTACTGTATCATAAGTGTAACACGAGTATTTTCTTCGATTTCATCTTCTAACTTTATCACGGTAATTCATTTTAAGAACACTGATAATTTCTACATCGATTAATTAATTTAAGTAATTGCTCAAATTTCAACAAACATTAAAATGACGACTCTTGCTTGAGAATTAAGACAATTATTGAAGTAAAACAAATTAAAAAAAAACAAATCACTCACGGGGGGAAGTCCAAACCGCAACACTCACTTTACTCGGGAATACCTTTGTATACTGATTTAATAAGGTGATTTGACAGCTCCACAGATCGTCCAGCGTCCAAAGTTTACTCGAGCACCACATTATTCCTGCTGTCCTTTATTCACTAAATCATCGTTAATAGAGGCAGACAGTTCTTGCGAATTTTAAAGATGACTTGGTTGCAACACCACTGAAGCTGTCCTTACAATAAATAAATACCAGAGCATGGAATAATGAAAAAAATCGACGCAGCTGGCACAGGCAGAATAAACAGCAACCCACACCTTAGAAGGGTCCTACACGAGTCTCTTTCATTCTGGAAGCCCCGAAACTCACCATAAGCGTAGAACACCCTTGGAACAAAATCTAATTAGGAAGTCAAAGACGGTAAAAAACAGGAATACCGCAATCAGGATGTCAGGATCACCAAGAGAATCTGCCGTACAATTCTTGGGATAAGAGAAATCAAAATTCTTCTGCTGAGCTCTATGCCTTATGCCAACGCAAATTCTCGCCAGCTAAAAGCCGAGAGAAAAATCATATCCGCTGCCGGCTGTTCACGCGGCTCGCAAGAAGCAAGACCCGAAGGGTCAAGCCCCCACTTTTCTCCTCTTACATTTCTTGAAAATCAGAATCAGAATGATCTCTAGCCTGGTGCAAGCACCCAAGAAATCTCGGTTTCTCCGCCTCTGTGAGTTCATAGGCTTTCAAAAAAATCATAAAATTAAATCTTACCAATGACGGAATTTTATGTTATCTAAATTGAGAAAATGACACACCCATGACGAATCAAAGACCAGAAAATCTGACAATGAAATCCCAAAAACATCTGTACACATAAGGTGACAAAAAAAGACCCCCCAACTAATAAGCGAAAGTAAGCTTTACGAGCATCCAGTTATCTAACTTAGTACACCTCCCACTGTCTTGAAGTAAGAAAACTGCAATCTTAACAAAGCGACAAGACGAACCATTTCCGTTTCACACGCATTAGCTAAAAAGGGCGACACACATAGCCTACTGCCACCATTGTTGGAAAAGGCCATAAACCAGATGGCTCCCTCAACCGTTTCCCGCCTTAGTTACAATTCCTACTCAAGAACAACAAGTTAAATAACACCTTAAGTGATTATGAATACGTTTTTCCAGATTAAAATACACATGAATACAAACATAAATATTAGAATAATAATGACTTGAAACACATATTAATAATTTAAATTCGCGACATAACATATTCCCCACGCACCAGGGGAAAAAACATTTGAGCATCAAAAATTCTTTTTTCAAAACAAAACAAAACAGCATTTTAAAATAGTACCAAGTTAAGTGCCATACACATAATCAACTCAAAACTAGTTGTCACGGAGAGCAGTGATAAAAAAATTAAAAATTTACTCACAAAGCATTACGTTTAACAAATTAAATTCAAAATCTAAGTGCAACTCATATAACCAATTAAATAGCAACCGGAGTGAAGTGTCATAAAATCCATCTGCAAAACCAGTTAATATAAGTACACAAACCAAAAAGAAACACAAGTGAGTGACAATTACACCTTAACAATTCAGTCAAACAACAGTGACCAAAAAAATTTCTAAAGAATTACACACTGAACTGAGCCAGAAGTTGAAACAAACGGAGAACACATCTAGGAACGGAAAAGAGAAACTTGACCAAAAAAATTAAGCCGAAAGAATCTAGTGTGCACCTAGAAGCAAAGGGAAAGAAAAAAAAATTAGACAATCTTACTGGAAACAAGGAAATTAAAAGTTCGGACCAGCCGAAAAAATTCCTTAAACGCAAACACTATTGAGTCAAGAACTCGAAACCGAAACTAAAAGAAATTCACACAAATGCAAACAACTCCCAGACCAAACCACTTGTAAAATACTGAGGAAAAACCTTTAACTATTCTTTCAAGAAAACAAAACTAACTCTTCAAAGAAAAATCAAATTCATAAGCAATTCAAGATCAAACACAACAAAAACAAAAAAAAAAAAAAAAAAAAAAAAAAATTAAATTCTGAAATTAGTCAAAATAAATTAAAACTGAACTGAAGCAGGTAACACACACAGAGAATTTCTACGTAAACAAGAAAGTGTCCAACAAAAGGGTTTGCCATAATTTTTAAAGAAAACAGTGCTGCACCAAGGTTTTCAAACGCCTAGATCCTGGAGAATAATTAAAGAAGATGAAGAGTATGCATTGCACTGTAGGTAGCAATCGTAAGCATGACATCTTCACATCAAAACTACAAAACTGCAGGCACAAAACTGCAGAAGCCAACAAGAGGGAAGTGTTTACACAGAAAAATCTCTACTCAAAATCCATAATCCCACAAAACTCAATTCTATACTTCACCTTAAACCACTTCAAAACAAAACTCCTTGAAATACACTAAGCCTCAAGAGCAATCACAAATTTTTCAGTATCCACACAGTATAACCAGAAACCAGAAAAAAAAAAAAAAAAAAAAAAAAAAAAAAAAAAAAAAAAAAAAGGTTTTGAAAGAAAACCAAATTGAAAACAGAAACTCATTACAAAACTCAGTGGAGTTAATTACTCTTAAAATCTCAAAATCAAATCAAAATTCTTCTGAAATCTTCACAACACTAAACTTACCTAAGTAATTTCTAATTCCACAAAATCCAAGTTTAACTTCTCAAAACAAATTTCACTTCCACTAATATCAAAGTTTAAATTTCCAAAACACATTTCACATCCACTTCTGAAGTTACTACAACACTGCAACAATTTCAGCCAAAGAAAGAGAAAAAAAATTCAAAATCAAAGTAATAAAACTATTAAGGCTCAAAAATTGACAAAGACAAAAAAATTTAAATCACTGTTACAACAAATGTCACAGCACTCACTAGGAAACTCACTAGAATCTACATTAAAACAGTTGAAAAAAAAAGACAACAGTATAAGTAAAGAGCAAAAATAATATCTTTTAACTACATTTCAAAATTTCAAACAAAATTAGCTCTACCTTTCCAAATTTTTTTTTTTCTAAATTCACAACTCACAATTGCTGTAGAACACAAAACTGACTATTGTACTGTTTTCAGACATTTCTCAGACAGCAATAAATGTTCAATAAACTCACAACTAAGGTAGAAAATTAATTACTCAAACTCAGAAAGCTAAACAAGAAACTTTACTCCAGCTGAAAACTAACTTCCAAAAAAAATTTCAATCAATCCCTAAGTAAACTATCACTATTCCCTCGCAACTTTACATATCTAACCAAATTAACTTTAAGAAACAAACATTTCAGATCTTTCTAAAAATAAATTTAAAAATAAAAATTTTAACTGAATTCAATTAGGCACAAATTCCATAAAATATATTAACACACCTCAAGAAGTTAAAAAAAAAATTACTATTTCTTGAACACAAAAGTACTGCTTCTGACATTAATTCAATTAATTAAAACTAGAAATCTACAAAGCAATTATACAAAGTGCAATTAGCAAAATCAACACATTAACACAAATGCAATTCTCATCAAAAACTTTAAACTAAAGGATAAAGGGATCAAATATCTAGGTGAGCGCAAAAATTTAATCATTTATAATCAAAAAAGGAATATTCACACACATAAAAACAAAATAGAATCAAATATAAAATAATACTCAAATAATATGCACAAAAATTATTCTGGTGGTCCGCCAGTCGCGAGGTCACGGCACCAATGTGACATAGAAAATTTTTGTTTTTAATACTTTTAAGGTACTGCCTACGTTCGGAGCACTTTTTTTTAAAACATAGAATTCTGATGAAATATATATCTATTTAGTCAAAATATGATATCAAATCATGAAAATAGGTAAATTTTTATGAATATTTTCATAAATTTTTTAAATATATGCAATTTTATGCATATTTTTGGGACAATTTAACACTTGCTTTAAATGTCGTATATTTTTTTTCCACAGCATATATTTCTATTTTATTTATACTGTATACTACTACAACACTCATCTGTGTTATGAACTAAAATGTTTATGATATTTCTAAAATTTACTAAAATATGTGTAATTACATGAAAAAACACAGTTTTTTGTAAAATATTTCTTATCGTTTTATATAGAAATACTTATAAAACAATCAAATTAATAAATATAACTTAGATTGTAGCTTAAAACCTAGTAAATAATATAGAAAACACTATAGTGAAATTTAACAGAGATACCTTTAGAACATTTTGAGTAATTACATTTCTTGTATGTAAAAACACTAGAAAAATTAGTTTTCCAGAAAACGCATTTAAAGATTTCACATGAACAGAAAATCTGTTCTGTTGTATTTACACACTTAAAATTCTCCACATTTGTACATCACACCCTCCATATCTTTTATACTTAAGTAATTTTGATTTCCTATTTGATTTAAATTTTTTTTTGGCTGTTTTCGAAATGAGTGATGAAAAACATTTCGAGTTCTTTATTCTTTCGTTATCAATTCCAAAGTAATTTTTAATCATTTCTTGTCCAATTGATATGCCTAAATGTTCAAACACAGGAAGTAATCCAAGATACCCTGAATTAAAAATTAAAACTGCTATATATGCACCCAGCAACATAGTCTTTATACCTAATCGCAATGTTGCCAGACTCAGTTAAAAAAAACCGCAATGTTGCCAGTCCCAGTTCAAAACATTAAGCCAATAATTATTGCCAGAAACAAAAAAAAGCAGTACCCAGAATTAAAATGAAATTTTTTGGCACAATTTACACACAAACAGGTAAAAAAAAACACGGATAACAACATTGTTTACCTTTAAGTTGAGCATTTTAAATGGCACTTCTGGTCTTTCTGCTTTCACTTCCAGTGCAGTTAATTGGATATATTTTCTCTTCTAATTATCACAAACGTAAAAATGATCCATTTTCGGAATCCTACAAAACTGACCTTTCAAATTGGGCAATTAACAAAAAATCGAATTTTTTCGTCGAAATCGTATTTTTAACGTAGGCAGATACCTTAACTTTAAACTTTGATTGTTGGTGCCGGTTAAATTAACAAAAAAAATCAAATATCAAATAATTCACATTCAAAATCTAATTCATAATATTCATATATCATTTCGACATTCTTATAAACATTCGTATAGTAAATCTATCAATCAATCGTATAGTGGTATAGTACAATTTAACTTTAGGTTTGCGTTGTGAGTAACCTATGCCAAGGAAAAATCAATAATCCCAATTCAATTAATTACTCCATCTTTCTTAAAAGCCTCCCGGCTCAGACAAATGTAGGGACAATGACCGACCACAGTAAATTATACGCTACATAAATACACAAATGTAATTAAATCTTAAACACACATTTATTAAATTCTTGACTATTTTATATAATTAAATAATGGATAACTGATCAGAAATACATATTTTCTAAGCAAAATAACACATAATACTACACCCAATTTACAGCTTACATTAATTAAGATTAACATTATCAAATTCTACTGTATCATAAGTGTAACACGAGTATTTTCTTCGATTTCATCTTCTAACTTTATCACGGTAATTCATTTTAAGAACACTGATAATTTCTACATCGATTAATTAATTTAAGTAATTGCTCAAATTTCAACAAACATTAAAATGACGACTCTTGCTTGAGAATTAAGACAATTATTGAAGTAAAACAAATTAAAAAAAAACAAATCACTCACGGGGGGAAGTCCAAACCGCAACACTCACTTTACTCGGGAATACCTTTGTATACTGATTTAATAAGGTGATTTGACAGCTCCACAGATCGTCCAGCGTCCAAAGTTTACTCGAGCACCACATTATTCCTGCTGTCCTTTATTCACTAAATCATCGTTAATAGAGGCAGACAGTTCTTGCGAATTTTAAAGATGACTTGGTTGCAACACCACTGAAGCTGTCCTTACAATAAATAAATACCAGAGCATGGAATAATGAAAAAAATCGACGCAGCTGGCACAGGCAGAATAAACAGCAACCCACACCTTAGAAGGGTCCTACACGAGTCTCTTTCATTCTGGAAGCCCCGAAACTCACCATAAGCGTAGAACACCCTTGGAACAAAATCTAATTAGGAAGTCAAAGACGGTAAAAAACAGGAATACCGCAATCAGGATGTCAGGATCACCAAGAGAATCTGCCGTACAATTCTTGGGATAAGAGAAATCAAAATTCTTCTGCTGAGCTCTATGCCTTATGCCAACGCAAATTCTCGCCAGCTAAAAGCCGAGAGAAAAATCATATCCGCTGCCGGCTGTTCACGCGGCTCGCAAGAAGCAAGACCCGAAGGGTCAAGCCCCCACTTTTCTCCTCTTACATTTCTTGAAAATCAGAATCAGAATGATCTCTAGCCTGGTGCAAGCACCCAAGAAATCTCGGTTTCTCCGCCTCTGTGAGTTCATAGGCTTTCAAAAAAATCATAACATTAAATCTTACCAATGACGGAATTTTATGTTATCTAAATTGAGAAAATGACACACCCATGACGAATCAAAGACCAGAAAATCTGACAATGAAATCCCAAAAACATCTGTACACATAAGGTGACAAAAAAAAGACCCCCCAACTAATAAGCGAAAGTAAGCTTTACGAGCATCCAGTTATCTAACTTAGTACACCTCCCACTGTCTTGAAGTAAGAAAACTGCAATCTTAACAAAGCGACAAGACGAACCATTTCCGTTTCACACGCATTAGCTAAAAAGGGCGACACACATAGCCTACTGCCACCATTGTTGGAAAAGGCCATAAACCAGATGGCTCCCTCAACCGTTTCCCGCCTTAGTTACAATTCCTACTCAAGAACAACAAGTTAAATAACACCTTAAGTGATTATGAATACGTTTTTCCAGATTAAAATACACATGAATACAAACAAAAATATTAGAATAATAATGACTTGAAACACATATTAATAATTTAAATTCGCGACATAACATATTCCCCACGCACCAGGGGAAAAAACATTTGAGCATCAAAAATTCTTTTTTCAAAACAAAACAAAACAGCATTTTAAAATAGTACCAAGTTAAGTGCCATACACATAATCAACTCAAAACTAGTTGTCACGGAGAGCAGTGATAAAAAAATTAAAAATTTACTCACAAAGCATTACGTTTAACAAATTAAATTCAAAATCTAAGTGCAACTCATATAACCAATTAAATAGCAACCGGAGTGAAGTGTCATAAAATCCATCTGCAAAACCAGTTAATATAAGTACACAAACCAAAAAGAAACACAAGTGAGTGACAATTACACCTTAACAATTCAGTCAAACAACAGTGACCAAAAAAATTTCTAAAGAATTACACACTGAACTGAGCCAGAAGTTGAAACAAACGGAGAACACACCTAGGAACGGAAAAGAGAAACTTGACCAAAAAAATTAAGCCGAAAGAATCTAGTGTGCACCTAGAAGCAAAGGGAAAGAAAAAAAAATTAGACAATCTTACTGGAAACAAGGAAATTAAAAGTTCGGACCAGCCGAAAAAATTCCTTAAACGCAAACACTATTGAGTCAAGAACTCGAAACCGAAACTAAAAGAAATTCACACAAATGCAAACAACTCCCAGACCAAACCACTTGTAAAATACTGAGGAAAAACCTTTAACTATTCTTTCAAGAAAACAAAACTAACTCTTCAAAGAAAAATCAAATTCATAAGCAATTCAAGATCAAACACAACAAAAACAAAAAAAAAAAAAAAAAAAAAATTAAATTCTGAAATTAGTCAAAATAAATTAAAACTGAACTGAAGCAGGTAACACACACAGAGAATTTCTACGTAAACAAGAAAGTGTCCAACAAAAGGGTTTGCCATAATTTTTAAAGAAAACAGTGCTGCACCAAGGTTTTCAAACGCCTAGATCCTGGAGAATAATTAAAGAAGATGAAGAGTATGCATTGCACTGTAGGTAGCAATCGTAAGCATGACATCTTCACATCAAAACTACAAAACTGCAGGCACAAAACTGCAGAAGCCAACAAGAGGGAAGTGTTTACACAGAAAAATCTCTACTCAAAATCCATAATCCCACAAAACTCAATTCTATACTTCACCTTAAACCACTTCAAAACAAAACTCCTTGAAATACACTAAGCCTCAAGAGCAATCACAAATTTTTCAGTATCCACACAGTATAACCAGAAACCAGAAAAAAAAAAAAAAAAAAAAAAAAAAAAAAAAAAAGGTTTTGAAAGAAAACCAAATTGAAAACAGAAACTCATTACAAAACTCAGTGGAGTTAATTACTCTTAAAATCTCAAAATCAAATCAAAATTCTTCTGAAATCTTCACAACACTAAACTTACCTAAGTAATTTCTAATTCCACAAAATCCAAGTTTAACTTCTCAAAACAAATTTCACTTCCACTAATATCAAAGTTTAAATTTCCAAAACACATTTCACATCCACTTCTGAAGTTACTACAACACTGCAACAATTTCAGCCAAAGAAAGAGAAAAAAAATTCAAAATCAAAGTAATAAAACTATTAAGGCTCAAAAATTGACAAAGACAAAAAAATTTAAATCACTGTTACAACAAATGTCACAGCACTCACTAGGAAACTCACTAGAATCTACATTAAAACAGTTGAAAAAAAAAGACAACAGTATAAGTAAAGAGCAAAAATAATATCTTTTAACTACATTTCAAAATTTCAAACAAAATTAGCTCTACCTTTCCAAATTTTTTTTTTCTAAATTCACAACTCACAATTGCTGTAGAACACAAAACTGACTATTGTACTGTTTTCAGACATTTCTCAGACAGCAATAAATGTTCAATAAACTCACAACTAAGGTAGAAAATTAATTACTCAAACTCAGAAAGCTAAACAAGAAACTTTACTCCAGCTGAAAACTAACTTCCAAAAAAAATTTCAATCAATCCCTAAGTAAACTATCACTATTCCCTCGCAACTTTACATATCTAACCAAATTAACTTTAAGAAACAAACATTTCAGATCTTTCTAAAAATAAATTTAAAAATAAAAATTTTAACTGAATTCAATTAGGCACAAATTCCATAAAATATATTAACACACCTCAAGAAGTTAAAAAAAAAATTACTATTTCTTGAACACAAAAGTACTGCTTCTGACATTAATTCAATTAATTAAAACTAGAAATCTACAAAGCAATTATACAAAGTGCAATTAGCAAAATCAACACATTAACACAAATGCAATTCTCATCAAAAACTTTAAACTAAAGGATAAAGGGATCAAATATCTAGGTGAGCGCAAAAATTTAATCATTTATAATCAAAAAAGGAATATTCACACACATAAAAACAAAATAGAATCAAATATAAAATAATACTCAAATAATATGCACAAAAATTATTCTGGTGGTCCGCCAGTCGCGAGGTCACGGCACCAATGTGACATAGAAAATTTTTGTTTTTAATACTTTTAAGGTACTGCCTACGTTCGGAGCACTTTTTTTTAAAACATAGAATTCTGATGAAATATATATCTATTTAGTCAAAATATGATATCAAATCATGAAAATAGGTAAATTTTTATGAATATTTTCATAAATTTTTTAAATATATGCAATTTTATGCATATTTTTGGGACAATTTAACACTTGCTTTAAATGTCGTATATTTTTTTTCCACAGCATATATTTCTATTTTATTTATACTGTATACTACTACAACACTCATCTGTGTTATGAACTAAAATGTTTATGATATTTCTAAAATTTACTAAAATATGTGTAATTACATGAAAAAACACAGTTTTTTGTAAAATATTTCTTATCGTTTTATATAGAAATACTTATAAAACAATCAAATTAATAAATATAACTTAGATTGTAGCTTAAAACCTAGTAAATAATATAGAAAACACTATAGTGAAATTTAACAGAGATACCTTTAGAACATTTTGAGTAATTACATTTCTTGTATGTAAAAACACTAGAAAAATTAGTTTTCCAGAAAACGCATTTAAAGATTTCACATGAACAGAAAATCTGTTCTGTTGTATTTACACACTTAAAATTCTCCACATTTGTACATCACACCCTCCATATCTTTTATACTTAAGTAATTTTGATTTCCTATTTGATTTAAATTTTTTTTTGGCTGTTTTCGAAATGAGTGATGAAAAACATTTCGAGTTCTTTATTCTTTCGTTATCAATTCCAAAGTAATTTTTAATCATTTCTTGTCCAATTGATATGCCTAAATGTTCAAACACAGGAAGTAATCCAAGATACCCTGAATTAAAAATTAAAACTGCTATATATGCACCCAGCAACATAGTCTTTATACCTAATCGCAATGTTGCCAGACTCAGTTAAAAAAAACCGCAATGTTGCCAGTCCCAGTTCAAAACATTAAGCCAATAATTATTGCCAGAAACAAAAAAAAGCAGTACCCAGAATTAAAATGAAATTTTTTGGCACAATTTACACACAAACAGGTAAAAAAAAACACGGATAACAACATTGTTTACCTTTAAGTTGAGCATTTTAAATGGCACTTCTGGTCTTTCTGCTTTCACTTCCAGTGCAGTTAATTGGATATATTTTCTCTTCTAATTATCACAAACGTAAAAATGATCCATTTTCGGAATCCTACAAAACTGACCTTTCAAATTGGGCAATTAACAAAAAATCGAATTTTTTCGTCGAAATCGTATTTTTAACGTAGGCAGATACCTTAACTTTAAACTTTGATTGTTGGTGCCGGTTAAATTAACAAAAAAAATCAAATATCAAATAATTCACATTCAAAATCTAATTCATAATATTCATATATCATTTCGACATTCTTATAAACATTCGTATAGTAAATCTATCAATCAATCGTATAGTGGTATAGTACAATTTAACTTTAGGTTTGCGTTGTGAGTAACCTATGCGAAGGAAAAATCAATAATCCCAATTCAATTAATTACTCCATCTTTCTTAAAAGCCTCCCGGCTCAGACAAATGTAGGGACAATGACCGACCACAGTAAATTATACGCTACATAAATACACAAATGTATTTAAATCTTATACACACATTTATTAAATTCTTGACTATTTTATATAATTAAATAATGGATAACTGATCAGAAATACATATTTTCTAAGCAAAATAACACATAATACTACACCCAATTTACAGCTTACATTAATTAAGATTAACATTATCAAATTCTACTGTATCATAAGTGTAACACGAGTATTTTCTTCGATTTCATCTTCTAACTTTATCACGGTAATTCATTTTAAGAACACTGATAATTTCTACATCGATTAATTAATTTAAGTAATTGCTCAAATTTCAACAAACATTAAAATGACGACTCTTGCTTGAGAATTAAGACAATTATTGAAGTAAAACAAATTATAAAAAAAACAAATCACTCACGGGGGGAAGTCCAAACCGCAACACTCACTTTACTCGGGAATACCTTTGTATACTGATTTAATAAGGTGATTTGACAGCTCCACAGATCGTCCAGCGTCCAAAGTTTACTCGAGCACCACATTATTCCTGCTGTCCTTTATTCACTAAATCATCGTTAATAGAGGCAGACAGTTCTTGCGAATTTTAAAGATGACTTGGTTGCAACACCACTGAAGCTGTCCTTACAATAAATAAATACCAGAGCATGGAATAATGAAAAAAATCGACGCAGCTGGCACAGGCAGAATAAACAGCAACCCACACCTTAGAAGGGTCCTACACGAGTCTCTTTCATTCTGGAAGCCCCGAAACTCACCATAAGCGTAGAACACCCTTGGAACAAAATCTAATTAGGAAGTCAAAGACGGTAAAAAACAGGAATACCGCAATCAGGATGTCAGGATCACCAAGAGAATCTGCCGTACAATTCTTGGGATAAGAGAAATCAAAATTCTTCTGCTGAGCTCTATGCCTTATGCCAACGCAAATTCTCGCCAGCTAAAAGCCGAGAGAAAAATCATATCCGCTGCCGGCTGTTCACGCGGCTCGCAAGAAGCAAGACCCGAAGGGTCAAGCCCCCACTTTTCTCCTCTTACATTTCTTGAAAATCAGAATCAGAATGATCTCTAGCCTGGTGCAAGCACCCAAGAAATCTCGGTTTCTCCGCCTCTGTGAGTTCATAGGCTTTCAAAAAAATCATAACATTAAATCTTACCAATGACGGAATTTTATGTTATCTAAATTGAGAAAATGACACACCCATGACGAATCAAAGACCAGAAAATCTGACAATGAAATCCCAAAAACATCTGTACACATAAGGTGACAAAAAAAAGACCCCCCAACTAATAAGCGAAAGTAAGCTTTACGAGCATCCAGTTATCTAACTTAGTACACCTCCCACTGTCTTGAAGTAAGAAAACTGCAATCTTAACAAAGCGACAAGACGAACCATTTCCGTTTCACACGCATTAGCTAAAAAGGGCGACACACATAGCCTACTGCCACCATTGTTGGAAAAGGCCATAAACCAGATGGCTCCCTCAACCGTTTCCCGCCTTAGTTACAATTCCTACTCAAGAACAACAAGTTAAATAACACCTTAAGTGATTATGAATACGTTTTTCCAGATTAAAATACACATGAATACAAACAAAAATATTAGAATAATAATGACTTGAAACACATATTAATAATTTAAATTCGCGACATAACATATTCCCCACGCACCAGGGGAAAAAACATTTGAGCATCAAAAATTCTTTTTTCAAAACAAAACAAAACAGCATTTTAAAATAGTACCAAGTTAAGTGCCATACACATAATCAACTCAAAACTAGTTGTCACGGAGAGCAGTGATAAAAAAATTAAAAATTTACTCACAAAGCATTACGTTTAACAAATTAAATTCAAAATCTAAGTGCAACTCATATAACCAATTAAATAGCAACCGGAGTGAAGTGTCATAAAATCCATCTGCAAAACCAGTTAATATAAGTACACAAACCAAAAAGAAACACAAGTGAGTGACAATTACACCTTAACAATTCAGTCAAACAACAGTGACCAAAAAAATTTCTAAAGAATTACACACTGAACTGAGCCAGAAGTTGAAACAAACGGAGAACACACCTAGGAACGGAAAAGAGAAACTTGACCAAAAAAATTAAGCCGAAAGAATCTAGTGTGCACCTAGAAGCAAAGGGAAAGAAAAAAAAATTAGACAATCTTACTGGAAACAAGGAAATTAAAAGTTCGGACCAGCCGAAAAAATTCCTTAAACGCAAACACTATTGAGTCAAGAACTCGAAACCGAAACTAAAAGAAATTCACACAAATGCAAACAACTCCCAGACCAAACCACTTGTAAAATACTGAGGAAAAACCTTTAACTATTCTTTCAAGAAAACAAAACTAACTCTTCAAAGAAAAATCAAATTCATAAGCAATTCAAGATCAAACACAACAAAAACAAAAAACAAAAAAAAAAAAATTAAATTCTGAAATTAGTCAAAATAAATTAAAACTGAACTGAAGCAGGTAACACACACAGAGAATTTCTACGTAAACAAGAAAGTGTCCAACAAAAGGGTTTGCCATAATTTTTAAAGAAAACAGTGCTGCACCAAGGTTTTCAAACGCCTAGATCCTGGAGAATAATTAAAGAAGATGAAGAGTATGCATTGCACTGTAGGTAGCAATCGTAAGCATGACATCTTCACATCAAAACTACAAAACTGCAGGCACAAAACTGCAGAAGCCAACAAGAGGGAAGTGTTTACACAGAAAAATCTCTACTCAAAATCCATAATCCCACAAAACTCAATTCTATACTTCACCTTAAACCAGTTAAACAAAACTCCTTGAAATACACTAGCCTCAAGAGCAATCACAAGTTTTTCAGTAACCACACAGTATAACCAGAAACCAGAAAAGAAAAAGTTTTTGAAAGACAACCAAATTGAAAACAGAAACTCATTACAAAACTTAGTGGAGTTAATTACTCTTAAAATCTCAAAATCAAATCAAAATTCTTCTGAAATCTTCACAACACTAAACTTACCTAAGTAATTTCTAATTCCACAAAATCCAAGTTTAACTTCTCAAAACAAATTTCACTTCCACTAATATCAAAGTTTAAATTTCCAAAACACATTTCACATCCACTTCTGAAGTTACTACAACACTGCAACAATTTCAGCCAAAGAAAGAGAAAAAAAATTCAAAATCAAAGTAATAAAACTATTAAGGCTCAAAAATTGACAAAGACAAAAAAATTTAAATCACTGTTACAACAAATGTCACAGCACTCACTAGGAAACTCACTAGAATCTACATTAAAACAGTTGAAAAAAAAAGACAACAGTATAAGTAAAGAGCAAAAATAATATCTTTTAACTACATTTCAAAATTTCAAACAAAATTAGCTCTACCTTTCCAAATTTTTTTTTTCTAAATTCACAACTCACAATTGCTGTAGAACACAAAACTGACTATTGTACTGTTTTCAGACATTTCTCAGACAGCAATAAATGTTCAATAAACTCACAACTAAGGTAGAAAATTAATTACTCAAACTCAGAAAGCTAAACAAGAAACTTTACTCCAGCTGAAAACTAACTTCCAAAAAAAATTTCAATCAATCCCTAAGTAAACTATCACTATTCCCTCGCAACTTTACATATCTAACCAAATTAACTTTAAGAAACAAACATTTCAGATCTTTCTAAAAATAAATTTAAAAATAAAAATTTTAACTGAATTCAATTAGGCACAAATTCCATAAAATATATTAACACACCTCAAGAAGTTAAAAAAAAAATTACTATTTCTTGAACACAAAAGTACTGCTTCTGACATTAATTCAATTAATTAAAACTAGAAATCTACAAAGCAATTATACAAAGTGCAATTAGCAAAATCAACACATTAACACAAATGCAATTCTCATCAAAAACTTTAAACTAAAGGATAAAGGGATCAAATATCTAGGTGAGCGCAAAAATTTAATCATTTATAATCAAAAAAGGAATATTCACACACATAAAAACAAAATAGAATCAAATATAAAATAATACTCAAATAATATGCACAAAAATTATTCTGGTGGTCCGCCAGTCGCGAGGTCACGGCACCAATGTGACATAGAAAATTTTTGTTTTTAATACTTTTAAGGTACTGCCTACGTTCGGAGCACTTTTTTTTAAAACATAGAATTCTGATGAAATATATATCTATTTAGTCAAAATATGATATCAAATCATGAAAATAGGTAAATTTTTATGAATATTTTCATAAATTTTTTAAATATATGCAATTTTATGCATATTTTTGGGACAATTTAACACTTGCTTTAAATGTCGTATATTTTTTTTCCACAGCATATATTTCTATTTTATTTATACTGTATACTACTACAACACTCATCTGTGTTATGAACTAAAATGTTTATGATATTTCTAAAATTTACTAAAATATGTGTAATTACATGAAAAAACACAGTTTTTTGTAAAATATTTCTTATCGTTTTATATAGAAATACTTATAAAACAATCAAATTAATAAATATAACTTAGATTGTAGCTTAAAACCTAGTAAATAATATAGAAAACACTATAGTGAAATTTAACAGAGATACCTTTAGAACATTTTGAGTAATTACATTTCTTGTATGTAAAAACACTAGAAAAATTAGTTTTCCAGAAAACGCATTTAAAGATTTCACATGAACAGAAAATCTGTTCTGTTGTATTTACACACTTAAAATTCTCCACATTTGTACATCACACCCTCCATATCTTTTATACTTAAGTAATTTTGATTTCCTATTTGATTTAAATTTTTTTTTGGCTGTTTTCGAAATGAGTGATGAAAAACATTTCGAGTTCTTTATTCTTTCGTTATCAATTCCAAAGTAATTTTTAATCATTTCTTGTCCAATTGATATGCCTAAATGTTCAAACACAGGAAGTAATCCAAGATACCCTGAATTAAAAATTAAAACTGCTATATATGCACCCAGCAACATAGTCTTTATACCTAATCGCAATGTTGCCAGACTCAGTTAAAAAAAACCGCAATGTTGCCAGTCCCAGTTCAAAACATTAAGCCAATAATTATTGCCAGAAACAAAAAAAAGCAGTACCCAGAATTAAAATGAAATTTTTTGGCACAATTTACACACAAACAGGTAAAAAAAAACAGGGATAACAACATTGTTTACCTTTAAGTTGAGCATTTTAAATGGCACTTCTGGTCTTTCTGCTTTCACTTCCAGTGCAGTTAATTGGATATATTTTCTCTTCTAATTATCACAAACGTAAAAATGATCCATTTTCGGAATCCTACAAAACTGACCTTTCAAATTGGGCAATTAACAAAAAATCGAATTTTTTCGTCGAAATCGTATTTTTAACGTAGGCAGATACCTTAACTTTAAACTTTGATTGTTGGTGCCGGTTAAATTAACAAAAAAAATCAAATATCAAATAATTCACATTCAAAATCTAATTCATAATATTCATATATCATTTCGACATTCTTATAAACATTCGTATAGTAAATCTATCAATCAATCGTATAGTGGTATAGTACAATTTAACTTTAGGTTTGCGTTGTGAGTAACCTATGCGAAGGAAAAATCAATAATCCCAATTCAATTAATTACTCCATCTTTCTTAAAAGCCTCCCGGCTCAGACAAATGTAGGGACAATGACCGACCACAGTAAATTATACGCTACATAAATACACAAATGTAATTAAATCTTAAACACACATTTATTAAATTCTTGACTATTTTATATAATTAAATAATGGATAACTGATCAGAAATACATATTTTCTAAGCAAAATAACACATAATACTACACCCAATTTACAGCTTACATTAATTAAGATTAACATTATCAAATTCTACTGTATCATAAGTGTAACACGAGTATTTTCTTCGATTTCATCTTCTAACTTTATCACGGTAATTCATTTTAAGAACACTGATAATTTCTACATCGATTAATTAATTTAAGTAATTGCTCAAATTTCAACAAACATTAAAATGACGACTCTTGCTTGAGAATTAAGACAATTATTGAAGTAAAACAAATTAAAAAAAAACAAATCACTCACGGGGGGAAGTCCAAACCGCAACACTCACTTTACTCGGGAATACCTTTGTATACTGATTTAATAAGGTGATTTGACAGCTCCACAGATCGTCCAGCGTCCAAAGTTTACTCGAGCACCACATTATTCCTGCTGTCCTTTATTCACTAAATCATCGTTAATAGAGGCAGACAGTTCTTGCGAATTTTAAAGATGACTTGGTTGCAACACCACTGAAGCTGTCCTTACAATAAATAAATACCAGAGCATGGAATAATGAAAAAAATCGACGCAGCTGGCACAGGCAGAATAAACAGCAACCCACACCTTAGAAGGGTCCTACACGAGTCTCTTTCATTCTGGAAGCCCCGAAACTCACCATAAGCGTAGAACACCCTTGGAACAAAATCTAATTAGGAAGTCAAAGACGGTAAAAAACAGGAATACCGCAATCAGGATGTCAGGATCACCAAGAGAATCTGCCGTACAATTCTTGGGATAAGAGAAATCAAAATTCTTCTGCTGAGCTCTATGCCTTATGCCAACGCAAATTCTCGCCAGCTAAAAGCCGAGAGAAAAATCATATCCGCTGCCGGCTGTTCACGCGGCTCGCAAGAAGCAAGACCCGAAGGGTCAAGCCCCCACTTTTCTCCTCTTACATTTCTTGAAAATCAGAATCAGAATGATCTCTAGCCTGGTGCAAGCACCCAAGAAATCTCGGTTTCTCCGCCTCTGTGAGTTCATAGGCTTTCAAAAAAATCATAACATTAAATCTTACCAATGACGGAATTTTATGTTATCTAAATTGAGAAAATGACACACCCATGACGAATCAAAGACCAGAAAATCTGACAATGAAATCCCAAAAACATCTGTACACATAAGGTGACAAAAAAAAGACCCCCCAACTAATAAGCGAAAGTAAGCTTTACGAGCATCCAGTTATCTAACTTAGTACACCTCCCACTGTCTTGAAGTAAGAAAACTGCAATCTTAACAAAGCGACAAGACGAACCATTTCCGTTTCACACGCATTAGCTAAAAAGGGCGACACACATAGCCTACTGCCACCATTGTTGGAAAAGGCCATAAACCAGATGGCTCCCTCAACCGTTTCCCGCCTTAGTTACAATTCCTACTCAAGAACAACAAGTTAAATAACACCTTAAGTGATTATGAATACGTTTTTCCAGATTAAAATACACATGAATACAAACAAAAATATTAGAATAATAATGACTTGAAACACATATTAATAATTTAAATTCGCGACATAACATATTCCCCACGCACCAGGGGAAAAAACATTTGAGCATCAAAAATTCTTTTTTCAAAACAAAACAAAACAGCATTTTAAAATAGTACCAAGTTAAGTGCCATACACATAATCAACTCAAAACTAGTTGTCACGGAGAGCAGTGATAAAAAAATTAAAAATTTACTCACAAAGCATTACGTTTAACAAATTAAATTCAAAATCTAAGTGCAACTCATATAACCAATTAAATAGCAACCGGAGTGAAGTGTCATAAAATCCATCTGCAAAACCAGTTAATATAAGTACACAAACCAAAAAGAAACACAAGTGAGTGACAATTACACCTTAACAATTCAGTCAAACAACAGTGACCAAAAAAATTTCTAAAGAATTACACACTGAACTGAGCCAGAAGTTGAAACAAACGGAGAACACACCTAGGAACGGAAAAGAGAAACTTGACCAAAAAAATTAAGCCGAAAGAATCTAGTGTGCACCTAGAAGCAAAGGGAAAGAAAAAAAAATTAGACAATCTTACTGGAAACAAGGAAATTAAAAGTTCGGACCAGCCGAAAAAATTCCTTAAACGCAAACACTATTGAGTCAAGAACTCGAAACCGAAACTAAAAGAAATTCACACAAATGCAAACAACTCCCAGACCAAACCACTTGTAAAATACTGAGGAAAAACCTTTAACTATTCTTTCAAGAAAACAAAACTAACTCTTCAAAGAAAAATCAAATTCATAAGCAATTCAAGATCAAACACAACAAAAACAAAAAACAAAAAAAAAAAAATTAAATTCTGAAATTAGTCAAAATAAATTAAAACTGAACTGAAGCAGGTAACACACACAGAGAATTTCTACGTAAACAAGAAAGTGTCCAACAAAAGGGTTTGCCATAATTTTTAAAGAAAACAGTGCTGCACCAAGGTTTTCAAACGCCTAGATCCTGGAGAATAATTAAAGAAGATGAAGAGTATGCATTGCACTGTAGGTAGCAATCGTAAGCATGACATCTTCACATCAAAACTACAAAACTGCAGGCACAAAACTGCAGAAGCCAACAAGAGGGAAGTGTTTACACAGAAAAATCTCTACTCAAAATCCATAATCCCACAAAACTCAATTCTATACTTCACCTTAAACCAGTTAAACAAAACTCCTTGAAATACACTAGCCTCAAGAGCAATCACAAGTTTTTCAGTAACCACACAGTATAACCAGAAACCAGAAAAGAAAAAGTTTTTGAAAGACAACCAAATTGAAAACAGAAACTCATTACAAAACTTAGTGGAGTTAATTACTCTTAAAATCTCAAAATCAAATCAAAATTCTTCTGAAATCTTCACAACACTAAACTTACCTAAGTAATTTCTAATTCCACAAAATCCAAGTTTAACTTCTCAAAACAAATTTCACTTCCACTAATATCAAAGTTTAAATTTCCAAAACACATTTCACATCCACTTCTGAAGTTACTACAACACTGCAACAATTTCAGCCAAAGAAAGAGAAAAAAAATTCAAAATCAAAGTAATAAAACTATTAAGGCTCAAAAATTGACAAAGACAAAAAAATTTAAATCACTGTTACAACAAATGTCACAGCACTCACTAGGAAACTAACTAGAATCTACATTAAAACAGTTGAAAAAAAAAGACAACAGTATAAGTAAAGAGCAAAAATAATATCTTTTAACTACATTTCAAAATTTCAAACAAAATTAGCTCTACCTTTCCAAATTTTTTTTTTCTAAATTCACAACTCACAATTGCTGTAGAACACAAAACTGACTATTGTACTGTTTTCAGACATTTCTCAGACAGCAATAAATGTTCAATAAACTCACAACTAAGGTAGAAAATTAATTACTCAAACTCAGAAAGCTAAACAAGAAACTTTACTCCAGCTGAAAACTAACTTCCAAAAAAAATTTCAATCAATCCCTAAGTAAACTATCACTATTCCCGCGCAACTTTACATATCTAACCAAATTAACTTTAAGAAACAAACATTTCAGATCTTTCTAAAAATAAATTTAAAAATAAAAATTTTAACTGAATTCAATTAGGCACAAATTCCATAAAATATATTAACACACCTCAAGAAGTTAAAAAAAAAATTACTATTTCTTGAAAACAAAAGTACTGCTTCTGACATTAATTCAATTAATTAAAACTAGAAATCTACAAAGCAATTATACAAAGTGCAATTAGCAAAATCAACACATTAACACAAATGCAATTCTCATCAAAAACTTTAAACTAAAGGATAAAGGGATCAAACATCTAGGTGAGCGCAAAAATTTAATCATTTATAATCAAAAAAGGAATATTCACACACATAAAAACAAAATAGAATCAAATATAAAATAATACTCAAATAATATGCACAAAAATTATTCTGGTGGTCCGCCAGTCGCGAGGTCACGGCACCAATGTTACATAGAAAATTTTTGTTTTTAATACTTTTAAGGTACTGCCTACGTTCGGAGCACTTTTTTTTAAAACATAGAATTCTGATGAAATATATATCTATTTAGTCAAAATATGATATCAAATCATGAAAATAGGTAAATTTTTATGAATATTTTCATAAATTTTTTAAATATATGCAATTTTATGCATATTTTTGGGACAATTTAACACTTGCTTTAAATGTCGTATATTTTTTTTCCACAGCATATATTTCTATTTTATTTATACTGTATACTACTACAACACTCATCTGTGTTATGAACTAAAATGTTTATGATATTTCTAAAATTTACTAAAATATGTGTAATTACATGAAAAAACACAGTTTTTTGTAAAATATTTCTTATCGTTTTATATAGAAATACTTATAAAACAATCAAATTAATAAATATAACTTAGATTGTAGCTTAAAACCTAGTAAATAATATAGAAAACACTATAGTGAAATTTAACAGAGATACCTTTAGAACATTTTGAGTAATTACATTTCTTGTATGTAAAAACACTAGAAAAATTAGTTTTCCAGAAAACGCATTTAAAGATTTCACATGAACAGAAAATCTGTTCTGTTGTATTTACACATTTAAAATTCTCCACATTTGTACATCACACCCTCCATATCTTTTATACTTAAGTAATTTTGATTTCCTATTTGATTTAAATGTTTTTTTGGCTGTTTTCGAAATGAGTGATGAAAAACATTTCGAGTTCTTTATTCTTTCGTTATCAATTCCAAAGTAATTTTTAATCATTTCTTGTCCAATTGATATGCCTAAATGTTCAAACACAGGAAGTAATCCAAGATACCCTGAATTAAAAATTAAAACTGCTATATATGCACCCAGCAACATAGTCTTTATACCTAATCGCAATGTTGCCAGACTCAGTTAAAAAAAACCGCAATGTTGCCAGTCCCAGTTCAAAACATTAAGCCAATAATTATTGCCAGAAACAAAAAAAAGCAGTACCCAGAATTAAAATGAAATTTTTTGGCACAATTTACACACAAACAGGTAAAAAAAAACACGGATAACAACATTGTTTACCTTTAAGTTGAGCATTTTAAATGGCACTTCTGGTCTTTCTGCTTTCACTTCCAGTGCAGTTAATTGGATATATTTTCTCTTCTAATTATCACAAACGTAAAAATGATCCATTTTCGGAAACCTACAAAACTGACCTTTCAAATTGGGCAATTAACAAAAAATCGAATTTTTTCGTCGAAATCGTATTTTTAACGTAGGCAGATACCTTAACTTTAAACTTTGATTGTTGGTGCCGGTTAAATTAACAAAAAAAATCAAATATCAAATAATTCACATTCAAAATCTAATTCATAATATTCATATATCATTTCGACATTCTTATAAACATTCGTATAATAAATCTATCAATCAATCGTATAGTGGTATAGTACAATTTAACTTTAGGTTTGCGTTGTGAGTAACCTATGCCAAGGAAAAATCAATAATCCCAATTCAATTAATTACTCCATCTTTCTTAAAAGCCTCCCGGCTCAGACAAATGTAGGGACAATGACCGACCACAGTAAATTATACGCTACATAAATACACAAATGTAATTAAATCTTAAACACACATTTATTAAATTCTTGACTATTTTATATAATTAAATAATGGATAACTGATCAGAAATACATATTTTCTAAGCAAAATAACACATAATACTACACCCAATTTACAGCTTACATTAATTAAGATTAACATTATCAAATTCTACTGTATCATAAGTGTAACACGAGTATTTTCTTCGATTTCATCTTCTAACTTTATCACGGTAATTCATTTTAAGAACACTGATAATTTCTACATCGATTAATTAATTTAAGTAATTGCTCAAATTTCAACAAACATTAAAATGACGACTCTTGCTTGAGAATTAAGACAATTATTGAAGTAAAACAAATTAAAAAAAAACAAATCACTCACGGGGGGAAGTCCAAACCGCAACACTCACTTTACTCGGGAATACCTTTGTATACTGATTTAATAAGGTGATTTGACAGCTCCACAGATCGTCCAGCGTCCAAAGTTTACTCGAGCACCACATTATTCCTGCTGTCCTTTATTCACTAAATCATCGTTAATAGAGGCAGACAGTTCTTGCGAATTTTAAAGATGACTTGGTTGCAACACCACTGAAGCTGTCCTTACAATAAATAAATACCAGAGCATGGAATAATGAAAAAAATCGACGCAGCTGGCACAGGCAGAATAAACAGCAACCCACACCTTAGAAGGGTCCTACACGAGTCTCTTTCATTCTGGAAGCCCCGAAACTCACCATAAGCGTAGAACACCCTTGGAACAAAATCTAATTAGGAAGTCAAAGACGGTAAAAAACAGGAATACCGCAATCAGGATGTCAGGATCACCAAGAGAATCTGCCGTACAATTCTTGGGATAAGAGAAATCAAAATTCTTCTGCTGAGCTCTATGCCTTATGCCAACGCAAATTCTCGCCAGCTAAAAGCCGAGAGAAAAATCATATCCGCTGCCGGCTGTTCACGCGGCTCGCAAGAAGCAAGACCCGAAGGGTCAAGCCCCCACTTTTCTCCTCTTACATTTCTTGAAAATCAGAATCAGAATGATCTCTAGCCTGGTGCAAGCACCCAAGAAATCTCGGTTTCTCCGCCTCTGTGAGTTCATAGGCTTTCAAAAAAATCATAACATTAAATCTTACCAATGACGGAATTTTATGTTATCTAAATTGAGAAAATGACACACCCATGACGAATCAAAGACCAGAAAATCTGACAATGAAATCCCAAAAACATCTGTACACATAAGGTGACAAAAAAAAGACCCCCCAACTAATAAGCGAAAGTAAGCTTTACGAGCATCCAGTTATCTAACTTAGTACACCTCCCACTGTCTTGAAGTAAGAAAACTGCAATCTTAACAAAGCGACAAGACGAACCATTTCCGTTTCACACGCATTAGCTAAAAAGGGCGACACACATAGCCTACTGCCACCATTGTTGGAAAAGGCCATAAACCAGATGGCTCCCTCAACCGTTTCCCGCCTTAGTTACAATTCCTACTCAAGAACAACAAGTTAAATAACACCTTAAGTGATTATGAATACGTTTTTCCAGATTAAAATACACATGAATACAAACAAAAATATTAGAATAATAATGACTTGAAACACATATTAATAATTTAAATTCGCGACATAACATATTCCCCACGCACCAGGGGAAAAAACATTTGAGCATCAAAAATTCTTTTTTCAAAACAAAACAAAACAGCATTTTAAAATAGTACCAAGTTAAGTGCCATACACATAATCAACTCAAAACTAGTTGTCACGGAGAGCAGTGATAAAAAAATTAAAAATTTACTCACAAAGCATTACGTTTAACAAATTAAATTCAAAATCTAAGTGCAACTCATATAACCAATTAAATAGCAACCGGAGTGAAGTGTCATAAAATCCATCTGCAAAACCAGTTAATATAAGTACACAAACCAAAAAGAAACACAAGTGAGTGACAATTACACCTTAACAATTCAGTCAAACAACAGTGACCAAAAAAATTTCTAAAGAATTACACACTGAACTGAGCCAGAAGTTGAAACAAACGGAGAACACACCTAGGAACGGAAAAGAGAAACTTGACCAAAAAAATTAAGCCGAAAGAATCTAGTGTGCACCTAGAAGCAAAGGGAAAGAAAAAAAAATTAGACAATCTTACTGGAAACAAGGAAATTAAAAGTTCGGACCAGCCGAAAAAATTCCTTAAACGCAAACACTATTGAGTCAAGAACTCGAAACCGAAACTAAAAGAAATTCACACAAATGCAAACAACTCCCAGACCAAACCACTTGTAAAATACTGAGGAAAAACCTTTAACTATTCTTTCAAGAAAACAAAACTAACTCTTCAAAGAAAAATCAAATTCATAAGCAATTCAAGATCAAACACAACAAAAACAAAAAACAAAAAAAAAAAAATTAAATTCTGAAATTAGTCAAAATAAATTAAAACTGAACTGAAGCAGGTAACACACACAGAGAATTTCTACGTAAACAAGAAAGTGTCCAACAAAAGGGTTTGCCATAATTTTTAAAGAAAACAGTGCTGCACCAAGGTTTTCAAACGCCTAGATCCTGGAGAATAATTAAAGAAGATGAAGAGTATGCATTGCACTGTAGGTAGCAATCGTAAGCATGACATCTTCACATCAAAACTACAAAACTGCAGGCACAAAACTGCAGAAGCCAACAAGAGGGAAGTGTTTACACAGAAAAATCTCTACTCAAAATCCATAATCCCACAAAACTCAATTCTATACTTCACCTTAAACCAGTTAAACAAAACTCCTTGAAATACACTAGCCTCAAGAGCAATCACAAGTTTTTCAGTAACCACACAGTATAACCAGAAACCAGAAAAGAAAAAGTTTTTGAAAGACAACCAAATTGAAAACAGAAACTCATTACAAAACTTAGTGGAGTTAATTACTCTTAAAATCTCAAAATCAAATCAAAATTCTTCTGAAATCTTCACAACACTAAACTTACCTAAGTAATTTCTAATTCCACAAAATCCAAGTTTAACTTCTCAAAACAAATTTCACTTCCACTAATATCAAAGTTTAAATTTCCAAAACACATTTCACATCCACTTCTGAAGTTACTACAACACTGCAACAATTTCAGCCAAAGAAAGAGAAAAAAAATTCAAAATCAAAGTAATAAAACTATTAAGGCTCAAAAATTGACAAAGACAAAAAAATTTAAATCACTGTTACAACAAATGTCACAGCACTCACTAGGAAACTAACTAGAATCTACATTAAAACAGTTGAAAAAAAAAGACAACAGTATAAGTAAAGAGCAAAAATAATATCTTTTAACTACATTTCAAAATTTCAAACAAAATTAGCTCTACCTTTCCAAATTTTTTTTTTCTAAATTCACAACTCACAATTGCTGTAGAACACAAAACTGACTATTGTACTGTTTTCAGACATTTCTCAGACAGCAATAAATGTTCAATAAACTCACAACTAAGGTAGAAAATTAATTACTCAAACTCAGAAAGCTAAACAAGAAACTTTACTCCAGCTGAAAACTAACTTCCAAAAAAAATTTCAATCAATCCCTAAGTAAACTATCACTATTCCCGCGCAACTTTACATATCTAACCAAATTAACTTTAAGAAACAAACATTTCAGATCTTTCTAAAAATAAATTTAAAAATAAAAATTTTAACTGAATTCAATTAGGCACAAATTCCATAAAATATATTAACACACCTCAAGAAGTTAAAAAAAAAATTACTATTTCTTGAAAACAAAAGTACTGCTTCTGACATTAATTCAATTAATTAAAACTAGAAATCTACAAAGCAATTATACAAAGTGCAATTAGCAAAATCAACACATTAACACAAATGCAATTCTCATCAAAAACTTTAAACTAAAGGATAAAGGGATCAAACATCTAGGTGAGCGCAAAAATTTAATCATTTATAATCAAAAAAGGAATATTCACACACATAAAAACAAAATAGAATCAAATATAAAATAATACTCAAATAATATGCACAAAAATTATTCTGGTGGTCCGCCAGTCGCGAGGTCACGGCACCAATGTTACATAGAAAATTTTTGTTTTTAATACTTTTAAGGTACTGCCTACGTTCGGAGCACTTTTTTTTAAAACATAGAATTCTGATGAAATATATATCTATTTAGTCAAAATATGATATCAAATCATGAAAATAGGTAAATTTTTATGAATATTTTCATAAATTTTTTAAATATATGCAATTTTATGCATATTTTTGGGACAATTTAACACTTGCTTTAAATGTCGTATATTTTTTTTCCACAGCATATATTTCTATTTTATTTATACTGTATACTACTACAACACTCATCTGTGTTATGAACTAAAATGTTTATGATATTTCTAAAATTTACTAAAATATGTGTAATTACATGAAAAAACACAGTTTTTTGTAAAATATTTCTTATCGTTTTATATAGAAATACTTATAAAACAATCAAATTAATAAATATAACTTAGATTGTAGCTTAAAACCTAGTAAATAATATAGAAAACACTATAGTGAAATTTAACAGAGATACCTTTAGAACATTTTGAGTAATTACATTTCTTGTATGTAAAAACACTAGAAAAATTAGTTTTCCAGAAAACGCATTTAAAGATTTCACATGAACAGAAAATCTGTTCTGTTGTATTTACACATTTAAAATTCTCCACATTTGTACATCACACCCTCCATATCTTTTATACTTAAGTAATTTTGATTTCCTATTTGATTTAAATGTTTTTTTGGCTGTTTTCGAAATGAGTGATGAAAAACATTTCGAGTTCTTTATTCTTTCGTTATCAATTCCAAAGTAATTTTTAATCATTTCTTGTCCAATTGATATGCCTAAATGTTCAAACACAGGAAGTAATCCAAGATACCCTGAATTAAAAATTAAAACTGCTATATATGCACCCAGCAACATAGTCTTTATACCTAATCGCAATGTTGCCAGACTCAGTTAAAAAAAACCGCAATGTTGCCAGTCCCAGTTCAAAACATTAAGCCAATAATTATTGCCAGAAACAAAAAAAAGCAGTACCCAGAATTAAAATGAAATTTTTTGGCACAATTTACACACAAACAGGTAAAAAAAAACACGGATAACAACATTGTTTACCTTTAAGTTGAGCATTTTAAATGGCACTTCTGGTCTTTCTGCTTTCACTTCCAGTGCAGTTAATTGGATATATTTTCTCTTCTAATTATCACAAACGTAAAAATGATCCATTTTCGGAAACCTACAAAACTGACCTTTCAAATTGGGCAATTAACAAAAAATCGAATTTTTTCGTCGAAATCGTATTTTTAACGTAGGCAGATACCTTAACTTTAAACTTTGATTGTTGGTGCCGGTTAAATTAACAAAAAAAATCAAATATCAAATAATTCACATTCAAAATCTAATTCATAATATTCATATATCATTTCGACATTCTTATAAACATTCGTATAATAAATCTATCAATCAATCGTATAGTGGTATAGTACAATTTAACTTTAGGTTTGCGTTGTGAGTAACCTATGCCAAGGAAAAATCAATAATCCCAATTCAATTAATTACTCCATCTTTCTTAAAAGCCTCCCGGCTCAGACAAATGTAGGGACAATGACCGACCACAGTAAATTATACGCTACATAAATACACAAATGTAATTAAATCTTAAACACACATTTATTAAATTCTTGACTATTTTATATAATTAAATAATGGATAACTGATCAGAAATACATATTTTCTAAGCAAAATAACACATAATACTACACCCAATTTACAGCTTACATTAATTAAGATTAACATTATCAAATTCTACTGTATCATAAGTGTAACACGAGTATTTTCTTCGATTTCATCTTCTAACTTTATCACGGTAATTCATTTTAAGAACACTGATAATTTCTACATCGATTAATTAATTTAAGTAATTGCTCAAATTTCAACAAACATTAAAATGACGACTCTTGCTTGAGAATTAAGACAATTATTGAAGTAAAACAAATTAAAAAAAACAAATCACTCACGGGGGGAAGTCCAAACCGCAACACTCACTTTACTCGGGAATACCTTTGTATACTGATTTAATAAGGTGATTTGACAGCTCCACAGATCGTCCAGCGTCCAAAGTTTACTCGAGCACCACATTATTCCTGCTGTCCTTTATTCACTAAATCATCGTTAATAGAGGCAGACAGTTCTTGCGAATTTTAAAGATGACTTGGTTGCAACACCACTGAAGCTGTCCTTACAATAAATAAATACCAGAGCATGGAATAATGAAAAAAATCGACGCAGCTGGCACAGGCAGAATAAACAGCAACCCACACCTTAGAAGGGTCCTACACGAGTCTCTTTCATTCTGGAAGCCCCGAAACTCACCATAAGCGTAGAACACCCTTGGAACAAAATCTAATTAGGAAGTCAAAGACGGTAAAAAACAGGAATACCGCAATCAGGATGTCAGGATCACCAAGAGAATCTGCCGTACAATTCTTGGGATAAGAGAAATCAAAATTCTTCTGCTGAGCTCTATGCCTTATGCCAACGCAAATTCTCGCCAGCTAAAAGCCGAGAGAAAAATCATATCCGCTGCCGGCTGTTCACGCGGCTCGCAAGAAGCAAGACCCGAAGGGTCAAGCCCCCACTTTTCTCCTCTTACATTTCTTGAAAATCAGAATCAGAATGATCTCTAGCCTGGTGCAAGCACCCAAGAAATCTCGGTTTCTCCGCCTCTGTGAGTTCATAGGCTTTCAAAAAAATCATAAAATTAAATCTTACCAATGACGGAATTTTATGTTATCTAAATTGAGAAAATGACACACCCATGACGAATCAAAGACCAGAAAATCTGACAATGAAATCCCAAAAACATCTGTACACATAAGGTGACAAAAAAAAGACCCCCCAACTAATAAGCGAAAGTAAGCTTTACGAGCATCCAGTTATCTAACTTAGTACACCTCCCACTGTCTTGAAGTAAGAAAACTGCAATCTTAACAAAGCGACAAGACGAACCATTTCCGTTTCACACGCATTAGCTAAAAAGGGCGACACACATAGCCTACTGCCACCATTGTTGGAAAAGGCCATAAACCAGATGGCTCCCTCAACCGTTTCCCGCCTTAGTTACAATTCCTACTCAAGAACAACAAGTTAAATAACACCTTAAGTGATTATGAATACGTTTTTCCAGATTAAAATACACATGAATACAAACAAAAATATTAGAATAATAATGACTTGAAACACATATTAATAATTTAAATTCGCGACATAACATATTCCCCACGCACCAGGGGAAAAAACATTTGAGCATCAAAAATTCTTTTTTCAAAACAAAACAAAACAGCATTTTAAAATAGTACCAAGTTAAGTGCCATACACATAATCAACTCAAAACTAGTTGTCACGGAGAGCAGTGATAAAAAAATTAAAAATTTACTCACAAAGCATTACGTTTAACAAATTAAATTCAAAATCTAAGTGCAACTCATATAACCAATTAAATAGCAACCGGAGTGAAGTGTCATAAAATCCATCTGCAAAACCAGTTAATATAAGTACACAAACCAAAAAGAAACACAAGTGAGTGACAATTACACCTTAACAATTCAGTCAAACAACAGTGACCAAAAAAATTTCTAAAGAATTACACACTGAACTGAGCCAGAAGTTGAAACAAACGGAGAACACACCTAGGAACGGAAAAGAGAAACTTGACCAAAAAAATTAAGCCGAAAGAATCTAGTGTGCACCTAGAAGCAAAGGGAAAGAAAAAAAAATTAGACAATCTTACTGGAAACAAGGAAATTAAAAGTTCGGACCAGCCGAAAAAATTCCTTAAACGCAAACACTATTGAGTCAAGAACTCGAAACCGAAACTAAAAGAAATTCACACAAATGCAAACAACTCCCAGACCAAACCACTTGTAAAATACTGAGGAAAAACCTTTAACTATTCTTTCAAGAAAACAAAACTAACTCTTCAAAGAAAAATCAAATTCATAAGCAATTCAAGATCAAACACAACAAAAACAAAAAACAAAAAAAAAAAATTAAATTCTGAAATTAGTCAAAATAAATTAAAACTGAACTGAAGCAGGTAACACACACAGAGAATTTCTACGTAAACAAGAAAGTGTCCAACAAAAGGGTTTGCCATAATTTTTAAAGAAAACAGTGCTGCACCAAGGTTTTCAAACGCCTAGATCCTGGAGAATAATTAAAGAAGATGAAGAGTATGCATTGCACTGTAGGTAGCAATCGTAAGCATGACATCTTCACATCAAAACTACAAAACTGCAGGCACAAAACTGCAGAAGCCAACAAGAGGGAAGTGTTTACACAGAAAAATCTCTACTCAAAATCCATAATCCCACAAAACTCAATTCTATACTTCACCTTAAACCAGTTAAACAAAACTCCTTGAAATACACTAGCCTCAAGAGCAATCACAAGTTTTTCAGTAACCACACAGTATAACCAGAAACCAGAAAAGAAAAAGTTTTTGAAAGACAACCAAATTGAAAACAGAAACTCATTACAAAACTTAGTGGAGTTAATTACTCTTAAAATCTCAAAATCAAATCAAAATTCTTCTGAAATCTTCACAACACTAAACTTACCTAAGTAATTTCTAATTCCACAAAATCCAAGTTTAACTTCTCAAAACAAATTTCACTTCCACTAATATCAAAGTTTAAATTTCCAAAACACATTTCACATCCACTTCTGAAGTTACTACAACACTGCAACAATTTCAGCCAAAGAAAGAGAAAAAAAATTCAAAATCAAAGTAATAAAACTATTAAGGCTCAAAAATTGACAAAGACAAAAAAATTTAAATCACTGTTACAACAAATGTCACAGCACTCACTAGGAAACTAACTAGAATCTACATTAAAACAGTTGAAAAAAAAAGACAACAGTATAAGTAAAGAGCAAAAATAATATCTTTTAACTACATTTCAAAATTTCAAACAAAATTAGCTCTACCTTTCCAAATTTTTTTTTTTCTAAATTCACAACTCACAATTGCTGTAGAACACAAAACTGACTATTGTACTGTTTTCAGACATTTCTCAGACAGCAATAAATGTTCAATAAACTCACAACTAAGGTAGAAAATTAATTACTCAAACTCAGAAAGCTAAACAAGAAACTTTACTCCAGCTGAAAACTAACTTCCAAAAAAAATTTCAATCAATCCCTAAGTAAACTATCACTATTCCCGCGCAACTTTACATATCTAACCAAATTAACTTTAAGAAACAAACATTTCAGATCTTTCTAAAAATAAATTTAAAAATAAAAATTTTAACTGAATTCAATTAGGCACAAATTCCATAAAATATATTAACACACCTCAAGAAGTTAAAAAAAAAATTACTATTTCTTGAACACAAAAGTACTGCTTCTGACATTAATTCAATTAATTAAAACTAGAAATCTACAAAGCAATTATACAAAGTGCAATTAGCAAAATCAACACATTAACACAAATGCAATTCTCATCAAAAACTTTAAACTAAAGGATAAAGGGATCAAACATCTAGGTGAGCGCAAAAATTTAATCATTTATAATCAAAAAAGGAATATTCACACACATAAAAACAAAATAGAATCAAATATAAAATAATACTCAAATAATATGCACAAAAATTATTCTGGTGGTCCGCCAGTCGCGAGGTCACGGCACCAATGTTACATAGAAAATTTTTGTTTTTAATACTTTTAAGGTACTGCCTACGTTCGGAGCACTTTTTTTTAAAACATAGAATTCTGATGAAATATATATCTATTTAGTCAAAATATGATATCAAATCATGAAAATAGGTAAATTTTTATGAATATTTTCATAAATTTTTTAAATATATGCAATTTTATGCATATTTTTGGGACAATTTAACACTTGCTTTAAATGTCGTATATTTTTTTTCCACAGCATATATTTCTATTTTATTTATACTGTATACTACTACAACACTCATCTGTGTTATGAACTAAAATGTTTATGATATTTCTAAAATTTACTAAAATATGTGTAATTACATGAAAAAACACAGTTTTTTGTAAAATATTTCTTATCGTTTTATATAGAAATACTTATAAAACAATCAAATTAATAAATATAACTTAGATTGTAGCTTAAAACCTAGTAAATAATATAGAAAACACTATAGTGAAATTTAACAGAGATACCTTTAGAACATTTTGAGTAATTACATTTCTTGTATGTAAAAACACTAGAAAAATTAGTTTTCCAGAAAACGCATTTAAAGATTTCACATGAACAGAAAATCTGTTCTGTTGTATTTACACATTTAAAATTCTCCACATTTGTACATCACACCCTCCATATCTTTTATACTTAAGTAATTTTGATTTCCTATTTGATTTAAATGTTTTTTTGGCTGTTTTCGAAATGAGTGATGAAAAACATTTCGAGTTCTTTATTCTTTCGTTATCAATTCCAAAGTAATTTTTAATCATTTCTTGTCCAATTGATATGCCTAAATGTTCAAACACAGGAAGTAATCCAAGATACCCTGAATTAAAAATTAAAACTGCTATATATGCACCCAGCAACATAGTCTTTATACCTAATCGCAATGTTGCCAGACTCAGTTAAAAAAAACCGCAATGTTGCCAGTCCCAGTTCAAAACATTAAGCCAATAATTATTGCCAGAAACAAAAAAAAGCAGTACCCAGAATTAAAATGAAATTTTTTGGCACAATTTACACACAAACAGGTAAAAAAAAACACGGATAACAACATTGTTTACCTTTAAGTTGAGCATTTTAAATGGCACTTCTGGTCTTTCTGCTTTCACTTCCAGTGCAGTTAATTGGATATATTTTCTCTTCTAATTATCACAAACGTAAAAATGATCCATTTTCGGAAACCTACAAAACTGACCTTTCAAATTGGGCAATTAACAAAAAATCGAATTTTTTCGTCGAAATCGTATTTTTAACGTAGGCAGATACCTTAACTTTAAACTTTGATTGTTGGTGCCGGTTAAATTAACAAAAAAAATCAAATATCAAATAATTCACATTCAAAATCTAATTCATAATATTCATATATCATTTCGACATTCTTATAAACATTCGTATAATAAATCTATCAATCAATCGTATAGTGGTATAGTACAATTTAACTTTAGGTTTGCGTTGTGAGTAACCTATGCCAAGGAAAAATCAATAATCCCAATTCAATTAATTACTCCATCTTTCTTAAAAGCCTCCCGGCTCAGACAAATGTAGGGACAATGACCGACCACAGTAAATTATACGCTACATAAATACACAAATGTAATTAAATCTTAAACACACATTTATTAAATTCTTGACTATTTTATATAATTAAATAATGGATAACTGATCAGAAATACATATTTTCTAAGCAAAATAACACATAATACTACACCCAATTTACAGCTTACATTAATTAAGATTAACATTATCAAATTCTACTGTATCATAAGTGTAACACGAGTATTTTCTTCGATTTCATCTTCTAACTTTATCACGGTAATTCATTTTAAGAACACTGATAATTTCTACATCGATTAATTAATTTAAGTAATTGCTCAAATTTCAACAAACATTAAAATGACGACTCTTGCTTGAGAATTAAGACAATTATTGAAGTAAAACAAATTAAAAAAAAACAAATCACTCACGGGGGGAAGTCCAAACCGCAACACTCACTTTACTCGGGAATACCTTTGTATACTGATTTAATAAGGTGATTTGACAGCTCCACAGATCGTCCAGCGTCCAAAGTTTACTCGAGCACCACATTATTCCTGCTGTCCTTTATTCACTAAATCATCGTTAATAGAGGCAGACAGTTCTTGCGAATTTTAAAGATGACTTGGTTGCAACACCACTGAAGCTGTCCTTACAATAAATAAATACCAGAGCATGGAATAATGAAAAAAATCGACGCAGCTGGCACAGGCAGAATAAACAGCAACCCACACCTTAGAAGGGTCCTACACGAGTCTCTTTCATTCTGGAAGCCCCGAAACTCACCATAAGCGTAGAACACCCTTGGAACAAAATCTAATTAGGAAGTCAAAGACGGTAAAAAACAGGAATACCGCAATCAGGATGTCAGGATCACCAAGAGAATCTGCCGTACAATTCTTGGGATAAGAGAAATCAAAATTCTTCTGCTGAGCTCTATGCCTTATGCCAACGCAAATTCTCGCCAGCTAAAAGCCGAGAGAAAAATCATATCCGCTGCCGGCTGTTCACGCGGCTCGCAAGAAGCAAGACCCGAAGGGTCAAGCCCCCACTTTTCTCCTCTTACATTTCTTGAAAATCAGAATCAGAATGATCTCTAGCCTGGTGCAAGCACCCAAGAAATCTCGGTTTCTCCGCCTCTGTGAGTTCATAGGCTTTCAAAAAAATCATAAAATTAAATCTTACCAATGACGGAATTTTATGTTATCTAAATTGAGAAAATGACACACCCATGACGAATCAAAGACCAGAAAATCTGACAATGAAATCCCAAAAACATCTGTACACATAAGGTGACAAAAAAAAGACCCCCCAACTAATAAGCGAAAGTAAGCTTTACGAGCATCCAGTTATCTAACTTAGTACACCTCCCACTGTCTTGAAGTAAGAAAACTGCAATCTTAACAAAGCGACAAGACGAACCATTTCCGTTTCACACGCATTAGCTAAAAAGGGCGACACACATAGCCTACTGCCACCATTGTTGGAAAAGGCCATAAACCAGATGGCTCCCTCAACCGTTTCCCGCCTTAGTTACAATTCCTACTCAAGAACAACAAGTTAAATAACACCTTAAGTGATTATGAATACGTTTTTCCAGATTAAAATACACATGAATACAAACATAAATATTAGAATAATAATGACTTGAAACACATATTAATAATTTAAATTCGCGACATAACATATTCCCCACGCACCAGGGGAAAAAACATTTGAGCATCAAAAATTCTTTTTTCAAAACAAAACAAAACAGCATTTTAAAATAGTACCAAGTTAAGTGCCATACACATAATCAACTCAAAACTAGTTGTCACGGAGAGCAGTGATAAAAAAATTAAAAATTTACTCACAAAGCATTACGTTTAACAAATTAAATTCAAAATCTAAGTGCAACTCATATAACCAATTAAATAGCAACCGGAGTGAAGTGTCATAAAATCCATCTGCAAAACCAGTTAATATAAGTACACAAACCAAAAAGAAACACAAGTGAGTGACAATTACACCTTAACAATTCAGTCAAACAACAGTGACCAAAAAAATTTCTAAAGAATTACACACTGAACTGAGCCAGAAGTTGAAACAAACGGAGAACACATCTAGGAACGGAAAAGAGAAACTTGACCAAAAAAATTAAGCCGAAAGAATCTAGTGTGCACCTAGAAGCAAAGGGAAAGAAAAAAAAATTAGACAATCTTACTGGAAACAAGGAAATTAAAAGTTCGGACCAGCCGAAAAAATTCCTTAAACGCAAACACTATTGAGTCAAGAACTCGAAACCGAAACTAAAAGAAATTCACACAAATGCAAACAACTCCCAGACCAAACCACTTGTAAAATACTGAGGAAAAACCTTTAACTATTCTTTCAAGAAAACAAAACTAACTCTTCAAAGAAAAATCAAATTCATAAGCAATTCAAGATCAAACACAACAAAAACAAAAACAAAAAAAAAAAAAAAAAAAATTAAATTCTGAAATTAGTCAAAATAAATTAAAACTGAACTGAAGCAGGTAACACACACAGAGAATTTCTACGTAAACAAGAAAGTGTCCAACAAAAGGGTTTGCCATAATTTTTAAAGAAAACAGTGCTGCACCAAGGTTTTCAAACGCCTAGATCCTGGAGAATAATTAAAGAAGATGAAGAGTATGCATTGCACTGTAGGTAGCAATCGTAAGCATGACATCTTCACATCAAAACTACAAAACTGCAGGCACAAAACTGCAGAAGCCAACAAGAGGGAAGTGTTTACACAGAAAAATCTCTACTCAAAATCCATAATCCCACAAAACTCAATTCTATACTTCACCTTAAACCACTTCAAAACAAAACTCCTTGAAATACACTAAGCCTCAAGAGCAATCACAAATTTTTCAGTATCCACACAGTATAACCAGAAACCAGAAAAAAAAAAAAAAAAAAAAAAAAAAAAAAAAAAAAAAAGGTTTTGAAAGAAAACCAAATTGAAAACAGAAACTCATTACAAAACTCAGTGGAGTTAATTACTCTTAAAATCTCAAAATCAAATCAAAATTCTTCTGAAATCTTCACAACACTAAACTTACCTAAGTAATTTCTAATTCCACAAAATCCAAGTTTAACTTCTCAAAACAAATTTCACTTCCACTAATATCAAAGTTTAAATTTCCAAAACACATTTCACATCCACTTCTGAAGTTACTACAACACTGCAACAATTTCAGCCAAAGAAAGAGAAAAAAAATTCAAAATCAAAGTAATAAAACTATTAAGGCTCAAAAATTGACAAAGACAAAAAAATTTAAATCACTGTTACAACAAATGTCACAGCACTCACTAGGAAACTCACTAGAATCTACATTAAAACAGTTGAAAAAAAAAGACAACAGTATAAGTAAAGAGCAAAAATAATATCTTTTAACTACATTTCAAAATTTCAAACAAAATTAGCTCTACCTTTCCAAATTTTTTTTTTCTAAATTCACAACTCACAATTGCTGTAGAACACAAAACTGACTATTGTACTGTTTTCAGACATTTCTCAGACAGCAATAAATGTTCAATAAACTCACAACTAAGGTAGAAAATTAATTACTCAAACTCAGAAAGCTAAACAAGAAACTTTACTCCAGCTGAAAACTAACTTCCAAAAAAAATTTCAATCAATCCCTAAGTAAACTATCACTATTCCCTCGCAACTTTACATATCTAACCAAATTAACTTTAAGAAACAAACATTTCAGATCTTTCTAAAAATAAATTTAAAAATAAAAATTTTAACTGAATTCAATTAGGCACAAATTCCATAAAATATATTAACACACCTCAAGAAGTTAAAAAAAAAATTACTATTTCTTGAACACAAAAGTACTGCTTCTGACATTAATTCAATTAATTAAAACTAGAAATCTACAAAGCAATTATACAAAGTGCAATTAGCAAAATCAACACATTAACACAAATGCAATTCTCATCAAAAACTTTAAACTAAAGGATAAAGGGATCAAATATCTAGGTGAGCGCAAAAATTTAATCATTTATAATCAAAAAAGGAATATTCACACACATAAAAACAAAATAGAATCAAATATAAAATAATACTCAAATAATATGCACAAAAATTATTCTGGTGGTCCGCCAGTCGCGAGGTCACGGCACCAATGTGACATAGAAAATTTTTGTTTTTAATACTTTTAAGGTACTGCCTACGTTCGGAGCACTTTTTTTTAAAACATAGAATTCTGATGAAATATATATCTATTTAGTCAAAATATGATATCAAATCATGAAAATAGGTAAATTTTTATGAATATTTTCATAAATTTTTTAAATATATGCAATTTTATGCATATTTTTGGGACAATTTAACACTTGCTTTAAATGTCGTATATTTTTTTTCCACAGCATATATTTCTATTTTATTTATACTGTATACTACTACAACACTCATCTGTGTTATGAACTAAAATGTTTATGATATTTCTAAAATTTACTAAAATATGTGTAATTACATGAAAAAACACAGTTTTTTGTAAAATATTTCTTATCGTTTTATATAGAAATACTTATAAAACAATCAAATTAATAAATATAACTTAGATTGTAGCTTAAAACCTAGTAAATAATATAGAAAACACTATAGTGAAATTTAACAGAGATACCTTTAGAACATTTTGAGTAATTACATTTCTTGTATGTAAAAACACTAGAAAAATTAGTTTTCCAGAAAACGCATTTAAAGATTTCACATGAACAGAAAATCTGTTCTGTTGTATTTACACACTTAAAATTCTCCACATTTGTACATCACACCCTCCATATCTTTTATACTTAAGTAATTTTGATTTCCTATTTGATTTAAATTTTTTTTTGGCTGTTTTCGAAATGAGTGATGAAAAACATTTCGAGTTCTTTATTCTTTCGTTATCAATTCCAAAGTAATTTTTAATCATTTCTTGTCCAATTGATATGCCTAAATGTTCAAACACAGGAAGTAATCCAAGATACCCTGAATTAAAAATTAAAACTGCTATATATGCACCCAGCAACATAGTCTTTATACCTAATCGCAATGTTGCCAGACTCAGTTAAAAAAAACCGCAATGTTGCCAGTCCCAGTTCAAAACATTAAGCCAATAATTATTGCCAGAAACAAAAAAAAGCAGTACCCAGAATTAAAATGAAATTTTTTGGCACAATTTACACACAAACAGGTAAAAAAAAACACGGATAACAACATTGTTTACCTTTAAGTTGAGCATTTTAAATGGCACTTCTGGTCTTTCTGCTTTCACTTCCAGTGCAGTTAATTGGATATATTTTCTCTTCTAATTATCACAAACGTAAAAATGATCCATTTTCGGAATCCTACAAAACTGACCTTTCAAATTGGGCAATTAACAAAAAATCGAATTTTTTCGTCGAAATCGTATTTTTAACGTAGGCAGATACCTTAACTTTAAACTTTGATTGTTGGTGCCGGTTAAATTAACAAAAAAAATCAAATATCAAATAATTCACATTCAAAATCTAATTCATAATATTCATATATCATTTCGACATTCTTATAAACATTCGTATAGTAAATCTATCAATCAATCGTATAGTGGTATAGTACAATTTAACTTTAGGTTTGCGTTGTGAGTAACCTATGCGAAGGAAAAATCAATAATCCCAATTCAATTAATTACTCCATCTTTCTTAAAAGCCTCCCGGCTCAGACAAATGTAGGGACAATGACCGACCACAGTAAATTATACGCTACATAAATACACAAATGTAATTAAATCTTAAACACACATTTATTAAATTCTTGACTATTTTATATAATTAAATAATGGATAACTGATCAGAAATACATATTTTCTAAGCAAAATAACACATAATACTACACCCAATTTACAGCTTACATTAATTAAGATTAACATTATCAAATTCTACTGTATCATAAGTGTAACACGAGTATTTTCTTCGATTTCATCTTCTAACTTTATCACGGTAATTCATTTTAAGAACACTGATAATTTCTACATCGATTAATTAATTTAAGTAATTGCTCAAATTTCAACAAACATTAAAATGACGACTCTTGCTTGAGAATTAAGACAATTATTGAAGTAAAACAAATTAAAAAAAAACAAATCACTCACGGGGGGAAGTCCAAACCGCAACACTCACTTTACTCGGGAATACCTTTGTATACTGATTTAATAAGGTGATTTGACAGCTCCACAGATCGTCCAGCGTCCAAAGTTTACTCGAGCACCACATTATTCCTGCTGTCCTTTATTCACTAAATCATCGTTAATAGAGGCAGACAGTTCTTGCGAATTTTAAAGATGACTTGGTTGCAACACCACTGAAGCTGTCCTTACAATAAATAAATACCAGAGCATGGAATAATGAAAAAAATCGACGCAGCTGGCACAGGCAGAATAAACAGCAACCCACACCTTAGAAGGGTCCTACACGAGTCTCTTTCATTCTGGAAGCCCCGAAACTCACCATAAGCGTAGAACACCCTTGGAACAAAATCTAATTAGGAAGTCAAAGACGGTAAAAAACAGGAATACCGCAATCAGAATGTCAGGATCACCAAGAGAATCTGCCGTACAATTCTTGGGATAAGAGAAATCAAAATTCTTCTGCTGAGCTCTATGCCTTATGCCAACGCAAATTCTCGCCAGCTAAAAGCCGAGAGAAAAATCATATCCGCTGCCGGCTGTTCACGCGGCTCGCAAGAAGCAAGACCCGAAGGGTCAAGCCCCCACTTTTCTCCTCTTACATTTCTTGAAAATCAGAATCAGAATGATCTCTAGCCTGGTGCAAGCACCCAAGAAATCTCGGTTTCTCCGCCTCTGTGAGTTCATAGGCTTTCAAAAAAATCATAAAATTAAATCTTACCAATGACGGAATTTTATGTTATCTAAATTGAGAAAATGACACACCCATGACGAATCAAAGACCAGAAAATCTGACAATGAAATCCCAAAAACATCTGTACACATAAGGTGACAAAAAAAAGACCCCCCAACTAATAAGCGAAAGTAAGCTTTACGAGCATCCAGTTATCTAACTTAGTACACCTCCCACTGTCTTGAAGTAAGAAAACTGCAATCTTAACAAAGCGACAAGACGAACCATTTCCGTTTCACACGCATTAGCTAAAAAGGGCGACACACATAGCCTACTGCCACCATTGTTGGAAAAGGCCATAAACCAGATGGCTCCCTCAACCGTTTCCCGCCTTAGTTACAATTCCTACTCAAGAACAACAAGTTAAATAACACCTTAAGTGATTATGAATACGTTTTTCCAGATTAAAATACACATGAATACAAACATAAATATTAGAATAATAATGACTTGAAACACATATTAATAATTTAAATTCGCGACATAACATATTCCCCACGCACCAGGGGAAAAAACATTTGAGCATCAAAAATTCTTTTTTCAAAACAAAACAAAACAGCATTTTAAAATAGTACCAAGTTAAGTGCCATACACATAATCAACTCAAAACTAGTTGTCACGGAGAGCAGTGATAAAAAAATTAAAAATTTACTCACAAAGCATTACGTTTAACAAATTAAATTCAAAATCTAAGTGCAACTCATATAACCAATTAAATAGCAACCGGAGTGAAGTGTCATAAAATCCATCTGCAAAACCAGTTAATATAAGTACACAAACCAAAAAGAAACACAAGTGAGTGACAATTACACCTTAACAATTCAGTCAAACAACAGTGACCAAAAAAATTTCTAAAGAATTACACACTGAACTGAGCCAGAAGTTGAAACAAACGGAGAACACATCTAGGAACGGAAAAGAGAAACTTGACCAAAAAAATTAAGCCGAAAGAATCTAGTGTGCACCTAGAAGCAAAGGGAAAGAAAAAAAAATTAGACAATCTTACTGGAAACAAGGAAATTAAAAGTTCGGACCAGCCGAAAAAATTCCTTAAACGCAAACACTATTGAGTCAAGAACTCGAAACCGAAACTAAAAGAAATTCACACAAATGCAAACAACTCCCAGACCAAACCACTTGTAAAATACTGAGGAAAAACCTTTAACTATTCTTTCAAGAAAACAAAACTAACTCTTCAAAGAAAAATCAAATTCATAAGCAATTCAAGATCAAACACAACAAAAACAAAAACAAAAACAAAAAAAAAAAACAAAAAAAAAAAAAAAAAAAATTAAATTCTGAAATTAGTCAAAATAAATTAAAACTGAACTGAAGCAGGTAACACACACAGAGAATTTCTACGTAAACAAGAAAGTGTCCAACAAAAGGGTTTGCCATAATTTTTAAAGAAAACAGTGCTGCACCAAGGTTTTCAAACGCCTAGATCCTGGAGAATAATTAAAGAAGATGAAGAGTATGCATTGCACTGTAGGTAGCAATCGTAAGCATGACATCTTCACATCAAAACTACAAAACTGCAGGCACAAAACTGCAGAAGCCAACAAGAGGGAAGTGTTTACACAGAAAAATCTCTACTCAAAATCCATAATCCCACAAAACTCAATTCTATACTTCACCTTAAACCACTTCAAAACAAAACTCCTTGAAATACACTAAGCCTCAAGAGCAATCACAAATTTTTCAGTATCCACACAGTATAACCAGAAACCAGAAAAAAAAAAAAAAAAAAAAAAAAAAAAAAAAAAAAAAAAGGTTTTGAAAGAAAACCAAATTGAAAACAGAAACTCATTACAAAACTCAGTGGAGTTAATTACTCTTAAAATCTCAAAATCAAATCAAAATTCTTCTGAAATCTTCACAACACTAAACTTACCTAAGTAATTTCTAATTCCACAAAATCCAAGTTTAACTTCTCAAAACAAATTTCACTTCCACTAATATCAAAGTTTAAATTTCCAAAACACATTTCACATCCACTTCTGAAGTTACTACAACACTGCAACAATTTCAGCCAAAGAAAGAGAAAAAAAATTCAAAATCAAAGTAATAAAACTATTAAGGCTCAAAAATTGACAAAGACAAAAAAATTTAAATCACTGTTACAACAAATGTCACAGCACTCACTAGGAAACTCACTAGAATCTACATTAAAACAGTTGAAAAAAAAAGACAACAGTATAAGTAAAGAGCAAAAATAATATCTTTTAACTACATTTCAAAATTTCAAACAAAATTAGCTCTACCTTTCCAAATTTTTTTTTTCTAAATTCACAACTCACAATTGCTGTAGAACACAAAACTGACTATTGTACTGTTTTCAGACATTTCTCAGACAGCAATAAATGTTCAATAAACTCACAACTAAGGTAGAAAATTAATTACTCAAACTCAGAAAGCTAAACAAGAAACTTTACTCCAGCTGAAAACTAACTTCCAAAAAAAATTTCAATCAATCCCTAAGTAAACTATCACTATTCCCTCGCAACTTTACATATCTAACCAAATTAACTTTAAGAAACAAACATTTCAGATCTTTCTAAAAATAAATTTAAAAATAAAAATTTTAACTGAATTCAATTAGGCACAAATTCCATAAAATATATTAACACACCTCAAGAAGTTAAAAAAAAAATTACTATTTCTTGAACACAAAAGTACTGCTTCTGACATTAATTCAATTAATTAAAACTAGAAATCTACAAAGCAATTATACAAAGTGCAATTAGCAAAATCAACACATTAACACAAATGCAATTCTCATCAAAAACTTTAAACTAAAGGATAAAGGGATCAAATATCTAGGTGAGCGCAAAAATTTAATCATTTATAATCAAAAAAGGAATATTCACACACATAAAAACAAAATAGAATCAAATATAAATTAATACTCAAATAATATGCACAAAAATTATTCTGGTGGTCCGCCAGTCGCGAGGTCACGGCACCAATGTGACATAGAAAATTTTTGTTTTTAATACTTTTAAGGTACTGCCTACGTTCGGAGCACTTTTTTTTAAAACATAGAATTCTGATGAAATATATATCTATTTAGTCAAAATATGATATCAAATCATGAAAATAGGTAAATTTTTATGAATATTTTCATAAATTTTTTAAATATATGCAATTTTATGCATATTTTTGGGACAATTTAACACTTGCTTTAAATGTCGTATATTTTTTTTCCACAGCATATATTTCTATTTTATTTATACTGTATACTACTACAACACTCATCTGTGTTATGAACTAAAATGTTTATGATATTTCTAAAATTTACTAAAATATGTGTAATTACATGAAAAAACACAGTTTTTTGTAAAATATTTCTTATCGTTTTATATAGAAATACTTATAAAACAATCAAATTAATAAATATAACTTAGATTGTAGCTTAAAACCTAGTAAATAATATAGAAAACACTATAGTGAAATTTAACAGAGATACCTTTAGAACATTTTGAGTAATTACATTTCTTGTATGTAAAAACACTAGAAAAATTAGTTTTCCAGAAAACGCATTTAAAGATTTCACATGAACAGAAAATCTGTTCTGTTGTATTTACACATTTAAAATTCTCCACATTTGTACATCACACCCTCCACATCTTTTATACTTAAGTAATTTTGATTTCCTATTTGATTTAAATTTTTTTTTGGCTGTTTTCGAAATGAGTGATGAAAAACATTTCGAGTTCTTTATTCTTTCGTTATCAATTCCAAAGTAATTTTTAATCATTTCTTGTCCAATTGATATGCCTAAATGTTCAAACACAGGAAGTAATCCAAGATACCCTGAATTAAAAATTAAAACTGCTATATATGCACCCAGCAACATAGTCTTTATACCTAATCGCAATGTTGCCAGACCCAGTTAAAAAAAACCGCAATGTTGCCAGTCCCAGTTCAAAACATTAAGCTAATAATTATTGCCAGAAACAAAAAAAAGCAGTACCCAGAATTAAAATGAAATTTTTTAGCACAATTTACACACAAACAGGTAAAAAAAAACACGGATAACAACATTGTTTACCTTTAAGTTGAGCATTTTAAATGGCACTTCTGGTCTTTCTGATTTCACTTCCAGTGCAGTTAATTGGATATATTTTCTCTTCTAATTATCACAAACGTAAAAATGATCCATTTTCGGAATCCTACAAAACTGACCTTTCAAATTGGGCAATTAACAAAAAATCGAATTTTTTCGTCGAAATCGTATTTTTAACGTAGGCAGATACCTTAACTTTAAACTTTGATTGTTGGTGCCGGTTAAATTAACAAAAAAAATCAAATATCAAATAATTCACATTCAAAATCTAATTCATAATATTCATATATCATTTCGACATTCTTATAAACATTCGTATAGTAAATCTATCAATCAATCGTATAGTGGTATAGTACAATTTAACTTTAGGTTTGCGTTGTGAGTAACCTATGCCAAGGAAAAATCAATAATCCCAATTCAATTAATTACTCCATCTTTCTTAAAAGCCTCCCGGCTCAGACAAATGTAGGGACAATGACCGACCACAGTAAATTATACGCTACATAAATACACAAATGCAATTAAATCTTAAACACACATTTATTAAATTCTTGACTATTTTATATAATTAAATAATGGATAACTGATCAGAAATACATATTTTCTAAGCAAAATAACAGATAATACTACACCCAATTTACAACTTACATTAATTAAGATTAACATTATCAAATTCTACTGTATCATAAGTGTAACACTAGTATTTTCTTCCATTTCATCTTCTAAATTTATCACGGTAATTCATTTTAAGAACACTGATAATTTCCACATCGATTAATTAATTTAAGTAATTGCTCAAATTTCAACAAACATTAAAATGACGACTCTTGCTTGAGTATTAAGACAATTATTGAAGTAAAACAAATTAAAAAAAAACAAATCACTGACGGGGGGAAGTCCAAACCGCAACACACAGTTTACTCGGGAATACCTTTGTATACTGATTTAATAAGGTGATTTGACAGCTCCACAGATCGTCCAGCGTCCAAAGTTTACTCGAGCACCACATTATTCCTGCTGTCCTTTATTCACTAAATCATCGTTAATAGAGGCAGACAGTTCTTGCGAATTTTAAAGATGACTTGGTTGCATTACCACTGAAGCTGTCCTTACAATAAATAAATACCAGAGCATGGAATAATGAAAAAAATCGACGCAGCTGGCACAGGCAGAATAAACAGCAACCCACACCTTAGAAGGGTCCTACACGAGTCTCTTTCATTCTGGAAGCCCCGAAACTCACCATAAGCGTAGAACACCCTTGGAACAAAATCTAATTAGGAAGTCAAAGACGGTAAAAAACAGGAATACCGCAATCAGGATGTCAGGATCACCAAGAGAATCTGCCGTACAATTCTTGGGATAAGAGAAATCAAAATTCTTCTGCTGAGCTCTATGCCTTATGCCAACGCAAATTCTCGCCAGCTAAAAGCCGAGAGAAAAATCATATCCGCTGCCGGCTGTTCACGCGGCTCGCAAGAAGCAAGACCCGAAGGGTCAAGCCCCCACTTTTCTCCTCTTACATTTCTTGAAAATCAGAATCAGAATGATCTCTAGCCTGGTGCAAGCACCCAAGAAATCTCGGTTTCTCCGCCTCTGTGAGTTCATAGGCTTTCAAAAAAATCATAAAATTAAATCTTACCAATGACGGAATTTTATGTTATCTAAATTGAGAAAATGACACACCCATGACGAATCAAAGACCAGAAAATCTGACAATGAAATCCCAAAAACATCTGTACACATAAGGTGACAAAAAAAAGACCCCCCAACTAATAAGCGAAAGTAAGCTTTACGAGCATCCAGTTATCTAACTTAGTACACCTCCCACTGTCTTGAAGTAAGAAAACTGCAATCTTAACAAAGCGACAAGACGAACCATTTCCGTTTCACACGCATTAGCTAAAAAGGGCGACACACATAGCCTACTGCCACCATTGTTGGAAAAGGCCATAAACCAGATGGCTCCCTCAACCGTTTCCCGCCTTAGTTACAATTCCTACTCAAGAACAACAAGTTAAATAACACCTTAAGTGATTATGAATACGTTTTTCCAGATTAAAATACACATGAATACAAACATAAATATTAGAATAATAATGACTTGAAACACATATTAATAATTTAAATTCGCGACATAACATATTCCCCACGCACCAGGGGAAAAAACATTTGAGCATCAAAAATTCTTTTTTCAAAACAAAACAAAACAGCATTTTAAAATAGTACCAAGTTAAGTGCCATACACATAATCAACTCAAAACTAGTTGTCACGGAGAGCAGTGATAAAAAAATTAAAAATTTACTCACAAAGCATTACGTTTAACAAATTAAATTCAAAATCTAAGTGCAACTCATATAACCAATTAAATAGCAACCGGAGTGAAGTGTCATAAAATCCATCTGCAAAACCAGTTAATATAAGTACACAAACCAAAAAGAAACACAAGTGAGTGACAATTACACCTTAACAATTCAGTCAAACAACAGTGACCAAAAAAATTTCTAAAGAATTACACACTGAACTGAGCCAGAAGTTGAAACAAACGGAGAACACATCTAGGAACGGAAAAGAGAAACTTGACCAAAAAAATTAAGCCGAAAGAATCTAGTGTGCACCTAGAAGCAAAGGGAAAGAAAAAAAAATTAGACAATCTTACTGGAAACAAGGAAATTAAAAGTTCGGACCAGCCGAAAAAATTCCTTAAACGCAAACACTATTGAGTCAAGAACTCAAAACCGAAACTAAAAGAAATTCACACAAATGCAAACAACTCCCAGACCAAACCACTTGTAAAATACTGAGGAAAAACCTTTAACTATTCTTTCAAGAAAACAAAACTAACTCTTCAAAGAAAAATCAAATTCATAAGCAATTCAAGATCAAACACAACAAAAACAAAAACAAAAACAAAAAAAAAAAAAAAAAAAACAAAAAAAAAAAAAAAAAAAAAAAAAAATTAAATTCTGAAATTAGTCAAAATAAATTAAAACTGAACTGAAGCAGGTAACACACACAGAGAATTTCTACGTAAACAAGAAAGTGTCCAACAAAAGGGTTTGCCATAATTTTTAAAGAAAACAGTGCTGCACCAAGGTTTTCAAACGCCTAGATCCTGGAGAATAATTAAAGAAGATGAAGAGTATGCATTGCACTGTAGGTAGCAATCGTAAGCATGACATCTTCACATCAAAACTACAAAACTGCAGGCACAAAACTGCAGAAGCCAACAAGAGGGGAAGTGTTTACACAGAAAAATCTCTACTCAAAATCCATAATCCCACAAAACTCAATTCTATACTTCACCTTAAACCACTTAAACAAAACTCCTTGAAATACACTAGCCTCAAGAGCAATCACAAGTTTTTCAGTAACCACACAGTATAACCAGAAACCAGAAAAGAAAAAGTTTTTGAAAGACAACCAAATTGAAAACAGAAACTCATTACAAAACTTAGTGGAGTTAATTACTCTTAAAATCTCAAAATCAAATCAAAATTCTTCTGAAATCTTCACAACACTAAACTTACCTAAGTAATTTCTAATTCCACAAAATCCAAGTTTAACTTCTCAAAACAAATTTCACTTCCACTAATATCAAAGTTTAAATTTCCAAAACACATTTCACATCCACTTCTGAAGTTACTACAACACTGCAACAATTTCAGCCAAAGAAAGAGAAAAAAAATTCAAAATCAAAGTAATAAAACTATTAAGGCTCAAAAATTGACAAAGACAAAAAAATTTAAATCACTGTTACAACAAATGTCACAGCACTCACTAGGAAACTCACTAGAATCTACATTAAAACAGTTGAAAAAAAAAGACAACAGTATAAGTAAAGAGCAAAAATAATATCTTTTAACTACATTTCAAAATTTCAAACAAAATTAGCTCTACCTTTCCAAATTTTTTTTTTCTAAATTCACAACTCACAATTGCTGTAGAACACAAAACTGACTATTGTACTGTTTTCAGACATTTCTCAGACAGCAATAAATGTTCAATAAACTCACAACTAAGGTAGAAAATTAATTACTCAAACTCAGAAAGCTAAACAAGAAACTTTACTCCAGCTGAAAACTAACTTCCAAAAAAAATTTCAATCAATCCCTAAGTAAACTATCACTATTCCCTCGCAACTTTACATATCTAACCAAATTAACTTTAAGAAACAAACATTTCAGATCTTTCTAAAAATAAATTTAAAATAAAAATTTTAACTGAATTCAATTAGGCACAAATTCCATAAAATATATTAACACACCTCAAGAAGTTAAAAAAAAAATTACTATTTCTTGAACACAAAAGTACTGCTTCTGACATTAATTCAATTAATTAAAACTAGAAATCTACAAAGCAATTATACAAAGTGCAATTAGCAAAATCAACACATTAACACAAATGCAATTCTCATCAAAAACTTTAAACTAAAGGATAAAGGGATCAAATATCTAGGTGAGCGCAAAAATTTAATCATTTATAATCAAAAAAGGAATATTCACACACATAAAAACAAAATAGAATCAAATATAAATTAATACTCAAATAATATGCACAAAAATTATTCTGGTGGTCCGCCAGTCGCGAGGTCACGGCACCAATGTGACATAGAAAATTTTTGTTTTTAATACTTTTAAGGTACTGCCTACGTTCGGAGCACTTTTTTTAAAACATAGAATTCTGATGAAATATATATCTATTTAGTCAAAATATGATATCAAATCATGAAAATAGGTAAATTTTTATGAATATTTTCATAAATTTTTTAAATATATGCAATTTTATGCATATTTTTGGGACAATTTAACACTTGCTTTAAATGTCGTATATTTTTTTTCCACAGCATATATTTCTATTTTATTTATACTGTATACTACTACAACACTCATCTGTGTTATGAACTAAAATGTTTATGATATTTCTAAAATTTACTAAAATATGTGTAATTACATGAAAAAACACAGTTTTTTGTAAAATATTTCTTATCGTTTTATATAGAAATACTTATAAAACAATCAAATTAATAAATATAACTTAGATTGTAGCTTAAAACCTAGTAAATAATATAGAAAACACTATAGTGAAATTTAACAGAGATACCTTTAGAACATTTTGAGTAATTACATTTCTTGTATGTAAAAACACTAGAAAAATTAGTTTTCCAGAAAACGCATTTAAAGATTTCACATGAACAGAAAATCTGTTCTGTTGTATTACACATTTAAAATTCTCCACATTTGTACATCACACCCTCCACATCTTTTATACTTAAGTAATTTTGATTTCCTATTTGATTTAAATTTTTTTTTGGCTGTTTTCGAAATGAGTGATGAAAAACATTTCGAGTTCTTTATTCTTTCGTTATCAATTCCAAAGTAATTTTTAATCATTTCTTGTCCAATTGATATGCCTAAATGTTCAAACACAGGAAGTAATCCAAGATACCCTGAATTAAAAATTAAAACTGCTATATATGCACCCAGCAACATAGTCCTTTATACCTAATCGCAATGTTGCCAGACCCAGTTAAAAAAAACCGCAATGTTGCCAGTCCCAGTTCAAAACATTAAGCTAATAATTATTGCCAGAAACAAAAAAAAAGCAGTACCCAGAATTAAAATGAAATTTTTTAGCACAATTTACACACAAACAGGTAAAAAAAAACACGGATAACAACATTGTTTACCTTTAAGTTGAGCATTTTAAATGGCACTTCTGGTCTTTCTGATTTCACTTCCAGTGCAGTTAATTGGATATATTTTCTCTTCTAATTATCACAAACGTAAAAATGATCCATTTTCGGAATCCTACAAAACTGACCTTTCAAATTGGGCAATTAACAAAAAATCGAATTTTTTCGTCGAAATCGTATTTTTAACGTAGGCAGATACCTTAACTTTAAACTTTGATTGTTGGTGCCGGTTAAATTAACAAAAAAAATCAAATATCAAATAATTCACATTCAAAATCTAATTCATAATATTCATATATCATTTCGACATTCTTATAAACATTCGTATAGTAAATCTATCAATCAATCGTATAGTGGTATAGTACAATTTAACTTTAGGTTTGCGTTGTGAGTAACCTATGCCAAGGAAAAATCAATAATCCCAATTCAATTAATTACTCCATCTTTCTTAAAAGCCTCCCGGCTCAGACAAATGTAGGGACAATGACCGACCACAGTAAATTATACGCTACATAAATACACAAATGCAATTAAATCTTAAACACACATTTATTAAATTCTTGACTATTTTATATAATTAAATAATGGATAACTGATCAGAAATACATATTTTCTAAGCAAAATAACAGATAATACTACACCCAATTTACAACTTACATTAATTAAGATTAACATTATCAAATTCTACTGTATCATAAGTGTAACACTAGTATTTTCTTCCATTTCATCTTCTAAATTTATCACGGTAATTCATTTTAAGAACACTGATAATTTCCACATCGATTAATTAATTTAAGTAATTGCTCAAATTTCAACAAACATTAAAATGACGACTCTTGCTTGAGTATTAAGACAATTATTGAAGTAAAACAAATTAAAAAAAAACAAATCACTGACGGGGGGAAGTCCAAACCGCAACACACAGTTTACTCGGGAATACCTTTGTATACTGATTTAATAAGGTGATTTGACAGCTCCACAGATCGTCCAGCGTCCAAAGTTTACTCGAGCACCACATTATTCCTGCTGTCCTTTATTCACTAAATCATCGTTAATAGAGGCAGACAGTTCTTGCGAATTTTAAAGATGACTTGGTTGCATTACCACTGAAGCTGTCCTTACAATAAATAAATACCAGAGCATGGAATAATGAAAAAAATCGACGCAGCTGGCACAGGCAGAATAAACAGCAACCCACACCTTAGAAGGGTCCTACACGAGTCTCTTTCATTCTGGAAGCCCCGAAACTCACCATAAGCGTAGAACACCCTTGGAACAAAATCTAATTAGGAAGTCAAAGACGGTAAAAAACAGGAATACCGCAATCAGGATGTCAGGATCACCAAGAGAATCTGCCGTACAATTCTTGGGATAAGAGAAATCAAAATTCTTCTGCTGAGCTCTATGCCTTATGCCAACGCAAATTCTCGCCAGCTAAAAGCCGAGAGAAAAATCATATCCGCTGCCGGCTGTTCACGCGGCTCGCAAGAAGCAAGACCCGAAGGGTCAAGCCCCCACTTTTCTCCTCTTACATTTCTTGAAAATCAGAATCAGAATGATCTCTAGCCTGGTGCAAGCACCCAAGAAATCTCGGTTTCTCCGCCTCTGTGAGTTCATAAGCTTTCAAAAAAATCATAAAATTAAATCTTACCAATGACGGAATTTTATGTTATCTAAATTGAGAAAATGACACACCCATGACGAATCAAAGACCAGAAAATCTGACAATGAAATCCCAAAAACATCTGTACACATAAGGTGACAAAAAAAAGACCCCCCAACTAATAAGCGAAAGTAAGCTTTACGAGCATCCAGTTATCTAACTTAGTACACCTCCCACTGTCTTGAAGTAAGAAAACTGCAATCTTAACAAAGCGACAAGACGAACCATTTCCGTTTCACACGCATTAGCTAAAAAGGGCGACACACATAGCCTACTGCCACCATTGTTGGAAAAGGCCATAAACCAGATGGCTCCCTCAACCGTTTCCCGCCTTAGTTACAATTCCTACTCAAGAACAACAAGTTAAATAACACCTTAAGTGATTATGAATACGTTTTTCCAGATTAAAATACACATGAATACAAACATAAATATTAGAATAATAATGACTTGAAACACATATTAATAATTTAAATTCGCGACATAACATATTCCCCACGCACCAGGGGAAAAAACATTTGAGCATCAAAAATTCTTTTTTCAAAACAAAACAAAACAGCATTTTAAAATAGTACCAAGTTAAGTGCCATACACATAATCAACTCAAAACTAGTTGTCACGGAGAGCAGTGATAAAAAAATTAAAAATTTACTCACAAAGCATTACGTTTAACAAATTAAATTCAAAATCTAAGTGCAACTCATATAACCAATTAAATAGCAACCGGAGTGAAGTGTCATAAAATCCATCTGCAAAACCAGTTAATATAAGTACACAAACCAAAAAGAAACACAAGTGAGTGACAATTACACCTTAACAATTCAGTCAAACAACAGTGACCAAAAAAAATTTCTAAAGAATTACACACTGAACTGAGCAGAAGTTGAAACAAACGGAGAACACATCTAGGAACGGAAAAGAGAAACTTGACCAAAAAAATTAAGCCGAAAGAATCTAGTGTGCACCTAGAAGCAAAGGGAAAGAAAAAAAAATTAGACAATCTTACTGGAAACAAGGAAATTAAAAGTTCGGACCAGCCGAAAAAATTCCTTAAACGCAAACACTATTGAGTCAAGAACTCGAAACCGAAACTAAAAGAAATTCACACAAATGCAAACAACTCCCAGACCAAACCACTTGTAAAATACTGAGGAAAAACCTTTAACTATTCTTTCAAGAAAACAAAACTAACTCTTCAAAGAAAAATCAAATTCATAAGCAATTCAAGATCAAACACAACAAAAACAAAAACAAAAACAAAAAAAAAAAAAAAACAAAAAAAAAAAAAAAAAAAAAAAAATTAAATTCTGAAATTAGTCAAAATAAATTAAAACTGAACTGAAGCAGGTAACACACACAGAGAATTTCTACGTAAACAAGAAAGTGTCCAACAAAAGGGTTTGCCATAATTTTTAAAGAAAACAGTGCTGCACCAAGGTTTTCAAACGCCTAGATCCTGGAGAATAATTAAAGAAGATGAAGAGTATGCATTGCACTGTAGGTAGCAATCGTAAGCATGACATCTTCACATCAAAACTACAAAACTGCAGGCACAAAACTGCAGAAGCCAACAAGAGGGAAGTGTTTACACAGAAAAATCTCTACTCAAAATCCATAATCCCACAAAACTCAATTCTATACTTCACCTTAAACCACTTAAACAAAACTCCTTGAAATACACTAGCCTCAAGAGCAATCACAAGTTTTTCAGTAACCACACAGTATAACCAGAAACCAGAAAAGAAAAAGTTTTTGAAAGACAACCAAATTGAAAACAGAAACTCATTACAAAACTTAGTGGAGTTAATTACTCTTAAAATCTCAAAATCAAATCAAAATTCTTCTGAAATCTTCACAACACTAAACTTACCTAAGTAATTTCTAATTCCACAAAATCCAAGTTTAACTTCTCAAAACAAATTTCACTTCCACTAATATCAAAGTTTAAATTTCCAAAACACATTTCACATCCACTTCTGAAGTTACTACAACACTGCAACAATTTCAGCCAAAGAAAGAGAAAAAAAATTCAAAATCAAAGTAATAAAACTATTAAGGCTCAAAAATTGACAAAGACAAAAAAATTTAAATCACTGTTACAACAAATGTCACAGCACTCACTAGGAAACTCACTAGAATCTACATTAAAACAGTTGAAAAAAAAAGACAACAGTATAAGTAAAGAGCAAAAATAATATCTTTTAACTACATTTCAAAATTTCAAACAAAATTAGCTCTACCTTTCCAAATTTTTTTTTCTAAATTCACAACTCACAATTGCTGTAGAACACAAAACTGACTATTGTACTGTTTTCAGACATTTCTCAGACAGCAATAAATGTTCAATAAACTCACAACTAAGGTAGAAAATTAATTACTCAAACTCAGAAAGCTAAACAAGAAACTTTACTCCAGCTGAAAACTAACTTCCAAAAAAAATTTCAATCAATCCCTAAGTAAACTATCACTATTCCCGCGCAACTTTACATATCTAACCAAATTAACTTTAAGAAACAAACATTTCAGATCTTTCTAAAAATAAATTTAAAAATAAAAATTTTAACTGAATTCAATTAGGCACAAATTCCATAAAATATATTAACACTCAAGAAGTTAAAAAAAAAATTACTATTTCTTGAACACAAAAGTACTGCTTCTGACATTAATTCAATTAATTAAAACTAGAAATCTACAAAGCAATTATACAAAGTGCAATTAGCAAAATCAACACATTAACACAAATGCAATTCTCATCAAAAACTTTAAACTAAAGGATAAAGGGATCAAACATCTAGGTGAGCGCAAAAATTTAATCATTTATAATCAAAAAAGGAATATTCACACACATAAAAAACAAAATAGAATCAAATATAAAATAATACTCAAATAATATGCACAAAAATTATTCTGGTGGTCCGCCAGTCGCGAGGTCACGGCACCAATGTTACATAGAAAATTTTTGTTTTTAATACTTTTAAGGTACTGCCTACGTTCGGAGCACTTTTTTTTAAAACATAGAATTCTGATGAAATATATATCTATTTAGTCAAAATATGATATCAAATCATGAAAATAGGTAAATTTTTATGAATATTTTTCATAAATTTTTTAAATATATGCAATTTTATGCATATTTTTGGGACAATTTAACACTTGCTTTAAATGTCGTATATTTTTTTTCCACAGCATATATTTTCTATTTTATTTATACTGTATACTACTACAACACTCATCTGTGTTATGAACTAAAATGTTTATGATATTTCTAAAATTTACTAAAATATGTGTAATTACATGAAAAAACACAGTTTTTTGTAAAATATTTCTTATCGTTTTATATAGAAATACTTATAAAACAATCAAATTAATAAATATAACTTAGATTGTAGCTTAAAACCTAGTAAATAATATAGAAAACACTATAGTGAAATTTAACAGAGATACCTTTAGAACATTTTGAGTAATTACATTTCTTGTATGTAAAAACACTAGAAAAATTAGTTTTCCAGAAAACGCATTTAAAGATTTCACATGAACAGAAAATCTGTTCTGTTGTATTTACACATTTAAAATTCTCCACATTTGTACATCACACCCTCCATATCTTTTATACTTAAGTAATTTTGATTTCCTATTTGATTTAAATGTTTTTTTGGCTGTTTTCGAAATGAGTGATGAAAAACATTTCGAGTTCTTTATTCTTTCGTTATCAATTCCAAAGTAATTTTTAATCATTTCTTGTCCAATTGATATGCCTAAATGTTCAAACACAGGAAGTAATCCAAGATACCCTGAATTAAAAATTAAAACTGCTATATATGCACCCAGCAACATAGTCTTTATACCTAATCGCAATGTTGCCAGACTCAGTTAAAAAAAACCGCAATGTTGCCAGTCCCAGTTCAAAACATTAAGCCAATAATTATTGCCAGAAACAAAAAAAAGCAGTACCCAGAATTAAAATGAAATTTTTTGGCACAATTTACACACAAACAGGTAAAAAAAAACACGGATAACAACATTGTTTACCTTTAAGTTGAGCATTTTAAATGGCACTTCTGGTCTTTCTGCTTTCACTTCCAGTGCAGTTAATTGGATATATTTTCTCTTCTAATTATCACAAACGTAAAAATGATCCATTTTCGGAATCCTACAAAACTGACCTTTCAAATTGGGCAATTAACAAAAAATCGAATTTTTTCGTCGAAATCGTATTTTTAACGTAGGCAGATACCTTAACTTTAAACTTTGATTGTTGGTGCCGGTTAAATTAACAAAAAAAATCAAATATCAAATAATTCACATTCAAAATCTAATTCATAATATTCATATATCATTTCGACATTCTTATAAACATTCGTATAGTAAATCTATCAATCAATCGTATAGTGGTATAGTACAATTTAACTTTAGGTTTGCGTTGTGAGTAACCTATGCGAAGGAAAAATCAATAATCCCAATTCAATTAATTACTCCATCTTTCTTAAAAGCCTCCCGGCTCAGACAAATGTAGGGACAATGACCGACCACAGTAAATTATACGCTACATAAATACACAAATGTAATTAAATCTTAAACACACATTTATTAAATTCTTGACTATTTTATATAATTAAATAATGGATAACTGATCAGAAATACATATTTTCTAAGCAAAATAACACATAATACTACACCCAATTTACAGCTTACATTAATTAAGATTAACATTATCAAATTCTACTGTATCATAAGTGTAACACGAGTATTTTCTTCGATTTCATCTTCTAACTTTATCACGGTAATTCATTTTAAGAACACTGATAATTTCTACATCGATTAATTAATTTAAGTAATTGCTCAAATTTCAACAAACATTAAAATGACGACTCTTGCTTGAGAATTAAGACAATTATTGAAGTAAAACAAATTAAAAAAAAACAAATCACTCACGGGGGGAAGTCCAAACCGCAACACTCACTTTACTCGGGAATACCTTTGTATACTGATTTAATAAGGTGATTTGACAGCTCCACAGATCGTCCAGCGTCCAAAGTTTACTCGAGCACCACATTATTCCTGCTGTCCTTTATTCACTAAATCATCGTTAATAGAGGCAGACAGTTCTTGCGAATTTTAAAGATGACTTGGTTGCAACACCACTGAAGCTGTCCTTACAATAAATAAATACCAGAGCATGGAATAATGAAAAAAATCGACGCAGCTGGCACAGGCAGAATAAACAGCAACCCACACCTTAGAAGGGTCCTACACGAGTCTCTTTCATTCTGGAAGCCCCGAAACTCACCATAAGCGTAGAACACCCTTGGAACAAAATGTAATTAGGAAGTCAAAGACGGTAAAAAACAGGAATACCGCAATCAGGATGTCAGGATCACCAAGAGAATCTGCCGTACAATTCTTGGGATAAGAGAAATCAAAATTCTTCTGCTGAGCTCTATGCCTTATGCCAACGCAAATTCTCGCCAGCTAAAAGCCGAGAGAAAAATCATATCCGCTGCCGGCTGTTCACGCGGCTCGCAAGAAGCAAGACCCGAAGGGTCAAGCCCCCACTTTTCTCCTCTTACATTTCTTGAAAATCAGAATCAGAATGATCTCTAGCCTGGTGCAAGCACCCAAGAAATCTCGGTTTCTCCGCCTCTGTGAGTTCATAGGCTTTCAAAAAAATCATAACATTAAATCTTACCAATGACGGAATTTTATGTTATCTAAATTGAGAAAATGACACACCCATGACGAATCAAAGACCAGAAAATCTGACAATGAAATCCCAAAAACATCTGTACACATAAGGTGACAAAAAAAAGACCCCCCAACTAATAAGCGAAAGTAAGCTTTACGAGCATCCAGTTATCTAACTTAGTACACCTCCCACTGTCTTGAAGTAAGAAAACTGCAATCTTAACAAAGCGACAAGACGAACCATTTCCGTTTCACACGCATTAGCTAAAAAGGGCGACACACATAGCCTACTGCCACCATTGTTGGAAAAGGCCATAAACCAGATGGCTCCCTCAACCGTTTCCCGCCTTAGTTACAATTCCTACTCAAGAACAACAAGTTAAATAACACCTTAAGTGATTATGAATACGTTTTTCCAGATTAAAATACACATGAATACAAACAAAAATATTAGAATAATAATGACTTGAAACACATATTAATAATTTAAATTCGCGACATAACATATTCCCCACGCACCAGGGGAAAAAACATTTGAGCATCAAAAATTCTTTTTTCAAAACAAAACAAAACAGCATTTTAAAATAGTACCAAGTTAAGTGCCATACACATAATCAACTCAAAACTAGTTGTCACGGAGAGCAGTGATAAAAAAATTAAAAATTTACTCACAAAGCATTACGTTTAACAAATTAAATTCAAAATCTAAGTGCAACTCATATAACCAATTAAATAGCAACCGGAGTGAAGTGTCATAAAATCCATCTGCAAAACCAGTTAATATAAGTACACAAACCAAAAAGAAACACAAGTGAGTGACAATTACACCTTAACAATTCAGTCAAACAACAGTGACCAAAAAAATTTCTAAAGAATTACACACTGAACTGAGCCAGAAGTTGAAACAAACGGAGAACACACCTAGGAACGGAAAAGAGAAACTTGACCAAAAAAATTAAGCCGAAAGAATCTAGTGTGCACCTAGAAGCAAAGGGAAAGAAAAAAAAATTAGACAATCTTACTGGAAACAAGGAAATTAAAAGTTCGGACCAGCCGAAAAAATTCCTTAAACGCAAACACTATTGAGTCAAGAACTCGAAACCGAAACTAAAAGAAATTCACACAAATGCAAACAACTCCCAGACCAAACCACTTGTAAAATACTGAGGAAAAACCTTTAACTATTCTTTCAAGAAAACAAAACTAACTCTTCAAAGAAAAATCAAATTCATAAGCAATTCAAGATCAAACACAACAAAAACAAAAACAAAAACAAAAAAAAAAAAACAAAACAAAAAAAAAAAAAATTAAATTCTGAAATTAGTCAAAATAAATTAAAACTGAACTGAAGCAGGTAACACACACAGAGAATTTCTACGTAAACAAGAAAGTGTCCAACAAAAGGGTTTGCCATAATTTTTAAAGAAAACAGTGCTGCACCAAGGTTTTCAAACGCCTAGATCCTGGAGAATAATTAAAGAAGATGAAGAGTATGCATTGCACTGTAGGTAGCAATCGTAAGCATGACATCTTCACATCAAAACTACAAAACTGCAGGCACAAAACTGCAGAAGCCAACAAGAGGGAAGTGTTTACACAGAAAAATCTCTACTCAAAATCCATAATCCCACAAAACTCAATTCTATACTTCACCTTAAACCACTTCAAAACAAAACTCCTTGAAATACACTAAGCCTCAAGAGCAATCACAAATTTTTCAGTATCCACACAGTATAACCAGAAACCAGAAAAAAAAAAAAAAAAAAAAAAAAAAAAAGGTTTTGAAAGAAAACCAAATTGAAAACAGAAACTCATTACAAAACTCAGTGGAGTTAATTACTCTTAAAATCTCAAAATCAAATCAAAATTCTTCTGAAATCTTCACAACACTAAACTTACCTAAGTAATTTCTAATTCCACAAAATCCAAGTTTAACTTCTCAAAACAAATTTCACTTCCACTAATATCAAAGTTTAAATTTCCAAAACACATTTCACATCCACTTCTGAAGTTACTACAACACTGCAACAATTTCAGCCAAAGAAAGAGAAAAAAAATTCAAAATCAAAGTAATAAAACTATTAAGGCTCAAAAATTGACAAAGACAAAAAAATTTAAATCACTGTTACAACAAATGTCACAGCACTCACTAGGAAACTCACTAGAATCTACATTAAAACAGTTGAAAAAAAAAGACAACAGTATAAGTAAAGAGCAAAAATAATATCTTTTAACTACATTTCAAAATTTCAAACAAAATTAGCTCTACCTTTCCAAATTTTTTTTTTCTAAATTCACAACTCACAATTGCTGTAGAACACAAAACTGACTATTGTACTGTTTTCAGACATTTCTCAGACAGCAATAAATGTTCAATAAACTCACAACTAAGGTAGAAAATTAATTACTCAAACTCAGAAAGCTAAACAAGAAACTTTACTCCAGCTGAAAACTAACTTCCAAAAAAAATTTCAATCAATCCCTAAGTAAACTATCACTATTCCCTCGCAACTTTACATATCTAACCAAATTAACTTTAAGAAACAAACATTTCAGATCTTTCTAAAAATAAATTTAAAAATAAAAATTTTAACTGAATTCAATTAGGCACAAATTCCATAAAATATATTAACACACCTCAAGAAGTTAAAAAAAAAATTACTATTTCTTGAACACAAAAGTACTGCTTCTGACATTAATTCAATTAATTAAAACTAGAAATCTACAAAGCAATTATACAAAGTGCAATTAGCAAAATCAACACATTAACACAAATGCAATTCTCATCAAAAACTTTAAACTAAAGGATAAAGGGATCAAATATCTAGGTGAGCGCAAAAATTTAATCATTTATAATCAAAAAAGGAATATTCACACACATAAAAACAAAATAGAATCAAATATAAATTAATACTCAAATAATATGCACAAAAATTATTCTGGTGGTCCGCCAGTCGCGAGGTCACGGCACCAATGTGACATAGAAAATTTTTGTTTTTAATACTTTTAAGGTACTGCCTACGTTCGGAGCACTTTTTTTTAAAACATAGAATTCTGATGAAATATATATCTATTTAGTCAAAATATGATATCAAATCATGAAAATAGGTAAATTTTTATGAATATTTTCATAAATTTTTTAAATATATGCAATTTTATGCATATTTTTGGGACAATTTAACACTTGCTTTAAATGTCGTATATTTTTTTTCCACAGCATATATTTCTATTTTATTTATACTGTATACTACTACAACACTCATCTGTGTTATGAACTAAAATGTTTATGATATTTCTAAAATTTACTAAAATATGTGTAATTACATGAAAAAACACAGTTTTTTGTAAAATATTTCTTATCGTTTTATATAGAAATACTTATAAAACAATCAAATTAATAAATATAACTTAGATTGTAGCTTAAAACCTAGTAAATAATATAGAAAACACTATAGTGAAATTTAACAGAGATACCTTTAGAACATTTTGAGTAATTACATTTCTTGTATGTAAAAACACTAGAAAAATTAGTTTTCCAGAAAACGCATTTAAAGATTTCACATGAACAGAAAATCTGTTCTGTTGTATTTACACATTTAAAATTCTCCACATTTGTACATCACACCCTCCACATCTTTTATACTTAAGTAATTTTGATTTCCTATTTGATTTAAATTTTTTTTTGGCTGTTTTCGAAATGAGTGATGAAAAACATTTCGAGTTCTTTATTCTTTCGTTATCAATTCCAAAGTAATTTTTAATCATTTCTTGTCCAATTGATATGCCTAAATGTTCAAACACAGGAAGTAATCCAAGATACCCTGAATTAAAAATTAAAACTGCTATATATGCACCCAGCAACATAGTCTTTATACCTAATCGCAATGTTGCCAGACCCAGTTAAAAAAAACCGCAATGTTGCCAGTCCCAGTTCAAAACATTAAGCTAATAATTATTGCCAGAAACAAAAAAAAGCAGTACCCAGAATTAAAATGAAATTTTTTAGCACAATTTACACACAAACAGGTAAAAAAAAACACGGATAACAACATTGTTTACCTTTAAGTTGAGCATTTTAAATGGCACTTCTGGTCTTTCTGATTTCACTTCCAGTGCAGTTAATTGGATATATTTTCTCTTCTAATTATCACAAACGTAAAAATGATCCATTTTCGGAATCCTACAAAACTGACCTTTCAAATTGGGCAATTAACAAAAAATCGAATTTTTTCGTCGAAATCGTATTTTTAACGTAGGCAGATACCTTAACTTTAAACTTTGATTGTTGGTGCCGGTTAAATTAACAAAAAAAATCAAATATCAAATAATTCACATTCAAAATCTAATTCATAATATTCATATATCATTTCGACATTCTTATAAACATTCGTATAGTAAATCTATCAATCAATCGTATAGTGGTATAGTACAATTTAACTTTAGGTTTGCGTTGTGAGTAACCTATGCCAAGGAAAAATCAATAATCCCAATTCAATTAATTACTCCATCTTTCTTAAAAGCCTCCCGGCTCAGACAAATGTAGGGACAATGACCGACCACAGTAAATTATACGCTACATAAATACACAAATGCAATTAAATCTTAAACACACATTTATTAAATTCTTGACTATTTTATATAATTAAATAATGGATAACTGATCAGAAATACATATTTTCTAAGCAAAATAACAGATAATACTACACCCAATTTACAACTTACATTAATTAAGATTAACATTATCAAATTCTACTGTATCATAAGTGTAACACTAGTATTTTCTTCCATTTCATCTTCTAACTTTATCACGGTAATTCATTTTAAGAACACTGATAATTTCCACATCGATTAATTAATTTAAGTAATTGCTCAAATTTCAACAAACATTAAAATGACGACTCTTGCTTGAGTATTAAGACAATTATTGAAGTAAAACAAATTAAAAAAAAACAAATCACTGACGGGGGGAAGTCCAAACCGCAACACACAGTTTACTCGGGAATACCTTTGTATACTGATTTAATAAGGTGATTTGACAGCTCCACAGATCGTCCAGCGTCCAAAGTTTACTCGAGCACCACATTATTCCTGCTGTCCTTTATTCACTAAATCATCGTTAATAGAGGCAGACAGTTCTTGCGAATTTTAAAGATGACTTGGTTGCATTACCACTGAAGCTGTCCTTACAATAAATAAATACCAGAGCATGGAATAATGAAAAAAATCGACGCAGCTGGCACAGGCAGAATAAACAGCAACCCACACCTTAGAAGGGTCCTACACGAGTCTCTTTCATTCTGGAAGCCCCGAAACTCACCATAAGCGTAGAACACCCTTGGAACAAAATCTAATTAGGAAGTCAAAGACGGTAAAAAACAGGAATACCGCAATCAGGATGTCAGGATCACCAAGAGAATCTGCCGTACAATTCTTGGGATAAGAGAAATCAAAATTCTTCTGCTGAGCTCTATGCCTTATGCCAACGCAAATTCTCGCCAGCTAAAAGCCGAGAGAAAAATCATATCCGCTGCCGGCTGTTCACGCGGCTCGCAAGAAGCAAGACCCGAAGGGTCAAGCCCCCACTTTTCTCCTCTTACATTTCTTGAAAATCAGAATCAGAATGATCTCTAGCCTGGTGCAAGCACCCAAGAAATCTCGGTTTCTCCGCCTCTGTGAGTTCATAGGCTTTCAAAAAAATCATAAAATTAAATCTTACCAATGACGGAATTTTATGTTATCTAAATTGAGAAAATGACACACCCATGACGAATCAAAGACCAGAAAATCTGACAATGAAATCCCAAAAACATCTGTACACATAAGGTGACAAAAAAAAGACCCCCCAACTAATAAGCGAAAGTAAGCTTTACGAGCATCCAGTTATCTAACTTAGTACACCTCCCACTGTCTTGAAGTAAGAAAACTGCAATCTTAACAAAGCGACAAGACGAACCATTTCCGTTTCACACGCATTAGCTAAAAAGGGCGACACACATAGCCTACTGCCACCATTGTTGGAAAAGGCCATAAACCAGATGGCTCCCTCAACCGTTTCCCGCCTTAGTTACAATTCCTACTCAAGAACAACAAGTTAAATAACACCTTAAGTGATTATGAATACGTTTTTCCAGATTAAAATACACATGAATACAAACATAAATATTAGAATAATAATGACTTGAAACACATATTAATAATTTAAATTCGCGACATAACATATTCCCCACGCACCAGGGGGAAAAAACATTTGAGCATCAAAAATTCTTTTTTCAAAACAAAACAAAACAGCATTTTAAAATAGTACCAAGTTAAGTGCCATACACATAATCAACTCAAAACTAGTTGTCACGGAGAGCAGTGATAAAAAAATTAAAAATTTACTCACAAAGCATTACGTTTAACAAATTAAATTCAAAATCTAAGTGCAACTCATATAACCAATTAAATAGCAACCGGAGTGAAGTGTCATAAAATCCATCTGCAAAACCAGTTAATATAAGTACACAAACCAAAAAGAAACACAAGTGAGTGACAATTACACCTTAACAATTCAGTCAAACAACAGTGACCAAAAAAATTTCTAAAGAATTACACACTGAACTGAGCCAGAAGTTGAAACAAACGGAGAACACATCTAGGAACGGAAAAGAGAAACTTGACCAAAAAAATTAAGCCGAAAGAATCTAGTGTGCACCTAGAAGCAAAGGGAAAGAAAAAAAAATTAGACAATCTTACTGGAAACAAGGAAATTAAAAGTTCGGACCAGCCGAAAAAATTCCTTAAACGCAAACACTATTGAGTCAAGAACTCGAAACCGAAACTAAAAGAAATTCACACAAATGCAAACAACTCCCAGACCAAACCACTTGTAAAATACTGAGGAAAAACCTTTAACTATTCTTTCAAGAAAACAAAACTAACTCTTCAAAGAAAAATCAAATTCATAAGCAATTCAAGATCAAACACAACAAAAACAAAAACAAAAAACAAAAAAAAAAAAAAAAAAAAAAAAAAAATTAAATTCTGAAATTAGTCAAAATAAATTAAAACTGAACTGAAGCAGGTAACACACACAGAGAATTTCTACGTAAACAAGAAAGTGTCCAACAAAAGGGTTTGCCATAATTTTTAAAGAAAACAGTGCTGCACCAAGGTTTTCAAACGCCTAGATCCTGGAGAATAATTAAAGAAGATGAAGAGTATGCATTGCACTGTAGGTAGCAATCGTAAGCATGACATCTTCACATCAAAACTACAAAACTGCAGGCACAAAACTGCAGAAGCCAACAAGAGGGAAGTGTTTACACAGAAAAATCTCTACTCAAAATCCATAATCCCACAAAACTCAATTCTATACTTCACCTTAAACCACTTAAACAAAACTCCTTGAAATACACTAGCCTCAAGAGCAATCACAAGTTTTTCAGTAACCACACAGTATAACCAGAAACCAGAAAAGAAAAAGTTTTTGAAAGACAACCAAATTGAAAACAGAAACTCATTACAAAACTTAGTGGAGTTAATTACTCTTAAAATCTCAAAATCAAATCAAAATTCTTCTGAAATCTTCACAACACTAAACTTACCTAAGTAATTTCTAATTCCACAAAATCCAAGTTTAACTTCTCAAAACAAATTTCACTTCCACTAATATCAAAGTTTAAATTTCCAAAACACATTTCACATCCACTTCTGAAGTTACTACAACACTGCAACAATTTCAGCCAAAGAAAGAGAAAAAAAATTCAAAATCAAAGTAATAAAACTATTAAGGCTCAAAAATTGACAAAGACAAAAAAATTTAAATCACTGTTACAACAAATGTCACAGCACTCACTAGGAAACTCACTAGAATCTACATTAAAACAGTTGAAAAAAAAAGACAACAGTATAAGTAAAGAGCAAAAATAATATCTTTTAACTACATTTCAAAATTTCAAACAAAATTAGCTCTACCTTTCCAAATTTTTTTTTTCTAAATTCACAACTCACAATTGCTGTAGAACACAAAACTGACTATTGTACTGTTTTCAGACATTTCTCAGACAGCAATAAATGTTCAATAAACTCACAACTAAGGTAGAAAATTAATTACTCAAACTCAGAAAGCTAAACAAGAAACTTTACTCCAGCTGAAAACTAACTTCCAAAAAAAATTTCAATCAATCCCTAAGTAAACTATCACTATTCCCGCGCAACTTTACATATCTAACCAAATTAACTTTAAGAAACAAACATTTCAGATCTTTCTAAAAATAAATTTAAAAATAAAAATTTTAACTGAATTCAATTAGGCACAAATTCCATAAAATATATTAACACACCTCAAGAAGTTAAAAAAAAAATTACTATTTCTTGAACACAAAAGTACTGCTTCTGACATTAATTCAATTAATTAAAACTAGAAATCTACAAAGCAATTATACAAAGTGCAATTAGCAAAATCAACACATTAACACAAATGCAATTCTCATCAAAAACTTTAAACTAAAGGATAAAGGGATCAAACATCTAGGTGAGCGCAAAAATTTAATCATTTATAATCAAAAAAGGAATATTCACACACATAAAAACAAAATAGAATCAAATATAAAATAATACTCAAATAATATGCACAAAAATTATTCTGGTGGTCCGCCAGTCGCGAGGTCACGGCACCAATGTTACATAGAAAATTTTTGTTTTTAATACTTTTAAGGTACTGCCTACGTTCGGAGCACTTTTTTTTAAAACATAGAATTCTGATGAAATATATATCTATTTAGTCAAAATATGATATCAAATCATGAAAATAGGTAAATTTTTATGAATATTTTCATAAATTTTTTAAATATATGCAATTTTATGCATATTTTTGGGACAATTTAACACTTGCTTTAAATGTCGTATATTTTTTTTCCACAGCATATATTTCTATTTTATTTATACTGTATACTACTACAACACTCATCTGTGTTATGAACTAAAATGTTTATGATATTTCTAAAATTTACTAAAATATGTGTAATTACATGAAAAAACACAGTTTTTTGTAAAATATTTCTTATCGTTTTATATAGAAATACTTATAAAACAATCAAATTAATAAATATAACTTAGATTGTAGCTTAAAACCTAGTAAATAATATAGAAAACACTATAGTGAAATTTAACAGAGATACCTTTAGAACATTTTGAGTAATTACATTTCTTGTATGTAAAAACACTAGAAAAATTAGTTTTCCAGAAAACGCATTTAAAGATTTCACATGAACAGAAAATCTGTTCTGTTGTATTTACACATTTAAAATTCTCCACATTTGTACATCACACCCTCCATATCTTTTATACTTAAGTAATTTTGATTTCCTATTTGATTTAAATGTTTTTTTGGCTGTTTTCGAAATGAGTGATGAAAAACATTTCGAGTTCTTTATTCTTTCGTTATCAATTCCAAAGTAATTTTTAATCATTTCTTGTCCAATTGATATGCCTAAATGTTCAAACACAGGAAGTAATCCAAGATACCCTGAATTAAAAATTAAAACTGCTATATATGCACCCAGCAACATAGTCTTTATACCTAATCGCAATGTTGCCAGACTCAGTTAAAAAAAACCGCAATGTTGCCAGTCCAAGTTCAAAACATTAAGCCAATAATTATTGCCAGAAACAAAAAAAAGCAGTACCCAGAATTAAAATGAAATTTTTTGGCACAATTTACACACAAACAGGTAAAAAAAAACACGGATAACAACATTGTTTACCTTTAAGTTGAGCATTTTAAATGGCACTTCTGGTCTTTCTGCTTTCACTTCCAGTGCAGTTAATTGGATATATTTTCTCTTCTAATTATCACAAACGTAAAAATGATCCATTTTCGGAATCCTACAAAACTGACCTTTCAAATTGGGCAATTAACAAAAAATCGAATTTTTTCGTCGAAATCGTATTTTTAACGTAGGCAGATACCTTAACTTTAAACTTTGATTGTTGGTGCCGGTTAAATTAACAAAAAAAATCAAATATCAAATAATTCACATTCAAAATCTAATTCATAATATTCATATATCATTTCGACATTCTTATAAACATTCGTATAGTAAATCTATCAATCAATCGTATAGTGGTATAGTACAATTTAACTTTAGGTTTGCGTTGTGAGTAACCTATGCGAAGGAAAAATCAATAATCCCAATTCAATTAATTACTCCATCTTTCTTAAAAGCCTCCCGGCTCAGACAAATGTAGGGACAATGACCGACCACAGTAAATTATACGCTACATAAATACACAAATGTAATTAAATCTTAAACACACATTTATTAAATTCTTGACTATTTTATATAATTAAATAATGGATAACTGATCAGAAATACATATTTTCTAAGCAAAATAACACATAATACTACACCCAATTTACAGCTTACATTAATTAAGATTAACATTATCAAATTCTACTGTATCATAAGTGTAACACGAGTATTTTCTTCGATTTCATCTTCTAACTTTATCACGGTAATTCATTTTAAGAACACTGATAATTTCTACATCGATTAATTAATTTAAGTAATTGCTCAAATTTCAACAAACATTAAAATGACGACTCTTGCTTGAGAATTAAGACAATTATTGAAGTAAAACAAATTAAAAAAAAACAAATCACTCACGGGGGGAAGTCCAAACCGCAACACTCACTTTACTCGGGAATACCTTTGTATACTGATTTAATAAGGTGATTTGACAGCTCCACAGATCGTCCAGCGTCCAAAGTTTACTCGAGCACCACATTATTCCTGCTGTCCTTTATTCACTAAATCATCGTTAATAGAGGCAGACAGTTCTTGCGAATTTTAAAGATGACTTGGTTGCAACACCACTGAAGCTGTCCTTACAATAAATAAATACCAGAGCATGGAATAATGAAAAAAATCGACGCAGCTGGCACAGGCAGAATAAACAGCAACCCACACCTTAGAAGGGTCCTACACGAGTCTCTTTCATTCTGGAAGCCCCGAAACTCACCATAAGCGTAGAACACCCTTGGAACAAAATGTAATTAGGAAGTCAAAGACGGTAAAAAACAGGAATACCGCAATCAGGATGTCAGGATCACCAAGAGAATCTGCCGTACAATTCTTGGGATAAGAGAAATCAAAATTCTTCTGCTGAGCTCTATGCCTTATGCCAACGCAAATTCTCGCCAGCTAAAAGCCGAGAGAAAAATCATATCCGCTGCCGGCTGTTCACGCGGCTCGCAAGAAGCAAGACCCGAAGGGTCAAGCCCCCACTTTTCTCCTCTTACATTTCTTGAAAATCAGAATCAGAATGATCTCTAGCCTGGTGCAAGCACCCAAGAAATCTCGGTTTCTCCGCCTCTGTGAGTTCATAGGCTTTCAAAAAAATCATAAAATTAAATCTTACCAATGACGGAATTTTATGTTATCTAAATTGAGAAAATGACACACCCATGACGAATCAAAGACCAGAAAATCTGACAATGAAATCCCAAAAACATCTGTACACATAAGGTGACAAAAAAAAGACCCCCCAACTAATAAGCGAAAGTAAGCTTTACGAGCATCCAGTTATCTAACTTAGTACACCTCCCACTGTCTTGAAGTAAGAAAACTGCAATCTTAACAAAGCGACAAGACGAACCATTTCCGTTTCACACGCATTAGCTAAAAAGGGCGACACACATAGCCTACTGCCACCATTGTTGGAAAAGGCCATAAACCAGATGGCTCCCTCAACCGTTTCCCGCCTTAGTTACAATTCCTACTCAAGAACAACAAGTTAAATAACACCTTAAGTGATTATGAATACGTTTTTCCAGATTAAAATACACATGAATACAAACAAAAATATTAGAATAATAATGACTTGAAACACATATTAATAATTTAAATTCGCGACATAACATATTCCCCACGCACCAGGGGAAAAAACATTTGAGCATCAAAAATTCTTTTTTCAAAACAAAACAAAACAGCATTTTAAAATAGTACCAAGTTAAGTGCCATACACATAATCAACTCAAAACTAGTTGTCACGGAGAGCAGTGATAAAAAAATTAAAAATTTACTCACAAAGCATTACGTTTAACAAATTAAATTCAAAATCTAAGTGCAACTCATATAACCAATTAAATAGCAACCGGAGTGAAGTGTCATAAAATCCATCTGCAAAACCAGTTAATATAAGTACACAAACCAAAAAGAAACACAAGTGAGTGACAATTACACCTTAACAATTCAGTCAAACAACAGTGACCAAAAAAATTTCTAAAGAATTACACACTGAACTGAGCCAGAAGTTGAAACAAACGGAGAACACACCTAGGAACGGAAAAGAGAAACTTGACCAAAAAAATTAAGCCGAAAGAATCTAGTGTGCACCTAGAAGCAAAGGGAAAGAAAAAAAAATTAGACAATCTTACTGGAAACAAGGAAATTAAAAGTTCGGACCAGCCGAAAAAATTCCTTAAACGCAAACACTATTGAGTCAAGAACTCGAAACCGAAACTAAAAGAAATTCACACAAATGCAAACAACTCCCAGACCAAACCACTTGTAAAATACTGAGGAAAAACCTTTAACTATTCTTTCAAGAAAACAAAACTAACTCTTCAAAGAAAAATCAAATTCATAAGCAATTCAAGATCAAACACAACAAAAACAAAAAAAAAAAAAAAAAAAAAAAAAAAAAAAAAAAAAAAAAAAATTAAATTCTGAAATTAGTCAAAATAAATTAAAACTGAACTGAAGCAGGTAACACACACAGAGAATTTCTACGTAAACAAGAAAGTGTCCAACAAAAGGGTTTGCCATAATTTTTAAAGAAAACAGTGCTGCACCAAGGTTTTCAAACGCCTAGATCCTGGAGAGTAATTAAAGAAGATGAAGAGTATGCATTGCACTGTAGGTAGCAATCGTAAGCATGACATCTTCACATCAAAACTACAAAACTGCAGGCACAAAACTGCAGAAGCCAACAAGAGGGAAGTGTTTACACAGAAAAATCTCTACTCAAAATCCATAATCCCACAAAACTCAATTCTATACTTCACCTTAAACCACTTAAACAAAACTCCTTGAAATACACTAGCCTCAAGAGCAATCACAAGTTTTTCAGTAACCACACAGTATAACCAGAAACCAGAAAAGAAAAAGTTTTTGAAAGACAACCAAATTGAAAACAGAAACTCATTACAAAACTTAGTGGAGTTAATTACTCTTAAAATCTCAAAATCAAATCAAAATTCTTCTGAAATCTTCACAACACTAAACTTACCTAAGTAATTTCTAATTCCACAAAATCCAAGTTTAACTTCTCAAAACAAATTTCACTTCCACTAATATCAAAGTTTAAATTTCCAAAACACATTTCACATCCACTTCTGAAGTTACTACAACACTGCAACAATTTCAGCCAAAGAAAGAGAAAAAAAATTCAAAATCAAAGTAATAAAACTATTAAGGCTCAAAAATTGACAAAGACAAAAAATATTTAAATCACTGTTACAACAAATGTCACAGCACTCACTAGGAAACTCACTAGAATCTACATTAAAACAGTTGAAAAAAAAAAGACAACAGTATAAGTAAAGAGCAAAAATAATATCTTTTAACTACATTTCAAAATTTCAAACAAAATTAGCTCTACCTTTCCAAATTTTTTTTTTCTAAATTCACAACTCACAATTGCTGTAGAACACAAAACTGACTATTGTACTGTTTTCAGACATTTCTCAGACAGCAATAAATGTTCACTAAACTCACAAGTTAAGTAGAAAATTAATTACTCAAACTCAGAAAGCTAAACAAGAAACTTTACTCCAGCTGAAAACTAACTTCCAAAAAAATTTCAATCAATCCCTAAGTAAACTATCACTATTCCCGCGCAACTTTACATATCTAACCAAATTAACTTTAAGAAACAAACATTTCAGATCTTTCTAAAAATAAATTTAAAAATAAAAATTTTAACTGAATTCAATTAGGCACAAATTCCATAAAATATATTAACACACCTCAAGAAGTTAAAAAAAAATTACTATTTCTTAAACACAAAAGTACTGCTCTGACATTAATTCAATTAATTAAAACTAGAAATCTACAAAGCAATTATACAAAGTGCAATTAGCAAAATCAACACATTAACACAAATGCAATTCTCATCAAAAACTTTAAACTAAAGAATAAATGGATCAAACATCTAGGTGAGCGCAAAAATTTAATCATTTATAATCAAAAAAGGAATATTCACACACATAAAAACAAAATAGAATCAAATATAAAATAATACTCAAATAATATGCACAAAAATTATTCTGGTGGTCTGCCAGTCGCGAGGTCACGGCACCAATGTTATATAGAAAATTTTTGTTTTTAATACTTTTAACTTTAAAATTTGATTCATGGTGCCGGATAAATTAACAGAAAAAATCAAATATCAAATAATTCACATTCAAAATCTAATTCATAATATTCATATATCATTTCGACATTCTTATAAACATTCGTATAGTAAATCTATCAATCAATCGTATAGTGGTATAGTACAATTTAACTTTAGGTTTGCGTTGTGAGTAACCTATGCGAAGGAAAAATCAATAATCCCAATTCAATTAATTACTCCATCTTTCTTAAAAGCCTCCCGGCTCAGACAAATGTAGGGACAATGACCGACCACAGTAAATTATACGCTACATAAATACACAAATGTAATTAAATCTTAAACACACATTTATTAAATTCTTGACTATTTTATATAATTAAATAATGGATAACTGATCAGAAATACATATTTTCTAAGCAAAATAACACATAATACTACACCCAATTTACAGCTTACATTAATTAAGATTAACATTATCAAATTCTACTGTATCATAAGTGTAACACGAGTATTTTCTTCGATTTCATCTTCTAACTTTATCACGGTAATTCATTTTAAGAACACTGATAATTTCTACATCGATTAATTAATTTAAGTAATTGCTCAAATTTCAACAAACATTAAAATGACGACTCTTGCTTGAGAATTAAGACAATTATTGAAGTAAAACAAATTAAAAAAAAACAAATCACTCACGGGGGGAAGTCCAAACCGCAACACTCACTTTACTCGGGAATACCTTTGTATACTGATTTAATAAGGTGATTTGACAGCTCCACAGATCGTCCAGCGTCCAAAGTTTACTCGAGCACCACATTATTCCTGCTGTCCTTTATTCACTAAATCATCGTTAATAGAGGCAGACAGTTCTTGCGAATTTTAAAGATGACTTGGTTGCAACACCACTGAAGCTGTCCTTACAATAAATAAATACCAGAGCATGGAATAATGAAAAAAATCGACGCAGCTGGCACAGGCAGAATAAACAGCAACCCACACCTTAGAAGGGTCCTACACGAGTCTCTTTCATTCTGGAAGCCCCGAAACTCACCATAAGCGTAGAACACCCTTGGAACAAAATGTAATTAGGAAGTCAAAGACGGTAAAAAACAGGAATACCGCAATCAGGATGTCAGGATCACCAAGAGAATCTGCCGTACAATTCTTGGGATAAGAGAAATCAAAATTCTTCTGCTGAGCTCTATGCCTTATGCCAACGCAAATTCTCGCCAGCTAAAAGCCGAGAGAAAAATCATATCCGCTGCCGGCTGTTCACGCGGCTCGCAAGAAGCAAGACCCGAAGGGTCAAGCCCCCACTTTTCTCCTCTTACATTTCTTGAAAATCAGAATCAGAATGATCTCTAGCCTGGTGCAAGCACCCAAGAAATCTCGGTTTCTCCGCCTCTGTGAGTTCATAGGCTTTCAAAAAAATCATAAAATTAAATCTTACCAATGACGGAATTTTATGTTATCTAAATTGAGAAAATGACACACCCATGACGAATCAAAGACCAGAAAATCTGACAATGAAATCCCAAAAACATCTGTACACATAAGGTGACAAAAAAAAGACCCCCCAACTAATAAGCGAAAGTAAGCTTTACGAGCATCCAGTTATCTAACTTAGTACACCTCCCACTGTCTTGAAGTAAGAAAACTGCAATCTTAACAAAGCGACAAGACGAACCATTTCCGTTTCACACGCATTAGCTAAAAAGGGCGACACACATAGCCTACTGCCACCATTGTTGGAAAAGGCCATAAACCAGATGGCTCCCTCAACCGTTTCCCGCCTTAGTTACAATTCCTACTCAAGAACAACAAGTTAAATAACACCTTAAGTGATTATGAATACGTTTTTCCAGATTAAAATACACATGAATACAAACAAAAATATTAGAATAATAATGACTTGAAACACATATTAATAATTTAAATTCGCGACATAACATATTCCCCACGCACCAGGGGAAAAAACATTTGAGCATCAAAAATTCTTTTTTCAAAACAAAACAAAACAGCATTTTAAAATAGTACCAAGTTAAGTGCCATACACATAATCAACTCAAAACTAGTTGTCACGGAGAGCAGTGATAAAAAAATTAAAAATTTACTCACAAAGCATTACGTTTAACAAATTAAATTCAAAATCTAAGTGCAACTCATATAACCAATTAAATAGCAACCGGAGTGAAGTGTCATAAAATCCATCTGCAAAACCAGTTAATATAAGTACACAAACCAAAAAGAAACACAAGTGAGTGACAATTACACCTTAATAATTCAGTCAAACAACAGTGACCAAAAAAATTTCTAAAGAATTACACACTGAACTGAGCCAGAAGTTGAAACAAACGGAGAACACACCTAGGAACGGAAAAGAGAAACTTGACCAAAAAAATTAAGCCGAAAGAATCTAGTGTGCACCTAGAAGCAAAGGGAAAGAAAAAAAAATTAGACAATCTTACTGGAAACAAGGAAATTAAAAGTTCGGACCAGCCGAAAAAATTCCTTAAACGCAAACACTATTGAGTCAAGAACTCGAAACCGAAACTAAAAGAAATTCACACAAATGCAAACAACTCCCAGACCAAACCACTTGTAAAATACTGAGGAAAAACCTTTAACTATTCTTTCAAGAAAACAAAACTAACTCTTCAAAGAAAAATCAAATTCATAAGCAATTCAAGATCAAACACAACAAAAACAAAAAAAAAAAAAAAAAAAAAAAAAAAAAAAAAAAAAAAAAAAATTAAATTCTGAAATTAGTCAAAATAAATTAAAACTGAACTGAAGCAGGTAACACACACAGAGAATTTCTACGTAAACAAGAAAGTGTCCAACAAAAGGGTTTGCCATAATTTTTAAAGAAAACAGTGCTGCACCAAGGTTTTCAAACGCCTAGATCCTGGAGAGTAATTAAAGAAGATGAAGAGTATGCATTGCACTGTAGGTAGCAATCGTAAGCATGACATCTTCACATCAAAACTACAAAACTGCAGGCACAAAACTGCAGAAGCCAACAAGAGGGAAGTGTTTACACAGAAAAATCTCTACTCAAAATCCATAATCCCACAAAACTCAATTCTATACTTCACCTTAAACCACTTAAACAAAACTCCTTGAAATACACTAGCCTCAAGAGCAATCACAAGTTTTTCAGTAACCACACAGTATAACCAGAAACCAGAAAAGAAAAAGTTTTTGAAAGACAACCAAATTGAAAACAGAAACTCATTACAAAACTTAGTGGAGTTAATTACTCTTAAAATCTCAAAATCAAATCAAAATTCTTCTGAAATCTTCACAACACTAAACTTACCTAAGTAATTTCTAATTCCACAAAATCCAAGTTTAACTTCTCAAAACAAATTTCACTTCCACTAATATCAAAGTTTAAATTTCCAAAACACATTTCACATCCACTTCTGAAGTTACTACAACACTGCAACAATTTCAGCCAAAGAAAGAGAAAAAAAATTCAAAATCAAAGTAATAAAACTATTAAGGCTCAAAAATTGACAAAGACAAAAAATATTTAAATCACTGTTACAACAAATGTCACAGCACTCACTAGGAAACTCACTAGAATCTACATTAAAACAGTTGAAAAAAAAAAGACAACAGTATAAGTAAAGAGCAAAAATAATATCTTTTAACTACATTTCAAAATTTCAAACAAAATTAGCTCTACCTTTCCAAATTTTTTTTTTCTAAATTCACAACTCACAATTGCTGTAGAACACAAAACTGACTATTGTACTGTTTTCAGACATTTCTCAGACAGCAATAAATGTTCACTAAACTCACAAGTTAAGTAGAAAATTAATTACTCAAACTCAGAAAGCTAAACAAGAAACTTTACTCCAGCTGAAAACTAACTTCCAAAAAAATTTCAATCAATCCCTAAGTAAACTATCACTATTCCCGCGCAACTTTACATATCTAACCAAATTAACTTTAAGAAACAAACATTTCAGATCTTTCTAAAAATAAATTTAAAAATAAAAATTTTAACTGAATTCAATTAGGCACAAATTCCATAAAATATATTAACACACCTCAAGAAGTTAAAAAAAAATTACTATTTCTTAAACACAAAAGTACTGCTCTGACATTAATTCAATTAATTAAAACTAGAAATCTACAAAGCAATTATACAAAGTGCAATTAGCAAAATCAACACATTAACACAAATGCAATTCTCATCAAAAACTTTAAACTAAAGAATAAATGGATCAAACATCTAGGTGAGCGCAAAAATTTAATCATTTATAATCAAAAAAGGAATATTCACACACATAAAAACAAAATAGAATCAAATATAAAATAATACTCAAATAATATGCACAAAAATTATTCTGGTGGTCTGCCAGTCGCGAGGTCACGGCACCAATGTTATATAGAAAATTTTTGTTTTTAATACTTTTAACTTTAAAATTTGATTCATGGTGCCGGATAAATTAACAGAAAAAATCAAATATCAAATAATTCACATTCAAAATCTAATTCATAATATTCATATATCATTTCGACATTCTTATAAACATTCGTATAGTAAATCTATCAATCAATCGTATAGTGGTATAGTACAATTTAACTTTAGGTTTGCGTTGTGAGTAACCTATGCCAAGGAAAAATCAATAATCCCAATTCAATTAATTACTCCATCTTTCTTAAAAGCCTCCCGGCTCAGACAAATGTAGGGACAATGACCGACCACAGTAAATTATACGCTACATAAATACACAAATGCAATTAAATCTTAAACACACATTTATTAAATTCTTGACTATTTTATATAATTAAATAATGGATAACTGATCAGAAATACATATTTTCTAAGCAAAATAACAGATAATACTACACCCAATTTACAGCTTACATTAATTAAGATTAACATTATCAAATTCTACTGTATCATAAGTGTAACACTAGTATTTTCTTCCATTTCATCTTCTAACTTTATGACGGTAATTCATTTTAAGAACACTGATAATTTCCACATCGATTAATTAATTTAAGTAATTGCTCAAATTTCAACAAACATTAAAATGACGACTCTTGCTTGAGTATTAAGACAATTATTGAAGTAAAACAAATTAAAAAAAAACAAATCACTCACGGGGGGAAGTCCAAAACGCAACACTCACTTTACTCGGGAATACCTTTGTATACTGATTTAATAAGGTGATTTGACAGCTCCACAGATCGTCCAGCGTCCAAAGTTTACTCGAGCACCACATTATTCCTGCTGTCCTTTATTCACTAAATCATCGTTAATAGAGGCAGACAGTTCTTGCGAATTTTAAAGATGACTTGGTTGCAACACCACTGAAGCTGTCCTTACAATAAATAAATACCAGAGCATGGAATAATGAAAAAAATCGACGCAGCTGGCACAGGCAGAATAAACAGCAACGCACACCTTAGAAGGGTCCTACACGAGTCTCTTTCATTCTGGAAGCCCCGAAACTCACCATAAGCGTAGAGCACCCTTGGAACAAAATCTAATTAGGAAGTCAAAGACGGTAAAAAACAGGAATACCGCAATCAGGATGTCAGGATCACCAAGAGAATCTGCTGTACAATTCTTGGGATAAGAGAAATCAAAATTCTTCTGCTGAGCTCTATGCCTTATGCCAACGCAAATTCTCGCCAGCTAAAAGCCGAGAGAAAAATCATACCCGCTGCCGGCTGTTAACGCGGCTCGCGAGAAGCAAGACCCGAAGGGTCAAGCCCCCACTTTTCTCCTCTTGCATTTCTTGAAAATCAGAATCAGAATGATCTGTAGCCTGGTGCAAGCACCCAGGAAATCTCGGTTTCTCCGCCTCTGTGAATTCATAGGCTTTCAAAAAAATCATAAAATTAAATCTTAGCAATGCCGGAATTTTATGTTATCTAAATTGAGAAAATGACACACCCATGACGAATCAAACACCAGAAAATCTGACAGTGAAATCCGAAAAACATCTGTACACATAACGTGAGAAAAAAAAGACCCCCAACTAACAAGAGAAAGTAAGCTTTACGAGCATCCAATTATCTAACTTTGTACACCTCCCACTGTCTTGAAGTAAGAAAACTGCAACCTTAACAAAGCGACAAGCCGAACGATTTCCGTTTCCCACGCATTAGCTAAGAAGGGCGACACACACAGCCTACTGCCACCATTGTTGGAAAAGGCCATAAACCAGATGGCTCCCGCAACCGTTTCCCGCCTTAGTTACAATTCCTACTTAAGAACAACAAGTTAAATAACACCTTAAGAGCTTATGAATACTTTTTTCCAGATTAAAATACACATGAATAAAAACAAAAATATCAGAATAATAATGACTTGAAACACATATTAATAATTGAAATTCGCGATATAACACAGATGTGGCTATACTCGATAGGAGAAATCGGAGGCAAGAAGAAACAAGCGGTGTGATCCAGAGGTCGAAGGTCGCCAAATGAAATTCCGACAATCCGTATGTAACAAAAGCAATCTAGGAATCCGACCTGACTCGGAGAGAATGTGATGAACCCTAAATTGCAGTCTGGTCTGATAGGTGTGGTCATAGCATTAGTTTCGAGCGCCCTTTAAGATATCGAGAATATCCAAGTTTCGCTTTATGCCGTAAACGTCATTTTCCGGATCAACGAGAGCTCTAGCTGCAGGCAGTGCTTTTGACAAAATGTAAGTTATATTTCAACTAATGCAACTTTAAATGCAAGTGAATTTCGGAATGTCTGAGAAAAGATACCTTCAAAATATCTAGAGCTACTTTTGCAATCGAATCCTAATTCACTGCCCTCATATTCTTAAAACACAGCATGTTTTAGAAAATATATGCAGAAGCATTTATTTTAGAGAAATGAATTCGTATACAGCATTTGCAGACACAATCAATTGAATTTCATTTCATATTACCAGTTTTGTTGATAATATGAAGGAATGCATGAGAATATGCATCTGTGTCAGAAGAAGTCGTCTACCGGATTCTACCGAAGATCGCGGGCGATCTGATGAATGGAAATGGGAAATCCTTTGCATTGAAGCAGCAGAAAGTAATGATATTCTATGCTTTAGCTGTTGAAAGCCCGAGTATCAGAAGTTTTTGTTTCTTTGATTATTTGCTAGAATAAATATGCAGCTTCGTGTACTAATGTAACTCGTGGTAAATTAAATGTTAAATCTTTTTTACTTATAAATGGGGTACCGCGAGCAACCGAGGTGTGTAACTGTGAAAAAAGGTAGTTTGATCCCTGTCGAACCACAAAAGGAGATGGGGCTTATTTTCGTGAAGTTAAAAAATGTAAACAATTTGCTATCAAATCCATATTAGTAGTAAATACTTACGCTTACAATGCATTTTAACGCCTGAAAATTTAGAAGAAAGCCTTTATTGTTATTTCAAACTTTAAATGACATCCCTTTCTGTCGGGGTTTTGAAAATCGGCCTAAATGAATTACATTTTGAAAAAATTTAAGTTCTTCAAACTTAATTTTATTTCACTTGAAGAATGAGCATTTACGCATATGCTTGAGAACGCATCACTAGACAAAGTTTTTAGAAGTGTAGAATCATTGTCACACATGATCTAAACCAAATTTCTAAAATTCTTGAAAATTTTCTGTTTTCCTGAAAGCTCTTGTCGTGAACAACAAACTGAACAGCACAATTCACGCACAAAACAAGCAAGAAAAAACGCACTACAATTAAGTCCAAAGCCACCGCTTTGCATAAAACCGCCAAAGCAGTTTGTTTTAAGAACCTGCATTAGTAATACGATTTCATCGTGGCAGGTTTGTAATTTTAACTGGTAAGCAACAAACTGGTTATCAGTTGTGTTCCTAACATGTATATTTTCAAACTAAATATAATTTTTAAAATCTACGGCTTTATCGAATTGAAATTTGTTTCTATGTCAAATAAATGTAATGAAGGAATTTCAAATTTTTTTAAAATTGAAATACTGAATTTCTGAAGTATTCAAGATTCCAACCTGTATAAGCTACATTCATTTGTTTAAAAGTACGTAAACGGTAATCACGGACCTACTTAAACATTTATAAAAGATAAATGCTAATATTTAACTATACCAATGAACGCAATATCCTCACGCTTTCTATTCAGAGGAATAAACATTTGAATAGATTCAGAAATCAAACAACAAAAATCAACGTTAATTTTCAAAATTTTCACAGGACCAGTTTCGATGGTTTTACCGAACCATCATCCTCAGGTTCTGAGGTACCTAAGGATGGTGCTTCGGTAAAACCATCGAAACTGGTCCTGTGAAAATTTTGAAAATTAACGCTGATTTTTGTTGTTTGACTTCTGAATTAGTATTTATTCGGCGTGTTATTGTGTCTTAATTATTTGAATAGATGTCACAAATTATCTAAATGTGAAATTCTTTTATGCTCATCGGAAACTCAGAATTTGCTTGTCATCCCTTCTGAACAGAAGGTTGCAGCAGAAAAAATATGAATGTTTTTCGTTATTTAAAGTGCTCAAGAACTTAAATTAATCACGATACGCCTTTGAGGAAATTTTTGTCCGCATGACAGAACACCGAAGACGAACTCCTGCGCTGGTTATTTCCTTTAAGGAAAAATCGTCTGATTTCCAGAAGACCATCCAATTGGGCGTATCACCCGTCGTCACCACGTAGATTTATACATAGCACTGGACAGATCAGGTTTTCAGTGAATAAAAAATACGATATTACCTTTGCAACCAGGCAGCACTGCAGTGGAAACGATTGAATTCGATGTGGTGTTTTATCGGTTGAGTCTCCCAGTAGAGAATCGAATGGAGCCATTACCCGCCCCCAAGGAAACCATCTTATATAACCATATAGCGACCCCTCTGAGAAGGGGTACACAACACAGTACCATTTAATCTCTGCCAAACCTGAACCATCCTCCGAATAAACGGATGTTCTAGTCCTGTGAAGACTGATTTTATGCCCCCGTAGCCGAGACCGCCTAGTTACATATCCCAGTCACTACCTTCACGGGTTTTCCGGCGTCGGCTCTCGGTGCAGAGCTGCGTGACATACGCGCGGCTTTAATTTGCAGGGAAAGTGCTGATTTTTTTCTCTTGACATGTGCATCATACTTGCTTTCGTCCGCCCATTGGATGCCCCTGTTTTGATTCTTTGTTGTTAACGCTGTTTTTGAGAGGGAACTTATGCACCTATTATTGAACCATCTCCATATCAAGGCAATATGGCCTTATTTTAAATTCTAGCTGCCCAGAATTCTAACATAATGTTTAAAATATGTTGAATTGAAGGATAATCTAAGAAATAAAAGATCAACTTTAATGGAAAATAATTTCCAAATTTTATCTGAAACAATTTGAAATGTCAGGAGAATTCTTAAGATTTCGCGAATTGAATACTTTTAGCGGGTACCAAGTGAATTAACAAATTTCAGATTAACTTTTACTTATTTTTTTAATTTCTGTTACACATGGTGCTTAAATGATTCATGTTTTAATATATTTATAAGTTATATATTGATTAAATTTAGGGGGATAATGTATTTAAAAATCTTTCTACCCCAGTTTGACCCTTAAATGTGATAAAATGTTATTTAACTTTGAATCACAGAAATTAAACTCTGCTTACCTTAACTCTAATCAAACTTTAATAACAAAAATTGTGCTGAATAGTTAAACGAATCGCATGCTTTTATACATACTTAGACATTTGTCAAAGTCATATTGTGAGACCCGTTGCTTTCTCAAAGAACTGAATTCTAAGTAAAATGTTTACTTCAATTGCCTGCGAGTGAAGTCTGTTAGAAGGCGGTCTGTTCATTTGTTGACGAATAAACCTAAGCATTCTTTTAGCAAATTGGCCCACCAGCGGCCGAGCGGTAACGTCGCTGGACACTGGTAGTTCGGTCCGAGATTCCAATCCCGCGAACGGGCTGGCTGCATGGGTGTTTTCGTGGTTTTCCCCATGTGTAACGTGTATACGAGCCAGTTTCCCTTAGAAAGTCCTCCACGAAGGCATCCCTCCCTTAAGGCAGATAGCCCTCGAGTGCTTTGCCATAATCTAATAAACCAAACCATCTCTTAGCAAATTAAAGATGTAAATCTCGTCATGTAGATAAAAATTTCTTCGAAGCATATCGTGACTGATTTAAGTCCTTGGGCCTTTTAAGTAATAAAAAAACATTCCTTTATTTCCAGCCGCAAGCTTGGATTCAAAAATTAAAACTAATTTCGAGTTTCGGAAGCAAATAAAAGAATTTCACATTTAGGGAGTTTGCGACAACTATTTACATGTTCCACTAACAGTTACATATTGATGTAGGCAATACTTCTTTGCTCATGCCATCATTTTTACTCAGATCAGAAAGTCATACAAAAGTAAACTCAATGTGGCACGGCTCAAAAGTATAATTTAGTTCAATTAGTGGGGTGTTCGCCACTGCCTCAATAAAAGGTAGTTCCTGCTAAATTCAGAGAAAAAAAATTAGATTGTGGCTGTGCTACTGGCAATCTATGTAAGAGTAGAGTACATAGATATAGTAATACTTTATAGATCGCGCATCTCACAGAGAAACTTGATTCCAAGCGAGAGAGTTGGATACAGCCATGAGAGTGGCAAAAATAAACATAAAGACAGGGGCGAGTTGCTGGAGGTTTTAAATTGAACTGTATGTCTCATAATAATAAAATTTTAATTATTGAAATTCCGTCTTAAATCAATGGTGTCAGTACTTATGCTATTTGAAAATAACGTTTATTGATATCAGAATTACGTGAAATACGGCAGTTGTGATATTTACTGTAATGTACCAACTATGAACAGAATTGAGGAATTCAGATGAGATGCATTAATGTTATTAGAAAACAACAAGTAGAATAAATTTTAGTATTACTATAGCTATGGTAGTGTAGACCTATCTGGTGTTTAAATTTTAATTCAACTTTATGTTTATAAATATTTAAATAAAACTACAAAAGAAATCCAGCCTTATCCTTGTCATACTACTGTTATTACAACAAGTCTTCCTTATATATTTGTGTTGTATTTTCGGTTATAAACAACAAGAATGGCTTAATAAACTTTTAATTTAGATTTTCACCAAACTTGGTTTGTGATTGTAGTTAAATAATTATTAAGATCACTAATGTTTCAAAAGGTTAGATAATTTGGAATGCTAGTTGTTAGGGTGCGTGTTCACAGATAGTTCAGATTCGTAATAAGATTTAACCAATTACAGCGAGCACAGTTTTTAAATTAGGTTTCGATGCTGTTCGCGCTATTTGAGCTTAACACAGCAAATGCGATTTCCGAGTTGATGATACCAACATAGATATTCAGCGTTGTATTACATTGAATCTCGTTTCATAATTAGCATTTCATAGTACGAAAAACCACTAAACCTAATATCCAGTTGCCTGAAAGTAGAGACCATCATAACAATCTTACGTGGCAAGCGAATACACTTTTTGCTTCACTTAATTGGCATTTAATCTGTCATTTATTATTATGGCAACGATTTCCAGAAATTCTAATAGTTTAATGGTTTTGTGTCGAGTTTTACATTATTTTAAATTTCATTAAAATCGAATATGAGTACCTGCTCTCAAAACCTACAAGCTGTGATATAAATCTTGTTGAAAGCCTTGCAGTTAGAGATTTGATTATTTATATGACTTGGCATTCAATCGTTATTAGAATATTTTATTTTCATAACTATGTTTTACATTTATTACAGCTTGTATAATGATGATTGAAGCTTCATGGCTTTTTCCGGCATTACATATGTGATTACAGACATTACATCATTACAGACATGTTGATTAAAAAAATTAAATTCAAGAAAAAAGGTCTTATAAGAAAACGTAGACCAAATTTTAACTCTCAGAATCCATTTTCCATTCCTACTTGAGACGCGTGAATTAAACCAAAGTTGTAATGATTAATAATAAAATTTTATAATTGTGATTTGATCTCTCAGACAATCTCACAAGTACTTTGTTTCTGTTTCTTAACAAATGTATGATATTCTCGTTCATTGCTATTGATCAATATCAGCATTTATCTGTGATAAATTTTCAAGAAACTCTGCGATAACAGTTTACTTACTTTTGAAAAATGAATGCAATTTACATAGGTTGGATTGTGAAATATTTCTGAAATTTAGCTCTTCGGATTCCAAAACATTTCAATCTTCTTTTGGTATACATCTGTCATGACAACAGGTTTCAATTTGATGGTGCCATGGAATTTTAAAATTATATTTAGAGTTTCTTATTAGAATATTTATTATAGGAATTACAACAACTTTGTTACTCACTAGTGATTCTGTACACTATTGCGCTTCATATATTTTAAAACTGAAATATTTGACGACGGATGTGTTGTACTTTCGACGTTTTTAAATCAAACTGTTCTCCGTACTTTAGGCAGAGCAGTGGCTTTCGAATAAGAGTTGCTATAATTTTAGTGTTTTATTTTTTCACATGTTCACAGTAAAATATCTTGGAATTTTTTTAGTAAATTTGATTTGAAGGGGTGTATCGGTGCACTTGACGTAAAATTGACAGAATTTTAAAGAAGTTCTAAAATCCTTATCTAAGGACATATTCATTGATGTTTCATTCAGGAGACCTTTTCTAAAGTCCCAACAAGAAGTTTTCATTAATTTAAGTAATTTAAATAAGAGTTTAGGCTTGCTGCTTAACTTTCAAATATGAAAACGTGTTCTAAACCTAGCGTGTTAATTATCACTATAGTTGTTCTAGCAAATTTTCTACATTTTTTTACCTTCCCAAAGATCCGTTCTTTTTCATTTTGTGATTCGACCTGGAACAAACTACCGGAGTTCAGGAATTTTCCCCTCCACTGTTACTAGGTCCTCCACTATAAGTAAAAAAGAAGTAACATTTAATTTTCCACCTGCTCCAATAATACACGAGGCTGCATATTTACGGTGGCAAAATATCAAAGAAACAGAAATACTCAGATACTCACTTAAATGTAGGCTTTCAACACTTACAGGCTGGATTTTCTTTAAGCTTTAATCCAGATGTGTCCAACATTTTAGCTTCCTTGGGACATACACTCAAGAAGACGAGATATTTTTGGCTGCACATATAGTTTCAACATTAATGGCAACTCGTGAGCTCCAAAAAAATAAAATAAATAAATAAAAAAAAAAAAAAAAAGAAACGAATCACAAAATTGTGTACGTTTTATTTAAAATTCTCGGATTGGCTGAGGTTTGATTTCTGAAAGAAATTTTTTTAAAAAAAGAAATGTACGGGATTGACTACTTTATTCCAAATTTTCCTCAAAGTTTACTATAAATAAGAAAGTGCATATAAAGAAAATATAAGTGAATCAATGATTTACTTGATTCAGAATACTTGTCTGCGAGCACAGTGGTACGTCCGAAGTTCCCATTAATTATGACCCTGCGACATAACGTGTCGTAAAATGACTAGTATTAATCCACATAATTCGTTATAATGGTAAGTGTAAGTATGTATATATTCTTTGTTTCGTTTTATTCAAAATTAACTTATATGTGGTTTAGTAATTTCTGACAAAGCAGGATTACATTTTTGTTTTCCCTCTCTAAAAGCAGGGCAGGATTTTGATTTTTGAACTTTCAAAAATTATTACGAAAATAAACAGTGTACCTTACGAATTTATTACTTGGTAAAGCAGGTTATGGATTACCGGGCAAGAAGGTTATTGAGTTACTTGACAAGGAAGGTTTAGTGATGAAATCTTTTGCTGGATTATAGTCCGAGAACGCAAAGTCTTCTTTCACTATCTTTCAGTTCATCTCGTTTCTGAACAGAGAGATAATCAACGTGGTGTTCTAGGCTGGTGAGTCGGCAGTGTAACGTAGAGCCGTCCATCAGTTGGCGAGGCTTTGGTGGCGGAAACCACGCACGTTATAAAAGCGATTTATTTGTTTGTTTTTCTAATACCTATTTAATATACATACATAAATAAAAGGTTAACTTAGCACTAAAGTTACTTGTCATGGTGGCATCCGTGTAGTGACCGGTGTTATGGCAAGAAAGTGTGAGCTGGGTACTTCTCTTGATCAAGGGGGAAGGAAAGTAGCGAAGATTCGAGATTTCTCCTTTATGGGTTAAATTGTACCGAACAGAAGAAATTTGCAGCAAAGTGTATGTCTATATTTTCATTCTGTCAATGTTGAGATTTGTGTTTATAGTGTTATTTGGGATGTAGCATGGCGCATTTACAACTTCACGCAGAAGTTTATTTTGCAAAATTTGAATTTTTTAGATGCTTTTTTGCCTCGTTTCCCCAAATAGGACTATCACATAATGGGGTTGGGCGTGGAATCGCTTTGCAGAGTAATTTTGTTTGGGATGCAGAGTACACCGTGTCGACGTAAAAGCGACTGCATTGAGATTGTTGTGGTTTAAATTTGATGTTGCAAAAACGTGTTTTTGAACATTAATTTGCAATCCAGTGAGACCCCAAGATATTTTACATTGGTGACCCACACGATGTCATCGTCAAATAGTTAGGGCGGTGTGGGGGGCGTAATTTGAGTTTCCTTCTAAAATAGAACTGATTTTGATTTGTATGTGTTAATTCCTATTCTTTAGAGGTTCATGACTCCAGAGGTTCAAGTGTCATGACTTAGGTTTGTAGTTGGAGACGAATAAGATTTGTGTGAATTGACCCAATTAAGCTGGCTGTAATTGCGGCAATTCACTCAAATAGAGACAGAGTAATTGTGGGGTCTATAGGAATGTCATCAGCGTAAATGTTGTAAAGTGGGCGTAAAAAATAGGAGCAAACCATACATATGAATGTGAAATGAAAACAAAAAATACAGTATTATTGTTAGCCACCGCTTTACCTGAATTCGTAAAGCAGTTTTATTCAAAACGATAAACCACCACTTAAATACTGTTGCTGCGGTGTGGGTTTTTATATACTTTATGACATATTTGCGTGCGAACAAACTGGTAGATAAAGATTAATTTTTTTTTTTTCAAAATAAACGTAACATATAGAATCGATGTCTGTTACCAAAATTCCTACGTCCAGCTAACGACGCATGCTCCGTTCTAGGGCGAACGGATCGAGCCCCCACACCGACAATAATAGAAAAGAAAGTTCCTGAAGTTATTATTTTTTTTTTTTTTTACTTATTGTACGAAGTAAAAAGGAAGTATTGTAATCGCGAAAAGTTTCAGGCAGCATATTTCAACGAAAATATCCATTTTGACCGCTACCGAAAGCAATTTAACGATGTCTTTGCGTGATATCTGTACGTACGGACAGAATAAAATACTCTTTTCCTTCAAAAAAATTATAAAACTGCTTTAAAATTAATTCTGAAGAGAATTTTTCGTGGCGTCTGTACGAACGTATGTAGGTACGTATCTCGCATAACTCAAAAACGAGTAGCCTCAGAACGTTGAAATCGTGTATATAGGTCTGCTATAACATGTAGATGTGCACCTCGTATTTTGGTTGCAATCGGCCGCACCAAACGTATATAAATATATTTATATATCTATCCACTCTGTTACCCGGCTCAGTGATCTCAGTTTCTTTACTCTTATATGTTGGTAAATTGTACATTTTTTGCTTTAAAAATGATTGAATTATGTTGTTTTTATCTTCCGGTTAAGGATTTATGCCTTTAGTAAGTCTGTGTGCAATATTTTTAGAATTATCAGCAATTTTAAAGTTGTTTAATTGCCGCTAAGCTTTTTTTAATGGCGCCATTGATGAAACAGCAGACTAGTGGATTTGTTGCCAATCTAGAGAAACTTAGCTTCGCAACAACAAAGATAACGCCTTCAATTATTATTTAAATCATGCTTAATTCGTTCTGGAATTTTTTCGAGGAAATAAGCGTTTAAGATTTACTTCGTGATTTTTAATATAGATATTTTTGAGTTCTTATATATTTTTGCCTTCTCGCGAAGTGAGAACTGAATTAATTAAATGAGAAATACTCAATCGTCTGTGAAAAACTGTTTCTTTTTTGTTTTGTTTGCTTAATTTCTTTTATACATCGTTCTAGCTTTATTATAGTATTTGAATGGAACATGTGGCAACGATTAGATAATTCTATTCTTTAAATGGTATAAATTTTGTGCATTATGAGTTATAATATGAACGAAATATATAAGTTAACTGTTATATAATTATTGGATTATATAACAGTTAACTTAGTTTCCGTTATAAAATTATTATATATGTTAACTGTTATATAATTATTAATAAGTGAATCTAGCGCCAGTGTGTCGCTATCGTAAACAAGTACTAGAGTGAATTTTAAAGAATGCATTTATTCTATTGTGGTTTATGCGCTGTCGGCAAAGTAGATTTAATTCAATCCAATAAGTTTAAATGAAATGCAAGAAAAAATGCGTATAATTTAATATTCCAATTTAATATTCCAATACAAGGAAGTCATGTGGTGTACACATTAGATTTTTTTTTTCGAAAACTGGCAATGATGAATGTATGTATGTAGAACAATGACGTTAAGTAGGTTAGCAGTGTTTGTTGGGGTTGTAATGATCGAGATATTGTTACTGTTTTATGTGAAAAGTCATAAATAAAGTGATTTGTGCAAAAATAAATAAATAAAAAGTAAAGTGATTCGAGCAAAATAGTGTGAATTTTAGATGAGTTTGAAATATAATCTTCCTAAGCAACGGACCAGAATCGAAGAACGAGGGTCATAGACATCATTTATCCTTACCCCTGCTCTGTGCTACAGGTGCTGAATGCCTGTATTTAAGCGAGTATCCCGGAATGAGAAACTTCTCTTTTCTTTAATCATTTGCCTCCGTAAATATGCAGCTTCGTGTATTGTTGGAGCACGTAGAAAATTAAATATTAAGTCTTTTTTGCTTATAGTGGGGGATGTACCAGAAGACGAGGGGCAAAATTGCTAAACACTGGTAGTTGGATTCAGTACGCATCACCAAAAGAAATAGGACGGATATTCGTGAGGATAAAAAAAAGAAAATTTCCTGATAAACTACATTAATACTTACCACGCTGTACTTACAATGTGTTTTAACATCTAAACGTTTAGCAGAAAGCCTTCACAGTTATTTCAATAGTTGAGTAGGAAAAAGTTTCCTGTGGGGCTTTAGAAAAGCGCTCCTGAACGAAACTTCAGCTTTTTAAAGCCTAAATCAATTATTTGAAAAAAAAAAAAAATGCAAGCTTTTCAAATTGTTAATTTTGTTTCGCTTAAAGAAAGCGCATTTACGCATATTATTGAGAACGCATTCTTAGACAGAAATTTTAGAATTCCGCCCAATTTACATCTTCCTGAATCATCGTCACACGCGCGTAACACAAATTCCTGAGTACTTTTGCGAAGAAAGGCAAACTGATCCTAACAATGCGAAAACACTAAGAATAATAAACACAAAATAACCACATTTTATTCGAACACTACCTCTCTGTTGAAAAGAAGCAAAGCAGTTTCATTTAAAAGATTTGGAGAATGAAGAATTTGTATTGTTTAATAATTTTAAATTTATATAGCACACAGATATATGAAAAAACTAACAGGTAATAAATTGGTTTATCAATTTGTTTCATATCGTGTAAAATCTCAAACTCTAAATATAATTTTAAAAATCTATGGCATTATCTAAACGAAACTTGTTTCCATATCAAATATATTACATGAAGAAATTTGCAAAACTAAATTATCGACGTAATTGAGAGTCCAACCTGTATAAGCTGCATTTATTTGTTTAAGGTTAGGTAAGGGTAATCACAGATCTTCTTCAAAATTTATCAAAGCTAAATATTAATATTGATCAATATTAATGAACGCGAATGTCCCAATTTTAATATTTTTATATTAAGGTCTATAAGTCTGACATAATTTACGTGACCCTACTATGTACGGTAAATTGATTATACTGCGAAAATAATCATCTGCATTTTGTTATGCTTTTGTGGAGATTATGTTAGACTTAGGTGAGCATATCCTTCGGACTCGAGACAGTCGTTGGCTTTCCAGCAATCAGATATAACAGTTGATCCTGGCAGAACATTCTGTTTAATAATTTCCAACAATGAGTCGCACCTCTGCTTTCAACCACTCTAAACACACATGTATCCGTCTCCCTTTCAAGCAGGCCCACCAGCGGCCGAGCGGTAAAGTCGCTGAACACTGGTAGTTCGGTCCGAGGTTCGAATCCCGCGAACGGGCTGGCTGCATGGGCGTTTTCGTGGTTTTCCCCATGTGTAACGTGTATGCGAGCCAGTTTCCCTTAGAAAGTCCTCCACGAAGGCATCCCTCCCCTTAGGCAGATAGCCCTAGTGTGCTTTGCCATAATTAAATACTCCTCCCTTTCAAGCAAACCAAACACCCATCTCTCTTCGAATCTTTTTCCTCTATGATATTTTTTTTACCAAATTTATTTTCGCTAATTTTCACAATCCAGCCAACATCATTCTCCTTCAAACATAACTCCATGCACAATTCCCTGCAAAAACTTTTTTAATCTGTCACCGTATTTTAGCAATACCTTATTCCAATTGTATAAAATCATTCCTGCATTTACCCAACTACATATAGGTAACTCGCAAAACACCGCACATGCTCAGTTTACTCTTTGCAAGCCATGAGTGCTTTCGAACAAGCCTTGTAATTCGATGCTTACATTCGCCTCACATCCACTCAAAATCATCTATACAGTCCTTTCGCTCTAGTAGTTTCACATCAGTTTCACAATTTGGGCATTTTGACGATCTTCCAATCAAACGTTTCTCCATAAACCACTCAATCACGCTTTCTTTACCTTTTCGCTAAAACTGATAAAAATACTGCAAATTCAGATAATTCTCCATTCTGCAGAAAGCACCGAATCAGACAAGCGTTATGAGAACCCGGTAATATCTATTAAAGTTATATGACGTCCCCACAAGAAATGCTGCCTGAAACTGTTTCGTAACTACAGACTCCATTTGAAAAAAATGTAAAATCCAATATTTACATCCCCCATAAAAAGCGCTTTCTTCTAAGCTTCATCTGAAGGACTCGCTTATCAGATCCCAAAAATCGATAGTATGTTCACACATTACTTTACTAGGTGGATGCCGGCCCATTCGCGCAATGGGCCTGCATAGAGCGGATATCCGGAAAGTAAAGGATTTGGCAGATTAAAAGAACCACTTCTTGTTTAATTTAGGAACGAAGTTATCATTATAGAAAATAGACGTCATAAAAGTTTCCACCACCTCAACGCAGAACGTCGGATTGCTTTGCGACGTCTTTGCTACGCCTTACATTACCTGGGAAACATTTTCTTTCTTGCTTACTTATTCAAAGGAAGAAGAGGCTTTTAAAATTCTAAAATTGTGTTTGTTGTTTGAGGTAGTTAGCCTTTTAGTGTAATGCCTGATATTCGGACTTAATTCCTAAAATGTATGGTGCTTTCCATGTGGATGATATTTTCACTTGTAACCTCGCTTGCATGCATTCCAGGTTAACGTCTGCATTGTCGTCTACATATCTATCTACTTATATCAATATATATATTAATTTTATAATATATTATTAATATTATTATTTTTATTTTTATACTTCTTTTAAAATTTGTTGTTGCTCAAAAAAAATCAAAGGGAATGAAACATTAGGCAGTACTCTAGTTTTAATTTTAATGTTGTAAATTAGTCGCCATTTACGAGTCGATTTGATTTTAAGTATTAAAATGTATAATTAATTTGCATTTTCATATACTGCTTATTTAGTTTTCATTATTTTAAATTTATTCACATTTTATTTAGTTTAAAATATTTGTAAGAAATGCCAACATACTTTATTAACATTTCAATTTACATCTTACTTCCTCCTAAAATTTAATAGTTGCATATGTTTTATATTTAAACTCTTTTAAAAAATTTTTCCTAGTATTTTTACATTCTCTTTTCCTTGTAATTTTAAATTTTAGCTGTTATATATATCTAAAAGATGTAAGATATATATTTTAATTATTGATATTTAAGGAAAGCGAAGCAAATTTGCATTGTGTAGTAAATGCAAAACGTGGGCAAACATCTTTGTGTTTTAAGTCAATATATGCGCCTCCAGTTTAAGATGATTTCAGCAGGATATCGAATTTATTGATATAAATTTCGATTCAAAATATTTTTCCGCCAAAATATTTTATCTTTTACCAGAGTTGTCGGGGGAAGCTAAAAAGCTGGACTCCTGTGCATTAATGAACCAAACAGAAAACAGCATGTATGCAATAGCTTCTGAATGCTAATATTCAAGCGAATATCCGAGAAGTTTTTCAGTCTTTGCTTATTAACCAGGATAATTATCCAGCTTCGTGTATTATTGGAGCACGTGTAAAATTAACGACGTTCTTCCTCATAGTCGGGGAACCATCACCAGCGGAAGTGTAAAACTGGTGAACACTAGATGTTTGATCCAGATCGAGTCACCAAACGACATGGGACAGGCGTTCGTGAAGTTAAAAATTATAGAAAATGGCTGATAAAACTATGTTAATAATTAATACGTAGAACATTACAATAATTTATCTTACAACATGTTTTTGTTGGTATGCATATAGCGATGGACTGCCGCCAATAGCGCGATAAACTGTATGAACTGGAAACCCTGCTGAAGAGTTAACTGTGTAACTCTGTTATTCTTTACACTTACTTTTCTCACTCCTTCAGGAAGGGACAGTAATATGACACTCTCTATAACTCCTTTTTAAATATGTATTTAGAATACTAACGAATTTTTATCTATTTTCATGTATTAATAAATAATGTGTTTTGTGATCTTACAATTTCCCTCTACACTTATTTTGAATTACAAGTTAATTAGGTATGATCTCGCTTGATGCTGCGCTGGATACAAGGTAAGAAGAATCATTTTGCCTTCTATTTTTATTAATTTGTTGTGAAATTTTCGAGGCTATAAAATGTTTTGCAACAGTTTTAATATCTGAAAGTTTAGCAGGAAAACTTTACTATTGCTGAAATATTTTAATTGATATAACCTTTCTGTCGGATTTAAGAAAAGACCTCCTGAATGAAATGAATCCAGCTCCTGAATTCAACTTTTTAAAGCTTTAATAAATGCTTTTTGAAAGTTTAAAAAATCTTGAAACTGCTAATTCTTTTTTACATAAAGAATCAGATTTACGTATGTACTTTTGATTGCATCGTTAGATAAGGACTTTGGAAATTTTTTAAAATGACGTCAATTTGGTATCAATTGTCGAAACATCGTGACACACACTGTAAATCAAAATTGTGAAATAAGTTTTCAAAAGCTTTTTCAATGAACAGCAAGCAGTAAAGGAAAACTAAAATTAATTTGAAAGCCACCGCTCTGCATTTAGTAAGCAGTGCAGTTTGATTTAAATAAACCAACGAAGTAGATCAGCAACTTTTCTCTTGTGCTTTAAAATTCATACAGTACAATAGTTTACGAGGAAACTAGTCATTAAACATTTATTTAAAATATTTCATATAACAACTATAATTTCAAACTGTAATCATAATTTTAAAAATCCATGGCATTATCGAATCGGAACCTGTTTCGATGTCAGATATATCTCATGAAAAAATCAGTTTTTTTTAAATTTAAGAAATAATTTTCTGAAGTATTTGGCAGCCCAATTTGTATAAGTTTCATTTATTTTTTTAAATGTTTGTAAAACGTTATCACAAATTTAAGTGACTCAACTGCGTACGGAAAATGGATTCTGAATAAAAAAAATTATCCGTATTCTGTTACATGATTATTTAATTTTTTTAATTAACAAGTCTGTAATCAATGTTTGCACTGATTTAATACCGGAAGTTTCCAGCGATTTCACTGATCATTATACAAGCTGCAATAAGTGCAAACACTTAATTTTGAAAATAAAATATCCTAACAACGATTGTAATGCAAAAGGTCATATAATTAGTCTCATCTGTATCCTCAAATCTTTCAATATGATTTCTACGACAATTTGTAGATTTTCAGATGAGTTACTTATGTTCGTTCTTACTGGTAATCAAAATAATGCAAAACTGCACTTAAAAAGATTAAAATTTCTGCAAATTAACTGAATGAAAATATATTCGCTGGTCGAGTAAGATTGCTTCGACGGCCTCTAGGTCCAGATTGCAGGACGGGTATTCTTCATACGGATAATCGAGAATATAGCATAACATTCTACAGATAAGAATGCAAATTCCGTGCTATTTTCATATAATGCATCCATGTTGTCAAATTTATTATGTCTAATCTTATAATATTATTGTAAAATTATTGCCAGTACTAATCATTCCTTGAACAGTAAGGCTTCTTGAAACCTTCTCAATACCTAATGTCAAATGGATAATTCAAACGTGGCCAAAGGAGAAATATTGTCATTTTACAATAAAACTAGTTTACGGTTTTTCTAAATACCTAGTTTTTCAACTGTTAACTAATATTATGATGTAATAATATACTAATAATAATTCAAATGAAAATTTAGTGGCTGAGCAAAAACAGAATGTTGTTTATTTGAGCGATAGTAAACATCATACAGTAACATTTCGTTATTGTACATTGCTTTTTTATCACCAGTTACGAGCTGAAAATCTAAAACGTTTTTGTATATAAATAAAGGAAATTACAGTTCGGATGATAAGTTCGATAAAACCTGCAGTATTCTGCAATCTTATCCACATGATCAATGGTGCGCCTCAGGTTTACAAGAAACAAACATGCATTTACATGTAGGAATGACTTCTGACATTGTTTGAATAACATTCAAGAGAAAATAAAAAAAATAAATGTCCGAATAAAAATCTTAATGTTTCATGAAAATGTGCAAGATTTAGATGTAAAGCCTATTTTCATTTTTCTGGCAGACTTGCTAGTAAGTTTCATAAATGAAAGTTTTTTCTTTTAGTGGGACGGTGGACCTATACATCGAGCATGGATATGTAGTGTCCAGCAGTGAATACGTATGTACAGATAGATTGAGATAAGTAACTAATAAAGTATTTGACTGATATAAACTTATCATTCAGATCTTTAAAAATGTTCAAATAGTAAAAACATGGTACTGTATGCTTTTACCACTTTACTTATCACGTATAATATTTTCCCCATATGAGGTATTTCTTCTTGTTAGAGATAACTAAAACTAGGTTGTTGAATTATTGCATTTTAAAATTCTTTTAATCTTAATTCGTCATAAATAATTTTACTCTGATTAGTCTCACCCCTCTCTATCTTTCTCTCTTTCTTTCTTGTTTGTTTATTATTTCTGTCCATCTATATTCCAGTTTTATATCTTCTATTTGTGTGTTTGACATTTAATTTAACGGTATTTTGCGTTAGATTGAGTAGTTTTAAAATAATTAAATAATTTATATCTATTTAAAAAATTCTGTTATTAATTTTTCGCGGTAAAATCGTTAATATTCGACAAATGAAACTAGAGCCTAAAATTTAATTATTTATTAACTGTTTAACTGATTTCCTGCGCCGAGTATTAAAGTCGCTGAACATAGTATAGTTCGGTCCTAAGTTAAATCCTCCTAACGCGCTGGCTTCATGGGCGTTTTCGTGGTTTTCGCCATGCGTAATGTGTATACGAGTTAGTTTTTCTTAGACAGTCCTCCACGAATTCATCCATCCCTTTGGGCAGATAGTTTCCCAGGCTTTGCCGAAATCATATAAGCCATAAACCAAACCACCTCTCGGAACACTTCCAATTTAACTATGCAGTGACGCGAGTGACTGTTTGCAATTAACAAAATGTAAAAAGCTGTTTGGGCTAGGTCGAAAAACAGGTATTTTACATCTGGAGGAAACCAGTCTTTGAGAATGTCTATATGTATCAAACTGATTACTAACACTTCCAGGGAATGCCCTTAGGAGATAATTCACTGCATGTTAAGGAAATATAAGAAACATTTGAATATTGATTTCAAATAAAAAAATCGAAAAATTAAATGCTTTCTAACGTAAAAAATCTGATGCGGACACCGCATAACTTCCTTGTACGGCCTATAAAACTATACACACTTTTTCTGCACATCATTTAATCTTATTTTTGGAATTATACTTTTTAACTTGGATAACTGATCCCTAAAAGAAAGTTGAAAATGACACCGAAAATTATAGATTTTCGAATTACATATACTGCTCAAGTTTTGTCGTGAAAGAGTGAATTTCTTCTAATTTTATATATATATATATATATATATATATATATATATATAAAACGAGTATAAAACATTCCCAAATGTGAGTCTAAGAACAGGAAGACTGCATTAAAATTTCGATTTACTTATTTGTCGAAAAAAAAATTAATTTGACATTGCTAAAACATGAATATTTTCGCTATTTAAAACACTTCGATAAATGGAAGTATATGATTAGTACCAACGATAACGATTGCGAAAAGAAAGGTAGGGTAGAGACTTTTAAGCTGAATAAGATTTATGAGTATATCATATACGTTTGGTACAGCTGTATGCAATATAAAAAGGAGGAGAACAACTGCATGTATATATAGAATATTTCAAACACTCTAGGTTAATCGTTTTTGGAGTTGTGCGAGATACACGCACACAGACATATATATCTACATACGTACAGATGTCGTGAAAAAGGTACCTTTTGAATACATTTTACAATCTATTTTGGAAACAACGAATCCTTTAATTTGTCCTTATGCTATGATACACAAAAAACCGTCTAAATGGATTCAGAATTAAACAAAATGGATATTTTCGCAATTACGTGATACCTGAAATTTATCGTAATTACAATACTTCCTTTAATCGTTGTAGAAAGATGAAATTTGAGAGCAAAATTTTACAGTTATACTGGTGACTTTAAGAAGTGTTCGTAAAAGAAAGATGGATAACTGAGCACTTCGTTGTAACAGTTCAAACAATAATTAAAAAATGTTCGAAAAAAAGGTCTCTGGAAATTTTTAATAATATTTTTAAATTATTTATACAAATATCTAAATATAAAGTTAAACATAAAACAACCTCTTTAAAGCAACCATTGCCCATTCCAAATCTCGTCTGCCATCCATTTAATCATCTTAGAGAGGCATAGTTTAATATCGATATTTATTTATATTCTCAGAAACATTGGTCGTCTTAGGTGGATAGACGACAAGAGGATTTATTGCTATTGTAATTTTTTGTAAATATTTGAGTTTATATTTTATAGATCTAATTTTAAATTTGAACTTTCGTAATAAATCGTATGAAAATGAATGTGTTGCCGTTAATAATCTATTCAAATGGGTATGATCGCGGAAAGCTGGTAGTTTTCCCTAGCGCACGAACTCACTTTATATTTTTGTGGTTTTCTTAATATATAATGTAAGTACGAGGCATTTTCTGAGAACGTTTACCACAAAGGCTTCCCGATTCTTTGTGGTGATTTATTGGGTTACTGCAAATTACATTAGGCAGATAGCCCTAATGTAATTTGCAGTAACCCAATAAATCCAAATTCCGTGCTGAAATATTACGTAGTTTCCAACCGACATGTTTCACGATAACTAACGAATCGCAGCAACATCCAAACGAGGCTGTATATAAAAGGATTAATTACACTTTTAGGAAGACGAATAAACAGAAATAAAAAACTTAATTTTTACTCAAAAAGTATCATATTAACAAATTGGTAATTGCTGCATAAACACTTTATAGGTAATGTAATCCAATTACTCATCTTCCGTTTTCTAATGTTTTAAACTATAATTTGCATGAAGAACTGCCAATATAACTTTATAAAAGAAATTAATTCAATAATGACTTTTTAATAGTTAACTACATAAATTTAAATTCCATTGAAAACGTGGCATTAAGTACGTAGTCGTGCATAGCATGAAATTTCTACTTATTTTCAGCTTACGAATGCAAAATTTTCCATCTTGCATTTTTAGCCAAAAAAATTAATAAATCCAAATTTATGAAATATAGAGGTAAAAATATTCTTATTCTTATTCGCGCTTAAAAATCAATCCGCGAATAAGCATTAGTACCTCTTAAACGCGGCCGTCAGGCGATGGTTTTGAAGGTTACTTTACTTTTTAAGGCGATATTTTCGACGATGATGTTTTTAAACTGCGAAGTTTTGAACCGCTTAATTTTCTTCGACGATGTTTTGTACCGCAATGTTCTAGAACTGCGATATTTTTTCCATGCTTTTTTCCTCCATGATGATTTTCTACGGCGAAGTTTTCGCCTTGCTTTGCTTTCCCCTTGAGGATATTTTTCCCGCGATGTTTTGAGCCTGTAATCATATGTTCATTTGCTGATGAATAAAATTTCAGCTTTTTGTATATTAAACTCGTAAATCTTTTCATAAGGAAACGAATTTCTTTAAAGCATATTATGAGCAATTTAAGTCTTTGTGATTTTTAAATAAGGAAAAAGAAAACATTTATTTTTTTCAGCAGCAACCTTGGGTTCAAAAGTGAAGGCAAACAATTTATGAGTTTGGAACGAACATAAAAATATTTGACATTTAGAAAATGTGTAATAACTATTCATAAGTTTCTCTAACTTCTGCATTTCGAGGTGATCTATCCTACTTTGCTCATCCATCCATTTTTGCTCAGATCAGAACGTTATACAAATTTACACTCAGTGTGGCAGAGCTTAAAAGTAGGAATTTAGCTCGTCTAGTGGAATGATCGCCACTTTTTCAATACAAGGATGTTCTTGCTAAATCCACCTCAGGAAAGAAATTATATAGTGGCTGTGTTACTCGTAAGCTATGTAAGAGTTAACAGTATTGAAAACCGATAACATATTTAAGTTTGAATAAAACTTTGTATTTATAGATATTTGAAATATAACTACAAGAAAAATAGCTTCGTCCTGGTCATAATATTTTTATTACAAAAAAATCATAGTTTTAGATTTTTGTTATGTATTTTGTTATAAACCAAAAGAACGACGCAACACTTATTTAGATTTTCACTAAACTTGCTTTATAATATAAAGAAATTGCTGTTAAGGGCACTATTTCTTCAAAAGGTTAAGATAATTTTGAACGTTAGTTGTTAGGTTGAGTGTTCACATTTTTACAGGTTGTTTTCCTTCGTAATAAAGTTTGCTCAACTCAGGTTAATACAGTTTGCAAATTAGGCTCCCAGAAGGTTTGCAGTCTCTCAGGTTACCAAAACGAATGCGATTGCTAGATAATATTTTTTTGCTTATAGTGGGGTATCCAGAAGCAGCCGAGTGGTAAATTTGTGAACATCGGTAGTTTGATCCATGCCAAATCACAACTAGAAAGAGGATGGACCTTCGTGAGGTTAAAAAATATAGATAATTTGCTGACAAAACTCTTTTAACTCTTAACACCTGGAACTTAGATGTTTTAGCATTTGAAAGGTTTATCAGAAAGACTTTACGGTTATTTAAATTCTCATATAGATAAAACCTTCCTGTGGGGCTTTAGAAAAGCGTTCCTGAATGAAACATAATTAAAATTTTAAAAGCATAAATAATTTTTTATTAAGCATATTTTTTATTAAATAAGAAAGGAAGCGTAAAGCTTAACCTGCAGTTGGGAGCCCCAAGATAAGCAATTTTCAAACTGCTAATTTTGTTTCACTTGAGGAACATGCATTAAACCTTAATATCGAGAATATACCTCTAGATAAGGATTTTAGAATTTCGTTGAATCTCTGTCAAGTTTATATTATGTGTTGGATCATCGTCAAACAAGCACTAAATCAAATTCCTGAGTTACGTCCCTAATAACTTTTCCAGGTAACGAGAAACCGAAGAAAACATTCAAGTACAAAACCAAACAGAAGAAATGAGAACAAAAGTTTATTCGAAAGCCACCGCTCTGCCTACAAGAAGCAACGCAGGTTCCTTTAAAAGGTTTCAGGAATACTCTGGTGATTTATAAAGGCGTATGCAAGTATAAAATACATAGAGCGCAAGATGGTACGAAAAAACTGGTAAGTAACGATTAGTTGTAACATTCTTCATAATAAGTACCTTCTCAAGCTCTAAACGTAATTTTGAGAATCCATATCATCATGGAACTATAGCATTTCGGCTGCCCTGCTCCGAGGAACTTAATCTCACTACAGGTCGACTCTACCTTTGGGCACGTCGTGGAGGTTCAACCTCCACTATTGCCCTCCAGTAGAGCCGCGCACCACCTGGATAAGACACCAGGCAGCACCGGTCGTCTAATGCTCCTGCCAGTCGCTCGGGCGAGCCCGTCGCAGCGGGACATTACCCAACGACCCCGGGGGATAACCCCCGGGTTACTAGCACCACGCCGCGCTAGGACATGCCAGACTCCGAGGCCGGCCAATGAGTGACCTTTCCCAGAGCCTTCAGAACCACCAAGTTCATAAATTTTATACCCCCGTGGCCGAGACTGCCTAGGTACTGTCTGTCTACGGTAAGAACACCTCCCGCCACGGTGTCTGGCGGGTGGCGGTCGCTATAGCAACAGGGCTAGTATATTTCAAATAGGGACGAACCAAGGGTTGCTTTATTGTTATTTTGTTTTTGGCGACTGTTGGCTGAAGGGAAAAGAGTTTATCATTCGTCTTCTTAGTTTCATTCCAGCTGCACGCATCTTTTCTTAAGCCTTATATTATTACTATTAGCTATTTTTATTCTCGTTGTTATATCTTTTGTACTGGTATTTGTTCAAATTTGCTTCTATTTAGCTTGAATTTCGTAGTGCTTTGTTAATCGCCAATTTTTTAAAATGCCCTTCCAGTTTAAGAAAGGTCAACCTTTAAAGTCTCAGGCACGTCAAATAGTGTACAATGTCGCAGAATTTTGCGCTTCTGAAGCTTCGGCGAACTCTTTAGTAGTTCCTCTTCCTCAAGTTTTGAAGAGAACATCGCAAGCTACTGGAGTATTGGAGTATACAATTAAAAAAATTAAGCGCGAAGTATCAACAATGGGGCAAGATCAACTTCTAAATACGCCTGGAAAGAAACGTAAAAGCCCTGCTAATCATAAGTGCGAAATTGACGATTTTGACAAATGCGTTATACGGCAGACTATACAAGACTTTTACATCAAAGAAAAGAAAGTGCCATCTGTGCGGAAATTATTGCCTGTCTTGAGGCAAAAAATAGACTTCCCGTGGCAAAAAGACTCATTGTGCAAAGTTTGGCGTTCGATGAATTTTCGCTGCAAGGAAGTGTGTTAACAAAAGAAAAATTCTTATCGAAAGACCTCACATTGTATTTTGGAGGAACAATTATTTACGCGAAATGAGGAAACTCAGAGCAAGTGGACGCCACATCGTTTACATCGATGAAACATGGATTGACAGCAATTTAACTTTTAAGAAATGTTGGCAGCATGATACGGTTTTGGGCGCACAGATAAATGTCAGTTCCAAAAATAGGATTGTTGTCCATGCTGGCTCTTCCGCAGGATTTATTCCAGGTGCCCAACTTATATATAAAGCATCAGCTCAAAGCGGGGATTACCATGGGCAAATGAACTATGAAAATTTTGAAAAATGGGTGTAGGAAAAGCTTCTTCCAAATTTACGACCTCAAAGTGTGGTATGCATGGATAATGCCCCGTATCACACAAAAATTGAAGATCCGACACCCACGAAATATGCTACAAAGCAAACAATGGTAAATTGGCTGATGAAGAAGACGATATGCTCCGATCCCAAAATGCGAAAAGCGGAACTGTTCAGCTTAATAGAATGCAATCGTCCTAAAAAAGTAATATATAAAATTGACAACATCATAAAAGAAAATGGGCATCATGTTGTACGTCTCCCTCCTTACCACTGTGATCTAAACGCAATTGAATACGTTTGGTCATCAGTTAAAAGACTGATCAGGGAAAGGAATGTGACTGGAGACTTAAGCTTGGAAAATTTGAAAAATTTAACACAAAAAGCTTTGGATGAAGTCACTTCTCAAGAATGGCAGGCGCACTGCAACCACGTAGAAAAACTTGAAAATTATTATTGGGACAAGGACGAACTTTTAGAAGAGATAGTGGATGGATTAATAATTCAAACTGGCAGCAGCGATTCTGATTCTGATTCAGAAGAAACGGAATCTTGCGACAGTGACTAGATGACTTTTCAGATGTTATACCAAAGTCCTCCACGAAGGCATTCCTCTTCTTCATCTGATAGCTTTGTCAAGTTGTAAGGATATTTCTAGGTTCAATATTTTCTTTGCCACTATGTAAATGAAAGATTACCAAAAGTGGGCAACAATGAGCCTTCGGCAGAGGCGAAACCCCCCCCTGTGGATAATAAAGAACACTGAATGGTTGCTTCATTTCCCATTACTGTGTTCTTGGGGACCCACAAGCCATGGTATAATTTGCTTAAAAAATAATTTTTAATCTTTAATTGAAATTAAATAAGTTTTGTTTTATTATGAAAATATTAATACAAAATTATATTAATGAACAATGCTCACTGCAGTTATAAAAGCCAAATTTTGTATAATTATATAAATTTCGTATAATTTTAAATATAAAATAGGTAACTGAATAATTTAAGAGACCTTAATTTTGTTCTGATTTTAACATTTTATTATGTTACAAGCTATTACAGTGTCTATAAAAAGCAGCATGATGCATAAATGGGCGCTGGTAATTAAGAGGCCCAGCAGCGGCCGATCGGTAAAGTCACTGAACACTTGTAGTTCGGTCCGAGGTTTGAATCCCGTGAACGGGCTGGCTGCATGGGTGTTTTCCCCATGTGTAACGTGTATACGAGGCAGTTTTCCTTAGCAAGCCCTCCACGAATGCATCCCTCCTCTTAGGCATTTAACCTTGGAGGCTTTTCGTAATCATATAAACCAACCCAAACCACTGGTAATTAAGTAAAAACAGTTTTGATTTTAATTTACCTTCGCTTCCTTTCGTCATTCAATTGACCAGCTTTTGGTTTAGTTTGAAGGTATGGGAAAAGAAGAAATGTTCGCAAAAAGTATTTATTGAGAGCATTTTTCTTCAAAAATAAGCACGGATTTTTAAATGCATTTCCCTACAAGTTATTTTGATATATTTTTACTCATTGTACATCTAGAAAGATGGCAAATTCAGCGACTCGCACCTCACTCGGCAAAATCAAAGACCGTTCCTTAACTGCAAAAACTTTATTTACGCCATCAATTTTCATTTTCGGAAATTTAATGTCGGGGTCGACGCAAAGGGTCAACAAGCATTTTACTTGAAACTAAAACAAAATGTGAATATCGCCAAATCATCTTTAAATATGCCAAGTTGGCAAACTGAGAAGTAAATCTTCAAGACACCCCTACGAAAAATGGGTCACGGCTCGTTTCTATGGCAACAGACAGCCGCAGACAAACTGGCGAGAGCTGTTCTTACCGTAGACAGACAGTACAGATCCTAGCCAGTAGTTTCGCAGAATTCTCTACGTCGACCCCCGGGGGGGATATCATCATGGAAGCGAAACCTGTTTCCATGACAGATGCATTTCATGAAGAAATTTGAAATTTTTTAAGTTTGAAAAACTAAATTTCCGAAGTATTTGACAGTCCCACCTGCATACGTTCCATTCATTTGCTTCAGAGTTACTAAAGGGTTGTAACAGATAATCTTATAAAGGTTTACACATAAATGTCGATTAATGAACAATAATATCAGACATTTGTTTAGAAAGAGAAATTTGATTGAACAGAAATTGAAACAGATAATTGAGATTTCTTGCGCAACAAAGTTTCAGTTTTAAAAATTTTATATTAATATCTATATGTATCACATAATTTACGTGAATGTACGAAATCCGGAAATATTATTCTGACTGTGAAACAAAATTGATCTGCAATGTGTTACAAGATTTTGTTCAATTTAATATTTTTAATCTACACGTCTGCAATCGATTTGTGGACCAGATTTTAATGATCCGTATGCTAGATGAAATAAAAGTAAAACATAATTATGAAAATAAAATATGCTATCAACGATTTTAATGCCAAGTCGTAAAAACAATAAACTATGCATGTTCAAATCTTCGAATACGTTTTGTATTACAGTTTTTAAATTTTCAGAGCGGTTACTCATGTTCATTTTTTATGGTAATCAAACTAATGTGAAAATGCACTCAAAACGTAAAATCTTAAAATATCTTCAAATTCTTTCCTCAAAATTTAATGCTATAATGATTAACTGAATGCAAAATATATTCGCTGGCCGCGTAAATGGTTTCGAAGGCCTCCAGTTTATAGAAAGACCACAGGTTTATAGGATTAGTATTCTTTCGTACTTAGAAATGCTAATTCGTAACAGAGATTCAGTCTGGTTGGTAATGGATTCTATTATGCTGCATCATCAGCTCAGAAATCACATTCCTTTTATTAACTTGAGGTAGCGCAAACCGCCCGGGAAACTAATTTGCAAACTGTGTCCCCTTGAATTCGGTAAAACGTATTCCAAAGTTGAATTATCTGTGAACAGTCAACCTTACGACTAACATGTAAACTTTTCTTAACCTAATGGAAAACTAAGGCGTTTGACAACTATTTAACTGCAATCAAAAAGTGAGTTTGATGAAATCCAAATAAATTTCATTAAGCTATTCTTGTGGTTTATAATGGAAGATCTAACAGTGATCTAAAACGATCACTTGCTGAAATAAAAGTAGTTGTTGATTTTACAAATCTATTGGAATCAAATCAAGCCCACGAAATTCATTGTGGCAATGAATCATGATTACTCCTATCGTTGGAAACAAGCTGGTGCCCCATACAGGTAATAACAGGACACTGTTGAGTTCTGCCCCCAGTTTTAAAGAAGAGCACCTCGGGGGGGGGGGAGGGAGGAGAGAATTCGAGGATATCCCACTTTTTTCCCTTAACACATTTCGGGGACTTTCGGTCTCCGGTTATTTAGAGAGCCCTAACGGCTAACATGAAAAATTATCTTAACTTGTTGTAAAACTAATGCCCTTGACAACTATTTAACTGTAATTAAAAATAGAGTTTGATAAAATCCAATTAAATTTCATTAAACTATCTAGTGGTTTATAAATAAAAGATGTAACACTGATCTAAGATGACTTGTAATAAAAGTACTGAAGGATGAGGTTGTTTTCTGTTATAGTTAAATTTCAAATATTTAAAAACACAAATCTTTGTTGAAAGTTAAACATGTTATCAGCTACATTACTGTTAAAGCTACATTACCGAGGTTTATGAGTTAGATAATCATACTAATAGATTTCAGAAATTTTCTAAATGTGTAATTACTTTATGCTCGTCCGAAACTCAGAATTTGTTTACCTTCATTTTTTAACTCGAGAATGCAGCTGGAGATAAACGAATGATTTTCTTTATTTAGAATGCTCAAGGGCTTAAAATTATCATAATATGCTGCAAATAAATTTGCATCTGCATGACAAGAGTTACTCTTTTAATTTGCTAAAAGAATGCTTAGCTTTCATTCGTCAAAAAACGAACAGATCCCTCTTCCAACAGATTTCACCCGGCGACAATCAAAGTAATTGTTCTACCTATATTACAGAGCTTCGAGAACATAATGGCTTGCAGATTGTAGACTTAGGCAAATGTCTGAATACGTATAACATTATGGAGCTCACCTAATAATTGAGCTAAATTTCTGTGATTCAAATTTAAAGTAAATGTTGATTAGAGTTATAAGCTTCAGATTTTGTAGTAGAAAATTTTTCAAATAAATTTTCTCGCAAATTTAACTAATATAAGATTTAAATATATTTAAAGACAATATATAAGGTGGTATGCGCAAATACGAATAGAACACTTGAAAAGTAGGTGTTAGTGAAAATTATATTATATAAAAGAACTGCTGCATCAGATAAAATTATCGTGTAAAAGTTAGATTATATAGTGAAACGTTTCCACGTCTGGAATTATTTATTATCATGTACCTTAGGATTAATTTTTCAAGGAGCCGGCAAAATTACACGAACCTATAATACTTCCGGCAATACGATGATAAGTTGACGTTGAATTTTAAACAGAAATTTTTTATACTCTTTTATACTCTTCCGAAACTCAGAATTTCTATGCCTTCATTTTTGATCCTAAGATTACAGCTGGAAATGAATGAAAAATTTATTTATTTGAAAAGCTCAAGAATTCAATAATCGTATGCTTACTTTCATATTTACATATGTCTATATTGGGCGAGTTGTTATTTTTTCGATGACCTTCAATCTACGTAGAACAATTAATTTGATTGTTTGTGTGGAATGTATGTTACAAAGGGAATATAAACATTTGTTGACGAATAAAATTTTAGCATTCTTTTCTGAAAAGGAATGCTTAGTTTTGCTTCATCAACAAGTAATCTCTTATTTGAGATCTCGGTTCAGCCTTTGGAGTAGATAAACTTTGGAATATATTATCTAGGTATATTTAATTAGTATATGTTTTAAATATATTTAAACATAAAATATAAGGCAGCATGTATGATGGAAATTAAAAAATAACGAAAATTATGTTTAAAATTTGTGAATTTATTTTGTAATCACGAAAGAAATTGTATAAGCTAAATCTGATATTTGGGAAAAACTCCGAAACAATCTCTCGATAATTTTGCTTAAGAGAAATTTTCGAGGTTGTTTCTCAGAACAGTTTTTCTACACTTCAATATGGTTTTAAAGATTTTTTTTTAGAATGGGACGAATCTAGAGACTTTATCTAAAGCGACGCAATTGGTTAAATTCTACTTCTTCATTCAAACTGAGATTAATAATGAACTTTGTAAAAACTTATATATCAAATTATCCTTAATATCACAATCACTTAAGTCAGTTTAATCGCAGATGCTTAAAAAAGTGTTAACAGCCGTAGAATTTCCATGTAAGCTCGTTTTTTAACCTTTATTTAAAACGTTTTTGGAATTCAAATGAAGTGAAATGAAATGAATGATGAGACAGTTATTTAAATAATTGCCTAATGTATGCTTCAGTGAAGTTATTCTAGTAATCATCTTAATTTTTTTTTTCATGTTCTGCAAAATTTGAAAAGATGCTTACCTCACCTACCAGGCACTTTGGTACTTTTGTCGAGCCTATTGGTCATTTAGCAATCTCATCACCAAGAACTTTGCCAAGGGAGCAGCAGAAGTGCAGAATTACACTCGCTAAAAAAGGGAGTTCCGTTTTTTCTAGAGTGATTTTTTTTCTTTTAACTCTTTGTTAAATTAAATTATCCATCGATTTGCTACATTAACTTATCTTTTTGTTACATGTAATTATTCCGTTTACTTTCTCTACTTGCTAAACAAATAAAATGTTTCATTATAAGCATTAAATTTGCATGATATTAGCAAAAAGCGAGCTTCCTTTCGGAGCAAGCTGTCAAAATGATCGCTGATCGTAGCAATAGGTGTACGGAAAATTCCGTAATGCTGGTGTTAAATTGTTTCTTCTGCTTGCCGATCCCCGCAAAAATTATCAGGACGTAATTGAGAATTGGTTTAGAGCGTATTTCAAAATGATTTAACACTTGATGTAAACTTCCCAGAATTTAAATTTATTCTTCAATCCTTATTTAGAGATACATTCTCAATATTAAGCAAAAATGCGCATTCTTAAAGTGAAACAAATAAACAAAGAAAAAAAAAAACAATTAACAGTTTGAAGATTTTGAAATTTTTCAAAAAACAAAATTGACTTAGGCTTTGAAACGTTGAATTATATTTCATTCAGGTACGCTTATCTAAACCCCCATAGGAAGGTTTTATCCACATATGTATTTAAATAACTGTAAAGACATTCTCATAAACTTTCAAATATTAAAACATTTTGAAAATATAACGTAATAAGTATTAATATAATTTTATCAGCAAATCCTGTACATGTCTTAACTTTACGAAAATCTCTCTTATTTTTTCTTGTGTTTCGACCTGGACCAAACTACCAATCTTCAGCAATTTTACCCTTTGGCTTCTGATGGGTTCTCCCACTACAAGCAAAAAGGCCCAATCATTTTATTTTTCAGGTACTCCAATAGTACACGAAGCTGCATATTTGTCCTGGCAAATAATCAAAGAAACAAACTTCTCATACTAAAATAATCGCTGGAATACAGGCATTCAGCAGCTGCAGCATAGAGGCTTTTGGTTTGAGCCAAGTTTTATATTATTTGATTACCCTTAAAAACGAACATGAATAATACCTCTGAAAAATCTACAAAGTGTGACATAAATTTTATTAAAAGATCTAAAGATACAGATTTGATTATTTATATGACTTGAGTTTACAGTCGTCCTTAGAATATTTTATTTCAGAAATATGTTTTACTTCAATTGCAGCTTGTGTAATGATGACCGAAGTCTCAGGGAAGTTCGGTCATTAAAACAGTGCACACATTGATTACAGACATGTTGATTAAAATAATTAAATTTAAGAAAATCGTCTTGGAAGAAAATGCAGATTAGCTATTTGTACAGTGGCAATCCATTTTCCGTACCTAGTTGAGTCGCTTAAATTATGCCAGACTTGTAGAGATTACTATAAAAGTAATATAAATTAAAATGGATTAGTATTCTCGTTCATTGCTACCAATCAATGTTAACGCTTATCTCTGAGAAAGTTTTAAGAAAATTTGTAACTTTTAAACAAGTGAATACACCTTATGCAGGTTTGGCTCTCAAATAATTCGGAAATTTAGTTCTTCCAATTTTAAATTTCTTCATGAAATGCATCTGACATGGAAAGAGATTTCAATTCGATGCTGCCATGGATTTGTTTTTAAATTACACTTACCGATTAAGATTGAAATTTATGAAAAATTCATATCCAAATTTTAACTTACTAGTTGTTCCGCATACTCTTGCAGTACATATAGCTTATGATTATTACAAACTCTACCATTAGTATTTTTTCACAGTTTTTTAAATGAAACTGGATTGTCTATTTTCGGAACAGCGGGGGCTTTGGAATTAAATTAGAGTTTTTTTGTTTGTTGTTTTGTTTGTTTATTTTTGTTTCCACTGTTTGCTTTCGTACTTGGATTGTTTCTTCTGCAACATCATGATGCAAAATTGAGGCATTTTTAAAGGAATTCTAAAATCCTTGTGTGGGGATGGGTTTTCAAGAATATACGTAAATGCACATCCATTAAGTGTAACAAAATCAAGAGACAAAATAAAAGTTTCAAACGTTTCACTAACAGTTGCATTTTGAAGTATTCTATCCTTTGCGCATGTCAGAATTTTGAGTAAGATCAGTTATACATATTTAACTATGAGAGAAACCGGCCTGATCTTGGTCATTTTATTTCTATCACACCCCAACTGGGATAGCAGCTAGCGACGCTGGCTGCTGCACCCAAGTGCCCGGTTTCGAATCCCGGAGAAACCATAGAGTGCTTGCGGCATGTGCACTTTAAATATAGAACGAGATGAAAATTCTGTAGAGGAAATGTTGGTAGTGGAAGAGAGATGACAGACTCTCCATTCTGTCGCCCCGCGTTGCTGTCCTTTAAAATTTTGGGTGGTAAGTCATACTATCACCTATATGGAACACAAGGCACTTTGCAAATAAGGTTGACACGCTGTTTGCGCTATCTGAGGTTAACAAAACCAGCGTGATTTCCGAGCTGATGATTCAACATAGTAGCGACAATATTCTAGACTGAAACTCTATTAAGAATTAGTATTTAATAGTACAAAAAGCACTAATCCTATAATTCAGTGGCTTGAGAAACTAGAGGCCGTCGAAGCAATCTTACGCCGTCAGTGAATACATTTTTCCTTCAGTTAATTATCATTATTATGATTTAAATATCATGGCACGAATTTTGAGAAATTTTAAGGTTTTACTGGTTTGAGTCCACTTTTATATACTTTATTATATTTATACCATTAAAGAACATAAATGCGTAACTTTTCTGAAAGTTTACAAACTCTGATATAAATCTTCATTAAAAGATATGAAGTTACAGATTTGATTATTTATATGACAATGCATTACAATCATTGCTAACATATCTTACTTTCGTAGTTTTGCTTTACCTATATTGTAGCTTGTATAATGTCGATTGTATAATCAAGTCCCAAAATTTAGCAGAAAAAGTGTAGTTATGAAATGCAGATGAAGTTTTTCACAGTCCGTTTTTCCGTATTTAGTTGAGTGTCCTAAATTACATCAAACATGTGTAGATTAGTACCAAACATTAAAACTGGGGATTACTTGCGCAGGAAACCTCAAAAATATTTCTTTTCATTTTTTTTAAAAAATGCATGACATTCTTGTTCATTGATACCGATCAGCATTACCATTTACATCTGATAACGTTTTTTTAGAAAATCTGTAAAAACACTTTATTAATTCTAAATGAATAAATGCAGCTTATATAGGTTCGACTGTCAAATACTTAGGGAACTTAGTTCTCCAAATTCCAATAATATTTTAAATAATTTTTAGTAAATGCATCTGACATGAAAACTGGGTTCGATTTGAGGTTAATATGAATTTTTAAAATTGTAATTGCAGTTTGAGATACCTATTACTAAAACATTTATATCCAATTTGTTAATTACTGGTTTTTTCGTATGGTCCTGCGTTACATGTGTTTTAAAATTAGAATAAAGTGCGTTCGTAGTTCATCCGTAATGACGTGTGCTTTTTAAGAAAACTGCTTAGGCTGAGTGGTGGCTTTGGTATAAATTGTAATTCCCTTGTTTTTCTGTTGCGTTTTCTACTTAAAAAAAACTTGCGCTTTGTGTCGTCCCTTTTCTCTTTGCAGCAAAAGCAGTCTGAAATTATCACGTTACCGCCCAGTGATCTACTTATAGATCAGGTACTAGAACACCCACTGATAATAATATCTTTTAATCACTTTTTGTGATTGGTTGATCAAGCTTAAGAATACGTACATACAAAATACTAAAAAGAAACTCAATGCCCAGTTTAAATTAAAGCTTAGATATTCGACAGCTCAATAATTATCACTCACTTCTTTCCGACTGAGCAGATAATTTTTACTTTGATGCTCTCTTTCAGCCACTCAAAACGCTTCCCAAGTGATGCTCCACCCATATGAGTGGCAATGCAATGCGGAACTTGAAACAACGTTCCTCAGAGAATCTTTTTACTTGATTATGCGAAAGACCTGCATCAACTCACATATAATTCCTTAAAATACTTTGAGTGTCATAATTGCTATTTTCTAGTTCAACACATTCGTACTCATTTATGCTCAGACATATTTCAGCTAGGAGATCACTAAAGACATAGTACGGGATTGCGCTGACGCGTGGAAGCCCGCTTCGCGAACTGAGTTCGCCTGAGTCGTCTGAATTTAACCGAGTGATGCTTCACAGCACAGCTTCCGATTTTGCATCCAACGTGAAAAGAATTAAACTTTTCACCATCAACAATGCCTCGGTACAATTATATGTTCTACATTTTCAATACCTCTTTGACGTTCTTAGCAGTCTAATGTGTAACGCCTGATTGTACTAAGTGTTACTCTGAATACCTGCACGAGTATTTCCGTGGAAAATTCGAGAACTCTGAAATCATTCTTTTCATAAAATAAATTTTATCAACCTCTCAACGAAATTGTTTGCATTCAGTCTATTGCGAACCCCTATGCGAGCTGCAATTTTGTGAGAAATTTTAGGTTTGTTGTATGTGTGGCCAACCTTAGCTATTGCATAAATGCAAACCCAAAGAATAATATTGACGTAGATATATATTATATACACGTAGGTTAGTCAGAAATTTAATTGCTTCCCTTCGTAGAAATTTTCGGGCAAAGTTTTCGGGTTTTGCCAGTTCAGACGTTTAGCTCTATCGTGTGACATAGTGGCTTTCACGATGCAATTTTAGTTTATCTAATAATCAGTCGTAAACGTGTCTCGGCAGCTGCAAGTGGCGTCCAGATTGAAAATGTGTGCAGTGATTCGTTTTTTCTAGACTAAAAGAAATGTGAAATTTATCGGCAGTTGTATGGTGAAAATTTCAGTTTATGGTGAAAATGCAGTGTCACGTCAAGCTACCACGAAGTGGTGCAACGTGTTTACATTGACGTGCAGATATTGACGATGCTGAGCGCGAGAGAACACTATCAACTGCCACAAAATCTCAAATTGCTGCTCGAGTGAATGAATGCATTGTTACTAAGAGACGCATTACAGTAGCGAAATCTATGAACGGGTTATTTTTATGGAAGCGTTCATAAAATTAATGCCGATTAGCTTGAATTTCATAAAGTTTGTACCCGATGGGTGCCTCGTCTACTGATGGAGGAAAATAAAGGAAGCGTTTTGAAGGTCCGCTGAAATTTCTGCAACGTTAGGAAAAGGAAAGAAATGAGTTTTCTGTCGAAACTATGACCAGAGATAAGTCTTCTCAATTCTACAGCTCGCCTTACATGCATCGTTCGTAAGAGATGTGCTATGTTATAGCAGTAGTTTTATGCTTAGAACTTTTGTCATTCCTCGACATTTAGACGCACCTCCACTACTTCTCAGTAAATTCTCAAAAAACTAGTTACTGGATGGAGGAAGGTAGCCACAGTCCAGGTACTCCGCTGTTCGCACTACTCAAAGAAGCTTGACGAGTCTTGGATTCACCACTTCTCATCACCTCCGTCGAGTACAAACATTCCACTTTCCCGACTCGAAAAATGTGTGCAACTGTTCCAGCTGATCGAGAAGCAATGTTGACGCTGTTTTTCGGCAGAGAAGGTTTGGTGCATACAGAGTTCATAACGAGGAATATGAAAATTAATCTTCTTATTATGAAACACTAAAACGATTCGGACAACCACTTAAAAATCGACGGCCGGGTGAACTTTCGAAAGGCATTGTGTTCCTGCATAAGAATGCAAGGCCGAATGCAACAAAACAATCGTTCGACCTCCTGCAAAGGTTTAGGTGGGAAATGTGGGATCACCCACCTTATAGCTCATACCTATTTACCGTGTGACTTCCATGTTTTTCGTGGCATAAAAGCAGAACTTCCAAAGACGATACCAGTTGCATGATACCAGACATGAAAGCTGCAACACAATAATAGTTATCGGGCATTGGACGGGATTTCTTTGCAGAAGGCATCGAAAAACTTGTACCACGCCTCGACAAATGCTAAAACAACCGAAGTAATTGAGTTGAAAAGTAGGCTTTGAATGAAACTTTAAGATACAAATAAAGGTATTATAAAATTTCTATCCAGTTTTTATTCCTTAAGCGGCGAAACTAGCTTTTTGACTGATCCTCGTATTTATATATATATCAAATTTTTTTTTATTATTTTAGAAGAAAATTATTCCATTATTTTTCTATGCAATATGTTGCTGAAAATTAATCAGTTGCAGATAAGAAATAAGAAATTTAGAACGAAATCCACAAAGACTCAAAAGAAATGAAATGCAATACCAGAAAAATTTACAATTGCCATAAACATGCAAAAATAAACGAAAAGTCACCAAACCAGAAGAAAACTTAAAGTCACCAAGCTCCTCCTCGACGCAAAAGACATATACAAAAACACACCTATATATGAAAAATCCCGAAGTCGAATAAAGCAAAAGGAATTAGACACTTTTTGAAAGTGTCGTTGAGCAGGAGCTCAAAAGTTTCGAGTGAATTGCTATAATTAAATAATTTTGTATGAACAGAAACGCAGTGGTTTTCCAAGGAAAAGACTTTCTCTTGATAATTGTTGAATTAGATTTTGATTACATTCCTCTACCAATTTAATTTTTTATTTAATTCGTATTTCCAATTTGTATCAATAATTTTTTTCGTTTGGGGATTATTGGTTGCTTTTTTTTTTACTTATTTATTTATTTATAGGCAATTTTGAATTTTACTGATATTCTCTTTCATTGCTTTTGAGTCTCCGTGGGTATGGTTCTAAATTTGTTACTTCTTATATATAGAAAGATAGATGCTTTTGATAATTATACAGATATATAGATATTTCACCAATTTAAATTTTTATTTAATTCGTATTTCCAATTTGTATCAATAATTTTTTTCGTTTTGAGGATTATTGGTTGTTTTCTTTTCTTCTTTATTTATTTATAGGCAATTTTGAATTTTACTGATATTCTCTTTCATTGCTTTTGAGTCTCCGTGGGTATGGTTCTAAATTTCTTACTTCTTATATATATAGAGATATATGCTTTTGATAGATATACAGATATATAGATATTTTTACATGCGTACGGTTTGCAATATAGTGAAAGAACACAGGTCCGATGATAAGTTGATAAAATTTATTTCTATCAAAGAAACACTTTAGATATCTGTATCTTTCCACAGAAATAGTTGTAGGACTATTTCTAATATCACAGAGTGCAATCAGTTAAACAAAACGCAATGCTCGTATATCTCTGAAGACAAATCTAAGCCGGAGATAGTTCTCGGAATTCGTGTTGAGCTAACAGCTGACAACAACCAAGAGCAGATGCTTTCACCAGCCTTACATAGTTCGCATCTGGCTACCGAGATATTTCTAATTCCTTTTGGTTCCCGAAATTACTGGAAGGCAATATGAGAGTAGAATTACGGTTGCAGGAAATATGTTGATGAATTACATTTATTCAATACAATAACTTCTATGGTAATACAGGGACCGGACCAAATTGTTCTTAAATGCTCACCAAGTTTTGACGATTTCTGGCCAAACTACTAAGATGCCCATTTGTTCATTGTTAATGGACTTGCACTGTATTTTTACCTTTCCAGTATATCTTACTACTTTAGGTATTTCACGTTATATTATACAAAAGAAATATAACAATTTTACATGTAATTGCATTAAAATCATTTATTTATACACAAAATTTGTAACAATATATACATATTGTTCAGCAAAGCCCAGCTGCGGTAAGCTGGATTCCTCGCAAAAGGAGTTAAGGGTTGCCAGAAAGTGCCAAGGAAGGACAGGGTTACCGGATTTGCCTCGCAGACGCCCATTTGGTGGCAGAAATGTCGATATGCTAAAGACGGAGAGAGAACATTCTAGAACGAATTCTTACCGGTCTTCCCGAGAATCCACTCTTGGTGGTCTTCTCGAAGGCAGGTCAAAAGCTATAAATGCACTGCCTGTACGTGGAGTAGCCATTGATCGTGAAAAGTATCTTGAATGTGTTGAGTTCAGTATTAGTGCTTTGAGTTCAAACATTAGCTTGAGAGCGATCAGCCGAGTTGGGAGCTGTACTTTAGTGCTTTGCCATGAAACTGTCTTCACCGTTAAAGCCTGATAGCCCGAAGGCTGTGTTACTGATTGTTTCAACGTATTTATCGTATTTTTTCGACGGCTGTAAACGTGCCCTTTGGACTCTCCTGTATAATACTGACGAATAAATTGCGGTTTTCATTCTTCATCAAAAGGTGTCATCCATCACTCCCAATCCAAGAACCCGTAGAATGCAACAGTTTGTAGCATAGATAAGGCGGAATGTAGGATATCAAATGCGCAATGAACAGCAAGGATTTTGATTGCGTAAAACGTTGATACTGTTACGAATTTGGTATTTAAAATGCTAATGTTAGTTCAATTATAAATTAAATGGTTTTATTTCCCGCGCAGTGCAACGCGTGACGAATATTAAAAGAAGAAAGCTAAGCCGGAAAATTGAAAATACAAGAGCACGTGCATTTAACACTAAATAAATAAATATGTCTTTTTGATTTCGAGAAAGTACCAGAAAATTCTCGCACGCGATTTAAAAATATTATAAAAGGAGGAAAACCTCTCAGTTTGCAGTAGTAACCATTTGGGTTAATCAGTACAGCACTACGTCCTCCTTTATCTTACATTTCATATTACATTATATATTACGATACATGATTTACACATTGCATTATATACTACATATCAAATTAATACCTTACCGTAACATTACATTAACTTCACATCAACTTATTACATTAAAATTCTTTTCTAATAAACCCTATATTGGTACATTATGAAAGGGTTATTTTGCACAGGATTCGCATTAGAGACAGGATACACATTATATTATCATTATACACTGGGTACACATTACATTATATACGAGAAAATTAATGATACATAGGAACATTATACGCAATAGGGGGTTATACGATACGGATTAAATTATTCACAGGAAATTAGTTATACACAGGTACTGCATTATACAGGATAAATTATACCCATGATAGGCTTTATACACTGGATGCGTATTGAATTGTCATCTGGACCATGCCAATTGTACCCGTTGCTCGATACACTGCCTACATCGTTATGCATAATACTATTATAAAGTTTGGATTCACATTGTTTCAGTTGGGCTTTGCATTGTGTGTCATGTTGCTTATTAATCAGTACATACTACATTACATATTACATTACATATTATGATACATATGACACTATTACGATTACATTACATATTACATTATATATTATGATACATATAACACTATTACGACTACATTACATATTACATTATATATTACGATACATATGACACTATTACGATTACATTATATATTATGATACATATGACACTATTACGATTGCATTACATATTACATTATATATTATGATACATATGACACTATTACGATTGCATTACATATTACATTATTTATTATGATACGTATGACACTATTACGATTGCATTACATATTACATTATACATTATGATACATATGACACTATTACGATTACATTACATATTACGATACTTGGCTTACGTATTAGATAATGTACTACATATCAAATTAACAAGATAGTTTATCAGTACATACTACACTACATATTACATATTGCGATACATGGTTTACACATTACATTATATTCTACACATCAGATTGACAAGACGAAATAACGCCTTACCTTAACATTACATTAACTTGCCAATACTTATTACATTAATTTTCTTTCCTAATATACCGTATACTGGTAACAGATACATTATCATCAGATTGTAATAATGTTGTTTTGCACTGGATGCGCATTAAACACAGGATGCGCATTAAATTATACACAGGGAAATTAGTGATACATAGGAAAAACATTATACATAGAAGGGGGTATATACATGATACGTGTTAAATTATACGCAGGGGAATTTGTTATGCACAGGTGAAACATTATGTAGGATAAATCATAGTGACTAACTTATACGAATGTGTATATTACATTACTCCTTATAATTAAACCGGTAAGCTTTACAATGTTATTCTATACCGAAGTTCTTTACACTTATAATACATTGCTTAATCATTACATTAACATATTTACCATGTAGAAAAACATATAATGGATTGCATTGTCATTCCTCATATACATAGATTACTTTTGCATTTACAGTTAACATATTACTGCAGGATTTTGCATCTGCGCATTTCTCCATTATGTACATTTCGCACCTTAGAATAGGACGCGCTATATGCATGTGATTGTATTACTACGCGTAGTACATGAACTGTCCTGCATTGCGTAATTTGCCAGTATTGACACATTGCTGTTGTGTTGAAGGCAGTTATACGCGCTTCAAAGTGCTTAGTTATATGCGCGATAACTGACCTCAGTGCGTAATGTTCATTACTGACTCAGTTCATTTGCAATATTTACAGTTTTAGTTTGTGAGCTGCTCGTAGCACATCATGCCGATAGTTATATATACATGGAGTTTGTACGACATGGTTTTTAGTTTACACGATACATGGCACATGGTAAATGGCGTTGCACATTCCACCTTGCATTTGTATATCATATCTTAGCACGTTTGCTTTAGATTAGACATAAGTCTGTGCCCAAGTTCATGAGTTTATCAACTATCTGGTTGATTTTTCGGACACTACGTTTGTCTTTAACCATAAATCTGCAGAAAGCCTGCGTGTTTGTATAGTTGGAATTGGCAGGTGCAGATCTGCTGTAAGCGGGCATTGGGTAACATAATGATCATCCATCTCACCACATATACAATGTGAGTTTTGGGCGATCCCGTGTTTTTCATAGTACACGGGGAAAGGACCGTGTCCGGTAATGTATCGGACCATTTGCGCATGAGACTGTGAGACGGTCTGAGTCTACCGTAGGGACGTGATAGTGAGCACGGCGTCCTGTCTCACCAGTATTCCATTCCTCCTGCCAAATGGATTTTGCCTTGTGTTTCAGACTTTTCTTTAAATATGAAACTGGCCATGGGATGGTGATATGTTCCGCATTGATGTTTCTTGCGGCCTCCTTTATAAGTTGATCTGCTTGCTCGTTCGCCTGTTGCCGACGTGGGCCTTGGTCCATCCTATCCTGGTGTTCAGATGGCTGTGGTCGCGCAGATGTGTCTGAATCTCTGCAATCAGTGGGGAGCTGTGCACAGGGTTCACAATTGCATATAGCGAGGAGAGGCTGTCTGTTACAATGAAGCTGTCTCTTTGCTGCTGTTGGATTATCGTAAGTAGAGCTTGTTTGATGGCCATTACTTCACTCTGGAACACGCTGTTGTTTGTGTCCAGGTGATATTATAAAAGAGATGACAGTTTCGTTAATTTTTTTGTTCCATTCCTTGGTGCCAGACCAATCTACCAATATGATTCAGGGGGCGGACAGTAATCAATATCTGAAACAATTCGATTTCAGCAGCAATGCGTGCAGATGTAGGGACTAGAGGTCAAATATACGGATATAGTTTTATTATATTATAGATATAGTTTTATTATATTATAGTTTATATAATATATATAATATATATTATATATATATTATATAGTTTTATTATATTATAGTTTTATTATTTTTTAAGTTTTATTATAGATTTACGCATTATTTGAAAGCATTTATTTATAAAAATAAACAAAATAAAAAATAACACTCCCATCAATATTAATGAAATACTTAAATTATACGTATATTATGTATTATGTATCTTTTAAACGTATTTAATCAAATAAACAACATGCAATTACAACATAATAATAAAAGAAGTCTAGCAACATCATTCACTTTAGTATTTCCATCAAGCGCAACTCTAAATGCAACACTTTCATGTACTCCAGAACTCTGTTTTGTTATTAGACTTTATGCTATTTCAGTTACTCGTCTTTCAGTAGTTCAGGCAGAAGCCGACATGTTTTTTGATTCAAGGTAATACTGTTTCTGGATTTGGTAAACCGCTGAACAATTTCAACAGTTCTTAAAAATATGTTCTTTAGTATATTTGCCATCTGTGAAAGTTTTGCCATTGGCAACTACACAATGAGCAATTGCGAAACTACATTCGTCGCTTTTAGTTACAATTGTTTCGCAGAAAATGTAACTTGTTTCATCCACTAGAAACCGATGCTTTTATAACTTACAGTTTCTGATCGGAATTCTGAAATGTGGACTGATGCTTTGTTTGAAAATGTCTTTGTATATTTAAGGTGCGACATACGAAGCTTAGAGACCTAATACGCATGCAACACGACTCTTTTTATGTACGAATATGCATTCATTCGTCCAAATGTCTTGAAAACCGGAAACATTTGGCCTTCTTTTCTTAGCGGACATTGAATTAAGTATATAGGTATGAACTGTTACAATAATTAAACAAACAATATACAAATTTTCACAGTAAAACTAAGAACAAGTCGTGAGGTTAAAAGGCGCATGACGTGCATCGATTAAAAATCATACTCCATACTCGTGCATCGAACGAAAGGCGGAACCGAACGAAAGGCGAGAAAAAGCGGAAGGTGGGTCGGTTCAGAATGCCAGTGAAATTGAGGACACATTTCGGAGTACCTGTGGATCAAAACAACGCACCTCCACATCAGATGAGGAATTTAAAAAGTACAGCGTTGGGTACCCCAACAGCGTTGGGGGAAACAAAAAGGAAAGAAAGGGGACAGAAAATAGAAAAGCCAACGTGGCTGAGCAGTAGCAGAGAGAGGAGAGACGAATCTCTGAGATAAACAGAAGACTAAGAAAAAAATCACAGTTAGTAAAAAAATGAGTAAGGAATCATTGCAATGACACATTTAACGTAACTTTAGCTGTGAAATGAGGGATTAGTAGGCGGAGTCTTGTGTTGAACGACCAATCGGAGTTAATGTTCGAGTTCAGAAAAGGGTAAGATCAGTCTTAAAATTAATTTTTCAACTTGAGATTTAGCATTTCGCAATTTTTTGCACAAATGATAATGTGGGAAATGTTATGTCATGATATTCCCCTACTGTGTGATGTATGCATTGCGTCAGCATGCGTTTCCCGCCTTCGGGAGAAGACGAGGATTAGCTGGCGAGCGGAGCAGACGTCGCTCGATCGCTCGTATACCATTTTCATTAATTGTAATCCTAATGTAATCTATATTTGTAAATAGTAATAAATGTGTGTTATCAACTATGCTCGTTGCCTTTCCCCACATTTTGGGGGCTCGATCGTGCCTTTTCTGCATGCGTTAATCGAACCCTAGACACCAGCAATCACTAAAGACGTTCAGAAAGCTAACAAAGGCAAGACATGCCTTTATGACGATTTAATATTCTTCTTCAAGCTAGACGAAGTATGTGAATGAAGACGTGCCTTTATGACGATTTAACATTCTTCAAGCTGGACGACACATGTGAATGATGTTACATGCTACTTGTCCATTCTTCTGATTTTGGACGTTAAATCGAAATTCGATATATTGGATTATAAGGACTGCCCCGACGTTAGGTAGGCCCATTTTCCCCTGATTCGTTCATAATTTATTAGTATTACGATTTTAAGCTGTGTTTATACTGTTTAAATCTCATTCATACATACCCTATTTCATATTCATATTGTCCTATTTTACTGTTTAAAAAACTATGGCCCTAAAACTAGGTGATATCCCATTGATAGCGAATTTTCTTAAATATGGCACAACACGAGTTATTAAATTCTTTAATACCGTGCTCGGATATTCCGATTTTGATCATTCTTCGCGAAAGAGAATGCGAAATTTTGCTGCGTTCCTGGACAGTTTCGATTAGCCAAAACATAAAGAACTTCTATTAAAAGATTTTTATTTATCAGATTTTATATCAGTGGCTAATTTATTGCATTTGGAAGCTACCACTAATAAAGATGTTTTATGTGAAAAATTTTTCGTGCGCTCACTAATCTGACGGATTTTCACAATTCCCTAGATGTTAGTTATTTATCCGATGACGATCATTCAATTTCAAACACCGACGCCTGTAGGTCTAAGTTCTTCTGTTCCCCCTTTCCTTCCTTCCACGGCGCCAAGCCCAAATCGCGTTGTTTCTTCTGACGCGGAAGTAGTAAATTTGAATTCGAGTCGCTCCGGTGTTTATATGACGGCGAGCACCGAGATTCGCGAGATGAGTCATGACTTATGGTTTATTTTGGGAGATCTTTCAAACACTTGCAGAAACTTTTCAGGCAATGATTCCTATTTAGTCCGTGTTTTTTTCAACGATATAGAGGATAATTTCCAATTATTCCCAAATCTTACCGACCACCAAAAATTAGTTTTTGCGAAACGTCTTGTTGTGGGTACTGCTAAAACATTTTTGTTTTCACAACGGAATCTCCATTCATACGACATGTTTAAAACAGTATTACTTAAGGAGTTCTCCGATAAAATTACGTCTATTGAAATTCATAAACAACTCGAAAGAAGAAAAATGCGCTCGAATGAAAGCTTTATGCAATATTTTATCGCAATGCGCGAAATTGCGAATCGTGGTGACGGTGTTATCGACGAGGCTTCTGTCATTCAGTATACCATTCAAGGAATACTAGGTACCCCATCCGATAAAATTATTCTCTACGGTGCAAAATCATATTCTGAATTCAAGGAAAAGCTACGCACTTATGAATCTGTAGTTACGACTAGACATACAAATATCTCTCATCCATCAAATTTTAAAAATACGAATAATGGCCCCAGACGTGGTACTGGACGAAAAAATTCAGACCAACAACACGACACGAAATTTAATAATACTGGTCCATCTAAAACTAAACCACAAACTTGTTTTAACTGCGATGAGGTCGGACACCTCTCACGGTCCTGTCCTAATCGTTCTCTTGGTCCAAAGTGTCTAACTTGTGGTCGTTTTGGACATAAATCTATGGATTGCCGCCCCACTACATCAAATGAGACTTCCACCCCACCTGCCGAAGTAAATACAGTACAAACCTCTCACGGTAATATGTGTAAAACTGTCGTTATACTCAATAGCACAGTTTCTGGATTAATTGACACTGGAAGTGAGGTCACATTACTGAACGAAAACACATGAATTCAACTTTGTTTCCCACCACTTTCAAATAATTCTGGAGCGTTAACTGGTTTCGGATTCTCGAAAATTCCTATTATTGGCTATTTTCAAACCATTATCAACATTGATAATCAGGACTTTCCGGCTAATATTACAGTTGTTCCAAATCGTTCTATGCAATTTTCTCTTATTGTAAGATGTGACGTAATTACAAATGCTAAATTAACTATTACACCAGACGGTATATATTTTTCAAAACCTTCCGAGCAATGCTTTGAAACTGCTCCTGAATCTTTCATTTTTGCAATAAATGACGATGTTCCAGCTTTTGATATTGGTTCAAATGTTTCCAAAGAAACTCGTGCTGCGGCAGAACGTTTTCTGAATTCGTATGTCCCAAATAAAACAAAGACGACAGATATTAAACTTAATATCACTCTATCCGATGATAAACCGATTTTTCACCCTCCTACACGCCTTCCTTTTGTTGAACGGGAAATTGTTGACAAACAAATAAATGAATGGTTGAAACTTAAAATTATTGAACCTTGTTCATCTCCATATGCCGGTCAAGTTCTCGTGGTGCGTAAAAAAGATGGTACACCCCGTGTTTGCATCGATTATAAGAAACTTAATCGACTTTTAATTAAGGATCATTTTCCTCTTCCTCTTATTGATGACATTTTGGATAAACTGCAAGACGCCCAAATTTTTAGTACTCTTGACCTACGTAACGGCTTTTTTCATGTGCCAGTAGCGGACGAAAGTAAACCATATACAGCTTTTGTAACTCACAACGGACAATTCCAGTTTCTTCGAATGCCATTTGGTCTTTCAAATTGCCCTTCAGTATTCCAGCGCTTTATAAATTATGTTTCTCGTGATTTAATTGTCAAAGGTTATGTTTTACCCTACATGGACGATGTAGTTATTCCCGCCAAAAATGAAAATGAGGCTATTCATCGTCTCAACCAAGTACTCAAAGTTGCTAGTGAATATGGTCTAGAAGTTAATTTTCGTAAATGTCAATTTCTTCACAAAAAAGTCGAATTTCTTGGACATATCGTTGAAGGTGGTAAACTTTTTCCTTCCCCTTCGAAAACAAAATGTGTAATTAACTACCCCGAACCTAAGAGTACGAAAGACGTCCAACGCTTTCTCGGTCTCACGGGATATTTTAGGAAATTCATCCCCTCATATTCTAGCATTGCAAAACCCCTTAGTGATCTCCTTCGTAAGGACACCCCCTTTCAACTTCATGCTGATCAGAAAGCCGCATTTCACAGATTAAAATATTTGCTTTCTCAACAACCAGTTTTAAGTATTTTTAATCAAAAGAGTCCTATCGAAATTCATACCGACGCATTCATTGATGGCTTGGGGGTAGTCCTACTACAAAAATCTATGAACGATAACAGCTTTCACCCTGTCTACTACATGTCAAAGAAAACATCGGACAACGAGCGTAAATACACCAGTTATGATCTCGAAGTCCTTGCAATTGTTGAAGCTTTAAAAAAGTTCCGTATTTACGTCCTTGGTTCACATTTTAAAATTATCACTGACTGCAACGCTTTTGTACAAACTTTAAATAAAAAGGAACTCAATTCGAGAATAGCCCGATGGGTTTTATATCTCCAAGATTTTGACTACGAAATTGAGCACCGTACCGGCTCAAAGATGGCTCACGTGGATGCCCTTAGTCGCAGTCCATGTTGCATGACTATCCAAGACAGTGTCCTTCTCCAATTTCGCAAAGCACAAGAAACCGACGAGCATATTACGGCTATTAAAGCACTCCTTCAAACGATGCCTTCGTATGATAACTTTCTCGTTAAGAACAATCTCCTGTACAAAAACGTCAACGGCATTGACTTACTTGTGGTGCCTGAGAATATGCAGGCAAATGTCATTAAAACAGCTCACGAACGAGCTGTTTTAATGACATTTGAACTTCGCCGTAATCCGCACTCAAGAACTTTTAAACAGCGCATATTTTATCCCAAATCTGAAAGAAAAAATTGAGGGGTGTATCCATAACTGCATCCCATGCATCCTCAATAATCGAAAGCGTGGCAAACAAGAAGGACTTCTGAACCCCATTGACAAAGACGACGCACCCTTGCACACGTACCATATCGACCACTTAGGTTCCCTTGCCACCACATCAAAGAAATACAAACATGTTTTGGCAGTTATAGACTCGTTTACTAAATTCGTGTGGCTTTATCCGACAAAGTCTACAGACGCAGATGAAGTTATCAGTCGGCTGCAATCTCAAAGATCAGTCTTCGGAAATCCTTCACGGATTATCTCTGATCGAGGCCCTGCTTTCAAATCCACTGCATTTGCAAACTATTGTGACACACAGAGAATAAAGCACGTTCTTATTACAGCTGGCCTCCCACGATCGAACGGTCAAGTTGAGCGTTTGAACTCTATTATTATTGCTGTCCTTTCTAAACTCTCCATAACCAACCCTGAGCAATGGTACCGCCATGTTCCCGCCGTGCAACAAATTATTAATTCAACTTTTCAACGTAGCATCAATTCTACTCCCTTTGAACTTCTCTTTGGGACTAAAATGAAATCGCAAAACGAAATCAATATTGCTGCTCTAATCGACGAGGAGATCAAATCTGCATTCATTCAGCAACGTGACAATCTCCGTAAGGACGCAAAACAGCAAATCTCTAAATTGCAAGACGAAAATCGCCGTATTTATAATTTGCGACGAAAACAGGCACAAAAATTTCAACTGCATGACCTCGTGGCTATCAAACGAACTCAGTTTGGCCCTGGTCTAAAACTCAAACGGAAATTTCTCGGACCTCATAAAGTTACCAGGCGCAAACAAAATGACACATATGATGTGGAAAAGTGTGCATTTTTCGACGGACCATCCAAAACATCTACTTGTGCTGAATACATGAAACCCTGGTCCAACAATATTGAACGTATCACTTGATTTTTATACAACTGTCAGCATTATAGGTCCTCCTGTGTTTGGACAGATGACACCTGAGAACTTTCTAATAATTTTTTTTCCTCATATCAACTTTTTAATTCATTTTGTCATACTAATGTTCTTTTTATTTTTAGTTAACTGCTGTGGTGTGTTTAAACTATTTTTTTTCTCCATTTGTGTAAGTATCCTCAGCTTTGTATCTACAGATTATTTTTTCCATACCTATGTTACTATATTCTAATAATGTTTTTTAAATTTGATGATATACTATGTTGCTTCAGGCGAGATCGCCTGTCCGGTCATGATGGCCGAATGTGGGAAACGTTATGTCATAATATTCCCTAATCCCCAACTGTATGACGTATGCATTACGTCAGCATGTGTTTCCCGCCTTCGGAAGAAGACGAGGATTAGCTGGCGAGCGGAGCAGACGTCGCTCGATCGCTCGTATACCATTTTCATTAATTGTAATCCTAATGTAATCTATATTTGTAAATAGTAATAAATGTGTGTTATCAACTATGGTCGTTGCCTTTCCCCACATTATGAAAGACCTATGTATTATGAACTATTTGTATATAAGCATGTACTATGAACTGTGTAACTATGTAAGCATATATTATGAACTATGTAACTATAAGCATGTATTATGAGCTATGTAAGCATGTATACAGGATCAATGTATGCCCTTATAGGGCCCATGAGGTGTTTCCCCGGATAGTTGCGGAACCTGGACTAGCCCCGAATAGTCTAAGTAAGCCGAAAGGGTGTCCAGATTCTGCTCTCAACTGTCAACTATATCGGTAGCCTGGAATGGATCCAATATATGCCAATAGAATGATCTCGCTTTGGGATCAAGGCATTTATGTTATGCGAGATAAAGGCTGGATATTTTTTCAATTATTATTTACAAAGTAAAGGAGTTAAAGTTTGATAGCGATTTTGAACATCTTAATTGGTCTGTTAAATTGGTTATGTCACTGATGAAACACTGCTAGGCAAAGGATATTGTTTGTTTACCGATAGTTATAATACTTCTGTAAAGCTGGCTGATGTATTGACACAATAAATTTCCACTGGCAAGTGCGGCACAATACGTGCAATTAGGAAGGAGTTGCCATCTGATTTAAAAAGAAAGCTAAGAAAGGTGACCTTTCTCGCTTTGAACGTGGAAAAGTGACTGCTATAAAATGGCACGATGAAATGGACATTTACATCATTTCTTCAGTCGATAATGCAGAAATGTTTGAGTTGGAAGGTAAGAATAAATAAAAGACATCAAAACTAGTTCATGACTACAACACTAATGTATAATGAGAAATGTTGAGAAAATTGATCAGATGTTATAGACAACCCAGTTGCAAGAAAACGGGGTAAAAAGTCTTACCACAATATATTTTTTCATCTCCTGTACCAAGCATTAAGAAATTCCTTCTTTGTGGATAATTCAGAAGGATGTGCGAAATTGTAATATGAAATACAGAATAGCAACTGTGGAACAAATTTTGCAACTATTTTGCCTAAGGGTTCAATTACCAAGTCAGCATAACGCAAGTTTTCTTCCGTTAACAGATCAACTCTTTCAGCACATTTCACCAACGGAAAAAAATCTACTCCACTCAGACAGTGTTTATTACGCTATCGTAAAACCGATGAAAGATGAAGGACGATACAACGTCAGTCTCGTATTTATTGCAAATCACGCAATATGCGCTTCTGTGCAGTACCGTGGTTTGGCATATAACACACTGTAGAAATTTTGTGAAATTTGAATATTTAAATTAATGTTGTAATAATAATGTAGTTTACATTATGTTTAGCCACACAATTATGTTTTATTTACTGTAATTCAATAACGTGCGTCTGTAATCAGTTACGTTGTTGTGCGGATTTCAAAGTAGTAGATATAGTAATTTGCATTCATTGTTTTACTAAATAACCCTTTTATGACATTTATATTGATACGAAGAACCAAACTTTTATAAACAAAAAAATGTTTCACGTCTGGTGGGTTTTTCTGAAATATGTGTCAGATTTAAAATAAATTTAGAGATTGATATTATACCTAAATTCCAAGCAATTTGTTACAATTTAGTTTGCTTCGTATTTAAGTAAAATGGTATAGTCTTACACGCTTTTACTTAATTGATATAAAATTTACAGAATAATATAAAATTTACTTGGTGTAAGACTATTCGTATAGTCTTACACCTTATATAATTTAAAATCACAATACATTAAACAGCAGAGCGAAATCCGATATAAATTTTTGTTAAATAAAAATGGGTTTTAGGCGTAGCGGTGGATATGGAAAAAAGTCTATAACTTTTATTGTTTAGTTTTGTGCCCATTAAACTGTTTCTTCTGTTTGCTATTCACCGCACAAGCTTTCAAGAACGTTCAAAAATTTTATTCAGAGAGAGTGTGATGACTGATGTAAAATTGGCGGAATTTTAAAGTAATTCTGTAATCCTCACCTAGGTTTGGCTTCTAGATTATTTTCGTTTGGTCTAAATTAATTTATTTGATAACGGAAAATGGAAGAGGGAATTCTGCCTAAAGTTTTATCAAGGAAAACGTTTTAAGGGAAATTATCTCACATCCGGATTATGCGCGAAGAAAGCTTCTATTAAGCAAATTCGTTTGCCTGGTTTCGAAACGAGAGCAAATTAACAGCATTCAGCGATTTTCGCCACCGATGGGCCGAGTTTGGTGCTGTAATTACACTTGTTCCTTCAGCGTACGCTTTTTATCACAGAAGGTTTCAGCAACAGACTTCGGATCTTTCATCTGCAAAGTGTGTCGACTATTTAGGTTTTGATATAAAATTTACAGAATTTATAAGGAAATTTCTTGATATTAATTTATGGTTTTGACAAGAATATCGGTGAAACTTCAGAAGAATATCGGTAAACTGCTTCTTCAGTTTAAAAATAAACTAGTAATTTGTTGATTTTAATATTTTTTCCAAAATCTGAATTCAGTGTAACAAAACATCGAGTTTCATTTCATTCAGGAATTAAAATTTTCTGAGAGGACAATATAATGAAACTTAGCTTTTATGCAGGCTTTACACGGGGAAAATACCAAGGTTTTTCCTATCCAAGTAAACTGGAAACACCCAATTGTGCGAACGGCCCTTTTAAAAGCCCCTTTGGGCTTACGCCAATTTTATATTACGATTCTTTAATTTTATTATTTATTTCATGTTTTGTAAAACGCTAACGAATTTTTGATTAAAAAACTCAACTGTTGCAAAGCAAGCAGTGCCAACACTGTATGGAATAAAACAATTTTATGCCCAGCGCGCGAGATGGTCTATCCGAAAGTCTAAAGATTTACTGCTTTTAAATATTTTTAGTTCAAAGCAGCTTCAGCTCAAATACTCTCTAAACATTTATCTGTGTGTGAATGAAAACAAAACGCCCCTTTGGGCGAAAAGTAAAATCTCTAAGCTTTCAGATTATTATTTTATTATTATTATTATTCCATGTTTCGTTTCCTCATGATTGCTGTCTCATTTTTTTATTTATTTCTAGTTTCTTATTGAATATTAAACTAAGGCATTTCAAACTTATATAATAGATATGTATAGGAAATTGATATGTAACTAATGTAAAGGAAAAGAATAAAAGGCTATTATGTAAAACAATTTATCATTTTTAAACAAAAGAAATGTGATGATAGTTTAGCAATGTTTATTTTAAAGGTTGTTCATTAATTGATAGCATTTGAGTTTTTGCAATTTTGCTTTAGCTCTATGTTAAATCTAAACTTTCTGAATTTTATAATTAGGTGCATATACTGCAACTTTGTTTCTTGTTATGATAAACTAATATCTTGTACGTAGCTCCTTCTCAGTAATGTAATGGAGAAGTTATAGTTCTTTTCAAGAGAATTATCTCTAAGTCTAGATAAGTATAAAAAATGTAAGAAGGGTGTAAAAGACGCTTTTACTAAGAACTCGAAATAGTTGAACAAAAGGCACTTCATTTGCTTAGAAAACTATCCAGCATTTATGGCATAACTCAACAGTAAGGAATTTCAAATTTATACGAAACTAAACCTTAAGCTAACCCAAAGGCTACACAACAATGATGAGCTCTCTGAAACCTATACAAGCATGACATGCACGATTGGCAAGAGTAAAGCAACGCTGAAAACAGATTGGTAACGTCACATTTCGACTAGTAACGTGGCCTACAGCAAGCAAAGCACGCTCTGACTGAAAAAAATCTTAAAATCTCCCTTTAAATACTATATCCTTCCAGCTCATCCAAATACGCGCGAGCTAAAATTTACATTCTAAAGAGAAAAGGGAAGGGGAGAACTCACAGAAAAGACACGTAACATAAAATAAGTAGTTAATTAAAATAAATAAATACTTTACAAATTTCAGTTAGCCTAGAGAATCCTATTTCTACAAAATTATTAGATGTAAACAGATTTACATCTGTCATATTTAAGCGTGTATCTATATTTGTATGATCACAAATTTCCTTTGCTTTAATAAAAATTTTGGATCTTGACTCAATGATTTATTTCAGTTCAGTTGCTTCTTTTTTTCCGAGAATCTTACAATTTCTATTTCGAAACAGGCATGTATATTCAGAATTATGTTGGATTACCCATGCAACCTTGTCTGCCATATAAAAAAATTAAGCAATATTAAATTTCTTCCAGCGGCGATTATATCTTCCCAACTAATTTTAATATATATCCAGCCTGTTTTATTTCGCACTCTGATTTAACTACCGAGAAATATGAATTAACTGCAAATGTTCATCAGAAAAAACAGTTATGGCATGTGCTCAGCTTGATTTATTTCATACTCTAAATTAATTACAAAAAATATTAAAATAATAGAAGATGAACATCAGTCAGTGCAATTAAACCAGTTATTAACTGTTAACTCAATGTTTATCAAGAAGTTATCTTTCATTTCTATTCGTTAATTAATTCGTTGCTGCGCTATATTTCTTCATCTCACCATGTATTAATTTAAAATGCCCGCAACATATATTAAAATAATGCAGTCGTATGCAGACATCCAAAAATATTTTGAACGACACTTCTAAATATTAATCTGTTCTTAAACATCATGCATCTTAAAATTAATTCAAACAAAAGGATGCTTATTAGATGAGTGAGAATCCAGGTCTGAAACAGCAGACGCACTTTGGAAATGTGATCATCAACATTCTCATAGAATTTTTATTTTGCATTTTCCTCTCCCTGGAATTTTACTTTAATTTTTCATACAGCAAGCAAATACATTTTCGCAGTTACGTTCCCATTAAAGGTTTGCTTTTTTGCCATCAAAGTGATATGTGCCAAAAGACCTGACGCAGTCTTTTTCTCTTATTGCATTGCTTGCCATTGACAGAAGAAGAACGATTGCTAAAAATACTTTCTGGATACCACGATCTTGTTCTCGCACGTACAGCCCTTCAAATATACCACGAAGACATTTCATTGCAATGGACAACTAAGTGTAAAAAAGCCAGCCCTTACTGTATTAGAAAAAAGTGTTTTAAAATTTGTGTCTGTACACATTATGTGCTTCAAACCTATTAAGTGCTTTTTGAGAGCTATCTGTAATCTGCTTTTGCTAATATTTATAAATAGAAATTATTCTGTTTTTAAAAATTTATAGATTTTTAGAACTGAAGACTTTCTTTGCTACAGAAAGTCGCAGATTAGTTACCAACGCTTTAGATTGTGTAGAAATTATGGTAGAACTGAAAAGTTTATTTTTGGAGACAATTTTATTTGCTTTATTATTATTACATCTTATTTATTTTTCATTTCAGATACATGTAAATTTACATTAACTTTGCAATGTACACTGCTCCAGGCCCTGGTGGTGAGTTTTTGAACTCTTTTTTTTTCCACGCGGAAAATAAATTCCCTAACCTCCTTTACACGATTCCCAAGTTTGATAATATTTGGTCTGGTAGTTTTCCTTTTATGACCATTTCAAAGTGGAACTTCAATTATAACCACCTTGTAAATTAACTTTAAAAGTTTGACAATTTGGTTCAAGTCCCAGCTTCAAAAATATATATATAAATATAAATTTTCATATTAATCCCCTTAGAAAGAATGTTTTAAGAAGCTAATTTTTCTTTCGCGTTATAGATTGTATAAAAAAACATGATCTTTAATATGATTTAAATTGTGTCAGCCGGTATAAGAATTGGGTCACTCGGTGGTACAGAATAAACACTGCTGAACTGTTTTATTTCTTTGTCATTTAGCAAAAATCTTTTAATTAAAATATTTATCCTTTGGACTTCGCTTTAAACTTTATTTATAGTTAAAATGACTAGAAAATGAAAAGCTGTCTTCAGCTGAAACACAATTCATGTAATTGATATTTTGAAAAAATTGACAAGAATGCAAAATTTATGGAAGTCTAGCAATCGAAAGATCTTAATTTTCTTGTGTGAGCACTGAAAATAACTGTAGAAGGAAGCAAATTAAGGAGAAAAGTAAGCAAAAATTTGCAGGAAAGTTTGGCTGTCAGACATACCAAGATGGTTAAAAAAGTTGGACGCTTTTGGATATACTTTCAGGATACTTCAAAAGAGATTTGGTGTTCAAAGAGGAAACACTTGGACGTGTACACCAGCAAATACCATCAATTGAGCTTTTGGTTAACAGAAAAGAGGAAAACGATATCATTGCAGATTAAAGTGAAGAGCGACTGGTTTTAGATTATATGATTATATAAATTTAAATTACGTTATAGAACATCCTATCGTATCGTAAATGGAGAATCCCATGATTTTTTGAGTCGAATTATTTGAAGATTCAGGAGTTTAGTTTATCCAGTGATGTATGTGAATGTCACCTACAGACGACTTTTTTTTTTTTTTTTTTTTTTTTTTTTTTTTTTTTTTTTCCTCCTGATGAAACAGCGGCCGAGCGGTAAAGTCGCTGAGCACTGGTAGTTCGGTCCGAGGTTCGTATCCCGCCAACATGCTGGCTACATAGGCGTTTTCGTGATTTTCCCCATGTGTAACGTGTATACGAGCCAGTTTCCCTTAGAAACTCCTCCACGAAGGCATCCCTTATCTTAGGCACATAGCCCTAGTGTGCTTTGTCATAATTAAATAAACCAAAACCTCTTGATGAAACCATTCTTTCCTTTTATCTCATACCTTCAATATGCTTAGCTTCTAAATACTGATAAAGTCTCTGATGAAATGGATTGAATTGGATTATTAAGTTACGGCAAAGCACGACTATCTGCCTAAAAGGAAGGATGCCTTCGTGAAGAACTTTCTAAGGGAAACCAGCTGGCATTCTCGTTACACATGAGAAAATCCACGAAAACGCCCATGCAACCAGCCCGTTTACCGGGATTCGAACCCCGGAGTGAACTACCAGGGTTCAGCGACTTTACCGCTCGGCCGTTTGTGGACCTTTATGAAGTGGAAGGCGATAACTTTATTTAAAATGATTGTCAGAAATACCAAGATGTTTCAAAAACTTGGATGCTTTTTAATATACTTGCAGAATGCCTAAAGAAAAAGAGCAAGAATAAAGCAGAATGCCTGAAGACAAAATAAATTTTGAGGTAACATTTAGTAATTGTACTTTTTTCTAATTTAAAACTTTTTAATCTTATGATATATGATTCTTGCCATTTCAAAAAAAATATTTGACTAAAATATGAATAACATTTTAAGAAACCAAATGTAGGATAAAATTGTGTAAAGCAATGGGCACCATGATAAAACTGTTTAAAGCAGTGTATGCAAGTCATCTTAAGTTAAAATGTCAGTTATACATATCTCTTATTTATATATATCTTTTCTGAACGGAACATTGGGTTGGGTTGGGCAAAATTATGGCAAAGCACACGAGGGCTATCTGCCTAAAGGGAAAGATGTCTTCGTGGTGGACTTTCTAAGGAAAACTGGCTCGTATATATGTTACACATGGGAAAAACCACGAAAACGCCCATGCAGCCAGCCCGTTCGCGGGATTCGAACCTCGGAGGGAACTACCAGTGTTCAGCGTTTTTACCGCTCGGCCGCTGGTGGGCCGAACGGAACATTGAAAGGCGTGTTAAGTGTGCTTTACTGATTTTCTCTTTTAATACATGCAGTTTTCAAATGTATCGTAGTCTGGGTTACAAAGCATTCTTCCGTAAGAAACGCAATTCAAATATATAAAATCAAATTCTGGAAAATTTATATTAATAAATATATTTAAAATGCTCAGTTCGAATGAATAAATAGAAAATTTTAAAATAATTATCTGCAGAAAAAATGCAACACTAACAATTAAAACAAAAGTCTAAAAATTTAAAAATTACCTAAAATAGTAAATAGGACTAAAAATGTGGCATAAAGAAAACTATTTGAAAAAAAAAAATAAAATAAAATAAATAAATAAACGATACACCTTTGATTTAAACTCTGCAGTTCGAATGAGTAAATAGAAATTTTTAAAACAGTTATTCGAAAGAAACTATGCAACGTAAAAAATTAAAATAAAAATTCGAAAAAGAAAAAAAAATTGCTTAAAGTTTATAACAATTATAATTAAAAATATAAGATAAATAACATTATTTGAAAGAAGGAACGATTGGGTCTTTTTTTATTCTCACGCACTGTGTAAAAATGGAAATGAAAATAGGTTGCCACATATTAAGAAGTTCGCCAAGTGAACTAATTTTGGCGGAAACTGAATAAAAAGCGCCAGCATAAATTGTTGAATTTCTCCGTAAATTTCGTACCATATTTTACAAAATTTAATATTTAGGCATAATTTGAGTCGTAGAATCGAAATATGTAAAAAAACTGGTATGTTATTTCAGAAAAAGTCCGATTTTGTACCAAAATTCCCTATGTTAGAATACTGCTATATAAAGTCTAATATATATCCTAAGTCGCGCTTTCGAGACTTGAAGAACGCAATTTGAATTTCGTGAATCGGTCCAGTAGAACGGGAGATATAGAACAACTGTCCTTTTTTTTTTTTTTTTTTTTTTTTTTTTGAGCAGTGTACATAATGTGCGAGTCATTATTTTGTCGAAGAACATGAGTCTAAGTAGAACGATTACTTTGATTATTCCGAGGATTGGATTGGATTATCCAAGTATGGCAATGAACATGAGGGCTATCTGCCGAAAGGGAGGGATGCCTTCGTGGAGGTCTTTATAAGGAAAACTGGCTCGTATCACACGTTACGCTTCTATACATAATCAGGAAAACGCACCTGCAGCCAGCCCGTTCGCGGAATTCGAACCTCTGTCCGAACTACCAGTGTTCAGCGCAGATGCAGATGATTTTTTTAACAGTCGGCTTCAATTATCATGTGAGTTTTCAAATACTTCGCCTTTGTTTCTGAACAAATGTATGGTATTCTCGTCCATTGCTATTCATTCTTCCATGCATGTACTGCCGGGATATGCGATGTATCCGGTCCAATGATATATTTACCTCAAGGGTGAATAACATAATAATGTCCAGCCCGGTGGCAAACAGGATCTAAAATGGGAAAAAAGTGGGTGACTATGGGTCAAGTAGCCATCAGCATTTATCACAGATGATGGCTAACTATAAGAGTTAAACCTTCCATAATATTTTACTAACTCTTAAAAAATGAATATATCGTGTAACGATTGCACTGTCAATGATTTCGGATATTAAGACCTTCAAATTAAAAACAAAATTCAAATTTCTATATGAAATGCATCTGTCATGAAAACAGTTTTCGATTCGATGACGGCATGGATTTTCAAAATCATGTTTACTTTTTGAGATTATACTTATTATGAAACACTTCTAACTAATTTTTTAGCTACTGGTTTTTTCGTATACTCTTGCGCTATATGTAATTTAAAATTAAGGATAGATGTGAGAAAAAAATCGTGATTTATACAACATTTTTTAACTAAACTACCCTGCATATAATAGGAAGAGCAGTGGGTTTGTGGCAAATTTTTATTTTCCCTATCTTCACTTTTAATGTAATTCTACACGCTCTTCTGATGTGTAGGTAATCGGTAAATGTATAGATATAGCGAACAAGTATAAATCTAGTTAAAAAGATTTTAGAGCTACTAACTCTTCAATCCACAAATCATCATCAAAAGAGGAGTTCCGCAGACAAAAATGCTCTTCCTTTGATATCCTATAACCAATCGCTAACTTCGACGGGCCGAGATTACTTCAACATTGCGTTCTTCATTACGCTCATTTGCTTTCCAGCCGCCTGCCATATACGACGTTTCCCCACCAGGTCAGAACTTTACTTCAATTACATTTCATCGACTGCTTCTGGAATCATATTGCTCAAGCTCCTAGGCAGAAGCGACTCATGTAAAGTGAGGATGATATCGCTCATGTTATTCCGCTGACTTCAACGCTATTTACATTGTTATCACCGGGTCCTAATTACTGACGTCTTCACGAAATACTACTCCACTGCTCCCTATGATGTGAACTCTTCAAAATACTGTGAATTTTCACCCTTTTCTTATTCATTCTTTTCATGTCATCATCTGAACAAACATCGTAAGACTATCTGTATTAGATTATGTCTACTCCCCGGTAACCGCACGTCAACACGTATCCAGTCGAAACATATCGTACTGAATACCAAATTCTGTTATTGAATATTAAATTAACGCATTTGGGAATTAAAGGACAGTTAGGTATAGGAAATTGATATGCAATTAACTTGAAGGACAAGGAAAATATTATTATATAAAATAATTTAGCCATTTAAAATGGCAGAATTATGCTAATAGTTTAGCTATGTTTATCTTAAAGTATGCAGTAATTGCTTGCCTTTGAGCTTTTTCAGGTTTGCTTCACCTACATGTTAAATCTTAACATTTTCAACTGGACAATCAGGTATATATGTATATACTACACCTGTATATCTTGCTATGATAAACTAATGCTCAGTACGCAGCTCCGTCTCAGTAATGCAATGGGAAATTACAATACGTTTTAAGCAAATTATCGCTATTTATAGATAAAGACCAGAAACTTAAGAAGAATGTAAAAGCCACTTTTAATTAAGAACTCAATATAATTGAACAAAAGGCACTTCTTTTGCTTACAAAACATTGGCGTAATACAAAATAAAAATATTACAAATTAAACCTAAGCTAAATTTTGAGCTATCCTGAAGGCTACATAGCAATGCTTAGCGCGAAAGTTGGCTGATACCTATTTGGGCAAGACAAGCACTAATAGCAGGAATAAAGCAACTCTGAAGAAGACAGCTAAGGCAAAATTTAATTAGTAACGTAGCCTTCAGCGTGCCGAACACGCTGTCACTAAAAAGTCTAAAACTTTCCTTTAAATAATGCTTTCTACCGCATTAAATACGCGTCAGCTAAAATTTATATTCTGTCGGAAAACGGAAAGCAAGAACGCACAGGGAAAATGTGTAACATAAAATAAGTGGTTAATTAAAATAAATAAGATGTTTATAGTTTTCACTTATGATATCAAATCTTGTCTCGACCAAGTTATTAGATGTAATTAGATATTTATCCGTCATATTTGAACGCATATCTCTATTTGTATGGCCAAACGATTCCTTTGCCTTCATTATGAAACATTGACCCTTGATTTATGATTGTTTTCAGTTCAGTTTTTCTCGAGAATCTGATAATTTCCATTTAGAAACAGCCATTTCGATTCAGGATTATATTGCATTGCCCATGCCACCTCATCAGTAATAACACATTCCAGCAAAATCAAGTTTCATCAAGGGCGATTATATCTTGCTAACTGAGATATATCCAGCTTGATTTATTTCACGCTACAGCATAACTTCCCGGATATGGAAATTTGCTGCGAATGCTTATCAACAAATAGTGGTATGGCGTATGTTCAACTTTCTTTATTTCGTACTCTACAACAACTACTCAAAATTATGAAAAATGATAGAAAATGTTCATCAACCAGTGCAATCAAACAAGTTCTAACACTTTCATTAAATGTTTAAAAATAGATTATCTTTTATGTTAATCCAAAACTATATCGTTGCTTTGCCGCCTACCTTCATCTAATGCAATTATAAATATAGAGTAGTCCAACATAACTTAGAAGAATTCGAAAAAATTAAAATCCTCCTACTGGTCAGGCCGGATGCATAAATCCAACAAAAAATTTTTTAACGAAAGTTTTAAATATTATCGTGCACTTGAATCTTAAAATCTTAAAATATGGCCAAGCAACGAAGAAGGTTTATTTATTAGTAGAAATGAAAGATGGCGAGCTAGAAAAATAGAGAAATAGAAACTGCATTTTGGAATTATGATCACCGTCTTTTTGGATGCATTTTTGGAAGTTTTGGGTTCAGAGCCAAATAGCAATGGTTGGAGGGTTTTAGTGAATATTCAGTGCTTTAAATTTCATGCACCAAAATCATTATTTCAGTTATGAACTCATTAAAGTTTTGTTTCTTTGCAGCTAAAGGGAAATATGCGAAAAATGTTCTACGCAGTTTTATTCTCTTATTACATTGCTTGCCTCTGTCAGTATAGGAACTACACCCATGTCCATAAATTAATGATAATGCAAAATCAGGCAAAGGAAGAGTTAGAAGCAAAACAAATTTCACTTATTTGTAAAGCTTATTTATTAAGCAAAAGGTAAAGAGCAAAAAAAGATGCTATATGTTTGATATTATTAAAAAAAATTATCGATTTCTTCTCCCTGGAGCAAGTTACAAAAAAAAAAACCTATTTACAAAAAACCAATATTACATGGTTGGTAAGATTGTTAATACATTGTATGTCTCCCAGACGATGCAATAGAGACCGTACAACGCCTAGGCATGCTGAGTATCAAATTATCGATCTAATGTTAGGGGATATTACACCACTCAAAAAGCAATGCTCTCCGAAGTTCCGGTAGACATGTAGGAAGAGGTTGACAGGCTGCAACTCTTCGGCCAAGTATGTCCCACACGTGCTCTACTGAATTCAAGTCCGGTGAGAATGCTGGCCAGTCCATACGGGTGATATCCTCCGATTGAAGGCATTCGCTTACGATGTTTGCACGGTGAGGACGGGCGTTGTCAACCATTAACACAAACTGTGCGCCCATGGCGCCCCAAAACAAACGTACATGTTTCAGAATGACGTCCCGATAGATTTGGCTTGTCATGGTTCCAACTCGTCAAGAGAACTGACGAGACAGGTCTGAGGCTGTGCTCCGCCTGTTTCTTTTGGCAGTAACTGCCAAATACCGGTCCTCATTCGGCGTTGTAACTCTGGGGCGACCTGTGCTGTAAATTCTACTCACATTACCATCATCTTGGAATTGTTGCCAAAGCCTGGAGATTACGCTCTGGGCAATTCCAAGTTCGTCTGATACTTCCAGTTGGGTACACCCACATTCCAGACGGCCGATAATTTTGCCACGTAAAAAATCATCCAAATGCGTCTTTTGTGTCATAACTATTTGGTTATTGCACTGAAATGCTTATAAAACGCCTGCAAACAGTTTTACTTCTTTGCCTGTATTCCTTATATATCACTCTCTTACACTCTCGTCATTGTGACGTACAATCGGTGTCATCTGGTTACTTCCTGAAATTTGCATATGATTCTTGAAGATGTGTGTAGTGATTTTACAGGTGATATATTTATTTTAGAGTTCGATTTTCGCGGTGACTCCGAATTATCCTTAATTAATGGACATGAGTGTATTTCTGAGAATGCATTCCGCATACCACGTTTCCTCTGTTTCACTTCCAGCCTGTCAATTATATCATGAAAGGATTTTCTATAAAATTATGTACTTCAAACGTCTTAAGTGGATTTTTGAGAGGTCTTAGTAATGTTCCTTTGCTATAATTTCCAAATAGAATTTATTCCATTTTGAAATATTTATAGATTTTAGAGCTGAGGGCTTTCTTTGGAACAACAAAGCTCTATTATTGTGTAGCAATTATTCTAGGTGTGGTATGGTGTGGTGGTGTGGTGTATTTAATTATGGCAAAGCACACTAGAGCTATCTGCCTAAGAGTGAAGGATGCCTTCGTGGAGGACTTTCTAAGAGAAACTGGCTCTTATATACGTTACACATGGGGATAACCATTAAAACAACCGTGCAGCCAGTCCATTCGCGGGATTCGGACCTCGGATCAAATTACCAGTGTTCAGCGATTTTACCGCTCGGCCGCTGGTGGGCCCCCAATTATTCTAGAAAAGTCAAACGTTTATTTTTAATGACAAATTGATTTTCCTTTTTTATTACATTTTATCTATTTTTGATTTCATACACATGTACATATGCAGTTTCATCCATGTAAACATATCATCTAGTTTTAAGTAAAAATTTTTACTTGAAACCTTTTTGTTGTGAGTTTTTATTATGCGACTTCTTGTAGTATTAGCAGATCATGTTTAGAATATTCACGAACTTGCTGAATAAAAGAAATCAACGAACCTCTAATACCACTTTTTACCCTGGTCATGTTACTGATTTCAGAAATCTCAGCGTCATGAAGCTTGATAACTACGATTACTTATTAGCTATGCAGTCTTCCAATATATTTATAAGAATGTTCTAATTAAACGATTATGAAAGATACTTGAATACTGAAAATGCCATCTTTAAATCCTATATACGAAATGCAGGCCTAAACTATATTAACGGATAATTTCAAATATTGGACATGATAATAATAAAATTATATCATCATGGTTTTAATGTAACTCCAGAAATAATCTATAAAACTTTTGCCTTTTGCCTACTGACTGCAAAATCTTTAAAATATATTCTGTTGAACGGATTTCTGGCACGAACCTAGGGAAGACGGTTGCCACAGTTTCCGACTCGTGCTCTAATCCTAAAGACGCCTTGAGGATTCGTTCGTTAATTATATAGTCTGTTTGCGCCTGGAAGACACCTGAAATTCCATCGTTTGGCTTGGATTGATTTAATTGATTATCGCGAAGCTCTGTAGGGTAATAATAATAATAATAATATTTATTCTTAGCCTGCCTCGCCTCAAAGCCTCTGTAGCCTCTGTAGGGTAAAGGGAAGGGTACCTTCATGGAGGACTTTCTTAGAAATTTATTCGTATACACATTTTACATGGGAAAAAAACGCGAAAACGTCCATGCAATCAGCCCACTCGCATGGTATCCAACCGAGCCCAGAACTACCATTTTGAGTGACTTTACCGCTTTGTCGCTGGTAGGCGCGAACTTATCTAACCGAAAGTTTTCTGGACAGAATAGTTGTAGGAGAAGTGTTGGGTGACTTTGGAATCAGTCCTCTGATATGTTCTTTAGCAAAACTGGAGCCGAATTATTGCGAGTGCAATTCGCCCCTTCTGGTTCTGCTTCTACCATGTGCTCGGTGATGTGACCGCTAAATGACCGACAGATTCGGAAAAAATTCTGGAATACTTCGCTAGCAAAGTGCTTGGTAGCTGAGGTAAGCATGTTTCGAAATTTTTCAGAAAATAAACAAAACAATGTTCGGAGAAGAATCTCTGTTTGGTATGAAATCTATTTAGGATAAATGTACTACAAGCACCCAAATATAGTTCCATAAGATAATTACTAGAGTGGCAACTTTATTACACCCTGAAATTAAGCAATTATTTTCGTCACTGTTTCCAATAAAATAAAAAGGACATAAAATATTTTTGGTATTGTAATTTTTTGACTTAGGTATCCTTTCCATTTTTACAAAATGTGTAAAAGGGTGCCAAAAATTCATTTCTCGTGGGTGCATTGCTTCTGATATTTGCATAACTAATATTAATTATTTACATAAAACATACCTTATAATTAGGTAAATGTATTATTTTAAACATATTAGACGGGTTGCACGACTATGGGATATAGATTCGGGTGTAAACAATTCCTTAACCAAAGGTTGCACGACCGTGAAATATACGATTCTGGTGTAAATGATTCCTTAAGCAGACATATCCTCACGAATCCAGATAGAAAAAATAAATGGTTGTATCCAATAAGACTAGCTCTCTCTTTACAGTTCTCTGCCATGGCTTGGACAGTCTGAGCGATTATTTAGAACAGGTACTCTTGGCGCAAATGCTATATCAAGAAAAAGGAAATCTGTTTCATCAATCACTATAGTGTCTTCCATGGACCTTACACGAAATTGAGTCAGCGAGTGGATGGCGCTAGTGGTCTCACATCTCGGGAATCTATTACATCTGTCTATCTTTGAATCTATCTGTGATATAGTAATGATTACGCTTTGCGATATTAGCACATCAATTCGACAGATGGTCCGACATTACAGAGGATTCTCTCTATGAGGGCTTGCTTTTCTTCGCCCGCGTGGTCCTTTTTTTTAGCTTCTTGTCTCCGATTTTTCCTATTGAGATTCCCATGTCTGGAATTATACTGTGTCATGTGCTCCCGGATTTCCTTTCAAAGAGATGGACATTATTTCAATTTGTCCTTTGCAATAGTTCGGTCATAATAAAGTTGTCTTAGTCACAGTCGTAGCACAGAAATTAATTTACCCGTATTAACTACGCTATGCGGTCCATACGACAGTCAAACCACAAAACACCCACCAAGATAATAATAATTATTATTATAATACATATTTGTTCTAGTGTTGTAAAATTGAAAAACATATTAAGCTGATAGCATTGCTGATGATTTAAGAAACGAATTAGGGGATAAAATAGCGTTAGACATTAAAAATTTGCTGGCTATATTATTTTAGAATTATTTGTTTATTTATTCAAATTTTTCAGCACTTAGCATTTGCAATCGTTTGCATACTTCCTTTCATGAATTTCTTACAAATCATTCTGAAGAAAAACATTTTCAGAAAATGTTTTAATCGTTTGTAATATTTAAATGAAGAAAAGAAAGACAGTAGAAATGAATATTATTTTTTCACTTTACTTAATTTTATTAATTATTTTATATTTCGTTTTATCATATGGCAACACAAGTAAAAAAACTTTTATTTTTAAATCGAAACCAATTATTTATATAATTATTTATTTTATTTTGTTCTGAGTTCTTAAATTGTGTATAATCTGAGTTCTTGTATTGGGCATGTGTAGGTATGGCAATTCGATTTACTAAGGAAATATCCTATGAGGTATTAAGAATGTATTGTAAAATGTTTACCATGATATCAGGGCAAAAACAGACCGATTGTAGAAAACGTGAAATATTTTTGTACCACAAATACATAAATCTAATATCTATTAATCCAAAAGTGATTATAAGCAGTACAAATATTTAATTTTTGGATTTACCCATAAGAAGCAATTAAGCGATTTGTAAGTGATCCAGAATGGTACAGGAGACATTCGTTCAACATATGAAGAAAATTAGTTCGGAAGTCTCAGAACAAAATGTATCGTATATCGAATAGACATATAGACTATTGACGCATCTGTATATATAGAAAATAAATCAACCTATCTAGGGTGAACGATAACAAGAATTCAAGAAATCTATTCAGCAATTTATAAAATTATTCAGAATTTACGTCTATTCCGGTTCCTGTCAAATAACCTTTCTTCGGCAGGTATCAGCTATCCAAATAATAGTAACTCCATTTTTTCCCTGTACATTTTCCACAAACACAATAGTTTCCGCAATGACAGCTGAGCTTCGACGAATAAAATTTAAGGACTTTTTAAGTTCAGACTTTGCATTCAGTATGCACTTTCGATCAGCAGTGTACCACATCGGTGAACAAATCTATATTTAGTTGCCTTTTTTAAGTGTTTTGAAAAGAACATTTTAATTACTAGGTTACATTTATGTATTAGGGAGCCAAATAAAGTGTTTACCTATTTTTTTTTATTTTTTATCTATCCATCTATTCTATATACCCACTGGCAAGGTAATTTATGTAACATAATAAGTGTATTATTTGATTATAGCAAAGCAAACGTTGGCTGCCTGCCAAAGACCTTCTTGGAGGGTGTTTCAAACGAAATTAGTTAGTATATTCCTTAAACAGATAATAACCTTTCTTCAGATAATTTACCTGTCATGTTTTCAGATAATTTACCTGTCATGAAAACACCCATGCAATCAGTCCTTTTAGAATTGAATTTAGATCGAAGTACCAGTGTTCAGGAACATAATTTGCTCATATGTCCACGTGGCTTGAAAACACATACATATTGTTTTCACGTCATCGCAAAATAAATCTGGAAGTTTTATTCTTTTGCAACTAGTTTAATTTCAACTGCAATCCACATTTATATGAAAACTTTGACAGAACGATTAAAGGGCTGGTTTTATACCTTGATGCAGAAGTAATTGTACTGCACATAGCAGTACTTCTCAGTAACCTGAAGTACTTCCACATTGGGTCTTGCTTTGAGAATTTTCCTAATTAAATGCAAAAAGACCGACGATTATAAATTTCGAAGCACCTACTATCTTTAAAGATCGTTTCATTCCATATCCGATATTCAAAATGTTAACAGAAAGGAAAAAAAGACAATAGCCAAAAATGGGAAAATTCAATGTGAATCATTTTATTGTTGGTCTCTTACGCTTTACCAGCTCAGATGAAGTGAAAGATAACTCATACTTTGTCACATATGTGATTATACTGAGTTTGTGCTGTTTAGGTATTGTTGCGTGCGTACGGGTTCGTTACGAAAAGAATGCACAAGTCCGATGAAAAATGAACAAAAATTTATTATTATCACAACAAAAATGCTTAAATTTTCTCAAATTATCATGCAGTATTACAATATCCCACAGTAGTTATCTTTTAACTACTCAAATGTACAATAGAACGTAATTCAAAACAGCTAAAGAACGCTAATCCGCGAATTCGTTATAATCAACAACAGCAGTTTTCTAAACAACAACAAACTAAGCAACTACTACAAACTGAGATGTTTTCCTCCTTTTATAACATTTTTAAAATCACGCGCTAGAATTTTCCAGTACTTTCTCGAAATCAGAAAGAGATATTTATTTATTTAACGCACGCGCTCTTGTATTTTTAATTTTTCCGGCTTAGCTTTCTTTTAATATTCGTCACGCGCTGCAATGCGCGAGAAATAAAACTATTTAATTTATAATTGAACTAACATTAGCTTTTTAAATAGCAAATTCGTAACACTGCCCCCTTCCCAAGGACTGCACGTCCCGGGCAGTACAATACCTGGACAGGAAGCTAAACTTACAACTGTGGCATAAATGCATTAATAAGCATTACATTACAATATTAAACAACATGAACAATAAATGCAATAAATAAAACAAATCAAATGCTATCAAATACAAATCAAACACTAAATGCAAATCAAATACTAAATACAAATCAAATCAAATACACATTTAAAAACAAAATGGACCATGGTCTTATACTATTTACAATTATTTACATTATGTACTATGGCCATAGTAACGAGCTAACCTGTCGTAATGAACGACTGTAGGATCAGAGTTCGAAGACTTACGGATCCGAACTACGAAGTCATTCAGCCTGTTTAGACTGTGTGGTGACCATTCCAAGGTGACTGTAATTTAGGCCTGAGTCCTTGTTTTTTTGAATCGGGTTCCACAACCACACCTTGTCTCCTTTGTTAGATCTATGTCCAGTAGCTCTCGTGTTGTATCTGGTCTTCACTTTCTCCGTCGCCAAGTTCACTCGCTTCCGTACGGAACGGTGCATCACTTCAAAACGGGCCTGGACATCTTGGATGTGTTCCTCAGGCGATGAAGGCGCATCCGTATGGCGATCATAAGGCAGACGAAGGTCTCGACCGAAGAGCATCTGGGATGGAGAATAGCTGGTAGCCTTGCGTTTCTTTTCAACCCTAGTATGATTTCGGCAACTTCCCGAGCTGGATCTTTCGGACAAGGCGTCGACATTTCCAGGCGAGGATCCCTTTTGAGGATGGATAGTCATGCCATCAGATGCTGAAAGCAGCTTGTTGTTTTTAAAATCTAAGGAAAAATTGTATTTCCTTAAAAAGTCCAATCCGAGTATGCATGGATCTGTAATATCCGCCACATATGCGGTGTGATGGTAGGCGGCACTTCCAAACGTGATATTTACGTTTAACTTTCCAGTTATGTCGATCTTGTCACCAGACGCAGTCTGAAGGGTAACACAGGATGGCGTCCAAATAAGTTTATCTTTAAACTGTTCAGCTAAATCTTTCCTAATGATGGTAACATTAGCTCCTGTGTCAATGATCATATTGCAAGGAACTCCATCGATATTCCCATTGATGGACAGTCCGTTATTGTTGCCACTCACTATAGAGATCTTAAGCGCTTTAAAACAGGGTTTTTCATTATCTGGCAACTTCCGTTCCTTGATATGGTCATTAATTTGTTTACTGCGTCGTTGCTGGGAAATGGTCTTATTTTCCGTACCTCGAGGTGTTCTGCAGTTTCTTCGTATGTGGCCTTCCACTCCGCAGTTCCAGCACTTTAGAATTAGTTTCTTTTCACTTCTGTTCCGTCTCAAGCCACTGACTTGTCTGGTAAAATCATCTGCTTTATATTCCGTACCCTGGGGTGTTCTGCAATTCCGTCTTAGGTGACCTTCACTACCACATCTCCAACACCTTAGAGCTACTTTCTTCTCCCTCCTACTCCGTATCAAAGCGTCGACTTGTCTGGCTAAATCATCTAAACGAGCCATCAGTTGATCCACTGGCTCATGGACTCGCACAGCTCTAACTGGGTAGCGATCTCTATTAGTTGCTTGCTGGGCTGCCTCGAACTTCATGGCGTACAACAGAGCGCTTTTTATGTCCTTTACATCTGCCATTCGAAGAGCTTTCTGTATTTCAGGATCCCGGATGCCGTCGATGAAATATTGCAGCGACAGGATTTCTCTTGTTTCTGTCGGGCACTCCGAAAAGGCGAGATGTGACAGCCTTTCAACATCCGTGGCGAGCTCCTGAAGTGTTTCAGTGAGCTTCTGTTGACGGGATTTTAATTGGAGCCTGCTGTAGTCTTTTAAACATTTCTCGCCGAAGCGCAGCTCCAAAGCGCCGGATAGAGCTTCGAAATCTAGCCTTAGATTTTCGGGAAGCGTCTGCAGGATATCCGCTGCGTCTGCTCTCAGAGAAGCGGCGAGATGACAGGCCTTAGCTTGGGAATCCCATCCATTCGCGTCCGCAACGATAGAAAACTGGGTCTTGTACACTTGCCAGGATGACTTCCCATCATATGTGGATAGCTTCAGAGATGGACGAGCAGGCATCGGTAAGAATTTAAAATCATCACTCCCGCTCCCTGCCGACGCTAGGAATTTCTTTAAAGTATCCATTTCTTTTCCAACTGCTGAAACTCTCTCATCAATTTGTTGTTCGATTTGTTGTTTAACGGAACAAACTCTTCCTTCTATTTCTTCTTTGACTGAATCAACTTTGTAACCTATTTGTTGTTCCACGGCCGAAACTCTGTCTTCTATTTGCGCTTTCACAGAGGAAACGTTTTCTTCAATTTGTCCAACTTTAATTTCAACCGCGTCTATTCTGCCTTCCATAGCCTCAAATTTATTTTCTATTGCGTAGGTAATTTATCTTTTCATATCTTCCTTAACGGATATTTGACCAGCATCCATTTTCTCTTTAATTTCTTCTTTAAATGATGTTTGGCCAGCTTCCATCTTTTCTCGTACAGCTTTTATATCTTCCTTAACGGAGTTGACGGCTCTTTCCATCTTTTCTTGGAAAGCAGCAAATGCAGTCATCATTTGCCTGAATTGTTCTTCCATCGCTCTTGTTATTGGCATTCAATATCCCACCGCTGCCACCAAAAATTGTTGCGTGCGTACGGGTTCGTTATGAAAAGAATGCACAAGTCCGATGAAAAACGAACAAAAATTTATTATTATCACAACAAAAATGCTTAAATTTTCTCAAATTATCATGCAGTATTACAATATCCCACAGTAGTTATCTTTTAACTACTCAAATGTACAATAGAACGTAATTCAAAACAGCTAAAGAACGCTAATCCGCGAATTCGCTACAATCAACAACAGTAGTTTTCTAAACAACAACAACTAAGCAACTACTACAAACTGAGATGTTTTCCTCCTTTTATAAGATTTTAAAATCACGCGCTAGAATTTTCCAGTACTTTCTCGAAATCAAAAAGAGATATTTATTTATTTAACGCACGCGCTCTTGTATTTTTAATTTTTCCGGCTTAGCTTTCTTTTAATATTCGTCACGCGCTGCACTGCGCGAGAAATAAAACCATTTAATTTATAATTGAACTAACATTAGCTTTTTAAATAGCAAATTCGTAACAGTATTATTTGCCAGTAACCTCAGATTATCTAACTGTGGGCGTTGTAGTGAAAAGTCCTTCAGTGAGTTCTCGAGCCAAGTGAACGTGAATATGACTAAGGCGATGAAATGCTTAAATGTTGTAACAATTTGTGGAAGCATTTGTGTGAAACAAATTTTATAATAGTTTAAACAAACATTACACTGAAAGAGCAACTCTAATTTATTATTAGGTCACAGCTCAAATTTCTCTATATGAAACATCGAAATGGTAACTATGAGGATTATTTTATTCATTTGTGCAAGCATTTTATTTACTTGTATACCAACAAACTCGGCTTAAAAAATCTCCATTGCTTTAATATTTAATTATTGGCACTTTTTTCAGAATATTTTGCTTTTCAATAAAAAATAATCAATCGTCTCTGAATCATCGCCACACATGTTCAAAATCAAGATTTCTGAACGCTTTTTCGGTGGAAAGTAAACTGAAGAAACAATTTAAGCAGAAAATACAGCAGCAGATAGAAGAAAAACATATTATTCCAAAGCCACCGTTCTGCCTGAAATAGGCAAAACAGTTTGATTAAAAAAAAGGGGTGTAATGTTACTGTCAAGACATTCATTAGTTGTAATTTAAAGCACATAAAGCGTGATAGAGTATGAGTAAACTAGTGGGTAACAAATTGTTTATATAATTTTTATTATAATAATTACGATTTCAAACTGTGAATATATTTTTAAATATCGGTGGCATCATCGGATGGGAACCTGCTTCTATGTCAGACGAATTTCATTAAGGAATTTGAATTTTGTTTTAAATTTTAAGAATGCATTTTCCAGAGAATTTGACAGCCCAACCTGTATAAGCTTCATTCCTACAAGACAAACTCATTTTCGTGAAAATGTACCGTTTTGTGACATCTTTTAGTTGTACGTTTCTATTGTGGCAGCGCGATCAAGATAAAGAAAACAAAGTTCCCATGGAAATCGCAGACGACTTTTTATTTTTAGTTCAAAAGGGCAATTTTACCTGAAGGACTATTAATTTCGTTTTGGTATTTTCACTATAAATGTTGGTTCACTTTTCACATTGTTGCCACCAAATATTATCGCCCTGTGTTAAAGAAAATAAATAATGAAGAATCTCCATAAATGTATGTATGCTTCTCGCATTGGGATAAAACAGCGGTACCTAGAGCCATCAAATTTTGAATACCGTAATCTTCTACATAATATGGTAATCTGGAATCCCAGACTTGGAATTTAAATTTTCTATTATTATCGATTTCATATTTTGTAACACTTTAACGAATTTTTGATTAACAAACTCAACGATTTCAAAACGAAGAATGGCAGCACTTTACGGGGGGTGGGAAATTTTTATCTCTAACGTGCGAGACCGTGTATCGGGAATTCTAAAGTTTTGCCCATTTTAATATTATTTTGTGATACTGCTGTTGAATTGAATTTTATGGTTTATGGGAGAAGAACATGATATTTAATAAATAAAGGTAACACAAAAAGCGTTAAAGGAACGCCCCCTATGGGCGTAATGCAAAACCTGAAAGCTTTCAGATTTTCAGTAAAATGAATTCTTTTTTAAATGCAGTCTATAGAAATTCTTGTAACAAGTTTCTATAATCAGCAACAAAAAATTCCATTAGTCGAAAGGGGCAATTTGCCCAGAAGAGCTACTAATTTGCGTTGGTTCACTATAAATGTTGTCTTACTTTTCAAATTGTCGCCACCAAATATTATCGCCCTCAGTTATAGTTAAAGAAATTAAATATTGAAGATTCTACATAAATGTATGTATGTTTTTTGCACTGGGGGAAAACTACGGTACCTAGAGCCATCAAATTATGAATAAAGTAATCTTCTACCGAATATGGTTATCTGGAAGCCGAAACTTGGAATTTTAAATTTGTTTTATTTTCTATTTCATATTTTTTTCAACTAAGGAAATTTTTATTAGCAAACTCAGAGATTTCAAATCGAGCAATGGCGACACTGTACGAAAAGAAAAAAAATAATAATAATCTCCAGCCCGTGAGACTGTGTATCGTAAGTTTTAAAGCGTTGCACATTTTAAAATTATTTCGCGATATTGCTGTTGAATTGAATGTTATGGTGTAAGTGCGAAGAACATGATATTTAATAAATAAAGGTAACACACAAAACGTTAAAGGGATTCCCCTTTGGGCGTAATGCAGAAAACCTGAAAGCTTTTAGATTGTAAGTAAAATGAATTTTTTTTTAAATGCTGCCCATAGAAATTCCTGTAACAAATACCTATAATCAGCAACAAAACGTTTTATTAGTCCAAAGGGGCAATTTGTCAAGAACTATTAATTTCGCAGAAGCAGTCGAGCTGGTGATGCTGGGATAAATACATGGTATGTATGAATGCAAATATTTAGTAACCTAAATCCATTATAGATCATAAGATACCAAAATAAAATATAACATGTGGAAAATATACAGTAAGCACAATTACAAATAACATAAATACAGACATGGTGCAGAAGATACTTGGATACGGAAAATATTATGGCACGTGTAAACAGTTGGTACTTGATAACAGAGTGTTACATAGTAGTGGTGTTCAGTTGGGGCGAGGGCCCATCCATATTGTCTAAATTATTGTAGTCATAAGTACAAATTTTAATACTGGAGTTATCAATTATATTTGTTTTGCATGAAAATGTTTTGCTATTTTGTAACACAAATTTATACAATGTAATAATAATTTGCATAATGTAGTGGGCTCTAAGTAACTCTACACCAAGCTCCTATTATATTCGATTATTTCTGATGTACCAGCCGGCACTGGTTATCTGCCTTACCACCATATTCTAGCATGCTTGGAGCTTCTGCCTATTTGTTTTTCATGTATGAGACCAGACTGGGCTTGCATAACATAATAATGGTCTGAGCATGGACTTGTAAATAAGTAACTTGAGACTGTGCATCGGAGAAAGAAATTAACCCGGAGAAATTATATAGTATACTGACATAATATTGCAAGGCATTTTACTGTCTTGTCCTCCAGGTACTGATTTAATTATAAATTATAAAGTTGCATTGCTCATCAACGTAAAAATATGTCATATAAAAGAAACGTATAATTTTATCAAATGTGTAATATACAGTACATTTTATACATTTGTACTTTTTATAAGAGATCTAAATATTGTAGCTTAAACAGTATGTGATTTTTATTTCCTGTAGGAAATAGCAATGCTTTTACAGTTATGAAAATATGCATTTAGGAAATGCTCTGTGTTAATTGCATGTGTCGTAACAGCGCATTTACTGTTTGCAAGATAATATAATAAAGATCGTTCAAACATCTTAAAAATGTATTGAATACTGAAAGAAGAGAAGCTACCAATTCAAATAATCCTTCCAAACAAAAATTCGCATTTTCAAAAAATGAAAAGAATTAGCCAAAGATGCATTTTTCTGAAGCACGTTTCCAATACTTAGAATATCCAATGTTACAATATCCGTTAGAGAATCAGCGAGACATAGCAAAGTTATGATTGACGATATTTCAATTATCGGATATTGGTTAATGGTTTTCCTACTTTGCGGTTGTAAACTTGTCTCTAAATTAAAGGACAAATTAAAAACTTATAAAAAATATATGGAGGGTTTAAAAATTTAACGATCCCCCAAAAGAGTTTGTTATGGTTTCTTACGCTCTTTTTGACTTCGCAGTTTAGCACTCTCTTGCTACACTCCCTCCTACTAACCCATTTTTTTCTGTCTTAGTTTTATTATTGAATATCATTTTATTCCCATTTACGCCATATGCAAATCAACAGAAAAATTACAAAAAATTTAAAAGCAGCATAGCAGTACATGTTTGAATATTCATGATGCGGCGTTAACTATTGCATACATTTTTCCGTTCTTTTCGGTCTTTCCTAAGTTAATCATATCAATTCGGCTTGACAAAACTTTTTGTCTTTTTTTTATTAAAGATCTGTGTATTCACTTTATTTGAAAATTAAAATTCAGAGTAAAAAACGTTTTCGACTTCCATTCAAGTAACTTTGTTATTTTCCACTTTTAGGATCGCTGGATCAAATCATTTCTTTCGCAGGATTATGTTTTCAGACGCAAGGTTACGATTTTTCCGAATTATTGACCTTCTATAATACGGACTTCGAAGAGTCCTAATGAACTTATTTCCCAGATTCCCCCCGAATGAGTTTTGGTATTACCAGTAAACTGAAGCAGTATTTTTCCAGTCCTCGAACTATTTGATTATATTATTAGTATGCGAGTTTCATTAATATAAAAGGAGGTATAACTTCGTGAGGACTTTCTAAGGAACACGGCTCGTATTAATGTTAAAAGGTGGAGAAAAATAGGAAAAAACGCGACAAGGTTCTCTGAGGTTTGTTTCCTGCTCTAACCAATAATGATAATTCAATGATTTTACTGTCGGTCGGCTGGTCCAACTGTATGATTATTGCTAAAACGGGGACATTTGGTTTGGTTTATGTGATTATGGCAGATCCTGAAGTTATGTGATTAGGCTATATGCCTAAGGGAAGGGATGCGATCGGGCAAGACTTTCTAAGAAAACTGGCTCATTGCACACGGGGAAAACCACGAAAACGCCCATGCAGCCAGCTGGTTCGCGGGATTCGAACTACGAACTGAACCAACAGTGTTCAGCGACTTTGCCGGTCGGCCGCTGTGGTACTTCCAAAATGGGGAGGAGATTCGAAGCCTCTCACCACTACATATATTTCTCTGCTGGAGGCCGACACTTAAGGAATCTCTGAGCTAAATGTTTTAGAAATGAATGCGAAATTATATAGTAAAGTGGAAAAACAATTTTAGAGAATTATACCGTATAAAAGCAAATAAAAATTAGACTTAACGTTATTAATTTTGGAAAATGATGTAATATGGGAAATACAAAATGGATATGAGATAGACTTATTCATTTTAAGGCATTTCATTAAGTTTCACTAAGAACTGAGAAACCCATTCGTTAAGTTTAAATTATCAATCAGGCAAACGTTTGCCTTTACTAGGTTGTTAAATTCTAGAGTAATGTACTAAAAAGTAATTAACAATTTGTAGTGATTCAATTTAACATGAAAGAAATATCCCAAAGAATGGTATTTTCAATAACATTCAACTCAGTCTGACAATCTAACAAAAGCCATATAGTAACAAGAGTTGCTAAACGATTTAAATATCACTTGTTAAATTCAAATATGAATTAGAGTAATGAATTTGTTTTACGCCAAGATGCAGTTGTTTTTTATGTTAAAGTAAATAAATAGGATAAAGATAATAGACTTGCTTGGCAGTTTTCGCTAAAATCAAAAGTACATTGATTATTAAAGTATTTATTATTAAAGCTATGTTTGCATGTATTGTATATGAGAGTATTTTAAAAATATTAAGTCCCTATGAACTAGCAAGATAGTAAGAAATGGAATTTCACTATAGTGCTCTTTAATAGAAAACAATTTGTAATTATTTTGTAAAGCATTCAGTAGTTTTTGATTAAGAAACTCAGCGTTTTGAAAGCAAACAATGACAACTCCGTAACTTATAATCATTGGCATCATTGGCAGTGTGCGGGGGGGAGGGACATTTTTATCTTCAGCGCGCAATACAGTGTATCGGAAATTCTAAAGGTACGCTTTTTAAAATATTTTGTGATGTTGTTGTAGAATAAAATTTCATGGTTTAAATGCAAACAACATGATATTTAATAAATAAAGGTAATACACAAAGCGTTAAAAAAAGGCCCGTCTGGGCGTAGTAACAATTCTGAAAGCCTTCAGATTTTTTTCCTTCTTCTTTTACGTTCGAATCCCGCGAACGGGCTGGCCGCATGGGTGTTTTCTTGGTTTTACCCCATGTGTAACGTATATACGAGCCAGTTTTCCTTAGAAAGTCCTCCACGAAAGGCATCCCTCCCCTTAGATAGCCCTAGTATGCTTTGCCATAATTAAATACACCACACCACACCACCTTCTTCTTTTACACTATAATCATAAATATGTAAGAAAAATACATAATATATAAAAAATTAACTTAGCAACGTAACTTTCTCTTCTCAGTTCTAAAAATAGCAACCCCTCTCTGCACTGCGTTATTCTAGATTAATCCATGTCATATGACGCTTACATAATTCAGATTATGTAAATGGCATTAAAACTCTAACAGCCAATGGTAATTTTATAGTAATATTAACTATCCAATCAAAATGCATCGAGAACCTAAACTAACTCAGTCTGAATTAAGATTTCATCCTGAACATTACGTGCTTGCTTCCTGCGCTTTGTCTTAGCTGAATTGCTGTCTGCTTCTTTCTTCCTGCAGATATATGTAAAATGTAAAAACTCTTGGAATAGGTACAATTACTGTGCCAACTTGAATAGGTACAATTACTGTGCCAACTTGATTGTGTCCGCAATATGTTTGCTGAAATAAAAAATGAAGATCAATTTGCAGGACATATATTTTAACCGCAAACATTTAACGAAAGAGAAGCAAGCTTACACGGTTTGGTGAATGTGAAAATGGAAGAATTTTTTCTTTGAGTTTTATGTCAAGATTGCATTTTCACTTTCGATGAAAATTCTAAAATCGACTTTTTTAATACAAGCTTTCATTCCCGAAGGAGAAATAGAATGAAACAATATCTAATCTAATAGATAATATAAAGAATTGTTATATGCTTGACCACCAGTATTTTCGTATTTTTTGTGGTATAAATATTCAAAAGCAGCTGCGAAAATTAAAGAAAATGAATAAATACAGCTTTTTTAAATAAAACTGCGATGCTTCTTTGAGGTAAAGTGGTGGGTTAGTAAAAAAAAAAAAGATAGTGTGCTTGCTCTGTAGGTGGCGTTGGCTGTTAAATGTGACCGTGATTTATTCCGGAATTTGAATTTGCAGTGTTAGAATAGACAATTCAGTTAATTAAAAGTTACCGGAATATACTAATCTAGACATTGTTTTTCAAAAAATAAATTAAGCTGGATATAAAATTGAGTTACGATTGATTCAGAAATTTATTTAAAACTAAACGATAAACGGGTTGATTTATCAAACAGCCCTGTTAAATATCAATAGATATTATTATTATTTATTTTTTCCAAACGTAAATTCGGATTTCTGATAGAACTATTTATATTTACTGTGCGAGCAAATTTCGGCATTTTAATTCACAACTGCCATTTGTTATTGAAATGCTGATTGATAATGCCAAGAATCTTCAACAATATATGGATTCCTTAGTCTAGCTTGCAAATAAAGCTAGAAATAGGAACAGTCCCTAAATTATTACTCAAACATTTACCTCTCAGCATCACTTTCAACATCAAGAATGTCCAAACGTTTATCCAATGGACGTAACATCGCATATGGTAAATAAAAATAACTCCTCTTACTGAAAACATCTCATTTACTGAAGAAAGACTGAGCTTCATTCTTTATGTTTTTTAAAGATATCAAATGTTTAGTAACCAGATTTAAAACTGTGCTAAAAACGGGTGTGTATAAAAAATAACTGGGTTAGCCAATGCAGTAAGGTTTTTAATAGTGACAAATTAATATTGCTAATTTAAAATTTTTAGAAAATGAGTTAAAAATAAGCGTAAATAAAAAATGCAGAATCAAAGGAAAGAAAGCTTCTATATTTTACGGATCCCAATATAATTAAAAGGATGTCCAAAGTAACTCTAATTTAATACATCAAAGTGCTAATTTTGACCTGTAATCGTATATGAACTATTAACGTTAGTTTTGGGACAGTTAATTATTTTTTTACCTACAACACGTTCTGAACAGCAATACATTAAAAGCTTTCTTCGACTACTTAAGTAAGTAATTAGGAATTAAAATCTACGTTTAGGTTATAATATTTGTTTTTAAAAAGCTCATGAATATGGACACTTGCACAATTAAAATAGGTCTTTCATTTGAAGCACACAAGACTGTTCAATATTTGAAATCAAAACTTTAGCTCATGTTCAATATACAGGAGTAGTTAATTTTATATCGAGGTGCCAAACAATTCCTATATGCGTAACATTATACTATTAAAACTGCTACTAATTCAGATTGTAGTCCAGGCGATACTGTTAAGTTAAAATGAAGCACAAATCAGCACTGCTCTCTTTTTTATTGCACGGACAAAATATGCACTAATACGTCTAGGCAAAATGACATTTCAAGATTGGTATCCTTCTAAGTACAGAAGACATTATTCTGCGTTATTCGTTCTATAACTGTTTATAATACCTCATATGAACAACACTTCCGTAACGAAAGTAGCTCAAGTTATACAAAAACTAAATTAGCTCTCTTTTGATTTTGAAAAGAGATTACGATATCAAATTTTTGCTACACCTCCTTTTATTTCTAATCCCCCACCTTTGACCGAATTACACTGTACTGTGCTCACCATGTATTGAATATTTAGCGAAATTCGATGGGGCATGTTATGTAACTTTGTAAGGGATATAGAAAATAATCAAAATTCTGTAGCTTATAGGTTTAAAAATGATAGGAAAACTGCCTCTTCTCTCCTAGAGGATTGACTATGACTGCGTTCTTGCGAAAAGCCTTCGTGGAACCCCTCCTCCGTGGCCTGCGACCTTCTTGGAAGACGTATTAGCGTGTTCTGAGGATACTCTTCATTATTGGCAATAAATTAATGACCTTACCAAATATAGTCAAGTTAATACAATTTAAAAAGGAAGCTTAAAGAGAGAAAGTAAGTAATGCTGATATATCAGAGATTTTCTAGAGCCGTCACGAATCCCCATTCATCATTCAAGTGAATGCAAATCTAATATAGTTTATTAAATGTAGGAAATATCATTAACGGCAGCAAAGAAAGCGGCAAGGAAATTGTTGAAAACTTCCATTGCTAGATTAGTGAGAATTCTGAGAACTTTGCTTTATAAACTTAACTATAGTGTAACTATTCTCCTTTGAACGCAAATGCCGGTTAGCTCTAAACGTATGTATTAACAAAGTACAGAAAAAAAACAAAATCATAAAAATGGTACATACAACAAAGCAGTATACCTAGAATTTAGAATAAACTTTCGATTTACGGGCACGTAATATTGGAGAATCCATTCTCATCGCAGCCGTACGTCGACTGCTGCAGGTTGTTTTCGTCGCTACTAGATGGCATTCGATAAAATTGTTCAATTATAACCAAATAGTTCTGCGACATTTCATATTCTGACTTCGTAGACGTCCCAGCAAGAAGCAGAAACTGACGCCTGCGTTTTTTCTACAGTAGGTGGAACAAAAGACAGCCACAGGTTTTATGATAAATAGCTTTAGATTCAGGAGGATTTAATGAAACGCGTACAAAGCTCTGTGGGTATTTCACGTTTTGGTGTTCCCTTTTCTTCAAGGGACCACTGCACCTAAAGTCTGTTACTTATTACGCTCTTGAAATGATTCCAAAGCTGAAATATGATACTTGCCGAAAATTTTGTCTCCGTTGTTGTGATCAGGAAATCAAACGGAGTTGGAGATCTGGTAGTCACTATGACATAGCGACCCTCTCGCTTACACATGAATGTAACATGACTTTATTAATAAATTATATATATATATATATATATATATATATATATAATTTATTAATATCTTTTTATATCTTTTTTATAATCTTTTTTATATAGTAATTACTACATAGCTTTTTAATTATATATATATATTCTTTTTCAAAAACCTCGAAGTTATGGTCGTGATGGAATTTTGTATGCAAAAACATGTTGATCAAACTTGCAAATGATCCAAATTTCAAGGCAAATGAACAGGAATTGGGATCATAGCGCTCATTTCTAGTGCGCAATTCGCAAAGCATAAAACGAGTAACAGGGGCAGAACATTTACCTTTTTTGTTGCCTTTACGACGATATCGATGACTTTACAGACAAATAAACGATTTCGAACGTGGTCGCATTGTAGGGTTGCATGAATCTGAGTGGTCATACCCAGCAATAGGTGGCCACCTGAAGCGTACAGACACTGCGGCGGAACGATTTTGGCAGCAATGGTTGCTACAAGGAACTTGCCGACGAAATGAAAGCTCTGGAAGGCCAAGGAGCACAAATGCGAGGCAAAATAGGATGATTGATCGCGACGCCCAAACGGTACCATTGTCGACAATTCAACGCACTACAGCCACGTCTATACATCCAGTGGTTCCGTCCACCCTCTCACGGCGCTTGTCTGAGACGGGATTACGCTCACAAAGGCTTTTTAGACGTTTGACTTTGACCTCACAACATCGGCGCAGTCGCATATAGTGTAAAAAAAATTAAGTGCGAAACCGATTACTATGAACAGGAAAACTACAACTCATCCCAATGCCACGGCTGTGCCTAAAATTGACAACGCAGCTTGATTTAAAAAAAAATTGCCATATCGTTTTCATTTTAATTTACGTTATGTAATTTTAAAATACATATAGCGCAGGAGTATACGCAAAAACTAGCAAGTAACAAATTACTTATATCTTTTTTTTTCACAGTATAATTTCAAAGTGTACATATAATTTTAAAAGTCCATAGCATCATTGAATTGATACCTGTTTTCACGTCAGATGTACTTGCTTAAGAAATCTGTCAAAAGCAAGGTCACTTTGTCAACCGTCACTGGGTTAGTTTACGTTATTTAATTATGGCAAAGCCTAGAGGGCTCACTGCCTAATGAGAAGAATGCCTTCGTGGAGGACTTTATAAGGGAAACTGGCTCGTATACACGTTACACATGCGTAAAACCACGAAAACGCCCATGCAACCAGCCCTTTCGCGGTATTCGAACCTCGGACCGAACTACCAGTGTTCAGTGACTTTACCACTCGGCCGCTGGTGGGCCTCAAGGAAAAATGTATTTGCATTGAAACTTGCATTGAAACGCGCAAATCAAGCGCTAACGTTGATGGGCGGTGACTACTTCAACATTGCCCAGCATACCTCCCAATTACACCCATTAGCTTTCCAGCCGCCTGCCATGTAGGACGCTTCCCCACCAGCTCAGCACTTTTAGACTTCATTAACTGCTTTTCAAATCATTTTGTTATCGATAAGCTACTACACGGATGCGATTCAGGTAGAGTTCGGATAATGTCGCTTATGATATTCCACTGACTTCAACGCTATCTACCTTGCTAGTACTGGCTCCTAAATACTGACATTTTCACGAAATGCCATTCCACTGCTGCTGATGATATGAACTCAATTCAAAATACTATGAACTTTCACTCTCTACTTATTCATTCTTTTCATGTCATCATCTGATTGGAAATCGTACAACTACAGTATTGGATTATGTCTACTCCCCGGGTGCCCTACACCTCAACCCATAATACAGTCGAAAAATGTCGTACTCAATAATAAATTAACGCAGTTCAGAATTAAAAAAAAAAACAGTTAGGTATAGGAAATTGTTATGCAGTTAATGTAAATGAAAAAGAAAATATTATTCTGTAAAGTAATGTAGCCTTTTTAAAATGGCAGATTGAGGCTGATAGTTTAACTATGTTTATTTTAACTATGCATAGCTTTTGCAGGTTTGCGTTACCCGCATGTTAAACCTTATTATTCTGAATTGTATAATCAGGTATGTAGCTGAAATCTGTATGGTCACAACAAGCACGAACGGCAGTAGCAAACAACTCTGAAGAAGGCAGCTAATGTAGAATTTAAGCTAGTAAAATGGCTTTCAGCGGGCAGAACACGCTGTCACTAAACAGTCTAAAACTTTCCGTTAAATTCTCTTTCTGTCTACCCCATTAAATACGCGTCAGCTTAAATTTACAGAACCTAAACCAGTAACGTAACCCTAGCAGGCGGAACACGCTTTGAGTAAACAGTCTAAAATATTCCATCAAATATTATTTCTTTCTACCTCATTGAGGCCCACCAGCGGCAGAGCAGTAAAATCTCTGAACACTGGTAGTTCGGTCTGAGGTTCGAATCCCGGCTGGCTGCATGGGAGTTTTCGTGGTTTTCCCCATGTGTAACGTGTATACGAGCCAGTTTCTCTTAGAAAGTCCTCCACGAAGGCATCCCTCCCCTTAGGCAGATAGCCCTCGAGGCTTTGCCATAATTACACAAACAAACAAAACTTTCTAACTCATTGAGATACGTGGGTGCTAAAATTTACATTCTGGCAGGAATACGGAAAGGGAGAACTTGCAGCAGAAATGCCTATTATAAAATAAATGTTTAATTAAAATAAATAAATGCTTTAAAATTTTCATTTAGCCTGTCAAATCCTGCCTCGACGGAGTTAGATGTAATCAGATTTAGGTCCCTCATCTTTGAACGCATATATTTTTCATATGGTCAAACAATTCCTTTGCTTTCATATAAAACATTGACACTTGATTTATTATTGTTTCCAGTTCAGTTTCTTAAAAGAATCTGATAATTTTGATTTCGAAGCAGGCATTTCGATTCAGAAAACACATTCCAGGAAAATCTAGTTTTCTTCAACGGTGGTTATATCTTGTCAATTGATATATATCTAGCTTGACTTACTTCACGCTATAACGTAAATTCTCAGATATATGAATTAGGCTTGGAATGTTCATCAAGAAATAAAGTTATGGCATACAAGTATGTTCAGCTTTCTTTATTTCATGCTTTAAAACATCTATCCAAAATTATGAAAACGATAGAAAATGTTCATCCGTGAATTAAAATAAACCAGTTGTTACACTTTAATTAAATGTTTGAAAATTCTTCCTAATACACAGCTGTATCGTTGCTTTGCTACATAGCTATATCTCATGCAAATATTTATATAAAATAGCCGCAACATAACTTAGAAGAATTCGAAAAAATTAAAATCCGCAAACTGGCCGGGCTCTATGCATACATCCAAGAACATTTATACCGAAACATTTAAATATCATCGTGAATGTCAATCTTATGAATCGTGGATGAAATCTGCATATGCTGGGTGTTCGCTTGAACTTCTGGTATTGCTGTTGGCAAGATAGTTAAAGTTTGCGCAGTTAATGCAGGTTGCTATTCTTACCCCCACAGTCTTTGATATTATGGTTTCCGAACCAGTATGCGCAATATTGGATAACATAATTTAGAAGAATTCGAAAAAATTCAAATCCTCAAACAGGCCGGGCTGTATGCATAAATCTGAGAACATTTTTACCGAAACATTTAAATATTATCGTGAATGTGAATCTTAAATGTGGCCAAACCACGAATAATGTTTAATTATTATAAAAGAACAATAGCGAGTTCGAAGAATTTCGAGCTGGAAATGTAGAGGAATAGAAGCCGCAGTTTGGAGTTATGATCATCGTCTTTTTCGATGGCATTTTTGGAAGCTTTGGGATTTTCAGCGCCAAACAACGGTTGGAGGGCTTTAATGAATATTTAGTATTTTAATTTTCACTCGGTTACCAAAATCATTCTTTTAATTATGAACTCATTAATGTTTTGTATCTTTGAAGTCATAGTGAAATGTGCAAAAATGTCGTATACGCAATTTTATTCTCTTACTATATTGCTTGCCATTGACAACAGAGGAACGATTTCTGAGGATACCTTCTAGACCCCAGGTTCACTCTGTTACACTTCCAGCTCGTCAACTATCCCATGGAAACATTTTATGCAATGCACAAATAAGTGTAATCAAGCCAGGCATTGCAGTAAATAGAAAAAATGTTTTACAGTTTGGTGTCTGTACAAATGAAATATTTCAAACGTGTTAGGTTCTTTTTTGAGAGCTTTTTTCTAATACTCCTAAATATAATTTATTCTTTTTTTAAATATTTATGGATTCAGATTCGAAGACTTTCTTTGCTGCAATAAGTTGCAATATTAACGCTCTATTTTTGTGCAGAAATATATTGTAGTTAACTGAAAGATTTATTTTGGAGCTAAATTTGTTTACTTGTTTTCATTATATTTTGCCTATTTTTTATTTCATACACGTGTAAATATCCAATTTCATTACAATGTAAATATATCACTCAGTTTTTAATAAAAATTTATACTTCAGAATTCTTTGTTGTGAATTTCTATTATGCGACACTTCAATAAATTGTTGCTGTATTATTAGCAGATCGCGTTTTGTATAATCGCGAATTCCTGAATAAGAGAAATGAATTCTCAAATGCAAATTTTTTCGTTGGTGAAGTTACTGACCTTAGGAAAAGTAAACATCATAGAATTTAAATATCGGTTCTGTTTACAACTTAATTATATTAACGTCCCATTCTGATTATAGTATAACTCCAGGGATAATCTATAAATTTGTTTCGCCTACTGACCTAAAATATGTTTCAAATACTTTCTGTTCAGTAGTCTCCTGGCACGGAAATGGGAAGCGGTTGTCACAGGCTCGAATCCTGATGAAGACATTAAGCCGTCATTAAGTGTATAGTCTCTTTGCGCCGTGGAAACGCTTGTATGGTTTGATTTCACTTGATTATGTCCAAGCACACTAAAACTATCTGCCAAAGGATGCCTTAGGTGAAAGACGTTCTAAGGGAAACCGCCTCGTACACACGTTACACATGGGAGAGAAAAGCCCGAAAAGGTCCACGCGGTCAGCCCGATCACTTGGAATCTATCCCAAGTCGGAACTATCAGTGTTCAATGATTATATATATCGCCCCCTTTGCGGACGCGAACTACTATCGAGTGAAAAGTCTTCTAGAAAGTGTAATAGTAGGCAAGGGGCTGTCAGACATTTGGATGCTTTAACTAAGATGTTCTTAACAAAACTGGAGTCGAACGTTTCCTTCATTGCGAGTGTAATTCTCCACTTCTGGTGCTCCTTCGACAATTCTCTTGGTGAAGACCACAAGATTACAAATAGGTTCGACCATAGTCCTTGAACATTTAGAAAGCAAAGTGCAGGGCTCCTGAAGTAAGCATCTTTTGAAATTTTGCAAAACATGAAAGAAAAGTAAAGTCCAGCAAAGAATCTCTGTTTGATATGAAATCTCCCGAAGAAAATATAATACATGCATAGAAATATTGTTCCGTTACAGTGACCCTTCATAAGGTGATAAATTTAAACTCAACGCGACAGAGCTTAGAAGTAGGAGTTCAGCTCGGCTAGACGAGTGTTCGCTACTGTCTCATTAAAATGTAGTTACTGCCAAATGCATCTGAAGTCCAGCATTAGATAGTGGCTGTGTTACTGGTAAGCTTCGTAAGAGTTTAACTTAAGTGCAACTGCATCATATAGTTCACTTTGAACAAAATTTTAAGTTTATATTTATCCGGAATTGAACTGCGGAAGAAACAGCTTCAGCTTTGTCATAGTATTTTTATACATTCCAACCGGAATAGTTTTTAGCGACGCTGACTGCCATACTGAAGGACCCGGGCTCGAATCCCGGAGATGACATGAATGTTTGTAAACGAATATTTTACCTACGGCATAAGAGCATTGCAAATATCCGGGCGAGGCGAAAGTCCTCTCTACAGTTTTCATCTAGTAGAAGATCGGAAGGAGAACGTTCGACGAGTTTCCCCGGGGTACTCACGTTCAAAATTAAGAGCCGCCATTGACAAAGTGGTGCAGTCACATGTATGGTTGTTAATGATTCTTGCCAAAGACAATCTCAATCTTGAGTCCTTGCCACGATGGACTTTGTGTGCTTGATCTGATTCTGACAAGCGAGATTAGTAACTACAACAACTATTTTGTTGCAAAAAATCTTCGTTTTAGATTTGTGCTATACACTCATGTCCATAAATTAAGAATAATTCGGAATCACGCGGAAATCGAGCTCTAAAATAAATATATCACCTGTAAAATCATTACACACATCTTCATGAACCATATGCAAATTTCAGGAAGTAACCAGATGACACGGATGGTACGTCACAATGACGGGACTGTAAGAGAGTGATATATAAGGAATACAGGCAAAGACATAAAATTTCTCGAAGGCGCTTTATAAGCATTTCAATGCAATAACCGAATAGTTATGACACAAAGGACGCATTTGGATGATTTTTTACGTGGTAGAATTATCGGCCGTCTGGAATGTGCGCTTATCCAACTGGAAGTATCAGACGAACCTGGAATTGCCCAGAGTGTCATCTCCAGGCTTTGGCAACGATTCCAAGATGATGGTAATGTGAGTAGACGTTACAGTACAGGTCGCCCCAGAGTTACAACGCCGAATGAGTACCGGTATTTGGTAGTTACTGCCAAAAGAAACAGGCGGAGTACAGCCTCAGACCTGTCTCGTCAGCTCTCTTCAGCCACTCGTACGACAATTTCAAGACAGATCGTATACAGACGCTTAGGGCAGATTGGTCTATATGCTCGTAGACCTGTCAGATGCGTTCCACTTACTGCAATTCACGGTCGCCTGCGGTTAGCCTGGAGTAGAGAGAATGCATTGTGGACACCGCAACAGTGGGCTTGTGTTATGTTTTTCGACGAGCCCAGGTTTAGCTTGCAGTCTGATTCTCGCCGGACTTTCCTATGGAGAGCTCCAGGTACCCGTTACCACCAAGAAAACATCATTGAACGACACTGTTACGGTGGTCCGGGAGTGCTCGTTTGGGGTGGAATTATTCTGGGTTTCAGAACTGACCTGCATGTTCAAATGGGAACCATGACAAGCCAAACCTATCGGGACGTCATTCTGGAACAACATGTACGTTTGTTTCGGGGCGCCATGGGCGCACAATATGTGTTTATGGATGACAACGCCCGTCCTCACCGTGCAAGCATCGTAAGCGAATGCCTTCAATAGGAGGATATCACCCGTATGGACTGGCCAGCATTACCGGACTTGAATCCAGTAGAGCACGTGTGGGATATGCTTGGCCGACGATTTGCAGCTCGTCAACCTTCTCCTACATGTTTCCTGGAACTTTGGAGAGTATTGCTTTTTGAGTGGTGTAATATCCCCCAAGATCAGATCGATAATTTGATAATCAGCATGCCTAGGCGTTGTACGGACTATATTGCATCGTCTGGGAGACATACAATGTATTAAGAATCATACCAACCATGTAATATTGGTTTTTTGTAAATAGGTTTTTTTTTTTTGTAATTTGCTCCAGGGAGAAAAAATCGCTATTTTTTTTAATAATATCAAACATATAGCATCGTTTTTGCTTTTTACCTTTTGTTTAATAAATAAGCTTTACAAATAAATCAAATTTGTTTTGCTTCTAACTATTCCTTTGCCTGATTTTGCACTATCCTTAATTTATGGACATGAGTGTATTTTCGGTTATAAAAAACAAGAATGGCTCAGTCACTACTTATTTAGATTTTTACGAAACATGCTTTGTGATTACTAGTAAATAGTTGTTAAGGGTATTGTTTCTTCACTCTGGTAAATTTTTTAAAAAAAATCTGTGATGATTCTTTATTAAATTTTAAATAAATGAATGGAGCATATACAGGTTGGGCAGTCAAATACTTCGGAAATTTAGATTTTCAAATATTAAAAGAATTGTATTTCTTCATAAAATGTATCTGACATGGGAACAAGTTATGTTCGATAATACCATGGATTTTTAAAATTATATTTACGGTTTGAGGTAGCATTTATTATGCAAGCACACATTATAACCAATTTATTACTCATTAGTTTTCCCCTATACTTCCGCGCTATATAAATTTAAAAAATTTCAAAGCAATGCGCCTTCGTTCCTATTGACAAGGATGTATTAAATCATACTGCTTTGCGTATTTCAATTAGAGCGGTGGCTTTCGCTTAAATCGAATCCCAGCTGTTTTTATGGCCTACCGGCGGCGGAGCGGTAAAGTCGCTGAACACTGGTATTTCGATCCGAGGTTCGAACCTCGTGAACGGGCTGGCTGCATGGGCGTTTTCGTGGTTTTCCACATGTGTAACGTGTTTACTATCCAGTTTCCCTTAGAAAGTCCTCCACGAAGGCATACCTCTCCTTCGACAGATAGCCTCCGGGGTTTTGCCATGATCACATACACACTCTGTTCGTTTATTTTTTTCGTGATTCTGTTCAACGCAAAATCGTTTAGGAATTTAAAGCGTGTGTGTTTAGGGTTCAACATCGGACTTCAAAAAGAAATAATTGTAAAGAAATTCTGTAATCTTTATCTAGGGATACATTAGTTGATGTTTCATATAGCATTGTTTTTCTAAAGCCCCAAAGGAAGGTTTAAAAAATTAAAATATTTAAATGACAGATTAGGCTTTCTACTAAACTTTCAAATTTTAAAACGTATTGTAAGTCTAAAGTGGCAACTATTAATACAGACTTGATAGCAAAGTTCGTACATTTTATCTTCGCGAAAATCCGTGCTATTTCTTTCTCTGATTCGACTTGGATCAAACTGCTAGCGTTCAGCAATTTTTAACCTCTGCTACTGGTGGGTTTTCTTACATAAGCAAAAATGACCAAATATTTAATTTTCCACCTGCTCTAACAATACACGAAACTGCGTATTTACCCTAGCAAATAATCAAACGGACATAAACCGTACTCGGACATTCCCTTGAATAGAGGCGTTCAGCAGCTACAAGCATACAGACTCTTTTCTGTTTGATGCTTTAAGCAGAGAATTCCAAGCATTTAGCCACCAAGGCCCACGCCCGAAAAAGATGAAATATTTCGTGTTACACAAATAATTTCGAATATGAGTGCCAACATGTGAGCTCCGAAATAAGCAAATCAGATTATTACGTAGTTTTCACTAACAAATTTCCAGTCTGCTCAAGTCTGACTGCTGAAAGAAATTTTTGATCTTCGCCTCTAGGAGAGAAATGTACGCGTTTGACCGATTTATTTCTAGTTTGCTTAACGTATGCTTTATATAAGAAAGTGCATATATTCTATTGCAGATATAGGAAACGTAAGTGAATCTCTTATTTACTTGATTGATTCGACGAGCCGTCACTGAGTAATACTAATGATAGCTAATGACAAAAAAAAAAAAAAAAAAAAAAAAAATTAAGAACATATTTCAGTGATTAAATAACACTATTAACTTATGATTTTTTACTATAGTGATAGCGAAAGAAAATTATTCTCACATATTACTTGACATTTTACGCATAAACTTTCATTGTAAATTTTGGTCATAATTACAACAAATTGTAATGTTAAGGTACTATTGGACCTTAAAATTCAGAAAATAATACTTTAAAGTCTGGTTCGAGTGAAGTGATTGAAATTCTCAGCAAGGTTTCAAGACGTTTATCCGATGTTCTGGTTTTCATTTTGCTCTTAGTTTGCTTCACTATTGAAAATATTCGCACACTAACATATGTACTGCTTAGTAGTGATGACAAAGGATAACGCGTGACTATGCAGTGAGACATATTTATCTCTTCCTAGGCATAATTTATAAAATCCAACAAAGAGATAACATAAATTTTTCCTTCAACTGGATATCAGAGAGCAAATCTGTCCATTATATTCGAAGATTTGTTGCAAATACCAATTGGAAAAAGTACAAAAATATTGATTTCTTTTCCAAAAATCTTGAAATTTATTTTCATGTTCTTACACTTAATCGAAAAGACAGCCTTCGTATTTTTCCCATTTTTAGTGTTATGTTTGTCAAACATGCTGTTATGTAACTAATTATATGCGTTTATATGGACTTGCTTTATCTGGCCATACAGAATTCATTTTTTAAATTCATTTCGGACCGCCAAAGAGCCCGTCTTTCAAGTTAAAGTCCAGCCTTAAATCCCCAGCGCAATTGTAAAGTACGACATCGAGGATGGGTCTTGATATTTCCCTTCCGGTTCGCTCTGGTCTTATTTATACTTGTTTTGATCCGCCATTTGGACACTATTGTGTTGATTCTTCGTTGTTAACACTGTTTTTGAGTGGGAAGTTATGCACCTGTTATTGGACGACGTTCATATCAGGGTGCTACGACTTTATTTTAAATTCTAGCTGTCCCTAATTCTAATATTATAGTAAAAATATGTTGAACTAGAGAATAATCTAACAAATAAAAGGACACTTTTATGAGAAAAAAATTCCAAATCCTCTCCGAGCAGTTTAAAATGTCAGGATAATTCCTAAGGTTTCGCAAAATGAATTTATTTAGCGGTTACCAAGTTAATTAAGAAATTTCAGATATGCTTGTACTTATTTATATTAAATTACTTATTTACTTATTTATATTTTATTTAAATCAAAGCTGAGGTTTAAAGATGATTTTTAAAAAGAAATATAACAGTAGCTACCCTGGACATCTGAAAATACTTAAATCGTAATTTAATTGGCAAACTAATCGAAAAAGTTTGCTTTTCCTGGAACAGAACCTAATTCGTGGAGGTGGTAACGTACCAACTTTTACAACTTTCAGCATATTCATAAGGCATAATTTTCATAGTTCTGCTTTCAGTATTCTACTTGAGGATGTCATGCAAAATAAACAATTTTTCCTATGTGCATGAAATTGTAACATATCCCAAAATTTCAGATTTAAAGCTTTAAATACTATCTTACTATGAAGAAGAGAGGCACTTGGCCTATGAAAGCAATAAATGAAATGCCATAAAGACTTTAGGATTTACAGTTATTTTTCTTTTTTTGGTTTTTGTTTTTTAAGACGCAATATCTTTCTTATTTTCTATTTCGAAGGGTAACAAAATTTTCAGAGAATGTTTGCTGATCAGTAACGGCTTCCCTCTACTCAGTTGGTTAAATTAGCCAAATAAAAAAATGCTTCATCCCTCTGTCATGTCTTACGGAAATTTAACCTGATCCCAGGCAGCATACATTCGTAAATTGCACGAGAAAAATACATGCAATTTACGAATGGCCCTTCCTATATAAAACGTTTAAGTTGAACTTCAAAATATTATAAAAGCTGTCCAGTAACAAATATTAGATATTTACATATATTTTTACGTTATAATATATGTAAGGTTTAAGTAAAATTTAGGTATATTTATGTTAGAGGCTGATGTTCATTCGTAACTGTTGCGTATAATATATGTAAATTTCAGAGATTTACGTATATTTTAGTAAACATTTAAGTATATATATCGCATATACGTAAATCTCTTCACTTTTTTGCTTCACGTATGCGTATATATTTAGTAAACATTTACGTAAATCTCCCCGACTTTTCACTGTATATAAAGGTATATATTATATAGAAATTAACGTAGATATTCCCCGTATTTTACGGTACAAAAACGTATATATTTGATAGTAATTGAGCTAAATCTTCGTTATGTTTTCTTTGCATATGCGAAGGACTTTGGTAAAAATTTAATCCGATGTCTTCTCCTCTTTACTGTGTATAAATGCACATTTTTGGTAAAAAATTTTGTATAAGTCTCCAATTACCTTTTTACTGCATTTTTCGTAAAATGTACTTATTTTAATCTCATTTTTTATATAAATCTATGCAAAAATTTTCTGCATCTTATGATTAAAAGGTAAAATGTCATTTTTATATCAAATGTTTGCATATCTGCCTTTTAGGTATGTACAGCAATATGGAATATATATGGATGGAAAATTTAAATGCTAAAAACACTAGTAAATGCAAAAAAAAAAATAACTTTCTATTCAAAAATTACGTAACACTTAAAGGCTGAAAATCACTTTTAATATTTCATTTCAAAGTGACTACAAAATATGCAATAAATTTCATAAACATGAATTCTATGTTTTAAATCAATTAATGCTCTCATTCATTTACATGGCATAAGAAAATGTCCCTTGGAAAAGCAAATAATTTAAAGTCTTATTTAGCTAAAATGAATTTAGAACAGTTTGCTACAGTTGTTTACTAAATTTAAATGTATGAAATCAATTTAGTAAAAAAAATGTAAATGAACGATAGAGTTAATTGATTAAAACTTAGAATGAAATTATGTTTATGAAATGTTTATGAAATTTATTGTTAAAAACTTTAAAAAAAATTTATAAAATTTATTGCATATTTTGTATTCACTTTGAAATGAAATATTAAAAGTAATTTTCAGCCTTTAAGTGTTACGTAATTTTTGACTAGAAATTTCTTTTTTTGCATTTTAATTTTCCAGTTATATATATTGAATATTGCTGAACACGCCTTAAAGGCAGATATGTAAAAATCTGATATAAAAATGACATTTAATCTTTTAATCATAACATGCAGAAAATTTTTGCGTAGATTTATATAAAAAATATCATTAAAATAAGTACATTTTACAAAAAATGCAATAAAAAGGTAATTGGAGATTTATGCAAATTTTTGACCAAAAATGGGCATTTATACACAGCAAAGAGGAGCAGACGTCGGTCTAATGTTTTACCAAAGTCATTTGCATATGCAAAGAAAACATAGGGAAGATTTAGGTCAATTACTATCAAATATATACGTTTTTGTACCGTAAAATACGGGGAATATCTACGTTAATTTCTATCTAAAGTACAATATAGTTAATTACCGAATTCAGTAAACGACTGTAGTGCAAAAGAAAACATCATACATTTAGATTATTTTAATGAGTATGTTAAATTTTAAAATTGTTATAGACCAGAAGGGATATTTTAGAAAACTTACCTTTTCCAATAGTTACTTCCAAGTTGAAATTTGCTTATTTTCCTTGAAGATGAATATTTAATGTCACAAATATCGCATTCATATCTTCAGATAATTACACAAATATATATATATATATCCATTTGTTAAAATTAAGTTTATCAAAAACATGTTAAAGAAAATATTATTAATTTGCATGTACGTTAATCGAGTAATTTCTGTTTTAAAAATCTATTTTAGTTACACACATAATTATGATATGTAAAAATTTTACATTTATCAGTCAATCTTGCAATGTATTGTAATCTATTATTGTTGTCTTTCTCAGCTTAAAATCTTATAAATATATTAGATCAGTACGAAAAGTTCACCTCTACAAAAGAAATGCTTTATCGAAGCATTTTTAAAAAGTTCCTTTTACAATGTAACTATTAATTTCATAAATAAGTTCATAAATTTATGCAAATTCAAAATTACCTAAATATGTTCTTTATCTTATATACCCCATGAAATTTTAAAAAGTTAATTTGTTTAGGAATATTGAAGTTTGCAAATATTTATGTCATGCGACTTTTTCTCTAGCATCATTATAAATGTACATGCTGATGTGGACATGCCAATTATTTTTTTTTCATCAAATAGCTTTATTGTATTAAATGATTTAAAAGGAGGACAAAAGAAAGCAATTAGAAGTTGTCTAATTTTTATTAATTTGTTGTCAAATGCTGTGCATTTTAGATTATGCTCATATGATGACAATGAATTATTTATATTAAAAAATTAATATGAGCATATCCCGCATAAATTAACAAGTATCAAATTTCAAGTTATTTGAAGTATTATGAACTGTAATATTTGCTAAAGAAATACACATGAAATTAATTTAAGAATTAGGTTTATCTTACATGTATTCGAAAACTGCAATTGCTGTTAAACAATAAAAACTGACATTAAATCTGAAAAGCATAATTTGTCAATAATAAAATTCAACATAGACTTCATGCAGCTTCGCCATATTTGTTCTATAGTTCGCTGTCTTTAATATCCTGCTCGATTTTTGTAAAAGTGAATTCTTTGTCACCCAGTGTTTTGAGAACAGCTCCTAAACAAGAAAAAGAAAAATTTGTTATAATTTCACGCTTCAGATGTTTTCAGTTTTTAAATATAGTTGAAGTATTAAAAGATGCATATAAAATGCATTGAGTATTTTATATTTAAAAATTTACTTTTCAGTAATTAGAAATTTAAGTTCATACTATCACACAGTAAAATTCAATTACATACCTTATACAAAGCCTATAATTTGAAGTAAATACCTAAAGATTTTTTAGAATTGCAAGGTTAAGAAAGTCTTCAATGTCTATGTTTGTATTTATGTACATGAGGAAAACTTAATTTTGTATTAATTATATTGCATTAGCCTATCCAATTTTACTCCTACATATAGTAAAGAATATTCGCTTTCTTACAGATAACACTTTTCTTAAGTAAAGAGTAAGCAGAAAACCAATAACAACACCATATACATATAACAAAATACTTCATAAACATACACATGTCATTAACAGGCTATTTTACACACTTCAATAAACCAGAAACCAATACACAATCAAAAGTACTATCAGTAAATTCCTCCATAATCGGAACACAAATCTTTAATTATGATAACAATGACAACTCAGTTTGCAATATAAAATATTTTAAGTCTCCATTCATGTGCATTCTAGGCAAACAGAAAGTTGAATAACAATAAAATTATAAATACCATAAAAGGTTAAAAGCCAAGTAGAATGATAGCAAGACTAAATGAAGAACAAAAGGAACACCTGTTGCTTAAGTTTTGCACATCAGTGTAGATTGAATTCACATAGAACCATTATATTTTGTCATTCGCCAAAGGAAAACTTTGCATTTCTAGAATTTTCTTCAAAAGCACTCATGCGACTCTTCTCAGGATCACAGAGCAGGATCAGAAGTTACACTCGAAGCTACTAAAAATGTCAAACACAACGCAGTGCAAAGCGAATCTAAAAGACAATGTTCTGTCGCATATCCGAATGCTGCGAAGTCGCTCTGACCTAACAACTGAGAAACTGATACTCTCCCGGGTCTAGTACAAATTTTCCTCGGCAGCAGAGAAATCTCTATTACCTTACACTTCTCGAAATTAATGGAAGACATATGAGGGTCACATAAAATTACAGATACATTTAGGGATCAATTAGAGTAATTCAATTAAAATGCCAGTTACAATTATACAGGGACTAGAAAAATATTTCACCAAATGTTTGCCGTTTCTGGCGACTTTGGGTCACTTCTTACCAAATTTGTGTACACTGTGTACAGCATTCTTGAAAGTGATTACCCCAAAAAAGGTCTGTTAAGAAGAAAATAAACAAATAATTAGTAATTAGTTTGAATAAGTTTATTTTTTCAGAAAGATTACATGTAAAATATTGTCGCTGCATACGCGAGAGGAAGACAGACTTCAAATGCTTTCTCTATATCGGACCTTTCTTCAGTACGATCACATCCATTACATGTTCATCCTTTCTATCTTCTGGATAATTTTATAACATCATTTCAGTCTTTAATGCCTGGAATTAGTTATCAAATTGTACTTCGTATCAGATAAAAATGCATCCCGGAAAATTGGACTGCTGAACGTACGAAGGGCATTTTGTAACATCCCATTGCATTTATAAACGATACTGTGCAAGGTCCGAGAGTAGTACTATTTCCCTTCAGTTCAAAGCTACTGTACTGATTGTATACAGACAAGGAAGTGATATTTTGCTGAAAAACGGGTTTTTCTCAAATTTACAAAATTGCAAGCGGATCAATCGTATTTTCAGAGCCGTTCTCGTCCTTCCAGATTTGATGCATTCAACTTATCATGGATGCTGCTGAATCAGTTTAAATTCATTTTTTTTTTAAAATGCTGTGAATCAAAGAACATGATTCAATAAGTATTATTTTAGTTTATTAAGTGCTGTAGAATATTCGAAGTTACTTTTTTAAAGAGAAGACTTTATTTTCCCGCAAAAACAGTAAATAAAGTGAAGAAATAGGATTATTCGATTATAACTATACTGTGCTGTCTTTCCGTGGCATAAATTGGACATTTCGTGCAGGCCGTTGTAATGAAACTCGTTCCCTAACTGGCTGGAAAAACCACTTAAGCGAATAAACAAAATATCTCTTCACTGGGATTTGAATCTGGTCAAACTACCATAGCCTGCCGTGGTATCCACTCGCCCGAATTTGCAAGGAAAAATTCAGAATAATTTTACGAATTTTTATTATGGATTAATTAAATTTTCAAAATATTGTTTCTGTTTGTACCAACATTTTTTCAAAATATTCTTATTTGTTGAATTGCATTGAATTTGTTGAATTGTATGTTTAATTTGATATTGCTAAGACATTGTTTACCGAATCCATGATGGAGTATGCGAAAAAAGCTTGGTCTTAAAAACCCAGTTTCTATCTCTAAATTACAGGTCTACAGTTACAGACACAGATTTATTTGGAATTTAGAAAAGAAACCTTCAAGACTAATGTTAGAAATATCTACTCCAATTCATATATCCATATATTCAAATACATTCATATATTCAAAACTTGCGTTTTATTAAAGTCGTAAAAAAATTCATTTCCGGGTTAATGGCCTTAGACACAAGGGTACCTGCAGGCGAGACCCTACCCCTATTCGAATACAATTAAAAATTGGGAATAGATTCCAATATTAACTTAGGTACAAAATCTTAAAACTCTTTTATACTAATATTTTAGGTAAATATGATAATGTAATTAAAAATACAAAATTTATAGAGAAGACGCATGGAAAGCTGCTCAGCTGGTACACAAAGTACCAAACACTCATTGCCAATAAAAGAGCTTATTACATGAAAAATAATGAATTTACTACAACACAGTATAATAAAAAAATAGATACGATGCAGGTTCAATAAATATATTTAAGTTTCAGCGCAATACTGCGTTTTAAAATTGCCTATGGACTCTTATTGTCTTCTGTGCTGCAATAATTATAATTACAAATTCTTATTTATGAACTAGGAATGCTTCTAAGGAAGGTGCAAAGCTGTTCACTTTTGAACTCTTCAAGAATTGCAATATTATGAAGATACTACGGTACCTATGCTCAAAGAAAAATTACATTTAAAAACTATTTTATAAATTCTTATATTTTTCTTTATTGAATATTTAATTTACAATATATTTGGCGGAGAACAGAGATCTGAGCTGCTTGTAATATTTTCTAAAGGATTTACACGATTAGGCTTAATAATCACCATTTCAATAACGATTGGCATTTTTTAAGTAAAATGCCGAAATTTGGCTGCGATGAAGATATAGAATTAGAAATTTCAATTTATGTTTAGGTATGTGTGATTATGGCAAAGCCTCGAGGGCTATCTGCCTAAGGGGAGGGATGCCTTTCGTGGAGGACTTTCTAAGGGAAACTGGCTCGTATACACGTTACACATGGGGAAAACCACGAAAACGCCCATGCAGCCAGCCCGTTCGCGGGATTCGAACCTCGGACCGAACTACCAGTGTTCAGCGACTTTACCGCTCGGCCGCTGGTGGGCAATTTATGTTTAGGAAAAATGTAAACAGGCTTGATTGATAAATCATTGCATTTAGTGTTTAAATTAATTCCTGAATGAAACGTAGCCGTGTTTCACATCTAGGCTAACTTCAGTTTCTGTAAGGACTTCCAAAATTCTCCACTTGCTAATCGTATGTCAAATGAAAACCGTGCTGTTTTAAGAATATTTTTTAAAAAGAACTCTAGATTAGAATTTTGAATTTTGTTGCAATTTCCTTCAATTTCAATTTAAGTGACGAGTCGTCAGTCACATTTCAATACAAATCTCCAAAATAGATCGCGACCACCATTCTAAAGATAACCTAACGATAATGATCTATTCTTTGTTTCATAACCACCGCTTTGCACAGAGACATCGCAGTTTCATTTAAAAACTTCCGACTTTAGTAATGAGAACGTTTAGCTTCCAAAGTAATTTCTGGGAATTATGTACCACAAAACATGACGAAAAAACTGGTGGTCAACAACTTTTCGTATTACGTGTTACATTTGAGAAGTTCGTTCTTCGTATCAAAGTTTGTTTCTAAAAGTTCGATTTCAAATTTTTTATCCAAACTGAAAATGCAAATCTTAAAATAAAACTCAAACAATAAATTTGCCTAGTTTTAAATTCACGAAATAACGTAAGCTTGCTCCTCCTTCATTAAATATTAATAATTAAAAAATATATATATTGCATCTTATATATACATATATAAAAAGTCAGGACAGGATTAACCTGGTGCAAGTTTTCCCGAATGGATTTCGACATCTGCTGCCTCAAACTACCAGTGAATCATCAAATTTGTTTCCGATGTGTGATTTAACGGCATATTTTAAAAGTGCTTTGAAATCATCAAGTATCTGTAAGTTCAAAATTGAAAGTGTTCGGAATCAAGGTCAGTGTCGCCAGCGTAGTGAAATATGGTTAATCGTCTTTGCTCGCTTCGAATATTCACAATGTTTATGCATCTCCGATCATCGCGTAGAAAGAAAATTAAACATCCAAACTGCTTTGAAGGTCATCAAAGTGAAATATGAAATGCCGAATAGTATTTTGTGCTCTCTTACATGTTCAGTGCTTTATTCGGCTAATTTTTCATATTAAAAAAATGCAATATTATCAAAAGTCATGAAATGTAATCGTGAAGTGATATTAAGTTCCAAATTGAGTTTATTTCGTTTCTGAAAAGGAAAAAAAAGTTGCATTTTTAAGTTATTGTATTAGGATTTATTGATGGTAATATTTTGCTTTAATCATTTTAAGATCAATGTTAATAATTCAAAAATATTATGATTTATTTAAAATGTAGTTTTGTATTTCTGAATTGGGAAAAAGAAATGATTGAATTTGGTAAATAATGATATTTGTCCAAATAGATCTTCCCTAATAACAGGACATCTTTGCAAGTTCGAATTATTTAAACGCATAAATGAAATTCCACCCCTCTAATATCTAAGCCAACTCCTTAATATCCATTTAGTAAAACAAATGTGTTGAAGTCTTTGTAAGAAACATATTTACAACTGTGGCATATAACACAGAATTTATTCTTTGTTCATTTATCAAGATTTATGCGAAATAAAATAAAATATCAAATTACTAATCTGCTGTTTATAAATTTAAAATTATGCTTTAAATACAAATTTTTGTAGAACATATAAACGAAATTCAGCATTTTAAGGAAACGACTTCCGCATTTAATGCATAAAATAAATTATTACAGTTTCATTTAATCAGATATTCTTGCAGGAAACAAAAAACTGCTTTTAAATGCCAAATCAAAGTTTTGACATATCATTGCAAACAATTTTAAGATAATTATTGTTAGACAGAAATATTTTTATTCTTTTCAATCGCACCATATGTTTCAAACCAGTCTGTCTGATATGGTCTGGAACTGTTATAATTTATTTTTAATTTTTTTAACCTCCGACATAGTACGGGGCTACAAAAATATATTTAAAATACAAAAGTTTTAGAAAAAAATTAACGTAATAAGTACATAAATATAAGCAGATAAGAAAATCTAATAATAAAAATGGTATTGTTTATCTCACATTGCATTTATTATTTTTAAACTTCACTTCTAGTACTAAAGTTATAAACTTTTTATCCAGGTGTAAAACGCAATCTACCAAAACAAATTTTAATAAAAAAATTGATTTTATCCATGTAAATTTGAGTTATTTTAAATTAAATTTTTATTCAATACAATTATGGAAAATTTGACGAAAATTGAGAGTACTTTAAAATACTGAATATCATTCTTTACTTTGTATAATAAAGCTGATCTGTATACCACATGACATCCTTGTACGGAATATTAAATTATATGCATTTTATCTTGCATTTTATTTTAAATTTATTGGATTGAATTAAATCTAATTCATTGATTGCGCATAAATCACAATAGAATAAATGCACTCTTTAAAATTCACTATATTTGTTTACCATGGCGACACTCTGTCGCTAGGTTCACGTAATAGCGTTACATTTTGTTCATATTATAATTCAGAATGCATATAAATTTATATTATTAGAATAATTAACTAATCGTTGCCACATGCTCTATTCAAATACTATAATAAATTTAAAACGATGTATAAAAGAAATTAAGGAAACAAAACAAAAAGCAAAGAGTTTTTCACAGACTATTCAGTATTTCTCATTCAATTAATTCAGTTCTCACTTCCCGACAAGGCAAAAGTACATAAAAACTCAAAATATCTATATTAAAAATTACAAAATAAATCTTTAACACTTATTCCGTCCAATAAATTTCAGAATGGATTAAGCAGGAATTAATTCGCAATAATAAAAGAAGGCGTTATCTTTGTTATCGGGAAGCTTAGTTTCTCCAGATTTACGACAATCCGCTATTGTGTCAAGTTTGAAATGTAAACAAGCATGTCTGCCATCGCAAATATAATTAGGCTTAGCTGCACTTAAACAACTTTTAAGTTGTTGATAACTTCAGAAGTATTGCATGGAGATTCACTAAAGGCATAAAAAAACTTAACCGGAAGATAAGAACTACCTAATTCAATCATTTTTAATCCGTTCAGGACCAGCGTCGCGTATACGTGACGCAACGATTCCACCCCTACCAGCCCAGTGTCCCGTATAGGCGACGCAACGATTCTGCTCTTACGACCCCAGCATCGCGTAATACGCGACATTAAAACGGAGCGATTTATTTGAATTTCTTAAAGCCAGTAAATGGAGCTAAGTTGTAATTGTTTTCACATAGGTTGATTCATACGGCATTTGACCTTCATGTACTGGCATTAGTTTCTGTTTTGTGCTTCTAGTTTTGAAAGATTTATTGAAATAAATAAACTGAAAATCGCGGCTCTTTATAAGTTCGCCTATGAACTAAAGGGGCACAGGCTTTTTTGTCTATTTCGTTAGAATTTTTTTTTCTATTTATTTTGAAACTCAACATAAGCTTTCTTGGTTAACTAAAAAGTAACATTACAACATTATTACAGAAGGAGAAAGATTATCAGCTTTCTCGACGCGTAATGCGTCTTGCTCACATTTCTCAGGAAATAGCCAGCGTTTTTGTTTTATTTCCTCAGTTTAATAGGTCATTATATATAATGCCCTGAATGGTCATTTTATATAATGACACAGGCATACTATTTTCGTATATAATGTATTTACATATAATATATAGATTGACGTGATCAGTAATGGATATCCTGCCAGCGGGGTGTTTCCTTGATCACTTTCCGGTCATCGGGGACGCTGTTTTCGATTTAGAAAAACAGGAAGTTTTCTAATGTAAACTTAATGTCACATAGGGTTTGGGAATGAAATATTTCTGAGTGTCTTTTGAAGAAGATTTGGGACATGTTGGGGTTATATTCAGTTTCATTCCGTTAGCCATGCCTAAAAGACCTTACTTAAAAACTTAAAAATTTGTCCAAAATCACCGGACACTCCACCTTTCCGTCTAACTGGAAGACAGATTTCGAAAATTTACGTTGAGGGAAAAGGTAATAAAGGCCCGGAGAAAGATGCGTTGTGTGCCCTAAAACTAAGGAAAAGGAAAGCAAACAACGTATTTTGAGTGCGAAATGTGCAATGTAGGACTGTGTGTCGATCCTTGTTTTGAATTATTTCACATACAGCAGAATTTTAAAATTGGAATTTAGTTACCTACAGGAAATTCTTGTTTATTTTTTTTTTAAAATTTCTTATTTGTAATTTTTTTCATGTTTATAGTACTTATTTCTGAGTGTATAGTTATGATTTTAGAATTTTGCCTGTTTAATTTATTTCTATTAATGTGATATTCTTTATATTAATACACATTAAAAACAAGTACATTGGATAAGCAAATGAAAAAATTCAAGCCATAATAACAAAATGCCGATTTTATACGATTTGTGTTAGAAAATTAGGCTTAAATCCTGAAAATACGCGAGCCGGTGGTGACGATCTACTTTAGCGGGCCCGGTCCCGTGACTGCGCTTCGTTCTCCCGACGCTGGTCCTTGAGTGGTTAAAGCAAAAACTGCACAACTTACAAACATATAAGAATAAAGAAACTGAATTTACTGAGCCGGGTAACAAAATGGATATATATATATCTATATATATATACAATATATTTATATACGGTTTGTGCGGCCTATTTCAACCCAAATACGAGGTGCAGATCTCCATGTTATAGCAGTCCTATATACAAAATTTAAACGTTCTGATTCTACTCGTTTTTGAGTTTTGTGAGATACGTACGTACGTACAGACGCCACGAAAAATTCTCTTCAGAATTCATTGTAAATCAGTTTTATAATTTTTTTGGGAAGAGTCTTATTTTTTTTTTCCTTAGGTACATATGTCACGCAAAAACATCTTTAAATCGCATTGGATAGCTGGCAAAATGGATATTTTCGTTGAAATGTGATGCCGGAAACTTTTCGCCATTACAATACTTCCTTTTTACTTCGTACAAGGAAGTAAAAAAATAATATGAAACGTTCAGATGGCATTTTTATAGGTTAATACTTGCAAATATTGTACTGCGGAAGAAATATAATAAATATTAATCCTTTTTTTGTAAATTTTGACAATCATTAGATGATATAAATGATTCATTAGTTCACAATTTCATATTTTTTATTTTTTAATTTCTTCATGCTATTTTACTAGATTTAAACTGAAGATTTAATATACGGAAAAGTGCTAAATATGTAATCGCTAAAGTCCCGACGAATCCGGATTGTACTGTATATAATTTCGTGTTTCTTTTTATGTTAGTACGTGTTCATCAAATCATTTTAATTTGGGGAGCTACATATTTTGCAGCTGTCACTTATATTTCATTTTTTGCATACAAACAAACTGTGTTGCCAGGCGACGAATCTGCTTCTCGAGGGGGAACTTTTATGATCAGTATGGATTTCATCTCACTATGAAATGAATAGAAACCAGAAAGTTTACTTGTAGAGTCTCATAATATATTATAAAAATAGCATCTGCTTGATCTGTCAAAACGCTTTCTGTTATCATTTCCTTAGCCTTGAAACGATACTTTTATTCTGTTTTGCGCTGTTAGAGACGTACAGTCGTGCGATATGTGGAGAATAATCCAGTTGAGTTGATCTTCTCTGATATTTCAGTATCCCTTTCTGGAACGGCAGTTGAGTTTCGAAGAATGAAATTCAAGCACAAGGTTTTACTTCAGGTTATGTTTTCAGTGGGAAATTTTGGTCAGCTGTGTATTATACCAGTAAACAAATATACACTTAATTGTATTTAGCTGCATAGTGTCTCTTTTAAGGTTTCTGTGGGTATACCATTTGGAAGGTGAACCAGGGAGTGTTGAAAGTTTCTCAAAGAGCGTTGGTTTGCAAAATCTGGATTTGTTGAATGCTTTCGGCAGCATGACCGAAGACTAGACCAGAATAAAACTATGAACAAATCTTTGCAAGTTTCTATGTATTAGGAAATGCTCTGTTATTCCTTCTTCCAACTAATGGTCGCATTGCTGTAAGTGTTATGTTGAATTTTTGAACAGTTTCTCTTAGCTGTTTGCGAAATGTTACATTTTATCTAGGATAATTCCTAAACATTTAACTTCATCATTCCTGTTTGTATCATTATCAAATACTATTGCTCTTGATGGAATTAAAGTTTGAGTGACCTTTTCTAAAAATAATTGCTTTGTGTTTTTTAGTATTGACTGCGACCCTTCAGAGAGTAAACCAGTTTCCCAGAAGATTTAGGTAACGCTGTAGTTGAAGCAGTACTATTGTAATTGCAGACGCTTGGTCATAATTCACGTGCATGGACGTTATAAGAAATAGACTAACTCAGTGGGCGGTGCTCGCGTCACCGACATGTCCGCAAGAAAGAGTAGGGACGATCTGGTTTACTTTAACACTGAAACCTATGGCGTTTGTACCCCATAACTGTTTTTAATTATTAAATGTGATACGTTGTATAGTGATGAGATTATGAAAGGTCAAAGTTTTTTCCAAATAGGATTTAATAAATCTCATTAAAGTATTTTTACTGCATTTCGCGCATTTTTTTCAAGCGTAATTCTTGTACAAACATCTTGACTTTGGTAAAACGGTAAAGACTCTAAACACAAAATTTATGAACTTAATTTTGCGTAAAAATAAAATTAAATAATATTGATAGTATGCGATGCTTTCAAATAAATAAGGTAAAATTAAACAAAATCTGATATTTTTTTTTAATTTAATGTATATTTTCAGGTAGTGATTTTCAAAACTATAATAACATTACAAAACGATTATTTATTTGAATATATCATCACTAAATTTATTTTATTTTAGGAATTTATAAAATTCGGAGCATAAAACTTTTCTGAGTGTAATGAAGGGGAAAAAAAAAGATAAAATTAAATAGACGCACTCAGATTTTATATTACGTCCAAAAGGAACCTTTTTTTAATGTTTTGTGTGGTACCAATATTTATTGAATATCATGTTCTTCGCCCGTAGACCAAATACATTTGAAAACAGCATATCTTTAGAATTTCCGCACTGGAGATAGAAATGTTATTTTCCGTACAGTGTTACCATTGATCGCTTTGAACTCGTTGAGTTTCTTAATAAAAAAATTCATTAAAGTTTTACAGAATATGAAATAGATTAAAACAAATTCAACCGTCCAGATGCCCATGTTCGGTTGGAGGATTACATTATTCAAAATTTGATGGCTCTAGATACCGTCGTTTTTGTCACAGTGCGAGAAACATACATGTATTCGTGCAGATTCTTCATTAAATTTCTATAAATGTAATACAAGGCAGTAATATTTGGTAACAACAATTTGCAAGGAGACACGGACATTTATAGTGAAACAGCGCAGAAATGTCGTTTCGAGCTAACAAAGTAAATTAAAAGTAAATAAAATAAAATGAACTAAAAATAAACTAAAAAAATAATCACTATAAAATACAAGCAAAATTAATTATTACGGTTAAATATAATTTTAATATTAGAATTAAGTGTATAAAAATTAAGGAGTCAAAAGTGTTTATCACTTTGATGTATCAGAGGTATGATTGAAATAAAAGTCCATTATAGAAATTGCGCTATAATACTCATCTATAATTTTAAAAAAAGCAGCACAATTTAGAATTTTTAACACAACTTGCAAAAATTCGTTTTTAAATATTTTAGTATTTTTATTTTCTATTTATACCAACAAAAATCATAAAAATTGCAAGAGAAAATTGCTTGTTTGTAATTTTTTATTAGTTCAGATTTAAAATACTATTTTCTAAAAGAAGTAGTTACAAATTTCCTTCCAGCATAGGAAAAGCTGAAAAAATATCCAGCCCTGAAAGCATGCAGTAGATTTATATTATTTGGAACGTAATTATGCTCGATAAATATGCAAAATGTTTTTAAATCAATTTCAATTTCAAAAATAAAAATATGGAGAAATTTCTAATTTGTGAAATGAGGGGCTACAACCAGCTTTTTCTTGACAATTATACACGCTGCAATAGGCAACCACTGTTAAATTTCTGCAAGTCGTCCCTACTCCTCCGGATGTGATCAGGGTGACAGCCGGGAACGCGTAAGACGAGGGAGAAAATCCATTTGGTCTGGTCTATTTCTTATAAGGTCCATGTTCACGTGCCATCCGCGAAAAGAGCAATCGTCATCTATGGATCATTTGAAATATCATATGCATACATGTTATATAAATAAGGAGAAAGACCAGAGAACCTGCGATACACTATCAGACATTTTTCTGGCAGTAGAAACCATATTCACGGATTCTACCGTTTTAACTCTACAGTGCGAACAAAACACTAATCCTGTCAGCCAGTGCTCTGAACCAAGACGCCGTCCAAGCAATCTTACGCGGCCAGCGAATACATTTTTCTTTCCGTTAACTTGCATTATAGTTAAATTAATTTGTCTAGCAAAAATTTGAGGAAAGTTTAAGATTTTAATGGCTTTAAGCCCAATTTTACATATTTGTGATTGCCATTAAAAACAAACATGTGTAACGCGTTTGAATATTTGCAAATGGTGATATAATTATTATTTCAAAGATCTGAATGTAGACTTGGTTATTTACATGACTTGGCATTACCATCGTTACTAAAACATTTGTTTTCATGGTTGCATTTTACTTCTTTTGAAGCTTGTATAATGGTGACCGATATCTCAAGGAACTTTCGGCAATAATTCAATACATAAAGAATTAAATTTAAGAAAAAAGGTCTTCTAACAAAAAGAAGATGAATTTTTTCATAATCTGAATCAATTTTCCGTACATAGTTAAGACACGCAAATTATATCAGATTTTTAGATTTAATATAAAAACATTAGATCTGATAATGGGTCGAGCAGCAAATCTCATAAATACTTCTTTTCGTTTTTGAAAAAAATGCATGATATTCTCGACCTTTTAAAAAAATCTGTGGTAATCCTTCAAAAACATTTATAAAAACGAATGCGCCTTATGCAGGATGGACAGTGAAATCGTCCCGAAAATTCGTTCTTCAAATTTCAAGGAGTTTAAATTTCTTCATGAAATACATCTGACGTGAAAAGATGTTTCAAATGTAATGGCGCCATGGATTTTCAAAATAATGATTTCTGTTGGAAATTATGTTTATTATGGAAAAATTAATAAGAAACTTATTAATCAGTAGTTTTTTCGTATACGCTTTCTCTATATGGAATTTATATTATGGTAAGGATGTTAAGGAAATAAAGGATTGATTACTTGTTAAAGAAAACTCCGTTGTCTGTATGAGACATTGCGGTGGTTATGTAATAAATTGTAGTATTTATTTATTTATTTATTTATGAGCGTATTTTTTTTTGTTTATTGCAAAAGCTTTTAAAGAACGAACTTCTTCCTTTTGATTTACAGCGTGTGCGAGGCTGATTGAAGACTTAAGTAAAATTAGCAGAATTTTAAAGAAATTCTAAAATCTTTATATTTAGATGCATTTTCAAGAAAATACATAAAATCACATTCTTATAGAGAAAATAATTAACAATTTGAAGATTTTTAAATTTTTGAAAACATTGACGGAGGCTTTAAAAAGTTTAATGTTTCATTCAGAAGCATATTTCTATAGCCTCACTTCCGTAAGTTTTAATAATTGGAGTATTTAAAATACTGTAAAGGCTTTTTGCTAAATTTTCAAATGTTAAAATGTATTTTAAATGTGTTACGTAGTAATCTAGTTTTGTCAGCAAATTTTCTTCTTTTTTTGTCTCCACGAAAATCCATCCTACATCCTGTGTTGATTCGAGCTGGATCAAACCTCTAGCGATCAGCAATATCATCCCTCGGCTGCCAGTGAGAGCCCCACTGTAATCAAAAAAAGAATTTTTAATTGTCTATGTACTCCAATAAATCACGAAGCTGCATATCTATCCAATAAATAATAAAAAAAATATCTGACCACATGAATTCCTTGTAGGAAATATCCAATTTTACGTAATGTGTGCTGCATTTCATTTAAACGTTTTTCCTCGAATTTCATTATTACATTTTATTATACTCTCGCTTTCTGAATTATGTCTTGCGTTCACAGTCTAATTTTAAATTCAAATTTTCGATCTGTGGAAAGTTTTTCAGAAATTATAAACAACGAAAAATTTACATATTGTGTATAATTTGTTTGGTCCATATCCACAGAAATTTTCTTCTCTAGCAGTCCGTGTGCGAGTAATCAAAATAAAGTATAAAAATAAATGCTAAATAATTCTGAATGAATTTTATTTAATAATAACTCTGTTTATAATTTAAATAGTAATACCTAATGACAAATATGCCACGAAAATTAATGAACATATAAACAATAAATGAGAAAAGTATTGATGGTTAAAAAGGTCTATTCTAAATTTGCATTTTTGATTGAAGGTGTCTTGAGGAATTCTTCTAAGAATTAATGAAACTATCATTTCAGATGAAAAACGAATTATTTTAAAAACGAATTACGCATTCTAAATTACATAAAGATTTTAGTTTTATTGTCGCATTTTTATAAAGGAATCTTTACTTATGTTGAAAAACATTCAAAATTCTTTTAATTAAGAAGTTTAGAATATCAATGGATTTTAGAAGCCTGGTCTGTTTAACATGAAATTAAGAGTATATTTATATCGAGTCTTTTATTTGGCGAGACATTCGAGAAACGTTTGATTTAAGATTATGCATTATATTTATATATTCATACAAATGTGATAGGGTGTTTGTGATATATTGTATATCGTTTAAAATTCACAGTTTTACTTCTTTAAAGGCCGTTAATCTCGCTTTTTGATTTAAATGCTTTTGATTTAATTCGGTATTTATTTCATTTAAGAAAAGGTAATTTTAAAAGAAGAACTCGATATATTTGTTAACTACTAAAGACAGGAAATTAGACTCTAATCAAACAGTTGAAAACTGTAACTGAATCTGATAGGCATTTCCTTGGTGTTTACGAGACACCTCTATAATCTTAATTTTTCCGCAGAGCTTCGTCTCCTGAGGCATTTCTTGTTAAATTATAGAAAATATACTACTGTTTTACATATAATTTATCTTAAATTATTTATATATGTGCAAAATTCGCGAAAGCATATTTCCTACCTCTTGCCATCATTAAGGAATGCATGCCCGGACAATGCATTCCTGAATCAGATATTGTCTTTTCTATTTACAAAATGTTCGTTCACAGAGTATAAATAAGGAGATGAATCTTCAGCAGTCATTTTGCTTAGAAGTACTAATCAACGTTTTACCAATACAATCATAAAGGGAACGGCATTGATTTCATCCATGATCAGTCTAACGTACAATATCATGGGATTATAATCTAAGTTAATACATATTTTGATTACATAAAGTTGAGCAGTTAGGAAGTGTTTGGCACCGCGATATAAAAATTATTAACCTCAGATTATCCAACTGTGGGCGTTGTAGTGGGAAGTTCCTTATTGAGTTCTAGAGCCAAGTGAACCTGAATATGAGTTGGGGGAATGCTTAATGTTGTAATAATTCTGCGGAAACATTTATGTGGAACAAAGTTTAAAAGAGTATACACAAAAATTACACTGAGAGAGCAACTCTAAATTATTATTAGGTCCTAGCCAAAATTTCTGTATATGAAACATCGAAATGGTAACCGTGAAGATTATTTTATTCATTTGCGCAAGCATTTTATTTACTTGTATACAAACAAATTCTGCCTAAAAATTTCCCTTGCTTTAATATTTGATTATTGGCAATTCTTGCAGAATATTTTACTTTCCAGTAAGAAACATCTAAGGAAAAAATAATTAATCGTCACACACGTTGAAATTCAGTTTTCTAAATTACCTCCTCGAACGCTTTTGCGGAGAAAAGGAAACTGAAGAAACAGTTTAAGCTTAAACAGAAAACAAAGCACTTAAATGCAAGAAAAGTACACTTAATTCCGAAACCGCCGCTCTGTCTGTAATAGACAAAGCACTTTGATTACAGATGAACAATTTTTTTAGAATTCTTAAAATAGTTTGTATTCAGCTGTAATTTTAAAATACATAAAGCGCATGAGTACATGAGAAAGCTAGTGAGTAAAAAATTGGTTATGTAATTTTTATCATAATAATTACAATCTCAAACTGTGAATATAATTTTAAATATCGGTGGCATCTTCGGATGGAAAACCTGTTTCTATGTCAGACGAGTTTTATTCAGGAATTTGAATTTTTTTCAAATTTTAAGAATACAATTTCCGAAATATTTGACAGCCCGACCTGCATAAGCTTCACTCATACAAAGACAAACCCCATTCCGTGACAATATACCGTTTATGACATCTTTTAGTTGTACTTTTCTATTGTGGCAGCGCGATCAAGGAAAGGAAAACGATTAAAGTTGCCATGAAAACAAAGTTGTCGATTTAAGCTGCAGACGACTTTTTATTTTTAGTCCAAAAGGGCAATTAGCCCTGAAGGACTATTAATTTCGTTTTGGCATTTTGCGTTGGTTGACTATAAATGTTACTTTACTTTTCACATTGTTGCCACCAAATATTATCGCCCTGTTTGACATTTAAAGAAATTAAATAATGAAGAATGTTTATAAATGTTTGTATGTTTCTCGTATTGTATGTATTGTTTGTATGTTTCTCGTACAATGGTACCTGGAGCCATTGAATTTTGAATAACATTGTCTTTTACCGAATATGGTCATCTGGAAGCCCAAACTCGGAATCTGAAATTTGTTTTATTATCGATTTCATATTTTGTAACATAGCGAATTTTTGATTAACAATCTGAACGATTTCAAAGCGAGCAATGGCAACACTGTACAAGGAAAAAAAATTGCATCCGGCGCGCGAGTCTGTGTATAGGAAATTCTGAAGCTTTGCCCATTTAAAAATTATTTTGCCATATTGCTGTTGAATTGAATTTTAAGATTCAAGTGCGAAGATTATGATATTTAATAAATAAAGGTAGCAGATTGTAAGTAAAAGGAATTCTTTTTAAAATTCAGTCCATATAAATTCTTCTAACAAGTGCCTATAATCAGCAACAAAAAGTTTTATTAGTTCAAAGGGCCATTTGCCCCAAGAACTACTAATTTCGTTTTGGCATTTTGCGCTGATTCACCATAAATGTTGGTTCACTTTTCAAATCGCTGCCACCAAATAATAGAGCCCTGCATTATATTTAAAGAAATTAAATAATGAAATTTCTCGTACTGTGAAAAATCAACGAGACCCAGAACCATCGTATTTTGAATAACGAACGTTTCCACCCGAATATGGACATATGGAAGCACGAATTGGGAATTTGTTTTATTACGTATTTCATATTTTGTAAAACTTTAACGAATTTTTGATTAACAAACTCAACGATTTCGAAGAGAGTAATGGCAACACTGTACGAAAAAAAAATATCTCTAGCTCGCGAGACTGCGCATCGGAGAAATTAACCCGGAAAAATTAGATTGTAGACTGACATGATACTGCACGACATTTTTACTGTCTTAGTCTTGCAGGTATTGATTTGATTACAAATTATAAAAGAAAATTGCTCGTCAAAGGAAAAATATCTGTCATATAAATATTTTTTCTAAAGTGTTTGAGAACACTTCGGAAGAAACGTGCAATTTTATCAAATGTGTAATATACAGTACATTTTATAAAGTTGTACTTTTTATAAGAGATCTAAATATTGCAGCTCAAATAGTATGTGATTTTTATTTTCTGTAAGAATTAGCAATGTTTTTACAGTTATGAAAGTATGCATTTATGAAATGCTGTGTGTTAATTGCATGTGTCGTAAGAACAGCGCGTTTACCGTTTGCAGGATAACACAATAAAGATTGTTCAAACATCTTAAAAATGTACTGAATATTGAAAGACGAGAAGATACTAATTCAAAAAATCCTTCCGAACGAAAATTTGCCTTTTCAAAAAATGAAAAAATTTAGACAAAGATGCATTTTTCTGAAGCACCTTTCCAATACTTAATATCCCTTAGAGAATTGGCGAGACATAGTAAGGCTATGATTGACGATATTTCAATTATCGGATATCGTTTAATGGTTTTCCTACTTTGCGGTTGTAAACCTGTCTCTAAATTTAAGAAATTAAAGATTTATTTAAAAAATATATAGAGGTTTTAAAAATTTAACGATCGCCCAAAAGAGTTTGTTATGGTTTCTTATGCTGTCACTGACTTCGCAGTATACCAGTATGCTGCTACACACACTCCTACTAAGCCATTTGTTTTGTGTCTTTTTAGTTTTATTATTGAACATCATTTTCTTCGCATTTACGCCATATGCAATTCAACAGAAAAATTACAGAAATTTTAAAAGGAGCTTATCAGTATTGTTTGAATTGACGAAGCGGCGTTAACCATTGCATACATTCCCCTGTTCTTTTCAGTCTTTTCTCTGTTAATCATATTCATTCGGCCTGACAAAACCGTTTTCTTACGTTTTTTTTATTGAAATTCTGTGTATTCACTTAATTTATCAAATATCAATCACGCTTTTGGCGCTTATGCAGCATAAAATTCAATTCAACAGCAAATCACAAAATACTTCAAAACAGCACATCTTTAGGATTTTCGATAGACAGTCTCGTGAGCTGAAGATAAAAATGCTTTATTCCGTACAGTGTTGCTCGCTTTGAAACTGTTGAGTTTCTTAATCAAAAATTCGTTAACGTAAATACATAATAAAACAAATTCCAAATTGCAAATTTGGGCTTTCATATGTCCATATCCGGGTGGAAACGTATGTTATTCAAAATTTAATGAATTGTCTAAGAATAAAAAGTCGTCTTCAATTTCCATGGCAACTTTAATAGTTTTCTTTTTCTCGATTGCGCTTTCCCTTAGAAAAGTCCTCCATGAAGGCATCCATCCCCTTAGGCAGATAGCCCTAGTGTGCTTTGCCATAATTAAATAAACCAAACCAAACCTCGATTGCGCTGCCACAATAGAAAGTACAACTAAAAGATGTCACAAACGGTATATTTTTCACGAAAATAAGTTTGTCTTGTACGAATGAAGCTTGTACAGGTTGGGAAGTCAAATAATTCTGAAATTGTGTTCTTAAAATTAAAAAAAATTCAAATAACTTACTGATATTCGTCTGACATAGAAAAAGGTTTCCATCGGATGGTGCCAACGATATTTAAATTTATATTCATAGTTTGAGATTACAGTTATTACGATAACAATTATATAACCAATTTGTTACTCACTAGTTTTCTCTTTCACACATGCCCTTTACCTATTTTAAAGTTACAACTGTTTACTAAGCAGATTCCCACGGATAAGTTTTTCTTTAATAAGACTGCTTTGCCTATTTCAGGCAGAGCGGTGACTTTCGATTAAAATATGTTTTTCGCATATCAGATGCTTTGTTTTTTCTGCTTCAATTGTTTCTTCAGTTTACGTTTCCACTGAAAAGAATTTCGGAAGGTGATTCAGAAATCTGATTTAGAACGTTGTGTGATGATGATTCAGAGATTTGATTGATTGATTAGTTTTTCGTGGAATCTTCTGTACGGAAAGTAGAATATTCTGCAAGAAGTGCCACTAATTAAATATTAAAACAATGAAGATTTTTAGACAGAATTTGTCGGTATACAAGTAAATAAAATGCTTGCACAAATGAGTAAAATAATCCTCATCGTTCCCATTTCGATGATTCATATACAGAAATTGTGGCTGTCACCTAAAAATAATTTAGAGTAGATCTCTCGTTGTAATATTTGTTTAGACTCTTATAAACTTTGTTCCCCAAAATTCTTACAATATTTAAGCATTTTCCCCCTTACTTATATTCACCTTTACTCAACTCTAGAACTCAGTAACGGGTTTCTCATCCACAGAGCCCAAAGTTAGGCAATTTTAGGTTACTGGCAAGAACTATCTAAACAGTAGAGACTCAGTATAATCTGACATGTGGGTCGAAGTATCAGTTATCTCTTACTTCATCAGAGCTGGTAACGCGCAGCGGACCGACAATAAAGTGCTATATTCACATTATATTTTCCCTTTTTTTAGCTTTTGTCTATTTTGCCCCTTTTTGTTCACTTTTTGAATATCTGATGTGGAATGAAACGATCTTTATGATAGTAGCTGCTTCGAAATTTTTAGTCCTTGGTTCTTTGGTATTTAGTTAGGATTGTTCACAACGTAAGACCCAGGTTACAGGAAATATTTCAGGTTACAGGAAAGTACTGTTATGTACGGGAGAATTACTTCTGCATCAAGGTATGAAACCGGCCCTTTAAATCGCTCTTTCAAAGGGCTCATGTGAACTTTGATTGCAGTTGAAATTCAACTAATTGCAAAAGAATAAGACTTCCAAATTTATTTTTGAAATAGTGTTAAAATAGTGTTGATGTATTATCAATCTACATGGAGCTATAAGCGGCTGAGCAATAACGTTACTGAATAATGGTACTTTGGCCTGAGCTGGAATCTAGGCAGACGGGCTGCCTTCACGGTCGTTTTAAAGGTATCCCTTCGTTTTACGGAATATACTCACTAGTTTCCCTTAACATTTCCTCCAAGAAGGCATCGACTTTAAGTAGACAGCCCAAGCGTGCTTTGCCATAATCAAATAATACACCTATTATGTTACACGAATGATATATGTTATGTTACCTGCACCTATTATGTTACATAAAAATGCACTCCATGCTCTGTTCACCCCAAGGAACTTTCTTCAACTAAATATAATTAAGCAAATTTTCTTTACATGTACACTGCTGACCAAAACTTCGCACGAAATTCAAATTCTGAACTTAAAACTTATACTTGAATTTCATTCGTCAAAGTTCAACTGTCATTGCAGAAAGAAGTACTGAAATATCATACGATATTATCAACTCAACTGGTTTTTTCTTCACATGTACAGACCAATAGCATTCCGGGCAGAGATGCTTTCTTGATTTCAAAAGATGAGTCAAATAATGGTGCATCTTGAAATTTTCGACGACAAGTACAAGTGACGGGGGACGTGGGCACTGTGCCTCTACCATACTGGTTAATCAGTACAGCACCACGTCCACCATTAACTAGAACAGCCCCAGATGTCAAAAAGGGGCACACTGGCGCCTGGCCGATTTAGTATGCATTGATTATATTTATAAATACAGGGTCTGATACGTCATTCAAGATACATATTACAAGATCTCCTACGGTGACCTTGATAAAAATTATAATTACTCGCACAAATTATAGTTACACATATTGTTACTTTAAATAATACTTTGACAATATATGACTTGCTTAAAATATACCTCTAAGTACGCTTAAAATTTGCATAGAAATCTGAACACTTATACGCATGATATAACACTGATTATATACATTACATATATATGCAGTAGCTACTTAATATAATACAGGGTAAATACATAACATTATGCAGTTCAGGATACATTAGCACATAGTAGAAAATAACAGGACTTGTCTTAAAATGCTATGAACATAGTGATTTGTCTTGGATATATAAATTCACCTATAACTTGGATTACACTAACATTACACATGCATAGATAAGTAAAGAAATACTGATACAGGAATAAATAAATATGCATACATTAAATGCATGTTGGAGACGCATTATGTATTAAGTATATAGTACATCCAGACATTACACTAATTGGGGTAATTAAATTAATTCATAAACATGATTGAGTAAACTTAGTTGCGCATACTTAGAAACATATAATGAAGGTTATAATGTTTTGACTTGGATAAATAAGGTCATCTATATTAGATATACATACAGGGGTATACATTTGCATGAATAAGTGCGTACGCATACGTTCGATACACATGGAATATGCATTGCGCATTGGGTATATTGTATACAGCCTAGGTTAGTAAGTTATTGCACACGGTGCGCATTGATACACGTTACACATATAATTATTATAAAGAGGTGACTTGGGTATGCATAGTCATCTATTAGATGCACATTAAACATGCTGGGGTAGATAAATAAATACATATATATGGATATAAGGTACACGTACATTGGGTATGCATTAAATAATAATTGCAGTTTTGACTTAAATAAATGAGGTCACCTACATTGGAAACGCATTACACATGCAGGAGTAGATAGATTAAAAACATATACATAGAGGAGTAATTACACATACGTTATTAAATATACATACGCTTTTAGATACACATCGGGTATAGGTACACATTGTTATTAGATACACATTGAATTTGCATTGCGTATTGAGTATGTTATATACAGCCTGTGTATTGAGTATATTATATACAGCTTATTGAGCACATCATGTACACGCGATACACATTACACATACAGGGGTATAATAGGGAAAAATATATATAATAAACATATACATAGATGAGTACGTACGCATGATGCTTATAATGAATTCACTTGGATAAATAAGTCTTCTACATTGGATACACAATACACATACAGAGATAAATAAATAATACGTATGGATAAGTAGATACGCATACGTTATTGTTATAATGAAGTGACCTAGGTATTACGAGGTCGCCTCATTAAATACATATTGCAGTTACAGAAATACATTAAATATATATATATTCCTGGGTAAGTAGATACAGTGGTGCACATTACGCACTGACACGCGTTACGCGTATTATAATTATGAAGAGTACACTTGGATAAGTAGAGTTACCTATTAGATATACGTAACGCATACATGTTAATACCAAATACATATGTATAGATAAGTAGATACGCATACAGTAGAGATACATTGCATACACATTATACTTTGAGTACATTGCATCTGCATATAAATATGCGTTGAAATATTCGCATATATAGGGAATTATACTTGATTACGTTCATCATTGAGTACGTTACATCTGCATATAAACATACTTTGAATTATTCTCATGTATGATGAATTCACACTCACTGAATATAAAAGTAGTAATAAGGTGTCGTATGGTGTATTTAATTATGGCAAAGTACACTAGGGCTATCTGCCTAAGGGGAGGGATGCCTTTCGTGGAGGACTTTCTAAGGGAAACTGGCTCGTATACACGTTACACATGGGGAAAACCACGAAAACGCCCATGCAGCCAGCCCGTTCGCGGGATTCGAACCTCGGACCGAACTACCAGTGTTCAGCGACTTTACCGCTCGGCCGCTGGTGAAAGTAGTAATAAGACACATTATGCATAATTCACTAGAATGGAGAGACCCGGTACTCTTATGTTTTAAGATAATACTATACGACTTGGAAGAGGTTCTTATCCAGTTCAGACAATTTTTCCATCATCTTATTAATCTTAATTGTTAGATGTCGTTGTTTCACTAGAAACTTCCGGAAAGGGTGTTGATTTGTGATAGGGAATCTGATGTGCGTTGCAGTGGTGAGTGGGCAGCTGGTAAGGTAGTCCTTCGGAGTGCCTACTTCTCCGCACGTGCATCTATCTGTTGCACTGATTCCAAATCTGTGGAAGTACTCTGGAAATGGGCCGTGTCCGGTAATATACCTGATCAGCTGTGGGTTGGTGACTAATCGCATCGGGTCCACACACCCAAAATGATAGTACGTCCTGCGGCCTGTTGTGCTGCAATCCCACTCTTCCTGCCATTGTGCCGTAGCTTTGAGTCTGAGTGACTTTTTCAGGTGGGAAATAGGCCAGGGGATGTTGACATGGGAGTGTACCTCTCCTGTGGCAGCCTCTTTAGCAAGGCGGTCCGCCGTTTCATTTCCGTCATGGTCGGCGTGGACCTTCTCCCAACCTATTCTGATGTTCCTATTTTGGTACTCACGTAGATCATTTTGAATTTCTGTGATTATGGCCGAGGAATGTTCCGGGTTGCTATTAGACTGGAGAGAGGAGAGGCTGTCAGTTTTGATGGAGGCTCTATAAAAATTTTGATTGAGCGCATAGTGGATGGCTTGAGCGTTTGACAACTACGTGATCTGTCAACCCAAAATAGAATAAAAGTATTGTTTTAATGGTAAAAAATGTAAACGGAAAGAAAGTGTGCGTAGCATTTGTAACAGATTAACCCATATTTTACCATTGTCCTATATACAGGACAGTACATATTTGATGGCTGTTCAGAAAAAGTAGTAATGTTTAAACTATTTCTTTCACATTGTATTATTGCTAGAAAGCTACTTGTTATATTAGCTATTTTCTTTCAAATTTTTACTTTTACAAATCTGTTTTTTAAAAACATACAAAAAGGACTAATTTTGATTTTTTTGCACTTTATTTTTTGAATGCATAAAAAAAGGGAAAAAAGGGTAAAATAAAAGTGTTGATTTATCTTGAATAAAATAGGTCACCATTAATGTGAATGACAAAAAGTCCGAAAGAAAAATATATTGTAGATCCTCATTTTGCTTTCTTTTTTAGAGCGACCCATATATAGGAAAATGGTAAAATCCGCTATTATATGACGTTAACACATAATACCCTTTGGAGGGAAATGGTTACGTCCGTTTCGTCCCATCACTGTAAAATGTAGCGATCAACTATTTCTTGTCTCGCGTTCCCTTTTATAAAGAGTTATATTTAGCATCTGAAAGCAATTTCACACGTTTTATTTGTATGAAAGAAATTTACTTCTTTGAATGTTTATTTTGTGAGGTAAATTTTATTTTGCGCATCCAAAATGAGTCGAGAATTTCTACAGCTGAAAAAGACATTAGTTGATGAAGATATAAGGTATTTCTCCCGCCTTCCTAGCGTGCCTTCGTGGTGTAGTGGTCAGCACACTGAGCCTTGGTTCAATTTTCGGCGAATGCGATTGCTAATTTTCTTTCAAATTTTTACTTTTAAAAATCTGTTTTTTAAAAACATGCAAAAAGGACTAATTTTGATTTTTTTGCAATTTATTTTTTGAATGCATAAAAAAAGGGTAAAAAAAAAAGGTAAAATAAAAAGTGTTGATTTATTTTGAATAATATAGGTCACCATTAATGTGAATGACAAAAACTCAGAAAGAAAAATATATTGTAGATCAGAAATTCGATTCAAACAATGAAATAATTTGAGGGAATGAATAATTTGACGGTTCGCTGGAACGATAATAGAGTAGTATCAATGCTTATAAAATTTGAGGATACAGGATATAAGTCAAAAGTAAAAAGAAGAGTAAAAGGTGAAAGACCGAAAACTCATATTCCAGCATGTATTCCTACTTATAACAAATATAAGAATGCGTAGATCTATTTGACATCTATATGGAGACATATTGTCCCTCTATACAAGGTAAAAAGTGGCATTAGCCCTATTCCTAAATGCTTTTGAAATGCATTAATTGCGTCCTGGAAATTAACAAAATTATTCAGCACAACTGAAGCTCTTAATTTTCTAGAATTCTGACCAGCTATAACAGTCAGCTGTTTGGAATTATCAATACCAAGGAACATTCAAAGCATAAAATTAGGTGCGCATCAGAGAAATCCCGATTTCTTGAAAATGAAATTGATTGTCAAAACTCTGATGAACGTCAGCGTCATTTTCAATTAAAAATTTGTTGTAGAAAATCGACCACTAATTGTAAAAAATGCAATATTAGCTCACGTTTGAGTTCGTTTTGACTTCTTTGTACGAAGCAGAAAGGATGTATTGTAATCGCGAAAAGTTTCAGGCAGCATATTTCAACGAAAATATCCATTTTGACCGCTATCGAATGCAATTTAACGATGTGTTTGAGTGATATCTGTACATAAAGACAGAATAAAAGACTCTTTTCCTCCACAAAAATTATAAAACTGGTTTAAAATGAATTCTGAAAAGAATTTTTCGTGGCGTCTGTACGAACGTATGTACGTACGTATCTCACATAACTCAAAAACGAGTAGCCTCAGAACGTTGAAATTTTGTATATAGGACTGCTATAACATGTAAACGTGCACCTCGTATTTTGGTTGCAATCGGCCGCACCAAAAGTAAATAAATATATTTATATATATATCCACTCTGTTACCCGGCTCAGTGATTTCAGTTTCTTTACTGGTATATGTTTTTAAATTGTACAATTTTTTCTTTAAAAATGCTTGAATTATGTTATCTTTATTTTCCGGTTAAGGTTTTTATGCCTTTAGTAAATCTGCATACAAGAATTTTAGCATTATCAACAATTTTAAGGTTGTTTAAGTGCGGCTAAGCTTTTTTTTTTTTATGGCGGCCATTTATTGTTTACATTTGAAACAGCAGACTAGTGGATTTTTTTCCAATCTATAGAAACTTAGCTTCACAACAACAAAGATAACGCCTTCATTTATTATTGCCAATTAAATCGTGCTTAATCCTTTCTGGAATTTTTTCGAGGAAATAAGTGTTTAAGATTTACTTCGTAATTTTTAATACAGATATTTTGTGTTTTTATGTATTTTCGCCTTGTCGCGAAGTGAGAAGTGAATTAATTGAATGAGAAATACGCAATCGTCTGTGAAAAACTGTTTCTTTTTTGTTTTGTTTGCTTAATTTCTTTTATACATCGTTCTAGCTTTATTATAGTATTTGAATAGAACATGTGGCAACGATTAGGGAATTCTTTAAATGATATAAATTTTGTGCGTTCTGAATTATAATATGAACGAAATATAATACTGTTAAGTGAATCTAGCGCCAGAGTGTCGCTATGGTAAACAAATAGAGTGAATTTTAAAGAATGCATTTATTCTATTGTGGTTTATGCTCTGTCGGCGAAGTAGATTTAATTCAATCCAATAAATTTAAATGAAATAATAAGTTTAAATGAAATGCAAGAAAAAATGCGTATAATTTAATATCCCGTAGAAGGAAGTCATGTGGTGTAGACATCAGATTTTTACCATTATATTGGAAAGAAAGTGCTTGAAAGAAAATATTGCATTCTAACTTCATAGCACTAGATTTGACTATCGTCCTATAGATAGGACAGTCTGTAAACTCAAAGGAAATAAAAGTTTCATAACTTTTTCTATTTATTATGTTTTTTACCTATTTATAAAACAGAATTAGAAATTTCAAACAAAAATTTTAATTTTTTTCATCATTGGTAAAATATGGGTTAACCTTCGAAACCGTATTTAAAATAATACTCTTTAGAGGTGAGCCTGAAATTTTCTCCCTATATTTAGAGAATTCGCTGCGTTTCCAAGCCTTTTAATGTTTCGTTGTTTCTCAGATAATATTATCAGGAGGTTTGAGTTAATATCTGTAATAATAAGGCAATAACAAATAAAAGAAGCTGTCTGGTTGCAGAAGTGTATGTGCTAAGCATCACAAGGAAAAACGTAGAAATAAAGCATGCGATTAAAATAAAAATTAAGAACATTTGCGTCTTGCTGCATGATAATTAGACAAATACTTAAGTATGTTTATAACCTTTATCTGCTTTTGCATTTGCTTTTAGAGTAACTCATCTATAACGAACTAAAATGTCAGGTATTAATGTACCTGAGTTATTAATGAACTAAAATGTCAGGTAAAATGAACTAAAATGTCGGGAAAAACACAATCAGTTACCGATTAGTAATCCAGAGCATTTAAACCGGGCCTTTGTTATAAAACATTAGACAAAATACCAGTTTGAATGAGGCGAAGGCTCTGAATAAATGAAAATAAATTTCGAGGGTATTAAGCCACGGGACACTTTTCTTCAGGAAAAACAATGACGAACATTTCTATTCCCAATTTGAAGGTTAACTTTGCTTTATCAGAACTCCTGTTAAAAAAATATAAGAAAAGAAGGAACTGATATCTGCCACAAACATCATAATGTGTGCTATTATGGTAAAGCGTGGAGGGCTATCTGCCTAAGGAGAGGGATGCCTCCGTGGAGGACTTTCTAAAGGAAACTGGCTCTTATGCACGTTACACATTGGGAAAATTACGGAAACGACCATGCAGACAGCCCGTTCGCGAGATTCGAACCTCGGACCGAACTACCAGTGTTCAGCGACTTTACCGCTCGGCCGCTGGTGGGCCCCAAACATCCTAATGAAGCAATATGTCTACAGAAAAATGCAAAAAAGTAGAAAATCAGCTTAAAAATGAGAAGTAATAATAGAAACGAAAAAACGTTATGATTTGAAAGATTTTTATTGCATAATTTAATCCTACGTACTTAATTTAATTACAAACAATTAATTTAATTTCTAATTAAAACATATGTATGTTATTAAATCATCCATTCAAACTAAATTGCTGAATTCCAAATTAATATTAAATTTACGCCTGTTAATCTTCTATTTTGCATTGAATCCAATTAAAAAATAAATGCAGTGTAAATTAAAATTCCCACTTTCTTGTTTGAAAGTATTCTTTTATTAATGCTGTTTAATTTACATAAAATATTAACTTATCCTCCAAATTATACGGATTGAAATGCCTGGGAGTTTTTTACTATATTCTATTAATTATAATATAGATTAATGGACCTTTCTGCATCTTACTAAACTTCTGTTCGAGTAACTTTGGCTAACGTGGATGCCTTCTTTGCGGAATATTACTTATTCTAACTGCTTATAAACATAGCAACACGGAATATTTTCTTGTATATACTTTATAATAGTTTGTCCAAGAAGTATTAAGAAGATTTATCATCGAAGGCGAATTTTGTAAGAAATAAATCTCTTTCTCTATAGATGTCAGCAAATCAAATGGCAAATGCCAACCACCATACCACTATTTTAATTCTACAAGTCGTAAAATGCTTAAAGCTTCGAAATTATTTTACAAAATGATTTTAGGAGTAATTTTCATAATTTTCAAAAATATGGTAACCAGTCGTGTTTTTTCATTTTAGTCCTCAGTAGCTTTGTTCGTTTGTGACAACTCAAACAACGTCCAAGTCAGAGCTACATGATTTGGAATGTCTCCTATCCATCATGATAATCCTGAATATAAATAGTCGTAATTTTTTAACAATAAAATTAAGTGAAATTTCTAGTTTAGCCTACCGCCCTAAAATTTGCATAGAAAGGAAGATACTAAAGAAAGAAAAGAAGTATTCTATAGCAGCAAAATTATTTGTAGAGGTACCTGGCATAATTTTCAAAAATATGGTAATCATCTTGTTTTCTTTTTTTCTTTTTAATTTAGCGATCAACAGTACTCCAGTTTTGTGACAGCATAAACAACTTCAAAGTCTGAGCTATATGATTTTGAAGTGTCTCCTATCCATCATTAAAGTCCTGACTATAAATTGTCGAAATTTTCAATAGTAAAATCAAGTGAAATTTCTATTTTAGCTTAAAGAAAGAAAAATTAGTATTCTAGAACAGTTAAAATAAAGATTCGACACTTTTTTGACCTTTCCTAATATTTTTTAGAAATTTTCTTATAATTTTAGTTATTTATTTGTAGTAATAAAGTGTGCCATGGGATTTTCCATCGCGTAGGAGTCCTCAATCTCTCCTGAAAGTTTGTAACCGATGTGCTGAAACACCGTGTATGTAAACATGTCTAAGATGTAAGACATGCATTTTAATTACAAATATTTTACAAAAGAGAAGCAAGCTTACACAGCTTCCTGAGTGCAATTTTTTTTAAACTTTTATTTCGGATGAAGAATGATTAATTTAATTTTTCGAAACAAGCTTCCAGTATGTGATACATTTTTAAATTAAATATAGTACACTACTTAAAATCAGTCATTTCGAATTTGCTGAATACCAGTTTTTTCGTACTTTTTGTGATAAAAAATATTTAAAATTAGATGAAACGACATTTGATATACTTCTGAAAGTTTTGTTTAAACAAAACCACTCTGTCTAAGTGGTGGCTTTGGAACATAAATTAGATCATTGCCCTGTAGCTGGGTTGTTGTTAGGATGCGGTCCGCTGTCAAATGTCTTCGTGATATTTTTCGGAAGTTCGATTTTACTTGAGAGGGACGTTAATTGAATTAGTTTAAAATTCGCGGAAATTGTAACAAAATTCAAAATTCCTAATCTAATCCCCAAATATAAGCTTAAATCTGCACGCTTTTAAATTGATGTAAAATTAAAAACGAACATGAATAATTCCTCTGAAAAATCTACAATGTGTGATATAAATTTTATTAAAAGATCTAAAGATACAGATTTAATTATTTATATGACTTGGCTTTACAATCATCCGTATAATATTTTATTTTCAGAAACATGTTTTACTTCAATTGCTGCTTGTGTAATGATGACCGAAGTCTCCGGGAAGTTCGGTCATTAAACCAGTGCACACATTGATTACAGACATGTTGATTTAAATAATTAAATTTAAGAAATTCATCTTGTAAGAAAATGATTAGATAATGATTTTAAGATTAATTTTTTCACAGTGCCAATGCATTTTCCGTACCCAGTTGAGTCATTTAAATTATGCCTGACTTGTAGAGATTCATATAAAAGTAACATAAATTAAAATGGATTAGTATTCTCGTTCATTGCTACCAATCATAATAATAACACTTATCTCCAAGAACGTTTTAAGAAAATGTGTGACTTTTAAACAAGTGAATACACCTTATGCAGGTTGGGCTCTCAAATAATTCGGAAATTTAGTTCTTCAAATTTTAAATTTCTTTATGAAATGCATCTGTCATGGAAACAGTTTCGATTCGATGCTGCCACGGATTTTCTTTTGAAATTACATTTACCGATTAAGATTATAATTTATGAAAAATTCATACCCAAATTTCAACTTACTAGTTGTTCCGTATACTCTTGCAGTATATGTAGCTTATGATTATTACAAGATATGACATTAGTATTTTTCACAGTTTTTTTAATGAAACTGCGTTGTCTATTTTCGGAAGAGCGGGGGCTTTGGAATAAATTAGAGTGTTTTTTGTTTCTACTGTTTGTTTCTGTGTTTGAATTGCTTTTTCTGCATTATCTTGATGTAAAATTAAGGGAATTTTAGAGAAATTCTAAAGTCCTTGTGTAGGGATGCATTTTCAAAACTATAAGTAAATGCTCATTGATCAGGCTAAAATAAAATTAAGAGACAAAATAACATTTCAAACGTTTCACTAACAATTGCATTTTGAACACTAACAGTTGCATCTATCCTTCTTTGCCCATGCCACAATTTTGGGTGAGATTAGTTACTCAAATTTAACTGTAAAAAAGGCCTGACCTTGGTCATTTTTTTTCTCTCACACCTAACCGGGATGCATATTTCACAAATGCACATCAGTGTAGCCACTGAGGAAGGGGTTTCGAAAATGGACCAATGAGCTCCTATTGCTCTTTTGATGCGTGTGAGCGTATGCTGTTTACGTTTTAATTTGCATTTTTTTCACAGTTATAAATGTATGGCGTATTAGCAGAAAATCTTACAGTGCTTTTGTTTAATGAGCTTAATTAATCAGTGATACTTCACTTTCGCGATTTTTATCACGCATTGATATTTGGATTGAGGTTCAAGGCATATTATCGCTATTTACATCGAGGAAATGACTCAAGCTACAATTAACCTCGAATGTTATGCATTTAATAACACCTGTGGATTAAGAAAACTCAAGTGTATAGTTTTATTTTTACTGAGCTAAAAGGGACTAGAAGCGTTACAGTGAACCCAGTCTCTTCTTATTTCAGTGCTTGCATTCTTTTAATTTTGAAAGTGTCAGATTCGCAATTCATGCCGTGTATGATCTGATGATATCCATTGTTAATATTAAAAGATATGTGAATAAATTCAATATATACGTTGTGGATAAGATAAATTCATTCTTCTTTGATGAATATTTTTTGTGTAGACAGTACATTTAAGAGTAAGGTGTTAGTAAATGTGAAATTTAACACACTAAATGTATACGAATGCAGATTAGTAAAGTTCATTTTGAATAATATTCTGCATTGCTTATTATTGCAACTTTTTCATATGGACTGATAAAAAAAATATTTCATATAGACTGCAGTAAAAAGTGCCGAGTTCTATTTACATATGTAATTGGTGTAAATATTTTTCTCATATGCATAGTTTTATGTAAAGATAGCATTTGGACTCATATGTGTATCACATATTTTTTCTTCATCTTATTAAGTAATATTTCACATGCATATTTTTGTGGACTGTCCAACATGTGTTTGTATTTATTTCAAATTCTTTCAACCAGATAATGAAATCTTCACAATTGCTTATATTTGATCTAACTTCGCAGTTAAAATTTTGAGAAGAAATCGACAATGCTTTAATTATTTTGTACAGAAAATTGAGTGCCAAAATACATTCAACCGTCTTGCTTAAATGTTAAAGTGCGCGAAAGGTCATGTGTCATGACAGAAATATTGCTGTATGCCCATTGCTCCATCCTAGAAGCCACTCCCTTGGTGGCTACGCAGATGTGCACGTGTGAAATATGCAACCGGGATAGTATTAGCTAGCGATGCTGGCTGCCGCACCCAAGTGCCCGGTTTCGAATCCCGCAGAAAGCATGAATGTTGCATGTATAGTGGCTGTAAATATAGAGTGCCTGCTCGGCATGAGGGCACTCCAAATATGCGGCGAGATGAAACTCCTGTCGAAGAAATGTTGGTAGGAGAAGAGAGGTGGCAGACCCTCTGTCCCGTAACCCCGCGTTGCACGCCTTTAAAATTTTGGGTGGGACTGACGAAACTCGTACTGTCACCTATATGGAAAGCAAGAGTCTTTGCAAATGAATTTGCCACGCTGTTTGCGCTATCTCAGGCTAACAAAATGAGCGTGAATTTCGAGCTGATGATTCGACATAGTAGCGACGATATTTTAAACTGAAAATCTACTAAGAATTAGTACTTAATAGTACAAAAACTCTAATCCTATAATTCAGTGGTCTGGGAAATTAGAAGCCGTCGAAGCAATCTTACGCCGCCAGGGAATTTTTTGTTCAGTTAATTAGCATTATTATGATTTATTTATCATGGCAAGAATTTTGAGAAATTTAATGTTTTACTGGTTTCGAGTCCACTTTATATCATTTTGATTGCCATTAACAAACGAAAATTTGTAACTTTTCTGAAAGTTTATAAACTCTGATATAAAATCTTATTAAAAGATATGAAGTTACAGATTTGATTATTTGTATGTCTTTGCATTACAATCATTGCTAGCACATCTTACTTTCGTAATTTTGTATTACCTCTATTGCAGCTCGTATAATGATGAATCAATTTCCAAAATTTAGGAGAAAAAGTGTAGTCATGAAATGCAGATCAAATTTTTCACAGTCCGTTTTTCCGTATTTAGTTGAGTCTCGTAAATTATATCAAACATGTGTAGATTAATTCCAAACATTAAAACTGCATATTAGTTGCGCAGGAAATCTCAAAGATATTTCGTTTCAGTTTCTAAAAAAATGCATGACATTCTTGTTCATTGATACCGATCAACATTAGCATTTACCTCTGATAACATTTTTAGAAAATCTGTGAGAACAAATTATTAATTCTAAGCAAATAAATGCAGCTTATATTGGTTCGACTGTCAAATACTTGGGAAACTTAGTTCTCCAAATTCCAACAATATTTTAAATAATTTTCATTAAATGCATCTGACATTTCGATTTGAGGTTAGTGTGAATTTTTAAAATTGTAATTGCAGTTTGAGATATCTATTACTATTATCCGATTTGTTACTTACTAGTTTTTTCGTATACTTGCGTCATATGTATTTTAACATTAGACGAAAACAAACGCAACCAATCTATGTTTCGAATATTGGTTCTTAAATGAAACTACTTGCCTGTTTTAGGTTGAGTGGTGGCTTTGGAGTAAATTATAGATCTCTTGTATTTAATGTTGCATTTCGTACTTAAAATTGTGTGTTTCCATTTCTGTTTACCGCAAAAGCAGTTGAAATTAACCCGTTACCTCCCAGCGATGTACTTATAAACCAGCTATTGAAACACCCACTGGGAATGATATCTTTTAATCACTCTCTGTGATTGGCTGATCTAGTTTAAAAGTACATGCAAAATACTAAAATAAAAATTCAATGTCCAGTTTAAATTAAAACTTAAATATCCCACAGCTCAATAATTACCACTCTCTTACACTTCTTTCCGACTGAACAGATAGTTTTTACTTTCATGCTCTCTTTCAGCCACTCAGAACACTTCCCAAGTGATGCTCCGCGCATATAGGTGGCAACGCAGTGAGGCAGAGGAAACGGTTCAAAGAGTGTTTCCTCAGACTCTTTCTACTTGATTATGCGAAAGACCTGCATCAACTCGCATATAATTTAATTGCCTAAAACACTTTGACTGTCATAATTGATATTTACTACAATACATTCGGACTCATTTACGCTGAGACACATTTCAGTTAGGAAATCTCTAAAGGCATAGTCTGGGATTGCGCTGACGCGCGGAAGCCCGCTTCGAGAACTGCGTTCGCCTGAGTCGTCTGAAGTTAGGCAAGAGATGCTTCATAGCGCAGGTTCCGATTTTGTATTCAACGGGGAATAAATTAAGAGCAAGTTATACTTTTCATCATCAACAATACCTCAATATAATTATGTATTCTACATTTTCAATTCATCTTTAATTGTTCTGCGTTATTTAGATTAGAAAAATAACTGTTCTTATTATTGAATTTTTAGCTTAAACATGCTGATCTATAAATACTGCGCTGGGCATTAATGGTACTTAATACTGTTCTTTTTTCTCATTTTTTTTTGTAGAATTTCCAGATGTAAAGTGTCTCACACAGCCACAGACCTCAACACTGACACAATGACTGTAGACATACACTTGTTAGAAATTTTTTCCGTTCGGTACAAATTCAGGAGAATTTCAGCCCAGAAATGTCGAATCTTCGGTACTTTCCTTTGCCCGTGATCAAAACAAACAAGCAGCTTGCATTGCCATATCTTAACACAGGTCACTATACGGATGCCACCAGGACTAGCAACTTTACTGCCAAATTATTCTTTATTTCTCTATAATTAAATAGATATTTAAAAAAAAAAGAAACAAATAAATCCCTCTTATGACGTGCATAGTGCCCGCCAAGAACGCCTCGCCGACCGATGAAGGCTGCAAGTTACACTGCCTACTCACCAGCCTCGAATAGTATATTGATTATCTCTCTATCCAGAAACGACATCAACTTAAACATAGTAAAAGAACGCCTTGCTCTCTGAGATATTATACAGATGTAATAATAATCTGAGAAGTAATTCAATAGTCTTCTTGCCAGAAAATCTATAACCTACTTTACCAGGTAATAAGTTTCTAAGATACACAATTTAGTTTCGTAATAATTTTTTTGAAGTTAAAAAAAAAAAAAAAAAAAAAAAAAAAAAAGAAAGTCCTGCCCTGCTTTTTCAGGGGGGGGGGGAAGTCTGTAATCCTGCTTTGTCAGTAAGTACATAAAGCGAAAATAAGTGAATCTTGAATAAAATGAAAAAAATAATATATGCATAAATTTACGCTTACCATTATAACGAAATATGGTGAACTGATTATGGTGTTTTTACGACACTTCCTGTCGTACAGTCAAAATTTTTTAGAACTTCGGACGCAAAACTCTGCGTTCACATCTGCTCAGAGAATTTTATTTTGTAGGACATTTTTTCTGTCTCTACGTATTAATTGCTTTGGCCCATGCTAATACTGCTTAAAGAAAGATGGGAAAATTAATGCTATGCAGATTGTATTTATTAAATTTAAAGCCTTGTTTTGATTTTCTTCCTATTATATTCTAGGCAGATATGAAATCCAAATTTGCCTTGTCAGTGTTCTAAAAGATATATTCTTTGAAAGAAAGCATTTTATCCACTATGAAGCTTACATATTTCTGTCATCGCATCCTCATCCTCCGGTGAGATTTCGGAGACAATGCGTCTTAATGTTTTCTTATTTTTACTCTATTTTATCTTAAGGTACACGCTCTTATGGTGGACCGACTTGATGAGCCCTTATGTGTGAGGTCCCTCGTGGGATTCTGTAATAAGCTGTGGTAAGAGCGGAATTAATTTCCGCTGTAAACCAGAATATGCAACCAAAGCATCATGTCTAAGTATTTATATTAGTCTGCCTATTTATTATAGCATTATCTGTTTTAATTTACATTTGTATATTCATCCATGGTTTGTATCTTCTATAGAGAACCGCACAACATTTTGAAATATTGAGGATTCACTTCTGTCGAAACGAAGAATGCAAATTACTTAAAACAGTCGCGTTGAATCCCCATTTGGAATATCTAAAATTTATAGCAAGATCCCAAGGCGAATGAAGTCCTAAAAATCTGAACAGATGTTATATAATTAAGGGTCGAGTCTCTGCTTTCGTCCGTGAAATTTTTTTTTTTTTGGTGTTGTTTGCATTTCTATGAAGTCTTATTTGCCACAAAGTTTGAATATTACTGATACAAAACATTTTATGTATGCTAGAATTTATTAAGGGCTTTTGAAGTATCGAAGATATTTTCCACTTTTAAATAGATCTCGGTTAAAGACAGTCTGAAAATGCAAATGGCTTCAGTTTCAGACTCGGAAAAGTAAAGTTGTCAAACAGTTTAGGATATTACCTGGCAGTTCCATTAGTAAAGTACCAATATTAAATGTTAATGTTATGAGGCAGCGGATAGATAAATCATGACTGTCAGAGACAAAGCTCAAAAAGCATTTATGACTTTAATTTCTCTTCGACAGATACTCTAAACTACAAGCAATCAGCATTTACAGGCAATCAGCATAATAATACTCTACGCAGCTTCTGTCTGATCAGCGGGTGCACGTTCAAATCGGCAAAACTTACAACAACTTCAAAGCAAGCACCTCAGAATAATATACAATTCTCGTTGATTTGTGCGTAATAAAATAAATCATCACAGGTTAACAAGAAATCCTCAGAATCACTGAGAGATTTTAGATTAGATGTGCTACTCATAATAATTTAATTATCAAAGGAATGGGAAATTACGGTACTGAAATTATCCAGCCATAGGAAAGGCCGAGGACTACTTCTCAAATCCCAATTACTAGTGTATATATTGTATATATTTTTATCTTTACTTAATAATATTTATTTATTTTCCTGGTAAAGCAGGATTACTGACTCTACTCACCTGCTGAAGCAGGTCAAGGTCTCGATGTTTCGCTGTATTTCTGCAAAAAAATTGTGCGTAAGATTCGGTCAATTAAATTGCAGTTCGTATGTCACGTGCTCAACATCTTCAATTCTTCTTTAAATATTTTACATCTATTTCAGTTTCATCTTAAGCTATTTTACTTTTTTTTTTTTTTTAGTAATGCAAGAATAGGAGATTACTTGGTTGGCTGAACAAGCCGGCCAAATACTTGGAACTTTTAAGTAATTGGGATTGAGAAGAGGAAATCTATAGTTAGTTATTCAAACCTCACTAGTAGTTTTACCATAAAAATTAGGATTTTTCCTTTCTAAAATATAATATCCCACCAGCGGCCGAGCGGTAAAGACGCTGAACACTGGTAGTTCGGTCCGAGGTTCGAATCCCGCGAACGGGCTGGCTGCATGGGTGTTTTCGTGGTTTTCCCCATGTGTAACGTGTATACGAGCCAGTTTCCCTTAGAAAGTCCTCCACGAAAGACATCCCTCCCCTCAGGCAGATAGCCCTAGCGTGCTTTGCCATAATTAAATACACACACCAATACACACCTTTCTAAAATAGTGCGCTGATGCTACCCAACAGCTACATGTGCCATGTAATTGCTTTCAATAATAATTGCTGTTTTCTAGGACAGGACCTTCATAGTTCTGTGCTCGCACATGTGCCGCCACTTGTCAGGGACCTAGATCACCAAAAATGAAATCATTAATGAACAAAAGTAATTTATGATAGTAAAAGCCCTTGGGTCGAAGACTACGTACTGCCATAGATTCAAAATTCAAGCTTGTAGATAAGCTCCGTCCAGTCTTGGCATTTTCTTCCAGGAAGGAATGGGTTTCCAATTTTTCCCCACCTCAGTTTATACCTCATCTGAAGAATACTAATAGGGGAACCGGAAAGTAATGTCGTTTCTGCGCATGTCGACAACAATACGCTAAATACTGAAGTGGAAGCAAATCCACGTCAAACACTCTTAACCAACCTTTGTCGACCGTCCAAGAACATTTAAAGCAGAATGGAAAAATATGCAAAGCAGGTGTTTTAGGTCTCTCATAATCTGTCCGAAAAGAACAAAGCCGACCTATTTATCACATGCAACGTATTGCTTCAATAGCACCATACAGAACCGTTTTTTGATCGTTTGATTAGTCGAGACAAAAACATAAGTCCAATATGATAATCCAAAACTCAAAAGGCAGTTTTAATAGCGGTTAAAAGGGTTTACATCCCGAAAAGGCACTTCTGGGTGTTTGGTGGAGTATTCGCGGAATTGTTCATTTTGAATTGCTGAAATCTGGAAAAACTGTTAATGTAGATCTTTATTGTGAACAACTGGATCTAATGAACCAACCTTTAATCGAAAAATATCCGACGATTGTCAACGGAAAAGGCGTCATTCTGCAACACGACAATACAAGACCGCACTGTGCAAGACGAACACTGGAAAAATATAATGAATTGGGGTGGGAAGTACTGCATCACTCGCTATATATTCGACCGATATCGCAAGCGTCAAACAGACAGTCTCTATGATATAGCTGCTGAGTTCTTGTATTAAGGGAAGTGTCCTATTATGATAATTGCTGACCCTTTCCCTAAAGCCTAAATGCGCTTTTTAATATTTTAAAATCTTAAAACTGCTAATTTCTTAATTTTATTTTGCTTGAGTATGTCAATTTACGCTTTTTGCAATAGTGAGAATGCATCCTTAGAAGAGAACTTTTAGACTATCTTTGAAATTCTCTCGAATTTATACCAAGAGTAGAAGCATTGTCGCACACTTTCTAAAATAGATGATTTCCTGAAAGTACATGCGGGGAGAAACAACTGGAGAAACAATTTTAAGCACAAAATTATGCAATAGATATAAGATATTTTATTAGAAAGCCACCGCTCTGCCTCAAATAGGCAAAGCTGTTTCTTTAAAGAATAAAGAGTGGTGTTAAGAGCGTGTCGCACCGATATGTAAATTTAAATTACGTAAAGCGCAAGGCTATATGAGAAAGCTAGTGAGTAACGAATTGGTTGCATTTTTTTCATAGTAATTCTAATCTCAAACTATAAATACATTTTTAATAGCTATGGCATCATCGAATGGAAACCTGTTTCCGTGTCAGGCGCATTTCATAAAGAAATACGGAAAATTTTTATTAATTTTAAGAACACAATTTACGAAGCATTTAAGAGCCCAACTTGTATAAGCTGCATTCATTTGTTTAAAAGCTAGTAAAGGGTTTTCACAGATTTTCCTAATATGTTATCAGAGATAAATGCTGATATTGACCAAAAGTAATGAACGACAATATAATACATTTTATAGACACAGAGATATTTAGATTTCATATTTTAATATTAATCGCTACAAGTCAGACATTATTTAGGTGTCTCAAATAGGAATGAAAAATTGAGTCACACTGTGAAAAAAAATTGATCGCCATTTTCTTACAACGCCCTTTTTTCTTTAAATTTCATTTGTTTATACAGCATGTCTGTAATCAATGTGCGCACCGATTTAATACTGAAAAAACACTGAAACTTGAACAAGCTAACGAAAAGCTAGGTCATATAATAATCAAACACGTGGCTTCATATCTTAAATAAGATTTATAGCTCTACTTGTAATCTTATTCCATGATTTGTAATCTTTGAATAAGGTGCATATTTTGCAGAGGAGTTACTCATGTTCATGTTTAATGGTAATCAACCTAATGTGAGATAGGACGTAAAACCATTTAAAACTTAAAATTTCTGCAAATCATTGTGATAATAGTTAATGCCATGACAACGCGAGTTAACTGAATGGAAAATGTATTCGCTGGTGGTGAAAATTATACCAACGGCCTCTAGATTAAGACCACTAGCTTTTAGGCTTCGTGTTTTTACATCCTAGGAAATGCTAATTTTTAAGAAAAGTTCAGTCTAATATGTTGTATCATCAGCTCGGAATTTATATTCCATTTTTAACTTCAGATAGCAGATAATGCAAGGGAGTCTAATTGCAAACAATGTTAACTTGAGTTGGGTAAACCTTTTTACAATGCAAAAAAAAAAAAAAAAATGTAAACACACAACATAACGGGTTAAAATTTAAAATTATCCTAACCTTTTGAAATATTAGTCAATTTTACAACTACTAAATGCAATGGCAAAGTAAGTTCGGTGAAAATCCAAATAAAAAAGGATTAAGCCATTCCTGTGTTTTATAACCGAAAATACAATACAAATGATGAGGTTATTTTCGCTTATCATTAAGTTTGAAGTATTATAAACACCAAGCTTAACTGAAAGTTTAACATTACACTACTCTTGCGTAGCTTTCCAGTTAACAGTGCAACTATTTTTTTGGCTCTCAAATGGATTTAGTATTAACTACCTTTTACTAAGGTAGTGTCGAACACCCCATTACCGAGTTAATTCTAACTTTTGCCGCGTGTAGTTTAAATATTTAAAACTTTCTGAGCTGAGCAAAAATTGTGGCGTCAACAAAGAATTGTCTACATCAAAATGTAAGTGTTGTATGAAACAAACAGACATAAAAATACTAATTCCGAAGTCAAACAACAAAAATCATCGCTATATTTTCAAATTTTTCACAGGACTAGTTTCGATGGTTTTACCTTATGTTTGACTTCGGAATTAGTATTTATTCTGCGTGTTATTGTGTTAGACATAAAAATGTAAATGGAAATATAAGTGAAACATATAAATGGTTGTCGCAAACTTTTTAAATGTGAAATTATTTTATCCCGCTTCCGAAACTTAAAATTAGTGTTAATTTTTAACGCAAGGTTTCAACTGGAAATAAAAGAATGTTTATTGTTATTTAAAAAGCTCAAGGACTTCAATCAGTAAAGATATGCTTCGAAGAAATTTTTATTTACATCACAAGATTTACATCTTTAATTTGCTAAAAGAATGCTTAGCCTTTTATTCGTCAGCAAATGGACAGATACGTCTTCTAATAGACTTCACTCGCACGGAGTCGAAGTAAACGTTCTGCTTAGACTCGAATTCTTTGAAAAAGCAATGGGTAGAACAAAATGGAAGTAGACATATGTCTAAGTATGTATAAAATTATGGAGTTCGTTAGAGTATTCAACACAATTTTTGTGATCCAAAACTAAAGTAAAGACTGATCAGAATTAAGGTAAGTCGAGTTTAATTTCTGTGATTCAAAATTAAGGTAATGTTTGATCACGTTATGGCTGAGACTGGAGTAGAATGACTGTGAAATATATTATTCCCGTAAATTTAGTTAATATAACTTATAAATATATTAAAATATGAATCATCAGGCACCATGTGTAACGGGAATTAAAAAATAAGTACAAGTATATCTGAAATTTGTTAATTCACTTGGTAGCCGTTAAAAATATTCAATTTTCGAAAACTTAGGAATTCTCCTGACATTTCAAGTTGCTTCGGAGAGAATTTGGAACTTTTTCCCTATTAAATTATTCTTTTATTTGTTAGATTATCCTTTAGTTAAACTTATTTTAAAGATTACATTAGAATTACGGACAGCTGGAATTTAAAATAAAGCCATATCACCCTGATATGAACATGGTCCAATAGGAGGTGAATAGGTTTCCACTCAAAAACAGCGTCAGTAACGAAGGATCAAAAGAAGGGCGTCCAATTTTATGGACCAAAGCAAGTATAAATGAGACGTGAACGAAGCGGAAGGGAAATATCAAGGCCCATTCCCGATGACGTACTTTACAATTGCGCTCAGCATTAAAGGCTGGCCTTTAACTTGAGAGACGGGCTCTTTGGCGATCCCAAATGGATTAAAAGTATGCATTCTGAATGGCTAGATAAAGCAACCCCAATTAAACGCATATAATTATTTACATATCAACACGTTTGACAAACGTAACTGTAAAAATGGGAAGAAATATGGAGCCTTTCTTTTTCATTTTTTACACGAAAATGAAAATAAATTTCAAGATTTACGGAAAAGATACAAGGTATTTCTCCCGCCTTCTTAGCATGCCTTCGTAGTGTAGCGGTCAGCACGCTCGGCGCGCATTCGAGAGATCCATGGTTCCCTGGCGAGGGAATTGCTAATTTTTCATCTCTCCTGCTTTAAAAATATACCTAACGATCATACATTTAGACCGAACTAAAAAAGGTGGGGGATGATAAATCTCCACCACCAGGTCCCCTCATCCCCACTCACCCTTTAAAAGGGGGGTATATAAGGTATTTCTTCCACCTTCTTAGCATGCCTTAAGGTGTAGTGGTCAGCATTCTCGGCGTGTATTCGAGAGGTCCGTGGTTTGAGTCTCGGCGGCATATTCCACAAGTGCATATCTATGTAGTCACCGAGAGAGTGGCTTCTAGGATGGACCAATGGGTATCCAGTACTTTTTCTGTCATGTTACATGACTTTTCGTGTGCTTTAAAATTTAAGCAAGATGGCTGAAAATATTTTGTCACACAATCTTCTGCACAAAATAATTAAATCATCGGCGATTTCTTCTGAAATTTTTCATTGCGAAGTTAGATCAAATATTAGGAAATGTGAAGATTTCATTACCTGGTTAAAAAAATTTGAAATAAATATAAATGCATGTTGGACACTCCGCAAAAATATCCACGTGAAATGTTACTTAATAAGTGGTAAATAACATAAAGAAAGAAATATGTAATAAACATCTGAACCAAAACGCTATCTTTACATAAAACTATGCATATGAGAAAAATATTTACACCAATTTTATATATGTAAAAAGAAGTCAGGACTTTTTATTGCAGTTTATATGAAAAAGATGTTTTATAATAATTGCCAATGCAGAATCATTAAAGTTAACTTTACTAATTTGCATTCGTATACATTTAGTGTGTTTAATTTCCCATTTAATAACTGCTCACTCTTCAAATGTACTGGCTGCACAAGAAATACTCATCAAGCAGAATGAATTTATCTTATTTATGAAGAATATATTCAATTTATTTACATATAATTTTTAATGTTAACAATGGATATAATCAGGTTTTACACAATATGTATTCTGAACCTTACACTTCAAAAATCAGAAGAATGCAAGCACTGAAATAAGAAAATATTAGATTCATTGTAACACTCCCAGCTCAATAAAAAACTAAAAAAAAAAAAACTATAAACTTGAATTCTCTTGATCCACAGGTGTTAGTAAATGCGTAATATCCGAAGCTAACTGAAGCTTGAGTTATTTTCTGAATGTAAAGAGCGATAATATGCCGCGAACATCAATCCAAATATTAATGCGTGATAAAAACCTCGAAAGTGAACTGTCAGCGATTAATTAAACTCATGAAACGAAAGCACTTTTAAGATTTTCTGCTATTACACCACACATTTATAACTGCGACACAAATGTAAAATAAAACGTAAGCAACATACGCTCACATGCAAGAAGATTTAGCGTCACAAGAACAACAGAAGCTCATTGGTCCATTTTAGAAACCCTCCCTCAGTGGCTACGCTGATGTGCACTTGTGAAATATACCGGGCATTGCTCATTTTGTCACAAGTGCTGCTTCAAAAATGCCTAATGTCTTTACAAACAAATAAAAAAAAATTGTATCTTTCTATTCTTCTTACAATCGATATTGGTATTTTCAACAAATCTTCAAATATAATGGACAGATTTGCTATCTGATATTCAATTTAAGGAAAAATTAATATCATGTCTTTGTTGGATTTTATAAATTATGCCTAGGAAGATATAAATATACCTCAAAGCATAGTCTCGCGTTATTCTTTGTCATGACTATTCGGCAGTATGTATATGTGTGAGGAAATATTTTCGATAGCGAAGCAAACTAAGAGTAAAATTAGAACCAGAATAACGGATGTGAAGTCCCAGAGAATTTCAACCCATTCGTTCGAACCAGACATTAAAGTATTCGTTTCCCAAATTTAATGTCGAATAGTATCTGAATTTTATGATTTGTTGTAATTATAATCAACATGTACAATGAAATTTTATGCGTAAAATGTCAAGTAAAATGGAAAATTAATTCTCCTTCGCTATCACTATATTCAAAAATCACAAGTTAATAATGTTATATAATCACGTAAGTATATTTTTAAGTTATTTCTTGTCATCAGCCGTCATTAGTATTAGGCAGTGACGGCTCGCCGAATTAATCAAGTAAATGAGAGATTAATTTACATTTTATACATCTGCGATGCGCTTTCTTATATAAAGCACTCATTAAGCAAATTAGAAATATCGCAGTCAAATTTCTCTCTTAGAAAGGGAGTTCAAAAATTTCTTTCAGAAGACCGGAGAATTGTCAATGAAATATACACAAGTAATATGATTTGCTTATTTCGATGCTCATAAGTCAGAACTTATATTCAAAATTATATCCCGAAATAAAATATCTTGTTTTAGTGCGGTCCTCGGTGGCTAAATGCTGGCACTTGTTGCTTAAATCATCAAACAGATAAGAGTCTGTTTGATGTAACTGCTGAATGCCTATATTCAAGGGAGTGTCCGAGTATGATTTCGGCCCGTTTGATTATTTGCTAGGGAAATATGCAGTTTCGTGTATTATTAGAGCAGGTGGAAAATTAAATATTTTGTCTTTTTTGCTTATAGAAGCGAACCAACCAGGAGCAGAGTTTTAAAACTGCTGAACACTGGTAGTTTGACTCAGGTCGAATCGCAGAAAGAAATAGGACCGATTTTCATGAAGATACAATGTACGAACTTTGCTAACAAATCTATATAAATGCTTTTCACGTTAGATACGTTTTAAGATTTGAGTGTTTAACAGAAAACCTAAACTATTATTGAAATATTTCAATTGACAACACCTTTCTGCGGAGCTTCAGAACAGCTATCTTGAGTGAAATATCAACGAATGCATGCTTAGATAGAGATCACAGAATGTTTTTTAAAACTGTTTTAATTTGATGTCAAATATTGAATCCTCAACGCACATGCATTAAATCAAATTTTGTAATTAAGATCCTAAAAGGCTTTGGGCTGAAAAGTACCATGAAAAAATAAAACAGCAAAAATTGAATTTAAGCAAAAGCCGCCGCTCTGGCTAAACTATGCAAAGCAGTTTGATTTAGCATTCCATCATCCCTTTCAGCGTAGCATTTGATGTATAATATGATCAACTTGCTTTATTTGCTGCGATTAACCTGCGAAATCGCAGGTTGTGTTCCGGCTATCGAACTTTGGTGCTTCTAGGAGCGCTGCAGGTAAGGAAATGCCGAACGTAGTTCTCGTGGAGACAGGATAGCAGATGCAGGGGGTGTGACCAATGTCACGTGATGAGCGATAAGACATCTGGTTGGCGATGAGGTATCCAGACATCGTAGCGCTGTAAATCTGAAGTTTTACAATAGTTATACATAAAATAGTACTAAATCAGTTCATAAAAGGTGTGTGTTGCAGTCATAAATGCAGAAAATAAAATACGATTCCAAAAAGTAAAATAGTATATACAGGAAAAATATAAGTAATATCTTGGCGTGGCTGTGTGTGTCACATGATCATCCGGCTAAGATTTCTAAACATCATTATTTACAAGTCAAATAAGTTTTTCAGAGTACTACATACTTAAAAACACAAATTATGTTGGAAAATCCTGGCTTCCACTGAGTAGAAAAGCGGCATATGGACGAAGGTGCCTGTCCTCGTGTAAAATTTCATAGTGAAATAGGTTGAAAATGTCCATATGTTGGCACTCCTCAGCGGCGTCATAAAATGCCGTGTTAGTTCTTCTTAAATATTCCACTATTGTATCCATTTTTAAATCTTCATGGAGACGTTTGTTCTTCACATACGGGTGTGCATTTGTGATAAATCTTAAAAATTGGTTTTGCACAACTTTAATTTTTGGATTTCACCCTTCGTAGCGGTAGTCCATGCTGGCGAAGCGTACGTCATGACGGGGCAGATTGTGGCTAGATAAATAAGTCGTTTCTTGTCCAACGAAAGTTTTGAATATTTCCCTATCATAGGATATAAACATTTCATGACTTTAATCGTTTTATCCCTGATTTGTTGGATGTGATGCTGCCATGTGAGCTTGTCGTTGATGGTGATGCCCAGATATTTGGATTGTTTCACGATAGGCACAGCCTCGTTCAAAAGATAAACACTTTCCCTGATCGGAACATTTTTCTTCCTTTTCCTTATGAGTAGGAGCTGCGATTTTTGAGCGTTAATTCGTATCTTCCAATATCCACACCATTGTTCTATGGAGGGAATAGTGTCGCTGAAAGTTTAAAACTTATATAGCGCGAGAGTATAGGGAAAAACTAATCAGTAACAAATTGGTTATGAGATTTTTTTCATGATAAATATAATCTCAAACCGTAACTATAATTTTAAAAATCCTTGGCATTACCGAACGTAACTTGTTCCCATGTTAGATGCATTTTATGAAGAAATACTTTTTTTTTTTTTCAAATTTGAAGATCTAAATTTCCGAACTATTTTGACAGTTCGACCTGTATATGCTGCATTCATTTGCTTAAAAGTTAGTAAAGGGGCATCAGAGATTTTCTTGAAAAGTTATCAGAGTGAAGAAATAGTTGCCCTTACAACTACTTAAGAGTAATCACAAAGCAGGTTTCGTAAAAATCCAAATAAGTGTTGAATGAGCCATTCTTGTTATTTATGATCGAAAATGAAACACAAATCTCAAACGACGACCTGTTGTAATAAAATAGTTGTTGTTGTTACTAATCTCGCTTGTCAGAATCAGATCAAGCCCACGAAAGCCATCGTGGCAAGAATTCAGCTTTGCACCTGTATTTGGCTATAATCATTGACACCAAACAGGTGATTCTACGACTTTGCTCAGTTCGGTGCTTAATTTTGAACGGGACTACCCCGGGAAGACTTGTCGGACGGTCTCCTTCCAATCTTCCACTAGATGCAACCTATAGAGAGGACTTTCCGCTCGCGCGGATATTTGCAATGCTCTCGTGCCGCAGGTACAATATTCATTTACAAACATTCATATTTTCTCCGGGATTCGAACCCGGGTCCTTCGGTGTGGCAGTCAGCGTCGCTAACAACTATTCCTGCTGGAATGTATAAAACACTGGATGATGGTCTAGAACCCTGAGTGATGGTCACAGAGAGTACGCTCACTGCGAAATTATCGCATGTCCGTGTAATTCAATATCAATAATACTGATCGGTACAGAAATTCTGTAATTTAGGAAATATCTTTTACTTACATGAAACAGTTAATCACGAAAGTTTGAATAAGATTCATTAAATAGTTATGCTACGTTTCCTGTGATATCTTCAAGTTAAACTGACAATTTTGGGTTCAGCTGTCTATTAATGAACAAATTGTAAATTTTATTCTTAAAAAATCTAGCACTCTTTAATAACTCGAAATTTAAAAACATCTTACATCTTAGGCATATTACATGGTTTATATTTATTTAATTTAAAATTAAAGATTGAAAAAATAATTGTATCCTAGACAAAATTTTACAAGAATTTAAAAATAAAAGATAGGGAAATATTAAATTTTAGAACAAAGTAAAATATAAACTGAAATTTTAAAATATAGTTAATATATGATATTATATATTATTACTATATTGGTATGGTTTATTTGATTACGGCAAAGCGTTCGAAGGGTATCACCATTCTGCATTAGGAGAGTATTGCATCCTGGAGGACTTGCTCGTAAGCTTGCTCGTATATATGTCATACATAGGGAAAAACCACGAGAAAAACGATGCAGCAAGGACTTTCGCCAGGATTTAAACGATCCGTCGTACTACCAGCATTTACCGACTATAAACACTTGTGCGCTGGTGGGCCTAGGAATAATTGTCACCTCTTCAATATTGCTTAGTTAGTTTATGTAGTCTAATGTCCAAATTAGCTTTTTCCTTAATCATGTCCACTTTTATCTTCTTTTCTTACTTTTTTTTTACTTCTGGCATTTCATTTCTTTCCATATAAGACCTTTACTTGTTTTTTAACGTTTCTCTTTTTTTAATTTTTTTAAGTGTTAGTATTTGAACAAAAGGTTAGTGTTGGTGTATTTAATTATGGCAAAGCACACGAGGGCTAACTGCCTAAGGGGAGGGATGCCTTCGTGGAGGACTTTCTAAGGGAAACTGGCTCGTATACACGTTACACATGGGGAAAACCACGAAAACGCCCATGCAGCCAGCCCGTTCGCGGGATTCGAACCTCGGACCGAATTACCAGTGTTCAGCGACTTTACCGCTCGGCCGCTGGTGGGCCTTGAACAAAAGGAATCTGATTACCTTTCAATCGTTGTGCATAAAGTCAGCACCATTGACAAATTATGCGTCTTATTGTTTCTTTTCCTAATTTTAATATTACCTGGGCCAGGCTTTCTAAACGAACTCTCATTGGTTTCCGAACTATCTATAATACTGTTTCAAAGTTACACATTATGTCCCTTGTTCAACAGTTCCTACAATATTAAATCAAACATTAGAAATATACGAATATTAGTGATGTTTAAATTTCTAGAAAAGAAACTTGGATTTGGATTGCGTGTGGGGAATTGAATTACGCAAAGGAAAATACCACGAATTCTGGAAGCCCATTTACCAAAAATCTTTAAAATCCTCAAAGCGAATTTTAAAAATGCAATTTCTTTTAGATATTGTAAAAATTTCAATATTTCCAATTTCAAATACAAAAGATTTGAAACTGGAATAGACTTGAACGTTATAAATTCAGAATTCAGTTTTTGTTCAAAAATTCCTAGTGATTCCAGCTCCCAACGTTCCACTTCATTCAGCGAATAAGGATAAAAAAATTCTGAATTATGAAACTTCGTTTTATTCGCATAATGCATTAGTAGTTTAATGTACAAGTTCATTGCAAAATATTATTAAATTCCTTTTAATTTCTGTAACAAATGAAAAGCACTTTGAAGAAATATAAAAACATTAACTAAAGGTCTTGTGACTCGTCCCGTGTAACAATCGGCGAATACCAGTAACCACTGCTGGACTAGCCAGCATTTGCTAAACCTTTCTGCAAGAGAACATTATTTCCGGTAAGTCTCTTTAACAAAATCAAATAATCTGATACAATCACTGTTACATGCAAAGAACCTATAAGGTATTTCTCCCACTTCCCTAGCGTGCCTTCGTCGTGTAACGGTAGCACGCTGGGCCGGTATTCCAGAGGACCGTGGTTCGATTCCCGGCGAAGGCGGTTGCTAATTTTTCCACTCTCTGGCATCCAAAAATTCCTAATGACTCTACAAGTGGCGCCCGAACTAAAAGGGTTGTGAATGATGATTCTCCGCACCCAAAATTTGGTCCCTAAAACCCTAGTCGCCCTATAAAAGGAGAGTATATATAGGATTTTTACCACTTCCCTAGCGTGCCTTCGTGGTGTAACGGTAGCACGCTGGGCCGTTATTCCAGAGGTCCGTGGTTCGATCCCCGGCGAAGGCGGTTGCTAATTTTTCATCTCTCTGGCTTCCAAAAATTCCTAATGACTCTACAAACCAAGACCTTTAATTACAAGTTATAAACTTACAATTTTACCAACACGTAACAAGCTCAAAGAGTGAAAACACGATGTACGAAAGTAAATTATGTTTTTGATTGAAAACGCTGCGAAAAAAAATTAATTTAAAATAATTTCAATCTGATTAACTTTACGTTGAAAATGAGATCTCTGAGTAGGATCTTAATGCCACAGGAAAACGAAATGGCTCTGCCTTCGCTCTTAAGAATCCGGAGGAAAGAAATCCTCCGGAAAGAATCCTCCGGAAAGAATTCTTCAGCAAAATATTACATACTTTCACTCATGCAAAATGCAGACAAGATGATTGCGCAGTGACGAAAAATTGATTTCCCGCAGACTTTTCACAGTTTCTTTCAGAAATAATACATTGTTATATATGGCTTTATTTGAAAGATCAATCCAAACATATAAAAGGGCTCTATCACATATGAATAATGATAAATAATTTCAAAAAAAGAACAAACTGGAGAAATAATATATTCTAATGAATTCTTTTTGGTATTCGTGCGGCTGACATAATCTCACACTGACATTTCACTTTATGGCATATTTAATCATTGATAAAAAAAATAAAAAGATTCATTTCAGTTTATATGGACACTATGTTGCACCTTCTTTATTGCATCTTCCAGGTAATTTCCTATTTGAAGATGACATTCAAGGCAAAATCTTGTAGACACCATTCTTTTGGACCAATACGATATAAAAGGCCCAAGGACTTGCTGAACGTGCGATAACTTGGTTTTCTTTGCCTGGCCTTTAACAGGTTTCTCTCCGCTTCCTATTTAGCAATAAGTAGATGTCTTGGATGTTTATTGATTGTATTGGAGAAGATTCCTGTATGCTGTATGAGATAATCTATATATTGAGTCAAACTGGTTCGACTGAACGACACTCTCTAAAGCACTCTTCTCAGTGCTCAATTATGCATTCTGGAATAACTTTGATATTAGGCTCTCCGAATACACAGAATTTGAAGGACTATTGGTTCTTTTAAAGCAGGTGAATTAAGTACATGCTAAAATTACTTCACCTTTTTTAATGAGTTTCTTCTTATCCCATACGTTAGAAACATCACACGGGGATTACGTTTTTCGAAAAGTAGACTAGTGCTGAGCCTACTATTACTTCTTTTGGGCTGTTACAGTTTTTGGGAAATTTCTACTTTCAGCTACGAACGCAGGTAATAAAAATTATGTTTCTGCCGGTTCTGTGATAGTCTTCAGCTATTATTTGGTGGGCCGATTAATTTTCTTCAACCTTTATTCTGAACAGAGTTATGGCCTCAATGGAAGAATGCATTTCGTTATTTTTAAAGTAAAAGAACAAATTTTACTTCCATTGAAAGTCTAATCCGATTTTACAAGGGTCTGTAATAGTTGCTACTTTTGCCGCATAATTGGATGCATCTCTTCTAGACATAATATTGAGGTATAACTTTCCATCAATATCGATGAATATCAATATCAAGAATATCAAGTAAATTTTACTTGATATTCTTGATATTGATGACCCGGAACACGTTTCTTTTTAATCAAACTGTTTTGCTTATTTCAGGCAGAGCGGTGGCTTTGGAATAAAGAATGTTTATCTTCTGTTTAGTGCTTTGTTTCCTGGTTAAATTGTTTTTTCAGTTTGCTGTTAACAGCAAAAACATTCAGGAAGAGTATTCAGAATTCAGATTTTGAACGTGTGTGACGATGATTCAGAGATGATTGATTATTTTTTGATTAGATGTTTTTGACTAGAAAGTAAAATGTTCTGCAACAAGTGCCAATAATTAAATATTAAAGCAATGGATATTTTTAGGTAGAATATTTGGTATACACGTAAATAAAATGCTCGCACAAATGAATAATATAATATTCATAGTTACCGTTTCGATGTTTCTTACACAGAAATTTTGGCAGTGACCTAATAATAATTTAGAGTTGCTCTCTAAGTGTAACATTTGTTGATACTCTTATAAACTTTACTCCGCACAAATGTTTCTACAAATTGTTACATTTAAGCATTTCCCCGGCTTACTCATATTCCCTTTCACTCGGCTGGAGAACTCACTAAGGGACTTAGTGAGTTCTCCAGCACTACAACGCCCACAGTTGGATAATCTGAACTTACTGGCAAGTAATACCTAAACAGCAGAAACTCAGTATAATCACATATGTGTCAAAGTATCAGTTATCTCTCACTTCATGTGAGCTGTTAAAGCGCAAGAGACCAAAAATAAAGTGCTATATTCACATTGAATTTTTCCCATTTTTAGCTATTGTCTATCTCTTTTCTGTTCACTTTTTGAATATCGGATGTGGAATGAAACGATCTTTAAGATAGTAAGTGCTTCGAAATTTACAATCGTTGGTCCTTTGTTATTTAATTAGGAAAATTCTCAAAGACCTAGTATGGAAGCGTTTCAGGTTACAAGGAAGTACTGCCATATGCGGCAAAATTGCATCTGCATCAAGGTATAAAACTGGCTCTTTATTTGCCCTGTCAACGATTTTATGTGAACGTAGACTGCAGCTGCAATTCAACTAGTTGCAAAAGAATGAAACTTCCAAATTTATTTTGAGATGGTATGAAAACAGTGTTGACGTATTATCAAGCTACATGGACCTATCAGCGGCCGAGCAATAATGTTGCTGAATATTGGTACTTCGACCTGAGCTCGATTCTAAACAGACGGACTGACTGCATAGGCTTTTCGTGATATGTCCTCTGTTTAAGAAACAGACTAACTACTTTCCCTTGAAAACATAGCCGTAGTATATAATCCATGCTAATGGGTATACATTTCTCTTAAAGATATGAGTTCAAAGAATAGATAAACTCATTATAAAATATTATAATAGGCTTCAAGAATTCAAGTTATCCTGGTTCAAGAAACACTAATTCAAATCACACATATCGTCACAAATGTAAATGAACATTACGAATCAGGTTTCTAAACGTCCAAGTTTATTCAAGTCTAACACGCATTCAACTAGTACTGCCAGATCCAAGAACAAGAAGTATACATCATGAAAGATTTATGCCCTCTTTGGCTATTAAAATATATTTTCACATAAAATTTCTTACACACTGGGACCGGCTGAACAGTAATTCAGAACAATCAAGATTATCAGTGATACATGAACATTTTCAAGAATTATTTTCTAGTATCATTATGCATTTCAATACAAATTCAAGTTTTTGTAATCAAGAAATGTCACATAAACATCAAGAACGTGTAAAACTTACCATATATTTCAAGAATGTCAAGTAAATATTCTTTCATCAAGGATTATTGTTATAACATTCCTGTTCAAGCATCCGTAATTTAAATCAAGAATTTATATAACTCAAGGTAACATTAAACAAATAACATTTCAAAATCAACTAAAATACTAGAATTATTACAAGAAAGCTGTTTTTTTCCCTTCAGAATTAAATTAAATTTTAAATACACTTATACATTTCTACAAACTTAGAATTTTCTAATATATACATTTCTTTAAATATTAAATATACATTACTTCAAAGAGCAATTAAATAAAATATATACAACATTAGTAGCATTAAGATTACATTTTCAATAAGAAATATACTAGCATACAATATTAATACTCTTAGCATTCTAACTTAACTAATAATTGTAAATGTATCTTTATAATGCCTTTTTAATGAAAGATTTACGTCCTCTTTGGCGATTAAAATATATTTTTACATAAAATTTCTTACACTGATTACTTGCAGCCATAGTTTATAATCCATACACTGTAAGTAAAGTGTTTTATCCAAGAGACTTTCTTCAACTAAATGTAATTAAGTATAAATTTGCTTACTTGTATAATACACGACTGAGCAAACGTTAACACGAAATGCAAATTCTGAACTTGAAACATGTGCTTGAATTTCATTCGTCGAAGTTCAACTGTCATTGCAGAAACAAATACTGAAATATCATACGATATTATCAACTCAACTGGATTATTCTTCTCAAGTGCAATCCAACAGCATTAACCTTGAATTTTCAATTCAAGGTATTAAATTTTATTTATTAAAGAAAAATAATCCAGATTTCATACTGATACGAACTATAACTAGCAACAGAATTTTTCCCGAACAAAACAGAAATTATCTAGTACGAATTATAGCACAATTAGGCACGAGAATGGAAATATTTATATTCCTTACAACCGAGCGACCAGCGCTATGCATTAAGTACGGATAAAACGTTGACCACATCTTTGAGATATGATTCTTGATACGAAACTTAATTTTACGTAATCGAGTGGTTATCTGTAAGCCATTTCCATTTTTCTTCGATGTTTGTAAAAGGCTCAGAATACGTTGTTATCAGTTTTATTATAAGTAATATAGTAACGGATGAAAGAAACTTCATTTTTACCAGATACTATTTGTTGAGCATGTATGCTGTAAATAATAAATCAGGTTATTGCAAGCTAGAGCGGAGACGAAAGTTTTAGCATTCATGCAAGAATCATTTAAATCAGAGCGCAGAAATATATCTCTATGCTACTTCATTTGTTTCATCATTAAGAGGTAGCACCATAAAATTATGTCTGTTTCTGATTCAACTAAGCGAAAAGCTCAGGTAACTGGTAACTCATATTCCTTCCGAAAAAGAAAGCAGCAGAAACATTTCTAAGAAAACACCTTATCGGTTTTCATCATTGGGAAAGAGGTACATTGCGAAAAACAAAATGGGAAGTTCTATATCTCCCGTTCTACTATTCAAATTGCGTTTTTCATGTCTCGAAAGCGCGACTTAGGATATATAGCAGATTTATATATAGCACTATTCTAACGTAGGTATTGTGACACAAAATCGGACTTTTTCTGAAGTAACATATCAATTTTCAATTATATTTCGAATCTACGACTCAAATTATTCCTAAATATTAAACTTTGTAAAACTTGGTGCGAAATTTACGGAGAAATTCAGAAATTTATATATTGGAGCTTTTTTTCAGTTTGCGCCAAGAACAGTTCACTTGGCGAATTTCTTAATATATGGCAACCTATTTTTCTTTCCCTTCTTGCATTGTTGGTGGGGGCGGAAGTCATCATATAGTTCTTTCTTTCAAATAATGTTCTTTATATTATATTTTCATATTACTATTTTAATTATTTTTTTTCTTTTTCGAATTTCAATTTAATTGTTTAAATTGCATGGTTTCTTTCAAATAACTGTTTTAAAAATTTCTATTTACTCATTGGAACTGCGTAGTTTAAATAAAAGTTGCATCGTTCATTATATTTTTTTAAATACATTTCTTTATACTATACTTTTTATTCATAGTTTTTATTATTAGTAATTTTTAAAATTTTAGACTTTTATTTTAATTTTTTGTGTTGCATTGTCTCTTCAGATAATTGTTTTAAAATTTTCTATTCATTCATTCGAACTGCGAATTTTAAATATATGTATAAATATAAATTTTCAAGAATTTGAATTGAGTTTCTTTCGGAAGAACACTTTGTGACCCAGACTACGATGCGTTTGTAAAGCGCATATATTAAAAGAGAAAATGCAGTAAAACACAGTTAACACGCCTTTAAATGTTACGTTCAGAAAAGACGTATAAATAAGAGAGATATATATCCGACATTTTAATTTAGGATGACTCGCATACATTGCTTTAAAAAAGTTTTATCATTGTGCCCATTGCTTTACACAATTTTATCATCGTATATTTAATTTCTTAAAATGTCATTCATATTTTAGTCAAATATTTTATTTTTAAAATCGCAAGAGTCAAACATCATAAAATTTCAAAAAAATTAAATTAAATAAAACACTAAATTTTATGCAAAAATTAATTTTTCTTCTTAATGGCTTGCTCTTTTTCTTCAGACATTCTGCAAGTATATTAAAAATCATCCAACCTTTCTAAAATTCTTGGTATTTCTGACAGTAATTTTAAATAAATTTATCTCCTTCCATTTCAAAGGGCCCAGAAACGGACGAGCGGTAAAGTCGCTGAATACCGATAGTTTACTCCGGGTTCGAATCCCAGCGAACGGGCTGGTTGCCTGGGCGTTTTCGGGGTTTTTCTCATGTGTAACGTGTATACCAGCTGGTTTCGCTTAGAAAGTTCTTCACGGATGCATCCCTCCTTTTAGGCAGATAGCCCGGCTTTGGCGTAACTTAATAATCCAAATCAATCCATTTCATCAGTATTTTGTCAGAGCCTTTATCAGTCTTTAGAGGCTAGGCATTTGAAGGCATGAGATGAAAGGAAAGGCTGGTTTCATCAAAAGGGAAGACGTCTTTAGATGACATTCCATATACGTCACTGGATAAATTTCTGAATCTTCAAATAATTCGACTGAGAAATCATGCGATGCTACGTTTATGATGATATGATGTTCTATGACGTAATTTTAATTTATGCAACCATAGTCGAAAACCGGTCACTCTTCACTTTAAACTGCAGTGATATCGTTTTCGTCTTTTCCGTTAGCACAAACTCAATTGCTGCTATTTGTTGGTGTACACGTCCAAGTGTTTTTTCTTTGAACACCCAACTTCCTTGAAGTAAATTCCCCTTTAAATTTTTTGCTTCAACCCCTCCCCAATTTCCTTCTTTCCTTCTACATTTAGTTTCAGTACAGACACAAGAAAATTAAGAATTTTCGATTCTTACACTTCCATTTAAATTCAAATTTTTTAAAATATCAGTTGCATTAAATTCGCTTGAGCTGAAGACAGCTTCTAGACATTTTAACTATAAATAACGTTTAAAGCAAAGTCCAAATGATAAATATTTGAACTAAAAGATTTTTCTTAAATGAGAAAGAAATAAACCACTCCAGCAGCGCTTATCCTACTTCAGAGTGACCCGATTCTTATATCGGGTGCAAATCTTAATCATATTATTTAGTTTTTTTAAGCCTAAAAATTTTTATTAAAGAAGATGTTTTTTATATAATCTACAACACGAGGAAAAATTACTACTTAAAAATTCTTTCTAAGAGGTCTAATGTAAAAATTTATGTTTGTATATATGTTTTTTAAAGACGGGACCTGACCCAAAGTGTCAACGTCTTCTTTGCTTAAAACCATTCTGAAAATAAACATCAAACGAACGTTTCTGAGTTTTAGACAATTGAATTTAAATGAAGTTAAAGTAAAGTAGCAAACGATAACAGGTACGATAAGGTACAAACGATAAGGTAGAAATTTACTCTTACAAATATTAAACAAAAAAGAGAAAAAGAGAAAGAAATTGAAAAAATATGTTAACAACTTGAATAATAGCATCCATAAAAAATAGCTTTTCATATAGTATGACTAAATATTTATTACGCATCATTGAGGAGAGAAATTTCATATAATTAATTCCCCGTAAAAATTTAAGATTAAAAATAGCTGTCGCAATTCACTGTAACAAATTCCACAAATCACATTTGGCGTTATTATCGCTCAAAAAAGATGCCAAATCTCAAACCTCGCAAATATGTAAACTCGTGTATATCTTACAAAATTCTGAATAAAAAAGTCTAATTTCTGCAGGTATGCTTAGAAATGACGATGGTAAGGGATTAAGATGTTGGCAAAAATTTTACAGGTTATAATTCAAAATTATTTTCGAAAAATTTATAAAAATCATTTTAAAATACTAATGTTAAAAATAAATAAAAAGAATTGGTGATTTTTATTTGGAATGAACATAAATTTTGAAATGTGAAAAGAAAAATCATAAAAGTTTAATAAAAAATGAGATATTAATAAATGTATACCAAATTCAATTAACATTGAGGAGCTAATTTTTTAAAAACTACTCGTGCGATTTTTACAAAATTTGATAGTCTGGCATAATTTGAGTAATAAAATTGAAATATGGAAAAAAAAAGGGCATGCCATTTCAGAAAAAGTCCGATTTTGTGTCAAAATACCTATGTTAGAATGTTGCTATATATAAATCTAATGTATATCTTAAGTCGGGCATCCATGACATGGAAAACGCAATTTGAATTGGAGAACGGGGGATATCGAACTGTCCCACTTTTTTGTTTTTTGTTTTTGCGCAGTGTACATAGTGTAAAATATTCCTCATTCTTACTCGCACTTGAAATTCATTACTCGAATATGCACTGGCAAATTTTAAAGGTTGAAAACATGTGTCATGCAAAGTTATCTTCATGCAATGATTTGAAGTTACGTTATTTATAGGACTATATTTTAGACGACGATATTTTTAAACTGCGAAGTTTTAGAACTGCATTCTTTTCTTCGACGATGTTTCGCACCACGATGTTTTAGAACTGAGATATTTTTTTCTTGCTTTTTTTTCTCTCACCATGTTTTCTACGATGGAGTTTTCGTCTTGCGTTGTTTTCTCCGCCATGTTTTCGTACGCGATGTTTTCGTCGAATCCCCCTGCTAACATACTTCACTCGCAGGTAGTCGATGTAATCGTTCCATTTAGACTCTAGTTCTTCAAAATAATACCTGGCCCATTATAGATTTATGCAAATATCCGAATACATATAAGATTATGTAGTTCATTCAAAAATGACTTTTGAGTCTTTTTTCACGTTAGTTTGATTAGCATTAAAATCGAACATGAGTAAAGCCTCTGAAATTTAAATCTTATTCAAAGATTACGAATCTTTAAATAAGATTACAATCAGAAATATAAATCTTATTTAAAGATTTGAAGCTACAGATTGAATTATTTTTATAACTTATCATTATAGTTGTTGTTAGAGTATTTTGTTTTCACAATTATATGCTATTTTTTTAGCTTGTATAGTGATGATTCAAGTTTTAGTGGTTTTCCAGCATTAAAACGGTGCGCACATTGATTACAGACATGTTCTATAAAAGGTAAAATTTAAGGAAAACAGCCTTGTACGAAAATGCAGATCAATTTTTGCACAGTGTGTGTCAATTTTCCGCACCTATTTGAGTCGCGTCAATTATGTCAGACTTGTAGAGATTAACATTCAAATACTAAAACTGAGACTCGGTCGTTGAAAAAGTTTCACAATTACTTCGTCTCTCTTTCCAAGAGCATGTATAATATTATGGTTCGTCATTGAACAATACCAAAATTTATCTCTGATAACGTTTCAAGAAAATCTATGATAACACTTTACCAACTTTCAGACAAATGAATGAAGCTTATACAGGTTCAGCTGTCACAAACTTCGAAAATTGTGTTCTTAGAATTTTTTAAATATTTCATATATTTTAATGAAATGCGTCTGTCATTGAAGCAGGACTCCATTCGATGATGCCATCGATGCCTGACATTATATTCACAGTTTATTATAAAAAAAAATTATAACCAATGTGTTATACACTAGTTTTTGTCATATACTCGTGCGCTTTAAACAATTTAAATGTACAAACAGATTATCAGCTTCTGTATATTTCTCATATTTATTTAATTAAACTACTTTGTCTTTTCCTGGCAGAGCGGTGGCTTTGAAATAAAATATATTTCTCTTAGATCTTCTGTTCTGTATTGTGTTTAAATTGTTTCTTGTGTTTGCTTAGCATCGTAAATGCTTTCAGGAAGATAATTCAGATAATAAGATTTAGAATGTGTGTGATGATGATTGATTGAGATGTTTGATTATTTTCTGGTTAGATCTTCTTAACGTTTGCAAGAAGTGTCAATAATTAGATAATAAAGCTATGCAGATTTTTCGTCAGAATTCGTTGGTATACAAGTAAAATGCTTGCACAAATGAATAAAATACTCCTCATATTACCATTTCGAATTGTCATATACAGAAATGTTGGCTAAAACCTGATAATAATTTAGATTTTCTCTCTTAGTGTAATGTTCCTTTATACTTTCATAAACGTTCTTCCATATAAATGTTTCCACAAAATTATTACGATACCTTCTTAAGCATTTCCTCCTTACTCGTATTCACGTTCACTTGTCTTGAGACCTCAGTATAGGACTTCTCACCACAACGCCTTGGATAATCTTAGGTTACTGGCAAGTACTACCTACAAGTACTATCTTAGCTGGTAAAGCGCAGCAGACCAACAATAAAGTGCTACATTCACATTAAATTTTCCCATGTTTAGCTATTGTTTAGTTTACCTTTTCTCTTCGCTTTTTGAATATCTAATGTGAAGTGAAACGATCTTTATGATAGTAGGTGCTTCGAAATTTATAATCCATGATCCTTTGGTATTTCACTAGGAAAATTCTCAACGCAAGACTCAGTGTGGAAATATTTCAAGTTACAGGGAAGTGCTACTATATGCGGTAGAATTGCATCTGCATGAAGGTGTGAAACCGGTTCTTTACCCGCTCTTTCAAAGTTTTCATTGGATTGCAGTTGAAATTCATCTAGTTGCAAGAGAATAAAACTTCCAAATTTATTTTGAGACGGTGGGAAAACAATCTTGATGTCTTACTAAGCTATATGGACCTATGCGATGCCAAGGAATAATGTTGGTGAACATACTTCGATCTGAGTTCGATTCTAGACAGTCGGGTGATTGCATGGGCGTTTTCAGGATAGGTCCTCTTTTTAAGAAATATATTAACGAGTTTCCGTTGAAAACATAGCCATAATGTCTAATTCATGCCAATGAATATATATTTGTCTTAAAGATATGAGTTCAAAGAATAGAAAAACTCATTACTTGCAGCCATAATGTATAACCCATACACTGTAAATAAATTGTTCTGTTCAAGAGACTTTTTCAGCTAAATATAATTAAGTATACATTTATTTCCTTGTGTGACTGCTGACCATACATGCATACCACTGCTGACGAAAATTTCACACGAAACAGAAATTCTGAACTTAAAACTTGCGTTTGAAATTCATTCGTCGAAAGTTCAACTGCCATTGCAGAAAACAATACCGAAATACCATATGATATTTTCAGCTCAACTGAATTATTCTTCACATGTACAGAGCAATAGCATTCCGGTCAGAGATGCTTTCTTGATTTCAAAAGATAAGTCAAATAATGGCGCATCCTGAAATATTTCATGACAAGTGACATGTTAGAGAGGATACGGACACATGGGCGGCTTACTAGGGCTATTCGCGTATCGTCCAGTGTTCCATGAAAAATAAAACGTCATCTGGCATCCCAAAATAGCATGAAAGTATTGCTTTAAGCTAAGAAATGCAAATTGAAAGAAAGTGTGTGTAGCGTTTTAACAGATTAAGCCAGTGCTCTTCTTATAATATAATATATGATCATGAATAAGAGGTCAAATCACTTTACGGAGTCATAGATAATTAGAAAGGAAGAACGTAATCTCAAAAGCGTATCCAAAGAGAGCATCAGCCATACCGTTTCATTTGCGGTCTTGTATGACCTTCGAAAAATTGGTGATAATTGCCCAGGAAAGATAATTAACTCCACAATAATATAAATATATGTAAATCCGAAATCCTGTAGACACTACACGGAAAGAGAGGGTTGCTTGAGGACTTTGAGGACTTGATCAGATAAACTGGTAAATGTAACTGTAACAGTCTGCTCTACTGGTAACTGCAACAGTCTGTGTATTGTCAAACCGTTCAAACTGAAAGCAGAGAGAAGCTGTGGGAGCAGCCACTGCAGAAAACGTATGTGTTCCATAATGCAACTTTTTATACAGTTTATGAAATTACTTTTCGTCCTTAATTTTTGCTCACCAGTGTATTTCTGTTGTACTGTATTAAGAAAATGGCAGCGTTAGAACTAGCAAAGAAACTAAAAGAAGAACAGTTCGAAAATTAACAACCCATTTAATTAATCAAATTGATGCTAAATTAAAGTCAGGAGAGGAGCTTGATGAGCAAGATTTAAGAGACGATTACGAGCTCTTAATAGAAAGAAGTAACGAATTGAAAGCTCTCGACAGTGAAATCGAAATTTCCATTGGAAAATTTCAAATGGAAAATTTAATTAAATACCCTCGAAACCATACTAGAAATGCGTAAACACCTTTTGTAACCGCTATTTCTCTGCATTCTCTTATGTGTTTTGAGAGGGGGGGATTCAGATACATGAACTTCTCTCTACAGAAGAATAAGAATTTTCAAAGTTACGGCCTTGGTTATACTGATTCAAATATTCAAAACAATGTGGAATTCAAAAACGGGGACAGAAAAAGACATGAAGAAACAGCGCGATATCACTTAGATTCGTATTTGAGTGAATTTATGGAGCATCAATTTCCTAAAGAAGATAACGTGCCGGTTCTTCCCCTCACTTTTTGAGATTACGTTTTTATGTTCATGAGCAGCATTAGTATGATAGTTTTTTACATCTTTTATAAAGATACAGAATATTTCCCATCGAATTTCGCTAAATATTCAATACATGTTGCGTGAAACACAGTACATTGAAGATGGGGATTAGAAGTAAAAGTAGGTTTAACAGTAATTAGATATCCCTTATCTCTTTTCAAAATAAACAGAGCGCAAATTTACTTTTTGTAAAACTTCAAGCTTCAGTTTAGATCGTATAGAAGTTAGATCATATGTTAATCAGATAGAACTGTTTGTCATCGCGATCTAAAACTAATGACTACTCTAGAGGGAACAAGAGCTAAATCTTCGAATTCAAATACTGAACCTTCTTGTGTGCCCCGAAGGAAAGACCTATTTTAATTATGCACGTGTTTATATCATGAGGCTTTAAAAAACAAATATTATATCCTAAACGTATATTTTAGATTGTAATTACTTATTTAAATATTCGAAGAAAAGTTTCAATGTATTGCTGTTCATAACATTCTGTAGGTAGAATAAAACCAAACGTCTAAAAACAGAAGAAGTTGATAGTTCTTATAACATTAAAGATCAAAATTAGGACTTTAATGTCATAATTAGGACTTTAATGCCATAATTTTGACTTTAATTAAATTTTAATGTCATAATAATTTGTGTTACTTTGGGCATCCATTTATTAGTACTGGGATCCGAAAAATATAGAAGCTTTCTTTCCGTTAGTTCCGCATGTTTTTAGTTATGTTTATTTTCTACTCATTTTGTAAAAATATTGAGTTATAAATATTAATTTGTCACTATTGAGTGAACTGAACTACGTTGGTTAATTCATTTATTTACACATCCGTTTAAGCTAAGTTATTTAAATCTTATTACTGAACATTTGATTTTTTAAAACAAATAATATAAAAGTTTAAAATATAAAAATATATAATAATATAAAAAATTTAAAAAATTATCACATCCATGTTTGAACAGTTACTTAAATTTTTTAGCTAACATTTTGTTTTATTTAAAAAAAAATGAAGCTGAGTCTTTCTTTAGCAAATGAGATGTTTTCGTTAAGGGAAGTTATTTTTATTTAGCGTATGCGACAATACATCTATTGGATAAAAATGTAGGAATACTGGATACTGAAAGTGATGCGGAGACGTGCACTTTGAGTAATAATTTACGCATTTTTTCTGCTTCTAGCTTAACTTGCAAGCTAATTAGAGAAGAGCAAACTAGACAATCTGAGTTCTTATTAACCATACTTGGCATTATCAATCATTATTTCAATGACAATTGGCAGTTGTTAATCAAACTACCGAAATTTGCTGGCACAGTAAATATAGAAAGTTCTATCAGAAATCCGAATTCATATTTGGGAACAATGAAAAATAATATCTATCAGATTTATATACGGCAGAAGAAAAGAATTAACGAATGCTAAATTTTGCTTCGAAAACTTAGAAATGGCGATAAGTCTGTGGTACACAGGAATAAATACACGTGGAAGATAATATTTGTAAGTTGTTTTATAAATTGTTTTCCGTAATAATTATCGAACTGAGATAAAAATATGTACATAATATTATGTATGATAATGAAATAAATTTCTCTGATTTGAAATTACAATTTATTTACTTCTTCAAAAAATACCTGAGTTACGCCAAGTTGATTGCAATACTACGAAAGTAGTCAAATCTATTGCAGATAAAAAGGCATAATATGAAAGCATATAATGTCACGTTATATGTATTGAACTTCTGTTATTATTCACCCAATGTAAAATTATAATATATATAATTTTAGTTACTTTAAATTAGTTTTAGTTTGAACAATGCATTTTCAAACAATCAAGAGGAACACATCAAAGAGAAACTTAAAACAGCAATGTTTTGGGTTTCGGGGTATATTTAAATAAAATATGCTTAAAGTTTTGTTTAAAATCTAACTCGTCATTGTTAAAGTTCAGACCGCAACTTTGCGTACGCGTATATTTTAAATAAAATATCTTTAAAATTTTATTTATAGTATATGCTAAAACAACGCTGCTCGTTCGCTTAATTTTACTGCATTTTTACTTCGGCTGAAAACGATTTCCTTCCTGCTCATGAAGCAAGCAGTTCAATAGTCTTTACCGAGAAATATTTATACAAGCATAATCACTAATTGGGAATAATCACTAAGAAAACAGGACTATAATTTAAATACATGAAGTAACTAATTATGTTTATTACATTAATATATAAATTTATAGTGTTTAAAATATAAGAAGTAAGTAATTTGTTTGAAATTTATTTATAATAGATTATATTCAACAATAAAATTCAATGCACATTTGACAACGGAAGAGGAATACGATAATACGTTGATGAATTAAATTAAATGTGAGACGATGTTCATTGAATTATTTTTACGAATCTTGACATTCACGTTCTCAGTCTTTACAGTTTATGAATAAAAGCAGAGATTCTCATCATTTGGAACAAGTTATCGTTCCTTCTTAAGATCTATAAATTGTTATCAAATAGTATTACATTTATTAAGCGCAAGAAATAAGCATATTTTAAGTAACAAAAGATTCATTACTCTTTACTTCACTCAAAGTATTCTAATCAGACATATAATGATAGCATTCGAGCAAATATTATCAAGAAACATAACGGCAGAATTAATTTTGTAGTTTGAGGTAAAACATTAAATTTAATAGCATTTATTTTGAAATATTCATGTTTGGATTTTCTTCCTATTAATTTTAATACATAAAAAGTACGTTGGAAACCTACGTTGCAAAAAATGCATTCAAGTTTATAAAAAAACAATTTTCAAAATATGTGAGCACAAACAACAAAATTAAGCCCATAAACTGATCTTCACTTTACTCTTTAAATGTTTTAAGGGGAGAAAATGATGTTGCAGAGCAAATAAATTTCATGAAATTATTCCAGATTGAAGACTTACCAGAGACACTTTTCGCAGTACTAAAAGGTATGGCAAGAAATACACTCCCTAGAAAATACGTGATGGTAAATGGGTGTGGCGAATGAATATTCAAACGCATCTTAAGATGGTAATTCGCAATATAATCAAAACTTAACACGTTTTTCAAATACGTATAAAATCGCACGAAAGTCTCAAAACAAGAAATTCGCAAGAAAATCTCAAAGTAAGAAATTCGCTAGAAAATCTCAAATAAGAGAAATGAAACTCTTTGTTGACTTGTCTGTTGTTTAACAGACCCAAATTGTTGGAAATATGCAAGTTTAACACATTATTTGCAAACTGTTGGAGTCAAAGAACTTAGTGTTGAGAAAATAGTCTATGACAATGAATTCCCAACACTCCTAGGAAATTCTCTACCTTTCTCAAAATAAGCTTTTCCCCCCTTTATTTAAATAAATAACAGCTATCAAAAGAATGTTAGTTTAATCTTCGGATTATGGTAACTTGGCGATTATTTGCCGAAAATGTGGCGACCAACCCTGCTACAGCAACCTGCTAGTTTTTTAAATTGGACGCTATTTTGTTTTTATTATTTCTTTTGGGCGTGTTTATTTTTTTTCTCTCTCTCTCTACTCAACATTTTTTTCCAACAATCTGCTAGCCGAATTACGCTTATGCTAGAACTTTTATGGAATAAAAGTGCTTAATCATGACGACGATTAGGTGCGAAATTGGTAGAAAATGCACAATCCCCCACTGCTTGCCGGGTTTTTAAGAATTGCACAAAAACGGTATCATTCACATACACGTCGATCTATTTTCACTTAAAAAAACATCCCAGAATTGCACAAAAATGGCATTGCGCACACTCTTGACTTTATCCATGTACACTGCTAAAGTCCTAGCTAGTAACCTTTATCGCCTTACCAAAATGTCACCAAACTACCTGTTACCATATTCCAAAGATTAGACGAATGTTATTCCTTACGATTTAATAACTGTTGATATGATTTTAACGTCGAAATTTCGGCGCATGACGTAAAAAATCTTTATTGCATAAATTCATTTTGCTAATTGAAAATGGATGCAAAATTAATGTACTAAAATAAACACAATTTGTAAAATCAATTACGTTAGGTTATTTTATATGATAAACTACATTCCCAAAGGGAAGGGAAAACTTCATGAAGCACATTTGAAGGGAAATGGACCTGCATATATGTTTACATGTTACGTATAGCGAAAGGCACAATAGTCGAACATGCAGCAACCTCGTTTGACTGGACTCAACTTTGAGTCAAACTAACAAAATTTATACTTTTTTTTTATGCAGTATGACAATAGAATGTTAGCAACTTTTCAAGAGCCCCGTAACCCATGTTGTGAACCCCTCTTTGTTTCTATATATATGTAATTGCACCAATATCATATGAATGTCTATTTTTAACCTTGCAACTCTATGTATATCTATGCACTTGTACCACTTTAATCATATGTAATGCAACCATAGTGTATGTATTTACATATTCACTTGTAATCCCTTATTTCCTTGATTTATGCAGTATGATAATAGAATTTTAGCAACTCTTTAAGGGCTCCGTAATCGTGCCCATGTTGTGAATCCCTTTTGTTTTTATTAGTAATAGAACATTAAATTTGCCGTGTCCACGGAGTTGTGTTACCGTGGGTTGGTCCTCCTAAGCATGTCCCTGCTGGGGTGGCATTCAATTTCGTATGGGTACACCCAGATATATCCGGGGCAGAAGCCACCTCTTTGGTTTAAACTATTATTTAGCAGCTATAATCATTCGATAGTTGCTGTCGGAAACAGAGCAGATTTCGTAATTTCATAATATTTATTTGTGTAATGCTAATTGCTCGGCAGTAGTTCGAATAGTGTTAGCATATGTACTCACTTCTTCTATATACAGGGTGATCTTTTTTAAAGTGACAGTGTTTGGAGCGCCCTGTAGCGCGATCTAATAGCCGAAATGGCACCAAAACTCGTATTTAGACTGATCAAGACATGGGACATCAAGACATACAATTGCCCAATTAAATTATTAATGTTTATTTACTACATTAATTTCCCCGGTGAGGAATTAGACCACATTTAATGTTAGAATCATTCTCAGAAATAACTCAGAAATAATGTGTTCTGCACAGCCATATGTAACATATCACGATGAATATTCCGCACTGTCTTAGTTATGTTGTCCTTTAGAATAGACAAATTTGATACTCCACCAACATAAATTACTCCACCAACATAAATTTGAGATTTCAAATAACTTCAGAGCCAAAAATCGCATTTCGTGAGGTCAGAGGAACGGAGCGTGAGGTTAGGGAAGCTGCGGATGCAATTCATTGATTCATGTAATACAGCTTCACCTATAACACACGTTCCGGTAACGTGAGAGACACGTCCACTGGAGCTCGTTTACTTCAGCTGAGATTATTTGTCGGAGGTGTCTACTACTTGCTTTTATAACACCTATTACTGGCCCTGTCATCGCACAACATTTGCATTTTTCTTGTTTGCACAACCCGTGTTTTATGTTAATTCTCGTTATTCCAAGCTACAACAGCGCCACAAAAAACCCTAGCGGCTATTTTTGGAACTAAGTTTTTTTTTTTTTTTTCACGGAATCCTTTTTCCCATGTCTTGATTAGTCTAAACACCAAGTTTGGTGCCATTTCGGCTATTAGATCGCGCTACAGGGCGCTCCGAGCACTGTCACTTTAAAAGAGATCACCCTGCAGTATATGTGCAGTAGAACAGCATTCACGTTACACATGGGAAAACCCACTAAAATCAACCACGGAGCCACCCCGATTGCCTGGACTGGAGGTCGAGCCAGACTACCAAAGTTCATCGGGTTTAACTACTCGGCAGCTTATGGGGAAAACAAATCAGAGATTTCTAATTGCTCCTTGCAAATGTATGATATTCACTAAACTAAAATACTTTTTAAATGAATTTTTGCTATGCGATAATATATAGTGCTCCTCAGATACTGTTCCAACAAAACTCCCATATTTGCCACTTTCACTTAGATTAATGTTGAAACGTTTTAGATCAGAAGATCAGAATCGTTACGCGTGGCTTCGACGAAACATTTTAGGAGCATTAAAACTGGAATCTTTGAATTCTTTCGTAAGGTACTTTGTTACTGGAACATTCATTCTCAGAAATTTGCTCTTAATGCAGCTTCTAAAGCCACGCAGGTAATCTTACATTACTGCTTTAACTGACGCAGTTTTTGGATCTCTAATTACGCTAAATTGTATTTGCTTGTTGTTTGAGAAGTGGGCACTAGCTGTTATGTTTAAACAGTGATAGATACTGGCTATGAAACCGGTACGACGCCACTTATCTGTGAAAAATGTCTTTACTCTGACAATGACAATTTGTTTTGTTAAAAAACCTTGATCTCTTTAATTTTCTTGAGCTCTTCTGTAAAATCTCATTCTGTTATAATCCACGCTACACCAAATACTGAATTTTATTCTCTTACTTTTAGATTAGAGGCTGCTTTTTAATAAATGCTATAGAAAACGATTACAAGAAATAATCAAGAACGGTTAAAAAGTTACTCTACAAATATACTTTATAAATGTAACCAATAGAAGAACCTTCTTAAAACCTTCTTAAAAAATCTGATGTGTACACCACATGACTTCCTTGTATGGAATATCAAATTATGCACACTTTTTGCGGCATTTCATTTAAACATAATTTCTTAAATTTCATTAACGTTATATTTTTCATTCAATTATTTTAGTTCTCACTTCACGGCAAGGCAAAAATACATAAAAACTCGAAATATCTTCATTAAAAATTTAAACATATCGAAAACATAAAATACAATAAAATCATTTAAAAATAATTTTTACAATTAAAATTACTATTTCTACATAATAATACCGTAATCACGTTATCGTACGTAATTACAGTAGTCATACCTAAAACTAATTAATATTACCTTTGTGTTATTTTAATCATGTAAACGTACGAGTAGGTTACAAATTGGAATTTTGAACTGAAATTAAATGCATAAAGCTAAATTCTGTAAATATTATTTAGGTAGCAAGTATTGTTTAAATAAAATGTGTTGTTAAATAGCAATTACTCGTTTTATATCAATTAATCCAAGTTCTAATATGAGATTTTAAATTTATGTAAAATAGGCAGTAAAATAAAAATATTTGAAATATGTAATATTCCATAATAAATTTCTAATAATTAGCAAAAAAAAAAAAAAAAAAAAAAAAAAGTCATACAAAGAAGAGCCGAATTAAGTATTGATCATACTGCTGTTTAGAGGAATAATAGTGAGGGTTTTTTTAACATATTACGAAGTATATCTACTAATTAAGCATTGCCATTATTAGATTAGGTTTATGACAAAGAAATGTATATTTTAAAAATATAATACATTGACATGGCTCGAAATGTTTCTCTCAAAACTTTTAATTTTTAATATTTAAAATAATAATTTGACTACCTTTCTAAACTAAGCAATGTAGATATAATATAAATTACTCGCATTTATATGATTTTAAAGAACAATTTAGGTTTTAGGTTTTACTAGGACGCCGTTTTACTAGGGAGGCCACTAAGTTGTGCTAAATAAAAATCGCAAAGTTGTCCCAAGGTGGTTATGATAGTACCAAAGTGCTGAAATGTAATACAGAAAGGAAAAAAAGACATAATATGAAAGCATATAATTTCCCGTTATATGTATTAAAATTTTGTTACATTTGGCTAAATTAATACTGAAATATACATCAATAGTTTTACTTTTGAACAATGCATTTTCAAACATCAAGAGGAACACGTCAACATGATACTTAAAACAGCAGCTATATTTTGGGGGTATATATTACATAAAATATCCTTAAAGTTTCATTGATAATCTATGACAAAATAAGACTGCTGTTTTGCCTAATTTTCCTGCATTTTAATTTCGGCTGAAAACGATTCCATTGCTGTTCGTGAAACATGCAGTTTAATAGTTTTCCCTGAGAAATATTTATACAAGCATAATCACATTATACAGAAATTTACATTTATATAGAAATAATTCATGATTGAGAATAATCACTAAGAAAACAAAACTATGATATAAATACATTTAGTAAAAAATTATATTTATCGAATTAATATGTAAATTTATAGCGTGTAAAAATAAAGAGTTCATAAATTCTTTGAAATTTATTTTAAATAAATTAAATTTAACAAAACGATTTTATGCTCATTTGACGACGAAAGAGGAATATGGTAATACGTTGGTAAATTTAATTAAATGTGAGACGATGTTCATTGAATACTTTTTCAAATCTTGACATTCATGATCACAGTATTTAGAGCTTATGAAAAACCAGCGACGCTCTTTTAAAATAGCTAATCATTTCTTTTTAAGATCTATAAATTATTATTAGATAACATTACATTTATTTCATACAGCAAATAAGCATATTTTAAATAAAAAAATATTTATTACTCTTTATTTCATTCAACGTATTATCTCAGACATCCAATGATAGCATTACAGCAAATATTCTCAAGAAACATACCGGCAGAATTAATTTTATAGATTGAGGTAAAACATTAAATTTCATAGCGTTTGTTTTGAATCGTTCCCTCCAGTCATAGTCAAGTTTGGATTCTCTTCCTATTAATTTTAATACATAAAACGTACGTTGGAAACCTACGTTGCAAAATATGCATTCAATTTTATAAAAAAAATAATTTTCAAAATATGTGAGCACAAACAACAAAATTAAGCCCATAAACTGATCTTCACTTTACTCTGTAAATGTGTCAAGAGTAGAAAATGATGTTGCAGAGCAAATAAATTTCATGAAATTATTCCAGAATGAAAACTTACCAGAGACACTCTTCGCAGTACCCAAAGGTATGGCAAGAAATACACTCCCTAGAAAACACGTGATGGTAAATGGGTGTGACGAATGCATATTCAAACTCATCTTAAGATGGTAATTCGCAATATAATCAAAACTTAACACGTTTTTCAAATACGTATAAAATTGCACGAAAGTCTGAAAACAAGAAATTCGCAAGAAAATCTCAAAGTAAGAAATTCGCTAGAAAATCTCAAATAAGAGAAATGAAACTCTTTGTTGACTTGTCTGTTGTTTAACAGACCCAAATTGTTGGAAATATGCAAGTTTAACACATTATTTGCAAACTGTTGGAGTCAAAGAACTTAGTGTTGAGAAAATAGTCTATGACAATGAATTCCCAACACTCCTAGGAAATTCTCTACCTTTCTCAAAATAAGCTTTTCCCCCCTTTATTTAAATAAATAACAGCTATCAAAAGAATGTTAGTTTAATCTTCGGATTATGGTAACTTGGCGATTATTTGCCGAAAATGTGGCGACCAACCCTGCTACAGCAACCTGCTAGTTTTTTAAATTGGACGCTATTTTGTTTTTATTATTTCTTTTGGGCGTGTTTATTTTTTTTCTCTCTCTCTCTACTCAACATTTTTTTCCAACAATCTGCTAGCCGAATTACGCTTATGCTAGAACTTTTATGGAATAAAAGTGCTTAATCATGACGACGATTAGGTGCGAAATTGGGAGAAAATGCACAATCCCCCACTGCTTGCCGGGTTTTTAAGAATTGCACAAAAACGGTATCATTCACGTACACGTCGACCTATTTTCACTTAAAAAAACATCCCAGAATTGCACAAAAATGGCATTGCGCGCACTCTTGACTTTATCCATGTACACTGCTAAAGTCCTAGCTAGTAACCTTTATCGCCTTACCAAAATGTCACCAAACTACCTGTTACCATATTCCAAAGATTAGACGAATGTTATTCCTTACGATTTAATAACTGTTGATATGATTTTAACGTCGAAATTTCGGCGCATGACGTAAAAAATCTTTATTGCATAAATTCATTTTGCTAATTGAAAATGGATGCAAAATTAATGTACTAAAATAAACACAATTTGTAAAATCAATTACGTTAGGTTATTTTATATGATAAACTACATTCCCAAAGGGAAGGGAAAACTTCATGAAGCACATTTGAAGGGAAATGGACCTGCATATATGTTTACATGTTACGTATAGCGAAAGGCACAATAGTCGAACATGCAGCAACCTCGTTTGACTGGACTCAACTTTGAGTCAAACTAACAAAATTTATACTTTTTTTTTATGCAGTATGACAATAGAATGTTAGCAACTTTTCAAGAGCCCCGTAAGCCATGTTGTGAACCCCTCTTTGTTTCTATATATATATAATTGCACCAATATCATATGAATGTCTATTTTTAACCTTGCAACTCTATGTATATCTATGCACTTGTACCACTTTAATCATATGTAATGCAACCATAGTGTATGTATTTACATATTCACTTGTAATCCCTTATTTCCTTGATTTATGCAGTATGATAATAGAATTTTAGCAACTCTTTAAGGGCTCCGTAATCGTGCCCATGTTGTGAATCCCTTTTGTTTTTATTAGTAATAGAACATTAAATTTGCCGTGTCCACGGAGTTGTGTTACCGTGGGTTGGTCCTCCTAAGCATGTCCCTGCTGGGGTGGCATTCAATTTCGTATGGGTACACCCAGATATATCCGGGGCAGAAGCCACCTCTTTGGTTTAAACTATTATTTAGCAGCTATAATCATTCGATAGTTGCTGTCGGAAACAGAGCAGATTTCGTAATTTCATAATATTTATTTGTGTAATGCTAATTGCTCGGCAGTAGTTCGAATAGTGTTAGCATATGTACTCACTTCTTCTATATACAGGGTGATCTTTTTTAAAGTGACAGTGTTTGGAGCGCCCTGTAGCGCGATCTAATAGCCGAAATGGCACCAAAACTCGTATTTAGACTGATCAAGACATGGGACATCAAGACATACAATTGCCCAATTAAATTATTAATGTTTATTTACTACATTAATTTCCCCGGTGAGGAATTAGACCACATTTAATGTTAGAATCATTCTCAGAAATAACTCAGAAATAATGTGTTCTGCACAGCCATATGTAACATATCACGATGAATATTCCGCACTGTCTTAGTTATGTTGTCCTTTAGAATAGACAAATTTGATACTCCACCAACATAAATTACTCCACCAACATAAATTTGAGATTTCAAATAACTTCAGAGCCAAAAATCGCATTTCGTGAGGTCAGAGGAACGGAGCGTGAGGTTAGGGAAGCTGCGGATGCAATTCATTGATTCATGTAATACAGCTTCACCTATAACACACGTTCCGGTAACGTGAGAGACACGTCCACTGGAGCTCGTTTACTTCAGCTGAGATTATTTGTCGGAGGTGTCTACTACTTGCTTTTATAACACCTATTACTGGCCCTGTCATCGCACAACATTTGCATTTTTCTTGTTTGCACAACCCGTGTTTTATGTTAATTCTCGTTATTCCAAGCTACAACAGCGCCACAAAAAACCCTAGCGGCTATTTTTGGAACTAAGTTTTTTTTTTTTTTTTCACGGAATCCTTTTTCCCATGTCTTGATTAGTCTAAACACCAAGTTTGGTGCCATTTCGGCTATTAGATCGCGCTACAGGGCGCTCCGAGCACTGTCACTTTAAAAGAGATCACCCTGCAGTATATGTGCAGTAGAACAGCATTCACGTTACACATGGGAAAACCCACTAAAATCAACCACGGAGCCACCCCGATTGCCTGGACTGGAGGTCGAGCCAGACTACCAAAGTTCATCGGGTTTAACTACTCGGCAGCTTATGGGGAAAACAAATCAGAGATTTCTAATTGCTCCTTGCAAATGTATGATATTCACTAAACTAAAATACTTTTTAAATGAATTTTTGCTATGCGATAATATATAGTGCTCCTCAGATACTGTTCCAACAAAACTCCCATATTTGCCACTTTCACTTAGATTAATGTTGAAACGTTTTAGATCAGAAGATCAGAATCGTTACGCGTGGCTTCGACGAAACATTTTAGGAGCATTAAAACTGGAATCTTTGAATTCTTTCGTAAGGTACTTTGTTACTGGAACATTAATTCTCAGAAATTTGCTCTTAATGCAGCTTCTAAAGCCACGCAGGTAATCTTACATTACTGCTTTAACTGACGCAGTTTTTGGATCTCTAATTACGCTAAATTGTATTTGCTTGTTGTTTGAGAAGTGGGCACTAGCTGTTATGTTTAAACAGTAGATACTGGCTATGAAACCGGTACGACGCCACTTATCTGTGAAAAATGTCTTTACTCTGACAATGACAATTTGTTTTGTTAAAAAACCTTGATCTCTTTAATTTTCTTGAGCTCTTCTGTAAAATCTCATTCTGTTATAATCCACGCTACACCAAATACTGAATTTTATTCTCTTACTTTTAGATTAGAGGCTGCTTTTTAATAAATGCTATAGAAAACGATTACAAGAAATAATCAAGAACGGTTAAAAAGTTACTCTACAAATATACTTTATAAATGTAACCAATAGAAGAACCTTCTTAAAACCTTCTTAAAAAATCTGATGTGTACACCACATGACTTCCTTGTATGGAATATCAAATTATGCACACTTTTTGCGGCATTTCATTTAAACATAATTTCTTAAATTTCATTAACGTTATATTTTTCATTCAATTATTTTAGTTCTCACTTCACGGCAAGGCAAAAATACATAAAAACTCGAAATATCTTCATTAAAAATTTAAACATATCGAAAACATAAAATACAATAAAATCATTTAAAAATAATTTTTACAATTAAAATTACTATTTCTACATAATAATACCGTAATCACGTTATCGTACGTAATTACAGTAGTCATACCTAAAACTAATTAATATTACCTTTGTGTTATTTTAATCATGTAAACGTACGAGTAGGTTACAAATTGGAATTTTGAACTGAAATTAAATGCATAAAGCTAAATTCTGTAAATATTATTTAGGTAGCAAGTATTGTTTAAATAAAATGTGTTGTTAAATAGCAATTACTCGTTTTATATCAATTAATCCAAGTTCTAATATGAGATTTTAAATTTATGTAAAATAGGCAGTAAAATAAAAATATTTGAAATATGTAATATTCCATAATAAATTTCTAATAATTAGCAAAAAAAAAAAAAAAAAAAAAAAAGTCATACAAAGAAGAGCCGAATTAAGTATTAATCATACTGCTGTTTAGAGGAATAATAGTGAGGGTTTTTTTAACATATTACGAAGTATATCTACTAATTAAGCATTGCCATTATTAGATTAGGTTTATGACAAAGAAATGTATATTTTAAAAATATAATACATTGACATGGCTCGAAATGTTTCTCTCAAAACTTTTAATTTTTAATATTTAAAATAATAATTTGACTACCTTTCTAAACTAAGCAATGTAGATATAATATAAATTACTCGCATTTATATGATTTTAAAGAACAATTTAGGTTTTAGGTTTTACTAGGACGCCGTTTTACTAGGGAGGCCACTAAGTTGTGCTAAATAAAAATCGCAAAGTTGTCCCAAGGTGGTTATGATAGTACCAAAGTGCTCAAATGTAATACAGAAAGGAAAAAAAGACATAATATGAAAGCATATAATTTCCCGTTATATGTATTAATGTTTTGTTACATTTGGCTAAATTAATACTGAAATATACATCAATAGTTTTACTTTTGAACAATGCATTTTCAAACATCAAGAGGAACACGTCAACATGATACTTAAAACAGCAGCTATATTTTGGGGGTATATATTACATAAAATATCCTTAAAGTTTCATTGATAATCTATGACAAAATAAGACTGCTGTTTTGCCTAATTTTCCTGCATTTTAATTTCGGCTGAAAACGATTCCATTGCTGTTCGTGAAACATGCAGTTTAATAGTTTTCCCTGAGAAATATTTATACAAGCATAATCACATTATACAGAAATTTACATTTATATAGAAATAATTCATGATTGAGAATAATCACTAAGAAAACAAAACTATGATATAAATACATTTAGTAAAAAATTATATTTATCGAATTAATATGTAAATTTATAGCGTGTAAAAATAAAGAGTTCATAAATTCTTTGAAATTTATTTTAAATAAATTAAATTTAACAAAACGATTTTATGCTCATTTGACGACGAAAGAGGAATATGGTAATACGTTGGTAAATTTAATTAAATGTGAGACGATGTTCATTGAATACTTTTTCAAATCTTGACATTCATGATCACAGTATTTAGAGCTTATGAAAAACCAGCGACGCTCTTTTAAAATAGCTAATCATTTCTTTTTAAGATCTATAAATTATTATTAGATAACATTACATTTATTTCATACAGCAAATAAGCATATTTTAAATAAAAAAATATTTATTACTCTTTATTTCATTCAACGTATTATCTCAGACATCCAATGATAGCATTACAGCAAATATTCTCAAGAAACATACCGGCAGAATTAATTTTATAGATTGAGGTAAAACATTAAATTTCATAGCGTTTGTTTTGAATCGTTCCCTCCAGTCATAGTCAAGTTTGGATTCTCTTCCTATTAATTTTAATACATAAAAAGTACGTTGGAAACCTACGTTGCAAAATATGCATTCAATTTTATAAAAAAAATAATTTTCAAAATATGTGAGCACAAACAACAAAATTAAGCCCATAAACTGATCTTCACTTTACTCTGTAAATGTGTCAAGGGTAGAAAATGATGTTGCAGAGCAAATAAATTTCATGAAATTATTCCAGAATGAAAACTTACCAGAGACACTCTTCGCAGTACCCAAAGGTATGGCAAGAAATACACTCCCTAGAAAACACGTGATGGTAAATGGGTGTGACGAATGCATATTCAAACTCATCTTAAGATGGTAATTCGCAATATAATCAAAACTTAACACGTTTTTCAAATACGTATAAAATCGCACGAAAGTCTGAAAACAAGAAATTCGCAAGAAAATCTCAAAGTAAGAAATTCGCTAGAAAATCTCAAATAAGAGAAATGAAACTCTTTGTTGACTTGTCTGTTGTTTAACAGACCCAAATTGTTGGAAATATGCAAGTTTAACACATTCTTCGCAAATTATTGGAGTCGAATAAACACAGTGTTGAGAAAATAGTCTGAAACAATGAATTCCTAAATCTCCAACCATATTTTCTGCCTCTTTTATTCCTTTATTTAAATGAATAACAACTATGATAAGAATTTGTTTTCTTATGATATAATATCTGTTGATATCATTTTAGACTTTGTATTTTCTGCATATGACATAGAAAAACTGTATTGCATACAATTTGTTTGGAAAAGTATCATTTTTATCAAGTAGTAAATATATTAACATTTGCTCAATTTCACTACAACACTTACATTAAGTTTATTAGATTAAATTAATTTTGCTAATCGAAAATGGATGCAAAAATAATGCACTAAAATTGACACAGTTTGTAAAATAAATTAAGTTAGGTTATACTCATATGATAAAGCACATTTCGAAAGTGAAGGCAAATCTTCGGGAAGCACATTTGATTGGAAATTGACTCTCATTCATGTTACATATTGAGAAAGCCACGATAATCAACCATGCAGTAACCTCATTTTCCTGAACTGGAGAGAGTCAAACTATCAATACTTAGCGTCTATAACCATTCGACAGTTGGTGGTGGAAAACAAATCAGGATTTCTAATTGTATTATACAAATCAATGTAATTCATTAAATGAAATAATTCTTAAGTAATTTTTTCTATACTAAAATAGCTCACCAGCGGCCGAGCGGTAAAGTCGCTGAACACTGGTAGTTCGGTCCGAGGTTCGAATCCCGCGAATGGGCATGGCTGTTTTCGTGGTTTACCCCATGTGTAACGTGACATACGGTACAGTTTTTTTTAGAAAGTCCTTGACGAAGGCATCCCTTGCCTTAGGCAAATATTAAATAATAGTAAAAAGTCCTTGTACGTAATATTAAATTATACGCATTTTTTCCTGCATTTCACTTAAACATATTTCCTGGAATTTCATTAGAGATATATTTCTCATTGAATCTTTCAGTTCTCACTTCACGACAAGGCAAAAATATATAAAACCTCAAGACAACTTTATCAAAAATTAAAATATGTAGAAAAACACAAAATGAAAATGAAAAAATTAAAAAAAAAATTACAATTAAAATTGGTGTTTCTATGCAAAACAAGCAATTCGGCCAGTGTGCCAGGAGGCAGACGTTTCTGTGCACAAAAATAAAAATTTACTTTTGGTCGCACTCAACAAAAAGACACTGAAAGTGCAAAAACTGATTTAATTCACTGTTCTGCTACGTTTCGAGTATAAAGAAATATGGCTGCTATGGTTAAAAAAAAATTAGACTTAGCCGCACTTAAACAAAGTTTAAAATGTTGATAATTCTATGACTACTAGGTGCTAATTCCAGAATGGAGTCATTGGCAACAAATTCACTATTTTGCTCAGTTTCAAATGTAAACAAATATGGCTGCTGTGGTAGAAAAAATAGATTTAGCCGCACTTAAATAACTTTTAAATTGTTGATAATTCTGCAACTATAAAATGCACATTAACGTAAGGCATAAAATACTTAACCAGAAGATAAGAACAACATAATTTATTCATTTTTTAAAGCAAAAAATGCACAATTATAAGAATAAAAAAGGCTGAGCTCACTGAGCCGAGTAACAGAGTGGATATATACATATATGCACATACCCTTTTGGTGAGGCCGATTGCAACGAAAACGGTAGATGCACAACTACGTGTTATAGCAATCCTATATACAAAATTTCAACCTTCTGAGGCTACTCGTTTTTGAGGTATGCGAAACACGTGCCTGTAGACACCACGGAAAAATCTTTTCTGAATCCACTTTAACTCAGTTCTATAAGTCGTTTGCGAAAAAAGAGTCTTTTATTTTGTCTTTACGTACAGATGTTGCTCAAAAACATCGATAGCTTGTATTCAATAGCGGTGAAAATCAATTTTTTCGTTTAAATATGACACGCGGAATTTTTTCGTGTTTACAATACTTCATTTGGTTCGTACAAGGAAGTAAATAGTAAAATGGAAGTTTGCGTAGAAATTTTTAAATACTTCTAAAATCAATAAGTATTATGTAAATAAAAGTGTTGAAAATTTCAAAAATACATTAAAAACCAAAATTTGGCACTACGATGTTCAAAATTGTTATTTTGAAGCTTTAAAAATTTTGGAAGATTTCATTATAGCCAACAGGGTTTTTAGATTTAGCAGAAACATTTATAATCCTTTAATGAAAGCGCTTAAGAAAGCATTCATGTATGGCATTGTTTTTGATTCTGCTTAAATAAATCGAGAAGTACATTTTTCAGCTCTCTGATTTCCTGTTCTGTGTGCAGTTATAGATAGAATCTGTGAATGATACTTTCGCCATTTGAAAAAATATTATAAAAATTATTATTTAATATAATATTGTTGCGTGCGTACGGGATCGTTATGAAATGAATGCACAAGTCCGATGCAAAATGAACAAAAATTTATTATTATCACAAAAAAATGCTTAAATCTTCTCAAATTATCATGCAGTATTACAATACCTCACAGTAGTTATCTTTTAACTACTCAAATGTCCAATAGAACGTAATTCAAAACAGCTAAAGAACGCTAATCCACGAATTCGCTATAATCCACAAGAGCAGTTTTCTAACAACAACAAACTAAGCAACTACTACAAACTGAGAAGTTTTCCTCCTTTTATAAGTTTTTAAAATCGCGCGCCAGAATTTTCCAGTACTTTCTCGAAATCAAAAAGAGATATTTATTTATTTAATGCACGCGCTCTTGTAGTTTCAATTTTCCGGCTTGGCTTTCTTTTAATATTCGTCACGCGCTGCACTGCGCGAGAAATAAAACCATTTAATTTATAATTGAACTAACATTAGCTTTTTAAATAGCAAATTCGTAACACTGCCCCCTTCCCAAGGACTGCACGTCCCGGGCAGTACAATCCCTGGACAGGAAGCTAAACTTACAACTGTGGCATAAATACATTAATAAGCATTACATTACAATAATACGAGTAAACTACATGAACAATAAATACAATAAATAAAACAAATCAAATGCTATCAAATACAAGTCAAATACAAATCAAATACAAATCCAATACTAAATGCAAATCAGACACTAAATAAAAATCAAATCAAATACACATTTAAAAATAAAAAGGACCATGGTCTTATACTATCTACAATTATTTACATTACGTACTATGGCCATAGTAATGAGCTAACCTGTCGTAAGAGTTCGAAGACTCACGGATCCGAACCATGACGTCATTTAGCCTGTTTAGGATTGTGTGCGAACCATCCCAAGGTGACTGTAAATCAGGCCTGACTCCTTTTCGTCGAATCGGGTTCCACAACCACACCTTGTCTCCTTCGTTGGATCTATGGCCAGCAGCTCTCGTGTTGTATCTGGTCTTCACTTTCTCCGTCGCCAAGTTCACTCGCTTTCGTGCGGAACGGTGCATCACTTCAAAACGGGCCTTGACATCTTGAATGTGTTCCTCAGGCGATGAAGGCGCATCCGTACGGCGATGAAACAGGCGGTCACAAGGCAGACGAAGGTCTCGACCGAAGAGCATCTGAGATGGAGAATAGCTGGTAGTCTGGTGTTTCTTTTCGACCCTAGCATGATTTCGGCTGTTTCTCGAGCTGGTTCTTTCGGACAAAGCTTCGGCATTTCCAGGTGAAGATCCCTTCTTAGGATGGATAGTCATGTCTTCAGATCCTGAAAGCAGTTTGTTGTTTTTCAAGTCTAAGGAAAAATTGTATTTCCTTAAAAAGTCCAATCCGAGTATGCATGGATCTGTAATATCCGCCACATATGCCGTTTGATGGTAGGCGGCACTTCCAAATGTGATTTTCACGTTTAACTTCCCAGTTATGTCGATCTTATCACCAGACGCAGTCTGAAGGGTAACACAGGATGGCGTCCAAATAAGTTTATCTTTAAACTGTTCAGCGAAATCTTTCCTAATGATGGTAACATTAGCTCCTGTGTCAATGATCATATTGCAAGGAACTCCATCGATATTCCCATTAATGGACATTCCGTTGCCACTCACTGTATACATTTTAAGCGCTTTAAAACAAGGTTTTTCATTATCTGACAACCTCTGTTCCTCGATATGGTCACTAATTTGTTTACTGCGTCGTTGCTGGGAAATGGTCTTATTTTTCGTACCTCGGGATGTTCTGCAATTTCTTCGTATGTGGCCTTCAACTCCGCAGTTCCAGCATTTTAAAATTAGTTTCTTTTCACTTATGTTCCGTCTCAAGCCACTGACTTGTCTGGTAAAATCACCTGCTTTATATTCCGTACCCTGGGGTGTTCTGCAATTCCGTCTTAGGTGACCTTCACTACCACATCTCCAACACCTTAGAGCCACTTCTTTCTCCCTCCTACTCCGTATCAAAGCGTCGACTTGTCTGGCTAAATCATCTAAACGAGCCATCAGTTGATCCACTGGCTCATGGACTCGCACAGCTCTAACTGGGTAGCGATCTCTATTAGTTGCTTGCTGGCCTGCCTCGAACTTCATGGCGTACAACAGAGCGCTTTTTATGTCCTTTACATCTGCCATTCGAAGAGCTTTCTGTATTTCAGGATCCCGGATGCCGTCGATGAAGTATTGCAAGGACAGGATTTTCCTTGTTTCTGTCGGGCATTCCGAAAAGGCGAGATGGGACAGCCTTTCAACATCCGCGGCGAGCTCCTGAAGTGTTTCGGTAGGCTTCTGTTGACGAGATTTTAATTGGAGCCTGCTGTAGTCTTTTAAACACTTGTCCCCAAAGCGCAACTCCAAGGCGCCGGACAGAGCTTCGAAATCTAACCTTTTGTTTTCGGGAAGCGTCTGCAGGATATCCGCTGCGTCTGCTCTCAGAGAAGCGGCGAGATGACAGGCCTTAGCTTGGGAATCCCATCCATTCGCATCCGCCACGATAGAAAACTGGGTCTTATACACTTGCCAGGATGTCTTCCCATCATATGTGGATAGCTTCAGAGATGGACGAGCAGGCATCGGTAAGAATTTAAAATCATCACTCTTACTCCCAGCTGTCGCTACGAATTTCTTTAAAGTTTCCAGTTCTTTGGCAACCGCACAAACCCGGTCATCAATTTGTTGTTCGATTTGTTTCTGAACGGAACAAACTCTTTCTTCTATTTCTTCTTTAACAGAAGAAACATTTTCCTCAATTTGTCCCACTTTATTCTCAATCACATCTATTCTGCCTTCCATAGCATCGAATTTGGTTTCTATTATGCAGGCAATTTCTCTTTTCATTTCGCATTGACTTTCTTCAATCTTGACTTGAACAGCTTTTATTTCTTCTTTAACAGATTCCTTAACAACTTTTATTTCGTCTTTAAAAGTTAATTGACCAGTTTGAACGGCCTTCATTTCTTCCTTAACGGATTCTTGGCCCAATTTCATCTCGCCTTTAATTTCTTCTTTAACGAAGTTGACGGCTCCTTCCATCTTTTCTTGGAAAGCAGCAAATGCAGTCATCATTTGCCTGAATTGTTCTTCCATCGCTCTTGTTATTGGCATTCAAATCCCATTCTGACACCAAAAATTGTTGCGTGCGTACGGGTTCGTTACGAAATGAATGCACAAGTCCGATGAAAAATGAACAAAAATTTATTATTATCACAACAAAAATGCTTAAATTTTCTCAAATTATCACGCAGTATTACAATATCTCACAGTAGTAATCTTTTAACTACTCAAATATCCAATAGAACGTAATTCAAAACAGCTAAAGAACGCTAATCCGCGAATTCGCTACAATCAACAACAGTAGTTTTCTAAACAACAACAACTAAGCAACTACTACAAACTGAGATGTTTTCCTCCTTTTATAAGATTTTAAAATCACGCGCTAGAATTTTCCAGTACTTTCTCGAAATCAAAAAGAGATATTTATTTATTTAATGCACGCGCTCTTGTATTTTCAATTTTCCGGCTTAGCTATCTTTTAATATTCGTCACGCGCTGCACTGCGCGAGAAATAAAACCATTCAATTTATAATTGAACTAACATTAGCTTTTTAAATAGCAAATTCGTAACAATATATATAGAGAGATAATCTTTAATGAATTATATCCGAACAGTAATATGAGTGGAAAAATACATGAAAATAAATTTGTCACATTTGTTTAGATTTATTATTTAAAAATATATTTACATTTCTTCAACAACGACAACTATAGTAAGTCCTTTAAAAATTTTGGATCTTTTCCAAGAACTGTACGTCCCGGGCAGTACAAACCGTGGGCAGGAAGCTAAACTTACAACTGTGGCATAAATTCATTAATAAGCATTACATTACAATAATAAACAACATGAACAATAAATGCAATACATAAAACAAATCAAATCCTATCAAATACAAATCAAACACTAAATGCAAATCAAATACTAAATACAAATCAAATCAAAGACACATTTAAAAACAAAATGGACCATGGTCTTATACTCTTTACATTTATTTACATTATGTACTATGGCCATAGTAATTAGCTAACCTGTCGTAATGAACGACTTTAGGTTTAGAGTTCGAAGACTTACGGATCCGAAGCACGACGTCATTCGTGTTCAGCACTGTATATGGATCATCCGAAGGTGACTGTAATTTAGGACTCAGTCCTTTTCGCTGAATCGGGTTCCACAACCACACCTTGTCTCCTTTGTTGGATCTATGTCTAGCAGCTCGCGTGTCGTATCTGGTCTTCACTTTCTCCGTCGCCAAGTTGACTCGCTTTCGTGCAGAACGGTGTATCCCCTCAAAACGGGCCTGGACATTTTGGATGTGTTCCTCAGGCGATGAAGGCGCATCCGTATGGCGATCAAACAAGCGGTCACAAGGCAGACGAAGGTCTCGACCGAAGAGCTTCTGAGAGTGAGAATAGGTGGTAGTCTTGCGTTTCTTTTCGACCCTAGCATGATTTCGGCGGCTTCCCGAACTGGGTCTTTCGGACAAGGGGTCGGCTTGTCCAGGTGAGGATCTCTTCTGAGGATGGATAGTCATGTCACCTGATGCTGAAAGCAGTTTGTTGTTTTTGAAGTGTAAGGAAAAATTGTATTTTCTTAAAACGTCCAACCAATCCGAGTATGCATGGATCTGTAATATCCGCCACATATGCCGTTTGATGGTAGGCGGCACTTCCAAACGTGATGTTCACGTTTAACTTTCCAGCTATCTCGATCTTGTCACCAGACGCAGTCTGAAGGGTAACACAGGATGGCGTCCAAATACGTTTATCTTTAAACTGTTCAGCTACATCTTTCCTAATGATGGTAACATTAGCTCCTGTATTAATGATCATATTGCAAGGAACTCCATCGATGTGCCCATTGATGGACAGTCCGTTACTGTTGCCACTCACTATAGAAATCTTGAGTGCTTTAAAACAAGGTTTTCCATTATCTGGCAACCTCCATTCCTCGATATAGCCTTTCATTTGTTTCCTGCGTTGTTGCTGAGAAATGGTCTCAATCTTCGTACCCTGGGGTGTTCTGCAATTCTTTCGTACGGGGCCTTCAGCACCACAGTTCCAGCACTTTGGTTTCTTGTCAGTCCTATTCTTTCCAGTGGCATTTAATTGTCTGCTTAAATAGTATGCCTTAGTTTCCGTGCCCTTGGGGTGTTTTGCAGTTCCTTCTTAGGTGGCCTTCAACACCGCAGTTCCAGCACTTTAGCGTCGGTTTCCTTTCTCCACTATTCCGTCTTAAAGCATTAACTGGGCTTTTCAACTCATTCATTTTATGATCCGTGCCCTAGGCTGTTCTGCAATGCCGTCGTAGGTGACCTTCACTACCACATCTCCAACAGCTTAGAGCCACTTTCTTCTGGCTCCTATTCTGTATCAAAGCGTCGACTTGTCTGGCTAAGTCATCTAAACGAGCCATCAGTTGATTCACTGGCTCATGGACTCGCACAGCTCTAACTGGGTAGCGATCTCTACTATTTGCTTGCTGGGCTGCCTCGAATTTTATGGCGTACACTAAAGCGCTTTTTAAATCTTTTACATCCGCCATTCGTAGAGCTTTTTGTATTTCAGTATCCCGGATGCCATCGATAAAGTATTGCAAGGACAGGATTTGCCTTGTTTCTGTCGGGCATTCCGAAAAGGCGAGATGGGACAGCCTTTCAACATCCGTGGCGAGCTCCTGAAGTGTTTCGGTAGGCTTCTGTGGACGAGATTTTAATTGGAGCCTGCTGTAGTCTTTTAAACACTTCTCCCCAAAGCGCAGCTCCAATGCGTCGGATAGAGCTTCGAAGTCAAGTCTTTGGTTTTCAGGAAGCGTCTGCAGGATATCCGCTGCGTCTGCTCTCAGCGAAGCGGCGAGATGACAGGCCTTAGTTTGGGAATCCCATCCATTCGCATCCGCCACTATAGAAAATTGTGTTTTATACACTTGCCAGGAGGTCTTCCCATCATAAGTGGATAACCTCAGAGAGGGACGAGCAGGCATTGGTAAATGTTTAAAACCATCACTATTGTTCCCTGCCGTCGCTACGAATTTCTTTAAAATATCCACTTCTTTGGCTACTGCAGAAACCCTACATGAATTTGTTGTTCGATTTGGTGTTGGACGGCACAAACTCTTCCTTCTATATGTTCATTTACAGAAGAAACTCTTTCTTCTATTTCTTCTTTCACCGAAGAAATTCTTTCTTCAATTTGATCTTTTACGGAAGAAATGTTTTCTTCAATTTGTCCAACTTTATTTTCAACTGTGTCAAATCTGCCTTCCATAGCTTCAAATTTATTTTCTATTATGCAGGTAATTTCTCTTTTCATTTCTTCTTGACCAGCTTGAACGGCTTTCATTTCGTCCTTAACGGATTCCTGGCCCAATTTCATTTCATCCTTAACGTATTCCTGGCCCAATTTCATTTCCTCCCTAACAGACCTCATCTCTCCTTTAACGGAATCTTCCATCTTTTCCTGACCAGCGTAAATCTTTTCTTTCATTTCTTCTTTAAATGCAGCAAAAGCACTGATGAGCTGTCTCAACTGCTCCTCCATCGCTCTTGTTATTGGCATTCAAATCCCACTTCTGACACCAAAAATTGTTGCGTGCGTATGGGTTCGTTATGAAATGAATGCACAAGTCCAATGCAAAATGAACAAAAATTTTTTATTATTATCATAACAAAAATGCTTAAATCTTCTAAAATTATCATGCAGTATTACAATACCTCACAGTAGTTATCTTTTAACTACTCAAATGTCCAATAGAACGTAATTCAAAACAGCTAAAGAACGCTAATCCACGAATTCGCTATAATCGACAAGAGCAGTTTTCTAAACAAAAACAAACTAAGCAACTAATACAAACTGAGAAGTTTTCCTCCTTTTATAAGTTTTTTAAATCACGCGCCAGAAGTTTCCAGTACTTTCTCGAAATCAAAAAGAGATATTTATTTATTTCATGCACGCGCTCTTGTATTTTCAATTTTTCGGCTTAGCTTTCTTTTAATATTCGTCACGCGCTGCACTGCGCGAGAAATAAAACCATTTAATTTATAAATGAACTAACATTAGCTTTTTAAATACCAAATTCGTAACAATATATATAGAGAGATAATCTTTAATGAATTATATCCGAACAATAATATGAGTGTTATGAGTGGAAAAATACATGAAAATAAATTTGTCACATTTGTTTATATTTATTATTTTAAAAAATATTTACATTTTTTCAACAACGACAACTATAGTAAGTCCTTTAAAAATTTTGGAGGTTTTCCAAGAAAAGGCGGTTGCCTTAACATCATGCAAGATGTTCCAACTAAAATTCCCTAAAGGGATAAACTGAAGTTTGCTTTTCCCGCGGCGGGGGAAAAATATAGTTAGAACACGCAGGAAAGAGGATGTGCTAACATGTAAAAATCCGGCACTGTGCCGCGTATGATATTTCATATTTGTTTCAATCATGTTGTTATTGTTTTCAATAAATAATCAAAAGACAGCTACTGTGAATTAAATGACTCAACACTTCAGAACGAAGATATCACAAAACAAGAAACCTCTTTTAGATCTTAGACTAGCTGTAATCCAGAGGTTAAATTTAATCCGCAACAATATGTCAAAATGCAAAAGAATTTTTGAAGCAAAGAATTATTTAAAACGTTTAAAAGTTTAATTTTTGACTTTTCCCTTGAACGGCACTCTTATATTGATAATGCAAGAAACTTTTTCTGACTACCAAAAGACTGAATATTTCTGACTATCAAAAGTATAGATATTACTTTTGACATTAGATTTCAAAGATTTATTGACCTCTCCTACAAAATCTGTTTTTATTATGCTAACTACCTGATTTATTACTTTTGATTTTTAATTCTAGTCAAATGGAAATGATTTGTCTTCGCTATTCTTTTATCAGGAGAAAGGCCGTTTCCACAATCGTTTTCTGAAATTTAAAGTTTAATGTTGAGCAAACGTAGATCTCTTATTGGAAGCAGTAATATACCGATCTGAAAAATTAAAAGAACAACTTTGAAATCTCAAACAAAATTTAGTGCTTTTGCAGCTAGAGCATGAACTTGTACAACTTTATGATATCTGAGATACCAAAAGTGCAAAAATATTTCTGGAAAATTTTAACTTAAATAAGCACACAAGAAATGTGATACAAGTGGGTATTAAAAATCTACGAATGTACACGACTGTAATCGTTCTCCAAACAAAAACAAGACTCATCAGCAAGGAGAACTTGAACTAATAATTGAGTGGAATCTCAATAACTTTGTTAACTGCATCACTGTATTCGGATGAATTTCGCAGCAAGATGTAGTGGTATAGAAATTAATGGTTTCGTTGCATAAAACCCTATTTTATGTGACTCAAGGTATGTGGATGTCCGAGTAGCTTTCGCTACAGTAAACTCACTTAAAATCTTGACTGTTGCATATCCCATTAGTGTTTTTAAATTATTTCCAGATTTTCAGCAAGAGGATTTTGTTACTTCTAACATGACCAGTATCAATAACAGTTTTCCTTAAACTCTTTTAATTACTCGCCGTTTCTCACAATTCGTCAGATACATTCTCAGTGATATGTTTCACTTTGAACATATGCTAACGTTCTTCATCTGCTCCTACAATCATTGAATTTTAGAATTTGAAACATTAGTTACTTTCCTTCCTTCACGTGTCGTAAATAGAAGCAGAAATCTGCATATATTCATATAGGGAATGTAAATCGGATTGGATACGCAATAACGTTGATCTTGAGCTACCAAGAACCTGCCAATCATTGGACGTCATCTACTAAATTCAACCCTTTAAAGGCGAAAACGCAAGAGGCAACCATTCAACCAAGGGACCACAACCGCCCGAAACGGCCGAGGTTGCGATGTTGTTTTCTCCCCTCCTCCTCTGGTATGCAGCAGCAGGTGCAGTTCTCCAAACGCATTGTATCAGTTTATTACAGACAGCTTGTTCCGAAAGGATTTAATTTTGGTTTCTTATATTTAGTTTGCGCGTTTTTCACCTCGTTGTGTGTTAAAGGAGGAGAAAGGGAAAAAATTCCTATGAATCTCGAAAGGCATTTCGGTATTTTAGGCATACAGGTTAGCGAAAGCTTCGGGTTTCTAAGGCTTAACATAAAGCCTTTCTTTGTAGTTATTCCTTTTATTTCTCCCGCCAGTTTGTTTCCTGAAGAAAATATATTTTAAACTCAGTGTATACGTTGTGATAGGAAATATTGAATGAATGAATATCTTTCAGTAGGATGAATTTTCATTGTTAAATCTGCATATACCATTGTCATAAATTTAGCTCCATAAATGGAGAAACTTCGAACGGAAATATATAAATTATTGTTCAGCACTTATAATATCTCCGAACTAATTTGTCTTTTCTTCTCGCCGCTTATATTAAGTGAAGCAATAGCATAAAACAGTTACGCGTAACATGTTTCGTAAATTTCGATGCTTGTTTACGAAACTGTACAGAATAACATTAACAAACTTCAGTAATACTTTTTAAATGTTTAATAAAAGATTTTAATGACTTTATAGTGTTGCGAGGCCCTATCTTGTCAGGAATAGTGGTAGTGACTGCTATGAACTGTAAATTACACAAACTCGTAAGAAGGGTTGAAATCCCTTTTTATTCCACTTTAGAAATAATAGCTGCGTTCACTTGAAGCTCACAAACTACGCCGACCCGGCGGTTTAACAAAACAGAAATGTGAAACTAAAAATAAATGACAGGATGAATAAATAACGAGATCACTACCTACGAGGCTCTAAAATCGTAACTAACTTAACCGCGTTCTAAGATACAGCTGAGGTTCAGCAAGCTTACTGATTAAGCAGTTGAAGATTCAACGAACTGCCGAAATAGGCACACAGGCCGAAACGCGCGGTTCTTAAATGTCTACCTAGCAACCTTCACGCTCTTGATTCAAGAAGCACACATACAATCTCGTTTCCCTTCTATTTAAACACAACTTACTTCTTCTAAAATTTGAATATACTGCGCGTTCTACTAGAATTTACACACTCTGGCATTGGCAATTCTAGGGGAAAATTAAAGGCTTGACAGGAAAGATAGCTTAAACTTAAAATAAATGTTAGTTAAAATAAATATAAACCCTACAACTTTTAAGGAATAATATTATAATGAGCTGATAAAATTTAAGGAGGTATTACATCACAATAAAATTCAATAGAATTAAATCTTGAACCTATAATGAAATCTACTACAGTACATTACATAATAAAATTCATTGGAATAAATCAATTATCCGTTACATCGCAATAAATGGACAATCAGTTACATCCAATAAATTAATTCCATTACATCAGAATAAAATTACGTAATTGCAAGAAAGAATTGAATGAAATTGACATAAGTTTGGATTAGACATTAATACTCATTTCTTCCGATATATAAGTGACCGTTAATTAAAATTACATTACTTCGAGAAATATACTAAGCAAACGCTATAATAATTTGAAATACCCATTTCATTTTTACGATTCCTGTTTCAAATATTGCAAGACAAGCATAAAAATAAATAATTTGTAATAGCTATGTTTCATAAATTGGAATCTAGGGCGCGTTTATCTGACAGATACAGGCGTGTCATAATCTCTGTTTTTGTCCTCTTCTTCTCACGACCTAGAACTTATCAGTATCTGTCCATCTGGCCATCCCTTCCTTTGGAATGCAGTAACGACCAGTTAAGTGTAGGTGTATTTCCTGTTTTTGAGTTATTTGAAAATTTGTATCTGTCAGATACTGTCTGTCTACGAGTAGAACAGCCCCACCACAGTGTCTGCCGGGTGGCTGTCGCTATAGCAATAGCTCCAGTATATTTCAAATAGGGACGAGCCGAGAGTTGCTTTATTGTTATTTTGTTTTTCGTGACTGTTGGCTAAAGGGAAAAGACTTATCATTCGTCTTCAAGACACCCCTATGAAAAGTGGGTCAAGGCTCGTTCCTATGGCAACAGACAGCTGTAGACTAAGTGGCGAGAGGTTTTCTTATGATAGACAGAGTGTACACGCGCCCGATAACGTTTCTCTCTTGAAGATTTACGGAAGTATCGATATTTCTTATAGATTTTTGATTTATTTTTCCTGTGATCAGTGCTAAACGCTTTTTAGATTTGAATAATGAAAGAGATCTTGAATTAGTCCATAATATTCTGTTTAGTGATGGAAATGAGGAATTAAATGCTGAAGAATTTGATGAAAGTGATGATGAGGAAGTGGATATTTTAGAAACATTTTGAAGTGGATTCTGAAAGTACTTGTATTCTGAAAGTTCTGAGTCACTATAATCACGCGTGATTATAGTCACTCTGAACTTGATGATGATGTCATGTTCATGTTTATGTAGGAAAAGAAAAAAAGCACTAAATGGGCAAAATTGCCTGGAAGAAAAAATGTCAAAGTTAGATCGTAGAATATTACCACAAAATTACCTGGAGTAATCGGAAATGCGAAAGGTATAAAAGCTATATACGACTCTTAGAAGTGTTTTTTTTTTTTTTTTTTTTTTTTTTTTTTTTTTTCTGATGTATATTGGAAATAATTGTGAAGTACACTAACAAATACATTTCTACAATTTCTAATCTATTTAGTAGAAAAAGAGATGCAAGACTAACAGATATCTTTGAAATAAAATCATTTATAGGCTTACTTTTATTAGCTGGCGTTTTGCGAAGTAAATTTTGGAATAACTGTGGTCTACTGCTGGAATGGCCATTGAGATGTTTAGAACGGTAATGAGTCTGGAGCGAGTTAAATTTTTTCTAAGATGCTGTAGATTTGATGATAAAGAGACGAGGAGCGAGAGAAGGAAAACAGATAAATTAGCACCTATTAAAGAAATTTTTGAGAAATTTGTCGGAAAATGTAAGCTTAATTATTGCGTGGGACAAAATGTTGCGATAGATGAGAAATCGGAAGGTTTTTAGATGAAGATGCCCTATTTGCCAGTACATTCCATCAAAACCAAATAAATATTGCTTTAAAATTTTTGCAGCAGTTGATGCTAAAACGAAAGAATAAAAAAGAAATACCTCCCTGTTTTGTGAAATATAAGGGAAAAGAAGTACATTCAAGCTTATTTGGTTTTTCTAAAAACTGCACCTTAGTTTCATACGTACCGAAAAAAAGGCAAAAATGTTTTGCTTGTATCAAGTATGCACATTGTTGATGTTATAGCTGTAGACACTGGAGATGAAAAAAAAGCCAGATATTACCTATTTTATAATGATGCAAAATGCGGTGTTGATGCTCTGGATAAGATATGTGGAACTTATAATTGCGCTCCGATACAAGGAGATGGCCGATGATAGTATTTTATTCGATGCTAAATATTTCAGCTATAAACGGACTAGTTGTATTTTTGGGAAATCAGAATACTGTTCAGAACAGGAGAGTGTATTTGAAAATACTGGTAAAGGAATTACTCAATGAAGAAGTTGTTAGGCGCATTACTAAACCCAATTTATCGAAGGATTTGCAAATGAAACTTCAAACCTACAGACCAACTGCTGAACAAAGAAAAAAAGCAAAGATTCCCTAATAAACGGAAAAGGTGCTCTAAATGTCAAACAAATAAGAAAAGTAGATTGACCCAATATTCCTGCATAAAATGTGCTTAATAGTTTTGTTTGGAACATGCAGTAATGATGTGTCAGATATGTTCAAATGAAAATCAAATTTAGAATCGAATTAAATATAACTTATTTTGTCATTTTATATTATGTATTTTTATGTCATATTATTTATTTGTGAACAACTGCCATATTTTGAAATATTTTTCAACTGTATTAACATGTTTCATTGTGTTTGTTTTTTAACGGCATCTTAACCTGTGTAATAATGATTCTAAATAATAAATAAAAATATTAAAAAAGAAAAGAAAAAAAAGAAAAGAATAGAAAGAAAGGTCTAGGTGTAAAAGACTGTACCTAAAAAGAATAAAAACAGAAGATTTAAAGTAATACAGATCACCAGAAAACTCGTGAAATGGAGATGTATCTGACAGATACAGCGAGCCAAATGCCGGAAGTTTCGAGATGCGACCGACGGAGTGTTAAAATTTGTAATGTAGTAATTATCCAAAATGGATAAGGGTTATTGATTTTTAATAGTTATAGTAAAATTATTAATTTATAGCGTTACTGATTCTTAATAGTTACACTAATATTATTAATTTATGGCATTATTTGCACACATCGAAACTTGTTTGCAAATTAACTTTCTAACTCGATAATTAATATATAATGTGTTACATAGAAGCGCACTGTATAGCTGTTTTAGGAACACCGGCTCTTTTACATAATGGGAGGGATAAGAATATGATATCACCTTGAAACTGAGCTTAGAATGCGTACGTGCAATCTTTTTGTTTTTACCAGAAATTATGTGCTAGTAACGCCCATAAATACTGACTGAACCACAGTTACCTATTAAAAATGTGTTGGAACAACCGGAACTGTTTTGCATACAGTCGAAGTTGTTTGTTATCAAACAGCAATGTGAATGACAATATACGAAATGAATTACACTCATGTTCATAAATTAAGGGTAATTCGGAGTCACTCGGAAAGCGAACTCTAAATTAATATATCACCTGCAAAATCACTACACACATCTTCAAGAATCATATGCAAATTTCAGGAAGTAACCAGATGACACCGATGGTATGTCACAATGACGAGAGCGTAAGAGAGTAATATATAAGTAAAATTAATAAAATTATTCTTTTAATAAAATTAATAAAATTTATAAAATTCTTCAAATAAATAAGTAAAATTGTTTGCAGGCGCTTTATAAGCATTTCAGTGCAATAACGGAATAGTTATGACACAAAGGACGCATTTGGAAGATTTGTTACGTGGTGTCGGCCGTCTGGAATGCAGGCGTACCCAACTGGAAGTATCGGAGGAACTTGAAATTCCCCAGAGTGTCATCTCCAGGCTTTGGCAACGATTCCAAGATGACGGTAATGTGAGTAGACGTTATAGCAAGTCGCCCCAGAGTTACAACGCCGAATGAGGACCGGTATTTAGCAGTTACTGCCAAAAGAAAGAGGCGGAGCACAGCATCAGACCTGTCTCGTCAGACTCTTCAGCCACTGGTACGACAATTTCAAGGCAGACCGTGTACAGACGCTTAGGGCAGATTGGTCTATAAGCTCGTAGACCTGTCAGATGCGTTCCACTTACTGCAACTCACTGTCGCCTGCGGTTAACCTGGAATAGAGAGCATGCATTGTGGATACCGCAACAGTGGGCTTGTGTGATGATTTCCGACGAGTCCAGGTTTAGCTTGCAGTCTGATTCTCGCCGGACGTTCATATGGAGAGCTCCAGGTACCCGTTACCACCAAGGAAACATCATTGAACGACACCGTTACGGTTGTGCAGGAGTGCTCGTTTGGGGTGGAATTATTCTGGGCTCCAGAACTCACCTGCTTGTTCAAATTGGAACCATAACAAGCCAAATCTATCGGGACGTCATTCAGGAACAACATGTAAGTTTGTTTCGGGGCGCCATGAGCGCACAATTGGTGTTTATGGATGACAATGCCGTCCTCACCGTGCAAACATCGTAAGCGAATGCCTTCAATCGGAGAATATCACCGTATGGACTGGCCAGCATTCTCACCGAACTTGAATCCAGTAGAGCACGTGTGGGACATGCTTGTCCGACGAGTTGCAGCCCGCCAACCTCCTCCTTCCTACATGTCTACCGGAACTTCGGAGAGCATTGACTTTTGAGTGGTGTAATATCCCCCAAGATCAGATCGATAATTTGATACTCAGCAAGCCTAGGCGTTGTACGGACTGTATTGCATCGTCTGGAAGACATGCAGTGTATTAACAATCATACCAACCACGAAATATTGTTTTTTTTTTTTTTTTTTTTTTTTTTTTTTTTTTTTTTTGTAAATGGGTTTTTTTTGTAATTTGCTCCAGGGAGAAGAAATTGCTAATTTTTTTTTAATAATATCAAACATACAGCATTTTATTTTGCTCTTTAGCTTTTGTTTAATAAATAAGATTTACAAATAAGTCAAATTTGTTTTGCTTCTAACTCTTACTTTGCCTGATTTTGCATTATCCTTAATTTATGGACATGAGTGTAGTTTCAAGCAGAAAGCTAGCAGAAAATATCGAACTAAATCAGCAAATTAAGAAGGGTGTGGAATACTAAATTCAGTTAAACTGTATAGTCATTAGCTAGAGAGATGAAAAATTAATAATGTCCTCGCCGGGACTAGGATCTGGACATCTCGAATACGCGCCTAGTTTGCTAACGTTACACAACGAAGGCAAGCAAAAAACTAGGTGAAGAATCATCACCCACAACCTTTTAGTTCGGGTGCCACTGTAGAATCATTATTTTATTTTGATGCTGGAAACTTGAAAAATGAGCAATGGCGTCTCCGGTAGGTACCTGAACCTCTCGAATACGCGTCGTTTGTGCTAACGTTACACCACGAAGACACTCAGAAAGGAAGGAGAAAATGACTTATAAATTCAGTCATTTTATTGAAAAAAAAAAGTTTAAAATATTTCTTTTTATCACAGAATATTTAACAATTTTTAATATAATATTTCAATTTAGGCACATTACATTTCACTACACAAGCATGTGCAGCAAAATTATCTGAGCTGTTGCTAGTGAAGTTATAATATTGTTGCGTGCGTACGGGTTCGTTACGAAATGAATGCACAAGTTCGATGAAAAATGAACAAAAATTTATTATTATTTCAACAAAAATGCTTAAATTTCCTCAAATTATCATGCAGTATTACAATATCTCACAGTAGTTATCTTTTAATTACTCAAATGTCCAATATAACGTAATTCAAAACAGCTAAAGAAAGCTAATCCGCGAATTCGCTACAGTCAACAAGAGCAGTTTTCTAAACAAGCAACAAACTAAGTAATTACTACACACTGAGAGGTTTTCCTCCTTTTATAAGATTTTAAAAGCGCGTGCGAGAATTTTCTGGTACTTTCTCGAAATCAAAAAGACAATTATTTATTTAATGTTAAATGCACGTGCTCTTGTATTTTTAATTTTCCGGCTTAGCTTTCTTCTTTTAATATTCGTCACGCGCTGCACTGCGCGGGAAATGAAACCATTTAATTTATAATTGAACTAACATTAGCTTTTTAAATACCAAATTCGTATCAATATTTAAAGCGGTTTGCCAGTAAACTGACCGATTCTAAGTCAGCCAATTTCTTTTACGTTTCTCCCGTCCAGAAAGCTGAGAAAGAGGGGTATATTAGTTTGCAAACTTCAAAAGATACAGCATTTGCAAAGATAACTCTTTACAAGTATGGCGTCCCAACGGAGAGTAACAGACTCTTTTCATCGTATATTTGCAGAACATTGTTGAAGATTCTCAAATCCTATAAAAATATTCCTTTTTATAGTACTTTGTAGGAGTATACACATGCTGGACGTTCGTAACTTTGAAGGGGTTGTGCGACATGATGGGTGATTCGTAATTCTTTAGGCACTGATCCAAAGAGATTTGGTCCAAAGGTCTTCGACAGAGCAAAGAATCAAGCCAAAAATGAAAATTGGTGAACTCAGATGAGAAAAGATGTGGAGAAACGGTCTTCAAACTTTGTCGACTCAAGGAACACTAAGAACTGTAAGGGTTTTTCGGTGAAATCCATCCCACCTTTAGAAAAATGTACCATAAATCAGTATTTAAAGTAGATCAATATGTTATATTTACTTTACGTAAAAAAATATTTTTAATTTAAACATTTTAACATAAAACTAACGTAATTTAGTCATTATTATCATTAACCTGTACTACAGTTAACAACTACACTTGTCTATTTAGTGACTAGAATGTGCTTCCATTTTTTTTTTTTTTTTTTTTTTTTTTTTTTTTTTTTTTTTTTGCACGAACTTTTGAGGTCTAGCTGTCTAGATCTGTTGATTATGTGTAATGGCATTTCCTTTTCTGCGTTTAATTTGTTTTCATATTTTCCTTTAGCTGAAACATACGTTGAGAAAGATTTTTCATTTAAATACGCTGTTCCAAATGTCATTAAAATGTTTACAATAGCTGTGCGAAAAATTTCTGTGTATCCTGCATGAATGGAAAATTTATGATTTATTATAGTCCTCTAAGAGATTTTTCCTTCTTTTTACGAAATAAAGGAACTATTGTAATCACGAAAAATTCCGGTTACAATATTTCAGCCAAAATATAGATTTTGACAGCTATCAAATGCAATTTAACGATGTTTTTGCGTAACATGTGTACGTAAGGAGTTTAGTTAATCTACGTGCAATATTTGTTTAATTATCAAAAATTTAAAATTGGTTTAAGTGCTGCTAAGCTTATTTTTTAACCATAACAGCCATTTTTGGTTAAAACTGAAACTTAGTAGAATAGTGAGTTAAATATTTCTGCACATTCAGTGTCCTTTTGCGGAGTGGGGCCAAAGCGAAACTTTTATGCATCGAATAACCTGCTTTCTTGCCGCCTGTTGGCCGAATAGTTTGTTTTTGCGTAAAAAGTGTCACTTCAATTGTAGAGACTGTTTCTTTTAGTGGTTTTTAATTGTATTTGGTGTTTTATATTTTTATATATATTTTTCAATGTTTAATCAAGATATTTTAAGATTTTATGAAATTTTGCCTCATCGTGAAGTGAGAACTGAACTAATTCAATGAGAAGTCTATCTCTAATGAAATTCAAAGATATAAGTTTAAAAGAAATGCAGCAAAAATGCGTATAAATTAATATTCCGCGCCAGGAAGTCATATGGTGTCTTAATCAAATTTTTTCATTCAGACATATTTATTTTTTTTTCCTCATCAGAAGTATTATTTTGGTGCTACTTTGGTAGACGGTTGCACGGATTTTTGGCGATTTACGTTGGCCGAATTGTTGGCGCGATTATTACAAACGTCAGCCATCTTGAAAAACGCTGTTTTTACGCATAGTAAAGTATTCGAAACTTAAAAAATAAATAAATAAATATCGTTAAAAGTAATCGATTAATTTTTTGTTGAAAATGTCATTTTTTAAGATGGCAGGCAAGTGTAAATAAATACATTTACTATAAGTATAAAATACTAAAGTAAGGTTATTATTACTTTCATATAGCAAAGAAGAGAATAAAAACACCACTATAAAAACATTGAGCCAACGTTTAATTAGATTAAAATATTACTGAAATTGAATATCGAATTCAAAACCATCATACCAACATTTAAAAGAATTAGAATATTATTAAATTCAAATACTTTAAAATACGTTATATAGAATATAATTAACATTAAAACATATGGACAATAATTATCTCAGCAATTTCTGAAAATAGTGTATTAATTTTTTTTAACAAAAATTGAACTATACAATTATAAAATAAAAGAAAAATATGTACTTACATTTTTTTGAGTGTTTAACCTGTTGCTTATTGATAAGTAGCACAATAAAAAATCAGAATCATAATTTAGATAACATCTTTGAAGGAATTCGAAGATATAAATTAAATTTTAAAACGGCGCGGAAATGCATAAATTGTCAGTAACCAATCAGGGAGCTGATTACAGCTCGTTAATGCACAAATATTCTATAACCAATCAGAGAGCTTATTACATCACGGCTAGAATTAAAATTATTTAAAAATTCATACATAATAAAATCATTTTTTAAAAAAATGCAAAATTTAATTGTATTTTTATATTTAAGAGCCATAAATAATGTTTAAAACATTAGATTAAATTTATACATATTAAAACGAATTACTTTTAAAGTAAGGCGACGTCATTGATTACATCATCCACAACATAAAATTTCATAAAATATGATAAACAATAAAATTTTTATTTCAAATAAAAATGCAAAATTAAATTGATTTTTAATATTTAAAAGCCATAAATAATATTTTAAACACGGAATTTATGCACAATAAAACGCATTATTTTTTTAAATAAAATGACAACAAAGTATCGGTTACCATAAATAACTTATCCAGCAATGGGTTTACCATAAGTTGTATTACTCGCCAAAGCATTGCACGGCATTCTTTGTTACACGTGATGACTTCGTGTTAAGTTTAAAACGTAATCTGTAACTAAATGTATCTTTATAGTTTCTCATTTAACAAAAACTAATAAACTAGTGTGAATGCTTTATAATATCCTTTTTGAAATTTTCTTTTGATTTTTAGAGCTCCGAAGCTTCGCGGAAAATAACTTGAAGAAAAAGTAAGAAATAGTAAAGATCTCAGATTCCATTTGTACTTTACGGAAAGTAATCGATCTCTTTTTCAGTATCGCATTACCAAGTTTAAATATCATGTTTTTTACATTTCGTTTAAGTCCGAATCGACACCATTTTACCTTTCGACGACTTTAACAGATGACCGCCGATGACATGAGTTTGAACAACGAAGACACATCATTTACAATACGGCAAACCACTTACCATTTCCTTTTTTGAATTTCAGTCTGTGAGGATTTTTCTATTTCATTTTACGTAAAAAGATTAAACAGTCCCGCTGAAGACACATGATGACGACCTCTCTGGCAGGTGGAATTTTCTGCAGGGAGAACGGAGGAATAAGGAGTGTAAAACAGAGGTATTTTAGGCAAAAGGCATACAAATCTATGAAAGCATGGGGGACTGGCTTCAGTAAATAATGGCATATATGGCCGGACTCTTCAATTACGAAGAAAAAGAGGCTAGTATCAAACCATTTTAAGAGAAAGACGCTAGCATCAAAGTGTCATCAGTGGCTTACAATTTCGAACCCACTCTGATGTTGTTAGCGTGTTCCCTCAGTTAGGTAGATAGATTCAAGGCTAAGCTTAAGTTACTAACGGAGAAGGATGGCACTCTTGCCTCTTGTTGCAAATTAGTTGATTTCTCAACCGCATCGAAAACATTCGTCTTTCTATTTCTCGGCTATTTATAAGTATGCATCAAAAATGTTCCTCCAGATTTTAAAGAAATCAACTGATTGTACTCAAACTACATCTAACTGATCCGCAGAGTTTTTCAAAAGTGGTAGTTCGGTCTAGGTTAAATCCGAATGGGCTAGTGCATGGGCGTCTTCGCGGTTTTCCCCATATATAAGTGTATACAAGGCACTTTCTCATAGAACGTCTCCTACGAAGGAATCCCTTCCTTTAGGCACATAGCCCTTCCGTGCTTTGCCACATTCAAAATTAACCAAAACCAAATATTGTACTGACTCTACATCAAAAGCAGATGACAATATGTTTTCCAGGCTTTTAAGCGCGGTTATTTACATATATGAAAAAAATAACTTTAAAGGCACTAAAACTGATGTCTTGACTCTTTATCTAAATTTTCTAGCATTCAGTTGATTAACATTATATTAACTGGTTAGGATCTAATTCTATTAATTTATTTTAGTGCGAGAACATGCTTGCGCACTCTGTCAATTAAAAGTCTCAATTTTTTTGGCGATTCGCGATGTATTTTAAATATGGATAATAATTCGGTAACGTGACTTTTAATTATTAACCGTTTATTTTCGAATCTGGCTATTACCGTTTTCCACAGAGATTTATAAGTTTCATCCGTAGTCTGAGTTTTCTTTGCCTGGCCAACAAGAGTCGATTGCAAATAACATAGGTTTTGTGACTCGGTTTACTACCGAGTGACAAAACTTTGTTATTTGCAGTCGGTATTCATTGTCATCGATTATTGATTTAAACTGAACTTTAAAAAGAAACCCTAATTGGCAGTTTCAGTTGAATTTAGGCAAGGTAATCTCTGGCAGTTTAACTGAACTTTGCTTTTTTAATGCCGCAACATTACTACGAGAAACAGTATAATTGCTGCTGGGTATATTGCCCTGTTCCTCTGATAAATGTATAAAGCTTACCTCACATTTCTCGACGTCAACTTCCATTTCCGAGAAGACTTATCTTGTTTGTGCTCTTCCCAATCTTCAGAATTTAAAACACATCTTTATATGCTTCAAATTTGTTGAAACTAATTTTAATATTGACCAGCTTACACTCGAGTTCTGCAGTGTCAACCTTTGATTCATCGTTATGTTAGTCACAAAGCCCTTCAATCGCGTTATTTGTGCTTTCAGATGACCCTTTCTTCGTATAAGAACATTAATCTCTAATGACCTCATTTTCCTAATATTAGCAAGTTCTTCCAACAACAAATAAAAAGATATTTACTTCAAATATTGCAGAAATGCTCCTGCTGATTGGACCACAGTTGTGGAATATCACTGCGAAATAACGAAATTTCTTTTGAAATTTCTTCATTATCTAACCACTTAATTAGCAGCTGTACAAAAGCGAAACAAACAACAATCTATTAAAACATTAGTATTAAGAAAAATACTTTGTTCGCGCATGCTCGTTACAGGATCTATTGCTAAACAACGACAGTATAGGAGAACGGTTTCTGTTATCAGACGATTAGGAGCCAACTATAGTTATTAATAACATGAAATGGCCTGCTATTGTAATGTGTAGCCATAGAGATTTAATAAAAAACAATATCAATAGCAATATAGAATAATTAGTAATTTATTCAATCTACTGCACGGGCAGTAAAGCAGAAATTTCTGGAATAATCTAATATGAAATGGCCAACAGAGGATCGAAAATTAACAACAAAGTTGGGAATACCATGTTTTTTTAATTTCAGAACATGAATATGAAATCTGGAAAGGTCACCTGCTAATACTTAATACTGCTAGCCGAGGCTACAACTACAAAACGAGCAAATATTTGCGCAACATTTGGGAACATCATTTTAGTTACCATTTTTCGGACAGTCAGGCAGCGATTTAGACACCTCAAGATTATGGAAATAAATGCATATGAAACATATAAAGGGAGAAGGATATATAAAATGTAAGACAAAGTCCCATAGGTTCCTCTGCGACACTAATAAAAGTATACCTATGAACAACGAAATATAAATCGACACCAAAACACTATTGAAATACCAAAATTAATTTCAAAATAAAATAATTAGAATTGTATATAATGAAACGCAGAATACATGCCTGAGACCGACAACCAGTTGGAGAATGGTAAGAATATCGCTCACTGTCTACTGGATTCCTAGCTGTGCCGGTTTCAGGGGGAGCTGTGCACCCCGTAATAGATGTAGTGCTAGAACAGCAGTGCGACGGAGCAAAAATAGTCAAACCATATAAAGTTCTGTTCCTCTGTCCACCTTTCCCTCTCCCTGCTCATTAAGGAAACTTATGGCAGCGTGAGCAACATACAGCTTCTCATTCTTGTTGAAATATGGTGCGACACAGGTCCAGAAAATATGGTACAGCTATAATCTAATTCCGTAACAGGAGGTAGCCGAAATACTTGATATGGTTTGTTTTTGTTGTCTTGCCTGTGATGAAACCTATTTATATATAGCCAGGGACAAAGATGAAAACTTGGCAATCGGCAAATTGTTGTTATCGTAGGGATTCGTTTCATGAACAAGACCCAAATTTTTAACATTTCAGCAAGAAGGGCCCGACAATGAAAAATGTGTACAGAGGTCAATTCAGTGTCCGGGCAGTTACACAGTTTCTGTAGGTTTTCCTATCTACTGTGTCAGTTTTCAGTCCTCTGTGATGGCGAGTTCTAAGTTTCACTCTAATTTTTGTTAAAAGTCTATCTCCATTGATGTTATGGAGTTCCTGCTTTATCGGAATTGAAAGTTCCTTCAGTTTGTATTTGGCCGCGGCATTTTCGTCCCAGAAAATAATATTTACATTATAATTATTGCTAAGAATTTGAGTCTCTTTTGCAGTTTATTTGCGTTCTCGTTATTGTGATGTTGACATTCGCTGCAATCACTAAAGAAAACAGACTTTATCTAAATATTTACCATCGTTTAGGCGAAAGTGTATTCGCTGGTGATTAGAGAGCTTGTATACAGGATTTCTTGTAGAGCTGCAATTAAACAACAGAAGACAATGAGTCCTTTTGGTTCCTCAGAAATGGGAAGGTATATGTACATGTCAAGTGCCAGAAAAGTTCCCCTATTGCTTTCGAAAAGACGTTTAAAGATTCTTAATATTTTCACTGCATTTTCATTACATGGGTTTTGATATGCTTAGTTTATCTTAATTCTGCATCTAATGTGATTCTTAAGTATTTTGGACATGATGTCTTCATTATGAATTTGCCTTCAATGTACAATTTTGGATTAACCAAATGTCTATGCTTCTTGCCTGTTGAAGATACATACAGTAGTCTTTTAAGCGGATTAAGCATTGATCTTGGGCTTTAAGCTCTGCGTTCATTTTACGATCCCATTTATTAGTTTATGGAGTTTTTATATCTTTGCTGGAGTGCCAGATCGCGAAGTCATATGTGAGAGAGGCCGATTGAGTATCTTTTTTAAGGGCGAATGTCTGTCATATATAACAGGAAGAGAAGAGGACTTAAAATTGGAGCTTGGTGTACACCTGCAACTATTATCTTTTCCTTGATAAAATTTCCAAGATAAGGGTATCTCCTTCAATACCGTATATGGTTTATTATTTTCTGTCTCCATATTTTATCAGCTGAGGAAGACATATAAAGAAAAAAACAAAGATCTTTTTGGTATCGTTCTTGGAAACCATCGATGATAGAATAATTGGTTTTCCACTATATGTTATTTTCCATAGTGAGTCTTATAAAAATTTATCTTCCTATGTTTCATGAGGACATCCGTGAATTGTGAGTGGATAATTCATTCCATCACCTTGCAAAGGATGCTGATTAGGACGATATGCCATAAAGTTCTTGCATTCTGTAGCGATTTATTTGGTTCCAGCAAAGGTACAATAACAAAAATCTTCCAACCAGACCAGACTTCCATGATGTGTTAAAGATGGTCAACATGCATTGTCTTGTTCTTACATTAAAATATTTAACCAATTCTCCAAAAATATAATAATTTACAAGTGATTTATTTCCCTTAATAGTTTTGGTAGACATACCTACCAACATATATCTACTGTTAGCCCAGCTGCATCAAGGTTATTTCAAGATTGGTAAACAGTTTTAGTGAACGAGTTGTCAAGTGATTTAGCTGTTTTCCGATACTTAACGTCTTTTCTTAAATATAGAGTTCTACAATGCTCGGCTCATTTTTGTTGCTCACTGGCAAATAGTTTTTCTTCTAGTCTGTTTCATTCCCTGATAGCAATTTTATGTTTTCGTCCGTATTGTTTACTTTAGTTGATCTCTTTAATCAGTCTCTCTGTTTCATCGGGAGTCTATATCCTGGTCCTTGCAGTCAAGATTTCAATGTTCTTTTCTTTTTCTTTTGGTATGAATCTCTTAGCTGAATTGAAATTTTGCGTGAATCTCTCCATCTGTTCCTCAAATTAATCTTCTGGGATATGAATACTGTGGCAGAGGTTGTCGAAATATTAGGCGAAATCTGACCAGTCTGCCTTTCTAAAATTCCAAAATCTTCTTACCTTTTTCAGAAATTTCAGCAATAAGATTGAGCTTCATAATAACAGGTCGATGATTATTCGTTGCATTATCAATGATCTTCCATGTACAGGTATTGGATATGTGATAATACACCTCAGTGAGATCACGATGAAAGGCAAGTGTTTTGTCCATCGTTTAAGGTAGCAAATTTGGGTCTATCAATAGATCCATTATCTGCTTTCTCTCCACATCCAGTGAATGCAAGCCGCAGGTTTACCTTTTAGCATTAAAATCGACCAGCATAGTAAGGAAAATCTCTATGTCGTATCACTTAGTAAGAGGCAATCGACCATTAAAACGGCCTGTGCCAATATATTACTTGCCATTTAAATGCGTGAAGAATCGAATACGTTGTATCCAATAATATGGAAATACTTGTGCATATGCTGTGCTAGAACTCAGAGATTACTAATGACGGATCCTTCTGTGCCGCCGTTCGTAAAATAAGTGAAACATGAGGCGATCGCGTGGCCCCATCTATCAGCATTTTAGATGACTGGAGCTCTGGTGGCGCTATCTCTTGCAGGATGTATTGTAATGCATTTTTAAAATTTCCTAAAAGTTATTTTTCTGATGAGCTTTAATTGGCATCAAGTAAAATGATGAAAAACACAATTTTCAGTACATTGAAACACGGTTCACAAGACAAAAAACTATTTACACACAAAGTCGTTTTGCTTTGGCAGGAACAAAGTACATCGCGTTTTGTAATTTGATAAGTAAATGTATAAGTAAAGAAAATGAAGTAAAATCTTGGCTTGCCATTGTTCAATTGTGAAATCGTAATTTCCAAGTTTTTTGATGATATTCTTGGAGTGACTGTCACATTTCGTGAAAATGTTATGAGAAGCTTTCAGAATTTCACAGTTCGTGGGTTTACGTTTTAAGTCATTGTGAAGAGTGCTGTTTTGTACGAATCAAGGTGCATTTCTAATTATTCGGATGGCCTTGTTTTGAATTATTTGTATTTTTTCGAGGTGAGTTCTTGCAGTTGCAGCCCACGCTGGGGAAGCATACAATAAATTTGGGCGGATCGCTTGTAGATAAAAACTGTTTTTGTAGCAAGACTAAGTATAGAATTCATCCTTATGAGTGCATAGATACTGACTATTGCTTGGTTGGTTTTTTTACAGATATTTTCGATATGGTTTTTGAGGGTTAGTTTTTGATCGAGATAAACGCCTAAATATTTAACACATTTTTCATTTGGAATGGCCAAATTATTATAAGAGTTCTTTTGGAAATATATTGTAGTAGATTTCCTTTCAATGATTTTAATTTTTCAAGCGTTAAACCACAGATAGATATAGTCTATCGCATTTTGGAGGTTTCGGATGGCTCTTTTCGGATTGGTGGATTTGCTGAGAATTGCAGTATCGTTTTCATATAAGGCGATAATGCCATCCTTATGGCTGGGATGAAGTCAGATTGGGTGTCAGATATTTTATAGAGGGTTTCGGCACGTGAGTCTTCTCGGTAATAGACACGTTAACCAGGATGCAGCAGTGTCTTTGGACGAGGATTTCCATGGCCTGAATTTCCGTGGTTTGGATTTGATTAATTTTTATCTCCCTCTATTGGACAATATTATTGCAAGTAAAGAAAGCAAGTCCTCCTCCACTTCCGTCTGTCCTATCTTTTCGAAGAATAGTACAGTTCTTATTGTTAAATTATAAATTTATATTTAGCATAGTCTTTCGAAGGCAATCAATATGAATGTCATCATTCTTTAGGTAGACCTGAAATTCATCTTTCTTGCTTTGTTTCTCGTTTTTATTTGGTGTCCTCATAGCACACTTCAAATCTTGCTCCAAGGCATGATCAGAGGTAAACGCATAGGCTGCCCTGCACGCGATAGCAGTATTCGTAGATGCTGAATTTACACTCATCATTGAAAAGGATGCCAATGCCCGATGGGTTCGACTGCATGTTTGTCCTCCTAATTTATTTTGCTACAAACTTAAGTCAATGGAAGCATTCCCCAATCCGCCATCCCATTATGCGTTCTCTTCATGCTTGTACGGGATACAGGACGTACCGTCTTAATATGCATTCCAGAAGTGAATGTGATGTCTTCTCAATGGCTCTCCATGCCATTAGTCCTGGAATAGTCCGATTTGGCCATCATGATGCTATAAAAAAAAGAGGGACTCGTCAAATTGCAATGATTTTACTCGCATTCACCTTTCACATATTTCTCTTAGAGCAGTTTCGAAGTTCTGTTTCCTAAGGTGCAGATTCCAAGAAAGCTGGAGCAATTGTCGAATTCCTACCAATGCGTAACACACAAAATACGTTATACAACATCGGCAACTAAGTCGTGCTGCACAACAGTGCTAGCTTTCTAAAATAGATTACATTACTTAGCTGAACCAAGACGAAATGCAATGTGCACAAGACATCTGTTGGCATCCAGTGCGATTCCTTAATTTGTTCTGTGTCATCCTCTCAAAACCATCAATTGAAAATTCTCATAAAAGTCCTTAGATCTGTACAAGAGTTAGCAACAACTGTTCGGTAAAAAGATTATTTTTCATTCTGTTAAGTTGTGATTCTGCGGTGATCGAATTATGATATGAGCTGATTTCCATCTGCTTTCACCGAGCTTAACCCTAACTTCAACCAAAAAACAGCACGTAAATTTGAATTTTAAAGATTAAATTTTTTGTTTAAGAATTTTTTTAAAGTATCATCACTCTTGTTTGTAATATTCGCATCGCTTGATAATGATATAAATAAATAAGCATTCTACACCTCTCAAAGAACCCCTCAATTTCTGCAGTGCGATTCCTTCATGTTCTAACAGTTTCGGTTACCAGCAGTGTATAATCACATCCAAACTTCAGGATGACTAACTTTTTTCTTTTATCAAAGTATGAGGGAATGAAATTCCACACTTTCGACAGCTCGACTTACTATTATAGGCCGAAGGGAAGATTTAAAGCCACAACTATGAAAAGTGATTACATATTTTTAATCTATTAAGTGAAGTCACGGTTAGAAACAAGAAAGGCACATGGTTAGCAAGTTACCATCAACCTTATTCCGTACTTCAGGGAAATTCAACTTCTACGTAGAACTATGCTTCTGTTGTTTTGACACATTTGGAAGGGAGAACAAGGCGTGTTTCAAATTATAATATCAAGAACTGCATGGATAGAAGAATAAAATACTCCAGCTTGAAAGGGGGAAATTGTCGTTTTGAAACCATTCTGACGTTTATAAGAAATAGCTTATAATTTTGAGAATAGAATAGGGATAGGCACTGGCACATGTCTGTAAAGACCTATACATATTTAAATGCTTCTTGTCAGGTGCCTGGGAACGGTTTTAAAAACTTTCGAAAACAAACTGTCAGGATAATTATTTGAAGATGATTTTAAACGAAACAAGCAGCTGACACCAGTCTATATTGCAAGGACTTTCATTGCAGCTACAGGAAATCGAAGAGCTACAAAACCAGATATGCCTTGAGTAACAGGCTGCATAAAGTATTTCTTCAGACAAGGGGAGCACGTAATTTGTTGCTCTAATACTGACAAAGAAATAAGTCTGTTTGGACATTGTGTAGAGAAAGATATCTGACATAGTAAAATCTGGATGAAGTGAAAACCACGCAAAAACAGTAAAATGCATCAACGAAGAAAGCTGAATCTTTACAATGGGTGTTCATAATTTTTTTCAGCAGATCTAACCTGCGCATTTTTGCTAATGCCACTGCAAATGCTGAAATATACTGACATCATATTTTTTATTCTAATGTCGAGTTGTTTAAAGATAGCTTTTGCAATAAATATCGATAACTATCATTGATATCAACTGGTTATATTACATACTGTTTGTGCCTATCTAAATTTACTTTTTGCAGAAACTGCAGTTGTGCAGTTTTAAATATATCTGATATGACAAAATACGGATGGTATGAAAGTTCTTACTCTTTTCTACAGAGTCATTCAAGTTGTACGACATTTTACATTTGCTTCTTGAATTATCCTCGCTAGTATCAGTCACAGTTCGAGGTTGCAGTCGAAGTTTCAATAAGGTGGATATTATAAAAAGAATACCAACAAAAAGGCTTTATTTTATATTGCATATTCATGCAGATTATCCTGAATTTTCTAAGCTGTCAGACTACTACAGTCTTTCTGCATAATTTAATTCAGCAAATCTTTGCCTTTAGTCTACACAGTAAGGAAAACGAAATACAGAAGTAGGCTGAATACCAGATGGCAATTACTTTCACAGAAAATAAACATACAGCCAGGATTCCGATATTTTGGATAAACAATGAGCTAATCCCAACATCTTAGTCATCAAACTGCATAATACTGTAGAAATTTATAAATTAAATATGATACCTATTACAAATTAAATATAAAACTGGCATTCAGACAATTCCTTATAACTATATATTTAAGGAATTATATTTGTTTAATTTTCCACAGAAAATATAGGCGTTCTTGATCTATTTTCAAAGACATTTTATGCTTTGATGACAGCTGGTCCATATATTCTCTTATTAAGGAAACTTCAGTTCAAAGTTAAATCAAGACAAAGATGGTCTACTTATATCGCTAATGCAATCGCCGTCAGTCACAACAATAACACATGCAAGGGGCTAAAACAATATCCATACGACCACTAGATACGCAGTTTTGCTATCACGTTTTACCTTCAAGTCAAGCAGCACTTTACGTAGCAGCCCTAAATCGTAATGCTCTACCACTTGAAAAAGCCGTGTGCAGTGGCAGAACAAGAAAGTCTCTGAATATTTGTAGTTTGGTTCGGGATACTAATCTCGGCAATCAGGCTGATTGCATGGGCGTGATCGTGCATACGAGCCAGTTTGCACTAGAAATTCCTCCTCGAAGGCATACCTCCATTAGGCAGCAGTCTTTATGTTCTTTGCTATAATCAGACAAACCAAACCCACTCGAAACTCCTCCAAATCAGCGAACAGCTTTGCAATTTTAATTCATATTTTACCATCTCCAATTACGTCAGAAAATATAGGGAAATTGTTCGGGATCCAGATGACTCCTCGTGTAGATACAGTTTTGATCTGAAATTCTGTTGTAAACTCCAGCATTTTGCTTAAAACTACAGTTTTGACTTCGGAATTTCTCGATTTATGGAATAGCTATTCTCGGATTGAAGACAGAAACTTGTAATTAATTTCTCATATATTCATTACTAAAGTATCGTAATTTTTGAATTGCTTTTTACGTATATTGGAGAAGGAATTTACAATATGAGTAGGATTATGGGAGTTACTGCTCCTTTCATGTAATTTGTTTCATATTTCCGAATTCACATTGTAACGTTTTCAATGACTTTGAAACATCTCAAACATGGAGTTATTCCTTTGATATTGATTTCGAGCTAATCACTTCTATCTGTCGTTTAAATAATTTGTCTTCATTTTATTGTGTGAAATGCGAACTTAATCATTTAATTCAAATGTTCTTTGCAAATTTCGCGTAATGATTTTTCATATCAATCTTGGCCAAAATAAGATACAAAATTATGATTTCTTGCTTATTCTTGGCATAAATCGCTTGGCTGCTGTGTATATTATTTTGAAGTTTATATGTCGTTTCGTAGAACCTTCTATTTCTGAAGAATTGAAGCAGTTACTGAAACGTCTGTATTATTATCGGAATTATTAATCGTATCATAATTTTCATTTTCTCTGGGAGAGACAATTGGTACTGGAATCCGTAAACAGGCCATTTACCTCATCACAGTTAAGGACGAACTATTGTGTAGAGTATTTGCCGCCTACTGAAGCAAAGAAAATTGAAATCCAATTGGAGAGAAGTGTTTTAGAGCTTCTATACCGATGACGACAGCTGGATTTAGAAACAGGAAGTTATATAACATAAGAGGGTTATAATTTTACATTCTGGAACTCCATGCAATATGTTTGTAATTTAGCACACCTGTTAACATACTCGATAGAACGTGCATTGGACATATCACATATGTCCGACACAGCTTAGCTTCTGGCTTTGTTACTGATGCTGTTAAAAGAGTCAAGTTCTACACCAGAAGTTTGCAATTCTTGATTTCTAACATAGTTATTATTACAAGTCAAGGTTGTATCTTATTAATACTGTAGCGTCTAAAGCGACTTTTCCTTTATTCCTGCTGCAATTTTAGATTTCGGAAGTGATATGATGTACCAAAATATGATGTACGTTGTGCAGATAGTTTCCTTTCAAAGAGATAATTCAGAGATTTTTTTATATCATCAGCTGCTTGGTATTTCAGTTTTCCTATAACAAGTTTGATTCTTTGAGATTCATTACGTGTATATGTATTCCTATAATACATGTACATATATCTAAAATAGTTCTGGAGCTTCTAGTTACCTAGTACATGGGGCAGGGTTCACAGCTTTCAGTGCTAGGTCCATAATCAATACCACGGGAAACACTGAAATATAGATACAAGTTTTGCTTGATTCAGACAGAAACAATTGGCATTTACTTGCTCGATTACGATGCCAATTTGAAACGGATATTCACATATTTTTCTTTTAAATTTGAGTTCTAAAGGGCAAATAAATGTTGAGGAGAATATAAAATAAATGGTTACAAATTTCAGTTCATATCCTGTTCTCGAGAGAAGTGATAGTGGCAGTATCTCATTGGAAAGTCGAGAAGTAGGCAACAAATATTGTATTGTTTTGATGCGAGAAATCAGTCAGAATACAGAAACCAGTTTGTACGAACTAATGGGATATGTAACTATCTGCTTCAGTGGGAAAGCAGCTCAGCAGGAGAATAGACGTGTCAAATGGAAGCAGAAATTAGTAGAACGTTATCGTTACTGGATGAGTTATGGTGGTAGAACATCTTAATCGATCATCGTCTGAGCTAGAAGACAAAACGCTAAAACTTCTTTGTTTAAGCCATCTTTGAAGGACATGCTGTCTTAATCTCATTTGTCCTAATCTTTTGAAGAAGTATGCAGGCTGTTTTGCATTCTTCAAACAATTTAAGAAATGAAAACAAGCAAAATTTCATCTTTGTTATTACTTATATATTTCCGTAACCATGGAAAATCTATATTTGTATCCTTAGATTTCTTAAGGTTTTTTTTTAGCGACTTTACAAGTAGAAGCTTAAAGGAAATTAATCCCACGAAGATTTGTCAAGTTTTATTTTTTCGCATCTGGACATGGTTTCAAAAGACGTGAACAGGTACTATAGGAACCAATAATCTCCCGAATGTCAGGCAGAATTTACTTTTCCCTTTTTCATTAGATGCAGTAGTACGTCAAATTATCTTTGATGCGATATAAACATCAAGCGAATTTACGAAAGTACCTGATAATGAATTCTATATTTGTTTATATGCGGTGATCTTGTATTTAGATAAAGTAGGATATTCAATCTGGAGATATACTTCCCACCTCTTTAAGTGAGAAAGTTCTGGACGAGAAACTTGAGGTTTTCCTATGGTGGTAGATTTCTTCTGCTTTCTCCTATTACGTCGTATTTGCAGAGGCGAATAATGACTTTTGCCACAAGATATATGATTCGTACGCATGAGATTTCGGATACCTTCATTGCACACTTCTGGTACAGAGGCCGAATGTTTTATTAATGGATATCCACAAGGAACAGTTAAATTTATTGCTACATTCCTTTATGCATCGATTATGAAAAATGATATTTCAGAGGTTCATTTAAGAATTTGTAATGATATTAAAGTCATTCCCTCTATAATAATATAAAACCAGAGCGATGGTCTTAATTCAAATAAATAATGTCTGTTAAGTGGAGTTTCTGCAGTCTTTCCGATGTGAAAGTGACGCAAAAAATTATCATTAATTATTCCCACTTTTTACTCTCATATATTTATTAAATTATCAGTGAATATAAAACATCTTAATGCCTTCTCCGTTTTCTTTTAAAAATAGGAACATATAGTTCGATACCTGTTTTTTTTAATTTCTTGCATTAGTGCCTCATTTAAAGCTTACGCCAATTAAAATTCGCTGATTTTACTTTTGTTAGCTTACAGTTTTCCAAAATATAATTTCATATAAAGCAGATTACTGAAAACTGTATTGTGTAATATCTGAAATTTGTCTTGGAAAACTAGTCTATTCTGCAGATTCACTCCAATTATTTACATTTTGCTGATATTTTTGAAACTCTATGGCGTATTCCTAGTACAAATCGAATTCGATGGTTTCGTCTGCTTAAGTCGGGTTTTGACTATCATATGGGCTTGAACGATCTCTGGAGATGTTCGTTCACGGTCCTGTCTTGTATTGAAAATTCTATTTCATATTATCCTTATTTATATTGTTTGTATCATTCAAATTTGCTTTTCTGTGTTAGTAAATATTTGCTATTTGTTCAGCTGCTCTGCCCTTGTTCTGTTTTTTATTTTCGTTTTAGTTGGAATTCATTTTGTTCTTAGTCAGCGTGCAGATCGATTTACACCTTTTGTTGAGTATTAGAAATGGCTTAAATGAAGATAATTCGTCTATTGTTTGCACATTAGATGGGTTTAGTTTTACTTTTTTTAAGAATGCATTTCCTATATATTTCAATATAGATTGATGGGCGGCTTGTTTGTTTCTTTCTGATTATCACTCTTGTTTCCGCTACTGAAAGTAGTTTCTGAATTCCCCTTCAACAGCATCCTCTTCTCCATCGCTTGCTAAATATTGTTGTATTCTGTGTTCCCCTTCTAAACTGCTTATTGAATGTGGCTGCCTTTTGATTTTCCCTCCTTCTCCAACGCTTGTGAAATGTTGTTGTTTTCTGTGTTCCCCTCCTTCAATGCTTGTTGAATGTTGTTCGCTTTTGAATTCCACTCCTCCAACACCTCCTTCTCCGTCCTCCAATGCTTGTTAATATTGTTGCATTTTCAATTCTCCTCCTCCAAATCTTGTCGAATATCGTTATTTTGTAGTTCCCTTCTTCCAACACTTGTTGGTATATAAGGCCATCGCTTTTTTAAATATCGAATAATGAAAATAAAACAACAAACGAAGACTATGAAAAATAGGCTAAAACCACCAAACATTATCCACCCTGTATAAAATATCTCTACTCGTGTTTCTTTTGTTTTAGGTTGCTGGGTTAACTGTCGGAGTCTTTCTGCTTTCATAAGAATAAGATGTTTTTCAAAATCTCGTAACGTTGGATAACGATGAAAAAAGTCTTTGTACGGAATATAATCTTTCGTCAAAAAGAGTTTCGGAAGGTCTTTTGCGAACGCTTCGTATTCGTTAATGGGGAATTTCTGGAAAAAATTTGAGCGTTTTGTTGGGATTTTAATTTGTGCCTTTGAATGCGGAATACTAGTAACTATGGTATCTGATACAGAGCGTTTTTCTGAAGTTAGGAAATTTGGGAATGACTTCATTGTTCGGGTAGGTTCTGAAATTAGTATAGGAGGGGAACCAGCAACAGAATGAACATCTGGAATTCCTGCAAAAATAAAGTTTTAAAATATATTTACAATATTATGTATCTATATTATACATATATACTTAAGTACATTTACGGATGAAAGTAGAAATCAAAAATACATCTTGCATGTAATGACAATGATATATATCATAGTGAGCCTTAAATACAAAGATATGCAAGAATTCAAGGATTATTCAATGTCCTGATGGGTGTTTTATGTCTGTCGTTTTGAAGCAAACTATAAATTATATAGGATTTCATCGTTCGAAACGACTTATTTCTCCTTTCATATGTTAAAGAAGTTACAATATATCCCATTCTTTGAACTTCAATTTTCATAATACTTGTCACCGTTATCATTGTCGGATAGTTTGCATGCGTTTACTACACTTTAAAATAAAGTCTAGTAAGTTGCAGACATCCTCTCATACTACTTCATAATGGGAGGAGGCTCACCAGCGACCGAGCGGTAAAGTCGCTGAACACTTGTAGTTTGGTTCAGGGTTCAAATCATGGTGAACGGGCTGCCATCATCGCCATTTTCAGGATTTTCGGCATGTTTAACGTAGATACGAGCTGGTTAGATTTATCAATTAATCGTACCTAAAGTTAATTAATAAAAAATGTACGAATAGGTTATAAAATAGTATTTCGAACTGAAATTAAATGGATAAAACCAAAGTTGTGTAAAAATTTTTTAGGTATGAAGTATTTTAAATAAAATAACTTATTCTAAAATATCAATTACTCTTTTATTTCCTTGATGCCACTTTGTAATACGCCTTTTTTTAATGCTTTATGACAGTTACGTAAAATATGTAGTAAAATAAAAATATATGATATAAATAAAAATTAGTAATACATTTCTAATAACTTGCAATAGAGGGCATACAAAAACCTGGAAGAAGAGAATTAAGTATTAATCATATTTCTGTTTAAAGGGATAATAGTAAGGTTTTTTTAACACCATAGGGAGTATATCTACTAAAGCCTGAGTAAAAACTTTAAGGCCAGTAAAATTTTTGAGAAAATGGAAACATTTAAAATAAGGAATTAAAATACCATTTGATTGATAATTATTGAGCTTAAATAAAAGTAAAAAAAGTAGAAAAATTAATTTGCAAATATTTTATTATTAGAAAATATTACAGAACACAGAGATGAATATTTGAGCCTGAATAAAAACTTTAAGGCTAACATAGAAAATAACATGTAAGAAAAAATTACAAACCCTTAGAAGGTTGTGTAGGAGCCATTTCTTCGAATTACTTCAAATATTGTTGTTTTCATGGAGGAAACGAGTTTTTGACAAAGGGTGAGGTCGGTTTTATACCATTCATCTTCGACAGTAGATTTCAGCTCTGTTGTTGATCTAAAATGTCTCCCATTTGCATAAACGCTTCTTGCTTAGTCACCCAAAAGGTTCTCGATTGGGTTGAGGTCAGGTGATCTGGCTGACTATTTCACAGTTTCAACATTGTTGACTTAAAACCAATTTTTTGTGCTGTTACTCGAATGGATCGATACATAGTCTTGCTGATATTTCCAATTTTCTGCAGCAAGACATTCAGCATTTGGCAAAAGATGATTTGTTAGGACATTTTGGTATCCTCGTGAATTCATTCTACCTGAAACGAATGCAATTGAGCCCACACCATTGTAAGCAAAACAGCCGAATTCATGACAGACTCTCCACCTAATTGGCACTTGGAGAATATTTCTTTTTCTTTTCTTATATCATGCCAGTAGAAATTCCAGGCATCTGGACCATCCAAATTCCATTTTTTTTCCGTTAGAAAAAATACTTTATATCCATTGGTTGTCCCAGCTCAGGACTTTCTGGCCAAAGTTCAAATGCTCTATTTTGTGTCTCTGCAGTAACTGAGGTTTAGTCAATTTTGCTGTACAAGTGAACCTTCCAGACCTTTTACTTGTGTTATAAATCGTTTTTGACAAGGTTTTAAACCTGTCGTCGGAATCAGTTTCCTGGTTGAGTACTTTCCAGTAGATACAATTTGGCCAACTCTTCTTTCATCACGCGAGGATGATTTTCCTATCTTTATCGCAATAGCACGACTACTCATTCCTGTTGAAGACAAAGCTTCGATCTCTCCTCTTTCACGATCAGTTAACTTCTTACCCTACGCCATCTTCACAAAGATCACCAATACTTTGAAAAAAACGTATGAGAAATATGAAAATTGCAGCGTTGTCACAAGCTATATTACATTTATTTTTAAAAAATGACTGGTGGCCTTAAAGTTTTTACTCAGGCAGAAATACTAAACTGTAAATAACCACGTTTCTCATAATTATGTATTTACAAATTATGTTTATAGCATTTATTTCTTAGCATTGAACTTTAATAATTAATATTAATTGAATCCCTTTAATTTCATTTTACATTTTTTCAAAATTTTTTACTGGCCTTAAAATTTTTACTCAGGCTGTAATTAAACATTGCCAGTATTTGATTAGGTATATGAACCAGAAATGTGTATTTTTAAAATATAATACATTTACATGCTTCGAAATAGTCTTCTCAATGCTATTAATTTTTTTCTTAAAATAATAGTTCAGCCACGTTTCTAAACTAAGTAATGTTGATGTAATATAATTTATTTATACGGTATAAAAGAACGATATAAGATTGTTCAAAGTTCAAGCTAATATTACGAATTTCCTGAAGATTTCTTACGCCGACATAAATTTGTATATTGGATAGTTTCGTAATTATAGGCCGATTTGAACATAAGTAAAAAAAGTTCAGCAAAAACATAAATCGCGGCAAAAACATACAGAATTTGATTTTATTCAAAACATAGAATTCCCTTGCAGCAAAATATTTTATTGCAAAGATTTCTTGGTAACAGAGGATGCCATCATGTTGCCATTATGATGAACTAAGAAATTTGCCTTGGCATCTATACAGCGGCTTAGCGACCCAGTTGCTCTTTAAAAACTGGAACAAATTACTAATTGTCAATGCCAAACCTGAAACACTTAGGTTGAATTAAGTCACTATAAGTCGTTCATTTTTTGCATGTTACACAGAGATGCATGCGTTCATTTTGGGGGTTCGCCGATAACATCGTGGCAGAAACATCTCAGACGTAACCGTTGCGTAGGAAACAACTCAAGGCGAAAACGTCGTGGTACAATACATCATGGGAGAAAAGAAAGCGAAGAGAAAACATCGCAGTTCTAAAACATCGTTGTACAAAATATCGACATGAAAAATAATGCTGTTCAAAAACTTCGCAATTTAAAATCAATCATCGTCGCAAATATCGTGGTAAAGAATAAAGTGCCTACAAATCATCGCAGGGCGATAACAATCGCAGACATGCATTTTTCAGGTTTTAAAAGCTGTAAATGACCTTTCGCATAATGACTTGGGATATTTTCTCATAATGACTTCGGATAAAAGGAAAGTGGGATATTTTCCCTTTTATGTCTCAGATTTTTCAATGAATTAATCATTTTTTGCTTAAAAATTGAGAAGAAAACTTAAGCATTAAAAATTGAAAATGGGTAGAAAATTAATGCATGTGGCACTTAATAGAATTTTAAATTGATACGGTTAATTCAGAAAGGCCATTCATAAATAAGTCATCTTTCATGAAGATTACTCATTATTTTTCTAGAAGAATACAGCCTAAAGTGTTAGGACTTTTCTTGGAATGACATGTCGAATTTTTTCCATATTTCGATTCTACAATTCAAATTATCCATTAAAATTAAATTTTGTAACATTCGATGAGAAACTGAGCGAGTAGGTTAAAAATTTATTTTGGAGTCAGTATTTCAGTTTGCTCCAGGTATAAATTTAGTATACATTTTTGCCGAATTTCTAATTTAATGGTAACCTATTTTACTTTCCCTTTCATTACGCACGAATGGAAAAAAAGCCCCTCGTTCATTCTTCCGAATAATATTAACAAAGCGTGTAAACCACATTTGGCATAAATCATCGCTTATAACAGCAAATATCTAAAGGTGCTATCACATAAATTCGCGTATATCCTGGGAATTTTAAATAAAAAACTTTAATGATTTTTTCGGTTATCTCTAGCAGTTCATCTAATTTAAGGTGATGATAAAAATGTTATGGTTCATAGTTCAAAAATGTTTTCAAAAGATTGATAAAAACTACTGAAAAATACAAACCTTTAAAGGAATCAAAAAATATCTATGAACTTATTTGGAGTGCGCCTGAAATTTTAATTGCGGTAGAAGGAATCATCGAGTGAGTCAAATTAAAAAGAGATATTAAGCAATATATATCAAATTTAAGTGATATTGAAGATCTAAAATTTTGAAAGATAATTTTTAGTAAGTACTCTTGAGATTTCTGCAAAACTTGGCGTTTTAGAAAATTAAATCTTAGAATATAAATATGAAAAAAAAAATCGGTATGTCATTTCAGTAAAATTCCTATTTTCTGTCAAAGTACCTAAGTGAGACCACTTCTATATATAAATATAATATACATCTCAAGTTGCGCTTTCGAGACGTGGAAAATGCAATTTAAATTTCGCCAATCGGTGCAAAAAAAGGGGATATACTGAACTCACCCAGCATTTTTTTTATCCAGTGGGTACTTTGTGAAAACACAATTCACCCATTTTTTTAAAATCAAATGAAGGAATGGTTTGCAAATGAGTACGATAATCCCACGTTTTTGAAGCGAATTCAGATTCCCTAAGAGTGTCCTCTGTTATTCTTTGAATGTAATGTGCAACTCAGATACTCATTTCTTTAACCTGACAGGTAGCTGCTGAATGTACCTAATCATGCGAATAATATTGCATTAAGTTCACATAGTGTGAGCACTGGTTTGCTTTTTTATGTGTTACTCGGAATGATTTAGTTTTGATGTGCACGTTATCAGACTGAGACTTTGAATACATCCTATATGCAATTTTTGGCAAACATTGTTTACGATTTATTAATATTCGCAATAAATTTAGACATTTTAAGCAAAAATTCAAAATTCCACAAAATTTGTAATATCACATTGTTTTATTCGGTGATGTCACAAGCCATATATTCGAGCCATTTGCCCTTAGAAAGTCTTCCGCGAAAGTATCCCTTCCCTTACGGAGGTAACCCTCGAGTGCTTTGCTATAATTAAATAAACGAAATCATACCTGTAAAAGAAGTAGATCTGACACAATCTGCCATTAATTTCAAAACCCTTTTTACTATTTCAAATCTCAGTACGTACATGGAAAATTACTTTACTTTAATGTTTTATATATAATATATATATATGTATATATGTACACAATTTATTGTTTTAGATGCATTTATATTTTAACACTATCGCAACCACCTTGACAGAAGTCGCCAAATTTTCAGAAGTAGGCAAACTCTGGGAACAATGCGCATATCAATTCTTCAGTTAACGTTATTGATAACTGTAAGTTTGATTAAGCAACGTTGCCATTTTTCTACCTGCTGTTTGAGTTATATTTAAAGGTCTAAAGGCAAATTGGAATATGTTTTGGCCTTCAGCTGTATTCTGAAATATGCGCTTGTGAGATTTCCTGCAAACGAAGAACGTTCTGCGAAATGTTTGCAAGGATATTATGATTTGCCACAGAGGCTGGAATGTTCCAGATCGCATTTGATGATGATGATGTATTTTGGAAAAAAGTTTTTAAAAGTAACGTCAAAATGTCTTGCGAACACATCGGCAGTCGAATGCGTAACTGGTTCGAAAACGGTCGCCTGCCATTTTACTACAGCATCAGATTTATATACGGCAGAAGAAAAGAATTAACGAATGCTAAATTTTGCTTCGAAAACTTAGAAATGGCGATAAGTCTGTGGTACACAGGAATAAATACACGTGGAAGATAATATTTGTAAGTTGTTTTATAAATTGTTTTCCGTAATAATTATCGAACTGAGATAAAAATATGTACATAATATTATGTATGATAATGAAATAAATTTCTCTGATTTGAAATTACAATTTATTTACTTCTTCAAAAAATACCTGAGTTACGCCAAGTTGATTGCAATACTACGAAAGTAGTCAAATCTATTGCAGATAAAAAGGCATAATATGAAAGCATATAATGTCACGTTATATGTATTGAACTTCTGTTATTATTCACCCAATGTAAAATTATAATATATATAATTTTAGTTACTTTAAATTAGTTTTAGTTTGAACAATGCATTTTCAAACAATCAAGAGGAACACGTCAAAGGGAAACTTAAAACAGCAATGTTTTGGGTTTCGGGGTATATTTAAATAAAATATGCTTAAAGTTTTGTTTAAAATCTAACTCGTCATTGTTAAAGTTCAGACCGCAACTTTGCGTACGCGTATATTTTAAATAAAATATCTTTAAAATTTTATTTATAGTATATGCTAAAACAACGCTGCTCGTTCGCTTAATTTTACTGCATTTTTACTTCGGCTGAAAACGATTTCCTTCCTGCTCATGAAGCAAGCAGTTCAATAGTCTTTACCGAGAAATATTTATACAAGCATAATCACTAATTGGGAATAATCACTAAGAAAACAGGACTATAATTTAAATACATGAAGTAACTAATTATGTTTATTACATTAATATATAAATTTATAGTGTTTAAAATATAAGAAGTAAGTAATTTGTTTGAAATTTATTTATAATAGATTATATTCAACAATAAAATTCAATGCACATTTGACAACGGAAGAGGAATACGATAATACGTTGATGAATTAAATTAAATGTGAGACGATGTTCATTGAATTATTTTTACGAATCTTGACATTCACGTTCTCAGTCTTTACAGTTTATGAATAAAAGCAGAGATTCTCATCATTTGGAACAAGTTATCGTTCCTTCTTAAGATCTATAAATTGTTATCAAATAGTATTACATTTATTAAGCGCAAGAAATAAGCATATTTTAAGTAACAAAAGATTCATTACTCTTTACTTCACTCAAAGTATTCTAATCAGACATATAATGATAGCATTCGAGCAAATATTATCAAGAAACATAACGGCAGAATTAATTTTATAGTTTGAGGTAAAACATTAAATTTAATAGCATTTATTTTGAAATATTCATGTTTGGATTTTCTTCCTATTAATTTTAATACATAAAAAGTACGTTGGAAACCTACGTTGCAAAAAATGCATTCAAGTTTATAAAAAAACAATTTTCAAAATATGTGAGCACAAACAACAAAATTAAGCCCATAAACTGATCTTCACTTTACTCTTTAAATGTTTTAAGGGGAGAAAATGATGTTGCAGAGCAAATAAATTTCATGAAATTATTCCAGATTGAAGACTTACCAGAGACACTTTTCGCAGTACTAAAAGGTATGGCAAGAAATACACTCCCTAGAAAATACGTGATGGTAAATGGGTGTGGCGAATGAATATTCAAACGCATCTTAAGATGGTAATTCGCAATATAATCAAAACTTAACACGTTTTTCAAATACGTATAAAATCGCACGAAAGTCTCAAAACAAGAAATTCGCAAGAAAATCTCAAAGTAAGAAATTCGCTAGAAAATCTCAAATAAGAGAAATGAAACTCTTTGTTGACTTGTCTGTTGTTTAACACACCCAAATTGTTGGAAATATGCAAGTTTAACACATTATTTGCAAACTGTTGGAGTCAAAGAACTTAGTGTTGAGAAAATAGTCTATGACAATGAATTCCCAACACTCCTAGGAAATTCTCTACCTTTCTCAAAATAAGCTTTTCCCCCCTTTATTTAAATAAATAACAGCTATCAAAAGAATGTTAGTTTAATCTTCGGATTATGGTAACTTGGCGATTATTTGCCGAAAATGTGGCGACCAACCCTGCTACAGCAACCTGCTAGTTTTTTAAATTGGACGCTATTTTGTTTTTATTATTTCTTTTGGGCGTGTTTATTTTTTTTCTCTCTCTCTCTACTCAACATTTTTTTCCAACAATCTGCTAGCCGAATTACGCTTATGCTAGAACTTTTATGGAATAAAAGTGCTTAATCATGACGACGATTAGGTGCGAAATTGGGAGAAAATGCACAATCCCCCACTGCTTGCCGGGTTTTTAAGAATTGCACAAAAACGGTATCATTCACGTACACGTCGACCTATTTTCACTTAAAAAAACATCCCAGAATTGCACAAAAATGGCATTGCGCACACTCTTGACTTTATCCATGTACACTGCTAAAGTCCTAGCTAGTAACCTTTATCGCCTTACCAAAATGTCACCAAACTACCTGTTACCATATTCCAAAGATTAGACGAATGTTATTCCTTACGATTTAAAAACTGTTGATATGATTTTAACGTCGAAATTTCGGCGCATGACGTAAAAAATCTTTATTGCATAAATTCATTTTGCTAATTGAAAATGGATGCAAAATTAATGTACTAAAATAAACACAATTTGTAAAATCAATTACGTTAGGTTATTTTATATGATAAACTACATTCCCAAAGGGAAGGGAAAACTTCATGAAGCACATTTGAAGGGAAATGGACCTGCACATATGTTTACATGTTACGTATAGCGAAAGGCACAATAGTCGAATATGCAGCAACCTCGTTTGACTGGACTCAACTTTGAGTCAAACTAACAAAATTTATACTTTTTTTTTATGCAGTATGACAATAGAATGTTAGCAACTTTTCAAGAGCCCCGTAACCCATGTTGTGAACCCCTCTTTGTTTCTATATATATATAATTGCACCAATATCATATGAATGTCTATTTTTAACCTTTCAACTCTATGTATATCTATGCACTTGTACCACTTTAATCATATGTAATGCAACCATAGTGTATGTATTTACATATTCACTTGTAATCCCTTATTTCCTTGATTTATGCAGTATGATAATAGAATTTTAGCAACTCTTTAAGGGCCCCGTAATCGTGCCCATGTTGTGAATCCCTTTTGTTTTTATTAGTAATAGAACATTAAATTTGCCGTGTCCACGGAGTTGTGTTACCGTGGGTTGGTCCTCCTAAGCATGTCCCTGGTGGGGTGGCATTCAATTTCGTATGGGTACACCCAGATATATCCGGGCCAGAAGCCACCTCTTCGGTTTAAACTATTATTTAGCAGCTATAATCATTCGATAGTTGCTGTCGAAAACAGAGCAGATTTCGTAATTTCATAATATTTATTTGTGTAATGCTAATTGCTCGGCAGTAGTTCGAATAGTGTTAGCATATGTACTCACTTCTTCTATATACAGGGTGATCTTTTTTAAAGTGACAGTGTTTGGAGCGCCCTGTAGCGCGATCTAATAGCCGAAATGGCACCAAACCTCGTATTTAGACTGATCAAGACATGGGACATCAAGACATACAATCGCCCAGTTAAATTATTAATGTTTATTTACTACATTAACTTCCCCGGTGAGGAATTAGACCACATTTAATGTTAGAAACATTCTCAGAAATAACTCAGAAATAATGTGTTCTGCACAGCCATATGTAACATATCACGATGAATATTCCGCACTGTCTTAGTTATGTTGTCCTTTAGAATAGACAAATTTGATACTCCACCAACATAAATTTGAGATTTCAAATAACTTCAGAGCCAAAAATCGCATTTCGTGAGGTCAGGGGAACGGAGCGTGAGGTTAGGGAAGCTGCGGATGCAATTCATTGATTCATGTAATACAGCTTCACCTATAACACACGTTTCGGTAACGTGAGAGACATGTCCACTGGAGCTCGTTTACTTCAGCTGAGATTATTTGTCGGAGGTGTCTACTACTTGCTTTTATAACACCTATTACTGGCCCTGTCATCGCACAATATTTGCATATTTCTTGTTTGCACAACCCGTGTTTTATGTTAATTCTCGTTATTCCAAGCTACAACAGCGCCACAAAAAAACCCTAGCGGCTATTTTTGGAACTAAGTTTTTTTTTTTTCACGGAATCCTTTTTCTCATGTCTTGATTAGTCTAAACACCAAGTTTGGTGCCATTTCGGCTATTAGATCGCGCTGCAGGGCGCTCCGAGCACTTTCACTTTAAAAGAGATCACCCTGCAGTATATGTGCAGTAGAACAGCATTCACGTTACACATGGGAAAACCCACTAAAATCAACCACGGAGCCACCCCGATTGCCTGGACTGGAGGTCGAGCCAGACTACCAAAGTTCATCGGGTTTAACTACTCGGCAGCTTATGGGGAAAACAAATCAGAGATTTCTAATTGCTCCTTGCAAATGTATGATATTCACTAAACTAAAATACTTTTTAAATGAATTTTTGCTATGCGATAATATATAGTGCTCCTCAGATACTGTTCCAACAAAACTCCCATATTTGCCACTTTCACTTAGATTAATGTTGAAACGTTTTAGATCAGAAGATCAGAATCGTTACGCGTGGCTTCGACGAAACATTTTAGGAGCATTAAAACTGGAATCTTTGAATTCTTTCGTAAGGTACTTTGTTACTGGAACATTCATTCTCAGAAATTTGCTCTTAATGCAGCTTCTAAAGCCACGCAGGTAATCTTACATTACTGCTTTAACTGACGCAGTTTTTGGATCTCTAATTACGCTAAATTGTATTTGCTTGTTGTTTGAGAAGTGGGCACTAGCTGTTATGTTTAAACAGTGATAGATACTGGCTATGAAACCGGTACGACGCCACTTATCTGTGAAAAATGTCTTTACTCTGACAATGACAATTTGTTTTGTTAAAAAACCTTGATCTCTTTAATTTTCTTGAGCTCTTCTGTAAAATCTCATTCTGTTATAATCCACGCTACACCAAATACTGAATTTTATTCTCTTACTTTTAGATTAGAGGCTGCTTTTTAATAAATGCTATAGAAAACGATTACAAGAAATAATCAAGAACGGTTAAAAAGTTACTCTACAAATATACTTTATAAATGTAACCAATAGAAGAACCTTCTTAAAACCTTCTTAAAAAATCTGATGTGTACACCACATGACTTCCTTGTATGGAATATCAAATTATGCACACTTTTTGCGGCATTTCATTTAAACATAATTTCTTAAATTTCATTAACGTTATATTTTTCATTCAATTATTTTAGTTCTCACTTCACGGCAAGGCAAAAATACATAAAAACTCGAAATATCTTCATTAAAAATTTAAACATATCGAAAACATAAAATACAATAAAATCATTTAAAAATAATTTTTACAATTAAAATTACTATTTCTACATAATAATACCGTAATCACGTTATCGTACGTAATTACAGTAGTCATACCTAAAACTAATTAATATTACCTTTGTGTTATTTTAATCATGTAAACGTACGAGTAGGTTACAAATTGGAATTTTGAACTGAAATTAAATGCATAAAGCCAAATTCTGTAAATATTATTTAGGTAGCAAGTATTGTTTAAATAAAATGTGTTGTTAAATAGCAATTACTCGTTTTATATCAATTAATCCAAGTTCTAATATGAGATTTTAAATTTATGTAAAATAGGCAGTAAAATAAAAATATTTGAAATATGTAATATTCCATAATAAATTTCTAATAATTAGCAAAAAAAAAAAAAAAAAAAAAAAAAGTCATACAAAGAAGAGCCGAATTAAGTATTAATCATACTGCTGTTTAGAGGAATAATAGTGAGGGTTTTTTTAACATATTACGAAGTATATCTACTAATTAAGCATTGCCATTATTAGATTAGGTTTATGACAAAGAAATGTATATTTTAAAAATATAATACATTGACATGGCTCGAAATGTTTCTCTCAAAACTTTTAATTTTTAATATTTAAAATAATAATTTGACTATCTTTCTAAACTAAGCAATGTAGATATAATATAAATTACTCGCACTTATATGATTTTAAAGAACAATTTAGGTTTTACTAGGACGCCGTTTTACTAGGGAGGCCACTAAGTTGTGCTAAATAAAAATCGCAAAGTTGTCCCAAGGTGGTTATGATAGTACCAAAGTGCTGAAATGTAATACAGAAAGGAAAAAAAGACATAATATGAAAGCATATAATTTCCCGTTATATGTATTAAAGTTTTGTTACATTTGGTTAAATTAATACTGAAATATAAATCAATAGTTTTACTTTTGAACAATGCATTTTCAAACATCAAGAGGAACACGTCAACATGATACTTAAAACAGCAGCTATATTTTGGGGGTATATATTACATAAAATATCCTTAAAGTTTCATTGATAATCTATGACAAAATAAGACTGCTGTTTTGCCTAATTTTCCTGCATTTTAATTTCGGCTGAAAACGATTCCATTGCTCTTCGTGAAACATGCAGTTTAATAGTTTTCCCTGAGAAATATTTATACAAACATAATCACATTATACAGAAATTTACATTTATATAGAAATAATTCATGATTGAGAATAATCACTAAGAAAACAAAACTATGATATAAATACATTTAGTAAATAATTATATTTATCGAATTAATATGTAAATTTATAGCGTGTAAAAATAAAGAGTTCATAAATTCTTTGAAATTTATTTTAAATAAATTAAATTTAACAAAACGGTTTTATGCTCATTTGACGACGAAAGAGGAATACGGTAATACGTTGGTAAATTTAATTAAATGTGAGACGATGTTCATTGAATACTTTTTCAAATCTTGACATTCATGATCACAGTATTTAGAGCTTATGAAAAACCAGCGACGCTCATTTAAAATAGCTAATCATTTCTTTTTAAGATCTATAAATTATTATTAGATAACATTACATTTATTTCATACAGCAAATAAGCATATCTTAAATAAAAAAATATTTATTACTCTTTATTTCATTCAACGTATTATCTCAGACATCCAATGATAGCATTACAGCAAATATTCTCAAGAAACATACCGGCAGAATTAATTTTATAGATTGAGATAAAACATTAAATTTTATAGCGTTTGTTTTGAATCGTTCCCTCCAGTCATAGTCAAGTTTGGATTCTCTTCCTATTAATTTTAATACATAAAAAGTACGTTGGAAACCTACGTTGCAAAATATGCATTCAATTTTATAAAAAAAAATAATTTTCAAAATATGTGAGCACAAACAACAAAATTAAGCCCATAAACTGATCTTCACTTTACTCTTTAAATGTGTCAAGGGTAGAAAATGATGTTGCAGAGCAAATAAATTTCATGAAATTATTCCAGAATGAAAACTTACCAGAGACACTCTTCGCAGTACCCAAAGGTATGGCAAGAAATACACTCCCTAGAAAACACATGATGGTAAATGGGTGTGACGAATGCATATTCAAACGCATCTTAAGATGGTAATTCGCAATATAATCAAAACTTAACACGTTTTTCAAATACGTATAAAATCGCACGAAAGTCTCAAAACAAGAAATTCGCAAGAAAATCTCAAAGCAAGAAATTCGCAAGAAAATCTCATATAAGAGAAATCTAACTCTTTGTTGAGTTGTTTCTTGTTTAAGAGACACAAATTGTTGCAAATATGCAAGTTTAACATATTCTTCGCAAATTATTGGAGTCGAATAAACACAGTGTTGAGAAAATAGTCTAAAACAATGAATTCCTAAATCTCCAACCATATTTTCTGCCTCTTTTATTCCTTTATTTGAATGAATAACAACTATGATAAGAATTTGTTTTCTTATGATATAATATCTGTTGATATCATTTTAGACTTTGTATTTTCTGCATATGACATAGAAAAACTGTATTGCATACAATTTGTTTGGAAAAGTATCATTTTTATCAAGTAGTAAATATATTAACATTTGCTCAATTTCACTACAACACTTACATTAAGTTTATTAGATTAAATTAATTTTGCTAATCGAAAATGGATGCAAAAATAATGCACTAAAATTGACACAGTTTGTAAAATAAATTAAGTTAGGTTATACTCATATGATAAAGCACATTTCGAAAGTGAAGGCAAACCTTCGGGAAGCACATTTGATTGGAAATTGACTCTCATTCATGTTACATATTGAGAAAGCCACGATAATCAACCATGCAGTAACCTCATTTTCCTGAACTGGAGAGAGTCAAACTATCAATACTTAGCGTCTATAACCATTCGACAGTTGGTGGTGGAAAACAAATCAGGATTTCTAATTGTATTATACAAATCAATGTAATTCATTAAATGAAATAATTCTTAAGTAATTTTTTCTATACTAAAATAGCTCACCAGCGGCCGAGCGGTAAAGTCGCTGAACACTGGTAGTTCGGTCCGAGGTTCGAATCCCGCGAATGGGCATGGCTGTTTTCGTGGTTTACCCCATGTGTAACGTGACATACGGTACAGTTTTTCTTAGAAAGTCCTTGACGAAGGCATCCCTTGCCTTAGGCAAATATTAAATAATAGTAAAAAGTCCTTGTACGGAATATTAAATTATACGCATTTTTTCCTGCATTTCACTTAAACATATTTCCTGGAATTTCATTAGAGATATATTTCTCATTCAATCTTTCAGTTCTCACTTCACGACAAGGCAAAAATACATAAAACCTCAAGACAACTTTATCAAAAATTAAAATATGTAGAAAAACACAAAATGAAAATTAAAAAATTTAAAAAAAAAATTACAATTAAAATTGGTGTTTCTATGCAAAACAAGCAATTCGGCCAGTGTGCCAGGAGGCAGACGTTTCTGTGCACAAAAATAAAAATTTACTTTTGGTCGCACTCAACAAAAAGACACTGAAAGTGCAAAAACTGATTTAATTCACTGTTCTGCTACGTTTCGAGTATAAAGAAATATGGCTGCTATGGTTAAAAAAAATTAGACTTAGCCGCACTTAAACAAAGTTTAAAATGTTGATAATTCTATGACTACTAGGTGCTAATTCCAGAATGGAGTCATTGGCAACAAATTCACTATTTTGCTCAGTTTCAAATGTAAACAAATATGGCTGCTGTGGTAGAAAAAATAGATTTAGCCGCACTTAAATAACTTTTAAATTGTTGATAATTCTGCAACTATAAAATGCACATTAACGTAAGGCATAAAATATTTAACCAGAAGATAAGAACAACATAATTTATTCATTTTTTAAAGCAAAAAATGCACAATTATAAGAATAAAAAAGGCTGAGCTCACTGAGCCGAGTAACAGAGTGGATATATACATATATGCACATACCCTTTTGGTGAGGCCGATTGCAACGAAAACGGTAGATGCACAACTACGTGTTATAGCAATCCTATATACAAAATTTCAACCTTCTGAGGCTACTCGTTTTTGAGGTATGCGAAACACGTGCCTGTAGACACCACGGAAAAATCTTTTCTGAATCCACTTTAAATCAGTTCTATAAGTCGTTTGCGGAAAAAGAGTCTTTTATTTTGTCTTTACAGATGTTGCTCAAAAACATCGATAGCTTGTATTCAATAGCGGTGAAAATCAATTTTTTCGTTTAAATATGACACGCGGAATTTTTTCGTGTTTACAATACTTCATTTGCTTCGTACAAGGAAGTAAATAGTAAAATGGAAGTTTGCGTAGAAATTTTTAAATACTTCTAAAATCAATAAGTATTATGTAAATAAAAGTGTTGAAAATTTCAAAAATACATTAAAAACCAAAATTTGGCACTACGATGTTCAAAATTGTTATTTTGAAGCTTTAAAAATTTTGGAAGATTTCATTATAGCCAACAGGGTTTTTAGATTTAGCAGAAACATTTATAATCCTTTAACGAAAGCGATTAAGAAATCATTCATGTATGGCATTGTTTTTCATTCTGCTTAAATAAATCGAGAAGTACATTTTTCAGCTCTCTGATTTCCTGTTCTGTGTGCAGTTATAGATAGAATCTGTGAATGATACTTTCGCCATTTGAAAAAATATTATAAAAATTATTATTTAATATAATATTGTTGCGTGCGTACGGGTTCGTTATGAAATGAATGCACAAGTCCGATGCAAAATGAACAAAAATTTATTATTATCACAAAAAAATGCTTAAATCTTCTCAAATTATCATGCAGTATTACAATACCTCACAGTAGTTATCTTTTAACTACTCAAATGTCCAATAGAACGTAATTCAAAACAGCTAAAGAACGCTAATCCACGAATTCGCTATAATCGACAAGAGCAGTTTTCTAAACAACAACAAACTAAGCAACTACTACAAACTGAGAAGTATTCCTCCTTTTATAAGTTTTCAAAATCACTCGCCAGAATTTTCCAGTACTTTCTCGAAATCAAAAAGAGATATTTATTTATTTAATGCACGCGCTCTTGTAGTTTCAATTTTCCGGCTTGGCTTTCTTTTAATATTCGTCACGCGCTGCACTGCGCGAGAAATAAAACCATTTAATTTATAATTGAACTAACATTAGCTTTTTAAATACCAAATTCGTAACAATATATATAGAGAGATAATCTTTAATGAATTATATCCGAACAGTAATATGAGTGGAAAAATACATGAAAATAAATTTGTCACATTTGTTTAGATTTATTATTTGAAAATATATTTACATTTCTTCAACAACGACAACTATAGTAAGTCCTTTAAAAATTTTGGATCTTTTCCAAGAAAAGGCGGTTGCCTTAACATCATGCAAGATGTTCCAACTAAAATTCCCTAAAGGGATAAACTGAAGTTTGCTTTTCCCGCGGCGGGGGAAAAATATAGTTAGAACACGCAGGAAAGAGGATGTGCTAACATGTAAAAATCCGGCACTGTGCCGCGTATGATATTTCATATTTGTTTCAATCATGTTGTTATTGTTTTCAATAAATAATCAAAAGACAGCTACTGTGAATTAAATGACTCAACACTTCAAAACGAAGATATCACAAAACAAGAAACCTCTTTTAGATCTTAGACTAGCTATAATCCAGAGGTTAAATTTAATCCGCAACAATATGTCAAAATGCAAAAGAATTTTTGAAGCAAAGAATTATTTAAAACGTTTAAAAGTTTAATTTTTGACTTTTCCCTTGAACGGCACTCTTATATTGATAATGCAAGAAACTTTTTCTGACTACCAAAAGACTGAATATTTCTGACTATCAAAAGTATAGATATTACTTAGATTAGATTAGATTTCAAAGATTTATTGACCTCTCCTACAAAATCTGTTTTTATTATGCTAACTACCTGATTTATTACTTTTGATTTTTAATTCTAGTCAAATGGAAATGATTTGTCTTCGCTATTCTTTTATCAGGAGAAAGGCCGTTTCCACAATCGTTTTCTGAAATTTAAAGTTTAATGTTGAGCAAACGTAGATCTCTTATTGGAAGCAGTAATATACCGATCTGAAAAATTAAAAGAACAACTTTGAAATCTCAAACAAAATTTAGTGCTTTTGCAGCTAGAGCATGAACTTGTACAACTTTATGATATCTGAGATACCAAAAGTGCAAAAATATTTCTGGAAAATTTTAACTTAAATAAGCACACAAGAAATATGATACAAGTGGGTATTAAAAATCTACGAATGTACACGGCTGTAATCGTTCTCCAAACAAAAACAAGACTCATCAGCAAGGAGAACTTGAACTAATAATTGAGTGGAATCTCAATAACTTTGTTAACTGCATCACTGTATTCAGATGAATTTCGCAGCAAGATGTAGTGGTATAGAAATCAATGGTTTCGTTGCATAACACCCTATTTTATGTGACTCAAGGTATGTGGATGTCCGAGTAGCTTTCGCTACAGTAAACTCACTTAAAATCTTGACTGTTGCATATTCCATTAGTGTTTTTAAATTATTTCCAGATTTTCAGCAAGAGGATTTCGTTACTTCTAACATGACCAGTATCAATAACAGTTTTCCTTAAACTCTTTTAATTACTCGCCGTTTCTCACAATTCGTCAGATACATTCTCAGTGATATGTTTCACTTTGAACATATGCTAACGTTCTTCATCTGCTCCTACAATCATTGAATTTTAGAATTTGAAACATTAGTTACTTTCCTTCCTTCACGTGTCGTAAATAGAAGCAGAAATCTGCATATATTCATATAGGGAATGTAAATCGGATTGGATACGCAATAACGTTGATCTTGAGCTACCAAGAACCTACCAATCATTGGACGTCATCTACTAAATTCAACCCTTTAAAGGCGAAAACGCAAGAGGCAACCATTCAACCAAGGGACCACAACCGCCCGAAACGGCCGAGGTTGCGATGTTGTTTTCTCCCCTCCCCCTCTGGTATGCAGCAGCAGGTGCAGTTCTCCAAACGCATTGTATCAGTTTATTACAGACAGCTTGTTCCGAAAGGATTTAATTTTGGTTTCTTCTATTTAGTTTGAGCGTTTTTCACCTCGTTGTGTGTTAAAGGAGGAGAAAGGGAAAAAATTCCTGTGAATCTCGAAAGGCATTTCGGTATTTTAGGCATACAGGTTAGCGAAAGCTTCGGGTTTCTAAGGCTTAACATAAAGCCTTTCTTTGTAGTTATTCCTTTTATTTCTCCCGCCAGTTTGTTTTCAGAAAAAAATATATTTTAAACTCAGTGTATACGTTGTGATAGGAAATATTGAATGAATGAATATCTTTCAGTAGGATGAATTTTCATTGTTAAATCTGCATATACCATTGTCATAAATTTAGCTCCATAAATGGAGAAACTTCGAACGGAAATATAGAAATTATCGTTCAGCACTTATAATATCTCCGAACTAATTTGTCTTTTCTTCTCGCTGCTTATATTAAGTGAAGCAATAGCATAAAACAGTTACGCGTAACATGTTTCGTAAATTTCGATGCTTGTTTACGAAACTGTACAGAATAACATTAACAAACTTCAGTAATACTTTTAAAATGTTTAATAAAAGATTTTAATGACTTTATAGTGTTGCGAGGCCTCATCTTGTCAGGAATAGTGGTAGTGACTGCTATGAACTGTAAATTACACAAACTCGTAAGAAGGGTTGAAATCCCTTTTTATTCCACTTTAGAAATAACAGCTGCGTTCACTTGAAGCTCGCAAACTACGCCGACCCGGCGGTTTAACAAAACAGAAATGTGAAACTAAAAATAAATGACAGGATGAATAAATAACGAGATCACTACCTACGAGGCTCTAAAATCGTAACTAACTTAACCGCGTTCTAAGATACAGCTGAGGTTCAGCAAGCTTACTGATTAAGCAGTTGAAGATTCAACGAACTGCCGAAATAGGCACACAGGCCGAAACGCGCGGTTCTTAAATGTCTACCTAGCAACCTTCACGCTCTTGATTCAAGAAGCACACATACAATCTCGTTTCCCTTCTATTTAAACACAACTTACTTCTTCTAAAATTTGAATATACTGCGCGTTCTACTACAATTTACACACTCTGGCATTGGCAATTCTAAGGGAAAATTAAAGGCTTGACAGGAAAGATAGCTTAAACTTAAAATAAATGTTAGTTAAAATAAATATAAACCCTACAACTTTTAAGGAATAATATTATAATGAGCTGATAAAATTTAAGGAGGTATAACATCACAATAAAATTCAATACAATTAAATCTTGAACCCATAATGAAATCTACTGCAGTACATTACATAATAAAATTCATTGGAATAAATCAATTATCCGTTACATCGCAATAAATGGACAATCAGTTACATCCAATAAATTAATTCCATTACATCAGAATAAAATTACGTAATTGCAAGAAAGGGTTGAATGAAATTGACATAAGTTTGGTTTAGACAGAAATACTCATTTCTTCCGATATATAAGTGACCGCTAATTAAAATTACATTACTTCGAGAAATATACTAAGCAAACGCTATAATAATTTGAAATACCCATTTCATTTTTACGATTCCTGTTTCAAATATTGCAAGACAAGCATAAAAATAAATAATTTGTAATAGCTATGTTTCATAAATTGGAATCTAGGGCGCGTTTATCTGACAGATACAGGCGTGTCATAATCTCTGTTTTTGTCCTCTTCTTCTCACGACCTAGAACTTATCAGTATCTGTCCATCTGGCCATCCCTTCCTTTGGAATGCAGTAACGACCAGTTAAGTGTAGGTGTATTTCCTGTTTTTGAGTTATTTGAAAATTTGTATCTGTCAGATACTGTCTGTCTACGAGTAGAACAGCCCCACCACAGTGTCTGCCGGGTGGCTGTCGCTATAGCAATAGCTCCAGTATATTTCAAATAGGGACGAGCCGAGAGTTGCTTTATTGTTATTTTGTTTTTCGTGACTGTTGGCTAAAGGGAAAAGACTTATCATTCGTCTTCAAGACACCCCTATGAAAAGTGGGTCAAGGCTCGTTTCTATGGCAACAGAAAGCTGTAGACTAAGTGGCGAGAGGTTTTCTTATGATAGACAGAGTGTACACGCGCCCGATAACGTTTCTCTCTTGAAGATTTACGGAAGTATCGATATTTCTTATAGATTTTTGATTTATTTTTCCTGTGATCAGTGCTAAACGCTTTTTAGATTTGAATAATGAAAGAGATCTTGAATTAGTCCATAATATTCTGTTTAGTGATGGAAATGAGGAATTAAATGCTGAAGAATTTGATGAAAGTGATGATGAAGAAGTGGATATTTTAGAAACATTTTGAAGTGGATTCTGAAAGTACTTGTATTCTGAAAGTTCTGAGTCACTATAATCACGCGTGATTATAGTCACTCTGAACTTGATGATGATGTCATGTTTATGTAGGAAAAGAAAAAAAGCACTAAATGGGCAAAATTGCCCGGAAGAAAAAATGTCAAAGTTAGATCGTAGAATATTACCACAAAATTACTTGGAGTAATCGGAAATGCGAAAGGTATAAAAGCTATATACGACTCTTGGAAGTGTTTTTTTTTTCTGATGTATATTGGAAATAATTGTGAAGTACACTAACAAATACATTTCTACAATTTCTAATCTATTTAGTATAAAAAGAGATGCAAGACTAACAGATATCATTGAAATAAAATCATTTATAGGCTTACTTTTATTAGCTGGCGTTTTGCGAAGTAAATTTTGGAATAACTGTGGTCTACTGCTGGAATGGCCATTGAGATGTTTAGAACGGTAATGAGTCTGGAGCGATTTAAATTTTTTCTAAGATGCTGTAGATTTGATGATAAAGAGACGAGGAGCGAGAGAAGGAAAACAGATAAATTAGCACCTATTAAAGAAATTTTTGAGAAATTTGTCGGAAAATGTAAGCTTAATTATTGCGTGGGACAAAATGTTGCGATAGATGAGAAATCGGAAGGTTTTTAGATGAAGATGCCCTATTTGCCAGTACATTCCATCAAAACCAAATAAATATTGCTTTAAAATTTTTGCAGCAGTTGATGCTAAAACGAAAGAATAAAAAAGAAATACCTCCCTGTTTTGTGAAATATAAGGGAAAAGAAGTACATTCAAGCTTATTTGGTTTTTCTAAAAACTGCACCTTAGTTTCATACGTACCGAAAAAAAGGCAAAAATGTTTTGCTTGTATCAAGTATGCACATTGTTGATGTTATAGCTGTAGACACTGGAGATGAAAAAAAAGCCAGATATAATCCTATTTTATAATGATGCAAAATGCGGTGTTGATGCTCTGGATAAGATATGTGGAACTTATAATTGCGCTCCGATACAAGGAGATGGCCGATGATAGTATTTTATTCGATGCTAAATATTTCAGCTATAAACGGACTAGTTGTATTTTTGGGAAATCAGAATACTGTTCAGAACAGGAGAGTGTATTTGAAAATACTGGTAAAGGAATTACTCAATGAAGAAGTTGTTAGGCGCATTACTAAACCCAATTTATCGAAGGATTTGCAAATGAAACTTCAAACCTACAGACCAACTGCTGAACAAAGAAAAAAAGCAAAGATTCCCTAATAAACGGAAAAGGTGCTCTACATGTCAAACAAATAAGAAAAGTAGATTGACCCAATATTCCTGCATAAAATGTGCTTAATAGTTTTGTTTGGAACATGCAGTAATGATGTGTCAGATATGTTCAAATGAAAATCAAACTTAAATTTAGAATCGAATTAAATATAACTTATTTTGTCATTTTATATTATGTATTTTTATGTCATATTATTTATTTGTGAACAACTGCCATATTTTGAAATATTTTTTCAACTGTATTAACATGTTTCATTGTGTTTGTTTTTTAACGGCATCTTAACCTGTGTAATAATGATTGTAAATAATAAATAAAAATATTAAAAAAGAAAAAAAAAAAAAAAAAAAGAAACGAATAGGAAGAAAGGTCTAGGTGTAAAAGACTGTACCTAAAAAGAATAAAAATAGAAGATTTAAAGTAATACAGATCACCAGAAAACTCGTGAAATGGAGATGTATCTGACAGATACAGCGAGCCAAATGCCGGAAGTTTCGAGATGCGACCGACGGAGTGTTAAAATTTGTAATGTAGTAATTATCCAAAATGGATAAGGGTTATTGATTTTTAATAGTTATAGTAAAATTAATAATTTGTAGGAATAGCGATTCTTAATAGTTGCACTAATATTATTAATTTAGAGCATATTTTGCACACATCGAAACTTGTTTGCAAATTAACTTTCTAACTCGATAATTAATATATAATGTGTTACATAGAAGCGCACTGTATAGCTGTTTTAGGAACACCGGCTCTTTTACATAATGGGAGGGATAAGAATATGATATCACCTTGAAACTGAGCTTAGAATGCGTACGTGCAATCTTTTTGTTTTCACCAGAAATTATGTGCTAGTAACGCCCATAAATACTGACTGAACCACAGTTACCTATTAAAAATGTGTTGGAACAACCGGAACTGTTTTGCATACAGTCGAAGTTGTTTGTTATCAAACAGCAATGTGAATGACAATATACGAAATGAATTGTTCATAAATTAAGGGTAATTCGGAGTCACGCGGAAAGCGAACTCTAAAATAAATATATCACCTGCAAAATCACTACACACATCTTCAAGAATCATATGCAAATTTAAGGAAGTAACCAGATGACACCGATGGTATGTCACAATGACGAGAGCGTAAGAGAGTAATATATAAGTAAAATTAATAAAACTATTCTTTTAATAAAATTAATAAAATTTATAAAATTCTTCAAATAAATAAGTAAAATTGTTTGCAGGCGCTTTATAAGCATTTCAGTGCAATAACGGAATAGTTATGACACAAAGGACGCATTTGGAAGATTTGTTACGTGGTGTCGGCCGTCTGGAATGCAGGCGTACCCAACTGGAAGTATCGGAGGAACTTGGAATTCCCCAGAGTGTCATCTCCAGGCTTTGGCAACGATTCCAAGATGACGGTAATGTGAGTAGACGTTATAGCAAGTCGCCCCAGAGTTACAACGCCGAATGAGGACCGGTATTTAGCAGTTACTGCCAAAAGAATAAGGCGGAGCACAGCATCAGACCTGTCTCGTCAGCACTCTTCAGCCACTGGTACGACAATTTCAAGGCAGACCGTGTACAGACGCTTAGGGCAGATTGGTCTATAAGCTCGTAGACCTGTCAGATGCGTTCCACTTACTGCAACTCACTGTCGCCTGCGGTTAACCTGGAATAGAGAGCATGCATTGTGGATACCGCAACAGTGGGCTTGTGTGATGATTTTCGACGAGTCCAGGTTTAGCTTGCAGTCTGATTCTCGCCGGACGTTCATATGGAGAGTTCCAGGTACCCGTTACCACCAAGGAAACATCATTGAACGACACCGTTACGGTTGTGCAGGAGTGCTCGTTTGGGGTGGAATTATTCTGGGCTCCAGAACTCACCTGCTTGTTCAAATTGGAACCATAACAAGCCAAATCTATCGGGACGTCATTCAGGAACAACATGTAAGTTTGTTTCGGGGCGCCATGAGCGCACAATTGGTGTTTATGGATGACAATGCCGTCCTCACCGTGCAAACATCGTAAGCGAATGCCTTCAATCGGAGAATATCACCGTATGGACTGGCCAGCATTCTCACCGAACTTGAATCCAGTAGAGCACGTGTGGGACATGCTTGTCCGTCGAGTTGCAGCCCGCCAACCTCCTCCTTCCTACATGTCTACCGGAACTTCGGAGAGCATTGACTTTTGAGTGGTGTAATATCCCCCAAGATCAGATCGATAATTTGATACTCAGCAAGCCTAGGCGTTGTACGGAATGTATTGCATCGTCGGTTTTTTTTTTTTTTGTAATTTGCTCCAGGGAGAAGAAATTGCTATTTTTTTTTAATAATATCAAACATACAGCATTTTATTTTGCTCTTTAGCTTTTGTTTAATAAATAAGATTTACAAATAAGTCAAATTTGTTTTGCTTCTAACTCTTCCTTTGCCTGATTTTGCATTATCCTTAATTTATGGACATGAGTGTAGTTTCAAGCAGAAAGCTAGCAGAAAATATCGAACTAAATCAGCAAATTAAGAAGGGTGTGGAATACTAAATTCAGTTAAACTGTATAGTCATTAGCTAGAGAGATGAAAAATTAATAATGTCCTCGCCGGGACTAGGATCTGGACATCTCGAATACGCGCCTAGTTTGCTAACGTTACACAACGAAGGCAAGCAAAAAACTAGGTGAAGAATCATCACCCACAACCTTTTAGTTCGGGTGCCACTGTAGAATCATTATTTTATTTTGATGCTGGAAACTTGAAAAATGAGCAATGGCGTCTCCGGTAGGTACCTGGACCTCTCGAATACGCGTCGTTTGTGCTAACGTTACACCACGAAGACACTCAGAAAGGAAGGAGAAAATGACTTATAAATTCAGTCATTTTATTGAAAAAAAAAAGTTTAAAATATTTCTTTTTATCACAGAATATTTAACAATTTTTAATATAATATTTCAATTTAGGCACATTACATTTCACTACACAAGCATGTGCAGCAAAATTATCTGAGCTGTTGCTAGTGAAGTTATAATATTGTTGCGTGCGTACGGGTTCGTTACGAAATGAATGCACAAGTTCGATGAAAAATGAACAAAAATTTATTATTATTTCTACAAAAATGCTTAAATTTCCTCAAATTATCATGCAGTATTACAATATCTCACAGTAGTTATCTTTTAATTACTCAAATGTCCAATATAACGTAATTCAAAACAGCTAAAGAAAGCTAATCCGCGAATTCGCTACAGTCAACAAGAGCAGTTTTCTAAACAAGCAACAAACTAAGTAATTACTACACACTGAGAGGTTTTCCTCCTTTTATAAGATTTTAAAAGCGCGTGCGAGAATTTTCTGGTACTTTCTCGAAATCAAAAAGACAATTATTTATTTAATGTTAAATGCACGTGCTCTTGTATTTTTAATTTTCCGGCTTAGCTTTCTTCTTTTAATATTCGTCACGCGCTGCACTGCGCGGGAAATGAAACCATTTAATTTATAATTGAACTAACATTAGCTTTTTAAATACCAAATTCGTATCAATATTTAAAGCGGTTTGCCAGTAAACTGACCGATTCTAAGTCAGCCAATTTCTTTTACGTTTCTCCCGTCCAGAAAGCTGAGAAAGAGGGGTATATTAGTTTGCAAACTTCAAAAGATACAGCATTTGCAAAGATAACTCTTTACAAGTATGGCGTCCCAACGGAGAGTAACAGACTCTTTTCATCGTATATTTGCAGAACATTGTTGAAGATTCTCAAATCCTATAAAAATATTCCTTTTTATAGTACTTTGTAGGAGTATACACATGCTGGACGTTCGTAACTTTGAAGGGGTTGTGCGACATGATGGGTGATTCGTAATTCTTTAGGCACTGATCCAAAGAGATTTGGTCCAAAGGTCTTCGACAGAGCAAAGAATCAAGCCAAAAATGAAAATTGGTGAACTCAGATGAGAAAAGATGTGGAGAAACGGTCTTCAAACTTTGTCGACTCAAGGAACACTAAGAACTGTAAGGGTTTTTCGGTGAAATCCATCCCACCTTTAGAAAAATGTACCATAAATCAGTATTTAAAGTAGATCAATATGTTATATTTACTTTACGTAAAAAAATATTTTTACACAGTCCAGTCACATTAATGTGACCATCTGTCAAAAGCCAGAATAACCACCTTTCGCAGAGCGGACTGCTGCGAGACGTGCAGGAAGAGAGTCACATAGGTCCCTGAAGGTGTTCTCTGGGATGTTGAACCATGCCGACTCTAATGCCGTGGCCAGCTGCGCTAGATTACGCGGTTGAGGATCCATGGCGCGAACAACTCGATCGAGATGGTCCCACAGATGCTCGATTGGGTTTAAGTCAGGTGAGTTTGCTGGCCAGGGGAGGACGGTAAACTCATCCTGGTGCTCTTCGAACCACGCACGTACACTGGCAGCTGTATGGCACCTCGCGTTGTCCTGCTGGAAGATGCCATCATCCTGAGGAAAAACAATGCGCATGTAGGGGTGAACATGGTCCGCAAGGACAGATGCGTACTTGTATTGATCCATTGTGCCTTCCAAAATTATCAGTGAACCTAGAGAATGCCAGGAAAACATTCCCCAGACCATAATGCTCCCGCCGCCAGCTTGGACCGTTTCGGCAATGGTTGCAGGGTGGTTCCTTTCAGAGGTTTCACGCCTTATACGCCAACGTCCATCTGTCCGATGGAGCATAAAACGCGATTCATCCGAAAACGCAACCTGTCGCCACTCAGTGGACGTCCAGCTGCTGTACTGGCGTGCAAATTCTAGCCTTCGCCGTCGATGAACAGCAGTCAGCATAGGTGCACGAACCAGGCGTCTGCTTCGGAGACCCAGACGCAGCAATGTTCGCTGAATAGTACTTTGGGAGACACTTTTGGTAGCCCCTTGGTTCATTTTGGTGGTCAGTTGCTCAACGGTAGCCCGTCTATCTGACTGAACGCATCTCCGCAACCGTCGTTCGCCTCTGTCATCTATGGCCCGTGGTGCACCACATTTGCCACGTCGCTGATTTTGGACAGTCCCATTTTGCCATGCACGGTACACTTTTACCACGGCGGCACGCGAACAGTTCACAAACTCAGCCGTTTCGGAAATGCTTCCACCCTTGGCCCGAAAGCCAATGATCATGCCCTTTTGGAAGTCGGATAAATCGCTTCGTTTCTGCATTACGCCAACGACTGAAATGTTTTCCGAAGCCCTCACACACCCTTTATATACGCTCAACTGCACTGTGCTGCCACCTGCCTTCTGTGATTGGTTATTTAACTCTGACATGGAAAGTACGTGGTGGTCACATTAATGTGACTGGACTGTGTAATTTAAACATTTTAACATAAAACTAACGTAATTTAGTCATTATTATCATTAACCTGTACTACAGTTAACAACTACACTTGTCTATTTAGTGACTGGGGTGTGCTTCCATTTTTTTTTTTTTTTTTTTTTTTTTGCACGAACTTTTGTGGTCTAGCTGTCTAGATCTGTTGATTATGTGTAATGGCATTTCCTTTTCTGCGTTTAATTTGTTTTCATATTTTCCTTTAGCTGAAACATACGTTGAGAAAGATTTTTCATTTAAATACGCTGTTCCAAATGTCATTAAAATGTTTACAATAGCTGTGCGAAAAATTTCTGTGTATCCTGCTTGAATGGAAAATTTATGATTTATTATAGTCCTCTAAGAGATTTTTCCTTCTTTTTACGAAATAAAGGAACTATTGTAATCACGAAAAATTCCGGTTACAATATTTCAGCCAAAATATAGATTTTGACAGCTATCAAATGCAATTTAACGATGTTTTTGCGTAACATGTGTACGTAAGGAGTTTAGTTAATCTACGTGCAATATTTGTTTAATTATCAAAAATTTAAAATTGGTTTAAGTGCTGCTAAGCTTATTTTTTAACCATAACAGCCATTTTTGGTTAAAACTGAAACTTAGTAGAATAGTGAGTTAAATATTTCTGCACATTCAGTGTCCTTTTGCGGAGTGGGGCCAAAGCGAAACTTTTATGCATCGAATAACCTGCTTTCTTGCCGCCTGTTGGCCGAATAGTTTGTTTTTGCGTAAAAAGTGTCACTTCAATTGTAGAGACTGTTTATTTTAGTGGTTTTTAATTGTATTTGGTGTTTTATATTTTTATATATATTTTTCAATGTTTAATCAAGATATTTTAAGATTTTATGAAATTTTGCCTCATCGTGAAGTGAGAACTGAACTAATTCAATGAGAAGTCTATCTCTAATGAAATTCAAAGATATAAGTTTAAAAGAAATGCAGCAAAAATGCGTATAAATTAATATTCCGCGCCAGGAAGTCATATGGTGTCTTAATCAAATTTTTTCATTCAGACATATTTATTTTTTTTTCCTCATCAGAAGTATTCTTTTGGTGCTACTTTGGTAGACGGTTGCACGGATTTTTGGGGATTTACGTTGGCCGAATTGTTGGCGCGATTTTTACAAACGTCAGCCATCTTGAAAAACGCTGTTTTTACGCATAGTAAAGTATTCGAAACTTAAATAAATAAATATCGTTAAATGTAATGGATTAATTTTGTGTTGAAAATGTCATTTTTTAAGATGGCAGGCAAGGGTAAATAAATACATTTACTATAAGTATAAAATACTAAAGTAAGGTTATTATTACTTTCATATAGCAAAGAAGAGAATAAAAACACCACTATAAAAACATTGAGCCAACGTTTAATTAGATTAAAATATTACTGAAATTGAATATCGAATTCAAAACCATCATACCAACATTTAAAAGAATTAGAATATTATTAAATTCAAATACTTTAAAATACGTTATATAGAATATAATTAACATTAAAACATATGGACAATAATTATCTCAGCAATTTCTGAAAATACTGTATTAATGTTTTTAACAAAAATTGAAGTATACAATTATAAAATAAAAGAAAAATATGTACTTACATTTTTTTGAGTGTTTAACCTGTTGCTTATTGATAAGTAGCACAATAAAAAATCAGAATCATAATTTAGATAACATCTTTGAAGGAATTCGAAGATATAAATTAAATTTTAAAACGGCGCGGAAATGCATAAATTGTCAGTATCCAATCAGGGAGCTGATTACAGCTCGTTAATGCACAAATATTCTATAACCAATCAGAGAGCTTATTACATCACGGCTAGAATTAAAATTATTTAAAAATTCATACATAATAAAATCATTTTTTAAAAAAATGCAAAATTTAATTGTATTTTTATATTTAAGAGCCATAAATAATGTTTAAAACATTAGATTAAATTTATACATATTAAAACGAATTACTTTTAAAGTAAGGCGACGTCATTGATTACATCATCCACAACATAAAATTTCATAAAATATGATAAACAATAAAATTTTTATTTCAAATAAAAATGCAAAATTAAATTGATTTTTAATATTTAAAAGCCATAAATAATATTTTAAACACGGAATTTATGCACAATAAAACGCATTATTTTTTTAAATAAAATGACAACAAAGTATCGGTTACCATAAATAACTTATCCAGCAATGGGTTTACCATAAGTTGTATTACTCGCCAAAGGAAAATCTCCAAAAAATCGCCAAAATCCGTGCAACCGTCTACCAAAGTAGCACCATTCTTTTATAGTTTCCTTCAGTTGAGAAAGATTCTTGTCTAAATCTAATTAATATTCGATAAGAAAACTGTTTACGTTTGCGAAGCATTGCACGGCATTCTTTGTTACACGTGATGACTTCGTGTTAAGTTTAAAACGTAATCTGTAACTAAATGTATCTTTATAGTTTCTCATTTAACAAAAACTAATAAACTAGTGTGAATGCTTTATAATATCCTTTTTGAAATTTTCTTTTGATTTTTAGAGCTCCGAAGCTTCGCGGAAAATAACTTGAAGAAAAAGTAAGAAATAGTAAAGATCTCAGATTCCATTTGTACTTTACGGAAAGTAATCGATCTCTTTTTCAGTATCGCATTACCAAGTTTAAATATCATGTTTTTTACATTTCGTTTAAGTCCGAATCGACACCATTTTACCTTTCGACGACTTTAACAGATGACCGCCGATGACATGAGTTTGAACAACAAAGACACATCATTTAGAATACGGCAAACCACTTACCATTTCCTTTTTTGAATTTCAGTCTGTGAGGATTTTTCTATTTCATTTTACGTAAAAAGATTAAACAGTCCCGCTGAAGACACATGATGACGACCTCTCTGGCAGGTGGAATTTTCTGCAGGGAGAACGGAGGAATAAGGAGTGTAAAACAGAGGTATTTTAGGCAAAAGGCATACAAATCTATGAAAGCATGGGGGATCGGCTTCAGTTAATAATGGCATATATGGCCGGACTCTTCAATTACGAAGAAAAAGAGGCTAGTATCAAACCATTTTAAGAGAAAGACGCTAGCATCAAAGTGTCATCAGTGGCTTACAATTTCGAACCCACTCTGATGTTGTTAGCGTGTTCCCTCAGTTAGGTAGATAGATTCAAGGCTAAGCTTAAGTTACTAACGGAGAAGGATGGCACTCTTGCCTCTTGTTGCAAATTAGTTGATTTCTCAACCGCATCGAAAACATTCGTCTTTCTATTTCTCGGCTATTTATAAGTATGCATCAAAAATGTTCCTCCAGATTTTAAAGAAATCAACTGATTGTACTCAAACTACATCTAACTGATCCGCAGAGTTTTTCAAAAGTGGTAGTTCGGTCTAGGTTAAATCCGAATGGGCTAGTGCATGGGCGTCTTCGCGGTTTTCCCCATATATAAGTGTATACAAGGCACTTTCTCATAGAACGTCTCCTACGAAGGAATCCCTTCCTTTAGGCATATAGCCCTTCCGTGCTTTGCCACATTCAAAATTAACCAAAACCAAATATTGTACTGACTCTACATCAAAAGCAGATGACAATATGTTTTCCAGGCTTTTAAGCGCGGTTACTTACATATATGAAAAAAATAACATTAAAGGCACTAAAACTGATGTCTTGACTCTTTATCTAAATTTTCTAGCATTCAGTTGATTAACATTATATTAACTGGTTAGGATCTAATTCTATTAATTTATTTTAGTGCGAGAACATGCTTGCGCACTCTGTCAATTAAAAGTCTCAATTTTTTTGGCGATTCGCGATGTATTTTAGATATGGATAATAATTCGGTAACGTGACTTTTAATTATTAACCGTTTATTTTCGAATCTGGCTATTACCGTTTTCCACAGAGATTTATAAGTTTCATCCGTAGTCTGAGTTTTTTTTGCCTGGCCAACAAGAGTCGATTGCAAATAACATAGGTTTTGTGACTCGGTTTACTACCGAGTGACAAAACTTTGTTATTTGCAGTCGGTATTCATTGTCATCGATTATTGATTTAAACTGAACTTTAAAAAGAAACCCTAATTGGCAGTTTCAGTTGAATTTAGGCAAGGTAATCTCTGGCAGTTTAATTGAACTTTGCTTTTTTAATGCCGCAACATTACTACGAGAAACAGTATAATTGCTGCTGGGTATATTGCCCTGTTCCTCTGATAAATGTATAAAGCTTACCTCACATTTCTCGACGTCAACTTCCATTTCCGAGAAGACTTATCTTGTTTGTGCTCTTCCCAATCTTCAGAATTTAAAACACATCTTTATATGCTTCAAATTTGTTGAAACTAATTTTAATATTGACCAGCTTACACTCGAGTTCTGCAGTGTCAACCTTTGATTCATCGTTATGTTAGTCACAAAGCCCTTCAATCGCGTTATTTGTGCTTTCAGATGACCCTTTCTTCGTATAAGAACATTAATCTCTAATGACCTCATTTTCCTAATATTAGCAAGTTCTTCCAACAACAAATAAAAAGATATTTACTTCAAATATTGCAGAAATGCTCCTGCTGATTGGACCACAGTTGTGGAATATCACTGCGAAATAACGAAATTTCTTTTGAAATTTCTTCATTATCTAACCACTTAATTAGCAGCTGTACAAAAGCGAAACAAACAACAATCTATTAAAACATTAGTATTAAGAAAAATACTTTGTTCGCGCATGCTCGTTACAGGATCTATTGCTAAACAACGACAGTATAGGAGAACGGTTTCTGTTATCAGACGATTAGGAGCCAACTATAGTTATTAATAACATGAAATGGCCTGCTATTGTAATGTGTAGCCATAGAGATTTAATAAAAAACAATATCAATAGCAATATAGAATAATTAGTAATTTATTCAATCTACTGCACGGGCAGTAAAGCAGAAAATTCTGGAATAATCTAATATGAAATGGCCAACAGAGGATCGAAAATTAACAACAAAGTTGGGAATACCATGTTTTTTTAATTTCAGAACATGAATATGAAATCTGGAAAGGTCACCTGCTAATACTTAATACTGCTAGCCAAGGCTACAACTACAAAACGAGCAAATATTTGCGCAACATTTGGGAACATCATTTTAGTTACCATTTTTCGGACAGTCAGGCAGCGATTTAGACACCTCAAGATTATGGAAATAAATGCATATGAAACATATAAAGGGAGAAGGATATATAAAATGTAAGACAAAGTCCCATAGGTTCCTCTGCGACACTAATAAAAGTATACCTATGAACAACGAAATATAAATCGACACCAAAACACTATTGAAATACCAAAATTAATTTCAAAATAAAATAATTAGAATTGTATATAATGAAACGCAGAATACATGCCTGAGACCGACAACCAGTTGGAGAATGGTAAGAATATCGCTCACTGTCTACTGGATTCCTAGCTGTGCCGGTTTCAGGGGGAGCTGTGCACCCCGTAATAGATGTAGTGCTAGAACAGCAGTGCGACGGAGCAAAAATAGTCAAACCATATAAAGTTCTGTTCCTCTGTCCACCTTTCCCTCTCCCTGCTCATTAAGGAAACTTATGGCAGCGTGAGCAACATACAGCTTCTCATTCTTGTTGAAATATGGTGCGACACAGGTCCAGAAAATATGGTACAGCTATAATCTAATTCCGTAACAGGAGGTAGCCGAAATACTTGATATGGTTTGTTTTTGTTGTCTTGCCTGTGATGAAACCTATTTATATATAGCCAGGGACAAAGATGAAAACTTGGCAATCGGCAAATTGTTGTTATCGTAGGGATTCGTTTCATGAACAAGACCCAAATTTTTAACATTTCAGCAAGAAGGGCCCGACAATGAAAAATGTGTACAGAGGTCAATTCAGTGTCCGGGCAGTTACACAGTTTCTGTAGGTTTTCCTATCTACTGTGTCAGTTTTCAGTCCTCTGTGATGGCGAGTTCTAAGTTTCACTCTAATTTTTGTTAAAAGTCTATCTCCATTGATGTTATGGAGTTCCTGCTTTATCGGAATTGAAAGTTCCTTCAGTTTGTATTTGGCCGCGGCATTTTCGTCCCAGAAAATAATATTTACATTATAATTATTGCTAAGAATTTGAGTCTCTTTTGCAGTTTATTTGCGTTCTCGTTATTGTGATGTTGACATTCGCTGCAATCACTAAAGAAAACAGACTTTATCTAAATATTTACCATCGTTTAGGCGAAAGTGTATTCGCTGGTGATTAGAGAGCTTGTATACAGGATTTCTTGTAGAGCTGCAATTAAACAACAGAAGACAATGAGTCCTTTTGGTTCCTCAGAAATGGGAAGGTATATGTACATGTCAAGTGCCAGAAAAGTTCCCCTATTGCTTTCGAAAAGACGTTTAAAGATTCTTAATATTTTCACTGCATTTTCATTACATGGGTTTTGATATGCTTAGTTTATCTTAATTCTGCATCTAATGTGATTCTTAAGTATTTTGGACATGATGTCTTCATTATGAATTTGCCTTCAATGTACAATTTTGGATTAACCAAATGTCTATGCTTCTTGCCTGTTGAAGATACATACAGTAGTCTTTTAAGCGGATTAAGCATTGATCTTGGGCTTTAAGCTCTGCGTTCATTTTACGATCCCATTTATTAGTTTATGGAGTTTTTATATCTTTGCTGGAGTGCCAGATCGCGAAGTCATATGTGAGAGAGGCCGATTGAGTATCTTTTTTAAGGGCGAATGTCTGTCATATATAACAGGAAGAGAAGAGGACTTAAAATTGGAGCTTGGTGTACACCTGCAACTATTATCTTTTCCTTGATAAAATTTCCAAGATAAGGGTATTTCCTTCAATACCGTATATGGTTTATTATTTTCTGTCTCCATATTTTATCAGCTGAGGAAGACATATAAAGAAAAACAGCAATGATCTTTTTGGTATCGTTCTTGGAAACCATCGATGATAGAATAATTGGTTTTCCACTATATGTTATTTTCCATAGTGAGTCTTATAAAAATTTATCTTCCTATGTTTCATGAGAACATCCGTGAATTGTGAGTGGATAATTCATTCCATCACCTTGCAAAGGATGCTGATTAGGACGATATGCCATAAAGTTCTTGCATTCTGTAGCGATTTATTTGGTTCCAGCAAAGGTACAATAACAAAAATCTTCCAACCAGACCAGACTTCCATGATGTGTTAAAGATGGTCAACATGCATTGTCTTGTTCTTACATTAAAATATTTAACCAATTCTCCAAAAATATAATAATTTACAAGTGATTTATTTCCCTTAATAGTTTTGGTAGACATACCTACCAACATATATCTACTGTTAGCCCAGCTGCATCAAGGTTATTTCAAGATTGGTAAACAGTTTTAGTGAACGAGTTGTCAAGTGATTTAGCTGTTTTCCGATACTTAACGTCTTTTCTTAAATATAGAGTTTTACAATGCTCGGCTCATTTTTGTTGCTCACTGGCAAATAGTTTTTCTTCTAGTCTGTTTCATTCCCTGATAGCAATTTTATGTTTTCGTCCGTATTGTTTACTTAAGTTGATCTCTTTAATCAGTCTCTCTGTTTCATCGGGAGTCTATATCCTGGTCCTTGCAGTCAAGATTTCAATGTTCTTTTCTTTTTCTTTTGGTATGAATCTCTTAGCTGAATTGAAATTTTGCGTGAATCTCTCCATCTGTTCCTCAAATTAATCTTCTGGGATATGAATACTGTGGCAGAGGTTGTCGAAATATTAGGCGAAATCTGACCAGTCTGCCTTTCTAAAATTCCAAAATCTTCTTACCTTTTTCAGAAATTTCAGCAATAAGATTGAGCTTCATAATAACAGGTCGATGATTATTCGTTGCATTATCAATGATCTTCCATGTACAGGTATTGGATATGTGATAATACACCTCAGTGAGATCACGATGAAAGGCAAGTGTTTTGTCCATCGTTTAAGGTAGCAAATTTGGGTCTATCAATAGATCCATTATCTGCTTTCTCTCTACATCCAGTGAATGCAAGCCGCAGGTTTACCTTTTAGCATTAAAATCGACCAGCATAGTAAGGAAAATCTCTATGTCGTATCACTTAGTAAGAGGCAATCGACCATTAAAACGGCCTGTGCCAATATATTACTTGCCATTTAAATGCGTGAAGAATCGAATACGTTGTATCCAATAATATGGAAATACTTGTGCATATGCTGTGCTAGAACTCAGAGATTACTAATGACGGATCCTTCTGTGCCGCCGTTCGTAAAATAAGTGAAACATGAGGCGATGGTGTGGCGCCATCTATCAGCATTTTAGATGACTGGAGCTCTGGTGGCGCTATCTCTTGCAGGATGTATTGTAATGCATTTTTAAAATTTCCTAAAAGTTATTTTTCTGATGAGCTTTAATTGGCATCAAGTAAAATGATGAAAAACACAATTTTCAGTACATTGAAACACGGTTCACAAGACAAAAAACTATTTACACACAAAGTCGTTTTGCTTTGGCAGGAACAAAGTACATCGCGTTTTGTAATTTGATAAGTAAATGTATAAGTAAAGAAAATGAAGTAAAATCTTGGCTTGCCATTGTTCAATTGTGAAATCGTAATTTCCAAGTTTTTTGATGATATTCTTGGAGTGACTGTCACATTTCGTGAAAATGTTATGAGAAGCTTTCAGAATTTCACAGTTCGTGGGTTTACGTTTTAAGTCATTGTGAAGAGTGCTGTTTTGTACGAATCAAGGTGCCTTTCTAATTATTCGGATGGCCTTGTTTTGAATTATTTGTATTTTTTTGAGGTGAGTTCTTGCAGTTGCAGCCCACGCTGGGGAAGCATACAATAAATTTGGGCGGATCGCTTGTAGATAAAAACTGTTTTTGTAGCAAGACTAAGTATAGAATTCATCCTTATGAGTGCATAGATACTGACTATTGCTTGGTTGGTTTTTTTACAGATATTTTCGATATGGTTTTTGAGGGTTAGTTTTTGATCGAGATAAACGCCTAAATATTTAACACATTTTTCATTTGGAATGGCCAAATTATTATAAGAGTTCTTTTGGAAATATGTTGTAGTAGATTTCCTTTCAATGATTTTAATTTTTCAAGCGTTAAACCACAGATAGATATAGTCTATCGCATTTTGGAGGTTTCGGATGGCTCTTTTCGGATTGGTGGATTTGCTGAGAATTGCAGTATCGTTTTCATATAAGGCGATAATGCCATCCTTATGGCTGGGATGAAGTCAGATTGGGTGTCAGATATTTTATAGAGGGTTTCGGCACGTGAGTCTTCTCGGTAACAGACACGTTAACCAGGATGCAGCAGTGTCTTTGGACGAGGATTTCCATGGCCTGAATTTCCGTGGTTTGGATTTGATTAATTTTTATCTCCCTCTATTGGACAATATTATTGCAAGTAAAGAAAGCAAGTCCTCCTCCACTTCCGTCTGTCCTATCTTTTCGAAGAATAGTACAGTTCTTATTGTTAAATTATAAATTTATATTTAGCATAGTCTTTCGAAGGCAATCAATATGAATGTCATCATTCTTTAGGTAGACCTGAAATTCATCTTTCTTGCTTTGTTTCTCGTTTTTATTTGGTGTCCTCATAGCACACTTCAAATCTTGCTCCAAGGCATGATCAGAGGTAAACGCATAGGCTGCCCTGCACGCGATAGCAGTATTCGTAGATGCTGAATTTACACTCATCATTGAAAAGGATGCCAATGCCCGATATGTTCGACTGCATGTTTGTCCTCCTAATTTATTTTGCTACAAACTTAAGTCAATGGAAGCATTCCCCAATCCGCCATCCGATTATGCGTTCTCTTCATGCTTGTACGGGATACAGGACGTACCGTCTTAATATGCATTCCAGAAGTGAATGTGATGTCTACTCAATGGCTCTCCATGCCATTAGTCCTGGAATAGTCCGATTTGGCCATCATGATGCTATAAAAAAAAGAGGGACTCGTCAAATTGCAATGATTTTACTCGCATTCACCTTTCACATATTTCTCTTAGAGCAGTTTCGAAGTTCTGTTTCCTAAGGTGCAGATTCCAAGAAAGCTGGAGCAATTGTCGAATTCCTACCAATGCGTAACACACAAAATACGTTATACAACATCGGCAACTAAGTCGTGCTGCACAACAGTGCTAGCTTTCTAAAATAGATTACATTACTTAGCTGAACCAAGACGAAATGCAATGTGCACAAGACATCTGTTGGCATCCAGTGCGATTCCTTAATTTGTTCTGTGTCATCCTCTCAAAACCATCAATTGAAAATTCTCATAAAAGTCCTTAGATCTGTACAAGAGTTAGCAACAACTGTTCGGTAAAAAGATTATTTTTCATTCTGTTAAGTTGTGATTCTGCGGTGATCGAATTATGATATGAGCTGATTTCCATCTGCTTTCACCGAGCTTAACCCTAACTTCAACCAAAAAACAGCACGTAAATTTGAATTTTAAAGATTAAATTTTTTGTTTAAGAATTTTTTTAAAGTATCATCACTCTTGTTTGTAATATTCGCATCGCTTGATAATGATATAAATAAATAAGCATTCTACACCTCTCAAAGAACCCCTCAATTTCTGCAGTGCGATTCCTTCATGTTCTAACAGTTTCGGCTACCAGCAGTGTATAATCGCATGCAAACTTCAGGATGACTAACTTTTTTCTTTTATCAAAGTATGAGGGAATGAAATTCCACACTTTCGACAGCTCGACTTACTATTATAGGCCGAAGGGAAGATTTAAAGCCACAACTATGAAAAGTGATTATATATTTTTAATCTATTAAGTGAAGTCACGGTTAGAAACAAGAAAGGCACATGGTTAGCAACTTACCATCAACCTTGTTCCGTACTTCAGAGAAATTCAACTTGTACGTAGAACTATGCTTCTGTTCTTTTGACACATTTGGAAGGGAGAACAAGGCGTGTTTCAAATTATAATATCAAGAACTGCATGGATAGAAGAATAAAATACTCCAGCTTGAAAGGGGGAAATAGTCGTTTTGAAACCATTCTGACGTTTATAAGAAATAGCTTATGATTTTGAGAATAGAATAGGTATAGGCACTGGCACATGTCTGTAAAGACCTATACATATTTAAATGCGTCTTGTCAGGTGCCTGGGAACGGTTTTAAAAACTTTCGAAAACAAACTGTCAGGATAATTATTTGAAGATGATTTTAAACGAAACAAGCAGCTGACACCAGTCTATATTGCAAGGACTTTCATTGCAGCTACAGGAAATCGAAGAGCTACAAAACCAGATATGCCTTGAGTAACAGGCTGCAAAAAGTATTTCTTCAGACAAGGGGAGCACGTAATTTGTTGCTCTAATACTGACAAAGAAATAAGTCTGTTTGGACATTGTGTAGAGAAAGATATCTGACATAGTAAAATCTGGATGAAGTGAAAACCACGCAAAAACAGTAAAATGCATCAACGAAGAAAGCTGAATCTTTACAATGGGTGTTCATAATTTTTTTCAGCAGATCTAACCTGCGCATTTTTGCTAATGCCACTGCAAATGCTGAAATATACTGACATCATATTTTTTATTCTAATGTCGAGTTGTTTAAAGATAGCTTTTGCAATAAATATCGATAACTATCATTGATATCAACTGGTTATATTACATACTGTTTGTGCCTATCTAAATTTACTTTTTGCAGAAACTGCAGTTCTGCATTTTTAAATATATCTGATATGACAAAATACGGATGGTATGAAAGTTCTTACTCTTTTCTACAGAGTCATTCAAGTTGTACGACATTTTACATTTGCTTCTTGAATTATCCTCGCTAGTATCAGTCACAGTTCGAGGTTGCAGTCGAAGTTTCAATAAGGTGGATATTATAAAAAGAATACCAACAAAAAGGCTTTATTTTATATTGCATATTCATGCAGATTATCCTGAATTTTCTAAGCTGTCAGACTACTACAGACTTTCTGCATAATTTAATTCAGCAAATCTTTGCCTTTAGTCTACACAGTAAGGAAAACGAAATACAGAAGTAGGCTGAATACCAGATGGCAATTACTTTCACAGAAAATAAACATACAGCCAGGATTCCGATATTTTGGATAAACAATGAGCTAATCCCAACATCTTAGTCATCAAACTGCATAATACTGTAGAAATTTATAAATTAAATATGATACCTATTACAAATTAAATATAAAACTGCCATTCAGACAATTCCTTATAACTATATATTTAAGGAATTATATTTGTTTAATTTTCCACAGAAAATATAGGCGTTATTGATCTATTTTCCAAGACATTTTATGCTTTGATGACAGCTGGTCCATATATTCTCTTATTAAGGAAACTTCAGTTCAAAGTTAAATCAAGACAAAGATGGTCTACTTATATCGCTAATGCAATCGCCGTCAGTCACAACAATAACACATGCAAGGGGCTAAAACAATATCCATACGACCACTAGATACGCAGTTTTGCTATCACGTTTTACCTTCAAGTCAAGCAGTACTTTACGTAGCAGCCCTAAATCGTAATGCTCTTCCACTTGAAAAAGCCGTGTGCAGTGGCAGAACAAGAAAGTCGCTGAATATTTGTAGTTTGGTTCGGGATACTAATCTCGGCAATCAGGCTGATTGCATGGGCGTGATCGTGCATACGAGCCAGCTTGCACTAGAAATTCCTCCTCGAAGGCATACCTCCATTAGGCAGCAGTCTTTATGTTCTTTGCTATAATCAGACAAACCAAACCCACTCGAAACTCCTCCAAATCAGCGAACAGCTTTGCAATTTTAATTCATATTTTACCATCTCTAATTACGTCAGAAAATATAGGGAAATTGTTCGGGATCCAGATGACTCCTCGTGTAGATACAGTTTTGATCTGAAATTCTGTTGTAAACTCCAGCATTTTGCTTAAAACTACAGTTTTGACTTCGGAATTTCTCGATTTATGCAATAGCTATTCTCGGATTGAAGACAGAAACTTGTAATTAATTTCTCATATATTCATTACTAAAGTATCGTAATTTTTGAATTGCTTTTTACGTATATTGGAGAAGGAATTTACAATATGAGTAGGATTATGGGAGTTACTGCTCCTTTCATGTAATTTTTTTCATATTTCCGAATTCACATTGTAACGTTTTCAATGACTTTGAAACTTCTCAAACATGGAGTTATTCCTTTGATATTGATTTCGAGCTAATCACTTCTATCTGTCGTTTAAATAATTTGTCTTCATTTTATTGTGTGAAATGCGAACTTAATCATTTAATTCAAATGTTCTTTGCAAATTTCGCGTAATCATTTTTCATATCAATCTTGGCCAAAATAAGATACAAAATTATAATTTCTTGCTTATTCTTGGCATAAATCGCTTGGCTGCTGTGTATATTATTTTGAAGTTTATATGTCGTTTCGTAGAACCTTCTATTTCTGAAGAATTGAAGCAGTTACTGAAACGTCTGTATTATTATCGGAATTATTAATCGTATCATAATTTTCATTTTCTCTGGGAGAGACAATTGGTACTGGAATCCGTAAACAGGCCATTTACCTCATCACAATTAAGGACGAACTATTGTGTAGAGGATTTGCCGCCTACTGAAGCAAAGAAAATTGAAATCCGATTGGAGAGAAGTGTTTTAGAGCTTCGGTACCGATGACGACAGCTGGATTTAGAAACAGGAAGTTATATAACATAAGAGGGTTATAATTTTACATTCTGGAACTCCATGCAATATGTTTGTAATTTAGCACACCTGTTAACATACTCGATAGAACGTGCATTGGACATATCACATATGTCCGACACGGCTTAGCTTCTGGCTTTGTTACTGATGCTGTTAAAAGTTTCTGTTTCTACACCAGAAGTTTGCAATTCTTGATTTCTAACATAGTTATTATTACAAGTCAAGGTTGTATATTAGAATTACTGTAGCGTCTAAAGCGACTTTTCCTTTATTCCTGCTGCAATTTTAGATTTCGGAAGTGATATGATGTACCAAAATATGATGTACGTTGTGCAGATAGTTTCCTTTCAAAGAGATAATTCAGAGATTTTTTTATATCATCAGCTGCTTGGTATTTCAGTTTTCCAATAACAAGTTTGATTCTTTGAGATTCATTACGTGTATACGTATTCCTATAATACATGTACATATATCTAAAATAGTTCTGGAGCTTCTAGTTACCTAGTACATGGGGCAGGGTTCACAACTTTGAGTGCTAGGTCCATAATCAATACCACGGGAAACACTGAAATATAGATACAAGTTTTGCTTGATTCAGACAGAAACAATTGGCATTTACTTGCTCGATTACGATGCCAATTTGAAACGGATATTCACATATTTTTCTTTTAAATTTGAGTTCTAAAGGGCAAATAAATGTTGAGGAGAATATAAAATAAATGGTTACAAATTTCAGTTCATATCCTGTTCTCGAGAGAAGTCATAGTGGCAGTATCTCATTGGAAAGTCGAGAAGTAGGCAACAAATATTGTATTGTTTTGATGCGAGAAATCAGTCAGAATACAGAAACCAGTTTGTACGAACTAATGGGATATGTAACTATCTGCTTCAGTGGGAAAGCAGCTCAGGAGGAGAACAGACGTGTCAAATGGAAGCAGAAATTAGTAGAACGTTTTCGTTACTGGATGAGTTATGGTGGTAGAAGAACATCTTAATCGATCATCGTCTGAGCTAGAAGACAAAACGCTAAAACTTCTTTGTTTAAGCCATCTTTGAAGGACATGCTGTCTTAATCTCATTTGTCCTAATCGTTTGAAGAAGTATGCAGGCTGTTTTGCATTCTTCAAACAATTTAAGAAATGAAAACAGGCAAAATTTCATCTTTGTTATTACTTATATATTTCCGTAACCATGGAAAATCTATATTTGTATCCCTAGATTTCTTAAGGTTTTTTTTAGCGACTTTACAAGTAGGAGTTTAAAGGAAATTAATCCCACGAAGATTTGTCAAGTTTTATTTTTTCGCATCTGGACATGGTTTCAAAAGACGTGAACAGGTACTATAGGAACCAATAATCTCCCGAATGTCAGGCAGAATTTACTTTTCCCTTTTTCATTAGATGCAGTAGTACGTCAAATTATCTTTGATGCGATATAAACATCAAGCGAATTTACGAAAGTACCTGATAATGAATTCTATATTTGTTTATATGCGGTGATCTTGTATTTAGATAAAGTAGGATATTCAATCTGGAGATATACTTCCCATCTCTTTAAGTGAGAAAGTTCTGGACGAGAAACTTGAGGTTTTCCTATGGTGGTAGATTTCTTCTGCTTTCTCCTATTACGTCGTATTTGCAGAGGCGAATAATGACTTTTGCCACAAGATATATGATTCGTACGCATGAGATTTCGGATACCTTCATTGCACACTTCTGGTACAAAGGCCGAATGTTTTATTAATGGATATCCACAAGGCACAGTTAAATTTATTGCTACATTCCTTTATGCATCGATTATGAAAAATGATATTTCAGAGGTTCATTTAAGAATTTGTAATGATATTAAAGTCATTCCCTCTATAATAATATAAAACCAGAGCGATGGTCTTAATTCAAATAAATAATGTCTGTTAAGTGGAGTTTCTGCAGTCTTTCCGATGTGAAAGTGACGCAAAAAATTATCATTAATTATTCCCACTTTTTACTCTCATATATTTATTAAATTATCAGTGAATATAAAACATCTTAATGCCTTCTCCGTTTTCTTTTAAAAATAGGAACATATAGTTCGATACCTGTTTTTTTAATTTCTTGCATTAGTGCCTCATTTAAAGCTTACGCCAATTAAAATTCGCTGATTTTACTTTTGTTAGCTTACAGTTTTCCAAAATATAATTTCATATAAAGCAGATTACTGAAAACTGTATTGTGTAATATCTGAAATTTGTCTTGGAAAACTAGTGTATTCTGCAGATTCACTCCAATTATTTACATTTTGCTGATATTTTTGAAACTCTATGGCGTATTCCTAGTACAAATCGAATTCGATGGTTTCGTCTGCTTAAGTCGGGTTTTGACTAACATATGGGCTTGAACGTTCTCTGGAGATGTTCGTTCACGGTCCTGTCTTGTATTGAAAATTCTATTTCATATTATCCTTAATTATATTGTTTGTATCATTCGAATTTGCTTTTCTGGGTTAGTAAATATTTGCTATTTGTTCAGCTGCTCTGCCCTTGTTCTGTTTTTCATTTTCGTTTTAGTTGGAATTCATTTTGTTCTTAGTCAGCGTGCAGATCGATTTACACCTTTTGTTGAGTATTAGAAATGGCTTAAATGAAGATAATTCGTCTATTGTTTGCACATTAGATGGGTTTAGTTTTACTTTTTTTAAGAATGCATTTCCTATATATTTCAATATAGATTGATGGGCGGCTTGTTTGTTTCTTTCTGATTATCTCTTTTGTTTCCGCTACTGAAAGTAGTTTCTGAATTCCCCTTCAACAGCATCCTCTTCTCCATCGCTTGCTAAATATTGTTGTATTCTGTGTTCCCCTTCTAAACTGCTTATTGAATGTGGCTGCCTTTTGATTTTCCCTCCTTCTCCAACGCTTGTGAAATGTTGTTGTTTTCTGTGTTCCCCTCCTTCAATGCTTGTTGAATGTTGTTCGCTTTTGAATTCCACTCCTCCAACACCTCCTTCTCCGTCCTCCAATGCTTGTTAATATTGTTGCATTTTCAATTCCCCTCCTCCAAATCTTGTCGAATATCGTTATTTTGTAGTTCCCTTCTTCCAACACTTGTTGGTATATAAGGCCATCGCTTTTTTAAATATCGAATAATGAAAATAAAACAACAAACGAAGACTATGAAAAATAGGCAAAAACCACCAAAAATTATCCACCCTGTATAAAATATCTCTACTCGTGTTTCTTTTGTTTTAGGTTGCTGGGTTAACTGTCGGAGTCTTTTTTCTGCTTTCATAAGAATAAGATGTTTTTCAAAATCTCGTAAAGTTGGATAACGATGAAAAAAGTCTTTGTACGGAATATAATCTTTCGTCAAAAAGAGTTTCGGAAGGTCTTTTGCGAACGCTTCGTATTCGTTAATGGGGAATTTCTGGAAAAAATTTGAGCGTTTTGTTGGGATTTTAATTTGTGCCTTTGAATGCGGAATACTAGTAACTATGGTATCTGATACAGAGCGTTTTTCTGAAGTTAGGAAATTTGGGAATGACTTCATTGTTCGGGTAGGTTCTGAAATTAGTATAGGAGGGGAACCAGCAACAGAATGAACATCTGGAATTCCTGCAAAAATAAAGTTTTAAAATATATTTACAATATTATGTATCTATATTATACATATATACTTAAGTACATTTACGGATGAAAGTAGAAATCAAAAATACATCTTGCATGTAATGACAATAATATATATCATAGTGAGCCTTAAATACAAAGATATGCAAGAATTCAAGGATTATTCAATGTCCTGATGGGTGTTTCATGTCTGTCGTTTTGAAGCAAACTATAAATTATATAGGATTTCATCGTTCGAAACGACTTATTTCTCCTTTCATATGTTAAAGAAGTTACAATATATCCCATTCTTTGAACTTCAATTTTCATAATACTTGTCACCGCTATCATTGTCGGATAGTTTGCATGCGTTTACTACACTTTAAAATAAAGTCTAGTAAGTTGCAGACATCCTTTCATACTACTTCATAATAGGAGGAGGCCCACCAGCGGCCGAGCGGTAAAGTCGCTGAACACTTGTAGTTTGGTTCAGGGTTCAAATCATGGTGAACGGGCTGCCATCATCGCCATTTTCAGGATTTTCGGCATGTTTAACGTAGATACGAGCTGGTTAGATTTATCAATTAATCGTACCTAAAGTTAATTAATAAAAAATGTACGAATAGGTTATAAAATAGTATTTCGAACTGAAATTAAATGGATAAAACCAAAGTTGTGTAAAAATTTTTTAGGTATGAAGTATTGTTTAAATAAAATAACTTATTCTAAAATATCAATTACTCTTTTATTTCTTTGATGCCACTTTGTAATACGCCTTTTTTTAATGCTTTATGACAGTTACGTAAAATATGTAGTAAAATAAAAATATATGATATAAATAAAAATTAGTAATACATTTCTAATAACTTGCAATAGAGGGCATACAAAAACCTGGAAGAAGAGAATTAAGTATTAATCATATTTCTGTTTAAAGGGATAATAGTAAGGTTTTTTTAACACCATAGGGAGTATATCTACTAAAGCCTGAGTAAAAACTTTAAGGCCAGTAAAATTTTTGAGAAAATGGAAACATTTAAAATAAGGAATTAAAATACCATTTGATTGATAATTATTGAGCTTAAATAAAAGTAAAAAAAGTAGAAAAATTAATTTGCAAATATTTTATTATTAGAAAATATTACAGAACACACAGATGAATATTTGAGCCTGAATAAAATCTTTAAGGCTAACATAGAAAATAACATGTAAGAAAAAATTACAAACCCTTAGAAGGTTGTGTAGGAGCCATTTCTTCGAATTACTTCAAATATTGTTGTTTTCATGGAGGAAACGAGTTTTTGACAAAGGGTGAGGTCGGTTTTATACCATTCATCTTCGACAGTAGATTTCAGCTCTTTTGTTGATCTAAAATGTCTCCCATTTGCATAAACGCTTCTTGCTTAGTCACCCAAAAGGTTCTCGATTGGGTTGAGGTCAGGTGATCTGGCTGGCTATTTCACAGTTTCAACATTGTTGACTTGGAACCAATTTTTTGTGCTGTTACTTGAATGGATCGATACATAGTCTTGCTGATATTTCCAATTTTCTGCAGCAAGACATTCAGCATTTGGCAAAAGATGATTTGTTAGGACATTTTGGTATCCTCGTGAATTCATTCTACCTGAAACGAATGCAATCGAGCCCACACCATTGTAAGCAAAACAGCCGAAGTCATGACAGACTCTCCACCTAATTGGCGCTTGGAGAATATTTCTTTTTCTTTTCTTATATCATGCCAGTAGAAATTCCAGGCATCTGGACCATCCAAATTCCATTTTTTTCCGTTAGAAAAAATACTTTATATCCATTGGTTGTCCCAGCTCAGGACTTTCTGGCCAAAGTTCAAATGCTCTATTTTGTGTCTCTGCAGTAACTGAGGTTTAGTCAATTTTGCTGTACAAGTGAACCTTCCAGACCTTTTACTTGTGTTATAAATCGTTTTTGACAAGGTTTTAAACCTGTCGTCGGAATCAGTTTCCTGGTTGAGTACTTTCCAGTAGATACAATTTTGCCAACTCTCTTTCATCACGCGAGGATGATTTTCCTATCTTTATCGCAATAGCACGACTACTCATTCCTGTTGAAGACAAAGCTTCGATCTCTCCTCTTTCACGATCAGTTAACTTCTTACCCTACGCCATCTTCAAAAAGATCACTAATACTTTGAAAAAAACGTATGAGAAATATGAAAATTGCAGCGTTGTCACAAGCTATATTACATTTATTTTTAAAAAATGACTGGTGGCCTTAAAGTTTTTACTCAGGCAGAAATACTAAACTGTAAATAACCACGTTTCTCATCATTATGTATTTACAAATTATGTTTATAGCATTTATTTCTTAGCATTGAACTTTAATAATTAATATTAATTGAATCCCTTTAATTTCATTTTACATTTTTTCAAAACTTTTTACTGGCCTTAAAAGTTCTACTCAGGCTGTAATTAAACATTGCCAGTATTTGATTAGGTATATGAACTAGAAATGTGTATTTTTAAAATATAATACATTTACATGTTTCGAAATAGTCTTCTCAATGCTATTAATTTTTTTTCTTAAAATAATAGTTCAGCCACGTTTCTAAACTAAGTAATGTTGATGTAATATAATTTATTTATACGGTATAAAAGAACGATATAAGATTATTCAAAGTTCAAGCTAATATTACGAATTTCCTGAAGATTTCTTACGCCGACATAAATTTGTATATTGGATAGATTCGTAATTATAGGCCGATTTGAACATAAGTAAAAAAAGTTCAGCAAAAACATAAATCGCGGCAAAAACATACAGAATTTGATTTTATTCAAAACATAGAATTCCCTTGCAGCAAAATATTTTATTGCAAAGATTTCTTGGTAACAGAGGATGCCATCATGTTGCCATTATGATGAACTAAGAAATTTGCCTTGGCATCTATACAGCGGCTTAGCGACCCAGTTGCTCTTTAAAAACTGGAACAAATTACTAATTGTCAATGCCAAACCTGAAACACTTAGGTTGAATTAAGTCACTATAAGTCGTTCATTTTTTGCATGTTACACAGAGATGCATGCGTTCATTTTGGGGGTTCGCCGATAACATCGTGGCAGAAACATCTCAGACGCAACCGTTGCATAGGAAACAACTCAAGGCGAAAACGTCGTGGTACAATACATCATGGGAGAAAAGAAAGCGAAGAGAAAACATCGCAGTTCTAAAACATCGTTGTACAAAATATCGACATGAAAAATAATGCTGTTCAAAAACTTCGCAATTTAAAATCAATCATCGTCGCAAATATCGTGGTAAAGAATAAAGTGCCTACAAATCATCGCAGGGCGATAACAATCGCAGACATGCATTTTTCAGGTTTTAAAAGCTGTAAATGACCTTTCGCATAATGACTTGGGATATTTTCTCATAATGACTTCGGATAAAAGGAAAGTGGGATATTTTCCCTTTTATGTCTCAGATTTTTCAATGAATTAATCATTTTTTGCTTAAAAATTGAGAACAAAACTTAAGCATTAAAAATTGAAAATGAGTAGAAAATTAATGCATGTGGCACTTAATAGAATTTTAAATTGATACGGTTAATTCAGAAAGGCCATTAATAAATAAGTCATCTTTCATGAAGATTACTCATTATTTTTCTAGAAGAATACAGCCTAAAGAGTTCGGACTTTTCCCGGAATGACATGTCGAATTTTTTCCATATTTCGATTCTACAACTCAAATTATCCATTAAAATTAAATTTTGTAACATTCGATGAGAAACTGAGCGAGTAGGTTAAAAATTTATTTTGGAGTGAGTATTTCAGTTTGCTCCAGGTATAAATTTAGTATACATTTTTGCCGAATTTCTAATTTAATGGTAACCTATTTTACTTTCCCTTTCATTACGCACGAATGGAAGAAAAGCCCCTCGTTCATTCTTCCGAATAATATTAACAAAGCGTGTAAACCACATTTGGCATAAATCATCGTTTACAACAGCAAATATCTAAAGGTGCTATCACATAAATTCGCGTATATCCTGGGAATTTTGAATAAAAAACTTTAATGATTTTTTCGGTTATGCCTAGGAGTTCATCTAATTTAAGGTGATGATAAAAATGTTATGGTTCATAGTTCAAAAATGTTTTCAAAAGATTGATAAAAACTACTGAAAAATACAAACCTTTAAAGGAATCAAAAAATATCTATGAACTTATTTGGAGTGCGCCTGAAATTTTAATTGCGGTAGAAGGAATCATCGAGTGAGTCAAATTAAAAAGAGATATTAAGCAATATATATCAAATTTAAGTGATATTGAAGATCTAAAATTTTGAAAGATAATTTTTTGTAAGTACTCTTGAGATTTCTGCAAAACTTGGCGTTTTAGAAAATTAAATCTTAGAATATAAATATGAAAAAAAAAATCGGTATGTCATTTCAGTAAAATTCCTATTTTCTGTCAAAGTACCTAAGTGAGACCACTGCTATATATAAATATAATATACATCTCAAGTTGCGCTTTCGAGACGTGGAAAATGCAATTTAAATTTCGCCAATCGGTGCAAAAAAAGGGGATATACTGAACTCACCCAGCATTTTTTTTATCCAGAGTGTACTTTGTGAAAACACAATTCACCCATTTTTTTAAAATCAAATGAAGGAATGGTTTGCAAATGAGTACGATAATCCCACGTTTTTGAAGCGAATTCAGATTCCCTAAGAGTGTCCCTCTGTTATTCTTTGAATGTAATGTGCAACTCAGATACTCATTTCTTTAACCTGACAGGTAGCTGCTGAATGTACCTAATCATGCGAATAATATTGCATTAAGTTCACATAGTGTGAGCACTGGTTTGCTTTTTTATGTGTTACTCGGAATGATTTAGTTTTGATGTGCACGTTATCAGACTGAGACTTTGAATACATCCTATATGCAATTTTTGGCAAACATTGTTTACGATTTATTAATATTCGCAATAAATTTAGACATTTTAAGCAAAAATTCAAAATTCCACAAAATTTGTAATATCACATTGTTTTATTCGGTGATGTCACAAGCCATATATTCGAGCCATTTGCCCTTAGAAAGTCTTCTGCGAAAGTATCCCTTCCCTTACGGAGGTAACCCTCGAGTGCTTTGCTATAATTAAATAAACGAAATCATACCTGTAAAAGAAGTAGATCTGGCACAATCTGCCATTAATTTCAAAACCATTTTTACTATTTCAAATCTCAATACGTACATGGAAAATTACTTTACTTTAATGTTTTATATATAATATATATATATGTATATATGTACACAATTTATTGTTTTAGATGCATTTATATTTTAACACTATCGCAACCACCTTGACAGAAGTCGCCAAATTTTCAGAAGTAGGCAAACTCTGGGAACAATGCGCATATCAATTCTTCAGTTAACGTTATTGATAACTGTAAGTTTGATTAAGCAACGTTGCCATTTTTCTACCTGCTGTTTGAGTTATATTTAAAGGTCTAAAGGCAAATTGGAATATGTTTTGGCCTTCAGCTGTATTCTGAAATATGCGCTTGTGAGATTTCCTGCAAACGAAGAACTTTCTGCGAAATGTTTGCAAGGATATTATGATTTGCCACAGAGGATGGAATGTTCCAGATCGCATTTGATGATGATGATGTATTTTGGAAAAAGGTTTTTAAAAGTAACGTCAAAATGTCTAGCGAACACATCGGCAGTCGAATGCGTAACTGGTTCGAAAACAGTCGCCTGCCATTTTACTACAGCATCAGATTTATATACGGCAGAAGAAAAGAATTAACGAATGCTAAATTTTGCTTCGAAAACTTAGAAATGGCGATAGGTCTGTGGTACACAGGAATAAATACACGTGGAAGATAATATTTGTAAGTTGTTTTATAAATTGTTTTCCGTAATAATTATCGAACTGAGATAAAAATATGTACATAATATTATGTATGATAATGAAATAAATTTCTCTGATTTGAAATTACAATTTATTTACTTCTTCAAAAAATACCTGAGTTACGCCAAGTTGATTGCAATACTACGAAAGTAGTCAAATCTATTGCAGATAAAAAGGCATAATATGAAAGCATATAATTTCACGTTATATGTATTGAACTTCTGTTATTATTCACCCAATGTAAAATTATAATATATATAATTTTAGTTACTTATTTTTATAATTTTATAATTTTAGTTATATTAAATTGTATTTGCTTGTTGTTTGAGAAGTGGGCACTAGCTGTTATGTTTAAACAGTGATAGATACTGGCTATGAAACCGGTACGACGCCACTTATCTGTGAAAAATGTCTTTACTCTGACAATGACAATTTGTTTTGTTAAAAAACCTTGATCTCTTTAATTTTCTTGAGCTCTTCTGTGAAATCTCATTCTGTTATAATCCACGCTACACCAAATACTGAATTTTATTCTCTTACTTTTAGATTAGAGGCTGCTTTTTAATAAATGCTATAGAAAACGATTACAAGAAATAATCAAGAACGGTTAAAAAGTTACTCTACAAATATACTTTATAAATGTAACCAATAGATGAACCTTCTTAAAACCTTCTTAAAAAATCTGATGTGTACACCACATGACTTCCTTGTATGGAATATCAAATTATGCACACTTTTTGCGGCATTTCATTTAACATAATTTCTGAAATTTCATTAACGTTATATTTTTCATTCAATTATTTTAGTTCTCACTTCACGGCAAGGCAAAAATACATAAAAACTCGAAATATCTTCATTAAAAATTTAAACATATCGAAAACATAAAATACAATAAAATCATTTAAAAATAATTTTTACAATTAAAATTACTATTTCTACATAATAATACCGTAATCACGTTATCGTACGTAATTACAGTAGTCATACCTAAAACTAATTAATATTACCTTTGTGTTATTTTAATCATGTAAACGTACGAGTAGGTTACAAATTGGAATTTTGAACTGAAATTAAATGCATAAAGCCAAATTCTGTAAATATTATTTAGGTAGCAAGTATTGTTTAAATAAAATGTGTTGTTAAATAGCAATTACTCGTTTTATATCAATTAATCCAAGTTCTAATATGAGATTTTAAATTTATGTAAAATAGGAAGTAAAATAAAAATATTTGAAATATGTAATATTCCATAATAAATTTCTAATAATTAGCAAAAAAAAAAAAAAAAAAAAAAAAAAAAAAAAAAAGGTCATACAAAGAAGAGCCAAATTAAGTATTAATCATACTGCTGTTTAGAGGAATAATAGTGAGGGTTTTTTTAACATATTACGAAGTATATCTACTAATTAAGCATTGCCATTATTAGATTAGGTTTATGACAAAGAAATGTATATTTTAAAAATATAATACATTGACATGGCTCGAAATGTTTCTCTCAAAACTTTTAATTTTTAATATTTAAAATAATAATTTGACTACCTTTCTAAACTAAGCAATATAGATATAATATAAATTACTCGCATTTATATGATTTTAAAGAACAATTTAGGTTTTACTAGGACGCCGTTTTACTAGGGAGGCCACTAAGTTGTGCTAAATAAAAATCGCAAAGTTGTCCCAAGGTGGTTATGATAGTACCAAAGTGCTCAAATGTAATACAGAAAGGAAAAAAAGACATAATATGAAAGCATATAATTTCCCGTTATATGTATTAATGTTTTGTTACATTTGGCTAAATTAATACTGAAATATAAATCAATAGTTTTACTTTTGAACAATGCATTTTCAAACATCAAGAGGAACACGTCAACATGATACTTAAAACAGCAGCTATATTTTGGGGGTATATATTACATAAAATATCCTTAAAGTTTCATTGATAATCTATGACAAAATAAGACTGCTGTTTTGCCTAATTTTCCTGCATTTTAATTTCGGCTGAAAACGATTCCATTGCTGTTCGTGAAACATGCAGTTTAATAGTTTTCCCTGAGAAATATTTATACAAGCATAATCACATTATACAGAAATTTACATTTATATAGAAATAATTCATGATTGAGAATAATCACTAAGAAAACAAAACTATGATATAAATACATTTAGTAAATAATTATATTTATCGAATTAATATGTAAATTTATAGCGTGTAAAAATAAAGAGTTCATAAATTCTTTGAAATTTATTTTAAATAAATTAAATTTAACAAAACGGTTTTATGCTCATTTGACGACGAAAGAGGAATACGGTAATACGTTGGTAAATTTAATTAAATGTGAGACGATGTTCATTGAATACTTTTTCAAATCTTGACATTCATGATCACAGTATTTAGAGCTTATGAAAAACCAGCGACGCTCATTTAAAATAGCTAATCATTTCTTTTTAAGATCTATAAATTATTATTAGATAACATTACATTTATTTCATACAGCAAATAAGCATATCTTAAATAAAAAAATATTTATTACTCTTTATTTCATTCAACGTATTATCTCAGACATCCAATGATAGCATTACAGCAAATATTCTCAAGAAACATACCGGCAGAATTAATTTTATAGATTGAGATAAAACATTAAATTTTATAGCGTTTGTTTTGAATCGTTCCCTCCAGTCATAGTCAAGTTTGGATTCTCTTCCTATTAATTTTAATACATAAAAAGTACGTTGGAAACCTACGTTGCAAAATATGCATTCAACTTTATAAAAAAAATAATTTTCAAAATATGTGAGCACAAACAACAAAATTAAGCCCATAAACTGATCTTCACTTTACTCTTTAAATGTGTCAAGGGTAGAAAATGATGTTGCAGAGCAAATAAATTTCATGAAATTATTCCAGAATGAAAACTTACCAGAGACACTCTTCGCAGTACCCAAAGGTATGGCAAGAAATACACTCCCTAGAAAACACATGATGGTAAATGGGTGTGACGAATGCATATTCAAACGCATCTTAAGATGGTAATTCGCAATATAATCAAAACTTAACACGTTTTTCAAATACGTATAAAATCGCACGAAAGTCTCAAAACAAGAAATTCGCAAGAAAATCTCAAAGCAAGAAATTCGCAAGAAAATCTCATATAAGAGAAATCTAACTCTTTGTTGAGTTGTTTCTTGTTTAAGAGACACAAATTGTTGCAAATATGCAAGTTTAACATATTCTTCGCAAATTATTGGAGTCGAATAAACACAGTGTTGAGAAAATAGTCTAAAACAATGAATTCCTAAATCTCCAACCATATTTTCTGCCTCTTTTATTCCTTTATTTGAATGAATAACAACTATGATAAGAATTTGTTTTCTTATGATATAATATCTGTTGATATCATTTTAGACTTTGTATTTTCTGCATATGACATAGAAAAACTGTATTGCATACAATTTGTTTGGAAAAGTATCATTTTTATCAAGTAGTAAATATATTAACATTTGCTCAATTTCACTACAACACTTACATTAAGTTTATTAGATTAAATTAATTTTGCTAATCGAAAATGGATGCAAAAATAATGCACTAAAATTGACACAGTTTGTAAAATAAATTAAGTTAGGTTATACTCATATGATAAAGCACATTTCGAAAGTGAAGGCAAACCTTCGGGAAGCACATTTGATTGGAAATTGACTCTCATTCATGTTACATATTGAGAAAGCCACGATAATCAACCATGCAGTAACCTCATTTTCCTGAACTGGAGAGAGTCAAACTATCAATACTTAGCGTCTATAACCATTCGACAGTTGGTGGTGGAAAACAAATCAGGATTTCTAATTGTATTATACAAATCAATGTAATTCATTAAATGAAATAATTCTTAAGTAATTTTTTCTATACTAAAATAGCTCACCAGCGGCCGAGCGGTAAAGTCGCTGAACACTGGTAGTTCGGTCCGAGGTTCGAATCCCGCGAATGGGCATGGCTGTTTTCGTGGTTTACCCCATGTGTAACGTGACATACGGTACAGTTTTTCTTAGAAAGTCCTTGACGAAGGCATCCCTTGCCTTAGGCAAATATTAAATAATAGTAAAAAGTCCTTGTACGGAATATTAAATTATACGCATTTTTTCCTGCATTTCACTTAAACATATTTCCTGGAATTTCATTAGAGATATATTTCTCATTCAATCTTTCAGTTCTCACTTCACGACAAGGCAAAAATACATAAAACCTCAAGACAACTTTATCAAAAATTAAAATATGTAGAAAAACACAAAATGAAAATTAAAAAATTTAAAAAAAAAATTACAATTAAAATTGGTGTTTCTATGCAAAACAAGCAATTCGGCCAGTGTGCCAGGAGGCAGACGTTTCTGTGCACAAAAATAAAAATTTACTTTTGGTCGCACTCAACAAAAAGACACTGAAAGTGCAAAAACTGATTTAATTCACTGTTCTGCTACGTTTCGAGTATAAAGAAATATGGCTGCTATGGTTAAAAAAAATTAGACTTAGCCGCACTTAAACAAAGTTTAAAATGTTGATAATTCTATGACTACTAGGTGCTAATTCCAGAATGGAGTCATTGGCAACAAATTCACTATTTTGCTCAGTTTCAAATGTAAACAAATATGGCTGCTGTGGTAGAAAAAATAGATTTAGCCGCACTTAAATAACTTTTAAATTGTTGATAATTCTGCAACTATAAAATGCACATTAACGTAAGGCATAAAATATTTAACCAGAAGATAAGAACAACATAATTTATTCATTTTTTAAAGCAAAAAATGCACAATTATAAGAATAAAAAAGGCTGAGCTCACTGAGCCGAGTAACAGAGTGGATATATACATATATGCACATACCCTTTTGGTGAGGCCGATTGCAACGAAAACGGTAGATGCACAACTACGTGTTATAGCAATCCTATATACAAAATTTCAACCTTCTGAGGCTACTCGTTTTTGAGGTATGCGAAACACGTGCCTGTAGACACCACGGAAAAATCTTTTCTGAATCCACTTTAAATCAGTTCTATAAGTCGTTTGCGGAAAAAGAGTCTTTTATTTTGTCTTTACGTACAGATGTTGCTCAAAAACATCGATAGCTTGTATTCAATAGCGGTGAATTTTTCGTTTAAATATGACAATTTTTTATAAATGATATATAAATATCATTTATAAATGATAAATATGACAATTCGTCAATTTTTTCGTTTAAATATGACACGCGGAATTTTTTCGTGTTTACAATACTTCATTTGCTTCGTACAAGGAAGTAAATAGTAAAATGGAAGTTTGCGTAGAAATTTTTAAATACTTCTAAAATCAATAAGTATTATGTAAATAAAAGTGTTGAAAATTTCAAAAATACATTAAAAACAAAAATTTGGCACTACGATGTTCAAAATTGTTATTTTGAAGCTTTAAAAATTTTGGAAGATTTCATTATAGCCAACAGGGTTTTTAGATTTAGCAGAAACATTTATAATCCTTTAATGAAAGCGCTTAAGAGAGCATTCATGTATGGCATTGTTTTTGATTCTGCTTAAATAAATCGAGAAGTACATTTTTCAGCTCTCTGATTTCCTGTTCTGTGTGCAGTTATAGATAGAATCTGTGAATGATACTTTCGCCATTTGAAAAAATATTATAAAAATTATTATTTAATATAATATTGTTGCGTGCGTACGGGTTCGTTATGAAATGAATGCACAAGTCCGATACAAAATGAACAAAAATTTATTATTATCACAAAAAAATGCTTAAATCTTCTCAAATTATCATGCAGTATTACAATACCTCACAGTAGTTATCTTTTAACTACTCAAATGTCCAATAGAACGTAATTCAAAACAGCTAAAGAACGCTAATCCACGAATTCGCTATAATCGACAAGAGCAGTTTTCTAAACAACAACAAACTAAGCAACTACTACAAACTGAGAAGATTTCCTCCTTTTATAAGTTTTTAAAATCACGCGCCAGAATTTTCCAGTACTTTCTCGAAATCAAAAAGAGATATTTATTTATTTAATGCACGCGCTCTTGTAGTTTCAATTTTCCGGCTTGGTAAAACAAATCAAATGCTATCAAATACAAATCAAATACTAAATGCAAATCAAATACTAAATACAAATCAAATCAAAGACAGATTTAAAAACAAAATGGACCATGGTCTTATACTCTTTACATTTATTTACATTATGTACTATGGCCATAGTAATTAGCTAACCTGTCGTAATGAACGACTTTAGGTTTAGAGTTCGAAGACTTACGGATCCGAAGCACGACGTCATTCGTGTTCAGCACTGTATATGGATCATCCGAAGGTGACTGTAATTTAGGACTCAGTCCTTTTCGCTGAATCGGGTTCCACAACCACACCTTGTCTCCTTTGTTGGATCTATGTCTAGCAGCTCGCGTGTCGTATCTGGTCTTCACTTTCTCCGTCGTCAAGTTGACTCGCTTTCGTGCAGAACGGTGTATCCCCTCAAAACGGGCCTGGACATTTTGGATGTGTTCCTCAGGCGATGAAGGCGCATCCGTATGGCGATCAAACAGGCGGTCACAAGGCAGACGAAGGTCTCGACCGAAGAGCTTCTGAGAGTGAGAATAGGTGGTAGTCTTGCGTTTCTTTTCGACCCTAGCATGATTTCGGCGGCTTCCCGAGCTGGGTCTTTCGGACAAGGGGTCGGCTTGTCCAGGTGAGGATCTCTTCTGAGGATGGATAGTCATGTCACCTGATGCTGAAAGCAGTTTGTTGTTTTTGAAGTGTAAGGAAAAATTGTATTTTCTTAAAACGTCCAATCCGAGTATGCATGGATCTGTAATATCCGCCACATATGCCGTTTGATGGTAGGCGGCACTTCCAAACGTGATGTTCACGTTTAACTTTCCAGCTATCTCGATCTTGTCACCAGACGCAGTCTGAAGGGTAACACAGGATGGCGTCCAAATACGTTTATCTTTAAACTGTTCAGCTACATCTTTCCTAATGATGGTAACATTAGCTCCTGTGTTAATGATCATATTGCAAGGAACTCCATCGATGTGCCCATTGATGGACAGTCCGTTACTGTTGCCACTCACTATAGAAATCTTGAGTGCATATAAAACAAGGTTTTCCATTATCTGGCAACCTCCGTTCCTCGATATGGCCTTTCATTTGTTTCGTGCGTTGTTGCTGAGAAATGGTCTCAGTCTTCGTACCCTGGGGTGTTCTGCAATTCTTTCGTACGGGGCCTTCAGCACCACAGTTCCAGCACTTTGGTTTCTTGTCAGTTCTATTCTTTCCAGTGGCATTTAATTGTCTGCTTAAATCGTATGCCTTAGTTTCCGTGCCCTTGGGGTGTTCTGCAGTTCCTTCTTAGGTGGCCTTCAACACCGCAGTTCCAGCACTTTAGCGTCGGTTTCCTTTCTCCACTATTCCGTCTTAAAGCATTAACTGGGCTTTTCAACTCATTCATTTTATGATCCGTGCCCTAGGCTGTTCTGCAATGCCGTCGTAGGTGACCTTCACTACCACATCTCCAACAGCTTAGAGCCACTTTCTTCTGGCTCCTATTCTGTATCAAAGCGTCGACTTGTCTGGCTAAATCATCTAAACGAGCCATCAGTTGATTCACTGGCTCATGGACTCGCACAGCTCTAACTGGGTAGCGATCTCTACTAGTTGCTTGCTGGGCTGCCTCGAATTTCATGGCGTACACTAAAGCGCTTTTTAAATCTTTTACATCCGCCATTCGTAGAGCTTTTTGTATTTCAGTATCCCGGATGCCATCGATAAAGTATTGCAAGGACAGGATTTCCCTTGTTTCTGTCGGGCATTCCGAAAAGGCGAGATGGGACAGCATTTCAACATCCGTGGCGAGCTCCTGAAGTGTTTCGGTAGGCTTCTGTGGACGAGATTTTAATTGGAGCCTGCTGTAGTCTTTTAAACACTTCTCCCCAAAGCGCAGCTCCAATGCGTCGGATAGAGCTTCGAAGTCAAGTCTTTGGTTTTCAGGAAGCGTCTGCAGGATATCCGCTGCGTCTGCTCTCAGCGAAGCGGCGAGATGACAGGCCTTAGTTTGGGAATCCCATCCATTCGCATCCGCCACTATAGAAAATTGTGTTTTATACACTTGCCAGGAGGTCTTCCCATCATAAGTGGATAACCTCAGAGAGGGACGAGCAGGCATGGGTAAATGTTTAAAACCATCACTATTGTTCCCTGCCTTCGCTACGAATTTCTTTAAAATATCCACTTCTTTGGCTACTGCAGAAACCCTATCATGAATTTGTTGTTCGATTTGGTGTTGGACGGCACAAACTCTTCCTTCTATATGTTCATTTACAGAAGAAACTCTTTCTTCTATTTCTTCTTTCACCGAAGAAATTCTTTCTTCAATTTGATCTTTTACGGAAGAAATGTTTTCTTCAATTTGTCCAACTTTATTTTCAACTGTGTCAAATCTGCCTTCCATAGCTTCAAATTTATTTTCTATTATGCAGGTAATTTCTCTTTTCATTTCTTCTTGACCAGCTTGAACGGCTTTCATTTCGTCCTTAACGGATTCCTGGCCCAATTTCATTTCATCCTTAACGTATTCCTGGCCCAATTTCATTTCCTCCCTAACAGACCTCATCTCTCCTTTAACGGAATCTTCCATCTTTTCCTGACTAGCGTAAATCTTTTCTTTCATTTCTTCTTTAAATGCAGGAAAAGCACTGATGAGCTGTCTCAACTGCTCCTCCATCGCTCTTGTTATTGGCATTCAAATCCCACTTCTGACACCAAAAATTGTTGCGTGCGTATGGGTTCGTTATGAAATGAATGCACAAGTCCGATGCAAAATGAACAAAAATTTATTATTATCACAAAAAAATGCTTAAATCTTCTCAAATTATCATGCAGTATTACAATACCTCACAGTAGTTATCTTTTAACTACTCAAATGTCCAATAGAACGTAATTCAAAACAGCTAAAGAACGCTAATCCACGAATTCGCTATAATCGACAAGAGCAGTTTTCTAAACAACAACAAACTAAGCAACTACTACAAACTGAGAAGTATTCCTCCTTTTATAAGTTTTTTAAATCACGCGCCAGAATTTTCCAGTACTTTCTCGAAATCAAAAAGAGATATTTATTTATTTCATGCACGCGCTCTTGTATTTTCAATTTTTCGGCTTAGCTTTCTTTTAATATTCGTCACGCGCTGCACTGCGCGAGAAATAAAACCATTTAATTTATAAATGAACTAACATTAGCTTTTTAAATACCAAATTCGTAACAATATATATAGAGAGATAATCTTTAATGAATTATATCCGAACAGTAATATGAGTGTTATGAGTGGAAAAATACATGAAAATAAATTTGTCACATTTGTTTAGATTTATTATTTTAAAAAATATTTACATTTTTTCAACAACGACAACTATCGTAAGTCCTTTAAAAATTTTGGAGGTTTTCCAAGAAAAGGCGGTTGCCTTAACATCATGCAAGATGTTCCAACTAAAATTCCCTAAAGGGATAAACTGAAGTTTGCTTTTCCCGCGGCGGGGGAAAAATATAGTTAGAACACGCAGGAAAGAGGATGTGCTAACATGTAAAAATCCGGCACTGTGCCGCGTATGATATTTCATATTTGTTTCAATCATGTTGTTATTGTTTTCAATAAATAATCAAAAGACAGCTACTGTGAATTAAATGACTCAACACTTCAAAACGAAGATATCACAAAACAAGAAACCTCTTTTAGATCTTACACTAGCTGTAATCCAGAGGTTAAATTTAATCCGCAACAATATGTCAAAATGCAAAAGAATTTTTGAAGCAAAGAATTATTTAAAACGTTTAAAAGTTTAATTTTTGACTTTTCCCTTGAACGGCACTCTTATATTGATAATGCAAGAAACTTTTTCTGACTACCAAAAGACTGAATATTTCTGACTATCAAAAGTATAGATATTACTTTTGACATTAGATTTCAAAGATTTATTGACCTCTCCTACAAAATCCTTTTTTATTATGTTAACTACCTGATTTATTACTTTTGATTTTTAATTCTAGTCAAATGGAAATGATTTGTCTTCGCTATTCTTTTATCAGGAGAAAGGCCGTTTCCACAATCGTTTTCTGAAATTTAAAGTTTAATGTTGAGCAAACGTAGATCTCTTATTGGAAGCAGTAATATACCGATCTGAAAAATTAAAAGAACAACTTTGAAATCTCAAACAAAATTTAGTGCTTTTGCAGCTAGAGCATGAACTTGTACAACTTTATGATGTCTGAGATACCAAAAGTACAAAAATATTTCTGGAAAATTTTAACTTAAATAAGCACACAAGAAATATGATACAAGTGGGTATTAAAAATCTACGAATGTACACGGCTGTAATCGTTCTCCAAACAAAAACAAGACTCATCAGCAAGGAGAACTTGAACTAATAATTGAGTGGAATCTCAATAACTTTGTTAACTGCATCACTGTATTCGGATGAATTTCGCAGCAAGATGTAGTGGTATAGAACTCAATGGTTTCGTTGCATAAAACCCTATTTTATGTGACTCAAGGTATGTGGATGTCCGAGTAGCTTTCGCTACAGTAAACTCACTTAAAATCTTGACTGTTGCATATCCCATTAGTGTTTTTAAATTATTTCCAGATTTTCAGCAAGAGGATTTCGTTACTTCTAACATGACCAGTATCAATAACAGTTTTCCTTAAACTCTTTTAATTACTCGCCGTTTCTCACAATTCGTCAGATACATTCTCAGTGATATGTTTCACTTTGAACATATGCTAACGTTCTTCATCTGCTCCTACAATCATTGAATTTTAGAATTTGAGACATTAGTTACTTTCCTTCCTTCACGTGTCGTAAATAGAAGCAGAAATCTGCATACATTCATATAGGGAATGTAAATCGGATTGGATACGCAATAACGTTGATCTTGAGCTACCAAGAACCTACCAATCATTGGACGTCATCTACTAAATTCAACCCTTTAAAGGCGAAAACGCAAGAGGCAACCATTCAACCAAGGGACCACAACCGCCCGAAACGGCCGAGGTTGCGATGTTGTTTTCTCCCCTCCCCCTCTGGTATGCAGCAGCAGGTGCAGTTCTCCAAACGCATTGTATCAGTTTATTACAGACAGCTTGTTCCGAAAGGATTTAATTTTGGTTTCTTATATTTAGTTTGCGCGTTTTTCACCTCGTTGTGTGTTAAAGGAGGAGAAAGGGAAAAAATTCCTATGAATCTCGAAAGGCATTTCGGTATTTTAGGCATACAGGTTAGCGAAAGCTTCGGGTTTCTAAGGCTTAACATAAATCCTTTCTTTGTAGTTATTCCTTTTATTTCTCCCGCCAGTTTGTTTTCTGAAGAAAATATATTTTAAACTCAGTGTATACGTTGTGATAGGAAATATTAAATGAATGAATATCTTTCAGTAGGATGAATTTTCATTGTTAAATCTGCATATACCATTGTCATAAATTTAGCTCCATAAATGGAGAAACTTCGAACGGAAATATAGAAATTATCGTTCAGCACTTATAATATCTCCGAACTAAATTGTCTTTTCTTCTCGCCGCTTATATTAAGTGAAGCAATAGCATAAAACAGTTACGCGTAACATGTTTCGTAAATTTCGATGCTTGTTTACGAAACTGTACAGAATAACATTAACAAACTTCAGTAATACTTTTAAAATGTTTAATAAAAGATTTTAATGACTTTATAGTGTTGCGAGGCCTCATCTTGTCAGGAATAGTGGTAGTGACTGCTATGAACTGTAAATTACACAAACTCGTAAGAAGGGTTGAAATCCCTTTTTATTCCACTTTAGAAATAACAGCTGCGTTCACTTGAAGCTCACAAACTACGCCGACCCGGCGGTTTAACAAAACAGAAATGTGAAACTAAAAATAAATGACAGGATGAATAAATAACGAGATCACTACCTACGAGGCTCTAAAATCGTAACTAACTTAACCGCGTTCTAAGATACAGCTGAGCTTCAGCAAGCTTACTGATTAAGCAGTTGAAGATTCAACGAACTGCCGAAATAGGCACACAGGCCGAAACGCACGGTTCTTAAATGTCTACCTAGCAACCTTCACGCTCTTGATTCAAGAAGCACACATACAATCTCGTTTCCCTTCTATTTAAACACAACTTACTTCTTCTAAAATTTGAATATACTGCGCGTTCTACTACAATTTACACACTCTGGCATTGGCAATTCTAGGGGAAAATTAAAGGCTTGACAGGAAAGATAGCTTAAACTTAAAATAAATGTTAGTTAAAATAAATATAAACCCTACAACTTTTAAGGAATAATATTATAATGAGCTGATAAAATTTAAGGAGGTATTACATCACAATAAAATTCAATACAATTAAATCTTGAACCCATAATGAAATCTACTACAGTACATTACATAATAAAATTCATTGGAATAAATCAATTATCCGTTACATCGCAATAAATGGACAATCAGTTACATCCAATAAATTAATTCCATTACATCAGAATAAAATTACGTAATTGCAAGAAAGGGTTGAATGAAATTGACATAAGTTTGGTTTAGACAGAAATACTCATTTCTTCCGATATATAAGTGACCGCTAATTAAAATTACATTACTTCGAGAAATATACTAAGCAAACGCTATAATAATTTGAAATACCCATTTCATTTTTACGATTCCTGTTTCAAATAATGCAAGACAAGCATAAAAATAAATAATTTGTAATAGCTATGTTTCATAAATTGGAATCTAGGGCGCGTTTATCTGACAGATACAGGCGTGTCATAATCTTTGTTTTTGTTCTCTTCTTCTCACGACCTAGAACTTATCAGTATCTGTCCATCTGGCCACCCCTTCCTTTGGAATGCAGTAACGACCAGTTAATTGTAGGTGTATTTCCTGTTTTTGAGTTATTTGAAAATTTGTATCTGTCAGATACTGTTTGTCTACGAGTAGAACAGCCCCACCACAGTGTCTGCCGGGTGGCAGTCGCTATAGCAATAGCTCCAGTATATTTCAAATAGGGACGAGCCGAGAGTTGCTTTATTGTTATTTTGTTTTTCGTGACTGTTGGCTAAAGGGAAAAGACTTATCATTCGTCTTCAAGACACTCCTATGGAAAGTGGGTCAAGGCTCGTTTCTATGGCAACAGACAGCTGTAGACTAAGTGGCGAGAGGTTTTCTTATGATAGACAGAGTGTACACGCGCCCGATAACGTTTCTCTCTTGAAGATTTACGGAAGTATCGATATTTCTTATAGATTTTTGATTTATTTTTCCTGTGATCAGTGCTAAACGCTTTTTAGATTTGAATAATGAAAGAGATCTTGAATTAGTCCATAATATTCTGTTTAGTGATGGAAATGAGGAATTAAATGCTGAAGAATTTGATGAAAGTGATGATGAAGAAGTGGATATTTTAGAAACATTTTGAAGTGGATTCTGAAAGTACTTGTATTCTGAAAGTTCTGAGTCACTATAATCACGCGTGATTATAGTCACTCTGAACTTGATGATGATGTCATGTTTATGTAGGAAAAGAAAAAAAGCACTAAATGGGCAAAATTGCCCGGAAGAAAAAATGTCAAAGTTAGATCGTAGAATATTACCACAAAATTACCTGGAGTAATCGGAAATGCGAAAGGTATAAAAGCTATATACGACTCTTGGAAGTGTTTTTTTTTTTTTCTGATGTATATTGGAAATAATTGTGAAGTACACTAACAAATACATTTCTACAATTTCTAATCTATTTAGTATAAAAAGAGATGCAAGACTAACAGATATCATTGAAATAAAATCATTTATAGGCTTACTTTTATTAGCTGGCGTTTTGCGAAGTAAATTTTGGAATAACTGTGGTCTACTGCTGGAATGGCCATTGAGATGTTTAGAACGGTAATGAGTCTGGAGCGATTTAAATTTTTTCTAAGATGCTGTAGATTTGATGATAAAGAGACGAGGAGCGAGAGAAGGAAAACAGATAAATTAGCACCTATTAAAGAAATTTTTGAGAAATTTGTCGGAAAATGTAAGCTTAATTATTGCGTGGGACAAAATGTTGCGATAGATGAGAAATCGGAAGGTTTTTAGATGAAGATGCCCTATTTGCCAGTACATTCCATCAAAACCAAATAAATATTGCTTTAAAATTTTTGCAGCAGTTGATGCTAAAACGAAAGAATAAAAAAGAAATACCTCCCTGTTTTGTGAAATATAAGGGAAAAGAAGTACATTCAAGCTTATTTGGTTTTTCTAAAAACTGCACCTTAGTTTCATACGTACCGAAAAAAAGGCAAAAATGTTTTGCTTGTATCAAGTATGCACATTGTTGATGTTATAGCTGTAGACACTGGAGATGAAAAAAAAGCCAGATATAATCCTATTTTATAATGATGCAAAATGCGGTGTTGATGCTCTGGATAAGATATGTGGAACTTATAATTACGCTCCGATACAAGGAGATGGCCGATGATAGTATTTTATTCGATGCTAAATATTTCAGCTATAAACGGACTAGTTGTATTTTTGGGAAATCAGAATACTGTTCAGAACAGGAGAGTGTATTTGAAAATACTGGTAAAGGAATTACTCAATGAAGAAGTTGTTAGGCGCATTACTAAACCCAATTTATCGAAGGATTTGCAAATGAAACTTCAAACCTACAGACCAACTGCTGAACAAAGAAAAAAAGCAAAGATTCCCTAATAAACGGAAAAGGTGCTCTACATGTCAAACAAATAAGAAAAGTAGATTGACCCAATATTCCTGCATAAAATGTGCTTAATAGTTTTGTTTGGAACATGCAGTAATGATGTATCAGATATGTTCAAATGAAACTCAAACTTAAATTTAGAATCGAATTAAATATAACTTATTTTGTCACTTTATATTATGTATTTTTATGTCATATTATTTATTTGTGAACAACTGCCATATTTTGAAATATTTTTCAACTGTATTAACATGTTTCATTGTGTTTGTTTTTTAACGGCATCTTAACCTGTGTAATAATGATTGTAAATAATAAATAAAAATATTAAAAAAGAAAAGAAAAAAAAGAAAAGAATAGAAAGAAAGGTCTAGGTGTAAAAGACTGTACCTAAAAAGAATAAAAATAGAAGATTTAAAGTAATACAGATCACCAGAAAACTCGTGAAATGGAGATGTATCTGACAGATACAGCGAGCCAAATGCCGGAAGTTTCGAGATGCGACCGACGGAGTGTTAAAATTTGTAATGTAGTAATTATCCAAAATGGATAAGGGTTATTGATTTTTAATAGTTATAGTAAAATTATTAATTTATAGCGTTACTGATTCTTAATAGTTACACTAATATTATTAATTTATAGCATTATTTGCACACATCGAAACTTGTTTGCAAATTAACTTTCTAACTCGATATTTAATATATAATGTGTTACATAGAAGCGCACTGTATAGCTGTTTTAGGAACACCGGCTCTTTTACATAATGGGAGGGATAAGAATATGATATCACCTTGAAACTGAGCTTAGAATGCGTACGTGCAATCTTTTTGTTTTCACCAGAAATTATGTGCTAGTAACGCCCATAAATACTGACTGAACCACAGTTACCTATTAAAAATGTGTTGGAACAACCGGAACTGTTTTGCATACAGTCGAAGTTGTTTGTTATCAAACAGCAATGTGAATGACAATATACGAAATGAATTACACTCATGTTCATAAATTAAGGGTAATTCGGAGTCACGCGGAAAGCGAACTCTAAATTAATATATCACCTGCAAAATCACTACACACATCTTCAAGAATCATATGCAAATTTAAGGAAGTAACCAGATGACACCGATGGTACGTCACAATGACGAGAGCGTAAGAGAGTAATATATAAGTAAAATTAATAAAATTGTTCTTTTAATAAAATTAATAAAATTTATAAAATTCTTCAAATAAATAAGTAAAATTGTTTGCAGGCGCTTTATAAGCATTTCAGTGCAATAACGGAATAGTTATGACACAAAGGACGCATTTGGAAAATTTGTTAAGTGGTGTCGGCCGTCTGGAATGCAAGCGTACCCAACTGGAAGTATCGGAGGAACTTGGAATTCCCCAGAGTGTCATCTCAAGGCTTTGGCAACGATTCCAAGATGACGGTAATGTGAGTAGACGTTATAGCAAGTCGCCCCAGAGTTACAACGCCGAATGAGGACCGGTATTTAGCAGTTACTGCCAAAAGAAAGAGGCGGAGCACAGCATCAGACCTGTCTCGTCAGCACTCTTCAGCCACTGGTACGACAATTTCAAGGCAGACCGTGTACAGACGCTTAGGGCAGATTGGTCTATGAGCTCGTAGACCTGTCAGATGCGTTCCACTTACTGCAACTCACTGTCGCCTGCGGTTAACCTGGAATAGAGAGCATGCATTGTGGACACCGCAACAGTGGGCTTGTGTGATGATTTCCGACGAGTCCAGGTTTAGCTTGCAGTCTGATTCTCGCCGGACGTTCATATGGAGAGCTCCAGGTACCCGTTACCACCAAGGAAACATCATTGAACGACACCGTTACGGTTGTGCAGGAGTGCTCGTTTGGGGTGGAATTATTCTGGGCTCCAGAACTCACCTGCATGTTCAAATTGGAACCATAACAAGCCAAATCTATGGGACGTCATTCAGGAACAACATGTAAGTTTGTTTCGGGGCGGCATGAGCGCACATTTGGTGTTTATGGATGACAATGCCGTCCTCACCGTGCAAACATCGTAAGCGAATGCCTTCAATCGGAGAATATCACCGTATGGACTGGCCAGCATTCTCACGGAACTTGAATCCAGTAGAGCACGTGTGGGACATGCTTGTCCGACGAGTTGCAGCCCGCCAACCTCCTCCTACATGTCTACCGTAACTTCGGAGAGCATTGACTTTTGAGTGGTGTAATATCCCCCCAGATCAGATCGATAATTTGATACTCAGCAAGCCTAGGCGTTGTACGGAATGTATTGCATCGTCGGTTTTTTTTTTTTTTGTAATTTGCTCCAGGGGGAAGAAATTGCTAATTTTTTTTAATAATATCAAACATACAGCATCTTATTTTGCTCTTTAGCTTTTGTTTAATAAATAAGATTTACAAATAAGTCAAATTTGTTTTGCTTCTAACAATTCCTTTGCCTGATTTTGCATTATCCTTAATTTATGGACATGAGTGTATTTTCAATCAGAAAGCTAGCAGAAAATATCGAACTAAATCAGCAAATTAAGAAGGGTGTGGAATACTAAATTCAGTTAAACTGTATAGTCATTAGCTAGAGAGATGAAAAATTAATAATGTCCTCGCCGGGACTAGGATCTGGACATCTCGAATACGCGCCTAGTTTGCTAACGTTACACAACGAAGGCACGCAAAAAAGTAGGTGAAGAATCATCACCCACAACCTTTTAGTTCGGGTGCCACTGTAGAATCATTATTTTATTTTGATGCTGGAAACTTGAAAAATGAGCAATGGCGTCTCCGGTAGGTACCTGGACTTCTCGAATACGCGTCGTTTGTGCTAACGTTACACCACGAAGACACTCAGAAAGGAAGGAGAAAATGCCTTATAAATTCAGTCATTTTATTGAAAAAAAAAAGTTTAAAATATTTCTTTTTATCACAGAATATTTAACAATTTTTAATATAATATTTCAATTTAGGCACATTACATTTCACTACACAAGCATGTGCAGCAAAATTATCTGAGCTGCTGCTAGTGAAGTTATAATATTGTTGCGTGCGTACGGGTTCGTTACGAAATGAATGCACAAGTTCGATGAAAAATGAACAAAAATTTATTATTATTTCAACAAAAATGCTTAAATTTCCTCAAATTATAATGCAGTATTACAATATCTCACAGTAGTTATCTTTTAATTACTCAAATGTCCAATATAACGTAATTCAAAACAGCTAAAGAAAGCTAATCCGCGAATTCGCTACAGTCAACAAGAGCAGTTTTCTAAACAAACAACAAACTAAGTAATTACTACACACTGAGAGGTTTTCCTCCTTTTATAAGATTTTAAAAGCGCGTGCGAGAATTTTCTGGTACTTTCTCGAAATCAAAAAGACAATTATTTATTTAATGTTAAATGCACGTGCTCTTGTATTTTTAATTTTCCGGCTTAGCTTTCTTCTTTTAATATTCGTCACGCGCTGCACTGCGCCGGAAATGAAACCATTTAATTTATAATTGAACTAACATTAGCTTTTTAAATACCAAATTCGTATCAATATTTAAAGCGGTTTGCCAGTAAACTGACCGATTCTAAGTCAGCCAATTTCTTTTAAGTTTCTCCCGTCCAGAAAGCTGAGAAAGAGGGGTATATTAGTTTGCAAACTTCAAAAGATACAGCATTTGCAAAGATAACTCTTTACAATTATGGCGTCCCAACGGAGAGTAACAGACTCTTTTCATCGTATATTTGCAGAACATTGTTGAAGATTCTCAAATCCTATAAAAATATTCCTTTTTATAGTACTTTGTAGGAGTATACACATGCTGGACGTTCGTAACTTTGAAGGGGTTGTGCGACATGATGGGTGATTCGTAATTCTTTAGGCACTGATCCAAAGAGATTTGGTCCAAAGGTCTTCGACAGAGCAAAGAATCAAGCCAAAAATGAAAAATGGTGAACTCAGATGAGAAAAGATGTGGAGAAACGGTCTTCAAACTTTGTCGACTCAAGGAACACTAAGAACTGTAAGGGTTTTTCGGTGAAATCCATCCCAGCTTTAGAAAAATATACCATATATCAGTATTTAAAGTAGAACAATATGTTATATTTACTTTACGTAAAAAAATATTTTTAATTTAAACATTTTAACATAAAACTAACGTAATTTAGTCATTATTATCATTAACCTGTACTACAGTTAACAGCTACGCTTGTCTATTTAGTGACTGGGGTGTGCTTCCATTTTTTTTTTTTTTTTTTTTTTTTTTTTTTTTTGCACGAACTTTTGAGGTCTAGCTGTCTAGATCTGTTGATTATGTGTAATGGCATTTCCTTTTCTGCGTTTAATTTGTTTTCATATTTTCCTTTAGCTGAAACATACGTTGAGAAAGATTTTTCATTTAAATACGCTGTTCCAAATGTCATTAAAATGTTTACAATAGCTGTGCGAAAAATTTCTGTGTATCCTGCATGAATGGAAAATTTATGATTTATTATAGTCCTCTAAGAGATTTTTCCTTCTTTTTACGAAATAAAGGAACTATTGTAATCACGAAAAATTCCGGTTACAATATTTCAGCCAAAATATAGATTTTGACAGCTATCAAATGCAATTTAACGATGTTTTTGCGCAACATGTGTACGTAAGGAGTTTAGTTAATCTACGTGCAATATTTGTTTAATTATCAAAAATTTAAAATTGGTTTAAGTGCTGCTAAGCTTATTTTTTAACCATAACAGCCATTTTTGGTTAAAACTGAAACTTAGTAGAATAGTGAGTTAAATATTTTTGCACATTCAGTGTCCTTTTGCGGAGTGGGGCCAAAGCGAAACTTTTATGCATCGAATAACCTGCTTTCTTGCCGCCTGTTGGCCGAATAGTTTGTTTTTGCGTAAAAAGTGTCACTTCAATTGTAGAGACTGTTTCTTTTAGTGGTTTTTAATTGTATTTGGTGTTTTATTTTTTTATATACATTTTTCAATGTTTAATCAAGATATTTTAAGATTTTATGAAATTTTGCCTGATCGTGAAGTGAGAACTGAACTAATTCAATGAGAAGTCTATCTCTAATGAAATTCAAAGATGTAACTTTAAAAGAAATGCAGCAAAAATGCGTATAAATTAATATTCCGCGCCAGGAAGTCATATGGTGTCTTAATAAAATTTTTTCATTCAGACATATTTATTTTTTTTTCCTCATCAGAAGTATTCTTTTGGTGCTACTTTGGTAGACGGTTGCACGGATTTTTGGGGATTTACGTTGGCCGAATTGTTGGCGCGATTTTTACAAACGTCAGCCATCTTGAAAAACGCTGTTTTTACGCATAGTAAAGTATTCGAAACTTAAATAAATAAATATCGTTAAATGTAATGGATTAATTTTGTGTTGAAAATGTCATTTTTTAAGATGGCAGGCAAGGGTAAATAAATACATTTACTATAAGTATAAAATACTAAAGTAAGGTTATTATTACTTTCATATAGCAAAGAAGAGAATAAAAACACCACTATAAAAACATTGAGCCAACGTTTAATTAGATTAAAATATTACTGAAATTGAATATCGAATTCAAAACCATCATACCAACATTTAAAAGAATTAGAATATTATTAAATTCAAATACTTTAAAATACGTTATATAGAATATAATTAACATTAAAACATATGGACAATAATTATCTCAGCAATTTCTGAAAATACTGTATTAATGTTTTTAACAAAAATTGAAGTATACAATTATAAAATAAAAGAAAAATATGTACTTACATTTTTTTGAGTGTTTAACCTGTTGCTTATTGATAAGTAGCACAATAAAAAATCAGAATCATAATTTAGATAACATCTTTGAAGGAATTCGAAGATATAAATTAAATTTTAAAACGGCGCGGAAATGCATAAATTGTCAGTATCCAATCAGGGAGCTGATTACAGCTCGTTAATGCACAAATATTCTATAACCAATCAGAGAGCTTATTACATCACGGCTAGAATTAAAATTATTTAAAAATTCATACATAATAAAATCATTTTTTAAAAAAATGCAAAATTTAATTGTATTTTTATATTTAAGAGCCATAAATAATGTTTAAAACATTAGATTAAATTTATACATATTAAAACGAATTACTTTTAAAGTAAGGCGACGTCATTGATTACATCATCCACAACATAAAATTTCATAAAATATGATAAACAATAAAATTTTTATTTCAAATAAAAATGCAAAATTAAATTGATTTTTAATATTTAAAAGCCATAAATAATATTTTAAACACGGAATTTATGCACAATAAAACGCATTATTTTTTTAAATAAAATGACAACAAAGTATCGGTTACCATAAATAACTTATCCAGCAATGGGTTTACCATAAGTTGTATTACTCGCCAAAGGAAAATCTCCAAAAAATCGCCAAAATCCGTGCAACCGTCTACCAAAGTAGCACCATTCTTTTATAGTTTCCTTCAGTTGAGAAAGATTCTTGTCTAAATCTAATTAATATTCGATAAGAAAACTGTTTACGTTTGCGAAGCATTGCACGGCATTCTTTGTTACACGTGATGACTTCGTGTTAAGTTTAAAACGTAATCTGTAACTAAATGTATCTTTATAGTTTCTCATTTAACAAAAACTAATAAACTAGTGTGAATGCTTTATAATATCCTTTTTGAAATTTTCTTTTGATTTTTAGAGCTCCGAAGCTTCGCGGAAAATAACTTGAAGAAAAAGTAAGAAATAGTAAAGATCTCAGATTCCATTTGTACTTTACGGAAAGTAATCGATCTCTTTTTCAGTATCGCATTACCAAGTTTAAATATCATGTTTTTTACATTTCGTTTAAGTCCGAATCGACACCATTTTACCTTTCGACGACTTTAACAGATGACCGCCGATGACATGAGTTTGAACAACGAAGACACATCATTTAGAATACGGCAAACCACTTACCATTTCCTTTTTTGAATTTCAGTCTGTGAGGATTTTTCTATTTCATTTTACGTAAAAAGATTAAACAGTCCCGCTGAAGACACATGATGACGACCTCTCTGGCAGGTGGAATTTTCTGCAGGGAGAACGGAGGAATAAGGAGTGTAAAACAGAGGTATTTTAGGCAAAAGGCATACAAATCTATGAAAGCATGGGGGATTGGCTTCAGTTAATAATGGCATATATGGCCGGACTCTTCAATTACGAAGAAAAAGAGGCTAGTATCAAACCATTTTAAGAGAAAGACGCTAGCATCAAAGTGTCATCAGTGGCTTACAATTTCGAACCCACTCTGATGTTGTTAGCGTGTTCCCTCAGTTAGGTAGATAGATTCAAGGCTAAGCTTAAGTTACTAACGGAGAAGGATGGCACTCTTGCCTCTTGTTGCAAATTAGTTGATTTCTCAACCGCATCGAAAACATTCGTCTTTCTATTTCTCGGCTATTTATAAGTATGCATCAAAAATGTTCCTCCAGATTTTAAAGAAATCAACTGATTGTACTCAAACTACATCTAACTGATCCGCAGAGTTTTTCAAAAGTGGTAGTTCGGTCTAGGTTAAATCCGAATGGGCTAGTGCATGGGCGTCTTCGCGGTTTTCCCCATATATAAGTGTATACAAGGCACTTTCTCATAGAACGTCTCCTACGAAGGAATCCCTTCCTTTAGGCATATAGCCCTTCCGTGCTTTGCCACATTCAAAATTAACCAAAACCAAATATTGTACTGACTCTACATCAAAAGCAGATGACAATATGTTTTCCAGGCTTTTAAGCGCGGTTACTTACATATATGAAAAAAATAACTTTAAAGGCACTAAAACTGATGTCTTGACTCTTTATCTAAATTTTCTAGCATTCAGTTGATTAACATTATATTAACTGGTTAGGATCTAATTCTATTAATTTATTTTAGTGCGAGAAGATGCTTGCGCACTCTGTCAATTAAAAGTCTCAATTTTTTTGGCGATTCGCGATGCATTTTAGATATGGATAATAATTCGGTAACGTGACTTTTAATTATTAACCGTTTATTTTCAAATCTGGCTATTAACGTTTTCCACAGAGATTCATAAGTTTCATCCGTAGTCTGAGTTTTCTTTGCCTGGCCAACAAGAGTCGATTGCAAATAACATAGGTTTTGTGAGTCGGTTTACTACCGAGTGACAAAACTATGTTATTTGCAGTCGGTATTCATTGTCATCGATTATTGATTTAAACTGAACTTTAAAAAGAAACCCTAATTGGCAGTTTCAGTTGAATTTAGGCAAGGTAATCTCTGGCAGTTTAACTGAACTTTGCTTTTTTAATGCCGCAACATTACTACGAGAAACAGTATAATTGCTGCTGGGTATATTGCCCAGTTCCTCTGATAAATGTATAAAGCTTACCTCACATTTCTCGACGTCAACTTCCATTTCCGAGAAGACTTATCTTGTTTGTGCTCTTCCCAATCTTCAGAATTTAAAACACATCTTTATATGCTTCAAATTTGTTGAAACTAATTTTAATATTGACCAGCTTACACTCGAGTTCTGCAGTGTCAACCTTTGATTCATCGTTATGTTAGTCACAAAGCCCTTCAATCGCGTTATTTGTGCTTTCAGATGACCCTTTCTTCGTATAAGAACATTAATCTCTAATGACCTCATTTTCCTAATATTAGCAAGTTCTTCCAACAACAAATAAAAAGATATTTACTTCAAATATTGCAGAAATGCTCCTGCTGATTGGACCACAGTTGTGGAATATCACTGCGAAATAACGAAATTTCTTTTGAAATTTCTTCATTATCTAACCACTTAATTAGCAGCTGTACAAAAGCGAAACAAACAACAATCTATTAAAACATTAGTATTAAGAAAAATACTTTGTTCGCGCATGCTCGTTACAGGATCTATTGCTAAACAACGACAGTATAGGAGAACGGTTTCTGTTATCAGACGATTAGGAGCCAACTATAGTTATTAATAACATGAAATGGCCTGCTATTGTAATGTGTAGCCATAGAGATTTAATAATAAACAATATCAATAGCAATATAGAATAATTAGTAATTTATTCAATCTACTGCACGGGCAGCAAAGCAGAAATTTCTGGAATAATCTAATATGAAATGGCCAACAGAGGATCGAAAATTAACAACAAAGTTGGGAATACCATGTTTTTTTAATTTCAGAACATGAATATGAAATCTGGAAAGGTCACCTGCTAATACTTAATACTGCTAGCCGAGGCTACAACTACAAAACGAGCAAATATTTGCGCAATATTTGGGAACATCATTTTAGTTACCATTTTTAGGACAGTCAGGCAGCGATTTAGACACCTCAAGATTATGGAAATAAATGCATATGAAACATATAAAGGGAGAAGGATATATAAAATGTAAGACAATGTCCCATAGGTTCCTCTGCGACACTAATAAAACTATACCTATGAACAACGAAATATAAATCGACACCAAAACACTATTGAAATACCAAAATTAATTTCAAAATAAAATAATTAGAATTGCATATAATGAAACGCAGAATACATGCCTGAGACCGACAACCAGTTGGAGAATGGTAAGAATATCGCTCACTGTCTACTGGATTCCTAGCTGTGCCGGTTTCAGTGGGAGCTGTGCACCCCGTAATAGATGTAGTGCTAGAACAGCAGTGCGACGGAGCAAAAATAGTCAAACCATATAAAGTTCTGTTCCTCTGTCCACCTTTCCCTCTCCCTGCTCATTAAGGAAACTTATGGCAGCGTGAGCAACATACAGCTTCTCATTCTTGTTGAAATATGGTGCGACACAGGTCCAGAAAATATGGTACAGCTATAATCTAATTCCGTAACAGGAGGTAGCCGAAATACTTGATATGGTTTGTTTTTGTTGTCTTGCCTATGATGAAACCTATTTATATATAGCCAGGGACAAAGATGAAAACTTGACAATCGGCAAATTGTTGTTATCGTAGGGATTCGTTTCATGAACAAGACCCAAATTTTTAACATTCCAGCAAGAAGGGCCCGACAATGAAAAATGTGTGCAGAGGTCAATTCAGTGTCCGGGCAGTTACACAGTTTCTGTAGGTTTTCCGATCTACTGTGTCAGTTTTCAGTCCTCTGTGATGGCGAGTTCTAAGTTTCACTCAAATTTTTGTTAAAAGTCTATCTCCATTGATGTTATGGAGTTCCTGCTTTATCGGAATTGAAAGTTCCTTCAATTTGTATATGGCCGCGGCATTTTCGTCCCAGAAAATAATATTTACGTTATAATTATTGCTAAGAATTTGAGTCTCTTTTGCAGTTTATTTGCGTTCTCGTTAGTGTGATGTTGACATTCGCTGCAATCACTAAAGAAAACAGACTTTATCTAAATATTTACCATCGTTTAGGCGAAAGTGTATTCGCTGGTGATTAGAGAGCTTGTATACAGGATTTCTTGTAGAGCTGCAATTAAACAACAGAAGACAATGAGTCCTTTTGGTTCCTCAGAAATGGGAAGGTATATGTACATGTCAAGTGCCAGAAAATTTCCCCTATTGCTTTCGAAAAGACGTTTAAAGATTCTTAATATTTTCACTGCATTTTCATTACATGGGTTTTGATATGCTTAGTTTATCTTAATTCTGCATCTAATGTGATTCTTAAGTATTTTGGACATGATGTCTTCATTATGAATTTGCCTTCAATGTACAATTTTGGATTAACCAAATGTCTATGCTTCTTGCCTGTTGAAGATACATACAGTAGTCTTTTAAGCGGATTAAGCATTGATCTTGGGCTTTAAGCTCTGCGTTCATTTTACGATCCCATTTATTAGTTTATGGAGTTTTTATATCTTTGCTGGAGTGCCAGATCGCGAAGTCATATGTGAGAGAGGCCGATTGAGTATCTTTTTTAAGGGCGAATGTCTGTCATATATAACAGGAAGAGAAGAGGACTTAAAATTGGAGCTTGGTGTACACCTGCAACTATTATCTTTCCCTTGATAAAATTTCCAAGATAAGGGCATTTCCTTCAATACCGTATATGGTTTATTATTTTCTGTCTCCATATTTTATCAGCTGAGGAAGACATATAAAGAAAAACAGCAATGATCTTTTTGGTATCGTTCTTGGAAACCATCGATGATAGAATAATTGGTTTTCCACTATATGTTATTTTCCATAGTGAGTCTTATAAAAATTTATCTTCCTATGTTTCATGAGGACATCCGTGAATTGTGAGTGGATAATTCATTCCATCACCTTGCAAAGGATGCTGATTAGGACGATATGCCATAAAGTTCTTGCATTCTGTAGCGATTTATTTGGTTCCAGCAAAGGTACAATAACAAAAATCTTCCAACCAGACCAGACTTCCATGATGTGTTAAAGATGGTCAACATGCATTGTCTTGTTCTTACATTAAAATATTTAACCAATTCTCCAAAAATATAATAATTTACAAGTGATTTATTTCCCTTAATAGTTTTGGTAGACATACCTACCAACATATATCTACTGTTAGCCCAGCTGCATCAAGGTTATTTCAAGATTGGTAAACAGTTTTAGTGAACGAGTTGTCAAGTGATTTAGCTGTTTTCCGATACTTAACGTCTTTTCTTAAATATAGAGTTCTACAATGCTCGGCTCATTTTTGTTGCTCACTGGCAAATAGTTTTTCTTCTAGTCTGTTTCATCCCCCTGATAGCAATTTTATGTTTTCGTCCGTATTGTTTACTTAAGTTGATCTCTTTAATCAGTCTCTCTGTTTCATCGGGAGTCTATATCCTGGTCCTTGCAGTCAAGATTTCAATGTTCTTTTCTTTTTCTTTTGGTATGAATCTCTTAGCTGAATTGAAATTTTGCGTGAATCTCTCCATCTGTTCCTCAAATTAATCTTCTGGGATATGAATACTGTGGCAGAGGTTGTCGAAATATTAGGCGAAATCTGACCAGTCTGCCTTTCTAAAATTCCAAAATCTTTTTACTTTTTTCAGAAATTTCAGCAATAACATTGAGCTTCATAATAACAGGTCGATGATTATTCGTTGCATTATCAATGATCTTCCATGTACAGGTATTGGATATGTGATAATACACCTCAGTGAGATCACGATGAAAGGCAAGTGTTTTGTCCATCGTTTAAGGTAGCAAATTTGGGTCTATCAATAGATCCATTATCTGCTTTCTCTCCACATCCAGTGAATGCAAGCCGCAGGTTTACCTTTTAGCATTAAAATCGACCAGCATAGTAAGGAAAATCTCTATGTCGTATCACTTAGTAAGAGGCAATCGACCATTAAAACGGCCTGTGCCAATATATTACTTGCCATTTAAATGCGTGAAGAATCGAATACGTTGTATCCAATAATATGGAAATACTTGTGCATATGCTGTGCTAGAACTCAGAGATTACTAATGACGGATCCTTCTGTGCCGCCGTTCGTAAAATAAGTGAAACATGAGGCGATCGTGTGGCGCCATCTATCAGCATTTTAGATGACTGGAGCTCTGGTGGCGCTATCTCTTGCAGGATGTATTGTAATGCATTTTTAAAATTTCCTAAAAGTTATTTTTCTGATGAGCTTTAATTGGCATCAAGTAAAATGATGAAAAACACAATTTTCAGTACATTGAAACACGGTTCACAAGACAAAAAACTATTTACACACAAAGTCATTTTGCTTTGGCAGGAACAAAGTACATCGCGTTTTGTAATTTGATAAGTAAATGTATAAGTAAAGAAAATGAAGTAAAATCTTGGCTTGCCGTTGTTCAATTGTGAAATCGTAATTTCCAAGTTTTTTGATGATATTCTTGGAGTGACTGTCACATTTCGTGAAAATGTTATGAGAAGCTTTCAGAATTTCACAGTTCGTGGGTTTACGTTTTAAGTCATTGTGAAGAGTGCTGTTTTGTACGAATCGAGGTGCATTTCTAATTATTCGGATGGCCTTGTTTTGAATTATTTGTATTTTTTCGAGGTGAGTTCTTGCAGTTGCAGCCCACGCTGGGGAAGCATACAATAAATTTGGGCGGATCGCTTGTAGATAAAAACTGTTTTTGTAGCAAGACTAAGTATAGAATTTATCCTTATGAGTGCATAGATACTGACTATTGCTTGGTTGTTTTTTTACAGATATTTTCGATATGGTTTTTGAGGGTTAGTTTTTGATCGAGATAAACGCCTAAATATTTAACACATTTTTCATTTGGAATGGCCAAATTATTATAAGAGTTCTTTTGGAAATATATTGTAGTAGATTTCCTTTCAATGATTTTAATTTTTCAAGCGTTAAACCACATATAGATATAGTCTATCGCATTTTGGAGGTTTCGGATGGCTCTTTTCGGATTGGTGGATTTGCTGAGAATTGCAGTATCGTTTTCATATAAGGCGATAATGCCATCCTTATGGCTGGGATGAAGTCAGATTGGGTGTCAGATATTTTATAGAGGGTTTCGGCACGTGACTCTTCTCGGTAATAGACACGTTAACCAGGATGCAGCAGTGTCTTTGGATGAGGATTTCCATGGCCTGAATTTCCGTGGTTTGGATTTGATTAATTTTTATCTCCCTCTATTGGACAATATTATTGCAAGTAAAGAAAGCAAGTCCTCCTCCACTTCCGTCTGTCCTATCTTTTCGAAGAATAGTACAGTTCTTATTGTTAAATTATAAATTTATATTTAGCATAGTCTTTCGAAGGCAATCAATATGAATGTCATCATTCTTTAGGTAGACCTGAAATTCATCTTTCTTGCTTTGTTTCTCGTTTTTATTTGATGTCCTCATAGCACACTTCAAATCTTGCTCCAAGGCATGATCAGAGGTAAACGCATAGGCTGCCTTGCACGCGATAGCAGTATTCGTAGATGCTGAATTTACACTCATCATTGAAAAGGATGCCATTGCCCGATGGGTTCGACTGCATGTTTGTCCTCCTAATTTATTTTGCTACAAACTTAAGTCAATGGAAGCATTCCCCAATCCGCCATCCGATTATGCGTTCTCTTCATGCTTGTACGGGCTACAGGACGTACCGTCTTAATATGCATTCCAGAAGTGAATGTGATGTCTACTCAATGGCTCTCCATGCCATTAGTCCTGGAATAGTCCGATTTGGCCATCATGATGCTATTAAAAAAAAAGAGGGACTCGTCAAATTGCAATGATTTTACTCGCATTCACCTTTCACATATTTCTCTTAGAGCAGTTTCGAAGTTCTGTTTCCTAAGGTGCAGATTCCAAGAAAGCTGGAGCAATTGTCGAATTCCTACCAATGCGTAACACACAAAATACGTTATACAACATCGGCAACTAAGTCGTGCTGCACAACAGTGATAGCTTTCTAAAATAGATTACATTACTTATCTGAACCAAAACGAAATGCAATGTGCACAAGACATCTGTTGACATCCAGTGCGATTCCTTAATTTGTTCTGTGTCATCCTCTCAAAACCATCAATTGAAAATTCTCATAAATGTCCTTAGATCTGTACAAGAGTTAGCAACAACTGTTCGGTAAAAAGATTATTTTTCATTCTGTTAAGTTGAGATTCTGCGGTGATCGAATTATGATATGAGCTGATTTCCATCTGCTTTCACCGAGCTTAACCCTAACTTCAACCAAGAAACAGCACGTAAATTTGAATTTTAAAGATTAAATTTTTTGTTTAAGAATTTTTTTAAAGTATCATCAATCTTGTTTGTAATATTCGCATCGCTTGATAATGATATAAATAAATAAGCATTCTACACTTCTCAAAGAACCCCTCAATTTCTGCAGTGCGATTCCTTCATGTTCTAACAGTTTCGCCTGCCAGCAGTGTATAATCACATGCAAACTTCAGGATGACTAACTTTTTTCTTTTATCAAAGTATGAGGGAATGAAATTCCACACTTTCGACAGCTCGACTTACTATTATAGGCCGAAGGGAAAATTTAAAGCCACAACTATGAAAAGTGATTATATATTTTTAATCTATTAAGTGAAGTCACGGTTAGAAACAAGAAAGGCACATGGTTAGCAACTTACCATCAACCTTATTCCGTACTTCAGAGAAATTCAACTTCTACGTAGAACTATGCTTCTGTTCTTTTGACACATTTGGAAGGGAGAACAAGGCGTGTTTCAAATTATAATATCAAGAACTGCATGGATAGAAGAATAAAATACTCCAGCTTGAAAGGGGGAAATTGTCGTTTTGAAACCATTCTGACGTTTATAAGAAATAGCTTATGATTTTGAGAATAGAATAGGTATAGGCACTGGCACATGTCTGTAAAGACCTATACATATTTAAATGCGTCTTGTCAGGTGCCTGGGAACGGTTTTAAAAACTTTCGAAAACAAACTGTCAGGATAATTATTTGAAGATGATTTTAAACGAAACAAGCAGCTGACACCAGTCTATATTGCAAGGACTTTCATTGCAGCTACAGGAAATCGAAGAGCTACAAAACCAGATATGCCTTGAGTAACAGGCTGCATAAAGTATTTCTTCAGACAAGGGGAGCACGTAATTTGTTGCTCTAATACTGACAAAGAAATAAGTCTGTTTGGACATTGTGTAGAGAAAGATATCTGACATAGTAAAATCTGGATGAAGTGAAAACCACGCAAAAACAGTAAAATGCATCAACGAAGAAAGCTGAATCTTTACAATGGGTGTTCATAATTTTTTTTCAGCAGATCTAACCTGCGCATTTTTGCTAATGCCACTGCAAATGCTGAAATATACTGACATCATATTTTTTATTCTAATGTCGAGTTGTTTAAAGATAGCTTTTGCAATAAATATCGATAACTATCATTGATATCAACTGGTTATATTACATACTGTTTGTGCCTATCTAAATTTACTTTTTGCAGAAACTGCAGTTCTGCATTTTTAAATATATCTGATATGACAAAATACGGATGGTATGAAAGTTCTTACTCTTTTCTACAGAGTCATTCAAGTTGTACGACATTTTACATTTGCTTCTTGAATTATACTCGCTAGTATCAGTCACAGTTCGAGGTTGCAGTCGAAGTTTCAATAAGGTGGATATTATAAAAAGAATACCAACAAAAAGGCTTTATTTTATATTGCATATTCATGCAGATTATCCTGAATTTTCTAAGCTGTCAGACTACTACAGACTTTCTGCATAATTTAATTCAGCAAATCTTTGCCTTTAGTCTACACAGTAAGGAAAACGAAATACAGAAGTAGGCTGAATACCAGATGGCAATTACTTTCACAGAAAATAAACATACAGCCAGGATTCCGATATTTTGGATAAACAATGAGCTAATCCCAACCTCTTAGTCATCAAACTGCATAATACTGTAGAAATTTATAAATTAAATATGATACCTATTACAAATTAAATATAAAACTGGCATTCAGACAATTCCTTATAACTATATATTTAAGGAATTATATTTGTTTAATTTTCCACAGAAAATATAGGCGTTATTGATCTATTTTCAAAGACATTTTATGCTTTGATGACAGCTGGTCCATATATTCTCTTATTAAGGAAACTTCAGTTCAAAGTTAAATCAAGACAAAGATGGTCTACTTATATCGCTAATGCAATCGCCGTCAGTCACAACAATAACACATGCAAGGGGCTAAAACAATATCCATACGACCACTAGATACGCAGTTTTGCTATCACGTTTTACCTTCAAGTCAAGCAGTACTTTACGTAGCAGCCCTAAATCGTAATGCTCTTCCACTTGAAAAAGCCGTGTGCAGTGGCAGAACAAAAAAGTCGCTGAATATTTGTAGTTTGGTTCGGGATACTAATCTCGGCAATCAGGCTGATTGCATGGGCGTGATCGTGCATACGAGCCAGTTTGCACTAGAAATTCCTCCTCGAAGGCATACCTCCATTAGGCAGCAGTCTTTATGTTCTTTGCTATAATCAGACAAACCAAACCCACTCGAAACTCCTCCAAATCAGCGAACAGCTTTGCAATTTTAATTCATATTTTACCATCTCTAATTACGTCAGAAAATATAGGGAAATTGTTCGGGATCCAGATGACTCCTCGTGTAGATACAGTTTTGATCTGAAATTCTGTTGTAAACTCCAGCATTTTGCTTAAAACTACAGTTTTGACTTCGGAATTTCTCGATTTATGGAATAGCTATTCTCGGATTGAAGACAGAAACTTGTAATTAATTTCTCATATATTCATTACTAAAGTATCGTAATTTTTGAATTGCTTTTTACGTATATTGGAGAAGGAATTTACAATATGAGTAGGATTATGGGAGTTACTGCTCCTTTCATGTAATTTGTTTCATATTTCCGAATTCACATTGTAACGTTTTCAATGACTTTGAAACTTCTCAAACATGGAGTTATTCCTTTGATATTGATTTCGAGCTAATCACTTCTATCTGTCGTTTAAATAATTTGTCTTCATTTTATTGTGTGAAATGCGAACTTAATCATTTAATTCAAATGTTCTTTGCAAATTTCGCGTAATCATTTTTCATATCAATCTTGGTCAAAATAAGATACAAAATTATGATTTCTTGCTTATTCTTGGCATAAATCGCTTGGCTGCTGTGTATATTATTTTGAAGTTTATATGTCGTTTCGTAGAACCTTCTATTTCTGAAGAATTGAAGCAGTTACTGAAACGTCTGTATTATTATCGGAATTATTAATCGTATCATAATTTTCATTTTCTCTGGGAGAGACAATTGGTACTGGAATCCGTAAACAGGCCATTTACCTCATCACAGTTAAGGACGAACTATTGTGTAGAGGATTTGCCGCCTACTGAAGCAAAGAAAATTGAAATCCGATTGGAGAGAAGTGTTTTAGAGCTTCGGTACCGATGACGACAGCTGGATTTAGAAACAGGAAGTTATATAACATAAGAGGGTTATAATTTTACATTCTGGAACTCCATGCAATATGTTTGTAATTTAGCACACCTGTTAACATACTCGATAGAACGTGCATTGGACATATCACATATGTCCGACACGGCTTAGCTTCTGGCTTTGTTACTGATGCTGTTAAAAGAGTCAAGTTCTACACCAGAAGTTTGCAATTCTTGATTTCTAACATAGTTATTATTACAAGTCAAGGTTGTATATTAGAATTACTGTAGCGTCTAAAGCGACTTTTCCTTTATTCCTGCTGCAATTTTAGATTTCGGAAGTGATATGATGTACCAAAACATGATGTACGTTGTGCAGATAGTTTCCTTTCAAAGAGATAATTCAGAGATTTTTTTATATCATCAGCTGCTTGGTATTTCAGTTTTCCAATAACAAGTTTGATTCTTTGAGATTCATTACGTGTATACGTATTCCTATAATACATGTACATATATCTAAAATAGTTCTGGAGCTTCTAGTTACCTAGTACATGGGGCAGGGTTCACAGCTTTGAGTGCTAGGTCCATAATCAATACCACGGGAAACACTGAAATATAGATACAAGTTTTGCTTGATTCAGACAGAAACAATTGGCATTTACTTGCTCGATTACGATGCCAATTTGAAACGGATATTCACATATTTTTCTTTTAAATTTGAGTTCTAAAGGGCAAATAAATGTTGAGGAGAATATAAAATAAATGGTTACAAATTTCAGTTCATATCCTGTTCTCGAGAGAAGTCATAGTGGCAGTATCTCATTGGAAAGTCGAGAAGTAGGCAACAAATATTGTATTGTTTTGATGCGAGAAATCAGTCAGAATACAGAAACCAGTTTGTACGAACTAATGGGATATGTAACTATCTGCTTCAGTGGGAAAGCAGCTCAGGAGGAGAATAGACGTGTCAAATGGAAGCAGAAATTAGTAGAACGTTTTCGTTACTGGATGAGTTATGGTGGTAGAAGAACATCTTAATCGATCATCGTCTGAGCTAGAAGACAAAACGCTAAAACTTCTTTGTTTAAGCCATCTTTGAAGGACATGCTGTCTTAATCTCATTTGTCCTAATCTTTTGAAGAAGTATGCAGGCTGTTTTGCATTCTTCAAACAATTTAAGAAATGAAAACAGGCAAAATTTCATCTTTGTTATTACTTATATATTTCTGTAACCATGGAAAATCTATATTTGTATCCTTAGATTTCTTAAGGTTTTTTTTAGCGACTTTACAAGTAGAAGCTTAAAGGAAATTAATCCCACGAAGATTTGTCAAGTTTTATTTTTTCGCATCTGGACATGGTTTCAAAAGACGTGAACAGGTACTATAGGAACCAATAATCTCCCCAATGTCAGGCAGAATTTACTTTTCCCTTTTTCATTAGATGCAGTAGTACGTCAAATTATCTTTGATGCGATATAAACATCAAGCGAATTTACGAAAGTACCTGATAATGAATTCTATATTTGTTTATATGCGGTGATCTTGTATTTAGATAAAGTAGGATATTCAATCTGGAGATATACTTCCCATCTTATTAAGTGAGAAAGTTCTGGACGAGAAACTTGAGGTTTTCCTATGGTGGTAGATTTCTTCTGCTTTCTCCTATTACGTCGTATTTGCAGAGGCGAATAATGACTTTTGCCACAAGATATATGATTCGTACGCATGAGATTTCGGATACCTTCATTGCACACTTCTGGTACAGAGGCCGAATGTTTATTAATGGATATCCACAAGGCACAGTTAAATTTATTGCTACATTCCTTTATGCATCGATTATGAAAAATGATATTTCAGAGGTTCATTTAAGAATTTGTAATGATATTAAAGTCATTCCCTCTATAATAATATAAAACCAGAGCGATGGTCTTAATTCAAATAAATAATGTCTGTTAAGTGGAGTTTCTGCAGTCTTTCCGATGTGAAAGTGACGCAAAAAATTATTATTAATTATTCCCACTTTTTACTCTCATATATTTATTAAATTATCAGTGAATATAAAACATCTTAATGCCTTCTCCGTTTTCTTTTAAAAATAGGAACATATAATTCGATACCTGTTTTTTTAATTTCTTGCATTAGTGCCTCATTTAAAGCTTACGCCAATTAAAATTCGCTGATTTTACTTTTGTTAGCTTACAGTTTTCCAAAATATAATTTCATATAAAGCAGATTACTGAAAACTGTATTGTGTAATATCTGAAATTTGTCTTGGAAAACTAGTCTATTCTGCAGATTCACTCCAATTATTTACATTTTGCTGATATTTTTGAAACTCTATGGCGTATTCCTAGTAGAAATCGAATTCGATGGTTTCGTCTGCTTAAGTCGGGTTTTGACTAACATATGGGCTTGAACGTTCTCTGGAGATGTTCGTTCACGGTCCTGTCTTGTATTGAAAATTCTATTTCATATTATCCTTAATTATATTGTTTGTATCATTCGAAATTGCTTTTCTGGGTTAGTAAATATTTGCTATTTGTTCAGCTGCTCTGCCCTTGTTCTGTTTTTCATTTTCGTTTTAGTTGGAATTCATTTTGTTCTTAGTCAGCGTGCAGATCGATTTACACATTTTGTTGAGTATTAGAAATGGCTTAAATGAAGATAATTCGTCTATTGTTTGCACATTAGATGGGTTTAGTTTTACTTTTTTTAAGAATGCATTTCCTATATATTTCAATATAGATTGATGGGCGGCTTGTTTGTTTCTTTCTGATTATCTCTTTTGTTTCCGCTACTGAAAGTAGTTTCTGAATTCCCCTTCAACAGCATCCTCTTCTCCATCGCTTGCTAAATATTGTTGTATTCTGTGTTCCCCTTCTAAACTGCTTATTGAATGTGGCTGCCTTTTGATTTTCCCTCCTTCTCCAACGCTTGTGAAATGTTGTTGTTTTCTGTGTTCCCCTCCTTCAATGCTTGTTGAATGTTGTTCGCTTTTGAATTCCACTCCTCCAACACCTCCTTCTCCGTCCTCCAATGCTTGTTAATATTGTTGCATTTTCAATTCCCCTCCTCCAAATCTTGTCGAATATCGTTATTTTGTAGTTCCCTTCTTCCAACACTTGTTGGTATATAAGGCCATTGCTTTTTAAAATATCGAATAATGAAAATAAAACAACAAACGAAGACTATGAAAAATAGGCTAAAACCACCAAACATTATCCACCCTGTATAAAATATCTCTACTCGTGTTTCTTTTGTTTTAGGTTGCTGGGTTAACTGTCGGAGTCTTTTTTCTGCTTTCATAAGAATAAGATGTTTTTCAAAATCTCGTAAAGTTGGATAACGATGAAAAAAGTCTTTGTAGGGAATATAATCTTTCGTCAAAAAGAGTTTCGGAAGGTCTTTTGCGAACGCTTCGTATTCGTTAATGGGGAATTTCTGGAAAAAATTTGAGCGTTTTGTTGGGATTTTAATTTGTGCCTTTGAATGCGGAATACTAGTAACTATGGTATCTGATACAGAGCGTTTTTCTGAAGTTAGGAAATTTGGGAATGACTTCATTGTTCGGGTAGGTTCTGAAATTAGTATAGGAGGGGAACCAGCAACAGAATGAACATCTGGAATTCCTGCAAAAATAAAGTTTTAAAATATATTTACAATATTATGTATCTATATTATACATATATACTTAAGTACATTTACGGATGAAAGTAGAAATCAAAAATACATCTTGCATGTAATGACAATAATATATATCATAGTGAGCCTTAAATACAAAGATATGCAAGAATTCAAGGATTATTCAATGTCCTGATGGGTGTTTCATGTCTGTCGTTTTGAAGCAAACTATAAATTATATAGGATTTCATCGTTCGAAACGACTTATTTCTCCTTTCATATGTTAAAGAAGTTACAATATATCCCATTCTTTGAACTTCAATTTTCATAATACTTGTCACCGCTATCATTGTCGGATAGTTTGCATGCGTTTACTACACTTTAAAATAAAGTCTAGTAAGTTGCAGACATCCTTTCATACTACTTCATAATAGGAGGAGGCCCACCAGCGGCCGAGCGGTAAAGTCGCTGAACACTTGTAGTTTGGTTCAGGGTTCAAATCATGGTGAACGGGCTGCCATCATCGCCATTTTCATGATTTTCGGCATGTTTAACGTAGATACGAGCTGGTTAGATTTATCAATTAATCGTACCTAAAGTTAATTAATAAAAAATGTACGAATAGGTTATAAAATAGTATTTCGAACTGAAATTAAATGGATAAAACCAAAGTTGTGTAAAAATTTTTTAGGTATGAAGTATTGTTTAAATAAAATAACTTATTCTAAAATATCAATTACTCTTTTATTTCCTTGATGCCACTTTCTAATACGCCTTTTTTTAATGCTTTATGACAGTTACGTAAAATATGTAGTAAAATAAAAATATATGATATAAATAAAAATTAGTAATACATTTCTAATAACTTGCAATAGAGGGCATACAAAAACCTGGAAGAAGAGAATTAAGTATTAATCATATTTCTGTTTAAAGGGATAATAGTAAGGTTTTTTTAACACCATAGGGAGTATATCTACTAAAGCCTGAGTAAAAACTTTAAGGCCAGTAAAATTTTTGAGAAAATGGAAACATTTAAAATAAGGAATTAAAATACCATTTGATTGATAATTATTGAGCTTAAATAAAAGTAAAAAAAGTAGAAAAATTAATTTGCAAATATTTTATTATTAGAAAATATTACAGAACACACAGATGATAATTTGAGCCTGAATAAAAACTTTAAGGCTAACATAGAAAATAACATGTAAGAAAAAATTACAAACCCTTAGAAGGTTGTGTAGGAGCCATTTCTTCGAATTACTTCAAATATTGTTGTTTTCATGGAGGAAACGAGTTTTTGACAAAGGGTGAGGTCGGTTTTATACCATTCATCATCGACAGTAGATTTCAGCTCTGTTGTTGATCTAAAATGTCTCCCATTTGCATAAACGCTTCTTGCTTAGTCACCCAAAAGGTTCTCGATTGGGTTGAGGTCAGGTGATCTGGCTGGCTATTTCACAGTTTCAACATTGTTGACTTGGAACTAATTTTTTGTGCTGTTACTCGAATGGATCGATACATAGTCTTGTTGATATTTCCAATTTTCTGCAGCAAGACATTCAGCATTTGGCAAAAGATGATTTGTTAGGACATATTGGTATCCTCGTGAATTCATTCTACCTGAAACGAATGCAATCGAGCCCACACCATTGTAAGCAAAACAGCCGAAGTCATGACAGACTCTCCACCTAATTGGCGCTTGGAGAATATTTCTTTTTCTTTTCTTATATCATGCCAGTAGAAATTCCAGGCATCTGGACCATCCAAATTCCATTTTTTTCCGTTAGAAAAAATACTTTATATCCATTGGTTGTCCCAGCTCAGGACTTTCTGGCCAAAGTTCAAATGCTCTATTTTGTGTCTCTGCAGTAACTGAGGTTTAGTCAATTTTGCTGTACAAGTGAACCTTCCAGACCTTTTACTTGTGTTATAAAACGTTTTTGAAAAAGTTTTAAACCTGTCGTCGGAATCAGTTTCCTGGTTGAGTGCTTTCCAGTAGATACAATTTGGCCAACTCTTTTTTCATCACGCGAGGATGATTTTCCTATCTTTATCGCAATAGCACGACTACTCATTCCTGTTGAAGACAAAGCTTCGATCTCTCCTCTTTCACGATCAGTTAACTTCTTACCCTACGCCATCTTCACAAAGATCACCAATACTTTGAAAAAAACGTATGAGAAATATGAAAATTGCAGCGTTGTCACAAGCTATATTACATTTATTTTTAAAAAATGACTGGTGGCCTTAAAGTTTTTACTCAGGCAGAAATACTAAACTGTAAATAACCACGTTTCTCATAATTATGTATTTACAAATTATGTTTATAGCATTTATTTCTTAGCATTGAACTTTAATAATTAATATTAATTGAATCCCTTTAATTTCATTTTACATTTTTTCAAAACTTTTTACTGGCCTTAAAAGTTTTACTCAGGCTGTAATTAAACATTGCCAGTATTTGATTAGGTATATGAACCAGAAATGTGTATTTTTAAAATATAATACATTTACATGTTTCGAAATAGTCTTCTCAATGCTATTAATTTTTTTTCTTAAAATAATAGTTCAGCCACGTTTCTAAACTAAGTAATGTTGATGTAATATAATTTATTTATACGGTATAAAAGAACGATATAAGATTGTTCAAAGTTCAAGCTAATATTACGAATTTCCTGAAGATTTCTTACGCCGACATAAATTTGTATATTGGATAGTTTCGTAATTATAGGCCGATTTGAACATAAGTAAAAAAAGTTCAGCAAAAACATAAATCGCGGCAAAAACATACAGAATTTGATTTTATTCAAAACATAGAATTCCCTTGCAGCAAAATATTTTATTGCAAAGATTTCTTGGTAACAGAGGATGCCATCATGTTGCCATTATGATGAACTAAGAAATTTGCCTTGGCATCTATACAGCGGCTTAGCGACCCAGTTGCTCTTTAAAAACTGGAACAAATTACTAATTGTCAATGCCAAACCTGAAACACTTAGGTTGAATTAAGTCACTATAAGTCGTTCATTTTTTGCATGTTACACAGAGATGCATGCGTTCATTTTGGGGGTTCGCCGATAACATCGTGGCAGAAACATCTCAGACGTAACCGTTGCGTAGGAAACAACTCAAGGCGAAAACGTCGTGGTACAATACATCATGGGAGAAAAGAAAGCGAAGAGAAAACATCGCAGTTCTAAAACATCGTTGTACAAAATATCGACATGAAAAATAATGCTGTTCAAAAACTTCGCAATTTAAAATCAATCATCGTCGCAAATATCGTGGTAAAGAATAAAGTGCCTACAAATCATCGCAGGGCGATAACAATCGCAGACATGCATTTTTCAGGTTTTAAAAGCTGTAAATGACCTTTCGCATAATGACTTGGGATATTTTCTCATAATGACTTCGGATAAAAGGAAAGTGGGATATTTTCCCTTTTATGTCTCAGATTTTTCAATGAAGTGGTATTTTGGAGTGAGTATTTCAGTTTGCTCCAGGTATAAATTTAGTATACATTTTTGCCGAATTTCTAATTTAATGGTAACCTATTTTACTTTCCCTTTCATTACGCACGAATGGAAAAAAAGCCCCTCGTTCATTCTTCCGAATAATATTAACAAAGCGTGTAAACCACATTTGGCATAAATCATCGCTTATAACAGCAAATATCTAAAGGTGCTATCACATAAATTCGCGTATATCCTGGGAATTTTGAATAAAAAACTTTAATGATTTTTTCGGTTATGCCTAGGAGTTCATCTAATTTAAGGTGATGATAAAAATGTTATGGTTCATAGTTCAAAAATGTTTTCAAAAGATTGATAAAAACTACTGAAAAATACAAACCTTTAAAGGAATCAAAAAATATCTATGAACTTATTTGGAGTGCGCCTGAAATTTTAATTGCGGTAGAAGGAATCATCGAGTGAGTCAAATTAAAAAGAGATATTAAGCAATATATATCAAATTTAAGTGATATTGAAGATCTAAAATTTTGAAAGATAATTTTTTGTAAGTACTCTTGAGATTTCTGCAAAACTTGGCGTTTTAGAAAATTAAATCTTAGAATATAAATATGAAAAAAAAAATCGGTATGTCATTTCAGTAAAATTCCTATTTTCTGTCAAAGTACCTAAGTGAGACCACTGCTATATATAAATATAATATACATCTCAAGTTGCGCTTTCGAGACGTGGAAAATGCAATTTAAATTTCGCCAATCGGTGCAAAAAGAGGGGATATACTGAACTCACCCAGCATTTTTTTTATCCAGAGGGTACTTTGTGAAAACACAATTCACCCATTTTTTTAAAATCAAATGAAGGAATGGTTTGCAAATGAGTACGATAATCCCACGTTTTTGAAGCGAATTCAGATTCCCTAAGAGTGTCCTCTGTTATTCTTTGAATGTAATGTGCAACTCAGATACTCATTTCTTTAACCTGACAGGTAGCTGCTGAATGTACCTAATCATGCGAATAATATTGCATTAAGTTCACATAGTGTGAGCACTGGTTTGCTTTTTTATGTGTTACTCGGAATGATTTAGTTTTGATGTGCACGTTATCAGACTGAGACTTTGAATACATCCTATATGCAATTTTTGGCAAACATTGTTTACGATTTATTAATATTCGCAATAAATTTAGACATTTTAAGCAAAAATTCAAAATTCCGCAAAATTTGTAATATCACATTGTTTTATTCGGTGATGTCACAAGCCATATATTCGAGCCATTTGCCCTTAGAAAGTCTTCCGCGAAAGTATCCCTTCCCTTACGGAGGTAACCCTCGAGTGCTTTGCTATAATTAAATAAACGAAATCATACCTGTAAAAGAAGTAGATCTGGCACAATCTGCCATTAATTTCAAAACCCTTTTTACTATTTCAAATCTCAATACGTACATGGAAAATTACTTTACTTTAATGTTTTATATATGATATATATATATGTATATATGTACACAATTTATTGTTTTAGATGCATTTATATTTTAACACTATCGCAACCACCTTGACAGAAGTCGCCAAATTTTCAGAAGTAGGCAAACTCTGGGAACAATGCGCATATCAATTCTTCAGTTAACGTTATTGATAACTGTAAGTTTGATTAAGCAACGTTGCCATTTTTCTACCTGCTGTTTGAGTTATATTTAAAGGTCTAAAGGCAAATTGGAATATGTTTTGGCCTTCAGCTGTATTCTGAAATATGCGCTTGTGAGATTTCCTGCAAACGAAGAACGTTCTGCGAAATGTTTGCAAGGATATTATGATTTGCCACAGAGGCTGGAATGTTCCAGATCGCATTTGATGATGATGATGTATTTTGGAAAAAAGTTTTTAAAAGTAACGTCAAAATGTCTTGCGAACACATCGGCAGTCGAATGCGTAACTGGTTCGAAAACAGTCGCCTGCCATTTTACTACAGCATCAGATTTATATACGGCAGAAGAAAAGAATTAACGAATGCTAAATTTTGCTTCGAAAACTTAGAAATGGCGATAAGTCTGTGGTACACATGAATAAATACACGTGGAAGATAATATTTGTAAGTTGTTTTATAAATTGTTTTCCGTAATAATTATCGCACTGAGATAAAAATATGTACATAACATTATGTATGATAATGAAATAAATTTCTCTGATTTGAAATTACAATTTATTTACTTCTTCAAAAAATACCTGAATTACGCCAAGTTGATTGCAATACTACGAAAGTAGTCAAATCTATTGCAGATAAAAAAGGCATAATATGAAAGCATATAATTTCAGGTTATATGTATTGAACTTCTGTTATTATTCACCCAATGTAAAATTATAATATATATAATTTTAGTTACTTTAAATTAGTTTTAGTGTGAACAATGCATTTTCAAACAATCAAGAGGAACACGTCAAAGGGAAACTTAAAACAGCAATGTTTTGGGTTTCGGGGTATATTTAAATAAAATATGCTTAAAGTTTTGTTTAAAATCTAACTCGTCATTGTTAAAGTTCAGACCGCAACTTTGCGTACGCGTATATTTTAAATAAAATATCTTTAAAATTTTATTTATAGTATATGCTAAAACAACGCTCCTCGTTCGCTTAATTTTACTGCATTTTTACTTCGGCTGAAAACGATTTCCTTCCTGCTCATGAAGCAAGCAGTTCAATAGTCTTTACCGAGAAATATTTATACAAGCATAATCACTAATTGGGAATAATCACTAAGAAAACAGGACTATAATTTAAATACATGAAGTAACTAATTATGTTTATTACCTTAATATATAAATTTGTAGGGTTTAAAATATAAGAAGTAAGTAATTTGTTTGAAATTTATTTATAATAGATTATATTCAACAATAAAATTCAATGCACATTTGACAACGGAAGAGGAATACGATAATACGTTGATGAATTTAATTAAATGTGAGACGATGTTCAATGAATTATTTTTACGAATCTTGACATTCACGCTCTCAGTCTTTACAGTTTATGAATAAAAGCAGAGATTTTCATCATTTGGAACAAGTTATCGTTCCTTCTTAAGATCTATAAATTGTTATCAAATAGTATTACATTTATTAAGCGCAAGAAATAAGCATATTTTAAGTAACAAAAGATTCATTACTCTTTACTTCACTCAAAGTATTCTAATCAGACATATAATGATAGCATTCGAGCAAATATTATCAAGAAACATAACGGCAGAATTAATTTTATAGTTTGAGGTAAAACATTAAATTTAATAGCATTTATTTTGAAATATTCATGTTTGGAGTTTCTTCCTATTAATTTTAATACATAAAAAGTACGTTGGAAACCTACGTTGCAAAAAATGCATTCAATTTTATAAAAAAAATAATTTTCAAAATATGTAAGCACAAACAACAAAATTAAGCCCATAAACTGATCTTCACTTTACTCTTTAAATGTTTTAAGGGGAGAAAATGATGTTGCAGATCAAATAAATTTCATGAAATTATTCCAGAATGAAGACTTACCAGAGACACTTTTCGCAGTACTAAAAGGTATGGCAAGAAATACACTCCCTAGAAAATACATGATGGTAAATGGGTGTGACGAATGAATATTCAAACGCATCTTAAGATGGTAATTCGCAATATAATCAAAACTTAACACGTTTTTCAAATACGTATAAAATCGCACGAAAGTCTCAAAACAAGAAATTCGCAAGAAAATCTCAAAGTAAGAAATTCGCTAGAAAATCTCAAATAAGAGAAATGAAACTCTTTGTTGGCTTGTCTGTTGTTTAACAGACCCAAATTGTTGGAAATATGCAAGTTTAACACATTATTTGCAAACTGTTGGAGTCAAAGAACTTAGTGTTGAGAAAATAGTCTATGACAATGAATTCCCAACACTCCTAGGAAATTCTCTACCTTTCTCAAAATAAGCTTTTCCCCCCTTTATTTAAATAAATAACAGCTATCAAAAGAATGTTAGTTTAATCTTCGGATTATGGTAACTTGGCGATTATTTGCCGAAAATGTGGCGACCAACCCTGCTACAGCAACCTGCTAGTTTTTTAAATTGGACGCTATTTTGTTTTTATTATTTCTTTTGGGCGTGTTTATTTTTTTTCTCTCTCTCTCTCTACTCAACATTTTTTTCCAACAATCTGCTAGCCGAATTACGCTTATGCTAGAACTTTTATGGAATAAAAGTGCTTAATCATGACGATGATTAGGTGCGAAATTGGGAGAAAATGCACAATCCACCACTGCTTGCCGGGTTTTTAAGAATTGCACAAAAACGGTATAATTCACGTACACGTCGACCTATTTTCACTTAAAAAAACATCCCAGAATTGCACAAAAATGGCATTGCGCACACTCTTGACTTTATCCATGTACACTGCTAAAGTCCTAGCTAGTAACCTTTATCGCCTTACCAAAATGTCACCAAACTACCTGTTACCATATTCCAAAGATTAGCCGAATGTTATTCCTTACGATTTAATAACTGTTGATATGATTTTAACGTCGAAATTTTGGCGCAGGACGTAAAAAATCTGTATTGCATAAATTCATTTTGCTAATTGAAAATGGATGCAAAATTAATGTACTAAAATAAACACAATTTGTAAAATCAATTACGTTAGGTTATTTTATATGATAAACTACATTCCCAAAGGGAAGGGAAAACTTCATGAAGCACATTTGAAGGGAAATGGACCTGCATATATGTTTACATGTTACGTATAGCGAAAGGCACAATAGTCGAATATGCAGCAACCTCGTTTGACTGGACTCAACTTTGATTCAAACTAACAAAATTTATGCTTTTTTTTTATGCAGTATGACAATAGAATGTTAGCAACTTTTCAAGAGCCCCGTAACCCATGTTGTGAACCCCTCTTTCTTTCTATATATATATAATTGCACCAATATCATATGAATGTCTATTTTTAACCTTGCAACTCTATGTATATCTATGCACTTGTACCACTTTAATCATATGTAATGCAACCATAGTGTATGTATTTACATATTCACTTGTAATCCCTTATTTCCTTGATTTATGCAGTATGATAATAGAATTTTAGCAACTCTTTAAGGGCCCCGTAATCGTGCCCATGTTGTGAATCCCTTTTGTTTTTATTAGTAATAGAACATTAAATTTGCCGTGTCCACGGAGTTGTGTTACCGTGGGTTGGTCCTCCTAAGCATGTCCCTGCTGGGGTGGCATTCAATTTCGTATGGGTACACCCAGATATATCCGGGGCAGAAGCCACCTTTTCGGTTTAAACTATTATTTAGCAGCTATAATCATTCGATAGTTGCTGTCGAAAACAGAGCAGATTTCGTAATTTCATAATATTTATTTGTGTAATGCTAATTGCTCGGCAGTAGTTCGAATAGTGTTAGCATATGTACTCACTTCTTCTATATACAGGGTGATCTTTTTTAAAGTGACAGTGTTTGGAGCGCCCTGTAGCGCGATCTAATAGCCGAAATGGCACCAAACCTCGTATTTAGACTGATCAAGACATGGGACATCAAGACATACAATCGCCCAGTTAAATTATTAATGTTTATTTACTACATTAACTTCCCCGGTGAGGAATTAGACCACATTTAATGTTAGAATCATTCTCAGAAATAACTCAGAAATAATGTGTTCTGCACAGCCATATGTAACATATCACGATGAATATTCCGCACTGTCTTAGTTATGTTGTCCTTTAGAATAGACAAATTTGATACTCCACCAACATAAATTTGAGATTTCAAATAACTTCAGAGCCAAAAATCGCATTTCGTGAGGTCAGGGGAACGGAGCGTGAGGTTAGGGAAGCTGCGGATGCAATTCATTGATTCATGTAATACAGCTTCACCTATAACACACGTTCCGGTAACGTGAGAGACATGTCCACTGGAGCTCGTTTACTTCAGCTGAGATTATTTGTCGGAGGTGTCTACTACTTGCTTTTATAACACCTATTACTGGCCCTGTCATCGCACAACATTTGCATTTTTCTTGTTTGCACAACCCGTGTTTTATGTTAATTCTCGTTATTCCAAGCTACAACAGCGCCACAAAAAAACCCTAGCGGCTATTTTTGGAACTAAGGTTTTTTTTTTTTTTTTTTTTTTTCACGGAATCCTTTTTCCCATGTCTTGATTAGTCTAAACACCAAGTTTGGTGCCATTTCGGCTATTAGATCGCGCTACAGGGCGCTCCGAACACTGTCACTTTAAAAGAGATCACCCTGCAGTATATGTGCAGTAGAACAGCATTCACGTTACACATGGGAAAACCCACTAAAATCAACCACGGAGCCACCCCGATTGCCTGGACTGGAGGTCGAGCCAGACTACCAAAGTTCATCGGGTTTAACTACTCGGCAGCTTATGGGGAAAACAAATCAGAGATTTCTAATTGCTCCTTGCAAATGTATGATATTCACTAAACTAAAATACTTTTTAAATGAATTTTTGCTATGCGATAATATATAGTGCTCCTCAGATACTGTTCCAACAAAGCTCCCATATTTGCCACTTTCACTTAGATTAATGTTGAAACGTTTTAGATCAGAAGATCAGAATCGTTACGCGTGGCTTCGACGAAACATTTTAGGAGCATTAAAACTGGAATCTTTCAATTCTTTCGTAAGGTACTTTGTTACTGGAACATTCATTCTCAGAAATTTGCTCTTAATGCAGCTTCTAATGCCTCGCAGGTAATCTTACATTACTGCTTTAACTGACGCAGTTTTTGGATCTCTAATTACGCTAAATTGTATTTGCTTGTTGTTTGAGAAGTGGGCACTAGCTGTTATGTTTAAACAGTGATAGATACTGGCTATGAAACCGGTACGACGCCACTTATCTGTGAAAAATGTCTTTACTCTGACAATGACAATTTGTTTTGTTAAAAAACCTTGATCTCTTTAATTTTCTTGAGCTCTTCTGTGAAATCTCATTCTGTTATAATCCACGCTACACCAAATACTGAATTTTATTCTCTTACTTTTAGATTAGAGGCTGCTTTTTAATAAATGCTATAGAAAACGATTACAAGAAATAATCAAGAACGGTTAAAAAGTTACTCTACAAATATACTTTATAAATGTAACCAATAGAAGAACCTTCTTAAAACCTTCTTAAAAAATCTGATGTGTACACCACATGACTTCCTTGTATGGAATATCAAATTATGCACACTTTTTGCGGCATTTCATTTAAACATAATTTCTTAAATTTCATTAACGTTATATTTTTCATTCAATTATTTTAGTTCTCACTTCACGGCAAGGCAAAAATACATAAAAACTCGAAATATCTTCATTAAAAATTTAAACATATCGAAAACATAAAATACAATAAAATCATTTAAAAATAATTTTTACAATTAAAATTACTATTTCTACATAATAATACCGTAATCACGTTATCGTACGTAATTACAGTAGTCATACCTAAAACTAATTAATATTACCTTTGTGTTATTTTAATCATGTAAACGTACGAGTAGGTTACAAATTGGAATTTTGAACTGAAATTAAATGCATAAAGCCAAATTCTGTAAATATTATTTAGGTAGCAAGTATTGTTTAAATAAAATGTGTTGTTAAATAGCAATTACTCGTTTTATATCAATTAATCCAAGTTCTAATATGAGATTTTAAATTTATGTAAAATAGGCAGTAAAATAAAAATATTTGAAATATGTAATATTCCATAATAAATTTCTAATAATTAGCCAAAAAAAAAAGTCATACAAAGAAGAGCCGAATTAAGTATTAATCATACTGCTGTTTAGAGGAATAAGAGTGAGGGTTTTTTTAACATATTACGAACTATATCTACTAATTAAGCATTGCCATTATTAGATTAGGTTTATGACAAAGAAATGTATATTTTAAAAATATAATACATTGACATGGCTCGAAATGTTTCTCTCAAAACTTTTAATTTTTAATATTTAAAATAATAATTTGACTACCTTTCTAAACTAAGCAATGTAGATATAATATAAATTACTCGCATTTATATGATTTTAAAGAACAATTTAGGTTTTACTAGGACGCCGTTTTACTAGGGAGGCCACTAAGTTGTGCTAAATAAAAATCGCAAAGTTGTCCCAAGGTGGTTATGATAGTACCAAAGTGCTCAAATGTAAAACAGAAAGGAAAAAAAGACATAATATGAAAGCATACAATTTCCCGTTATATGTATTAAAGTTTTGTTACATTTGGCTAAATTAATACTGAAATATAAATCAATAGTTTTACTTTTGAACAATGCATTTTCAAACATCAAGAGGAACACGTCAACATGATACTTAAAACAGCAGCTATATTTTGGGGGTATATATTACATAAAATATCCTTAAAGTTTCATTGATAATCTATGACAAAATAAGACTGCTGTTTTGCCTAATTTTCCTGCATTTTAATTTCGGCTGAAAACGATTCCATTGCTGTTCATGAAACATGCAGTTTAATAGTTTTCCCTGAGAAATATTTATACAAGCATAATCACATTATACAGAAATGTACATTTATATAGAAATAATTCATGATTGAGAATAATCACTAAGAAAACAAAACTATGATATAAATACATTTAGTAAATAATTATATTTATCGAATTTATATGTAAATTTATAGCGTGTAAAAATAAAGAGTTCATAAATTCTTTGAAATTTATTTTAAATAAATTAAATTTAACAAAACGATTTTATGCTCATTTGACAACGAAAGAGGAATACGGTAATACGTTGGTAAATTTAATTAAATGTGAGACGATGTTCATTGAATACTTTTTCAAATCTTGATATTCATGATCACAGTATTTAGAGCTTATGAAAAACCAGCGACGCTCATTTAAAATAGCTAAACATTTCTTTTTAAGATCTATAAATTATTATTAGATAACATTACATTTATTTCATACAGCAAATAAGCATTTTAAATAAAAAAATATTTATTACTCTTTATTTCATTCAACGTATTATCTCAGACCTCCAATGATAGCATTACAGCAAATATTCTCAAGAAACATACCGGCAGAATTAATTTTATAGATTGAGGTAAAACATTAAATTTCATAGCGTTTGTTTTGAATCGTTCCCTCCAGTCATAGTCAAGTTTGGATTCTCTTCCTATTAATTTTAATACATAAAAAGTACGTTGGAAACCTACGTTGCAAAATATGCATTCAATTTTATAAAAAAAATAATTTTCAAAATATGTAAGCACAAACAACAAAATTAAGCCCATAAACTGATCTTCACTTTACTCTTTAAATGTTTTAAGGGGAGAAAATGATGTTGCAGATCAAATAAATTTCATGAAATTATTCCAGAATGAAGACTTACCAGAGACACTTTTCGCAGTACTAAAAGGTATGGCAAGAAATACACTCCCTAGAAAATACATGATGGTAAATGGGTGTGACGAATGAATATTCAAACGCATCTTAAGATGGTAATTCGCAATATAATCAAAACTTAACACGTTTTTCAAATACGTATAAAATCGCACGAAAGTCTCAAAACAAGAAATTCGCAAGAAAATCTCAAAGTAAGAAATTCGCTAGAAAATCTCAAATAAGAGAAATGAAACTCTTTGTTGGCTTGTCTGTTGTTTAACAGACCCAAATTGTTGGAAATATGCAAGTTTAACACATTATTTGCAAACTGTTGGAGTCAAAGAACTTAGTGTTGAGAAAATAGTCTATGACAATGAATTCCCAACACTCCTAGGAAATTCTCTACCTTTCTCAAAATAAGCTTTTCCCCCCTTTATTTAAATAAATAACAGCTATCAAAAGAATGTTAGTTTAATCTTCGGATTATGGTAACTTGGCGATTATTTGCCGAAAATGTGGCGACCAACCCTGCTACAGCAACCTGCTAGTTTTTTAAATTGGATGCTATTTTGTTTTTATTATTTCTTTTGGGCGTGTTTATTTTTTTTCTCTCTCTCTCTACTCAACATTTTTTTCCAACAATCTGCTAGCCGAATTACGCTTATGCTAGAACTTTTATGGAATAAAAGTGCTTAATCATGACGATGATTAGGTGCGAAATTGGGAGAAAATGCACAATCCACCACTGCTTGCCGGGTTTTTAAGAATTGCACAAAAACGGTATAATTCACGTACACGTCGACCTATTTTCACTTAAAAAAACATCCCAGAATTGCACAAAAATGGCATTGCGCACACTCTTGACTTTATCCATGTACACTGCTAAAGTCCTAGCTAGTAACCTTTATCGCCTTACCAAAATGTCACCAAACTACCTGTTACCATATTCCAAAGATTAGCCGAATGTTATTCCTTACGATTTAATAACTGTTGATATGATTTTAACGTCGAAATTTTGGCGCAGGACGTAAAAAATCTGTATTGCATAAATTCATTTTGCTAATTGAAAATGGATGCAAAATTAATGTACTAAAATAAACACAATTTGTAAAATCAATTACGTTAGGTTATTTTATATGATAAACTACATTCCCAAAGGGAAGGGAAAACTTCATGAAGCACATTTGAAGGGAAATGGACCTGCATATATGTTTACATGTTACGTATAGCGAAAGGCACAATAGTCGAATATGCAGCAACCTCGTTTGACTGGACTCAACTTTGATTCAAACTAACAAAATTTATGCTTTTTTTTTATGCAGTATGACAATAGAATGTTAGCAACTTTTCAAGAGCCCCGTAACCCATGTTGTGAACCCCTCTTTCTTTCTATATATATATAATTGCACCAATATCATATGAATGTCTATTTTTAACCTTGCAACTCTATGTATATCTATGCACTTGTACCACTTTAATCATATGTAATGCAACCATAGTGTATGTATTTACATATTCACTTGTAATCCCTTATTTCCTTGATTTATGCAGTATGATAATAGAATTTTAGCAACTCTTTAAGGGCCCCGTAATCGTGCCCATGTTGTGAATCCCTTTTGTTTTTATTAGTAATAGAACATTAAATTTGCCGTGTCCACGGAGTTGTGTTACCGTGGGTTGGTCCTCCTAAGCATGTCCCTGCTGGGGTGGCATTCAATTTCGTATGGGTACACCCAGATATATCCGGGGCAGAAGCCACCTTTTCGGTTTAAACTATTATTTAGCAGCTATAATCATTCGATAGTTGCTGTCGAAAACAGAGCAGATTTCGTAATTTCATAATATTTATTTGTGTAATGCTAATTGCTCGGCAGTAGTTCGAATAGTGTTAGCATATGTACTCACTTCTTCTATATACAGGGTGATCTTTTTTAAAGTGACAGTGTTTGGAGCGCCCTGTAGCGCGATCTAATAGCCGAAATGGCACCAAACCTCGTATTTAGACTGATCAAGACATGGGACATCAAGACATACAATCGCCCAGTTAAATTATTAATGTTTATTTACTACATTAACTTCCCCGGTGAGGAATTAGACCACATTTAATGTTAGAATCATTCTCAGAAATAACTCAGAAATAATGTGTTCTGCACAGCCATATGTAACATATCACGATGAATATTCCGCACTGTCTTAGTTATGTTGTCCTTTAGAATAGACAAATTTGATACTCCACCAACATAAATTTGAGATTTCAAATAACTTCAGAGCCAAAAATCGCATTTCGTGAGGTCAGGGGAACGGAGCGTGAGGTTAGGGAAGCTGCGGATGCAATTCATTGATTCATGTAATACAGCTTCACCTATAACACACGTTCCGGTAACGTGAGAGACATGTCCACTGGAGCTCGTTTACTTCAGCTGAGATTATTTGTCGGAGGTGTCTACTACTTGCTTTTATAACACCTATTACTGGCCCTGTCATCGCACAACATTTGCATTTTTCTTGTTTGCACAACCCGTGTTTTATGTTAATTCTCGTTATTCCAAGCTACAACAGCGCCACAAAAAAACCCTAGCGGCTATTTTTGGAACTAAGGTTTTTTTTTTTTTTTTTTTTTTCACGGAATCCTTTTTCCCATGTCTTGATTAGTCTAAACACCAAGTTTGGTGCCATTTCGGCTATTAGATCGCGCTACAGGGCGCTCCGAACACTGTCACTTTAAAAGAGATCACCCTGCAGTATATGTGCAGTAGAACAGCATTCACGTTACACATGGGAAAACCCACTAAAATCAACCACGGAGCCACCCCGATTGCCTGGACTGGAGGTCGAGCCAGACTACCAAAGTTCATCGGGTTTAACTACTCGGCAGCTTATGGGGAAAACAAATCAGAGATTTCTAATTGCTCCTTGCAAATGTATGATATTCACTAAACTAAAATACTTTTTAAATGAATTTTTGCTATGCGATAATATATAGTGCTCCTCAGATACTGTTCCAACAAAGCTCCCATATTTGCCACTTTCACTTAGATTAATGTTGAAACGTTTTAGATCAGAAGATCAGAATCGTTACGCGTGGCTTCGACGAAACATTTTAGGAGCATTAAAACTGGAATCTTTCAATTCTTTCGTAAGGTACTTTGTTACTGGAACATTCATTCTCAGAAATTTGCTCTTAATGCAGCTTCTAATGCCTCGCAGGTAATCTTACATTACTGCTTTAACTGACGCAGTTTTTGGATCTCTAATTACGCTAAATTGTATTTGCTTGTTGTTTGAGAAGTGGGCACTAGCTGTTATGTTTAAACAGTGATAGATACTGGCTATGAAACCGGTACGACGCCACTTATCTGTGAAAAATGTCTTTACTCTGACAATGACAATTTGTTTTGTTAAAAAACCTTGATCTCTTTAATTTTCTTGAGCTCTTCTGTGAAATCTCATTCTGTTATAATCCACGCTACACCAAATACTGAATTTTATTCTCTTACTTTTAGATTAGAGGCTGCTTTTTAATAAATGCTATAGAAAACGATTACAAGAAATAATCAAGAACGGTTAAAAAGTTACTCTACAAATATACTTTATAAATGTAACCAATAGAAGAACCTTCTTAAAACCTTCTTAAAAAATCTGATGTGTACACCACATGACTTCCTTGTATGGAATATCAAATTATGCACACTTTTTGCGGCATTTCATTTAAACATAATTTCTTAAATTTCATTAACGTTATATTTTTCATTCAATTATTTTAGTTCTCACTTCACGGCAAGGCAAAAATACATAAAAACTCGAAATATCTTCATTAAAAATTTAAACATATCGAAAACATAAAATACAATAAAATCATTTAAAAATAATTTTTACAATTAAAATTACTATTTCTACATAATAATACCGTAATCACGTTATCGTACGTAATTACAGTAGTCATACCTAAAACTAATTAATATTACCTTTGTGTTATTTTAATCATGTAAACGTACGAGTAGGTTACAAATTGGAATTTTGAACTGAAATTAAATGCATAAAGCCAAATTCTGTAAATATTATTTAGGTAGCAAGTATTGTTTAAATAAAATGTGTTGTTAAATAGCAATTACTCGTTTTATATCAATTAATCCAAGTTCTAATATGAGATTTTAAATTTATGTAAAATAGGCAGTAAAATAAAAATATTTGAAATATGTAATATTCCATAATAAATTTCTAATAATTAGCCAAAAAAAAAAGTCATACAAAGAAGAGCCGAATTAAGTATTAATCATACTGCTGTTTAGAGGAATAAGAGTGAGGGTTTTTTTAACATATTACGAACTATATCTACTAATTAAGCATTGCCATTATTAGATTAGGTTTATGACAAAGAAATGTATATTTTAAAAATATAATACATTGACATGGCTCGAAATGTTTCTCTCAAAACTTTTAATTTTTAATATTTAAAATAATAATTTGACTACCTTTCTAAACTAAGCAATGTAGATATAATATAAATTACTCGCATTTATATGATTTTAAAGAACAATTTAGGTTTTACTAGGACGCCGTTTTACTAGGGAGGCCACTAAGTTGTGCTAAATAAAAATCGCAAAGTTGTCCCAAGGTGGTTATGATAGTACCAAAGTGCTCAAATGTAAAACAGAAAGGAAAAAAAGACATAATATGAAAGCATACAATTTCCCGTTATATGTATTAAAGTTTTGTTACATTTGGCTAAATTAATACTGAAATATAAATCAATAGTTTTACTTTTGAACAATGCATTTTCAAACATCAAGAGGAACACGTCAACATGATACTTAAAACAGCAGCTATATTTTGGGGGTATATATTACATAAAATATCCTTAAAGTTTCATTGATAATCTATGACAAAATAAGACTGCTGTTTTGCCTAATTTTCCTGCATTTTAATTTCGGCTGAAAACGATTCCATTGCTGTTCATGAAACATGCAGTTTAATAGTTTTCCCTGAGAAATATTTATACAAGCATAATCACATTATACAGAAATGTACATTTATATAGAAATAATTCATGATTGAGAATAATCACTAAGAAAACAAAACTATGATATAAATACATTTAGTAAATAATTATATTTATCGAATTTATATGTAAATTTATAGCGTGTAAAAATAAAGAGTTCATAAATTCTTTGAAATTTATTTTAAATAAATTAAATTTAACAAAACGATTTTATGCTCATTTGACAACGAAAGAGGAATACGGTAATACGTTGGTAAATTTAATTAAATGTGAGACGATGTTCATTGAATACTTTTTCAAATCTTGATATTCATGATCACAGTATTTAGAGCTTATGAAAAACCAGCGACGCTCATTTAAAATAGCTAAACATTTCTTTTTAAGATCTATAAATTATTATTAGATAACATTACATTTATTTCATACAGCAAATAAGCATTTTAAATAAAAAAATATTTATTACTCTTTATTTCATTCAACGTATTATCTCAGACATCCAATGATAGCATTACAGCAAATATTCTCAAGAAACATACCGGCAGAATTAATTTTATAGATTGAGGTAAAACATTAAATTTCATAGCGTTTGTTTTGAATCGTTCCCTCCAGTCATAGTCAAGTTTGGATTCTCTTCCTATTAATTTTAATACATAAAAAGTACGTTGGAAACCTACGTTGCAAAATATGCATTCAATTTTATAAAAAAAGTAATTTTCAAAATATGTGAGCACAAACAACAAAATTAAGCCCATAAACTGATCTTCACTTTACTCTTTAAATGTGTCAAGGGTAGAAAATGATGTTGGAGAGCAAATAAATTTCATGAAATTATTCCAGAATGAAAACTTACCAGAGACACTCTTCGCAGTACCCAAAGGTATGGCAAGAAATACACTCCCTAGAAAACACATGATGGTAAATGGGTGTGACGAATGCATATTCAAACGCATCTTAAGATGGTAATTCGCAATATAATCAAAACTTAACACGTTTTTCAAATACGTATAAAATCGCACGAAAGTCTCAAAACAAGAAATTCGCAAGAAAATCTCAAAGCAAGAAATTCGCAAGAAAATCTCATATAAGAGAAATCTAACTCTTTGTTGAGTTGTTTCTTGTTTAAGAGACACAAATTGTTGCAAATATGCAAGTTTAACATATTCTTCGCAAATTATTGGAGTCGAATAAACACAGTGTTGAGAAAATAGTCTAAAACAATGAATTCCTAAATCTCCAACCATATTTTCTGCCTCTTTTATTCCTTTATTTGAATGAATAACAACTATGATAAGAATTTGTTTTCTTATGATATAATATCTGTTGATATCATTTTAGACTTTGTATTTTCTGCATATGACATAGAAAAACTGTATTGCATACAATTTGTTTGGAAAAGTATCATTTTTATCAAGTAGTAAATATATTAACATTTGCTCAATTTCACTACAACACTTACATTAAGTTTATTAGATTAAATTAATTTTGCTAATCGAAAATGGATGCAAAAATAATGCACTAAAATTGACACAGTTTGTAAAATAAATTAAGTTAGGTTATACTCATATGATAAAGCACATTTCGAAAGTGAAGGCAAACCTTCGGGAAGCACATTTGATTGGAAATTGACTCTCATTCATGTTACATATTGAGAAAGCCACGATAATCAACCATGCAGTAACCTCATTTTCCTGAACTGGAGAGAGTCAAACTATCAATCTTAGCGTCTATAACCATTCGACAGTTGGTGGTGGAAAACAAATCAGGATTTCTAATTGTATTATACAAATCAATGTAATTCATTAAATGAAATAATTCTTAAGTAATTTTTTATACTAAAATAGCTCACCAGCGGCCGAGCGGTAAAGTCGCTGAACACTGGTAGTTCGGTCCGAGGTTCGAATCCCGCGAATGGGCATGGCTGTTTTCGTGGTTTACCCCATGTGTAACGTGACATACGGTACAGTTTTTCTTAGAAAGTCCTTGACGAAGGGTGCCTTAGGCAAATATTAAATAATAGTAAAAAGTCCTTGTACGGAATATTAAATTATACGCATTTTTTCCTGCATTTCACTTAAACATATTTCCTGGAATTTCATTAGAGATATATTTCTCATTCAATCTTTCAGTTCTCACTTCACGACATGGCAAAAATACATAAAACCTCAAGACAACTTTATCAAAAATTAAAATATGTAGAAAAACACAAAATGAAAATTAAAAAATTTAAAAAAAAAATTACAATTAAAATTGGTGTTTCTATGCAAAACAAGCAATTCGGCCAGTGTGCCAGGAGGCAGACGTTTCTGTGCACAAAAATAAAAATTTACTTTTGGTCGCACTCAACGAAAAGACACTGAAAGTGCAAAAACTGATTTAATTCACTGTTCTGCTACGTTTCGAGTATAAAGAAATATGGCTGCTATGGTTAAAAAAAAATTAGACTTAGCCGCACTTAAACAAAGTTTAAAATGTTGATAATTCTATGACTACTAGGTGCTAATTCCAGAATGGAGTCATTGGCAACAAATTCACTATTTTGCTCAGTTTCAAATGTAAACAAATATGGCTGCTGTGGTAGAAAAAATAGATTTAGCCGCACTTAAATAACTTTTAAATTGTTGATAATTCTGCAACTATAAAATGCACATTAACGTAAGGCATAAAATATTTAACCAGAAGATAAGAACAACATAATTTATTCATTTTTTAAAGCAAAAAATGCACAATTAAGAATAAAAAAGGCTGAGCTCACTGAGCCGAGTAACAGAGTGAATATATACATATATGCACATACCCTTTTGGTGAGGCCGATTGCAACGAAAACGGTAGATGCACAACTACGTGTTATAGCAATCCTATATACAAAATTTCAACCTTCTGAGGCTACTCGTTTTTGAGGTATGCGAAACACGTGCCTGTAGACACCACGGAAAAATCTTTTCTGAATCCACTTTAAATCAGTTCTATAAGTCGTTTGCGGAAAAAGAGTCTTTTATTTTGTCTTTACGTACAGATGTTGCTCAAAAACATCGATAGCTTGTATTCAATAGCGGTGAAAATCAATTTTTTCGTTTAAATATGACACGCGGAATTTTTTCGTGTTTACAATACTTCATTTGCTTCGTACAAGGAAGTAAATAGTAAAATGGAAGTTTGCGTAGAAATTTTTAAATACTTCTAAAATCAATAAGTATTATGTAAATAAAAGTGTTGAAAATTTCAAAAATACATTAAAAACCAAAATTTGGCACTACGATGTTCAAAATTGTTATTTTGAAGCTTTAAAAATTTTGGAAGATTTCATTATAGCCAACAGGGTTTTTAGATTTAGCAGAAACATTTATAATCCTTTAATGAAAGCGCTTAAGAAAGCATTCATGTATGGCATTGTTTTTGATTCTGCTTAAATAAATCGAGAAGTACATTTTTCAGCTCTCTGATTTCCTGTTCTGTGTGCAGTTATAGATAGAATCTGTGAATGATACTTTCGCCATTTGAAAAAGTATTATAAAAATTATTATTTAATATAATATTGTTGCGTGCGTACGGGTTCGTTATGAAATGAATGCACAAGTCCGATGCAAAATGAACAAAAATTTATTATTATCACAAAAAAATGCTTAAATCTTCTCAAATTATCATGCAGTATTACAATACCTCACAGTAGTTATCTTTTAACTACTCAAATGTCCAATAGAACGTAATTCAAAACAGCTAAAGGACGCTAATCCACGAATTCGCTATAATCGACAAGAGCAGTTTTCTAAACAACAACAAACTAAGCAACTACTACAAACTGAGAAGTTTTCCTCCTTTTATAAGTTTTTAAAATCACGCGCCAGAATTTTCCAGTACTTTCTGGAAATCAAAAAGAGATATTTATTTATTTAATGCACGCGCTCTTGTAGTTTCAATTTTCCGGCTTGGCTTTCTTTTAATATTCGTCACGCGCTGCACTGCGCGAGAAATAAAACCATTTAATTTATAATTGAACTAACATTAGCTTTTTAAATACCAAATTCGTAACAATATATATAGAGAGATAATCTTTAATGAATTATATCCGAACAGTAATATGAGTGGAAAAATACATGAAAATAAATTTGTCACATTTGTTTAGATTTATTATTTAAAAATATATTTACATTTCTTCAACAACGACAACTATAGTAAGTCCTTTAAAAATTTTGGATCTTTTCCAAGAACTGCACGTCCCGGGCATTACAAACCGTGGGCAGGAAGCTAAACTTACAACTGTGGCATAAATTCATTAATAAGCATTACATTACAATAATAAACAACATGAACAATAAATGCAATACATAAAACAAATCAAATGCTATCAAATACAAATCAAATACTAAATGCAAATCAAATACTAAATACAAATCAAATCAAAGACACATTTAAAAACAAAATGGACCATGGTCTTATACTATTTACAATTATTTACATTATGTACTATGGCCATAGTAATTAGCTAACCTGTCGTAATGAACGACTTTAGGTTTAGAGTTCGAAGACTTACGGATCCGAAGCACGACGTCATTCGTGTTCAGCACTGTATATGGATCATCCGAAGGTGACTGTAATTTAGGACTCAGTCCTTTTCGCTGAATCGGGTTCTACAACCACACCTTGTCTCCTTTGTTGGATCTATGTCTAGCAGCTCGCGTGTCGTATCTGGTCTTCACTTTCTCCGTCGCCAAGTTGACTCGCTTTCGTGCAGAACGGTGTATCCCCTCAAAACGGGCCTGGACATTTTGGATGTGTTCCTCAGGCGATGAAGGCGCATCCGTATGGCGATCAAACAGGCGGTCACAAGGGAGACGAAGGTCTCGACCGAAGAGCTTCTGAGAGTGAGAATAGGTGGTAGTCTTGCGTTTCTTTTCGACCCTAGCATGATTTCGGCGGCTTCCCGAGCTGGGTCTTTCGGACAAGGGGTCGGCTTGTCCAGGTGAGGATCTCTTCTGAGGATGGATAGTCATGTCACCTGATGCTGAAAGCAGTTTGTTGTTTTTGAAGTGTAAGGAAAAATTGTATTTTCTTAAAACGTCCAATCCGAGTATGCATGGATCTGTAATATCCGCCACATATGCCGTTTGATGGTAGGCGGCACTTCCAAACGTGATGTTCACGTTTAACTTTCCAGCTATCTCGATCTTGTCACCAGACGCAGTCTGAAGGGTAACACAGGATGGCGTCCAAATACGTTTATCTTTAAACTGTTCAGCTACATCTTTCCTAATGATGGTAACATTAGCTCCTGTGTTAATGATCATATTGCAAGGAACTCCATCGATGTGCCCATTGATGGACAGTCCGTTACTGTTGCCACTCACTATTGAAATCTTGAGTGCTTTAAAACAAGGTTTTCCATTATCTGGCAACCTCCGTTCCTCGATATGGCCTTTCATTTGTTTCCTGCGTAGTTGCTGAGAAATGGTCTCAATCTTCGTACCTTGGGGTGTTCTGCAATTCTTTCGTACGGGGCCTTCAGCACCACAGTTCCAGCACTTTGGTTTCTTGTCAGTCCTATTCTTTCCAGTGGCATTTAATTGTCTGCTTAAATCGTATGCCTTAGTTTCCGTGCCCTTGGGATGTTCTGCAGTTCCTTCTTAGGTGGCCTTCAACACCGCAGTTCCAGCACTTTAGCGTCGGTTTCCTTTCTCCACTATTCCGTCTTAAAGCATTAACTGGGCTTTTCAACTCATTCATTTTATGATCCGTGCCCTAGGGTGTTCTGCAATGCCGTCGTAGGTGACCTTCACTACCACATCTCCAACAGCTTAGAGCCACTTTCTTCTGGCTGCTATTCTGTATCAAAGCGTCGACTTGTCTGGCTAAATCATCTAAACGAGCCATCAGTTGATTCACTGGCTCATGGACTCGCACAGCTCTAACTGGATAGCGATCTCTACTAGTTGCTTGCTGGGCTGCCTCGAATTTCATGGCGTACACTAAAGCGCTTTTTAAATCTTTTACATCCGCCATTCGTAGAGCTTTTTGTATTTCAGTATCCCGGATGCCATCGATAAAGTATTGCAAGGACAGGATTTCCCTTGTTTCTGTCGGGCATTCCGAAAAGGCGAGATGGGACAGCCTTTCAACATCCGTGGCGAGCTCCTGAAGTGTTTCGGTAGGCTTCTGTGGACGAGATTTTAATTGGAGCCTGCTGTAGTCTTTTAAACACTTCTCCCCAAAGCGCAGCTCCAATGCGTCGGATAGAGCTTCGAAGTCAAGTCTTTGGTTTTCAGGAAGCGTCTGCAGGATATCCGCTGCGTCTGCTCTCAGCGAAGCGGCGAGATGACAGGCCTTAGTTTGGGAATCCCATCCATTCGCATCCGCCACTATAGAAAATTGTGTTTTATACACTTGCCAGGAGGTCTTCCCATCATAAGTGGATAACCTCAGAGAGGGACGAGCAGGCATGGGTAAATGTTTAAAACCATCACTATTATTAAGACACAATAACACGCCGAATAAATACTAATTCAGAAGTCAAACAACAAAAATCAGCGTTAATTCACAAAATTTTCACAGGACTAGTTTCGATGGTTTTACCGAACCATCATCTTCAGCTGCAAAACCGCAAATGAACAAGATAGGAAATAATAATTAGATAAGATAAGAAAGCCTGGACAAGAATAAGCAAGTGGCGCCATCTGTTGGCGAAACCAGAACTAAAACATAATTTCTCTAAAAGCCGAAGGCAAATTTGGATTGGAATTAGGATCGTTAACTAGAACAGAAAGATTTTTATGAATGTGAAATGCCTCTAGAAAATCCAGTTCTCCAATGGAAGATGTTTTTTGAATAATTTTGGCAGCAGAAAAATTGAAAGTGTGATTTTCGGACCAACAATGTTGAGCAACAGAAGACTTCTGTGTTTCCTTTTTTCTAACATATGCCTCATGTTCTTTGACGCGAAATTTTAAGGCTCTCTTAGTTTGACCAATGTAAATTAAACCACACTGGCAAGGAATCCTATAAATACCCCAGGAATTCATATCCGGAATGGGGTCCTTGAGTATAGAAATTGGAATTTTATTGATGGGAGAATAAACAACCCGAAAGTTAAATTTCTGCAAAATATGTGCAACTTTATAGCTAATTGATGGAAAGAAGGGAATGACAACAGAATTTTTATAATCTCCTAAAATAAGAGTGTGGCTTTTAGTGTGTTGAGATGACAATTTTTTTTTTTTTTTTTTTTTAACTGCTTGATTAATAATGTTGGGTGAACTCATTGCCTAACAAGAACATTGATTAAGAACATTGACTTTGAACAATTAGAAAAAACAGAGACATTTTCTAATGAACTGAGAAAAAGAACTGACATTGCTTCTTTATGCACTTTGCCTTCAAAATTTATTGATAATGTCCTAGATATCACTAACAATTATTTAAAATTATTACGTATTGTTAGTTTGGAACTCTAGGTGTGCAAAACAGAAAGGAGCACAGAGAAGAACAGGAGGAGTAAGTTCAAAGGAGTTAAATGAGGCAGAATCCTTTTTAATAAGAGAGGTTCAAAAATGTAGTTTTTATTCAGAATACAACTCCCTCGCACAAGGTAAACCCATTAATAATAAAAGTAATTTACTTTCTTTGAACCCTTTTTTGGATGCAAATAATGTAATGAGAGTAGGAGGCCGATTACAAGGGGCCAATGTAATGTTTTCACAAAAACATCAAATAATTTTGCCTGTTAAATGCAAACTAAGTAAGTTGATTGCTGAGCATTATCATCAGAAATATTTACACGTAGGTTCGCAAGCATTGTGTTTTATGAGACAGAAATTTTGGCCATTACAAGGTAGGAATTTAACTAGAAAGATTACCCATGAATGTATAATTTGTAGTAAAAATAAACCAGTCATTATCAAACAAATTATGGGGTCATTACCTGCAGAGCGCGTAAATCCAAGCTCACTCTTTAATCATGTCGGCACCGATTTTTGCGGTGCCTTTTTTATTAGATACAAGGGAAAGAGGAAAGGAACTCTTCATAAGATATATTTAGCTCTTTTCATTTGCCTTATAACAAAGGCAGTGCATCTCGAACTAGTGAGTGAACTCACCACTGACGCATTTATTGCCACCTTAAAGAGATTTATTGCTAGGCGCGGAAAATGCTCAATCATTTTCTCAGACAATGCAAAAAACTTCGTTGGCGCAAATGCCGAATTGCAAAGAATTAACAATTTAATTAGAAATCCTGACAAAAAATTAGCAGATTATTTAAGTGAAGAAGGAATAGTATGGAAGTTTATTCCCCCACGGACACCTAATTTTGGTGGACTATGGGAATCTGGAATAAAATCCGTGAAATATCACTTAAAGCGGAGTGTAGGTAATGCAAGGTTGACTTTCGAGGAGTTATTAACTGTAGTAACTCAGATAGAGTCTGTTTTAAATTCTCGCCCTATTACTCCCTTATCTTCCGATGTAAATGATTTAGAGGCATTAACACCAGGTCATTTTCTCATTGGAAGACCCTTGAATGCTATAGTAGAACCCGAATTAATTGATATACCTGAAAACAGACTCTCAAGATGGAAACGAACTACCAGATTTGTCCAGTTGATATGGAATCGTTGGCATAGGGACTATTCAAACACACTACAACAGCGTTCAAAATGGAAGGTAGAACAAACAAATATTAAAATAAGTATGCTAGTACTAGTTAAGGAGGATGAGCTTCCTGTTTGTAGATGGGTGTTAGGGCGCATTACAAGAATTTTTCCTGGAGTTGACGGTAAGGTTAGAGTAGTAGAAATACAGACAGCAAAGAGCATCATTAAGCGTGGAATTACAAAAATGCAATTTCACCCCAAGAAGAAGCTTCCTAAGTTAGTTAAGTGTTAGCTTATTATTATAAAACTTGTATTGTACATTGTATTGTGTATAATTTTTTTATTGAAAATTGAATATTATTATATTGAATTAAGAGATGTTATTCGTATTGCATTATTGTATAAGGTAGTAATTGTACAATTTTGTGGGTTATTATGAGTATTATCGCACGAAATTATTGAAGTAACCCTTCAATGCCGGGGGTATGTTAAGTCATTAAGACTATTTAACTGTAAGATTACGTCATTTTTTTCTCTTCTTGGCGCCTTGCATGGCGCAGATGTTCATTACAGCAACCCTGTAAACGCTTACTCAGTTTTTTTTATTGCTGTTGTTATTAGTAGTAAGTCATCGCTTGAAAGATGGCACGCATTTGATTAAAGTTGTTGAATAAAATATTTAGTACAGTCCACTTCTAGTTAATTTGAAATTGTTGTATAACAACGCACGCATCGCATGAACACGAAATAAACCTGTGCTGAATACCGTAATTTAATAATTAGAAATAAACCTGTGCTGACATTGGTTTCATACTTGTCTACGTAATTAAAGCATGCGTTAAATACCGTAAAAATCTTTTTGAAATACATTTTTTCATATTTTTAAGAGATTTTTAACAATGCCTGTAAATCTATCTTCATTAATTGCTTACAGACCATAATCCTAAAATGATTAATTATAAACTATCACTAACTGTATGAAAGTCGAAAAATGCAAGTTTACGTCTACATTCAAAAAGTGTTCATAAGTAAATGGATCAACTTTAAAGTTTAATAGATCAGGAATAAATTAATTACCATTTGCAACGAAACTGAAAGAAGAAATAAATAATCATTTAATATTTCCGTTTATGCAATTTCAAATTATTTTTACTCTTTCCCGTTTAACCTTTTGTGAACTGGTTAAACGTCGTAACTGAGGAGGAAAATTATTACCTCAAAGATTTTACCTTAAAAAAATGTTATTCAAGCATTCTGGTAGTGAGACTCTACTTGCGTCATCGAGGTAATATGCCTACCCAATAGTTAAAGGAATCAATAATCTGATTCTAATCCCTCAAAAACTAGCACTATGTAATATTATAAATCAGGAAGATGTTAATCTATTTTTTCTAATTTCATACAAAATAAACTGTAGTATCATAACAAATACTCTAAACTATACTCTATAGTTACCAACATAAAAATTAACTTCTTTTTTGTTTACTAGCAGTGATATTTCTGAACCTATTTTGCTCAATTTAAGTCTCAAAGGGGGCTGGACTGCTAATTTGTTTCGATACTTGGATTTTAATTAGAGAAATTGGAAAAATTCCATCTTGCACACACACATATGACACATAAGAGGGTAATTAACACTTTTAGAATTCCACCAGATCATTCTGGATACTTATTTCGAACTTTAAGCTAAAATCTGCTCCATTCATGTTCTTTGAAAAGAAATTTTAATTCATCATCATATGATAACTCAGTTGGTTTTTCGCTTAACTGAGATGATAAATGTTTCGCTAACATACACTGAAAGGAATTCCGGATTCACGCAGAATCAGAAAAATCTTCCAGCTGACAATTAAGATCTGTCAAATGAGATCTGATATTTTCATTACCTGACTGAACAACTTTAAGTTTGTTTTCTATACAAATTTCTAAAGTAGGAATACTGCAAAATTAATATCCTTGCAGCATGAACACCATAAATCAGTTGTCTTTGTAAAGGATTCATCATTAGCTAGAAATAATACGAGTATTCACATTGAAGACTTAATTTGTTCATTTTTAGAAAAATAGCGTTTCAGTAAGCTAACCTAGATAGCCATTCTTCATCAGTTAAAAAGCGTAAAATTTTTTATCAATGTTTTTGTCATTCAAAAACACAAACACTTCATCTTTATGCCCAAACAATCTAGTTAGGACATTACCCATCGAACGCCAACGCACTTCTTCATGTAAAAGAAGCTGCTCATGTTCACTGCGCATTTCTCCACATACCTGAAGAAGAATCCTTGAATTCAAGGAACATTCTTTTATAAAATTTTTATTTAACTTCAAAGTCTAAGACAATTTACAGACATACATCGGAGACATGGCATGTAACAGATATGGCATGATTTAAGATACCAACGCTTCTTTATGAATCATACAGTGAACGCATATTGCACTGGGAGAGATTTCTTTAATTCGGGCTACCAGGATATGATCTCCATCATTGTACCCAACACTGGTTTAAGAAATATTGCTGCATATGAAGCAAGAATTTACTAATTTAAAGATTTCTTCTCCCGTTGGCAGCCCACTGGCAGACGAGCGGTAATGTCTCTGAACACTGGTAGTTCGGACCAAGTTTCGAATCCCGCGAACGGGCTGGCTGCATGGGCGTTTTTGTGCTTTTCTTTATGTGTAACGTGTATACGACCCAGTTTACCTTAGAAAGTCCTCCACAAAGGCATCCCTTCCCTTAGGCAGATAGCCCTCGTGTGCTTTGCCATAATTAAATACACCAATACTTCTCCCGTAGGCCTTTGAATTTTTTTCAAAAAAATGAAGTTTTCAAAAGACTCGTTTTTCTATCCATATTTTGCGAGACAAATTAGTTTAGGAAATCAGTGGATTCATCCAACTGAAGGCAGAAAAAATTAACTTTTTTCAAGTGTGATAAAAAAATCGCTTCTCACATTAATTCTTATTCCGCACATTCTGCGAAAAATTGTTGTCACAGAGAGTGGCATTTGATATATCTGTTGCCTTTCATTTTCATCAAATTTAGTGCCTACATAATATCCTGGGATGCTTTAACAATTAACTCTTTAGTTGTCGTTGACGGCTTGCTAGTTTTACCTATTCGATAGCTCACTAGCTAAGAAAACTGCAATGCTTGTTTATTAATATCGGTTAAAGTTTTGTTATTTCAAATGCCCTATTTTTTCTGAAAAAATTATATATTTTTGACTTTGGATTTTGGGTTTTTGACGTGTAGATAGATGCCTCTGCTCTTTATTTGGTTTCAGTGAATCATTTGCCAGTTAGAGCAGGCACAGAAGTTATCCAGCCTTTGGTTCATCATGTTCAGTATATAAAAAAGCAAACTTTATAAATTAGTTGTCCAAACTTATCAAGGCGTTCATTTTTTATGTCTCGACTCTGCACAGGAAAATCTATTTTGCCGGCGTTGGAAGTTAAAGTAGGCGAAATCGAAGCTCTCTTCCCGTCCATTTTTCCTTAACAGTCTGTTTTTTCAACTAGCCTACCAATTCTCTGTCACTTATTTATGAAGAAACATAAACGTTTTAACTTAAAAAGTATTCCGTTAAGGTATTTTACGCCAAAATAATACTTAATCCGACAGATGTCCAATTGGCGGTACTTAGAATCTGGGTTCTCATGATTTGCTTACGTGCATATCCTTTGAAAACGAATGCGATGGTACTGTTTGCCTACCACCAGAACTGTCTCGCTATTGTATTTTGTACTAGTTGATAGAGATCGCTACAGCAGCAAGGAAAGTATATTTCAAATAGAGGTGAGCTAAGTAAATGTTTTATTGTTATTTTGTTTTTAGCGCATGTTGGACAGGGAAAGAGAAAGTCAATTTATCATTAAGTGCTCGAAGGTAGGAAACTAAAAAGCAATTATTTGTGACCACCCCCCTAATAAAAATGGGTTCAGACTTGCTCCAATGGCAACATACAGAGGTGTTCAAAAATTGTTCTTGTGACGGACACACAATACATGATGGCATATCCAAATTAGATTTTAAAATAACGATTTTAAACAAACAGAGCCTATCTCTTTGAAATCGTTGTTCTGAAAACAGATTAATCTCTCTATCAATTAATAACATTTTTCCTTATAAAAACTATTTTTTTCTGAATTATGTTTATCAATGGTGCATTTGTATTCAGTTAAATTTATTTATAGCGTTTTCAGCCAGTTTGTGAAACCAAACTAAAATTTTTGCTCTCCAAATTGGTTCGCTACCCCATAAGTTGAATACCAAAGCTCTAAAGGATGTCTAAATCCTGTCGCTAAATCCAATTTAACAGAAAACTGCAATAATACCATGGTGTTTCTAAAGGTGTGGATGCAATAGAAAGCAATACCACATTAATAAGTTCATTACGAAGACAGCATGTTACGGGATCGATCGATGTGTGTACCCATGGAAATATAATGGGAAGCGAAAGAACATACACCTGCTAAAAACATGATACCTTGTTTTACGCCCACATCACGATGTTGATACACGGACTTATTTTCTGAAAGCAAAATTGCTTTTCTTTAGACATTCGAGTGGCATGTGTGTCAAAACTCATCAGAATCAAGGGCATGCTGTTTTATTCCGAAAGTCTCGGTGGACGTTGAGAGATCGAGACTTTGCTGTTTTACATCTTGTAGTCTGCTACAAGATGGATCATTCTAAACTACGTGGATCATTTTTAAAGCACTTTGTGATAGAAAATCTGTTGAAAATATTTAATTTTTGACATTAGGTTTTATATTTTCTTTTCTTTCTTATTTGCTTATATCTGTTCAGTATTCTGCTACTGAATAACACTCTGTATAATTGTTTAGTTGTATCTCTTATTTTCGCCCTTCTTTCTCCATGCCTTCGTGTCGTAATGGTTAGTACACTCGGCGCATATTCGTGAGGTCCAGATTCGATTTCCGGCGAAGGCATTGCTCAATTTTCAGGTCTCCTGCTTAACACTAGAAGCGCCAAGCTTTCTCCCTAACTAGAAGCGCCAACGGCAGTCAAAATGACTGCTCAACGAATTAATGTATATATTCAAATGTAAATGCTTTATAATGCTTTTAAGAATATTAATTAGAGTTGTTGAAGAACTTTAAAGAATAACAGATTATTTTAATAAAAAATAGAGGATATTTTATTATAAATTTCAGCCTACCCTTAATAAAACACATTTTACAGCTTTTCGCAATTTTTACAAAACACTGCTTTTTCAATATTGGAAATGCATTTTCCACACACATAATGTGAACATTTTTTACACACATCACTTGTTTTGTTCTTTTTACAAAGTCCAATCTGGCATTGATGTATTTTCTTCGAGAGTCTATTGCTAGATTTGGAAATTTCCTGGGGCAATTTTGCGGTTTTTCTTCTATTTAAATAAAGCTCTTTTAATTCCTCTGCTAAATGAAATAGGAAGTCGTGCCTTGTAATATTTTTATCACTCAATTTATGGTAGATAATGTAGGCATTCTTCCCTGCTAAATCCAGCATATTATAGAAAACATGCACAGGCCATCTACGTGAAGCAGCCCGAACAGAATATTTACGTGTCATCTTGTCAACGATATCAACACCACATTTGGTTTAGTTGTAGAACTCTACTGTTTCTGGAAGCTTTTTCTTATTTTGTGAATCTATATTTACACTTTTGGATGTAAGGTACTTAGTAGTAGGACATTTTTATTCCTTTTTCCCTGATAGACAGTGTGAGCGTAGTTTCACCATTCTTTAGCAAAACTGTTTCAAATAGCCGGGTTTTTGATTTCCTTACTTCATGCGGAATTTCTTGTCGATGTCTTCTTACTGTGCCGACAAAACTTGTGTTTTTCATTTTAAGACTTCTAGCTAATTATAGTGAGGAAAAATAATTGTCCGTTCAACCTGAATTCAGATAATGGCTTAGAAGACCGCATTACTACATTTTCAGGAAGACTTTCAGTTTCACTTCTCGATGTATTTTTTCTAAGATATGGAAAAGCATTGCACATATACTTCGGGTCTACATCGACTAACATCCAAAATTTGATACCGAATTTATTCGGTTAATTCGGCATATACTCTATAAACTTACACCTGGCTTTGGATGGAAATAACTGCTCATCCGCAACTAGATTTCCTCCTGGTTTATAGGTCTTCGAGCTGCCATTACCGTGCGCTTGAAAGAATGAAATGTCATGAAACAAACTGACTGAACTACTGCAAACTAAGGACTATATCATTTCGCCAAAAAGGGGAGGACCGTTGACAAGGAGGTGAGGAAGTATTTGATGTTGTAAATAAAGAGTGAAAAGGAATGTGTAGGCCAGATGTTTTCCCAACAAAAGGGATTTTCTGAGCGGAAGGGAAGTATATCCTTCTGTAAATAATCAGTGAATGAAAGGAATGTATATGTACGCCAGATGTTTTTCCAAGAAAAATATTTTCTGAGCGAGAATACCATATAAATCTATCCAGTATTACTAGCATTCATTATAACTGTTCGTGGCGCTTTTAGGTATAACTAATAATATCTCCGTTAATTTTAATTTCATTCGATTTATATTTGGTACCAATAATTTTCGACATATTTTAGAAAATACCAAAATTTGTGACTTCTTAAGATAAAGGGTTTTTAAGGCATCCAAGGTCAAATAACGAAAGCAGTCAAAATGACTGCTCTGGCGCTTCTAGTGTTAAGAATAACATAATGAGTGGCGCCTGAACTAAAAGGGGGGGGTTGATGACTCTTCACCACCGTGATATAGCGACTGGGTCCCCTAATCCCCAGTCGCCCTTTAAAAGGGGGAACATATAAGCTATTTTTCCTTCCTTTCAGCATGTCTTCGGGGTGTAACGGTAGCACACTCAGGGCGTATTCGTGAGGTCCAGGTTCGAGACCAAACGAGGGCTTTGCTCATGTTTCACATCTGCGTCATCAAAATAACCTAATGATTCTACAAAACGCCTATTACTGAATAAATTCATGACCTACTTTTCTAAATATTTTCAGTTTTTCTAAATATTTGTAAAATTTTCTAGGAGTAATCTGCAAGGTAAGAAGGTATTTTAGGAATAAAACGTTCAGAAAGATTGTTTTACCAAACACAGTCCTTCTACACAAACATCCAGAGAGCCGTTATTCCGACATCTGGTGCCATCTATCACCTTCCGATCCAACCTGATATAGAAATTTCCGTCAGAAGGCATGCAATTCAGTTCACATGGCTTTTGAGCTGAAAGCGAAAGAGTAACATTCGTTCTGAATGAATACAAGAAATGAAGCAAATATCGTTCAAAAAATCCTTGACTTTAATTATTAAATGAAAATAATACTCCGCAGTAAAATTGTAAGCATTTAAAAAATATATATGCTATATATATTCTTTTCAGTTCCTACAAATAGTCTGCAAAGATGCTCAGTTAGTGAACTTTAAACTACACCGGGAAAAGTAACGTAAATTTCGCAAAGCTAAATTTGAAGTTCTAATTGTGGTTATAATTATTGATGGTATAACGCCAGTAATAAGAAATGCGAAATTTTGCAGCACTCCCACAATAAAATTACTGTCCTGTTGATAATGTGTTGATAGATTTCGCCAATAACATGTTACAAATCTGAGCTTATTTGATGTTTTATAATTTTCTATATTCTTCAATTTTATTTAAAGACATTTTGGAGTTTCATGTATTTTTGCTTTGTTGCTAAGTGAGAACTTGAATTGTTTGGATGAGAAATATAGCTCTAATGAATATTGAGAAAATAAGCTTAAATGAAATCTAGAAAAAATGGCGTATAATTTAATATTCCGTACAAGGATGTCATGAGGTGTACACATCAGATTTTTTTAATAAAAGAAATTTTACGGTTTATCCTAAATTTTTAACAGTTAATTTTTAGTTAAAACCACTTTCCCGTCGCTTCTAACTTCAGCTTATAATTTTTCTGCCAGAATGTATTTTCAGAATCGCGGTAAAATGCAGATGAAGGAAGAGCGGTACTTAAAGTTGAAGTTCCACTGACTTCGTTAGAGAGTCAGAGATTCTAACCAGCGCGCGTTTGCCTTTTGTCTATACCCTCTCTAAAGCTATTTCTACGCTCAGCCGTATTTCGAACACTTGATAGCGTCGCGGTTTAGATTGCATTCAAGAGGCCAACTCCTCTAGAATTTTGATAGCTTCGGCTATATCTTTTTAGTTAAGTGTATTTCTTAGTATTCTCCAGTTCAAGCCCAAGCAGAGGCTTTTTTATGCCTTGAGTTAGGACCGACTATGAACTTTATTTTGAGTAATAAAGGGTAATCAACCCTTCCTGAAGGTCTCTCTCCTGAACAAAAGCGTTCATTCGCTTACCAGTTCTCAAGATTCCGGGCATTTAGCTGTAAATTCTATGTTGGAACATTACAAAGTGATAATACAGGAATACAGTAAAAATATATTACCATTATAATAAGGAAGCCAACTGTAATACTTTCCTGTGACTAAAACTAAATTGAACCTGGCACATTGTTCAGCTCTGAAGTCTTTTGAACCAGGCGGACATTCCTAAGGAAAATAAATGAAATAATAAACTTTTGTCACCTAAATACTAATAAACTCATTAGAACACATGAAAACAAATTCCTTACTTGAAAATTGCATAAGAAGTATCTTGTCCGGGAACCTATACAGGAATATTTTCCATCGGCTCTTGAAAGGAAAAAATCAAGATTAAACTGTCAGTGGTTGTCATAAAAGAGATAATTGATTGCTAAATATAAAATTGGATTGGTGTTAAATTTAAAAAAAAAAAATAATATTTGGTCCATGTATTATTTACCTGCAAAATGTTTTAAACAATTAGTAGATAATACATAATGCTTTTTATGCTGTATTTAATGATGAGCATGGATTTTTTGCTAGAAATTTTTTGCTAGAAATGGACTTTTTGCTAGAAAGAAAACTATGAATTTAACGCATCCTTTTCTTAAACATCACAAATATTAAAATTACATACCACATAAAGGTGTTCGCATTACTTTCTAACCTAAGAACGTATGATTTTTGATTAAGCCACAGAAAAAAAGAGATAGTTAATTACGCTACAGCAGTGGACTTTAAACACTGGTCCTCGAAATCCAGGGGTTTCGCGAATTAAACCCCATGGTTTTAAGAATCAATAGAAAAATTCAAAAAGTAAATTATAAAGCATTTATACTAGCTGACTAGTGTCTGTTAACTAAATATACATTTAATTAGCTGGAAAACTAACCAGAAGCTTGGTTGCCGACGTTTTAAATTCAAAGGCTGAATATACATATTATGAAATTAAAGAAAAATAATGCATTGGTGTTTAAAGCTTAACATCTAGTTATCATATGTCAAAGGGGATAACATGGAACGCTTTGCAAAATTAAACAGTTTTGTAATGGAGACTGAATTGGCATGGGGGAACTCTAAATATACGGCGAGCCGGAAGTACTGTCGAGAGGTAGTTGGTAGGAAAAGAGAGATGGGAGACCTTCGGACCGTCCCTTTAGGGTGCTCTCCATCAAAATTGGGGGCTGAACTGAGCAAAGTCGTACTGTCACATGACAAGGAATGCAAGGCTCTGCCAACAACAGACGCAGTCTTGCACTACTTGTCATGATGAATTTCGTTGGCTTGTTCTGATGTTATTTTCAGACAAGTGAGCTAAGTCCCAACAACATTATATAATAGAGCAGCTTTTTGAATTGAAGAAAACCATAAGAAAATATTTCCCAGAAGAAAAAAAAAAAAAAAAAAAAACTGAATATGTCTGGATAAAAATTCTGTTCATATACTTCGACAAATCAGAAGGAAAGGGAACAGCTTGTGGACGTATCAACAGATTCGATATTAAAATATAAATTTAAGCAAGCGGAGCATCTACATTTTTAGCTATAGATACATGCATACCTAGAAGTTTCCCAACTGCTACAAACCCTATGAATGTGGTAACCGTTAGTTCTACATAGCCACCAGAGGGCATCACCTAGGCGCCGACCGCGAGAGCGAGGTGAAAGACGATGATGTCAAATAGACGTTGATTCCAAGCGAAGGTGGTAACAAAAGAACTCAAATAGCAAGTGCGAGTAGACGCTGAGTAGCTATTCAAATACTTAAAGTCATGAAGAACTGTATTTGTATCTAACAACCGCGAGAACGCCCAACAGTACCGTTATTTAATTTAAAATCTGTACGTTTTCTATTATCCTTATTCATTAAATGTTTTGTGGTGTGGAAGACGTGTGGAAGTGTTATTTACTTAAGCATATCATCTTCAACTTCCCAACCACATTAATGTCACTCAGTAAAACCTATTAAAGTAAAATATTTTTTTTTTAAATTTGTAGCAACAAAAACAAAATATAGAACCAAATTACATGCAGAATATGAAATATGACTGTAAATAACATCATGAAAAAGAGATTTCGACAGTTTGTGTGAAACATTGCAAGCAAAATCCTCTTTCATTAAATATAATGCAAGGCAGGTGGACTTGGAGCACGAGTTAATACAATGAATGAGTAAATTATATTAATTTTGTGTTAAAATGTTTTAGTAAAAAATACAATGCTTTTCTTTAGTTGCCTTTACAAAAAGTACCTGTAACATATTGATCTACTTTAAATATTATTTTAAGACATATTTTTCTTAAGGAGGATGGAGTCCCAAAATATATCTTATAGCTCTAAGAGTTCCGAGAGTCGACAATGTTTGATGACCACTGGGTTACAAATTTTTCTCTATCTAGGTTTCTAATAGCGCATTTTCTTTCATTACACAAAATCTAAGGTTTCGTCTAATTTTTGTTAGCAACTGATGACACTTGCTTCTTACTGTAGCTAGAAAATTCTAATAATAAATAATTTTAAGTATATATTTGTTACTATGTTCGTGTCATGCCCACCTCTTTTGAAATATTATCCATGTATTGCAATATAATGCTGCCGAATCCATAAAGTTTCTCGAAGATAACTGGAATCAACTGCATGCCATTCAGTTATTACTAACGCTAATGAAAAGAAAACAAAACTCGGAAGAACGGAGATTGAGAGAGTACGAGGATCGGTCAGAACATCATTCATATGAAGTTATCCCATCTAGAGAGTCTCCGTTTCCTGCCACTGGAAACATTCTTGCCAAAATATTTTGCTAGAGTCGATGTCCCAGCTAGTTACATGGGACATTTTGCATTTCAAATGAAAATGTTTCGCTTAAATCTCTTTCCCTCTTAGGTTCCCCCAAATAATTCGTTTTCACGTAATTCGATCTATTAGGTATCACTAAAGCGAAAATTCTCGGAAAAGATTCTTTCGACGCCCTATTGAGGATAGTAGATGTGCTACTGGTTTACGCTCTGGAAGATTACTTTTTACGAACATAGTATGCTCAGTTTTGTCCATACGAAAACAAAGCTAATTCGTGTAATTCTCTATAATATCGTCAGCTGCATAGCAACGATTTTCAGGGACAGTCTATTGAATTTCTCTAATTTTGTGCCTACTTCAGATTCATATCTAACATTATAACATCCAGCATTGCATGTCTTTCTCAACGAATTCCGCTTCCTCTTCTTTAACAAGCAAAAGGTGTTATTTGAGATGATGTCACAACTGCATCCCTACACACCTGACGATTCATTTGTAAATGTCGTGAAATGGTCTAGGTTTCCACAAATCTTAATGTCTGAACATTGTTCTATCTCCGATATGAATACTTAATGGTCTGCACGTCATCACGCCACACAAGGACAACTATACTGCTGTAATCAACAATTTGAGGTACCACTGGGGGGCAAATTCTGATGACAGAATGCCGTATGAAAAATTCCACACGGTACCGTCAGCCGGTAGTAAATCAAAGAATTTGTTCATTTTAGTAGTATTACAGTACCAGAAATATTTTGGTATCTTTTACAATATATAAATGTATTTGCTTATTCAAATCACATTCTTTTCTTAATTTTCAAAGTGGTTATCTCTTTTACTTAAATAAAGAACTGAAGGTGTTTAAATAAAGCGATGTCGTAAATATGATTAAGAGAATTTAGTGTAAAAATCATAAGTAACAAAAATCATCGACTTTAAAATAACTACCTTTTACACGAGAAAAGATGGATGTACTGCATCAAATCAGACTGCCGTACGTAACAGCCTAGTTTCGAATCCCGGACAAGGCGTGGATGTAAATTGTCTGCTCCTTTATAGGAGGAAATTGTGGCCCACCTATTAGGTAAATAAAGTGATCTACAGTAAAGCGATCACCGATCCGATACAATAAAGTGATTCACCGATTGGTCAACACCTTATGTATCATTACAGGTGACTTACATATGATTTTTCGATAATATAATCTTGGTCATTCATACCGAAACTCTTGATGAAAACTTGATCATTCAAGCATTGTAGTGTATGCCGGTGTAAAACGAACGTACTAGCAATTATGTTTTCATTAACGCAAGCTGATCTGCATAAAACTAATCATTAATAATTGATATAATTATAACTTTATCCAGAGGCTCTAGGCGAATCAAATTATATTATGCAAAAAACATGAAGCAAATAGCTGCAAATTCACCTGCCCGATTCCTGTGGAATTGTGGTATCACTCAGAACCGTAACAGCAGAAACCTAGTTACGCAGATAAACATTTCTAAAAGTAAATGCATTTTAAGCAGCAAGCTCAGATGAAGAAACAGCATTACATACTTCTTCAAGAAGAAATAACGTAAACTGAAAACAACGTAACATATTTCTTTAAGAATCAGTTCAGATCCAAGTTTCAGACAGAGGAATTACTGTAGTCAAAACAAGTAACATAAAATTATTATTTCACAATAAATTGAAATCAACTTGGAAGCTCAGTTATTAGACCAAAACTTTCGTTGCCTTGTAGAGTCATTAGGTTTATTTCGGAAGCAGGAGAGATGAAAAATATGCAACGTTTTTGCCGAGAATCGAACAGCGGACCTCTGGAATACGCGACCAGCGGGCAGACCACCACACCAGGAAGGCATGACAAGTAGGATGGAGAAATACCTTATACGCTCCCCCTTTTAAAGGACGACTGAGGTTTTTTAGGGAACCCAATTGCCAAATTCTGGGTGGGAGAATCATCATCCACCATCCTTTTAGTTCAAATGCCACTTGCAAAGTCATTTGGTTTATTTCGGAAGCAGGAGAGATGAAACATATGCAACGTTTTTGCCGGGAATCGAACCGCGAACCTCTGAAATACGCGCCCAGCGTGCAGGACCACGATGCACACTACGAAGGCATGCTAAGAAGGCGGGAGAAATACCTTATAGCCTTAGGTTAAAATCATATTTTGAATCCTTGTCCCCGTTCAGGACATAAAAAAAATATAATAACTAACGGAAGTCGTATCTAATCATTTTTACAAAAATGTTTGTGCACACAGGAATGGAAACTTAAATTAGAACTCACCTGATATCCTTGCATATCCTAGTTTGGTAAGCTATTCCTCCACCGCAGGTTCTCGAGCATTCACTATTTTGTGTCCACGGACCCCAAGGTCCCGATTCTTGTTGTCCAATAGCAGACGCGTACCAATAAGGTTGTTGTGGTGGATACTGAGGCAGACTTGCGAAGCTCTGCAAAGGAATATAATGTAATGAACCTTTTTAACAGAGTGTTCATAAAACCAGTGCCTATACATTCAATATATACATAATGTGTAGAAACCAAGATTGTGTTTCGTGCATAACGAATAGCTTAGAATGACAGAATAAAAGGCAGCCGTATCATTTCGAAGGTATTGTGGCAACACAGATCTCCAAATTTATTTCTGTGTGCTAACGCATCTCTTCTGCATTATTTAAGTGAAGCTATACAAAAGGAAGAAAACACAGGAAAAAATCAAGATCTGTGAAAGTGCGAGAGGGCAGTGTAATACTTTTAATTCAAGCTATTCTGCGTCAACGATACGAAAGGAAGGCTTAAGCTTTAACTTGGAATTAATCTTAATTTCTTATTCACTTCTACGCATCTTATACTTTCGCATGTTAATTACAAAGATTTAAATACCATCAGAGTGTTTTCTAGAGTTACCTTTTAGCCTACAGATGAAATTGTAAGGACGGCTGCAAATACTGTTCATGCACGGCACTGTCGAGGCAAAGTACAAGAAGCACATATTTCTGCCTGTCACCATATGCACGAACAATATACTGAATTCAACGAGTTGTGTTGTTTCTAGCGCCTCTATATTTCTCATATTCCAGTACATACCTTTACGAACTAGATTTCACCACAGCAAAAAAATTCTAAGACTACAAAAATTTTAGCCCAGGCAAAAATAATATTTAGATCAATAAAAATGAGTATTTTGTGCATTCAATAAAATGTTCATAAACACTCACTTCAAAAAGTTAAGCACGGAGAGGAAAATGCTATTTTCCGGAAGACAATCAGAATTGAAGAGGATGCAATTAGCTGCAGAGGTAGATGGAAGTTTGCAAACATGTTAGGTAACAGCCAGTCGCGCTTTCATGTCAACAAATATGCAAAAAAGGCAGACTTACAAGAAGCCAGCTTAATGAAGGATTACAGAAATTGATTGTAAGTGCTGATAGAAGGTATTCAAAACTTTCGTACAATTTGTTTTCAAGACATATGTGTTTCTATGACTTCCAGAAGACGAATGGAAGATATTGAGAGCTGGCGGGCTGTGGGGCGTATTGAAGCTAGACAGTCGATCACAGATGTTGCTCTTTTCTTTGGTGTTTATCATTCTGTAATTTCACGTTTATGGAAACAATTCCAAACCACACAGACAGTTGTCCGAAGGCTCGTAGCCGGTCGCCCAAGGGTTACAAACCCCGCGGAAGATCGATATATTGCTATCGTAGCCAAGCGGAATCGCAGAGCAAACTCCACACGTGTGACATCTATGGTTACAGCGTCCATTAGTAAGGCGATATCTGCAGCTATTATACGCCGAAGATTACATATGAGTGGAGTGTACGCCCGGATACCTCGAGTTTGTGTTGCTCTATTCGTCCAATCAGGAGGGGCACGATTACAGTGGTGCTGGGAAATGTCAATTGGAATGTGTCTGACTGGGACAATGTCATGTTTATTGATGAATCAAGATTTGCTCTGGAGCCAGATGACAAGAGTATAAGGATATGGCGTGAACAACGAACACGCAATCAATCCCAAAACATCACCCATTCCGAGGCGGAAGCATTATGGTGTGGGTAGGGATTTCATTAGGATACCGCACTGAACTGCACATCTTTAAACGGGGTTCTTTGACGGCTGTCCGGTATCGTGATTAAGTCCAAAACCCATTGTGAGATTGTATACTGCAGCAGTAGGCCCTACTTTGTTTTAATGGCTGATAACGCACGTCCCCATAGAGCTGACATCCTTGATGACCACCTGGAGAGTGAAGGGATTGCGCGTATGGCGTGGCCAGCATATTCGCCCGAACTTAATCCCATTGAAAATCTTTGGATGCTCTCGGCTGTGATATCTTCACGTTTCCCACCTCCAGCCCCTCTTATTGAGCTGGAAACAACTCTACAAGAAGAATGGCGATTGCTTAATTCTGCGGTGGTTGACCACCTAATTGAAAGCATGGTCACAAGGTGTAAACTTTGTATACATCTTGTGTATACAAAGTATTCTGATTGACCTTGTGTATACAAAGTGTATACAAAGCTTGTGAGTGGGGGACCATATACCCTATTAATGTCCTTTTATAAATTTTATGCTGTTTATTTTCACTTTATACATAATTCTGTTTAAGTCTCCAGTTAGTCATTATCTGATAACTTACAAAAATTTAATATTCTTTTGATTTCTGTATATAATTATTGATTTTATTTTATGCACACATATATATGCTACGTTCCTGCCGAAATTTGTGTCAATCAAAGCAGTATTTGTTGATTTTTTTGCATTTTACACTTTCGTGCTCAACGTTTTGAAGTGAGAATAAATAAAGCGCCATTAAAAAAAGAAAAAATATTTAACATATATCGTAGTCTTACCCGTACGCTGTACGGATGCCCTGATAAGTCTTGACGTCACGTTACTAACTTATCCTTGGCTTCAATTTTGTGATGTCATCCTTACTCCATCTATTCTAACTTCCAAGATATATATGATTCTCTTGCGTTGTCAGACTTTGCCACTTCCGGAAAAAAAATCCCAAATTTGTCAACCAAGCGTCCTCGTGCTTAACGATCTCTCACAATGTTGCCGTTCGGCAAAATATAATATATTTAATTTTGAATTAAGTCAGCCTATAATTTCTTAACAAATTTAGCGATTTAAAAGCGAAAAAGAGCTACTTGTTAATAATTTAGATCTTTTATTTTTAAATAATATACATAATCGATTTTTATTAAAATGTAGCATCATTGCTTGCAGCATTATTTCATGCAGCTTTAATTAATAATGCCTGCTTCTAATAGTCTGACTCAGAAGCCTTTAGCTTCGTAGCACCTAGAATTATTGTTGTTGTATTAAGCCAAAAAGCTTTCTTGATCAGTATAGTGTTAATGCTGCTGCCTGCCCTATCGTTGGGCCTGGACTCGAAACTCGGAACAGGCGTGCATGTTTGTAAATTATATGATATATGTGATACTATATATATCATATAATTTACAAACACATTATATGATATATGTGTGATATAGTCTTTTAGGCTGGTGTTGGCGCGAATTTCATCACAGTCTTACCAACACCTCATTTGCCCTATAATGGGTATACCACCGCGTGTATAACCTTATTGCCGATAATGGGTGAATTTTCTGAGGACGCGTATAAAAATAAGGCCCATGCCTGTATGATATGTGTTGGTGTTGGTTGCACTGAGATATGATATTATGGTAAGACTAAATGTCAAATGTAAATAGATGAGTGGCATATGGTCTTAAGTTGAAATATTCGTCAAGCAATGCATATTTAAAGTTGTCTGCGTAGTGTATGGTGTTGTTAGTGACTGCTTTAGTGAAAAAATTATTAGTTATCTATCTGGTGTGAGATGTATCTTCAATTTTGAGGTCTATATGCAAATCTTCCTTACGAATAAACCAAGGTGCACTTCTCATTTTTCGTAAGAAGTTGTTTTGAAATGTCTGTAGTTTGAGAAAGTCAGTTTTGGAGGCAGTACACCAAACCGGTGAAGCGTATGTCAGAAAAGGCTGAATAATACTTGTATAAATCTCCTTCCACTTGCTAGGTCTAATGACGATGGGCTAAGCTTTCGAGCAACCCCAGTTGCTTTCCCGATGACTGTGGAAATATGTGGGGTCAGGGTGGAATTAAAGCGAACCTAGTTGTGATGAATTAATAAATAAAGATAAGCATCTCTTTGGTGACCTTGAGAGGGATCATTTTATATATGAGTCCGTTATACCAGACGCGGTCAAAAGCTATGGCCACGTCTAGCATAAGGAAAGCCGTCGTTTGATGTTTATGAATTGCTGCACTTATGAACTCTACTATCCTGACCAACTGCATGGATGTGGAAAGCCCCTTTCGAAAACCGTATTGCTGTTCGGGCAGCGAGCTCAGTACTGAATCCAGGCGTTTGCAAGTGATTTTTCGAAGATTTTGCTTAGCGTTGGTAGTAGACATATCAGACGGTAATTTTCTACCGGTGTATAATCCTTTCCTGGCTTGGGGAGGAGAACTCTAGTAGCATGTTTCCATGATTTTGGAAAATGGCTCATAAAGAGGCATTCATTGAAAATCCCACTTAGTTTGAGAATCTGTGTTCTGGGTAGATTTTTGACCATTTTATTTGAGATATTATCTTTACCCGGGGCTATACGTTTGTGAAATTTTCAGAAAATGTTACTAACTTCAGTTGAGGCGGTAAAATTTGGTAAATTCTTGGTGCTGGGTTGAAAAAGCCATCTTTGAATCGCGTTATTCACATGTTCAATGAAGTTCGGATCAGAAGGATTTGTGTCGGATGTGAATTGTTCGGTTAAATATTTAGCAAAAGCGTTTGCCTTCTCCTCATCCGTGTATAAGTGTTCTGTGTTATTCCTCAGGGGCACATTCTTAGTTCTGTTTGCTTTCTGATTTCTGATAAATTTCTAAATTGTGCCATCCTCTATGTTAAGGTTATCAATCTTGTTATTTCACATGGCGATGCAGTGTTCATCAATTAGTTTTTTGATCTGCCTGTTCATTCTATTGATTAATGACTTTACTGTTGGGTCACGTGAATACATGTAAAGCTTATGGAGTCTGTTGCGTTCACGTATCATATTTTTGATGTCGTGGGGAAGTTTTAAATGATTTTTTTTATGATTATTTGCGCAGTAGCATTTCCATAGGCGCTATTTATTTGATTAGTAATATTTTGAATAACTGTATCAATATCCTCTGTGGTTTTGAGGGGGGTACATGGGATTTGATTATTTGCGAGGTTTTGGAATTTTGGCGAATCCGTAATTTTAATGTTATGTTCCTTTTCAAATTTATAGACTTCCAAGTGCACAAAGACTGGTACATGATCTGATGATTGATCATCTATCACTTCTGCGCTGATAGGACGGTTTGTAGAGGAGAGAAAAAGGTCTAGGATGTCTGGATATTGTCTAATATTAGTGGGGCGAAATTGTGAAGTCATTAGGTGGGTGCAGATAAAATGGATTGTTGAAAAGGAAGTTGTACAAAATGTCGCCGTTTTTGTTTGTCTTACGACATCCCCAGCTTGTGTGCTTGGCGTTTATGTCGCCACCTAATAATGTGGGAAGGGGATTGCTTAGAAGATTAATAATTTGTTGGTCTTGGAGGTTAAGTGAGGGGGATTATAAAGGGGGCACACAGTCACGTCGCCTCAGTTTGGAATGTGCACAATGGCCCTAATCTCTTCAAATCCATTGCTATTGTCAGCGTGATGGAAGCTTGAGTTGAAACTGCTTTTTTAAATAAATGAGTGCTGTTCCTCCTCTATGTCTAATTCTAACGCATTTGAAGCTGCGATAATTTGGCATATGAAGTGAATGTGCCGGTGTAGCGTGTGTTTCTGTGATGAGGGCAATGTCGATGTTATGTGCGTGCATAAAGTCTTGTAATTCTCCCATTTTGTCAGTGGGTTTAGAGCATTCCATATCAAAACTGTCACCGGATTAATTTTTTGCTGCGGCCTAAGGTTCAAAAGCTTCATTGTTTATGAGCCTCACTAATTTTGGGTCTGCGACAAAGTGTTGAGAATTATGTAGGAGTGAAATGGTTATCCTGTAGATTTTTCATAACTGTTTGGGCCTCAGTAACGGCTTTGACAATTTTATCGGCAAAAATGTCCGATTTCATTGCTGGGCGTATGATTTGTTAACGACAAATCGGTCCTCTATTTTAGGGATAGGGTTTGCAGCAAGTTTTTTCTTAGGATATGCGTCATAACCCCTCCAGTTGCTTGTATGTTTTCCTAAGCAGTTACAACATTTTGGCTCCATTTCCTCAAGTTTGGGACAATCACGGCTTTCGTGGTCCACAGTACATTTGCAGGTGCGGGAAGGAGGACTGCAATTCGGAATGTGCATGGCGGTATCGTTGAAAACGATAACATTGAGTGGGCCTACAATATATGTTTGGTAAGGGGCACTTTAAATATTGGATAGCCAAAAGTCCTGCAGAGAGGTTAGTGGTAAGGTACAAGGGTTAGAAGAGCATCAGATCTATGCCCCACACTTTTTTCCGCCAAAATTGGAGTAGAGCTAAACAGTAAGTGTAGTGGGAATACAATTGTAAAACCACTAGTGAAGTTTTAATGTCCTTACCAGACCTGTTGAAAAAAGAAACCGTTGCCAGTCCACTAAGCCATATCATTCATATATTTTGTAAAGTATAGCAGTAAATTTCTTTTCTATGAAACACAAACCAGACATTTTAAAATTAACTATATTTCTCAACGTTAATTTGGTACTTTTCTATTGTAAAGCGATTAATTAAAATTTATACCATTAGCATCTTACATTAGAAAAGGCGAAGAGGGGTTGAAAAACGTGTGTAGCTTTAAAGCGCTCTGTTGATCAGTGTTTATTAATGTTTAACAACGTTTAAAAGTGTTTAAAAATATGTTGACCCGAAGTAGTGTGTACAGTGAAGTTTTTGATAAATTTCATAACTCCATTTATTTTGTTAACTTTACTGCATGCTCATTTTAAAATTATTTTGCGATATTGCTGTTGAATTGAATTTTATGGTTTAAGTGCAAAGAACGGGATATTTAATAAATAAAGGTAATGCACAAAACACTAAAACACAACAATTGGACGTAAGAAAATAATATCTGAAAACTTTCAAACTTTTTTTATTTTTAGTCCAAAGGAGCGATTTGTCTTGAAGGACTATTAATTTCTCTTTGGAATTTTGTGTCAAAACTTTAAAAGGCTGTATCACTTTTCAAATCATTGCCACCATATATTATCGCCTGGCCTGTCTTATATTTAAAGGAATTGAATAATGAAGAATCTGCATAAATGTATATGTGTTTCTCGCATTGTTATAAAACAACGGTTCCTAAAGCCACCAAAATTTGGATAATGTAATTTTCCATGGAATATGGGCAAGTGGAAGCCCTAATTTGAATGTGAAATTTGTTTTATTATCGATTTCAGATTTTGTAACACTTCAACGAATTTTGTATTAAAAAAACTAAACGATTTCAAAACGAGCAATGGCAACATTGTACGAAAAAAAAAACATTTTTAGATCCAGCGCGAGACTCTGTATCGGAAATTCTAAAGATAATGCTCATTTTAAAATTAATTTACGATATTGCTGTTGAACTTAGTTTCATTGTTTGAGTTCGTAGAACATGACATTTAATACATAAAGGTGTAAGGTATCTCTCCCGCTTTCCTAGCGTGCCTTCGTGGTGTAGTGGTTCTGCACGCTGGGCGGTATTCCAGAGGTCCGTGATTCGATTCCCGGCGAAGGCGGTTGCTAATTTTTCATCTCTCCGGCTTTTCCAATTAACGTAATGTCTCTAGAAAGGTCCCTTGGAAGTAATTTAAAATCTGGAACCTTCCCCTTATCGTTGAAGATTTTTTCAAAGCTCATGTCAAAGGACATAAATTGTTTTTCCTCCAGGTCTTCAAATTTCGGTTTACAAACGTTTCTGTTGAGAACACAGAAACGAATTAATTTCGTAAACAGAGATTTTCACTGCATCAGCATTTCCTGCGAAGCCAAGGTTTTGTCTGTCTTTGACATAGCTTATAAGAATCACTAAAATCACTACATATATAGTGGCAATGGCAGACGAAAAAAAGGGAAACCTCTGCCGAGAGAGAACGCTGGTTATCGTATCTTCCTATGTAGTCAACAAAATAACAGTATTTTACCGTTGGAAAACAGCTGCTACGCGTAGTTCAAAGAAGCAGGGGGGATCTCAGTCAAAGAACGTCTGTGTAAAGAAGGAAAGTCTCCATAGACGTAATGTAAACCAGTTTGTCTTCTAAGCCGCTAGAAAGAAGAGGGAAAATTTGCCAAGGGATTTGGCGACGGAACCTGTTGGCGAGAAATTCTCCATCTGCGATGTACCGGACCTGGCCGAGATTTTTCTCCTCCATCACGTGTACAGGAAATTGAGAAACACGGGTTAAGCTGAATAAGAAAATTAGGTGAAGTTTCACTTTCACTGGCTGTTGAACTTGCATTATCCATATCGCAGTTTGATGTCTGTTTTTATATCCGTCATTATGGAGAGGGAAAAATAGAGTCACACAGCTTTAAACTCTTGATAAACGTGACAGTCGAACCTGTTCGAACTTCGACATCAGCTTCGAGCATTGGCGCTTTTTGGAGACAGATATTTCATGCAGCTGTTTCCCTTTTCGTTGGAAGGGAGCCACTCCTGCTGCTGCGAAGTTTTCCTTCTTAGCAATACATATTCATTGGCTCAATGAATTACAAAAGAGGTCTTTGAGCGCAAGGCCAAAGTGCGAAGGAAGTCTAGAGGGGGTTGAGGAAATAAGCGATTTTTTTTTCCAGAAGGCTCCAGGCGTGGGAATTGGGTTTTCTGGAGCTGGAAGAGTCAGACGTTATGGGTGAGAGGGGTGTGTGTGCCACGATCATTATCACACTTTTTGAGTTTCTATAAGAGGATACGTCATATTTCTCAGTTAATTCCAGCACGTGCAGCTCACAGCAGATTTTTGAAAAATGGAATTATTTTTTTTTGGGGGGGGGGGTCGTATACATCAGTTGAAAGCGTTAAAATATAAAGCTATAAAGGAACACTCTTAATAGTAGCTTGTTATACGATGGCAGTGTTCTAATCGGAGAGAAATGGACTTTTGATGAAACATTTCTTTTTCAAAACTGTTAAAAACATTCATTAATTCGCAAGTAAAACTTTAAAAACATCTTCCCTCCTCCTATTTAATAAATGAAAATCTTAATATTAACTCTTTTTTCATCGCTTGATGAAAATGCATGGAAACCATATAATTACTGAAAAAATCTGATGTGGGCACCACATTGACTTCCTTATATGGCCCATTAAATTATACGCATACTTTGCTGCATTTCATTTAAACTTACTTCCTCGGATTTCATCAGAGACATATTTCTCATTCAATTAATTCAGTTCTCACTTCACAGCAAAGCAAAAATACATAAAAACACAAAACATCTTTTATATGATTGATGTAGTCGATTGCAAAGGAAAAGTGAGGTGCACAACTGCATGGCATAACAGTCCCATAACACAAAATTCAAACCTTCAATGGCTACTCGTTCTTGAGTTATGCGAAATACATTCATAGGTACAATCTGTTCTGAATCCATTTTAAATACAATTTACAATCCTTTTGGGCAAAAACAGCCCTTTATTCTGTCCGTACCTAAAGATGTCTCACAAAAACATCGTTCAAATGCTTTCGAGAGTGGCTGAAATGGATTTCCCGTTGAAATATGATGCCTGAAATTTTTCTCGATTACAATACTTCCTTTAATTCATACAAGCAGGAAACTATTTGTATCAATAATCTCAAATCGAAATGAAATAATTATTATATATCTCATGAAACAGGAATAAAACATGCACCCCAGTTTAGACTAAGATGAATAAAAGATTCATTTCGAACTAAAGTTAAATAAATAGGATTACATAATCCGCATAAGTAAAATGGGAAAGAAAACAAAAACATAAATCTGGACAAAGGGAAACATTAGATCGGACGCATTGTGGATATGTGTCCACACAAATCCTTGCCCGCTTTAAATTTAAGAAACCGTTAGTCGTAAACAAATAATTCAAAATACAAAAATTCTTTAATGAAAGCAAATTTTTTATATTTTGATATTTAAAATAATACTACTACTAATAATAATAATAAAGAAAATGTGAAAGGTTTCAGATTTTACATTACGTCCAAAGGGGCTTTTTTTAACATTTTGTGTATTACCTTTATTTATTAAATATCCGGTTCTTCGCACTTAAACCATAAAATTCAGTTCAACAGCAATATTGCAAAATAATTTTAAAGTGAGCATATCTTTAGAATTTCCGATAGTTCCGGGCGTTGGAGATTAAAAAGGTGTTTTTCCCCGTAGTGTGTTGCATTTCTCGCTTTGAAATCGTTGAGTTTGTAAGTCAAAAATTCGTTAAAGTTTTACAAAATATGAAATTGATGATAAAACAAATTCCACATTTCTAATTCGGGCTTCCAAATGCCCATATTCGCGGTAGGATTACATCATTCAAAATTGAATGGCTCTAGGTACCGTTGTTCAGTCACAATGGTAGAAACATGCATACATTTATGCAGATTCTTCGTTATTTAATTTCGTCAAATATAATACAGGGAGATAATATTTGGTGGCAACAGTTTGAAAAGTGAAACGGACACTCAGAGTAATTCGTCACAAAACCGCAAAAAACAATAGTCCCTCAGGGACAAAGCCCCTCTGGATTAATAATGATATTACCAATTAACGATTCAGTAACGTAAAAATTACGAAACCTTAACTTTTTATGCTGTCTTTCAGCCCTATACTTATATATACGAAAATGTTACACTCATTATAAAAAAAAAAAAAAAAAAAAAAAAAAAAAAAAAAAAAAAAAAAAACATGTGACTCCAGTACGACAAATCCTGACCGTTGGGTATATATAGAAAGTATACAAATTGAAGAGCTAATGCTTCCATTCGTATGTCACTAAAATTAAGTATCAATTTAGAAAATGGTTTCGAATATTAAGAGATTGAATGGTAAACGTTTCTATGCAGATTGTTGTAGAAAGTATTGATTAAGGTACTTTTTTTGAAAACGGAGAACTTATTTACAGAACCTGATGGAATTTTTGTGCTTGAAAACACTAGCAAGCTTCAGTATTTTTATACTGCGAACTCGTAATATAATTTACACAAATTATGAATTAAAAGTATTATAGTTAAATGAATTTTTGTGTGATTTTTACTTCCTTGCAGGAAGTATCGCATTTGCGAAAAATTTCAGGAAATAATATTTCAAACATCATCCATTTTGAACACAGTACTTTTCTTCTTATATGTTGGTAAATTGGGCATTTTTTGCTTTAAAAGGGATCAAAATATGTTATCCGTATGTCCGGGTTAAGGTTTTATGCATTATTTAATCTGCATGCAACAGTTGTAGAATAATCAACAATTTAAAAGTTGCTTAGGTTTCGCTAAGCATAACGTGGCCGCCGTTTGCTATATATTTTCCATGTTTTCGTATACAAACGGGCTGGACTTCAGAAAATGTATAAACAAAATCCGAATGATAACATTAACCGCTATCACATTAACAATCGTTCCCTGCACGCCCTGTTTCTGTTTTGGTATACAATATTTCTTTATAATAATACTCAAGTTCAATGAATAACGTTGCTTACTTTTTTTGAGACAATTTTACGGCAGCTCAAAAGCGTCAGTATGCCTGTTGCTACTATTGAGTGAACAGTCCAAGGTGTATGTCTGAATTTTAAAATTATTTTGTGTGTTTTCGCGTAATTTTTCAGAAGTTCATTAACAAGGTTTAGGAAAGTTAATGTGAAGAGTCAAACTGCGAATAAAATTGTTAGGATCACACCATGGAGTTGAGAAAAAGAGGTTGCTGAATGAAGATAGCATTACCCGGGATTTGGCAATTACATCTCGCATGCCAAGTACAATGATGTCTACGATTGTAAAAAACAAAAGACACTATTAAATCGGCTTAGGTTGCTGCTGAGGGGAGAGGGAATCAATTACCAAACACAGATCACAGACGCTAGAATATGTTGAAAAATTTCTTTTGATCCGGATAGCCGAGAAACATTTATGTATAGTAGCATATGCAGTACTCTTTTATGTACAGTATATTTTAGTATGTGCCACTGTATTTGTATATTAATATAACTTAGTACCATTGCATTTCTATTTTCTATGTGCCGGTCCTCCTAGTTGCAAGCTTTGTGCCGGCATCAGTTAATGCTGCATAGAGCGATACAGAGAGAGAAATGTCATGGTAAGTCTCGAAGACAGGATGAAAAGTGGTCACGTGGTTCGTTCAAGACTTCTGATAGGCCGAGGAGATAAGCGTAGAAATGCTACAAAAACATGATAGTAACAAAAATATATGCAATGTTAGGAACAAATACATAATTTTCTCGTAAATTATAAGTGGTAGATCATCTGGTAAATATGATTACAACGCATGGTAACACAGGAATACAGAAATATGGAAAGTCAACTGGTGGGAGGCCACCTTCCCGAGTCCAGGCTCTGGGCATTGCTGCTTGGGTCAGTAAATGTGAAGTGCAAACGGGTACAATAAACAAAAGTTGAAGTAATAAAGATGATTATATACATATCTACAGAACATTCGTAAGACATTAGTACGTTGTATTCTGACCCTTGCAAGCTATGGAATAAACCTTATTGCTCACAAATTTGTGTTCATATTGCTTATTGAGGTACATTGCCAATGCAGCGAAAATTATTCACGTAGCAACGAAATATCTTATAAATGAATATGAAAATAATCAAAACTGAATTTTCAAATTGAAATTTATTTCCTTTTTGGACATCCGTTGATAAAACACTTCTTAAATTGGGATACTGTACTAACCAGACTTTTCAGATAATTATTTCTCTTATATACTATAAAGAATTGCTTTAGTGAAGATGAATAAGTTAAACTTACCTGTGCAAATGTGAACACTACAGAGAAGCTGTTTAGCACCACTATGAAAATACAAGTTGAAAAACATTGCCTGGAAAAGAAAATATATGAATAAAATTCTAATCGCATGTAACATTTTGTCATATTTTAGATTTGTCAATATTAGAAAAAAGTGAATAGCTTCTGTAAAAATTGTTAATTTAGGATTATATTTTTCATCATATTCAAATCAAAATTTTAAAAGATTTTGTATATAACTTTGAATGGCCTTTATTTTGTTCTAACCAATTATTTTTAGTTTTACTTTCCCTCCTGATTTCAGTTTCCTGCTGGAATGTAAATTTTAAATGAAGTAGCATGCTATTCTAAACGTGCTTCAGAAGCAGTATTTAAGCTGCGTTTCGAGAGTTAGTGAAGATTAGTAGCTGCGTATTTAATGCTAATTTATGCTGCGTGTTTGAAGTTAGTACTTTAGTCGATGTTATCCACCTTTCAGTGTATACAAATATTTCTAGACTCGGCATTGCTAAATGCAATCGATTAGCGTTTAGTTAAGTTAAGGAGTCAGTCGCTAACCTTTTAAATGTATTAGCGATTTGTTAGAATTTATTTTCTGTTTATATGAGTGTTAGCCACATGTGATTGTGAACTGTGAGCACCAAGTGCGTACATCTGTGCGTTCATTTTAGTTAAAATAAAGGGTTCTTTAAAACCTTCTGCAGTATTTATTCTTCAAGAAATAGCGAGTATTTGCTACTTTGTCTTCTACGTAGAGTCTACGTTGTATGTATGCTACCAAAAAGAACACGGAGATTCTACAACGTATATACATATATCTATATATATGTGATAAAAGCAATATTTAGAAGTAGTGAACACTGTGACGTACAAACTCAGAAATACTGATGGCATAGATACATGATACTTAGAATGTAGAATTCTTAATGACCAAGAAACTTAGCAGTTGAGGTGGTTTTAATTCCAGTTTTATTTAAATTCACATTGAGAGGTTGGCACACCGTGCCTATTTTCAGAAAATTTTCTTTTTTGAATACAATTGCCACAGGAAAAGAGCACAGCGAAATAACGTCCAAGCAGCAACATATTTACAAAAAGTAAGCATTTATCAAATATGGCAGCTCACCAAAGAGAAAGATTTTTGGATTTACAAAGGTTTCAGTTCTCAGAGTTTAGGTTCCTAAATAACTACATCATCAGCATAACTCAAGCTTTGTGGCGTAGATTAATCTAGAAATGACGCAGTCCAGAATCGTTATAATTATTTTTAGAATAAAGAGGAAATTGCCAAATTACAAAAGAGCAATCAAAAGGCTATTGCTAAATGAAATTATAAAGCTGATTTACATATTTTTCGTCTTACATATGTAAGAAAAATAAAGAATATGTAAAAGATAAAATTAAAATTAGCTGTGCCTTCGGCTTTTAGAGAAATTATGTTTTAGTTCTGGTTTCGCCAACAGATGGCGCCACTTGCTTATTCTTGTTCAGGCTTTCTTATCTTATCTAATCATTATTTCCTACCTTGTTCATTTGCGGTTTTGCAGCTGAAGATGATGGTTCGGTAAAACCATCGAAACTAGTCCTGTGAAAATTTTGTAGGTATAACGCTGATTTTTGTTGTTTGACTTCTGAATTAGTATTTATTCGGCGTGTTATTGTGTCTTAATTAGCTGTGTAAATTAATTTTCTTTCTCTTCACTAAAAATAGTAATTTTTCTTTGCATTGCATCATTTCGAGACTAATCCTTGTCATAAGACTCTTACATAATTCTAATGATGTAAATGAAACTAAAACTCAAACAGCCGATAATAATTTTGCAACAGTAATAAATAACTAATCAAAATGCATTGTGGACCAAACCTAACTCAGCAATCTACGGCATCAAAATGTTTGCTCTACATTAAGAAATCAACAGTCTGGTCTACCTCCTACATCATCAATATTGCAAAGTCCTTTTTATTACATATATATATAATTTCTATGGATATTTTATGTTTCAAGAGCTCACAGAAAAATCTTGTCGGGTATGTATATCATTGGGCAGTTCTATTTCAAAATTGAAAAACAATTTCTTTAGGAGGCACAGACAATTATTTTAGCGCTCTGCCATTCCTGCATGCATTGTCAGAACACATTTTTGGTATTTGTTTAAATTTGAAGTCTCTTGGTTTTAAATATCTTGAACTGTGCAAAGAGTTAATCTTTTAAAACCGTTTTGTTGAGAGAACGTAGAGGAATAAGAGGCTGCCAAGTAATTGGTTATACTTGAGAATATGTTCCTTGTCTATAAAACTCAAGATTATTTGCTTAAACACCTTTTGCTCAAAATGATGCATACGACCGAGAGATCAGATGATGATTTTAAGATGTTAGACGAAATCATCGCGGACGAAAACGCCGTGGAAGGAACAATGTAAGGGCGATATTTGTTATGATGATATTTTAAAACTGTGATGTTTTTGAACCATTTTATTTTCAACGACGGTGTTTTAGACCACGATGTGTTTGAACTGCGATCTTTCCCGTTCGCTTTCCTTTTCGTCACGATGTTTATACGACCATGTTTTCACCTTGCGTTCTTTCCTCCACGACGATTTCGTCCGTGATGTTTTTCCTACGATATTTCCGCTTGCCATGCTACGATATTTTTTACAATAAAATTTTAAAACTGTGAACTTTGCGAACCCCTTTATTTTGAACGACGATGTTTTTGAACTGCGATTATTCCTTCTTTGCTGTCTTTTTCCTAACGATGTTTATATGACGATGTTTTCAACTTGCATTGTTTTCTTCGCGATAATTTCACCTATCACCGATTTTACTCACATTTGCGCTGCAACTATGCAGTCCCGAATAAAGCCATTTCATACATTTCTCTTATATAGGACATGCTAAAGCATTATAATAAAAATACGGTTTATAACAACTTAAAATTTAGCTACTGAAAGCTACTGCAAGTTTTATGTTTTTACGTGAACTGTTTGAAAAGAGGGCTATGTGCTTACACATGTAGGGACGTTTCTTGCTCTCACCATATTTTATGTACATGTCTGTGCGTATCTCTTTTCCGAAAGAAAATGAGAAATATTTAGCAATTGAATAAAGAAAGGAAAGAAAGCAGACCTCTCTATAAAGGCATCGTTATAACTGCTTAATTATTTCCACCAATAAGAGATACATAATTCAGTACCACAACATGTTTTTAATTTTGTGGAAATAACTCGGCACTTTAGTTGTGCTTGTTTTAGTAAATTATAGCTTTAATTCGAAATTCATACTCTTTAAATTTTCCCAGGATGTCTTCTGTTTAAATAGTTCGGCCATTGTACTCAGTAATTAATACTGAGTAACTAATCATTTTATTATATCATTTTGAGCGATTATACAAGCCTATGTTTAAAGCAGTGAAAACAATACCCCTATGAACTTTAGTTGATGCGCTTTATTTTATTTATTGTTCATTAGTCACTTATAATAAGTTATTTACTGTAAAAGGTGCATTTTTTGCACAAATGAAGAAAGAAAATCAGTTTAAAGTAAATGTATAATTCACAGTATTTTATAATCAATATCATGATTTTTAAACCAGCTTTTCTGACCATTCTTTTCCTTTCAGAACCCTTTGTTTCAGACAACTCCAACATAAAAATTAATATTTATCAGTTTATACGTTTAGACCATGAATTACCACTTCTTGTGGAAGCCTTAGTGATATCCTGCAGAACACTTGACATTCGGCAAATCTCATTTGGAAAAAATTCCGCCTTTAAACTGCATGGAAAGCAAAACTCATGATCAACAACAGTATATTTTGAACGTTACAAGGAGATTACTTAACATTTCATGATGGATTAAAACTCCACTTCAAAACAAAGCATCTAGCAAAGCAATATGAAAAGAGCATATTTAAATATCTAAAATTCTATTTTCGTCTGACCTTGAAAATGCTCCGTTTGAGATGACGGATGTAGAGATACGGTGCAAGAACTTCCGGCTGGACGTAGAACAATCCACTTCCTCTAATCGTTCGATTGTAGGGTACATTTTCACAATGCATCTTTGTTTATATTTCAAAATGCATGTTACGGCAATGAGTTTAAAAAAACAGGATAGAAAGACTGTCACAACATTTCGATTTATGTTCACAAACCAAACCTCTTGAAAGGCGTTTTTATGTTTCAAAATATTCTCAAGCATAATATTAGAAGTGCAAAATAATTTTCACTAATAAATTGCTTTCCAGAAGTTTAGAAGTTTAGGATCAAACAGCAGCTAACTAAAAATGATTGTAAAGTCATTAGATAATATCGATGCAGTAACGCGAAAAATGCGCAGTACCTTCGCCGGGACCGGAACTCTGGACCTCTCACCGGGACCCAATAACAGAAGCTTAATATCCGTTATTAGTGGGAGCCGTAGACAAACGTTCAAAGTGAAATTAAAATATGAAGTATAAGTAACACGTATGTAATTAAGCTTTGACTCGGGCCCTAAATATACATTAAGGAAATGCGGCTTGCGAAGCTAAATCCAATGAGACAATTAAGTAGCAGTGAGATGCAACATAGTAACTGTTAGCAATATCAGACAAATCATGTGTCTCAAACCCAAGAACTCAGCGCTTTTATATATTAACTAGATTGCATTCTGGTAGAAAGTGACGAATATAGCTGTAATAGTAAAAGTAAAGCCTTATAAATTAAGATCAATTAATAAAAAAATTAAGATCATAAAATTTAATTATTTTTATCATTCTTATTGTAAGATCAGTAACAAAATTTACCATTTAACATCTTATGTTTTAACTCTTGCCTTTGCTGCGCTAGTGACCGAATAATTAAGGCCGCTGAATGTTGGTCGTTTGACCTGGCTTTGCTTATCGATCTCAGGCCAAAAGGCTGGCCGCATGTTTCGTTTTCGTGGTTTTGCTTATGGGTAACGTGAAAACGAACCAGTTTCCCTTTGCCAGTCCTCCATCGAAGGCATTCCTACTCTTAGGCATATGGCCCTAGTAGCTTTATCGGGTCATCTGTTTCAACTCTTGTAATGCTTTATTGAATTAATTAATGAATGATTTACGCATAAATGTATTATGTGAGAAAATCCACTACTACTTAAGACGAAAGCTCTAGCTTTTGAATCCTATTTTTGCCATCAAAATTATTATTATTGAGAAAGAAGTTATAAGAGAAAGCTTTTGTTACTGTTAATTAGATTAAGAATGGTGAAACGACTTTGACTTCTAGTACATTAACTAGAATATTTTTATTTATTTTAATCTCGACTGTTGTGTCACGATTTATCTAAGTGTGTTCGTATTATTTAATTAATCAATATTTAAGTCATATTATTTGTATTTTGAGTTTGAAATTGCAAAGAATATATTTGTAAGTGTTAAAAGCTTTAGCTGGTTATTTATTTCAATGGTTCAGTTTTGTTGCCATTTGGCGAATCTTAAGATATTTATGTTTCTCAAACTTAATCAGAAAATTTACGGATTAAAAAGAAGTTTTCCCCAAGAAAACGATTTAATGTATTCGAGTGTGCATACACATTTAGGGTTATTCTAAATGCATTTTATAAATGCTGCTCTGAATGAACGGATTGCTATCAATATTAATATTATACTGAACAGTTATCTATGATAAATAAATCTTTTTCTGTTTGTAGGTATGTTTCGCCACCTTGCCTATAACACGCGGAATGATTCAGGTGAAGTTTTTGCAGACGTGATTTCATTAATGTATGGATATTAAACACATATCTAAATCCTCTATTTCACGCATATATGAATAAATAAGAATATAAAGGTATATTCCGAAGAAAGCTCTATTACATTCCTTTTAAACGGCTGAATTTGTTGATTGTGCGAACAAATATATCGCGTTTTGCGGAGAGGTAATATATTTCTTAGACATCCTTGAGTTTTATGATTGCACTTGCAACATAAATATTTTACGCTTTGACAAGTGGTAACACAAAGCTCGTATATCGTTGAAATTTTGATCTAAACTTCCTTAAATTCGCAGAGAAACGAAATTAAAAAGAACAAAAAACTAAATTCAGAATTCTGACTTAATGTGTATATGTTCAGTTGGAATGTTATGCGTGTTCAAAATTGTGTAGCTCTAGGTGTCGCCGTTCACAATGCGATATACTGTCTTTTGCCAGGGGGCAACACACTTATTTTATATCTCTGAGTTTTCTGATTAAATTTGAAACGTAAACAGCTTACGCTTTGCAGAGTTTCAAAACAAAACTTTGAATTTTGAATGAAAAGTTTCTTAAATTAGCACAAAGTAAGAAAAAACATTTTAAATCCAAAATTCAAACTTCGAGGAGCACACGTTTGCGTGGGGGATTACGTGTGTTCGAAATTTGGTAGCTCTAAGGTTTCGCTGGTTTTGCACAACACGCGGAATATACAAACATACACATTCTTCATTCTTTAATAAGAGAAGAGAATAGATAGAGCAAATGTCTTCTATGTAAAAATTCTAGCGCAATTCTCTTTCGTTGTAATGATATATATATATATTAACTAGGGTAACTACTATTCACGTATTGAAATTCTGGAACGCATGGAAGACCTGTAATAAACAGAGGTTATTTTTTTTTATTTAGGTAGGCTGACATGCACGATGTACACATATTTCTCATAAGATACATTTATAGTATGGTGATGAATTTTTCTTTCACCAGAAAGTAAAAAAAGTCAGGAGGAATATTTCTGTGAAATCGCAGGATTTTGCTTATCTTCAAATTTCAATCTGAAGAGTCGAAATAAATACGACCTATTTGATATTAGACATATCACGTTCATCTTTTGATCCGCATAATCTGCGCTCTAAGGTAACATTTAAATTTAATCTGAGAATTAGTTAGACAGGGCACAATTTTAAGGGATAAGAGCGATAACTTCTTATATAACTCTTGTGGTTTACTAATTTTTGTTTTAAGATAACTAATTATAAAGGTGTTAGTTTACTTGGAACTGGCATGACGTATCTGATTGTCTTGATTGTTTCAAAATGAAAAGAATAAAATTTAAAGACAAATTATTAGAAAATGTTCTGCATTTAAAGCAAATTTTCATAGGGCAAGTTAATTTAGAGATTTTAATGTTAACAGGCTTTATACAACCCTCATCGCATAGAAGTTCAATCTAGTTAACAGTCAGTAAAGAGATAGTATACATGGATGTTTAGAAGAAAGGAATCTATTTAACACCTAAAAGTAAAACGGTGTACATTTATTCCTTGAAGATATTTTTAAAAAGCACCAAACGATAAGAAATTCGAAAATAAAAGAAATAATGAAAAGTGTCCTCAATTACTAACTATCAAAGCCTTCTGCAAATGACATTACTGTGAAATGCATGAAAATTGAAGCAATGTTTTAAGATTCTGTTAAATTATAGGTCAGAAACATGAATCCAATAATAGCAATTGAATTGAAGCATTTTTTTAAAAAGTCTTTTAGACCAGTCTTTCTCAACCGCCAGTCTGCGAACCGGTGCCGGTCCGTAAGAAATATTTGCCGATCCGCGAAATATCCAGCTATCTGTCCAAAAATGTGCCAATGGGTCGAATTATTAAACTTACCGGTCTGCAAGAATGTACCAAAATATCTTACCGGTTCTTGGAGTAAACCCAGTTAAGAAACACTGTTTTAGACCATCTAATGCATAATATTTAACAAATATTTTAATTTATCACAAAACGAATTGCGACAAATTAAAGAAAGACAACATTAAAAATACGCAAACAAAAACACGAAAACGTAAACAAACTTTAAAATATTGTTATGTAAGATTAGCATTAAGAAATACTTTTTCATATTTCATTTTTTTCTCAACTAATTACGACCTATAAATAGAGTTTAATGAATATATTTAATCATACTGTTTTCTTGGCTTGACATGGAAAATGAAAATTTGAGAAATAACAGATGGTATTATAATGCGGTTAAACTGAATGTTATATTAATTATGAGTTATTAGTAAACTATAAGTAATTCTGAAAAGCTGACATCGATTTTAATCTATACTATTACATTAAAAAAAACAATTTATTTTGTCTTCGTTATGCAACGCCAGTCAATTGAAGAAATGAAAGTTTATAAATTTTGGGAATTACTTTGAAGCACTAGTTGACATGGCATTTAAAGACGAGTTTCACGAACGGAGTTATTGTTATTACTTCTCTTGAGTATTTCTCATTATTACATATATTTCAACAAACGTTCAAGAGTTAGATTTACAGTTCAAGAGTTAGATTTTTAGTTAGATCTTTTTATTAGTTTAAAATTATTCTGAATTATATTTTATTAATTGCGAATTCACCAAATTGACATTCATATGTGCTTTGACTACTTTATCATTTTGCAATTAAATGTAATGTATAATTTAAGATAACTCGGTTAACGTTTTATAAGCTTTTTATTTAAAATGCGGGCATGTGAAAGAACATTTCTTGAAACGAATTGGTACTGCTACAAGAATATGCTTCAGAATATTTTAAAGTAATAATATATTGTGAGATGAAACTCAGTCATCTGACAGCATTTACTTGATGATGTCATTTACTTATCATGATAGATTAAATAAATAAATAAATTGGACTCGCATCTGAAAATTCCACGTTAAAGAATAGTATATCAAAGAGTTTTTAGTTAATGTTTCAAAAATTTAGAATTATATTTACAAATTTTAAAAATATAAAATTTACAAATTTTCAAAATATAAAATTTACAATTTTTTTAAAATCAATCAAGTTAAGAAGTAACCCTACCGCGGGTTTCAAAATTTAAAGCAGTCATCGCATATTTAACACGAACTATTATTACCGATGCAAATGGTAAGCAAAACTTTAACTACAATATTATTTCCTCATAAATTATTGCCAAATCAAGACATGTTCAATTACTTAAAAGAAAAGTAACAATTTCATTATTTCATCATAAATTATTGCGTAAATCGAGACATGTTCACTTATTTAAAAGGAAAGTAACAATTTCATTATTCAAAACGAGGTTGTGGATTTTTTTTTTTTTTTTTTTTTTTGGATGACTTGCGCGCGAGGCTTCCGTACCTTATGTAGTAATAGGTATATTTTGATATATATTTTGATCAGACGTAAAATCTGCTTACTGAGAATAATAAACATATCTTGTAAGCGTTAAATAAAAATAAAAAAAAAAATCTGAAAGCTTTCAGATTTTATATTATGCCAAAAAGGGCGTTTTTCAACGGTTTGTGTGTGGCCTTTGTTTATTAAATATCATATTCTCAGCATTTAAACCACATAAAATTCAATTCAACAGCAATACCACAAAATATTTAAAAACAGCAAAACAGCATATCTTTAGAATTTCGGATAGACAGTCTCGTTCGCGGAAGATAAAACGTCATTTTCCGTACCGTTTTGCCATTGATCGCTTTCAAATTTTTGAGTTTATTCATCAAAAATTCGTTTGAGTGTCACAAAATCTAAAATAGATAATAAAACAAATTCAAAATTCAAAATTTGGGTTTCCAAGTGCCCATGTTCGGTTGGAGGACTACCTTATTCAAAATTTAATGGATCTAGATGCCGTTGTTTTTTCACAATGCAAGAAACATTCGCGCATTTATGCAGATGCAAGCATTTATGCAGAGGCAAGCATTTATGCATTATTTATTTCCTTTAAATATATGGGGATAATACTTGGTGGCAACAATTTAAAAAGAGAGTCAATGCAAAAAAGTGGAATGAGGCAAAATGCCGTTTTGAGATTAATAGCCCATTGTATCTAAGGCCCCTTTGTGCTAATAAAAACTGTATTCTGAAAATTTCAAATTATAATTTAATACATTAAAGAAGATTTCGCAGTTAAAATCTCAAAATTAAAAATCACTAAAAATTGCAGTATAATCTTCGTATTCGGGTTAACATCTAAGCAGTTTCAAACTAACCGGTTACGACAAACTCATAAGTTAAATAATTAATATGCAGAAATTTAAAATACAGAGCCTAAGATCGCATATGTTAAACAAGCTATTCAAACAAACGATGCCAGGCAGTATGAAAGAAACTTGACATTATTCTACCCTAAATCAAATCAATGTGGAAGACATTTGTTTAAGAAATAAAAGACTTCATTTTCGAAGACATAATTGAGTAATTTTTTTCACTGGATAGCTTGCACGCAAGATTCGCCCAATTTTTTTTTCTGCAAATGAAGGAGCAACAAAATCAATTTTGAAAATTTACGAACTTCGTAAAATAAAAACAGTAACACGTTTTTCGAGAAAAAGAAAGTGAGACCTAGAGTTGATGCAATGAAAAATGTTTTTGGTCTCATAGCACGAAACACGTTTTTATGGCATAAATTTAACTCATTGTTGAACAGAATTTATCGTTAGTTAACAATATTAAGCTTTAGTTTTGGTTTATTTCATTATGGCAAAGCACTCGAGGGCTAGCTGCCTAAGGGGAGGAATGTCTCCTTGGAGAACTTTCTAAGAGAAACTGGCTCGTCTGTACGTTACAGACGGGGAAAATGCGAAAACGCCCAAGAAGCTAGCCCGTTCGTCAGGATTCGAATTCCAAACCGAATTACCAGTGTTCAGCGGCTTAACGCGTTAGGCTGCTATCACACGTCGGTTTGTTTCCGAAGAACAACTGTTTGGAACAATTTTTCTGCTTTGTCACAACAGCCAATCAACACAGATCGCTTTGGGGTTAACGCAGGAGAAACTGGTCCCCATTACAAACAAGCTGATAGCATTCGAAGCTGATAGCTGATTGGTTGAAAACGAACAACCTGCAATTTTTTTTGAAAGGAAGGAAAAAGTCTCGCGTCTTTCTTTCAATAGTAAACCAGGCAGAAAAATTGTCCGAAACAGATGTTCGTGTGAAACAAACGCCGTTTGATATGGGCCTTAGGCTTTGGAGGCTTAGATGTTGTTTTATGCTTCAATGAAGAACTGTAACGATATCTCATACTTAAACTACTAAAGTACTACATAGTTAACTAATCAATCCACCCTTCCAGTTTATGAAAATGAAAAAACAACAGTTCGAAAGGCGTGGAGACGACGGAGAGGGTGAATGATAAGTATTATTAAAAATGCGATGCAAAGTATTAAAATTGGCCGAAAAAAAAGAATCAAAGACGCATACGATGATGAAGAAATACATAACTTTCACTATCTAGTTAAATTAATTTATTAATTTTTTCCGTAAAAATGCTGACTTTTTCCCCCTTAAGACTGATTTTTCGAGGTACATGTTCCTATTCTTCATTATCCATCAAACCTAATCATTTAAAATTTTTATAATTTTTTTTTAATACTGAGTAAGAATTTAATAACTTCTAGAAAAGTGTTACTTTTAGAAAATTAATGTAATAGAAAATACAAGCTGAAAGGTTATATACGGGGAAAAAATTGTTATTACAGAAAAGATTAAAAATTGAATTGAAAAATTATCATCCTATCTGCGAAAAATTAATTTTCATACTCGAAAACCTTACAATTGCTGAAACAAATTTTGCATAAATTTCTCGAATTTATCACGGAGGTAGGAGCTTGTATGTCCGGTTAAGAAAATGTGAGGAACTGACCTTAGGTTTCCGTGTCGCATCATTTTCTCTCTTTTTATCCCAATGGATAGAACTCTCTGCTAAATATTTCTCTTGTGTCAGTTTCTCTTGCAATCATAGGAGGTGCATGGCGAGCCAATGGGATCCGAGTCAGAAGGAAGTGCCTGAGCGCAGTGATATGGGCGAAGAAACATTTCGATACGAGTTTATCCGTGTAGTTCGTGACTACGCATAACTAGGGATTGTTAGCGTCAAAATTTTTCTATTACATCCACTATGCGTATCATTTTGATTTTGCGTTATTATTTAACAGGGCAGAAATTCACAACCAACATCATTACAATACTTTATTCTACTGCTCTTTTAAAAAGTGCATGAGTCATTAATATCGTCTGCCGCCGTGGTTGCATTCCTTATCTCTCGTTATTTTTTTAGTATTTTAGCTTTGAATATCTTTTAATATCATGGCGCCATCTAGCGGTAGACTGTTGAAATTGCTAACAGGATTAACAGAAACTCTGCATCGTCGCTAGTTCAGGAAATGAACCGCGTGAGCCTAGTTTTTTAAGAAAGTCAACAAGGATGAAACAAATTCAGAAGTGATAATGTTTCATATATAAATACGAATCACGTCAGGTTTATCGTTTTCACAGAATGCGATTTTCGTTTGGTGTCTTTCGAAAGGAAATTGTTTATCATTCAAGTATAAGTTGATTATCCGATGTTTAGTATTTATACTGTTATTAGTAATGTCGGAAAATAATGTATTGAATATCTGAAAACAAAAAGATGGTTAAAGAAGGCTAACTGTTATATTTATGGGATGAAGTTCAGATCTTGAATGAGACATGGATTGATGAGCAGCGTTCTCTATATAAGATGGCAAAGAGACAGACAAATTTAGCCAGAAAATGCCATTATCGACCAATACCTGGGAAATCGCTTTCTATCAAATACTGGAATCCCTTTTCCTGAAAACCAAACTCATTGTGAAAGCAATCTGTTTCAGCAGTCTACAATTTTTTAACCTTTATAGAAGCAATGTTTATTTTTTATGCATTGCAACATCGTGCATTCTTATCTATCATAAAATATACGTAACGTTGAAAACTGTTTGGTGAATTATCGCCAAGCTTTTAATGTATTACAAAGTCAAGAGAAGGGTGTATAGGAAAGTCAAATAAAGTGTAACCGTTGACACCAACTCGTGCTTACAAAAGCCAACACTTTTGGATTAAACCAAAGGTAATGTGTGTGTGTGTGTGTGTGTGTGATTATGGCAAAGCCTCGAGGGCTATCTGTCTAAGGGGAGAGATGCCTTCGTGGAGGACTAAGGGAAACTGGCTCGTATATACGTTACACATGGGAAAACCACGAAAACGCCCATGCAGCCAGCCTGTTCGCGGGATTCGAACCTCGAAATGAACTACCAGTGTTCAGCGACTTTACCCCTCGGCCGCTGGTGGGCCCAAAAGGTAATGAAGAACTTAAATTGAACTTAACGGCATAAAAGTTTAACTATCACGCAAGATGGCTCTGACTCGAGCTCGCAGTAAACACGCCTAATGACAAGATTAACTCAACGCCGCAGAATTCTAACTGCTAGAGAATGAAAGCAACTAACATGGCCTTCAAGAGGCAGAACCAATACCTTCGAGACATTTACAAAAGGTCTGAGTACGACGGCATGACGTCACAGCAGAAAAACGGTTGCTCATGGCTCTGTTCCTTTTCATACCTTCCTTCGCGTGTTTATTTACTTAACTCATGCTTATTTCCTGTATATTTCATTCAGTATTCACGATTTATTACTATAGCAAAATTTGTAATGAAATTTTTAAACCTAAATCTTATGTTTAAATCCGTGAAGACGGAGTCCCTCTAAGTTTTTTTAATTATACTGAAAAGTACAGAAAATATGATGAATAAATATACACTGGTGTGCAAAAATTAAGGACGAAGTCGAAAAATTAGCATATCAGCTGAACGAAGAGGCAGAGCGGACAGAAAGACCAATCAGGAGATTAAGTAAGGTGATGTACGGTAGCACATGCGCAGATATGCAGGCAGACGTAATGGGGGAGTGTCTGAGTAGTATAAAGCATGTTGTCGGTGGCAAAGAGATTGCACGCCGTATAGCAGTTAAAATCACACCGAGTTGCTGCCTCAGCGAGAAATGGCGAATAATCAATCTGTTAGACGACATCTGGATGCTTTTGCCCGAGGTCGAATCATTGGGAAGTTGGAGGAAGGCCGCAGTGTGAAAAGTGTGGCTGCAGAGTTCGGAATTGCTCACAACATCGTTTCACGACTTTGGAGACAATTTCAAACTACAGGAACAGCTATCCTGGGGTTTAGTCCTGGGGTCGTCCACGAGGAACCACACCCGCAGATGACCGGTATATTCCCTTACAGGCCAGAAGAAACAGGCGGCAGACAGCGGGAGAAATCGCTAGACACACGACACAGGCGACTGGACGACCGATATCGCGTTTTACCGTGGCCAGAAGACTGCACGGTGGTGGTCTGTTTGCACGACGCCCTGTACGGTGTGTACCTCTAACGCCTACCCATCGGAGAAGGCGTTCTCTGTGGTGCCGGGAACACCGGAATTGGAGAGACAATGAATGGGGACGAGTACTCTTTACAGATGAAAGCAGATTCAGTCTGAGTAGCGAATCTCATCGCATACTCATCTGGAGAGAGCGGGGAAGCCGCAATCATCCCTCGAACATCATTGAAAGGGACAGGTATGGAGGTGGAGGTGTTCTCGTTTGGGGAGGCATCATGCTTGGTAGTCGTACAGACCTTCACATCTTCGACGCAGGTTCAGTCAACGGGACCCGTTATTGTAACGAGATTCTTTTTCCATATGTGCGTCTTTTTAGAGGCGCTATGGGTCCGCAGTTCCTTTCATGAGGATATTGAACGTATGGATTGGCCGGCACGATCTCCGGATTTCAATCCCATCGAGCATGTATGGGATTTTCTAGGCAGACGCTTAGCAGCTCGTACCTTACCACCAGTAACGATTCGGGAGCTTCGATTGGCGCTGCAAGACGGCAGCAATGCCTCAACAACTTATTGACACCCTCATTCTCAGCATGGGCAGACGCTGTGAAACCTGCCTAGCAGTCAGGGGAGATCATATCCCCTATTAAAGACCGGATGTTTCTTGTTGGACACCCATCACAGGGATGTTTCGGTCTTCAGTCGCATTGCGCTCCATGCTACTTTTTCAATAAAGCTTCTTTTTATCCCTCTGATTTCTCTTTTAGTAAGTGTTGCTTACATTACTCATGTCCTTACGTATTGGGGATCTTACGGTATTAAATGTGTTGATTTGGAAATTTTTTGTACAAAGTTATATTGAAAAAACCGTTTCGTCCTTAATTTTTGCACACCAGTGTATATCAGATTTTGTTTAATTTTACCTTATCTATTTCAACGATCACGTACTATCAATCTTATTTAATTTTACGTTATTTGTACGCAAAATTAAGTTCATAAATTTTGTGCTTAGAGTTTTTACCGTTTTACCAAAGTAAATATGTTTGTACAAAAATTACGCGTGAAAAAAATGCGCCAATTGCAGTAAAAAGTGCTTTAATGAGATATATTAAATCCTATTTGGAAAAAACTGTGGCTTTCATAACCTCATCAATATACAACGTATCACATTTAATAATTAAAAAGGGTTATGTGATAACAAACCCCATAGGTTTCGATGTTAAAGTAAACCAGATCGTCCCTACTCTTTCTTGCCGACATGTCGGTGACGCGCGCCCCGCCCATTGGGTTAGTCTATATCTTATAATGTCCATGCCCTGATGTCTGAAACACCGTTGTACAGGAGCGATTTAATTAAGAGTCTTCGACTCTTGAAGGCATTTACGAATTCCATATTACCTTGGGCTTTATTTTTTTTAGTTTTTCCACATTGCCTTTTCCTTTGGTTAGTCGTATTTTATCCACCACTGTTTTACAATTAGCCAAAAAAATGGCTTTCCAAGAAATATTTTTCGCGTTGCAACAAAAATTATCCATATTAATCTTTTACGCTTACACAAAAAAGATGGAATTACAAGTCGTACAAATTTAAAAGTTTCGAATAAAATTTAATTAGAAAGGGGAAATTTCTTAATCAATGTTAATAGTAGTTGTTATTTGAAGTTAAATTTTAAAACATCAGAGAGGAGTCTGTAAAATTACCGATATTTTCAGATTAAGGTATGGGAGTATTTCTCTTCCGAAAGCACACAAATGTATCATTCAGTCCACAACTGGTTTGCGTGCGCATTTTGAAATAAGAATAAATTTTAAAATAGCAGAAGATGTTTCCTATCTGAAATAATAAACTGATACCCAAACCTTTTATTTATAAGCATTTGCTTTTTGTCAGTCTTTATCGAAATCGTTTTTAAAATGTGTAAAACCCCTGTTTTGTATTAGAAGAAAATATTGTTGCTAGTCTGTCTCCGACAGAGGAGAATGTTTACTAGTAGCGTTATATCCAATATCTGTCAGTTTCATTGGATAGTAATTATCCGCACCATTGGAGGACATATAAATTGAGTCCAAGTTATTTAGATATGAAAATATTAAAGAAGAATTTATTCGCCTGCGCATTAGAAAGTCTTACAAATATTTCGCTTCTCTATCTAAGGAAATAGATATTTACCGATATTCATAAAATAATCTTCATTGATAGCTGGTAGTTCTAAAATATACATCTGATAAACTTTAATGAATCTTGCACACAGCAAAAACTGAGAAATTTAGGATTTAAGTTTTACATTAAGTTTTGACCTTTCTTTTGGGTTTTCCATTTGTTCGTAGTATTTTTGGTAACAGGCATCGATTCGAAGAAAAATGCGTCATAAAGTGATCAAATACACTTATTTTAGAAAAACATACTACCGAAATTTTATCTACCAGTTTCTCCTTAAGCGAATGGGTTATAAAATATTTAATTATGCCTCTCTCAATTTAATTTCTTGCATGGACTGAAGAAATTTTGCAACAAATGTTTTACCAGATTCAGGTAAAGGGGTGGTTGTCGAGAATGTAAGCTGTAATTACTCGTATTAGATTCGCAGTTGTGTTGTTCCATCTGCCGTTTGTTCCAAAATGTTTCTGAAATAAATGCACTTTCATTTACTACATATTTAATGCAAGTGAGAAGATGTTCATGTTCATCAAACAAATAACATGTTCCCGATGTCCATAAGTGTCCCGAATCCTCCCATAAGTGTGCCGAATCTTACTGGGTGTTCTGGAAAATTCTCATGTTCGCAGGAACAAGAATTCTAGCTAGAGATTTGAAGAAAATTTTAAGCCTGCGTGAAGAATGCGCTTTTTGGTCGTATCTTCTTAATAGCTCGGGAGAAATTATATATAAATTGTATCCACTTCGTATGTTTGCGGACTTCGCTTTTTTCCAGGAAACACATAGCTCAGTGTAAAATACAATAATACCTCCATTCTCACACATGTGTGTTTTAAGATCTTATTTCAGTTTGCGATTATAAGTGTTGCGAAATTGATTACCGGTCAACACAACATCCGTATCCAACGCACCATATTATATATTGTATGTAGCATTAAAATCAATATTTTTGCGAATTTTTTACATATGTAAATAATTTTAGTGAAATTATATGTGAATTTTCATATTTGTTGTGTAATGTAAAATGAAATGTTCCAAAGCGAAGATCCTCTTCCGAAAAAATAACAATACAGGGCAAGTCTGTTTAAGACTGAGTAAATGGTATCTCCCTAAATTGGCAAGATATCGCCAAGCTCACGATGGTTTGGGAAGTTAATTTTTGTCGTTAAGGTTCCCGAGAAATCGTCAATAGTTGCCAAAACTGGCGACGATTTGGAGAGATTTTGGTGCGATGGCTGAACCGCTAATGGGGTATTGTGAGTAACTGTAATTTATCTAATAGTATGTGAGGCTGTAGATGTAACTTTAACCGAATATACCTTCCAGTAATTTCGAAAAGTGGCCTTTACTAAAAATTTCTCAGCGGCCGGGTGAAAACTTTCTAAAACTGGAGAGAGGATAAGCTCTCAGTAATGGTTAGTTCAGACCTGAGCTGTAACTCAGTTCTGAGTCGTAGTTCAGAGCTGAATTCGGAGTACGGAGTTATCCGACAGAATTTTGTCTTTTAGATGCGCTTTCCATTGCGTTATACTTAACGTTCATAGTAGTGTCAAGTGTTACTGCTCTTCTGCTGTGTAATACTAATGAGGCTTACCTGCATTTTTGTGAAAACGTCAAGAACTCTAAAATATTTCATTGGGTAAAATACGAGTAAATTTTATCAATCTATCATCGGTTCTGCGTGCATCCAATACGTAGCTTTTTTAATTTAATGAATATTTTAATGTCTGGTATTTACACCGCTATTTAATGAAAGGAAATCTTTTTTTTTTTTTTTTTAAATATAAGAAATATTTTTTGTCATTCGTGTTTTTTAGCGATTCCATAAATTAACTCCACGCTGATTTGGCGCCATATGCCAATGAGCCTATGAATTATATAAATTATTATTAATTATTATAAAAATGCAATATATATATATAGTTTGCATCGAGTTAACTATTCATGCAATTTTCCTATTTATGCTCATTACTTAGATATTTTTTCTGATATGCATGGTTTTGAAATTATTTACCGTATTGTGCAATGAGAGGTTCATCAGTTGCATTATGGCTTTGATGGGTAAAATATAACACGGAATGGAATATATGAAAACGAATTGTTGGCAAGTAGTGCTCATTCAATGTCGAGTGATAAAGACTATAAAATATTGGTCATTTTTGGTCTGATTTCGAATCCAGGCTGATGTTCCCCATGCATAACATCCAGGTTTATTGTCGGTTTTCCCCATGTGTAAAGCGTTGGTTTTTGAAATTCGTCCTTGACGGCACCTCTCCCCTTAGAATAATGGACATAGCGTGCTTTGCCTTGTCAAAATAATCTACTTTGATGTAGAATAATTTATTAATTCAATGGGACGCAAAATTTAATGCAATATGGGTAGGAAATTGCGCACGGTACTCCGATAACTTATTTTGACATAAAGTCTAGACACAAATTGCGCTTTTTGATCGCGTTAACCCGGATATAACTTACTCATTTGAAACTTTGGTTGGTTTTCTGGCATGCAGCGCGAGGTGCACTACTCCTGTTCTCTGCAGATTCCTGAATGAATCTCCTTATGGTCCTGACATATGTAAAAGTTCGAAAATTGATGTTGGACTTAGACTAAAATTATAATTGAACTATTGCACAGCACAGCGTTGCCGGTTCTTGACTTCAAGTCCTAGGTCACATGACATGCATAATTCTGGACGTGAAGACTATCTCTGAAGAGAAAACGGAGTAAAGGAAATGGAGAGAAGTACCAAAAAGGTAGAAGGCCAATGTATCTGAAATGTTCTCAAAAGTGACGAGAGAGAAGAATTTTCCATAAGGATCCAAGACAATGCACGTTCAATGACAACTAGAAGAGAAATACAATATACTAAAACTGATTTCAATGACTATACTACAATACAACAGTTCTACAGCAATCAATAGTACGAAAACTACAACACAGCTTCAATTCAACAATTCTACAGCAATCAGGTCTACGCAAATATAACACAATTAATGCAACACATCTTCGTACAATACAACACAACTTCAGTCAATACAACTTCCAAAGAACTACTTCTAAACAGCTTAGAAACAACAGAGCAATAAACAGATGGATTGGAAGTATAGATCGCTGCCAATTGAGGAGCCAAGTGATAAAATTGTTGTCTCCACCCACGAAAGTATGAGCTGCTAATGGCCGGAGGCTTCAATCTTCAAAGTTTTCTTTGAAGATTGAAGAAAAAAAAATAATTGAAGAATGATTAATAATGAAAAATATGAAATATAATGAAGAATAATTGATTGGCTTTGGTGAAGAATTTTTCATTGGATCTTTTGATGTATTCGGGGAGAGTCTCTAGTTTTAAGTGTCTGTGAAAAAGTTTATTTCGTATAAGATAGTGGTAATGTGTAATTATACGAAAAAATTTATTGTGTATGACTTGCAGTTGGTATAATTGATTTTGAGTGGCCGTATTCCATGCAGGAGCTGCCTAGCAGAGTATTGGACGAATGGAGGTAGTGTAGATGTGTATCTTGGTTTGCAGACTGAGATTAGAGTATTATTCTATGACTGGAAGAAATCTACACAGGAATCCGATGGCATTGATTTTCCCATTTTTAATATGGTTAGACCAAGTGAGTCGTTTATTTAAAATAATGCGCAAGTATTTTGCCTTTGTGACCAATTGCACTGGCTCTTTTAAAAAGGAAGAGTTCTTTAAATCAAACTTAACATTTCACTATTAAACCATTACAGTTAATTAGATACTTCTTTTTCACTTTACATATTTACATAAAGTTTACTTGAGGCACTGGTTCACAGACTGTATCCCAACATATTAAGAATTAAGTGAAAAAATAAAAAGAATAATCTCTTTAAAATAAATATACACGAATAAATACTTCTTTCCAGAGACACAAAAAAAACTTAATTTCTAATTAATTCAACCTAATAAGAAATTATTTAATTCGTAAAACTCGAATTTTACTACAAACACTCGAAATTCAACAATTAAAGCATAAAATTACCAATTGGAAATCTAGAAATTTCTTTTTCAATAGATTGTACATCAAGTTTATTTTACAAAAAGTTCAAATTTAACATTTTATACGATCGTCTTAAATCGCAACAGTATGAAAGGAGAAAATTCCATATTGGAACGCCCTAATCATGGATAATTCAATTCCGTTCAGAAAAATTGAAAGTTTAATCTAATTGAAAATTTTTAATCTACCAGTTTCTCCTTAAGCAAGTGTGTTATAAAAGATTTAATTATTTCGGCCGCCAGCGAAATTATTGTGGCATTCTGAAAAGGTTTTGAAATACCTGTTTTACTAAAATAAGGTAAAGTGGTGGTTGTTGAGAATGTTATATGTAACTTTTAGATTCGTAGTTCTGTTTTTCTGTGTGCCGTTCGCCGCAAAGTATTTCTGCAGTAAATGCACTTTCATTTACTACACATTTAATGCAAGTGAGAACAGAATTTTTTAAATAACCTCTTTCGTATGTCCCTGACATAAGTGTCCCGAATCTTACTGGGTGTTCTGAAAAGTCCCAAGTTCGTAGGAACAAGAGTTCTAGCTAGAGCTTTGAAGAAAATTTTTACGCCTGCATGAACAATGCGCTTTTTGGCTGTATCTTATTAATTATATGGAAGAAATTACATGTAAATTGTATCCACTTCGTATGTTTGCGAACTTCTCTTTTTTCCAGGAAATACATAGCTCAGTGTAAAATACAATTTAATATATCCGTTCTCATGTTTTAAGATCTTATTTCAGTTTGCGATTATATGTGTTGCGAAATTGATTACCGGTCAACACGACAGCGGTGTCCAACGGACCATGTTTTATCTTGTATGTAGCATTAAAATCAATATTTTTACGAATTTATAAATTACGTAAGCAATTTTAGTGACATTATATGTGAATTTTCATATTTGTTGTGTAAAGTAATATGAAATGTTCGAAAGCGAAGATGCTTTGCCGAAAAAAAAAAACAATACAGGGCAAGTCTATTTAACACTGAGTAAATGGTTATCTCCCTAAATTGGCAAGATATCGCCAAGCTCACGATAATTTTGCAAGTTAATTTTTGTCTTTAAAGTTACCGAGAAATCGTCAATAGTCGCAAAAATTGGCGACGATTTGGAGAGACTTTGCTCCGACCGGCTGAACCGCTAATGGGCTATTGGAAGTGAATAACTGTAATTGATCTTATATATGCAGCTGTAGATGTAACGTAACCGAATATACTTTCCAGTAATTTGGAGAAATGGAATTTACAAGAGATTTCACGGCGGCAGGATGAAAACTATATAAAACCGGAGACAGCATTAGCTCTCACTAATTGTTAGTTCCGGCCTGATTTGAGTTCTGAGTCGTAGTTTTAGTTCAGAGCTGAATTCGGAGTGTTGAGATATCCGACAAAATTTCGCCTTTTAGATCCACTTTCCATTACTTTATGCTTAATGTTATTAGCAGTCTCAAGTGTAACTGCTCTTCTGCTCTGCGATACTAAATGAGACTTACCAGTATTTTTGTGAAAACTTCCAGAACTCTAAAATATTTCATTGGGTAAAATAAATTTTATCAACCTATAATCGGTTCTGTGTGCATCCAATATGTAGCGCTTTTAATTTAATGAATATTTTTAATGTCTGGTATTTACACCGCTATTTAATGAAAGGAAATCTTTTTTAACAATAAAAAAAATTGTCATTGGTTTTTTCTAGCGATCCCATAACTTAACTCCACTCTGATTTAGCGCCATATACCAATGAGCCTATAATTTATATAAATTATTATTAATTATTAAAAAAATACAATATATATGTGTAGTTTACATCAAGTTAATTATTTATGCAATTTTCCTATTTATGTTCATTACTTAGATATTTTTCTCGTATGCCATGGTTTTGAAATTATTTACCGTATTTTGCAATGAAAGGTTCATCAGTTGCATTATGGCTTTGATGGGTAAAATATAGCGCGGATTGTGGTATATATGAAAAGGAATTGCTGGCAAGTAGTGCTCACTCATTGTCGAGTGACAAAGATCATAAAATACTGGTAAATTGTTCTGATTTCGAATCGAAGCTAATGTTTCCCACGGAGCTTTATTGCCGGTTTTCTCTATGTGTAAACCGTTGTTTTTAGAAATTGGTCCTTGACAGCACCTCTTCCCTTAGAATAATGGACTTAGCGTACTTTGCCTTGTCAAAATAATCTACTTTAATGTAGAATAATTTATTAATTGAATGTGATGCAAAATTCAATGCAATATGGGTAGGAAATTGCGCACGGTACTCCGATAACTTATTTTGACATACAGTATAGACGCAAATTGCTCTTGTTGATCGCGTTAACCTGGATATAAGTTACTCATATGACACTGGCTAGTTTTCGTGCATGCAACGTGAGATGCACTACTCCTTCTCTTTCCAGATTCCTAAATGAATCCCCTTAGGGACATGACATATATAAAAGTTCGAAAAATGAAGTTAGACTAAGACTAAAATAATAATCGAACTATTGCACAGCACAACGTTGCCGGTTCTTGATTTCAAGCCCGAGGACACATGACAGGTATAATTCTGGACGTGGAGACTATCTCCGAAGAGAAAACGGAGTAAAGGAGAGTAAAGGAGAAACGGAGAGAAGTACCAAAAGGCAACAAGGCCAAAGTATTTGAAATGTTCTCAAAAGTGACGAGAGAGAAGAGTTTTCCATAAGGATCCAAGACAATGCACATTCAATGACAACTACGACAGAAATGCAATATTCAATGATTCTAATGTCTTATCAGCCATTAAAGAGTAAGAAGCAGTTCTGTTGTTTTTAACTGTGCCCGTGGTTCTGAATACTTCGCAGCAGCATGATAAGAATTTAAAAAATATTGTCAAAAATTTGATGATGCTATTGGGATCAAATACTGGTTGCAGCACGTTTTTTTTTCGCCGCTCGTGTTCCAAGCGGTTCGTTCGAAGTATTCTCAAAACTCTCCGTATCACAATACAATCAAAGTTATAACACTAGCCTACTCCAAGCATGACCCAAAATTTATAGCGAAACCGTAGGGGTTTGGAATTAAAAAATTGTTTTAAAAACATGATAACCGTAATATCTAATCATAATTTCATCAACAGACATAAATTTATCGAAAATTCCAAATTTTTGAAAACAGTGATTAATGTTCTTACTTGTCTGGTCTGTCTTGTCTTGTCTGATTGTCTTGTCTTGTCTGTCTGGTCGGTCTTGTAACTGTCTTGTCTGATTTCTGCATTCATGCAAAATTATAGTTGGCAAAATGGATTAGAGATTTAAATTCTAAATATTTATTTCGAGGCACTGCGTTTTTTATTATCGGTACCATAACATCTTCCTTTGACCAGTAATCATGTTAACTACATAAAGTAAAGTAGCCGGAGAAAATCAAGAAACCATTAAAACCTTTCATTTGTTACTGTAAACTCTGGTTTATTGTTCCCCTCTGTCTTATATCTTTTTGTTTCATTTATTATACATTCGTAAAATTCGGGAAGTAAAAATTCTTAACAAATTTCATGTAGATTCTAATTTTCTAAAGATTTGAAATGCTCTCAAGGTTTTCACTAGAAATTACCTTCTTCGTTAAAAGCATAAATAGAGTTATTTCTGTCCAAATAGCTTTTGGCTCCAGTTTTAATTTTTTCAAGCACTTTTTTTTTGATAATTTCAACCTAACTTGTTTTTTATTTTCATTTTCAGTACTGACGCTATATGTAGATGGAAGATGCTCCATAATATTAGGTCTAAAATCATTTATGTTTTTTGATTCACATTGTTTTTTACCTCTATTCCTTCCTCTGGTAAACAAATTTCTTCATTACCTGACAAGTCTTTTACCGATGGAATAATCATTTCACCATCATCACCATTAACATCCGCGATCTATTTATACATCAGCATGTTTAATCTAAAACATTAATTATAAGAACAGTTATGTTTCTAATTTAAATAATGTAGGACAATTACGGAGGTTTTGAAAATGTATATAACTAACTTTTACGTTCCCCCGTTGCATACAAAATGGAAAGCTGCGCTTTGAAGTACCACTTTAGGGGTGGCCACATGTGCAATGAAACCAGACAATGACAAGAAGTGATTCAAAGATACTATTCTCATTGAGCAGGCAAAAAGCAACTGATCCATAATTAGATCACCGGGCGTTAACGGGATAATTTCAAACTGCATTTCTGGGAAACAACAACGGGTAAACGCAATTTAAATACAAAACCCAACAGTAAAAACAAAGAAATTGCAAATTATCCCCCAGCCACCACTAAGCCTGAAATAGGCAGGCAGTTTTATTTAAAAGAAAAGTAAAATTATTCACTTTCGCTCTGTAGATAGCCGTCATTTAAAAACACATATACCGCAAGAGTATATGAAAAAACTAGTAAGTAACAAGTTGGAAATATATTTTTTTTTTATTAATAGGCGTAATTTCACGGGCTGCATTCATTTCTTTAATGTTTTCGCAGATTTTCTTAAAAAGTCGCTAATATTCATCGGTAGCAATGAAAGAGAATATTATACATTTGTTTAGAAACTGAAAGGTAGTATTGTGAGATTTCCTCCATGTCTCAGTTATAATAGTGTTACGGATTTGGTATTTAAATAGCTTATGTTAGTTGAATTGTAAATTAAATGGTTTTATTTCCCGCGCAGTGCAGCGCGTGACGAATATTAAAAGAAAGCTAAGCCGGAAAACTGAAAATACAAGAGCGCGTGCATGTAACAATAAATATCTTTTTTTGATTTCGAGAAAGTACTAGAAAATTCTCGCACATGATTTTACAACCGTATAAAAGGAGGAAAACCCAGTTCGTAGTAGTTACTTTGTTGTTGTTTAGAAAACTGCTCTTCTTGACTGTAGCAAATTCGCGGATTAGCTTTCTTTAGCTGTTTTGAATTAAGTTCTCTTGAACGTTTGAGTAGTTAGAAGATAACTACTGTGATATATTGTGATACTGCACGATTATTTCAGGACATTTAATCATATTCGTTGTGATAATAATAAATTTTTGTTCATTTTTCATGGGACTTGTGCATTCATTTCGTAACGAACCCGTACGGACGCAACAATTTTTGGTGTCAGGAGTGAGGTTTGAATGCCAAAAACAAAAGCGATGGAAGAACAATTGAGGCTGCTCATCAGTGCTTTTGCTGCGTTCCAAGAAAAGATGGAAGCTGACCAAACATTTTTAAAGAAGTAATTAAAGAGAAAATGGATGCTGTTCAAAAATCCGTTAAGGAAGAGATGAAATCCGTTAGAGACGAGATGAAATCCGTTCAAGAGAAGACTGAAGCAGGTCATGACGAAATAAAAAGAGAAATTACTAGCGTACTAGAAAACAAATTAGAGGTTATGGACGGCAGAATTGACGCAGTTGAAAATAAAGTTGGACAAATTGAAGAAAACGTTTCTTCGGTAAAAGATCAAATTGAAGAAAGAGTTTCTTCGGTGAAAGTAGAAATAAAAGAAAGAGTTTCTTCAGTAAAAGAACATGTAGAAGAAAGAGTTTTTGCCATCGAACAACAAATTGATGATAGGGTTTCAGCCGTTGCGAAAGAAGTGTATACTTTAAGGAAATTCGTAGGGACAGCAGGGAGCAAGAGTGATGATTTTAAATTCTTAACCGATGCCTGCTCGTCCATTTCTGAAGGTATCCACATATGATGGGAAGGCATCCTGGCAAGTGTATAAGACCCAATTTTCTATAGTTGCGGATGCGAATGGATGAGATTCCCAAGCTAAGGCTTGTCATCTCGCCGCTTCCCTGAGAGCAGACGCAGCGGATATCCTGAAGACGCTTCCTGAAAACCAGAGATTAGACTTCGAAGCTCTATCCGGCGCACTAGAGCTGTGCTTTGGGGAGAAATGCCTGAAAGACTACAGTAGGCTTCAATTAAAATCCCACCAACAGAAGCCAACCGAAACACTTCAAGAGCTCGCCACGGATGTTGAAAGGGTGTCACATCACGCCTTTTCGGAGTGCCTGACAGAAACAAGAGAAATCCTGTCGCTGCAATCTTTTATCGATGACATCCGGGATCCCGAAATACAGAAAGCTCGGCGAATGGCGGATGTTAAAGATGTAAAAAGGCGCTCTGTTGTACGCCGTGAAATTGGAGGCAGCCCAGCATGTAACTCGTAGACATCGCTACCCAGTCAGAGCTGTGCGAGTCCACGAGCCACAGGATGAACTGATGGCTCGTTTAGATGAATTAGCCAGAGAAGTCAACGCTTTGATAGGGAGTAGGAGTGAGAACAACGTGGCTATAAGATGTTGGAAATGTAGTATTGAAGGGCACATACGACGGCATTGCAGAACACCCCAGGGCACGGATAATAAAGCGGATGATTTTATAACACCAGTGAATGCCTTGAGATGGAATACTAGTGCGAAGAAATCAGCCCTAAAGTGCTGGAACTGCGGTATTGAAGGCCACATAGGAAGGAACTGCAGAACACCCCAAAGCATCGAAAATAAGAAAGGCGGGTTAAACAGGCAATTAAATGTCATGGAACGGAAAAGGAGTGACAAGAAACAAAAGTGCTGGTACTGTGGAGCTGAACCCCACGTACGAAAGAATTGCAGAACACCTTAGGGTATGGAAAATAAGATCATTTCCCAGCAACGACGCAGGAAACAAATGAATGGCCATATCGAGGAACGGAGGTTGCCAGATAATTTACCTTGTTTTAAAGCGCTCAAGATTTCTATAGTGAGTGGCAACAGTAACGGACTGCCCATCAATGGGCACATCGATGGAGTTGCTTACAATATGATCACTGACACAGGAGCTAATGTTACCACCATTAGGAAAGATGTAGCTGAACAGTTTAAAGATAAACTTATTTGGACGCCATCCTGTGTTACCCTTCAGACTGCGTCTGGTGACAAGATCGAGATAGCTGGAAAGTTAAACGTGAACATCACGTTGGGAAGTGCCGCCTAGCATCACACGGCATATGTGGCGGATATTACAGATCCATGCATACTCGGATTGGACTTTTTAAGAAAATACAATTTTTCCTTAGACTTCTAAAACAACAAACCGCTTTCAGCATCTGGTGACATGACTATCCATCCTCAGAAGGGATCCTCACCTGGAAATGCGGACGCCTTGTCCGAAAGACCCAGCTCGGGAAGCTGCTGAAATCATACTAGGGTCAAAAAGTGGTGTGTGGTGTATTTAATTATGGCAAAGCACACTAGGGCTATCTGCCTAAGGGGAGGGATGTCTTTCGTGGAGGACTTTCTAAGGGAAACTGGCTCGTATACACGTTACACATGGGGAAAACCACGAAAATGCCCATGCAGCCAGCCCGTTCGCGGGATTCGAACCTCGGACCGAACTACCAGTGTTCAGCGTCTTTACCGCTCGGCCGCTGGTGGGCCTAGGGTCAAAAAGAAACGCGAGACTACCAGCTTTTCCCCATCACAAATGCTCTTCGGTAGTGACATTCGTCTGCCTTGTGACCGCCTGTTTGATCGCCATACGGATGCGCCTTCATCGCCTGAGGAATATATCCAAGATGTCCAGGCCCGTTTTGAAGTGATGCACCGTTCCGCACGAAAGCGAGTCAACCTGGCGACGGAGAAAGGGAAGTCCAGGTACAACACGAGCGCCTCTAGACATAAATCCAACAAAGGAGACAAGGTGGGGTTGTGGAACCAACCCGATTCAACGAAAAGGAGTCAGTCCTAAATTACAGTCACCTTCGGATGGTCCATATACAGTGCTGAACAGACTGAATGACGTCGTGGTTCGGATCCGTATGTCTTCGAACACAAAACCTAAAGTCTTTCATTACGACAGGTTAGCTCATTACTATGGCTATAGTACGTAATGTAAATAATTGTAAATAGTGTAAGACCATGGTCCTTTTTGTTTCTAAATGTGTATTTAGTGTTTGATTTGTATTTGATAGCATTTAATTTGTTTTATTTATTGCATTTATTGTTCATGTTGTTTATTATTGTAATGTAATGCTTATTATTGCATTTATGCCACAGTTGTAAGTTTAGATTCCTGTCCAGGGATTGTACTGCCCGGGACGTGCAGTCCTCCGGAAGGGGGAAGTGTTACGGATTTGATATTTAAATAGCTTATGTTAGTTGAATTGTAAATTAAATGGTTTTATTTCCCGCGCAGTGCAGCGCGTGACGATTATTAAAAGAAAGCTAAGCCGGAAAATTGAAAATATAAGTGCGCGTGCATGTACCAATACACATGTTTTTTTATATTTCGAGAAAGTACTAGAAAATTATCGCGCGCGATTTTAAAATTGTATAAAAGGAGGAAAACCTCTCAGTTCGTAATAGATACTTAGTTTGTTGTTGTTGTTTAGAAAACTGCTCTTCTTGACTGTAGCGAATTCGCGGATTAGCTTTCTTTAGCTGTTTTGAATTAAGTTCTCTTTAAACGTTTGAGTAGTTAGAAGATAACTACTGTGAGATATTGTAATACTGCACTATTATTTGAGGACATTTAATCATATTTGTTGTGATGATAATAAATTTTTGTTTATTTTTCATCGGACTTGTGCATTCATTTCGTAACGAACACGTACGCACGCAGCAATATGTTTATATTAATCTCTACAAGTCTCGTACAATTTACATGACTTAATAGGCAGCAAAATTGATTCCCTTGCCTGTGGAAAAACGTTGATCTGCATTTGATTACTAGTCTTTTTCTTTTAAATTTCGAGACTTGAATCTTCTTTATTCAAGCTGCAAGAAAAGCATAATTTTGAAATTAAAATATGTTACCAATGACTGCAATACAATTTTGTGTAAGCAATCAAATCTGTAACTTCAAACCTTTGAATAAGATTTATATCCGAGTTTGTAGATTTTCAAAGAAGTTACTCCTGTTCGTTTTTAATTATCATGAAAATAATGTAAAATTGGACTTGCAACCAGTAAAATCTTAAAATGTCTCTAAAGGCTTGCCGTAATAACTAATATCATAACAATTCTAGTTAATTGAATCCAAAATGTATTCAATGACCGCGTAAGAGTGCTTCGACGACTTCCGAATTTCCGGCCACTGAAATATACGATTAGTGCCTTTGCTGCTGTGAAATGCTAAATTTTAGCAGACGTTTAGTCTAGAAGATCGTGGCTACTATGTTGCACCCTCAGCTCAGAAACCCAATTCATTATATTCACCTGAGATAGCGCGAGCTGCATGGGAGCCTAGTTTGCAAACAACGTTGCGTTTCATACAGTTGACAGTATAGCTTTCTTCAGTTCCGGCCAAAATGGTAAAGTAGCATACCTTGAAAAGGTCTGAGTGTCTCCCATCTCTTTTCCACTACCAAAAACTTCTGGAGAGGACTTTCGTCTCGCCACATATTTACAGTGGCCCATGCCGCACCAGGCAATTAGCCGATATTCCGGTTGGGTGGCATAAAGATAGAATGACCAAGGTGAGGCTGTTTTCTCATATTGTTAAGTTTGTATAACTTTCTGATATAAGGTATATTTATACATTTGCATAACTTTCTGATATGAGGTGTGCCAAAACTGTGGCATGAGCAAAGAAGGATAGAACTACCTCAAAATGCAAGTGTTAGTGAAAGTTATAAATAGTACTCATAAACACTGTAAATATGAAATTCTTTTATGCTTGTCCGAAGCACACAATTCCTTTGCTTTCATTTTTGAACACCAGATTCCAGATGGAAATGAATGGTTGTCGTTACTTGAAAAGCTCAGGAAATGAAATTAGTCACGATATGTTTCGAACAAATTGGTGTCTGCGTGAGAGTTAACAATTAAGAGTAAATTCTGTTATTCAAAACAAAGACAAAGGTTGAACAGAGTTAATGTTCAGAATTAGAGTAGATAAAATTTAAAATATATTATCCGGTAAGTTTAATGAATATAAGTTTTAAATGCTTTTAAGGATAATGTATGACTCAGAATATAAGATGCAAAGTAAAATATAATGAAAAATATATCGGAAATTTGTGAATTTTTTGACCGTGAAAGGAAATTACATTCGCGAAATCTCAGGTATTCTCTAAAATCTGCGAAACCCAAAAATACTAAGAGAATTTTTGAGCTCGTTTTTCGATAAGTTTGCAATCTTTTCTATTAGGATATATTTTAATATATCGTAATAGAAAAGTTCAATATATTTTAAAGTTTTGATATACGCAAACCTACAGCTTTTTCTTATTACCGAGAACATTGTCAAAGGAATACCAGACTGCGCGAATTTCAATCGCGATAAAGGTCAAATTCTACTCCTGTTTTGCTGAAGAATATTTCAGGGAAAGGGTGGAAAGCTCTCTCATCCCATGTCCGATGATGGGACATTGGATCCTCTTTCGAAGACATTCGCTTCGACAGCATTTAGCGCCCATCAGCGGTCGAGCGGTATAATCACTGAAAACTAGCAGTTTCGACCTGAGTTAGTTCCAGGCGAACAGGCTGGCTGCATAGGCGTTTACTAGGTTTTACCTAAGAATAACATGTATATGAGTCAGATTCCCTTAGAATGTCTTCCACGAACGCGTACTTTCACTTAGGTAGCCCTACTGTGATATAATTAACTAAACAAAACCAATTTAAACAATAGTGTTCTGTTCCCTCTGTTATGCAAGTAGTCTATATACTTAACGAGCATCCATGCCTTCTTCAGGATTCGAGCACGAAACCGAGGCTGTCTCGACTGACTTCCCTATATTTATGGCAAAAGGCGAATCAACAGAAAATATTAAAAAAATTTCTGACATCAGTCAGCTAAATAAATTTACAGATTATTGCGTGAGTTACATGTTAAGCATAATGGGAGGATGATATAATTCCGTTATAATTATGATCAACATTTATAACTATCCTCCACAGTTTGGGAAAGCTTATGGTCTATACGAGTCGGAGTTAGCATTGTTACCATTAACGCATCTTTCACAATTTCATAATTAGAAGATTCGTATAGATACATAGGAAGACTGCGCAACAAGGAAAAGATCTTAGAAGTCAAGTTCCATGATGTCGACTTTTGTGAAGTCAGTAGCTTGATCACGTTAAAAACTTGCATTTAAAGTTTCTTGATTTCTTTTATTCAGTAAATCGTGAATATTCTAAAAACCAACTAATGCTCGAACAAAAAATCGTCGATATGTCGCAATATAAAAATCCGCTACACCGAATTTTCAAGCATATATTTTTATTAAAACCTGGCTGATAAGTTTACATTATAATGGATTTGTATATTTACGTGTATAGGAAATGAGAAACAGCTAACGTACGATAAAAACAAACAAATAAATGTGGCTCCAAATATCAACATTTGTTTTTAGTACAATAATTCTTGTACAAAAATAGAGTGTTGTTTGTTCACTAAACTGCAAATTTCAGTTCTAAAACCTATAAATATTTTAATATAGAAGGAATTCTATTTATAAATATTACCAAAGAGGCTTTCTTGAGATTTCTCAAAAAAATATGCAAGGAAAGATAAATTTTTATTTCGTTTTCATTCGTTGGAACCCACATTTTTGCTCTGCTGTTTTATTTTAGAGTTCGGCTTTGAATGCATTGTTGGGCATATCTATTAATTTCTGTGGTAAAAAAGTGCAAAAATTGTTATAAAAAAACAACTCATTATATTCCCTTTCTTGTGTGAAATATTTGAGGTATCAACTACTGCACCTACTTGTGTTGGCCTGAACGGAAACCTTCCAGAGACAGAAGGAAGTTTATCTAAAAAAACGGCTTCCAATTTCTACAGTAAAAAATATCACTATGACCATCACTTTCCGTATGATCGTCTGTAGATATATCGTCCTCCGATCCAGAAGGAGCTAAACTATATTCTTCAGCGACGTTTGAATCAGATATTGCAAAATAAGACAAATTTTGGTATCAAATTAACGCAAAAACAACCGAAATAAGAGTCGAAACTAAATGTCTGAACGCGAAACTTTTATTCCCAACACGTGTCTGTGTTTAGCTGAGCTGTTGAACAAGCCGAGGCCTTCCCCCAAATGAAATCGGTGAAGACGTAGGACCAATAAGCGCTAACTGTTATGAAAATAGTGCATTACGTCTTAATTGAATATCCTAAAAGTGCTTATTAAGTCAATTCTATCTTTACGAAATAGAAACACTAATTTATCTAGTGACCGAAGTCAGTTAAGGGCAGCACAAATACTGCCCACAGTAGTCGCCCATCTGTACTCCGGCAACACTGGCAAGGGGTTAAAGATCCTTGACATCATCGAATTGGTTCCATGTCATATGTCATGAAGAAATTTGAAATACTTTCAAATTTGAAAAGCTAAATTTCTGAAGCATTTGAGAGTTCAACCTGCATAAGCAGCGTTCATTTGTTTAATAGTTAATAAAGTGTTATCACAGACTTTCTTATAACGTTCTCAGAGAAAAATTATAAAAATTGATAAGTAGAACACCATTCATTTGGCTAGAAACAAAATTGAAGTATTTGAGAGATTTCCTCCACGACTAAGGAAAACTGATTCTGAGTGTTAAAAAATCGATCCGCATTTCGTAACAAGAATATGTGCCTAAATTTATTTTTTTCAATCAACATTTGTATAATGAGAGGATCCACCATCAGCCAAGGGGTAAAACTGCTGAATATTACAAGTTTGAATCAGCTCGAATCAAGAGAAGGTGTGTGTGTGTGTGTGATTTTGGCAAAGCCTCGAGGGCTATCTGCCTAAAGGGAGGGATGCCTTTCGTGGAGGACTTTCTAAGGAAAACTGGCTCGTATACACATTACACATAGGGAAAACCACGAAAACGCCCATGCAGCCAGCCCGTTCGCGGGATTCGAACCTCGGACCGAACTACCAGTGTTCAGCGACTTTACCGCTCGGCCGCTGGTGGGCCGAATCAAGAGAAGGAATCAGGTGAATCTTCGTGAAAATTTAAAAATCTAGACATTTCCCTGAGAAAACTATATAAATGATTAACATATACGCTTTAGCATTTTAAGTTTGTAGAAAGGATTTACGGTTATTTAAAACTTTAACTGATAAATCCTTCTTGTGTAGATTTTGAAAAGCTCCCCTGAATAATTCAGCTTTTTTAAGCGAAAATCACTTTTTTAAATATTTTAAAATCTTGAAACCTATAATTTCTTAATTTGGTTTTTCTTGAAGTATGTGCATTTACGCTTAATAATAAGAATGCATCCTTAGAAAAGAACTTTTAGAATTTCTTTAAAATTCCCTCTACTTTACATCAAGAGCAGAATCATCGTCGCACAGCTTCTAAAGCACATATCTAAACTAATATCCAGAACGTTTTTGCAGGGAATAACAACAAAAGAAACAATTTTATTCCAAAGCCACCGCTCCGCCTCAAATATGCAAAGCAGTTTCATTAAAAACGTTTGGGAAAATCATACTCTTCGTACCCATCTATAATTTTAAATTACATAAATTGCAACAAAATATGAGAAAACTAGTGAGTAACAAATTTCTTATATTTTTTACCATAATAATTAATGGCAAAGCACACGAGGGCTAAATGCATTTTTAAATATCGATGCCATTATCGAATGGAAGCCTGTTTCCATGTCGGACGTATTTCATGAAAAAAATGTGAAATATTTTAAATAATTTTAAGAACACAATAATTAATAAATTCCGAAGTACTTGAGAGCACAACATGTATAAGCTGCATTCATTTGTTTAAAAGCTAGTAAAGGGTTACTGCAGAATTTTCATGAAAAGTTATCAGATATAAATGCTGATATTGATCAAAAGCAATGAACATATACATCATTGCTAAAAAGTGTATATAATTAATACACTTTTTAGAATTTGTGAGATTCTCTGCCTGACCCAGCGTCAGATTTAATATCAATCAATACAAGGTCTGACATAATTTACATGACTCAAATAGGCATAAAAATTTGACTCACAGTGAGAAAAATTTGATCTGCATTTTCTTACAAGGTTTTCCTCCCCTTAAATTTTATGTTTTTAAACAACATGTCTGTAATCAATGTGCGAACCAATTTATTACTGGAGAAACACTGAAACTTCAGTCATCGTTATAGAAGCTAAAGAAAAATAAAATATAATTGTGAAAATAAAGTATACTAACAACGACAATACAATGATATAAATTTATAAATATATTAAATTAAATATAAGGTATAAATTTTCAGATGCATTCCTCATTTTAATGGTAACCAAAGTAATGTGGAAAAGGATTAAAAACCATTAAAATCATAAAATTTCAACAAATGATTGTCATAATATTTAATATCATAATGATGCGAATTAACGGAAAATGTGTTGACTGGTCGTGAAAATGTCACCAAGGGCCTCTAGATTAAGAACATTAGCTTTTAGTCTTCGTGCTTTTTCGTCCTATGAAATGCTAATTTTTAGGAAAGTTTCAGTCTAATAAGTTGCATGATCAACTCGGAAATCACATTCTATTTTTAACCTCAGATAGCAGAAAATGTAAGGGAGTCTAATTGCAAACCATATTCGCTTGGGTAAACCTCTTTACAATGATAATAAATTCTGTGAAACTGTAAACACACAACATAACGGGTTAAAATTAAAAATTATCCCAACCTTTTGCAATATTAGGCAAATTAACAACTTCTAAATGTAATCACAATGCAAGTTTGGTGAAAATACAAACAAAAAATGATTCATTCGATTCTTTGATGCATGGTCAGTTTACTGGCTTGGAGCAGGTGATATTGATCCCTACTCTTGTCAGTTATTGAAAGAGTCCCATTAAGGCCTGACTTGTGATACAACCGTAAAGACTATTCTCCAAAATAGATAAGTACTTGACGGGGAGGGAACGGTTGTAGGGTTTTGCTTCTAAAAATTGAAGACCGGGTAGGTCTGGAGACTGTTCGATGTCGATGCTGGTGTTTTCCCAGAACTCATACGTTTGCAAAGACACAATATCAATCTAAGTAGTAAAAGCACTATGGAAATTAAGCCATTGTTGTGGTTTATAACCAAAAACATAACACAAATTCAAAACGATGACAGGTAATAAAAGAAATATGTCAAGGAGGAGGTTGTTTACGCTTGTATTTAAGTTTCAAATACTTATAAATGAAAAGCTCCACTAAAAGTTTAACATATTATAGGTTTTAGTTTTAATTTTTTAACGCAAGGTTTCAGCCGGAAAGAAACGAATGTTTTTGTTTTTTAAAAAGCTCAGTCACTTAAATCAGTAATGATATGCTTCGAAGAGATTTTAATCTACATGACAAGATTTACACAATTAATTTACTAAATGAATGCTTAGCATTTATTCGTCAACAAATGGGCAGATCCGCCTTCTGATAGACTTCACTCGCAGGCAACCGAAGTAAACGTTGTACTTCTTTGAAAAATAAATGGGTCGCATAATATGGACTTGAACAAATGTCTAAGTACGTATAAAATTATGGAGTTCGTTTAACAATTCAGCACAATTTTTGTTATCCAAAATTAAAGGTTGATGAGAGTTGAGGTAAGTAGAGTTTAATTTCTATGATTCAAAGTTAAGGTAATGTTTTATCACATTTAAGGCTCAGACTGGAGTAAAAGTACACAGAAATATATTATCAATGTAAATTTAGTTAACTTATAAATATATTAAAACATGGATCATTAGGCATCATGTGTAGCGGAAATTAAAAAATAAGTAAAATTATATCTGAAATTTGTTAATTCACTGGGTAGCCGCTGTTTTAAATTCAATTTAATAGGAATTCTCCTGACATTTTAAATTGCTTCGGAGAGAATTTGGAAATTTTTTTTCAATGAAATTGTTCCTTTATTTGTTAGATTTTCCTCTGGTTCAACATATTTTAAAGATTATATAGAATTTAAAATAAAGCCATATCATCCTGATATAGACATTGACCAATAAGAGGTGCATAGGTTCCCACTCAAAAACAGCGTTAACAGCGCTTCTTTTGATCAACAAAAGAAGCGCGTGCAATTGGCGGACGAAAAGTATGAATGAGACCGAAGCGTAGAGAAATATCAAAACACTAACTTGATAGAAGGGCTGTTTGGTGGGCCGAAATGGATTAAAAAATATGCATTCTGAATGGCCAAGTAAAGCAAGCTTCAATAAGCACGCATAATTATTTACATATCAACACGTTTGACAAACGTAACTGTAAAAATGGGAAGAAATGTGCAGCCTTTCTTTTTGATTTTGTACACGAATATAATAAAAATTTCAAGATTTTAGGAAAAGACACAAGGTATTTCTCCCCGTCTTCTTAGCATGCCTTCGTAGTGTAGTGGTCAGTACGCTCGGTGCGTATTCGAGAGGTGCGTGGTTCGAGTCCCGGCGAGGGTATTGCTAATTTTTTATCTCTCCTGCTTTATAAAAAATACCTAATGACTCTACAGTGGCGCCTGAACTAAAAACGTTGGTGGATGATAATTCTCCACTACCAGGATTTGACGATTGGGTCCCCTCATCCCCCTCGCCCTTTAAAAGGGGAGACTGTGTAAGGTATTTCTCCCCCCGCCTTCTTAGCGTGCCTTCGGTGCAGTGGTCAGCACTCTCGGCGGCTATTCGAGACGTTCGCGGTTCGACTCCCGGCGAGAGCACTGCTCATTTTTCACATATTCTGCTACAAAAATACCTAATGTCTTAACAAACAAATAAAAATGTTCTATCTTTCGACTCTACTTAAAATCGATATTGGTATTTTCAACAGATCTTCGAATATAATGGACAGATTTGCTATCTGATATTCAATTTAAGGAAAAATGGATGCCATCTCTTTGTTGGATTTTATAAATTATGACTAGGAAGAGATAAATATGGCACAAGGCATAGTTACGAGATATTCTTTGTCACCACTATTTGGCAGTACGCATTCGGGCAAATATTGTCAATATTTGCGAGTAAACATTTTCAATAGTTAAGCAAACTAAGAGCAAACTTAGAACAAGAACATCGGATAATCGTCTTGAGAAGTCCCTGAGAATTTCAACCACTTCACTCGAAACAGATATTCAAGTATTAGTTTCTCACATTTAAGGTCCAATAGTGCCTTAACTTTATGATTTGTTGTAATTACATCCAACATTTACAATGATATTTTATACGTAAAACGTCAAATAAAATAAGAAAATAATTCCCTTTCGCTATCACTATATTACAAAATCATAAATTGAAAATATTATTTAATTTGTTATATATGTTTTTAAGTTATTTTATGTCATCAGCCATCATTAGTATTGCGCGGCGTCGGCTCGCCGAATCAGTCACGTAAATGAGAGATTCACTTACATTTCCTATATCTGTGATATGTTATATGCGTCTTTCTTATATAAAGCATTCACTCTTAGAGGGAAAGTTAAAAAAATTCTTTCAGCAGTCAAACCTGAGCAAACTGGAGAATTTTAAATGAAACATACGCAAGTAATCTGATTTGCTTATTTCGAAGCTCACGAGTTGGCACTTATATTCGAAATTATTTGTGTAACCTGAAATATATTATCTTTTTCCAGTGCAGTCCTTGGCGGCTAAATGCTTGAACTTCTCTGCTTTAAATCATCAAAAAGAAAAAACTCTGTATGCTGTAGCTGCTGAATGCCTGTATTCAAGGGAGTGTCCGAGTCTGGTTTTTGTCCGTTTGATTATTTGCTTGGGTAAATATGCAGTTTCGTGTATTATTACACCAAGGGCAAAATTAAATATTTGGTCTTTTTCCGCTTATAGACGCGAACGCACCAGCAGCAGAGGTTTAAAATTGCTGAAAACTGATAGTTTGATTCAAGTCGAATCACAGAAAGAAATAGGACAGATTTTCGTGAAGATAAAATGTACGAAACTTTGCTAACAAATCTATGTTAATACTTGCCACGTTAGACTTACAATATGTGTTAAGGTTTGAAAGTTTAGCAGGAAGCCTAAACTGTTATTTAAATATTTAATTGTTTAAACTTTACTTCGGGGCTTTAGAAAAGCGACCCTGAATGAAACATCAGCGAATGTATCCCTAGATAAAGATTATAGAATTCCTACAAACTTATTTTGATTTCATGTCAGATGTTGAATTTTTGACGCACACTTTAAATCGAATTTCTTAACTAAAATCCTAAAAGATTTTTCGATGAATACTGGGTTCAAAAATGATGTCATAAACTCTGAGCTTCGGTGCGGCATAAAAGAATTTCATAAAGTTTTTGATAACTATAAGTTTTACTAATTGCTACATTTTGAGGTGTACGTTTCTTCTTTTTTCATGTCAGAATTTTTGCTCAGATCAGAAATTTATAGAAATATAAACTTTGCGGGAGAGTTTAAAATTAGGACTTTAGTTCGGCTAGTGGAGGTACTACCTCAATAAAAGGTAGTACCTGAGAATTCCATTTGAAGGGCGATATTAGATAGTCTATGTGCTACTGGTAAGCTAAGTAATAGATTAATTGTAGTGTAGACCTATCAGATGTTTAACTTTGAACTAAACTGTTTATGCATGTCCTGAAATTTAACTAGATGTGAAAACAGCCTTATCTTTGGATACTATTTTTATGCCTTCCAACAGTGACAGTAGTTAACGACGTTGACTGCCGTACCGAATGTCTCGGGTTTGAATCCCGAAAATACATGGATGTTTGTAACTGTATAGTGTCTATTCGTCATGGGAAACTCTAAATATGCGGCGAGCCGAATGTCCTCCCAAGAGATTATTAGTAGGAGAAGAGGGTTGGGAGATCCTCCGTCCCATACGCCCAGAGGTTCCTCTTCTTAACCTCCTAAAGCCGGTGAAACAGTGGTTGTACCAGGAAAATGACTTTCTTTAACGCCGGCTGTGATACAACTGTCGTACCAGCCGTTCTCTCCCTATTTTAGAGAATCGCCTATCTGTAGATCTCTGGGCGGTCCATTGTCGCTGCTCAGAATAGCCGCTGGCTACGCATTGTTTTCCTCTTCTTATCAGTTTGGCTACATTTTTGCAAAAAATCGCAGATTTCGTCTCGCGCCAATATACTTGAAAATCAAATACAAGCCATTCTCTTTCTCAAACGTTAGAGCACTGTCTAATAATATTAGTCCTAACTTTTTTAGTACTAAACTTTTGCTATGATAAAAACGTCTGCGATTTTGCACGCTGTTTAAGCTTTACCAGATTTAATGCTTTTTAATCATAGCAAATAAGATTAGATTAATATTTTTAATTTAATGTCCTTCTAGAAAATAGGTAAACCGCTTTTATCGTTTACTTCCTTTTTATACGTATAAATAATAAGATGTTATTTTTACCCCTTTTTTTTTTGGAATGCATAAAACCCTTAAGAACTTTTAACTCTTTTAAGGTGCTTCTATTATGTAGGCAATTTTGTCTGATTTATCAGGAGATAAATAAGAGACATCTGCATGCGTAATAGTTTTTGGGATTTTCTTTTATTCAATGATTAATTTCAATGATTCCTTTGAATGATTTTCATTCATTGTAAATTAAATAAAACCAATTTATCTTTAGACCCTCTTTTAGGATAGCATCTGCCAAAAAGTATTTAAATATCATTAAAGCTCACGTAACTTTTACTAAATTGAATCAAAACATCAGTTACTTTGCATAAAACTTCGGACAGTTTTATTTTCTGAAATTCTTATACTCCTCAAGAGATAAAGGGAATTCAGACAAGTTAATAAAAAAAATTATCTTTAAAAAAGGAATTTTATTTGATCTGTAGTAAGGTGTATGTCAACTTAGTATTAAATGTATGAGAATTAGGTTTGGATTACAGAAAAGCATGCGAACGCTATCTGCTTAAGGGGATGGATGCTTTCGTGTAAACCTTTTTTAAGAGAAAATTGCTCGCATTTATGTTCCTGCTAGAAAACTCCACATGAAATCAACCAGTTCTCCGGGTTTGATTGGATTAATTTTGTTCGTTAATGAATTACATTAAAGCACACAACAATTACCTGTATAAAGGGAGGGATGCCTTCGTGGAAGACTTTCTAAGGGAAGCTGGCTTGTATTTACGTTGCACAAAAACCATGAATCCAACTCTTTAACCGGGATTCAAACCCGAGCGAGCTACAAGTGAAAAAAATGATAAAGAAAAAGTATTGAAATAACCGATTTAATTTACTAACCTATATTTCTCAATCGACAGTACATAAATTAGGCATATGAGGGGATTATTTGTGAATAAAATAAGCTGTATTGCACTACTCTCCATTATTCCATATTACAATGGAATTATTGCATTTCAAAATTATTTCTCATAAATTAAGTTGGCTCCTTTCATGATTTTTTATTTTTCAAAGAGAAAATTTAATACTTTAAATAAAAAATACACGAGAAGATACTTTATGCAAAATTTGGCTTAAACAATTTTCTTAAATTTGCTTTGAAAATATTCCAGGACAATCGTTTTCATTACTGGAAGAAGTATGTATATATGTATGTAATTATGGCAAAGCCTCTAGGGCTATCTGCCTAAGAGGAGGGATGCCTTCGTGGAGGACATTCTAAGGGAAACTGGCTCGTATATACGTTACACATGGGGAAAACCACGAAAACGCCCATGCAGCCAGCCCGTTCGCGGGATTCGAACCTCGGACCGAACTGCCAGCGTTCAGCGACTTTACCGCTCGGCCGCTGGTGGGCCTGAAGAAGTATGTGTGTATGATTATGGCAAAGCCTCGAGGGCTATCTGCCTAAGGGGAGGGATGCCTTTCGTGGAGGACTTTCTAAGGGAAACTGGCTAGTATACACGTTACACATGGGGAAAACCACGAAAACGCCCATGCAGCCAGCCCGTTCGCGGGATTCGAACCTCGGACCGAACTACCAGCGTTCAGCGACTTTACCGCTCGGCCGCTGGTGGGCCTGAAGAAGTATGAAAAACAGATTTACTACATTGTAAGTGTCCCCACCCAGTATGCCTTTATTCTTTGAAAACGTGAAAGATTACGCTTTCTAAAATAAATTAGAAAATAGATTATGTGCAAATAGACTATTCGTTGAAAATGAAATAGACTTCAACCTTTGGATATAACGATGATTTTAGAAGAAATTTCTGTATACGAAAGGAAATTGACGTATAATTCTTCATAAACATTTAAAACTGTACTGAAAAATATTTTTGATGATTGCATGTATAGGTCACAGATTTTTTTTTTCTCTCGTAACATAAACAAAAGCCAATTCTACAAAGAAAAATTTTCGTTAAAGTTATACCTCCTTTCCCTGATAGTCCAATGTAATATTTGCTAAAGTTAAATGATGAAACACTACCAGTGTATCTCTGATTTTCTTTGTTATATTATAATAACAAAATTATCGAAAAAAGCAGATTTAAAGCTCTGTTATTGTTATAATTAACTTATTATTATCTTTATTATTGCTGTAAGTTCATTTCAAAATCTAATTGTATTGAATCTCATTACAGTAATCTAATAATAATAGATATTATTAATGAATTTATTATTATTATTTCATTAAATTAGTCATTACCATTATTTTGTTAATAAAATTATGTTATTAAAAATCGCATTTCCACTTGCAGACTTACAAAGCTAGTTCGTATTTATTATATTTTGTAAAAATTTGTGTTTTTTAATTTCTAATACGAAAATACGCGAATATAAATGAAGTGTGAAAACAATGAAGTGTATAAAATTCACAAATTATTGCCGAGGTTGATCAGAAATAGTAAATGAAATATAAACATTGCATACGTTTGGTTCTAAATCGAACTTCATTTAAATAAAAGCAAAATAATCGAAAAAATCGCAAATCTAGCAACCCCTCTACTATGGGACAGCGTCCGACAAACATGTAAATTTTACTGCATCCATGGAGGGGACTAACGAGTTTTCTCATTAGGAAAATGTCAAATAGGGGGCAAAAATTGTTTTGGATCGCGCGGGTCTGAAGGCTATATTATGAGAATTTCGGCCTGGTTTTAGAAGGTTAAAAATGGGTGGAGGGCAGCCGAGATAGTGGTTAAAGACGCTGAATGACGTACCGAAGGCTCCGAGTTCGAATACCGGAGAAGGCATGGATGATTGTAAATATATTTTGTCTTTGTGGCAAGAGGGCACTCAAAATATACTTCTTCTCAAGAAGTTATTGGTTATGAAGAGGGGTGGGAGACCATGTGTCTCGTACCTTCAGGTTGTTGTCCTTCAAAAGTATGGGCGCCGGCCAGCCGTTGCTAATGCTTTCCGACTTACGATACGATAAATGTCGGTAGTCTGACGATTCACTCAACAGTAGCAAAAGTGTAAACTCAGACCCTATAAGTACCTTTTACCTTATTATTACGTTGTGTTTGCTATAGCAATTTACTTGATAACGTGTTCATTGATAATATGTGTGTGTGAAGCAATGCTTTGTGTTCCAGATTTGTAGTATTTTTTCCTGATCTTATTTTCTCTCATTGTGTGAAATTAGATTTTTTTACTTATTAATGTGTAGAATTCTATTATGACGACAGAAAATAAGACGGGATTTAGGAATTTAAGAAACAATGATATGAAAGCTGTGTATGATGTTCATATGCAATAAAATATTTTTCTTTTTTTATAATTATTAAGTTTAAAATTTTTAGAAAGTGATGATGATTGTATACCTACTGCTATGTAAGGGATTGTGTCGTTACGTAGCAATAAGATAATTTGTAAAAATGATAAACTTAAAATGTTCCACAATATGAATTTAAATTAAAAAATATTTTTATTATTTGTATAAATGCTAAAGCTTAAAAATCTTTGAAAATACTGAAGCTGTATGAAATACAAGTATTAGAGACTGCGACGTCATTTACCGTTTTAATAAATGGTAGAAGTCACTTACTGTATCATGGTAAATTTAAGTATAAACAATTTATTGTACTGATTTTCAGTAACGCTTAAGCTTAACTGTTAGAAATGTAAATTTAAAATAAAGAATTTAACGTTAGTTTACAATAATAAACAATTCATTATGTTTATTTTTAGGAGGAAATAAAAAGTACGCCTAGTGTAAATGCGAGACTACATTGTGGGTTCAAGAGTTTAGTCCCACCATAGTCTACTGAGTTATATGCTTCAGGGCTTTAGTTCAAGCAGTCAGCAAAGTTATCTTTTGCAATACTTCGGTCATAGTAAAGTTGTCTTAGAAATTAATTTACCCGTATTAATTACGCTATGCGGTCCGTAAGACCGTCAAACCACAAAACGCCGCGAAGGTGATTAGAATTATTATAAGAATACATATTTAATCCTACTGTGGTAAAATTGAGAAAAATATAAAGCTAGCAGTATTGTTGATGATTTATAAAACGAATTAGGGGGTAAAATATTATTATAGAAATATTTGTCTATTATTTCGTACTGTTCAACACTTTGCAGGATTTGCAATCGTTGGTATACTACATTTCATAAATTTCATAGAAATATTTCAGAAGAAAAAGTGTTTTGAAAATGTTTTAATCGTTTGTAACATTTTCATTAAAAAATGAAAGATAATAAAAATTGAATATTTTATTTTCACTTCACTTAATTTTTTTAAATACTTTATATTTCGTTTTATCGTATGCCAACACGAGTAATAAACTTTTATTTTTAAATAGAAACCAATTATTTAAGTAATTATTTATTTTAATCTGTTCTGAGTCCTCGTATTCTACTAAGGAAGTATCCTATGAGGTATTAGGAAGACATTGTAAATTTTTTAACATGGTATCAGGGTAAAAACAGACGAATGGTAGAAAATATGAAATATTTTTTATACCACAAATCCACTAGCACACAAATTTATTATCCATTAATCCAAAAGTGATTATAGGAAGCCTACTATTTAATTTTGCTTAAACATATAAGAAGCAATTAAGTGATTTGTAGCTGAACTACAGAAATGTGGTGCAGAAGACATTCGTTCAGCATATGAAGAAAAATCTCATAACAAAATGTATCGTATATCGGATAAGCATATAAGAATGCAACGCATCTGTATGTATAGAACATATGGCAACCTATTTGGGGTAAAAGCTAACAAGAAATCAAGTAATATTTTCAGAAGTTTATAAAATTATTCAGAATTTACGTCTATTCATGTTCCTGTCAAATCATCTTTCTTCGGCAGGTATCACCTATCCAACAAATAGTTACTCCACTTTTTTTTCATCTACATTTTCCAGAGACCTAACAGTTTCTGCAATGACAGTTGAGCTTTGACAAATAAAATTCACGGGCTTTTAAGTTCAGACTTTCCATTCAGTGTACACTTTCGATTAACAGTGTAATACACCACTAAACAAATCTATGTTTAATTGCATAAGTCTTTGACCAAAACACTGTTATTACTAGATTGTGCTAAGTTACATTATTAGGCTACTTTTATATACTGTTACGAAATGTACAAGCGCGGTGAAATAGCTTCCACGCAAAGCAGTTTAGGGTTGCCATAAAATGACAAGGAAAGGTCGGGTTGCCACATTTGGCGAGAAATCGTCCATTTGGCAACAAAATTGGCGATATGCCACTGATGGATGAAGAACCATCTGGAACGAATTCTTACCAGTTTAGCCCAGAATGTTCTCGAACACCAAACAAAAGCTATATAAACTCGATAACCCGAGAACGACCGAGCAGAGTCGAGAGTTGTTCTCTGGTGCTTTGTAGTGAAGCTGTGTCCACCGTGATAGCTTCATAACCTGAAAGCTGTGTCGCTGATCGTGTCAGCGTGTTTATAACAGTTCGACGACTGTAAACGAGATTTTGGAGTTGTCCAGATAAATACCGGCCAATAACGTGTGTTTCGATACTTCATCAAGTGTCGTCGTTATTCACTCCAAATCCACACGAACCCCGTACGAACGTGAAGGAAGAAAACGTAACAACTGGTGTCAGAAAAGAAAAACGCAACAATACTATTGCCGTAAATAAAGTGTTTATCTATTCTTTTATCTTTTTTCTTTTATCTGTCTATGTATTTCTTATACCCACTGGCAAGGTCATTTACGTAACATAATAAGTGTATTGTTTGATTATGGCAAAGCACGCGTGGGCAGTCTGCCAAAAGGGTATGCCTTCTTGGAGGCAGCTTCAAGGGAAACTAGTTAGTATATTTCTTAAACAGAGAACTTATTATGAAAACCCCCGTGAAATCAGCACCTCTGCCTAGAATCGAATTTAGGTCGAATTACCAGTGTTCAGGAACATAATTACTCAATTGCTCATTGGTCCACGCGGCTTGAAAGCACACCAATACTGCTTTCACACCACTGCAAAATAAATCTGGAAGTTTTATTCCTTTGCAACTAGTTGAATTTCAACTGCAATCCACGTTCAGATGAGAAATTTGACAGATCGATTAAAGGGCCGGTTTTGTACCTTGATGCAGATGTAATTGTACTGCACATAGTAACCTGAAATACTTCTACATTGGGTCTCGCTTTGAGAACTTTTCTAACTAAATACCAAAGGACCGACGATTATAAATTTCGAAGCATTTACTATCTTATAGATCGTTTCATTCCATATCCGATATTCAAAAAGTGAACAGAAAGGAGAAAATAGACAATAGCCAAAAATGGCAGAATTCAATGTGAATATAGAACTTCATTGTTGGTCTCTTGCGCTTTACCAGCTCAGATGAAGTGAGAGATTACTAATACTTAGACACATATGGGATTATATTGAGTTTCTGCTGTTTAGGTATTACTTGCCAGTAACCTCAGATTATCCAACTGTGGGCGTGGTGGTGAGAAGTCTCTTATTGAGTCTTCGAGCCGAGTGAACTTGAATTTGAGCAAGGGGGGGGGAAATGCTTAAATGTTGTAACAATTTGTGGAAACATTTGTGAGGAACAAATTTTATAAGAGTATAAACAAACATTACACTGAGAGGGCAACTTTAAATTATTATTAGGTCACAGCCAAAATTTCTGTATATGACACATCGAATTGGCTATGACGATTATTTTATTCATTTGTGCAAGCATTTTATTTACTTGTATACCAAAAATTCGGCCTAAAAGTCTCCACTGCTTTAATATTTAATTATTGTCACTTTTTGCACACTATTTTATTTTCCAGTAAAAAACATCTAATTAAAAAATAATCAGTCACCTTTGAACCGTCAAACACATTCAAAATCTAATTTCTGAATTACCTTCCTGTACGCGTTTGTGGTGAAAGGCAAACTGAAGAAATAATTTAAGCAAAATTAAAGCAGTAGACATAAGAGAAACTCATTTTAATTCCAAAGCCACCGCTCTGCCTGAAATAGGTAAAACAGTTTCATTCAAAACAGAAGAGAAAGGTTAAAATAGCATGGTAAAGCTGCTTGTAATTTTAAAATACATAAATCACATGAGTATATGAGGAAACTAGTGCCTAACAAATTGGTTAAATAATTTTTATCATAATAATTACAATCTCAAAAATTTTAATATAATTTTAAATATCGGTGGCATCATCGGATGGAAACTTGTTTCTATGTCAGACGAATTTCATTAAGGAATTTGATTTTTTTTTTTTTTTTTTTTTTTTTTTTTTTTTTTTTTTTTAATTTTAAGAACGCAATTTCCGAAGTATTTGACAGCCCAACCTGCATAAGCTTCATTCCTACAAGACAAATTCATTTTCGTGAAACGTATACCGTTTTGTGACATGTTTTACTTGTACTTTTCTAATGCGGGAGCACGATCAGGAAAAACAAAACGATTAACATTGCCATGGAAAGTTAAAGTTGCAGACGACTTTTTATTTTTAGTCCAAAGGGGCAATTTGCCCTGAAGGACTATTAATATCGTTTTGACATTTTAAGTTTGTTCACTAGACTTTTTGCAGTGTGGTCACCAAATATTATCTCCCTGCGTTATAGTTAAAGAAATTAAGTAATGAAGAATCTCCATAAATGTATGTATGTATGTTCTCGTACGTAAATTATGTCAGACTTAATTCTGTCATAATTTACATTCATCGTATGTAACGTATGTCAGATTAGTATTAAAATATACATATTGAGACCTAATCGTACAGAAAATCTCACAAAATTTTCTTTTCTGTTTCTAAAACAATGTGTGGTATTTTGGGAGATTGCTGTTGATCAGTATTAGCATGTACTTTGATGACGTTTCGAGAAAAATCTGTGATTACCCTTTAATAGCATTTAAAATAAACATTAAAATTTATACAGGTTTGGCTGGCAAATACTTTGCAAAATTTGTTCTTCAAATTAAAAAAAAAAAAAAAAAAAAAAATCTAAATTTGTTCATGAAATGCATCAGACATGAAGACGGATTTCGAATCGATGATGCGATGGATTTTTGAAATTATATTTACAAATTTAGATTGCATTATATTATTTAAAATAATATTTAGAAACTCTCCATTTATTATGAAAGAAACTATACCCAATTCTTTACTGACTAGTTTTTTCGTATACGTTTATGCTACATGTATTTTTAAATTGCAAGCATCTTTGAGAATTATACCAGGGGCTCGTTTTTTTTTTAAAATGAAACCGCTTTGCCACTTTCAGCAGAGCGGTGGCTATGAAATAAATTGCACCACTCTTTTTCTACTATTTGGTTTTGCTTTTAAATTGTTTTTTTCCTTTTGCTATTCAACGGAAGAACTTTCGAGAGTATAATTCAGAAGTTTGTTTTGAGTCTAGAAGTAAAATTCTAAAACCTTTCTATGTTGCATTCTCAACATAGTGCACATTCGTGATTGCACATTCTTCAAGTGAAACAAAATTTGCAGATTGAAGATTTAAATTTTTCTCAAAAATAATTTATTTAGGTTTTTGAAAAGCATTATTTTTCTTTTAGGAGCGATTTTCAAAACCCCCACTGGAAGGATCTGTCAATTAAAGTTGTTTTAAATAACACTCCAAGCTTTCTGCCATAACCTTTAAAATGTTAAAGGGTATGTGTTAAATATTTATATAGTTTTCTCAGGAAAATTTCTAAATTTTTTTAATTTCACGAATGTCTATCTTATTCCTTTTCTTTTATTCGACCTAGATCAATCTACCAGTTTTCAGCCATTTCACCCCTCGCCTGATTGTGGGATCCCCCTCTATAAACGAAAAAGGATATAACATTTAATTTTGCACACACTCCAATAATTCACGGAGATTCATATTTATCCTGCCAAAAAATCGAACAGACACTTCACATACTTCTATATTCGCTTGATTACAGGTATTCAGCAGGAGTAGCACAGAGACTATTATTTAACGCTTTAATCCAGAAAACTCCAAACTTTTAGCTTCCTGTGCTACATTGGAAGAAGAGGAGAAATTTCTGACTACACAATTAATTTCAAATGTCAGTGGCAACTCATGACAGCCCAAATAAGCAAATCACGTAATTGCATACGTTTAATTGAAAATTCTTAGACTTATTTAGATTTGATTAGTGATTTTTTTTTAAATTTCACCTTTAAGAAATAATTTACGGATTTGGCTGCGTTATTTCAAATTTTCTCAGTGCGTAATTTATAGTAAAGGAACTGGTAGAATTGTACGCGAGTTGAGAAAATGTTACTCTTCTGATGGAGATTTCGTTTTGGTAATTTCGTTATCCCTAATTTTCAGAAAGAGAAGAAATGTAATGTCACATATTTCTATGTTGTCCCATTGTCAAAATATGTATGTACTCCAGAGAGTGTAATTATCTTCAGAAAATGGTTAACCAAAGTTAAAAGTGATGCCTGTTTGTACTTTGGTGGGACGGAACTGTTGTATTAGAAACGTCACGTCTCCATTAAGTCTGAAAATGAATGAAAAATCAACGACTGTATTTTCTGATGTGTCAAATATGAAAAATATTTTTATTAATTATAAATGTGAGTATAAGGAAGAGAATTCATACAGACAATCACATTTTGCATCAAGACAATGAGAAACCGAAAAATGAATAAAAATCAATGAAAACTGAAAAAAGCTGTTTTCTGATGCGTCAAATATTAAAAATATATTTATTAATTATGAATGTGAGTACGAAGAAAATTAAATGCTTCTGCTACTTTCGTTTTCTCGAAAGTCTTCTTTAAAGTTACTCAGAGAAAGGCTGTGATCAAGTTAAAAAAACATTTGTGATGCATGCAGCTGAAAAGGACATTTTCAACCATTTTGATTAATAGCAACTATAGCTGATGCAAGGATTTTTTGAAGCGAAGCAATGAGAAAAATTTTTGATGTTTCAAATGTGGTAAATGTATAAGGGTTGTTCAAATGAAAAGGTACGAAACATCTTAACAACCAAACCGGTTGAAATTTGAGTACGCCACTTTGGAACAACGTAGTGAGACATCTAGGAACGCGAATGCAGTATCCGACATGGTTTTACGCAAGCGTTTGCACATGACGCTGGATTGAAGTAGGCAGTGCTTTTGATGACATCTTGGCGTTCACAATGCAAAATTCGACGACTGATGAGCAGCGAGATATCATCAGATTTCTTACTTTGGGACGAGTTCAACCGATGGATATTCATCGTCGGATGGTGGCCGGAGGAGAATTAACACTCCACTTTCTCATTGACTTATGGGACACACAGTCTGCTCCGTATACGGCCACGATTCGACTATGAATATCGGCCGTATAGAAGACCGTATATAATTATATATATGGCATATCTTTTAACACAGTATCGATGATTGGAACTCTCAACAGATTTCGATGTCCGTCATGGCTGAGGTTAAGGCATGTGGATGAAGATAATAAAACATGAACTTGAAGAATTTCATTCTTTATTTTCCCACATATCCAATTAATCTGGGATACACTTGTTTAATCATAATTAAATATGATAAATTCCCATGTACACCGATTCTTAACATTAAGACGCAGGCAGTTTAGACGGAGAAGCAAAGCGAGGAGCTATTAGCCAGGTGGAAACAAGGAAAAGAGTGACGCAGTTTATTTCCTAGCGGGGTATTTCTACGACAAAGTACATGCAGAAAGTACTTTAAGCTATGGTTGGTTAATCTGAGGTTGTTGTGTAATCATCGAAGATTCTCGAATTTAGGAGAGCAAATGAATTCAGGGGTAGAGCATCAAATATAGAATGTTAATTTTGAGGTAGCTAATAATTTTTAAAAACAGCTATCGTATTTTGTTATATCTTATGCACACACACATATATGTAAGTAATATATTATGTTTGCTATATATAAGAAAGCGCATATGTGTAAAATTAAAGCGTATCAATAATTTACTTGATTTTATATGGCGAGTCGTCCGTAACACTAACGATGGATGATGATAAAAAAGAAAAAGAAAAAAAAATGAAATCGGAAATTTTTACATTACGCTCAAAAGGGAGTTCTTTTAACGTATTTTGTTACTTTTATTTATTAAATATCATGCTCTTCGCACTTAAATCATAAAATTCAGTTCAACAGCAAGATCGCAAAATAATTTTAAAATGAGCATATCTTTAGATTTTCTGGTACACAGTCTGGCGCGCTGGAGATAAAAATGTTTTTTTTGTCTATGAATGAAGACCTTTTCTTGCTGCTATGATTTTTTTAAAGTATTTATATATGTTCAAAGTATTATGACAATATTTTAATTTTATCATTAGCTTTTCTTTTAACACAAATTTAAGAAATGATTAAAAATTCATGTAAGATATTAAATTATATCTTAATAATAAATATTACCTAGATGGTATTTAAATTTTGAACGAAGTCTAGACCTAAAATCATCTAATTGCTACCATTTTAAACGTACAGAAATGAAGTAAAAATTAATGGTAAGATAATTACGCTTCTGTCAGTTAGTAAATGTAAAAACGAGTGTTAATTTCTAAATAATACCTTTTCTCCATGTTTCTCCAAACAAAAATGTATTTAGAAAGAGCACTTTTTTGAAATATATCTCTGAAAAGAGCTCTTATACGATATTTAAAAGGCAGAAATGTTTATGATAAATAACATCTGGTGCTAAAGTTATACTAATATTCTTAAAACTCCTATGCTCTACTTTGCAATAATATTGAATGTTTTGCATCGACGACGTAATCAGGTTACATTTCCGTAAGAAATGACAGAGCCATTTAGTATCTTTTATTTGGCTAATTTAGCCAACTGAGTGGAAGGAAGCCTTTACTGAAACAGCAAATATTCTCTGAAAATTTTGTTACCCCTCGAAAATACAAAATTACAAAGATATTGTGTCTTAAAAGATTAAAAAAAAAATAAAAATAACTGTAAATCTTAATGTCTTTATGCATTTCACTTATTGCTTTCATAATAAGATAGTGTTTAAATACTTAAATCCGAAATTTTGGGTTATGATATAACTTCTCTGTTTCACATGACATCCTAAAATAGAATATCGAAACTACAAATTTGCAAATTATGCCTTATGCTGAATGTTGTAAAAGTTGATACGTTATTTGTCAACGAATTAGGTTCTAGGCCAGGAATGGCGAACGTTTTTCGATTAGTGTATTACGATTTATTATTTTTAGATGCCCAGGTTAGCAACTGTTAAATTTCTTTTTAAAAATCAACTTTAAACACCAGCTTTAATTTCAATAATAATTTTATCTCTATAATTCTTTAAAGGACCAGAAGATACAAACTCCCGAAGTCTTTCTTGCATTGTCGGGGAGCATTGAATCTACGTAAAAATATTTAATTTTCAAAAATATTTTTTGTCTCCATGGCGGAATAAGAGAACCACTGCTCTAATATAAAGGCTTTATGGGACATTTGATTAAAAATTCAGTTTTGGTATGGTATAGAAGCATTTTATCTTTCGCAGGAAGCAAAGTAGTTCACGTTGTGTGTGTGTGTGTGTGTGATTATGGCAAAGCCTCGAGGGCTATCTGCCTAAGGGGAGGAATGCCTTCGTGAAGGACTTTCTAAGGGGAACTGGCTCGTATACACGTTACACATGGGGAAAAAGGAAGGAAGGAAAAAAAAAGACTGACGCGTAATCGAGTACTTACTTGTCATGCTGATACAAGTTTCTTCGAAGCATATTTCATAAAACGAAGCAAACACTGATCATAAAAACCTAGTAGTCTCAATTTAGTATTTTAATATTAATAAGCGTTAATATAACACTAATGTTTTAGCAAGAGTGTGGAGATAGTTTAAGGTTTCGATGGTTTTTAATCCAGTTTTATATTATTTTAATTACGATTAAAAACGAAGATTAATAACGACTCTGAAAATTTACAAACTGTGACACACATCTTATTCAAAGGTCTGAACATACAAATTTCACCATTTTTATGAATTGGCATTACAAATGTTGTTAAAATATTTTATTTCTGTAATTATGTTTTACTTGTATAATGGTGATTGAAGTCTCAGGGAACTTCCAGCTTTAAATAGGTGCGCACATTTATTATAGACATGCTGCTTAGAAATTAAATTTAAAATCATATCTTGCAGATAATTTTTTCTAGTCTCCATCAATTTTCCGCACTTAGTTGAACCAAGTAAATTAACTTGTAGAGATCAATATTAAAATATTAAAATAGAGAATTGGGAGTGTAGAAATCTCACAAATAAAATCCATTTTGTGGCTGTTTATAGTCCACCACGAAATCGACTTTCTGAAAATAAGTTTAAAAACTTACTTTAAAAACTTACTGAAGATCAGCAAGTTATTATTGCCGGGGACATGAATGCTAAGCACCTCGAATGGGGATGTCGTCGTTCTAACACCAATGGACGTATTATGCATAATTTTATATGCAATCATCCTGTCGCATTACATGTACCTTCTGAAGCCGCTTATCGTCCTGCATCTCCAAATCTCTCGGACATCTTGGATATTATCCTTACAAATACTTCTATCCGTATTTCTTTGGAAGTCAAGGCAGAACTTACATTTGATCATGTACCTGTCATTGCTTCTCTTGGTGTTTCTAAAGAAGACCCTTCTATTACCAGAAATAATACTGACTGGATTACTTTTCACAATATCTTAATCAAACATCCTCCTATTTTCACTTCACTTTCTACCAAACAAGATATCGATCTTGCCATTGAAATCTTCCCTGGCAGTATACTGAAAGCTTTTAGAGATGCTACAGTTACCATTCAATTAACTAACAATAATATTCGACTCCCTCGCAGTATCAGAGACATTATCAAAGAAAGAAACCGATTTCTGAAGCTTTGGCACCGTAACTGGTACCCTGCCCTTAAAAGAGAAATCAATATTTTTAATAGAAGAATCAAGAAGCTTATCACTGATTTTAAAAAGGAAACAAGAGAAGATTTTATATATAAACTTAATATTAATGATCGTTCTTTGTGGAAGTATCTTCAAAATCTTAAAAGAAGTGGTATTAACAATAGACCTATTCATACGGATACTAAAATTGCCTACTCACTTAAAGATAAAGTTGATATTTTCGCTGAATACCTGGAAGAGCAGTTTACTCCTAATTTGGAGCCCACGAATCAGACCTTTAAAGATGTTCTGGAAAACTATGTGTATTCCTGGCTTCATTCTCCTTCGGCTCATAACATCCCAAGGCTTACTTCTCCTATGGAAATTACTAATATTATTAAATATCTTAACATCAAAAAACCTCCTGGAAGTGATCAAATTACTAATAAAATGCTTCGTAACCTTACCAAGAAAACTTATGAGTAAATTCGCTAGTATTCTCAACGCTTGTGTTACTCTCAACTATTTCCCTTATCCTTGGAAGCAAGCCAAGATCTTTCTTCTTCTCAAACCGAGTAAAGATATGACCAAGCCTGATGGCTGTCGTCCAATCAGTTTGTTATCCAGCCTTGGTAAAATTTATGAAAGACTTATTCTCACTAGATTGGAACCTTTTCTTCACCTGCTACCTAATGATCAGTACGGATTCAGAAAAAACCTCAGAACTATTCGACAACTAGTAAGAATTGTAGAATTTGTGGGATCTGCATTCTATAACAAGCAAAGTGTTGCGCTCCTTTTGCTGTACGTGGCAAAAGACTTTGACCACATCTGGCATGAGGGGCTCGTCTTCAAGCTTATCAACTTGGGACTTCCTAGAGAACTCATTCTCCTGATCTTCTCCTTTTTGCAGAACCGCACTTTCTTCGTCGCTCAAGGAAATGACAAATCCAATTCAAGACATTTAACATCCAACGTCCCACAAAGAAGTATTCTCGGTCCAGTACTATATCTTTTCTACATATCAGAATTTCCTCACCCTGGTTTGGACAATTACTCTTTGTTAGCATGTTATACCGACGATACGGCGATTGAAATTAAATCCATCCAAGCTAATCATGCAATAGACAGAATGCAAAATTACCTCTATGCCGTAGAAGATTGGTGCACAAATTGGCGCGTAAAAATCAATGCTAGCAAGTCACAACTTTTAATTCTTAGCAAAACTAAGAAAAACATTGCTTTTAAAGATCTCTACCTTTCTCAGGAAGCTGTTCCTCTGGTCACAAAGGCCAAATACTTAGGAATTATTTTGAACCAAAGGCTCACATGGTCTAATCACATTAATAGTGTCAAGAGCAAAGCCATGGGTATAATATCCAGATTTCTCCCGGTCATTGGAAAATATTCAAATCTTAACTTGCGTACCAAAAACATATATATATACCACTTGCATTCGACCGATACTTTGTTATGCTGCTCCTGCTTGGAACACGGTCACTCAACTGCATCAATTACAAGTAGTGCAAAACAAATTTCTGCGCATTATTACTGATTCACACTATCTTATCTGCAATAAACTTTTACACAGAGACTTAAAACTCTAGACGATTCCAGATTACATCAGAAGATCTAATGAAAAATTCTTCAACAAAGCTGTGCAATGTGACTTTGTTAATTACTCCCATGTCTTTAATTATGAAATTCTCTACGAAGATAAAAGTGTCAGACCACTAGCAGCTCACACCTTCATGGGAGGAGAAGACAACTTTTTCACTTAGATCATCAATTGGTAGCTGTTTATACTTCCAATGCATCTGATTTTGATTGAAGTTCTTCTGTAGCTTGAATATTATTCTTGGAGATTGATAAAACTAATGCTGTGGAATTTTTCGCATTGTGATGATATAGTGGTGTTGTGAATAGGTTGCTTAAGTTGTTGTTGAGTTGCTGTAGTGTATTGCGTTGAATAGTTGTATTTAAATTGTGTTGTATAGTTGTTTTGTATTGTGTTGTATTTAGCACTACTGATTGAGGTTGTTTAATTGTATTTGAATTTGTCATTGGAACTATTGATGTAGTAAATCTTCTCATATTGTTGTCGTTGATTTACATTGCCTTGGGTCCTCCTTGAAAGCTAAGATCGCTCATCACGTTTTGCGAATTTGTCCGATTGGATTGTCTTGCTCCTTTTGGTACTTCTCTTCTTCTCCTTATCTCCGTTTTCTCATCTGAGATTTTCTCCACGTCAGGATTTCTTTATGTCAAGTGCCCTGGGACTTTAATTCTGGAACCGGCAACATTGCTCTTCGCAATAGATTGGTCAATTATAGAGTATAAGTCAATGCAATACTGGTTTAGAAAAAACTACTTTGCGAATTTCAGGCGAAGTGGTGAAATTGAAATATATTGTAGATCACTCTTTCCTGTTCTTTAGTGTTACAGATGCAACATCAGATTTTTGTGTTTTGAAATATCTGCCATCAATATTTAGAACTCCTGATGCTGGTATACATACTTCCTTAGTCTCCAAAGTAGTTCCTACATTTTAAATACGTGGGGTACAAATGGCAAATTTATAGTTTTCTCTTAAATCAAATTTTGCACTTCCTCTTGGGCTGACTATTTTGAAATAGGATTTTGGGTAATAGGCATTAAATCAAAGACGACTGCATCTTAAAACAAAATGATCTCATATTATGCTTATTATGAAAAAACATGTCGAAGTCCTCAGTCTTTTTTTTAAAAAACAAAACTACTTTGCTACTTTTAGGCAAAATGGTGGTTTCAAATATTACTTGAATCACTCTTTGCTGTTCTTTAGTGTTAAGCTTTCTTTATCTCCAGCTGCGGCTTCGAGATTTTGCGGTCTGAAAAATCTGCCGTCAAAAATTAGAACTTCGGATGTTGATGCATGTTATCTCCGTGCCAAATTAGTTGCTGCATTTAGGTTGAAAATTTTGTCTCAACTTAGTTGCTCCATTCCAAGTAGGTGGAGTCATAAAAGAACTTTCCATTCAGTCATTGAATATGGAAATGTGTAACAAATTTAAATAATTAGCCCAATGAAGCGTTTGTTCAGAAGGATTATTAATTTCGTTTTGCCATTTTGCTTCAAAGTGCGAAAAACATAATATTTAATAAATCTGAAAAAACCCCCCTGCGTAATGTAAAGTCTGAAAGATTTCAGATTTTATTTTTTCATCATATTTTGTTTAATTATTTGCGCTAGATACTGTCTCAAGGAAACGTGTTCAGGCATTAAAAATAATTCTATCTTACACCTACTGATTAAGCAGCAATAGAATCCTTCTCAGTTAACATTTGACTCATTTTTCGTTTTTAATCGAAATAATATTTAGGTACTTCGTGCGTACATTTTCTTAATAGATTGAATGGACAAAGTAGTAGAATACAAATATGAATGAGTAGAATACAAATAGCAGTTGCACTTCAGACTGCAAGGGACGTTAAACACAGTGCGATGCGAAGCGCTGCTAAAAGTCGAAGCTCACACGGAAATCTTTCAGTAATGAAAACTCAACGCTAAACTAACAAACCTCAGCCCTGTTGCTTTCTCCGGGCTGCTCTGATGCTCTCTTCGTGCTGAGAACTAATGCTGTCTCCAGTCTTATATAGATTTCCACAGGCATTGGAGTAATCTCTAGTATTTTCCATTTCTCGAAATCACTGGAAGACATATATGGTTAAAGCTACATATTAGTGTCGGATGCGGTTTCAGTTACATGTAGGGATCAATTACAATTTCAATTAGAGTAACACCAGAAACCGGACTAACATGTCGCCGAATGATCGCAATGTTCGGCTACTTTTTTCTATTTCTCGCAAATCTGGCGACAAAAACCAGCCTTCAATCCTTCGCCTACCTGACGATATCTCGCCAATTTAGCGAGATAGCCATTTTATAGAGGTGTCCCTAATCAAAGAAAGTGTGAAAGGGAGAGGGTCGTTTCAAGTGTCAATACTGTTACAAGCTCTGAATTGCAAGCAATTACAAATTCTGAATACTGTAAACTGAAATCTCTCCGGAAAATAAAACGCGCTGGTACTCACGGCCATACAAGTTTCCATATGGTGAGGGCTCAAGCGTGTTGAAATTGTAGCAATCGCACACTGTTATTCAAAAGTATTTACAATTAGAACGTTTAACGTCTTTTCAGGTAAGCATACGGAACCTAATGCTTACCTGAAATGATGGCCTAAGAAAGCGCGAAGATTGTTCCGAATGTAGTACAAATCCGCATTGCTTCTCTTCGCATAACATCACGTCATTTTGCTAACGAAACATCAAATATTCTTATACTGAAAGCATTAACGTTGTAACCTGGAATTCTAACTAATTCTGATTAACTTCAAAACTAGTTTAAAGAGAGAAGACTTTTAAAAATATAAAAATCGTAAAAGACGCAAAACTTTATTCAAATGTTATTGTTTCTAAACTAATGAAACACACCATATTATGTAAAATTTAACGGTTTGTGAATTTAAAATAACAAACTGAAGGGTGTCAAAGCAAGCAGTGGCAACACTGCATGGTATAAAGCACTTTTATCTCCAACGCTAGAGAGTGTCTATCGGAAAAAATATCCAAAGATATGCCGCTTTTAAGTATCTTACAATTCTTTTGTGGATCGAATTTTATGATGGTGTAAGTGTCAAGAAGGTCATATTTAATAAATAAAGTAAACACACAAAATGTTAATAATAAAAAGAAGAAAAAAAAAGGTTTGGAAAGATATCTTAGTAAGAAATCTCAACATTGATGTGATAAACTGAGAAAGAACTGAAAAAAAAAAAAAAAAAAAGGGGGGTGGAGTGCCCTTTCCCCCAACCAATGCCAACATTTAACGCTGCCTCAAAGCTTCTAAACGTATACTGCTATGCCGATTTGAAATTATTTTGTAATTTTGCTCTTGAATTGTACTTGCCGAAAGTGAGTTCTTTGCCGAAAAATGAATGCTTAATAATAAAGCTAAAAGGAGCAAAAATATTGGGTTATTAGGACTGAGTGTAACATTAGACTCGTAGACTGCGAGCTGTGCGAGAGCGTAACAAACCCTTTGAGGCGAACGTTAAAATTTTAAACCTTTCAGGAGTTTTTTAATTAATTAATTTTTTGCAAGGTAGATGGTTATAGCATGCGTAATGTGTAATAAATTCTTATCGTCTAAGATTTTATACTATGGATATAACTGTGCAAAGTTTCGGGAGATTATGTGAAATCTTCCTGCACTGTACTCAAACTAGAAAAACTCATAACCTGAAATTCAGGTTAACATTGTAGAGAACTTATATTCTGAGATAATTCTCATAACTTGAGATAACATCACAACCTGAATTTGAAACCTGAATCATAACAAATTAATAATAATCTGAAATTAGAGTTTAAATTCTAAGAGAAATTAATTTCTAAATATTTTAAAAGTACAAAAACACTTAAGAAGTGTTTAATTTCACACCTCTCGTAATTAATTTACATGTATTTGTTGCCTGCATTGGCAACACGTTCTCGAGATGTCGTCCATAGAATTCCCCAGAATGTAGATGACCTGTAACCGTTTTATTTATTTATTTATTTTTTATTTTTATTTTATAGGATTATTGTTAGATGCTTATGTATAGCTATTTAATTGTTGCATGTTTACAGTTGCATTTGTATCGACTGAGAGCACTTGAATTTATTAAAGAAATATTAAAAAGCGAAATTTTTCATTCCAATTCTGCGCCATTTGATTATAGGCCGATATAGAAAAGGAATGAACACTCTTTGAGATAGTTGTCTTTTCTGTTGAATAAGCCTATTAGTTTCCGATAACGACTGCTGGAACTAATTGTTACTATTGAATAAAACTGGAACTCAGCTTAATTTTAAATGCTTCTTTTTTACTTCCTTGAAGTAAAAAGGAAGAATTGTAATAGCGAAAAGTTTCAGGCATCATATTTCAACGCAAATATCAATTTTCACCGCTATAGAATGCAATTAACCATGTTTTTGCTTGACATATGTACGTAAGGACAGAATAAATTCCCCCAAAAAATTGTAAAACTAATTTAAAATGAATTCTAAAGAGAATTTTTCGTGGCGTCTGTACGTTATGTACATATGTATCTCACATAACTCAAAAACGAGTAGCCCCAGAACGTTGCAATTTTGTATACAGAACTGCTATAACATGTAGATGTGCACTTCGTATTTTGGTTGCAATCGGCCGCATCAAAAGTATATGAATATATGTATATATATATATATATATATATACCCACTCTGTTACTCGGCTCAGTGATCTCAGTTTCTTTATTCTTATATGTTTGTAAATTGTGCATTTTTTGCTTTAAAAATGATTGAATTATGCTGTTCTTAACTTCGGGTTAACATTTTTATGCCTTTAGTAAATCTGTCTGCAATATTTTTAGAATTATCAACAATTTAAAAGTTGTATAAGTACCGCTAAGCCTAATAATTTTTGCCATGTCGGCCATTGCTTGCTTACATTTGAAACAACAGAATAGTAGATTTGTTGCCAAATAGAGAAAGTAAGCTTCGTAATAACAAAAATAGCATCTTCTTTTATTATTGCGAATTAAATCATGCTTAATCCATTCTGGAATTTATTTGAGGAAATAAGTGTTTAAGATTTACTTCATAATTTTCAATACAGACATTTTGAGGTTTTATGAATTTTTACCTTGTCGCGAAGTGAGAAAATGAATTTTGAATTAATTGAAATAGAAATATTGAATCGTGTGTGAAAACTTTTTGTTTTTTTGTTTTTGTTGTTGTTGTTGTTGTTGTTCTTTGCTTAATTTCTTTTATACATCGTTTTAGATTTATTATAGTATTTGAACAGAACATGTGGCAAAGATTACATAATTCTTAAGATGATATAAATTTTGTGCTTTCTGTGTTAAAAATGATTGAAATGTAGTGCTGTTAAGTGAACCTAGAGCCAGAGTGTCGCTATGGTAAACAAATATAGTGAATTTTAAAGAGTGCATTTATTCTATTGTGGTTTATGCGCTATCGACGAAGTAGATTTAATTCAATCCGATAAGTTTAAATAAAATGCAAGAAAAAATGCGTATAATTGAATATTCCGTCATGTGGTACACACATTAGATTTTTTTTAAATATAATAAAATAAAGCAGATATATCAAAATATTTTTCAAATATCAGAGTGATGGGAAGATTTTCTACATAAAACTTTACTAAACTATTAAGAGCAGGCACAAAACTAATAGCCGTCGAATAAAATGCGATTAACTTGAATCGTCGTTTTCCCACCACTATACTATAATTAGCCAAAAAATGGTTTTTCGAGAAATCTTCGTGACATATCCAAAATACCATCATTCGAATTACAGAATTTCTTTCTTATATTAATCATTTAAGTTTACATAAAAACAGGTGGAAATACAAGTCGTTGAAATTTAGAATGTTTTGAGCAAATCTTTAGAAAAAAGGAAGAAATGGGAATTATTTTAATTCATATTGATAGTTATCATTTGAAGTTAACATTTAAAATTTCAGAGAGCGGTCTGTAAAATTACTGACATTTATTAAAAGAATAAACTTGAAATTAAATACCTGAGGCCTAAAATTAGTTTTCGGAAGTGTAGAAGCTTCTTTTTCAATACAATTTGACATCAAATATATTTTACTAACAGCTTAAATTAAACACTTTTCCAGATCCTGAAAGAAGAAAAGTCCACAATAGTACGCCCTAATCATGGACCAGTTTCGTCCGGAAAACTTGAAGGTTTAAATTTCAACATCGCAGAAATCATATGAAGGACTAGGTCGCTTGAAATTGCGTTAATAACAGTCTTTTATATACAATGATTAATGCTTTTATTTTAGGCTTCGAATGGTTAACAAAACGCGATTGTTTGATCTTTCCGAAGCTTAAATCTTTCCCATTTTCGCGCGTTTAATTAACTCGTTACGATTAATTAAACTTTCGCTTTATCGACCCCACCTACCACATCTTTTCTTATAGGATGTTATGGATCGTTCTAAACAGCATTCCCTGCAGCAATTCTCTCCGGCTGCTTATATATATTTAAAGGCCTTGAAACTGATGCATACGTCGACTGAGTTTTTTCTTTTAATAGTTATTTAACTGTATAAGCATTATGAACCATACGCATCTTTTCCGAGCATGGACCTTATAAGAAATAGACTATTCCAAACGGGTTTTCTCCCTCGTCTGAGGCATTGCCAGCTGTCATCTTGATTACATCCGGAGGAGTAGGGACAACTTGCAGAAATTTAACATTGGTTGCCTATTGCAACGTGTAAAGTTGTCAAAAAAAAGCTGGTTGTAGCGCCTCAATTCACAAATTAGTATTTCTACATATGTTTATTTTTTAAATTGAAATTGATTTTTAAAAATTTACCACATTTATCATGCATAATTAACGTTCCAAATAATTATAAAGCTATTGCATGCTTTCAGGGCTAAATATATTTTTAGCTTTTCCTATGCTGTAAGAAAATTTCGGTTTCATATTTAGCCTAGCTTCGTTTTCGTAAAAGCCTAAAACATTCTCACATTATTAATTTTACGTCAATTAAAAAGCATACAGATTTAAATATTTTGGGGGGAAAGTTTAGATTCGGAATTTTGAAATTTGTTAGAATTTCTGCCAGTTACTTCAGTGTTACTTCAGTTAACATTACTTGCCAGGCAAATCAAAGTTCCGAAACTTATCACGAAAGTATTTGGCAGCGAACCGCATTTTAATGACAACCCAGCTACAAAGCAATGATAGCCCACCAGCGGCCGAGCGGTAAAGTCGCTGAACACTGGTAGTTCGGTCCGAGGTTCGAATCCCGCGAACGGGCTGGCTGCATGGGCGTTTTCGTGGTTTTCCCCATGTGTAACGTGTATACGAGCCAGTTTCCCTTAGAATGTCCTCCACGAAGGCATCCCTCCCCTTAGGCAGATAGCCCTAGTGTGCTTTGCCATAATTAAATACACCACACCACACCACAAAGCAATGATAAAATTTATATTCCAAAGTCACCACTTCGCCGTAAAGAGACAAAGTAGTTTTGTTTAAGGGGTATCATAAACCCCTATACCGACAATGTTAAATTGGCCATTTTTGATGTACCTTTTCTCAAAATCTGATGTAGATACAAGATTGAATTTTTTTTCTGTAATTAAAGTATACCTATCTGATTATGCTGAAATGAGCTTTTGAAACATTTTGAATTTTAGAGTAAATTACAGGATTTTGTTAGGCATAGTAAAATTTAGCACTTTTCTCTCACAAAAAAAAAATTAAACATTTTTTTTCTAAGTTTATTATAAAAAGCTCATTTTAGTAAATATTAGGAAACCTAATAAATAAGCCATAAAAAGTTTAGATACCTGTGAGCAGTGTAGTTCCTGAGAAAAGGTACATCGAGTATAAAAAAATCACGTTTGGAGAAAAACGCGTTCTAACGTAAAAATCCTCATTGATCAAAGCAGTAAATGACAAATTAAAACTAGATTTTTTTACAGTTCTAATTTTCACAGAGATTAACGAATGGTATTTTTAGAAAGATAAAAGTGTAGAGAATTTGAAAATGCAAAAATCCGAAATCACCATTTTTTGAAGATTTTGGGGTTCCAACTCCCCTTAAAGGAAAATTGATCGAACCCTGGTCTTACTTTTGCATACAGTGATTTTAAATAACTTTTACCTCAAAACGTTACGAAAAAAATGGTTGTCAGCAATTCTGAAATGACTCATTTTAAGTACGTGCTCACCAGCGGCCGAGCGGTAAAGACGCTAAACACTGGTAGCTCGGTCCGAGGTTCGAATCCCGCGAACGGGCTGCTGCATGGCAGTTTTCGTGGTTTTACTCATGTGTAACGTATATACAAGCCAGTTACCCTTAGAACGTCCTCCACGAAGGCATCCCTCCCCTTTAGGCAGGTAGTCCTCGTGTGCTTTGCCATAAATGAATAATCCAATCCAATCCATTTTAAGTAGTGTACTATATTTGATTTTAAATTCCATTACATGTTCGAAACTTGTTTCGAAAAATTCGATTTATCATTCTTCATCCGAACTGAAAGTTGAAAAAAAATTGCATTCAGGAAACAGTGTAAGCTTGCTTCTCTTTCGTAAAATATTTATAATTAAATTGCATATCTTTACATCTTATACATACAGGGTGTTTTAGCAAGTCGGTTACAAACTTTCAGAAGAGACAGAAGATACCTAAACAGTGGGAAATCCCATAGCACTATTACTACAAATAAATAAATAAATAGAATAATAAGAAAATTTCAAAAAAATGTTAGAAAAGGAAAAAAAAAAGTATCGAATCTTTATTTTAACCGTTATAAAATACGTCTTTTCTTTAGTATTTTTCTTCCTATGCACAGAGCGATAGACTAAAGCAGAAATTTCACTTGCGTTTACTATTAAACACATTATGACAACTCATGATCATGTTCAAGATTTTAATGTTAGATAGGAGACATCCCAAAATTATATAGCCCTGACATCGAAGTTGTTTTTGGTGTCACAAACCAGAAGAGTTATTGAGCTCTAAAATGAAAAGTCTCGAATGATTACCATATTTTTCAAAATTATGCAAGATACTTCTACATATAATTTTGTAAAATAATTCGAAGCTCAAAAATATTTTACGTAGAGTAGAATTAAAATTTGCTGTCAAGATTAGTATAGTGTCTGGCACTGCCAGTTGATTTGCTGACATAAACGTATATACAGAAAGCGGATTGTTTCTGAGAAAATTCTTCTTTGAAGATGAATCTTCTTAATACTTCGTGGCAAAACTAATATAGTTAAGTATACAATTAACATTCCATGTTACTATATTTATAACCAGTTAGATTACGTAACATTCCAATAATTCATAGGGCCCACCAGCGGCCCAGCCGTAAAGACGCTGAACACTGGTAGTTCGGTCCGAGGTTCGAATCCCGCGAACGGGCTGGCTGCAGGGGCGTTTTCGTGGTTTTCTCCATGTGTAACGTGTATACGAGCCAGTTTCCCTTAGAAAGTCCTCCACAAACGCATCACTCCCTTTAGGCAGATAGCCCTCGTGTGCTTTGCCATAACTGAATAATCCATAATCCAATCCATACAATAATTCATATGCGTTAGATTTCCGATTAACGAAAGAAGGCATCGACGGTTAGACAACATCAAAGTTACACTGACAGAAGTTTAATAAAATACAGAAAGCTAGATTAATCTATATTATAATTAGTAGAACATAGTAAGCAATTCAACATTTTAATCAGTATAATTTGGAGGGTAAGTTAATATTTTAAGTAAAATCAAACAGCATTTAAAAAAAAGAACACCTTTCAAACAAGAAAGGGGAAATTTTAATTTACACTGCTTTTATATTTCGAGAGGATTCAATGCAAGATGAAAAATTAATAGGCGTAAATTTAATATTAATATGGGATTCAGAAATTTAGTTTGAATGAATGATTTAATAATATTTATATGTTTTAGATTACTTACAGTTAAATTAAGTACATACTATTAAATTATGCTATCAAATATCTTTCAAATCACTAAGTTTTTTTCTTTTTATTAACTGTTTTTACTTCTCATTTTCATGCTGATTTTCTGTTTTTTGTATATCCCGTGGCAATGTTGCTTCATCTTAGTGTTTGTGACATGTATTATTATTATCTTGCGATTCTAAATCAATTGTTCATTCGAGATTACTGTCTTTGTCTTATGTATTAACACTGCATTCATTATTAATATTTATAACTTTCTACGTCCTCTTCAGTGGCCATGTTACTATTCAATTACGTGGAAGAAACTGAGTTAGCAAGTCTCGGCTTCATAGGACAACAAAACATAGCTTTATAATGTGAAAATTTGATCCCCTCATGATGTGCTTTTTTAATTTTTTTTTTATTTCTTGAACAAATTTTAATCCTTACGACCCTTTTTATGTCTTATTTGTTTCATCCATGTTGATAACATGTTCTCAACGTCTGGGTTTGCCCGTTCGGCAGAACCTTGCGATTGACTGTGTCTTGACTTACACTGAACTATTTTTTATATCACTCCCCATATCACATAAACTCTTTATGAGTTGGTTGCAAAATTACCTCCCATTGTCGGAATGCAGAAGGTTCGGGGCTCCGAAAGTTGTGAAAATATCCGGAAGGCGATATGTTACTTCATCAGCTGTATTGTGTAGACTTCAGAGTTACTGTGCAAACTTCGGAGTAGGAAGAATTTTGCAAGATGATCTTTATATATTAAAATAAATTTCATATCACGATCAGGATTATACTGTATATCAATTAAGTCGACTTGGAATCAAGAATTCATATCGTTATGCACAACTGGTTTGATTACAGTTCCCGTTTTAACAGTTTTCTTGTTTTTTCTGACGTCGTTCACATAGTCTCATATTCGGACGATAGATTCTACTAATACATTCTTATACTTGGAAATTCAGGTCCTCAATTATACAAGTTCTTCCACCATGGACAACTGCGATATGAGCGTTGTGTATAACGTTGAAGAATTTTTTGTTTTTCGTATAGTTTCCGTCAATTTTATATTAATGGAATTGTCGCCACTCGCATTGCAAATCAAAGCTACAAAACGCAACGTCAATACCATTGGCATACAAAATCATTCTAAAACCAACCTAGCTAGAAAGCGAACAGTGAGCTAATATATTTTCCAAACCACCACTTTGAGTCAGAGAAACAAAGCAGTTTTATTTAAAAAGAGAAGAAAACGAGCACCTATTAATGTCATCAAAAGTCAACTTTTAAATTCTTATACCGCACGATAGTACGAAAAAACTGGTGGTCAGCAAACTTGGACTAAATTTGATTATGAAATTGTTGAATTCTTTGAATTAAAACTTAATCGCAAAAATTTAATTTCACATTACTCATCCAAAGTAAGAAGGCAAAAAAATAATTTTGCCAGTTTTTCCTTCACCAAACAGAGCGAGCTCGCTTCTCTTTCTCTATATATTAATAAATAAATTATATTTCTTATATCTTATGTATATATAGTATATACAAAAATTAAAACTTAAAGCATTTTATTGCTGAAGCCTACGTGAATGTACTCCACTGTTCGTAGAAGCTGGTGAGTTGCACAGTATTTTTTCGAAACCAAACTTTTTATTAATATTGATATTTTCGTTTCGGAGGAAAACATTCAAGTGTTCAGGAAACATAAATTCGTATTGCATTTGATAGCGAAGATAAGTTAGTTAATATTGAGGGTTTGAATGGTACTGGTCAGGTCTCGAATAGGCAATATTAATTCACGTTTCTGGTTTTCTTTGAATATAGCGATGTAGTTAATTAAAATGAACATTATTACGGGAATATTAATGTTCATTGCTAATGTGTAAATAAAGTTAATTAGCAATTACCATTATTCTAGGAAAACACGAATTTGGACTGAACGTTTTTGATCATACGATTGGAGGTAGAGTTCAGTCAAGGTGCATATTTAGGCTTGTGGTTTAGCAATATAAGTGCTAACCTCAAAAAGGGAAGTTAACTACTAGTCTCTTGAAAGATGGGTTTAAGAAACTTTCAACATCTTGTGGGGAGGTATCAGTGTTGTTCGCGAATATAGTATCTTCGCTACGGAGTGCTAGTTGGGTTTGGATACTGTTAACAATACGCTCAGCTTTCTTCGTGTCTGTGTGAGCTACCACTGCATCTACAAAAAGAACGGAATCAGTGTTTTCTGTTTTGCGTTATTCGGCAGATTCACACCCAAGACTGTTGCCACTGGCCGTTAGAGACTTTATATATTTTGAATATTGTGATTGGAAGAACTGGTCGCATCCCATTCTTCGTCTTATTTCCATTCTGGGAAATAAGACGAATTTCGAATTTTTATAACGCCAAAACTGATTATGAAAATTTAAATCACCGGCAGCAATTATATTATTGGGAGTTTTGGGAGCAGTTGGATAAAATTTTCCTCAGGGAATTTTAAACCTTTTCCTTTATGTGAACGACATCAAAATTAGTTAAGTTGAATTGGAAAATAATTCGATATACTAGCTTCGGGTTTGTTCAGACTCAGAGTATCCATCCTTCTGTGAAGAGTACGGTCTTTAATATATATACATGTGCTACAATGATACATTTCCAGCGAACTGACAGCTTGTCTGTCGTGAAGAAAAATTGTAATTTGCAAGCATGAAAACTCTCCAGGGGTGGAGTTTGGTCTCTTGCATAAGAATAAGTTGAAAACGATTTTCATACAGATTTTCTTTGAATTCGCGACACTTAGGTATGATATCATTGGTATTCCATTAACAGAGAGAGTTTTATAAAGTCATTAAAAGTACTAAATTTTCATGTTGAGGGGAATCGGATAATTGGAGGGTAATTTAGTTCTTAACCCGGCGGAAGGTGCATGAAGAAAATTTACTTGAGCGGGCGCATGGTTTATCACATACACCAATATTTAAAATATGAAAAAAAAAAGGTTTATTTAGTTTTAAACCAGTTTTGGCATTTATTATACGTAAATAAACCTTGGGTCACAAAAAATTAATTTCCAGTATTAAGCTTATAGAGTTAAAATAAAATATATGAAAATAATAACAAAATAAACATCCTACCTCTAATGTGCTTTTGCATCTTTGATACACAATGCTTATTTCATCAGTTTTACACTTTGAAACTAAATACATTAATATGTGTTTGGCACAGAAATATTTCACATTTTGAACATCGCATTTTTCTATTCTTAGCTCGAGGGCATTCATCACATCTTTTATATTTAGTTATTTCGAATTTCATAGATTCGTTTGAATTATTCGTAGAAACTTCTGCTCTTCTTTTGCACGTCGTACGTAAATTTCTCGTTAACGTATTAATCTCTGATCTTTGTTCAATACGATTTTTAATTGGTTCTAATGCTAAGTCCTTCAAAAACAGACGTCTGCTTCTGTATCTGGTTGGTGGATTAGCAGTTGAAAGGAATATGATTCGAGCATTTATTGCAGCAATAATCAGTGCAGAAAGAAAAATTACCATTGGTCGTCTCCTTGTTATTCTGGCAACTGAATAACTTGCTGCCATTTCAGCTACCGTATCCACTGCTTAGTCATATTATAAAAACGTATCATTTCTGGCTTTTTCTTTTTTCCAATAGTATCATCGATACCATCATCGTTATGTAATGTTGAAAGCATAAGAACAGTTTTTACCTTTTTAGGAACATAAGAAATGAATGTTTTATTTTTTTCAAAACCAAAAAATGTAGAAAATATTCCCCTTCCCTTAGAAGCAACAAAAGTAGGAGGAATTTCCCTTTTGTTTTTCCACATTGTTCCTACTATTGTCAGCTTTTCTTTTAGAATATCCGCAGCTAGTGGGTAACTCGTATACCAGTTATCTATAGTAATATTTCTGCCAGATTTATACCGCGGTTGAATTAATCTTTCCGCAACGTCAGATGGACTTGTACTGACCTTGAAGGCACCATCTGGCTGTGTACCGCACTATATTTCCATATTTTTAGAAGTATAAAATGTTCTTGATTGACCAGTGCAAAAATCTTCATTCCGTATTTTGCTGGTTTGTTCGGCATATATTGACGGAACCCACATCGGCCCCGCAAAGGTTCCAGATTCTCGTCAATAGTGAAGTACTCACCTAAATTATAGGAATCTTTGCAATTTGAAATACATTTTTGAAAGAAATCTCTAATTGCGGCTAATTTATCAAAGTGTTTTCTCTGTGGCCTGAGCAATTTATCGAAACGCATGCAACGTAAAAGAAATAAAAATTGCGTACAGCGCATTGTTGTGTGAAACATTTCAGTACCTGTACCGTCAGTAGCCCAAAGGTTCTTTACACTGAGATGCGACGACTTGTGAAGGCCACATAAAAGTCCTATAACTGCTTTTATCTCGACCACGTCCGTAGCTTTCGCATCTCTTTCAGGTTTATAATTCAAAACTACCTCATATATAAATTCGTACATTCTACAATCATTGTCAATATGCTATTATCAATAAGAATATTCCAACGACTAAAGGGATCAGTAACATTTCTGGCTCCTCTTACAGGTCCTGGAAGATGAGTCATAATATTATGCGAACGAACTCTTACATTTTGTCTAAATTTCTTTTTTTTCTCCCCACACTGGTTTTTCATCTTTTGCAATAAAATCATCGGAATCATCATCATTTTTAGCATCATCCAGTTTATCATCTTCTTCTGTATCTGTATTATGTTCGCTAAATATTTCTCGGTCAGTATCACCTTCAATTTCCGAAATGCAATCTTCATCCCTTTCAACTGCTTCTAATAAATCCCGCAGCCGTTGCATCTCCAATTCATAAGGACTCATTCTTTTTGACATAATGCTCTAAAAAATCTTTAAAAATATAATTTTAGCTACTTTAAAATCCCTTGCGAATAGAAATATTTATTGTTATACTCTAGAATTTAATTTCTGAAATAAATATTCCGTCAGAAAAACACTTACGGGGACAGGCGCGTGGAGTATGTCCTACTCCAGTTCCAAAAAATACCAATAAATCGTTTTCTGAATCACAGATGCAACAGTAAATCGTGTCTGAAGGTCATACACTGCTAGAAACTCAAAACTGAAAAGGACACAAAATTTCGGTTCCACAAGTTGCGAATATTCCACTGTTTTGTAGGGGTGGGGCATAATACACTTCACGCGCCTTCCCGCGGAATAGTTGACGGTATTAAAGAAAGTTAGTATAAACCTGAAGTTATAATTGAAACACATGTCCTTTGTTTTTGGCTTTTGTAGGGACGCCTTCCCGCCGAATAATTGACGGTATTAAAGAAAGCTAGTATAAACCTGAATAAGTTATAATTGAAACACATGTCCTTTGTTTTTGGCTTTTCTCGAACTATTTCGAGTGACATTTGGAAACTGACAAGTGCGTTATAATTTTAAACACGAGTGTTTTTAATGTTTGACATTCCTGCTGATCAGATATTAATTACTGCAGTAGTAATATTGACATTTTGTTTGCTTTATCTGGAATTTGTTTAATTATTTTCTCAGCTTGCAATAGATAGAGATAATTTACCAGAAAATAAACTGTTAACTTTCCTGACCGAAGACCTGTCAAATAATGACATACCATAAGATATAAAAGTATTTCGAACCACTTTCCTAATACATGATATTAATTATTCGATTTTTGAAGACTAAGCATATAGAAGTTTATTCGCTAACGTAAATTTTCATCCTTATAATTGCGTATATTAAAATATGCGAATTTTTCGAAGACCTCCTGCCTGAAATATGAGTTAAAAATTCAGGCTGGTTCATAAGCCCTTAAACCAGTTTATATGCTTAGATATTTTTAGAAATTTCCAGAGCATTTCTGCTTTTATTATTGAACGCGAGCGTCAATCGATATATATTTCAATATCAACCTCCTAAAAAATGAAACTGATATCAATGTAGTTTTTACTTATAGGTACCATTATTATTAGTATGGTAGCAGTATTTATTTACCTTTAATGTCATTTATATTTACGTGAAATTTTACAAAAGAAAATAAGTTTGCAAATTCGTTACATTCCATTTATCGATATTATTATCTTCAAAATTAATGTACACACATTCTAACAGCATTTATGCGCTTTGCGTCTTAAAAAGAGCAATGCAGTCAATCATCAAGATGTCTGATGTCAAGCAAGTCTACAACCTTCGGAATTAGGGTTCATTATTAATTTTTATTATTTGGAAAGTTGTATGTTTCATTCAGCCGAAAATGTCTTGCATCTCGAAGTAACCCTACACCTTGCTGCAAAAGATTAAATTCCCTTCTGTGCTTACATATTTCACCTAAATGTGGCATTAAAAGAATAACAAACGCACATAATTTTTATTTTTTTTCCTTTATTTTTTACAGGCAGACTTTGATATACAGGTTAAGAATGCATATCTGAAGTTGATGTTAGAGTTGGATCCGCTACTGCATTCCAATACATTCTGTATCGATAGCATATTTTTGAATCCTATCCCGCTATTCTAAATTATAGTCACTGCAAGATTAGATTCTGAGGTATTCAAAGATATTACGTTTGAACGAAATAATGTAAATAAAACTATGAGAAATGTACCCAACCGCCCGGGTAAGAGCTATAAATTTCAGATTTATTTGTTTCAAATTCAGTGCAAAGATTTCGGAATATCTTTTCTCCTTAATACTTAATTAATATACTTAAACAACGTTTATCATGTTATGGCTTATAATACATAAATTCTGTCTGAGAGTATTATGAATCTTCGGATGGCTCATCAATTAAAAAATCCTAACGTTTATGATGATCTAAAAGTTGATGATCTTGTATTAATCGAAGGCAACAAGTGAAACTTTTGCGGAGCTGTGGTAGAATGATAAACGTTTTTCGTGGTCGTGATAACAAAGTTCGTTATTGTGAACTAAAAACTGCTGATGGAACAATAATAAAAGGACCAGTTCAGTTATTATATCCTTTAGAACTTTAAAAACACTTTTTTATTGTTTAATAATATGAATAAGATTAAATATGTTTTATGCAATTGTTTATTTTGCTAATTTGGTTTCATATGAGTAGATTAAGAATAGTTTAGATGGTTACAGCCGAAAACATCGCGGCAAAAACATCGCGGACGAAAACGTCGCGGAGAAAACAACGCAAGGCAAAAACGTCGTGGTACAAAATATCCTGGGAGAAAACATCGCAAAGAGAAAACATCGTGGTACAAAACATCGTCGTCGAAAATAAAGCGGTTCAAAAACTTCGCAGTTCAAAAACATCGTGGTAAAAAATAAAGTATCTACAAATCATCGCATGACGATAACATTACAGACGTGCTTCTTTCAGGCTTTAATAGCTGTAAATGGATATTCCCATATTGATTTGTGATCGCAAGATGTAAAGAAGGATAATTTTTACTTTCATACTTTTTATTAACTAATAAATTTTTGCTGAGAAAATAAGAATGAAACTTAAGCATAGAAAATTAATGCAACGTATAGAATTAATAGAATTTTAAACCGACATAGTTACCTAACAAATGCCATTAATAAATCTTTTTTATGAAGTTTTTACTGGTAATTTTTCATGAAAAGTATAACCTATAATTTGCATTTAATTTTTTATGCTTAAGTTTCCTTCTTACTTTTTCAGCAAAAATTTATTGGTTAATAAAAAATGTGAAAGTAAAAATTATCCTTCTTTACATCTTGCGCTCACAAATTATTATGGGAACATCCTTTTACAATTATTAAAACCTGAAAAAAGCATGTCTGCGAAGTTGTCATGCGATGATTTGTAGATACTTTATTTTTTACCACGATATTTTCGACAACGATGTTTTTAAACTGAGAAGTTTTTTAACCGCATTATTTTCGACGACGATGTTTTGTACCACGATGTTTTCTCCCACGATATTTTGTACCACGACGTTTTTGCCTTGCGTTGTTTTCTCCGCGATGTTTTCGTCCGCGATGTTTTCGTCCGCGATGTTTTTGCCGCGATGTTATCGGCTGACACCGTTTAGATCTACTGAAGTAGTGTCAAATTGTATTTGATGTTAACATACATTTTTTTTTAGAATTTAGTATAATGATTATAGTTTGAATATATTTTCTATTCATTTAATATACTTATTAATTGTTTTATAATTATATGTTAAAATACTTATTGATATAAATTTGATTGTTGTTTAGATTAATGTGAACTCTTGACAGAGTTCAGGTGGGGAGTGTGTAGAAATTATTTTGATTAATTGATAGATGGTGCTATCGTCGCGTGTTTCCTTAGACTCTCCACCGGCATCTCGATAGATGGATGTTTAGATGATTCGCACACTTTATGAACACTTCGGGTCCAATTTAAAAGATTTCGATTTTGATTGTGAAAGCATATTAGATTTTGTTTGATCACTGAACCACCATGTTTTAATTAGTGATCTGTATTTTAATGTATTTAAAAGTTACATTTTAAAAGTGATTGATGTCGATTTATAGTTATCTTTGAATCACCCATGAAGGCTTTAAGTGTTATATTTCTCAATACCAGGTACACTATTTGTTTACAGCTTGTAATTTGCATAAAACAGTGTTGTTTGACTCTTCAATTCAGATAGGAACAACGATATTTAGTAAGCGCTGTGCTTTCAGTAATGCGAGAGCTTTCGAAGAGAAGAAAAGCTCAATCTTATGGTTTACCTTGCAATAAAGCTTGAACTCAAAAATTTTTGTTATATGAAAATTAGAAAGAACTTCGTGCACGCTAGTGTGGAAAACCTTGTCTAAGCATGAAATTAAATGAGTAGAATCGAAGATCATATTTTTATTGAATTATAATCATAGGCTTGCATTCATTTCCTTAAGAATCATAACAAAGGTTTACTCATAATACTAAAATGCTTATATTTCCAATTAATACTAATCTTTAAATAAATATTCTTAACAAACTAAATAAATATTCACATTTCTATGTTTACAAAAATAATATATGCAAAAGAATTCTAAGATATCTAACAGAAACGCAAAGGCAGATAGAGGATGCGGAAATAGGGCACATGGAATGTTTGTGTGAAAATGGCATGCTGAGATGGCAAAGATTGCAGTTGATAATTGGTACTTCATAGCCGTCCGCTACATGTTTACTGCATTGTGCAAAACTACATTCCATAGCCACCGCTTTGCCTGAAAATGGCAAAGTGATTTTGTTCAAATTAAATTTAAAAGAAAAAGGAGTAAATTCGTAGTTCCCGTCCATTTAAAAATTTTATACCACATTTGATTAAGAAGAAACTGGTAGACAAAAATTCGATAATATTTTTTTCACAGGAAATACCAGATTGGATCATTTTGTTTTAAGATGCATTCGAAATGCCTGAGCTACCGAAAATCGCATATCAAAATAGGCAAATTGAGCGGAGGAATTATCGAGTAGACAACAGCGAATTGTTAAACGTAAGAACATATTAACAGTTTTTGTGAAACTTGTATTATAGTTGTTGGTCACGCATTTTAGTATATGTTGCTAAAACGCTAATCATTAAAATGTTTGTACGTAAGCAGTAACATATTCGTCTTCGAATCGATGCCCATTCCCCAAAATGCTATAATTATCCAACCAAAACCACAACGCTGGATGTAAAGCAGAAGGTACAGATTTGCTAGTTGTTACTGAGTGAAACACCTGTTAAGATCCCTTCTCATTCGTTAAACAATTGTTAAAGGTTTTCAGAAACCTATTGTAGAGCTATAGGCGCTAAATGATTGTTTCGATAAATGGTAATTATCCTAATAGTATTCAGGTCCGTTGATCTTTGAAACTTCAATAATTCAGAACTTGATAATGAGATTACTGCAAAGCCCCAAGGTTTATGTGATTACCGCAAAGCCCCGAGGGCTATCTGCCTGAGGGTCAGGATGCCGTCATGGATGAATTTCTAAAAGAAGCTGGCTGATACACACATTACACATTAGGAAATCCACGAGAACGCACATGCAGCCAGCCTTTTTGCGGGATTCGAATATCGGACCGAGCTCCCAGTGATCAGCGAATGAGCGCTCGGCCGCTTACGGGCACTTCCAGGTGGATACTGATAAGCTGAAGCAACAAATAATTTGGCCAAAAGATAGTAATAATTAATTAAAAATATTTACGATAATATCAATAAAAATTCTTCAAATGCTTTGAAAATTCTTTTGTCAAAATTAACTGAAAAAATCAATAACATGAAACTGCTCGATGGCGAAATGTTGCATTTAACTGACGAAAAGGGTGTGGAAAGAGAAGTAATAAGTAGTCAAGAATGACTTAGATAATATAATAGGATACGTAGCTGAGCAAAAGGTAGCAAACTGAGTGAAAAAAATTGAAGAATCAAATTTCGAAGATAATATTGTTTTCGTTACGAATCATACCCCAAGCGGTACTATCTTAAAAATTTACCCATTCCCTTTCTCAAAACACTAAAATGCATTCTTTCAAAATGGCGAAGTTAACGGTAAATGAATAATTTCGCGATTTCTCACAGGGGTTAGAATTCATTGGACTATTTGAAATTGCTATCGATGAAAATCCTAATTTGAGTAAAGTTGAAAATTTGATTTATTTACGAAGCATACCTAGAAAGCCTGCTCCCAAGTCTATTCCTGGTTTTAGCATTAAAAGATTGAAAATTATGATGTAGCTTTAGAACTTTTGCTAACTGGATATGGACAAAATAATTTTTGACTAATAATCACCTAGGAGTGTGGTTAAGTTTCACCCAGTTAAGAATTTCAGTTACACGTTGCTAGTTTAAGAAAACTACTGGATCGTCCTGAGATCCAGATATAAAACTTAAAAGCGTTCAGAACAGATTCGAATCGGTATGGAAAACTGCTTATACCAAGTTTTCTCAAAACAAAAGCAGCAGATCTTACATTAGAATTTAGTAGATTAAATCAATAAAAAAAGAACTGGGATCTGCAGCATCTGGGCCTTCGCACCTTCCGAAAATTGGTTTGTCTTTAGTAGCAGACATCTTTGCTCTCGTTACATTAATCCACTGTATCCCGTAAGTAAAATCTCACACGACTTCGAATTTGACAATGCACAACTTATAAAAATTTCTAGTATCCAAGGATATAGAATTTTATACAGCGTCGACAGACAACTTCGAACATGCACACAGAAATGCAGGTGAATTAATGTTTAAAACATTAAGCCTTTACTATACAATAAAAGAGCTGTTTCCTGATTCGTGACTATGAGGTTGACGTTAGCTTTCTTGAGAAACTATAAACCTAATTCAGACCCCTTATGGATCAATGAATACGAAACTTACCCTCAAAAAATCTTTGTTCCATACATTTGTATAAAGGTATTATTTATTCCTCTTCCTCTAAAAGAACCTCTTTCTTAGAATACAGGTACTTTAAAGTATTGTTGTGAAATTTTGTACTATTTGCACCCTTTTAATTGCATTATCGTTTCTGTGCGTTCTTTCTTTTATGTACGTGGAACTCGGTTTTATTAGAAGAATCGATTGTTTACAGAATACGGACACTGTGCAGAAGAAAGAGAGTTCTATATTTCTTGTTCTACTGGAAAACTATATTCTATTGCCAAACTTTAATATCTGTTTTTCATGGCTCAAAAGCGCAATTTAAAACTTACATTACATAGATTTAAATATAATTTTGTTCTAACATAGATATTTTGACATAAATTTGGAGATTTTCTGAAAAGAGATACTGATTTTTCCCCAATGTAAGTTTACGACTTATTTTATGCTTAAATATTAAATTTTGTAAAATTTGCTGAGGAAATCATAGAGAAATTTTAAAAAAACAATATCTTGGCGAACTTTTTTCAGTGCGCGCCAAGAACAATTCACGTGGCGAAATTCTTAATTTATGGTAGCCTATTTTCCTTACCCTTTCACTGTGCATGAAATGAAAAACAAATTGCTTTTGTTCATTCTTTTAAATAATTTTATTTTTCAATCATTGTTGTTTTTTTTTAGATAATATTTTCATTTCCAGACTTTTATTTTAATTCCTTGAGTTGCACGGTTTATTCAAATTTTCTGTTTATTCATTTCATCTGCGTAATTTAGGTATATATTTTAATACAAATTTCCGAGAATTTTATTTTAATTATTGAACTTAATTGAAAACTGAATATGCTGAAAGAGAAAATACAGTGAATCACAGGCAATACAGCTTTCAATGCGCGCTTCTGAGAAGATGTATGTATGAGAATCGACAGTTTAATTTCGGATAAGTTGCACATTTGTAGAGTCATTAGGGTTTTTTTGGAAGCAGGTGGCATGCAAAATGGGCAACGCTTTCGCCGGGAATCGAACCACTGACCTCTGGAATACGCGCCCAGCGCGCAGACCACCGTACCACGAAGACATGCTATGAAGTCGGGAGAAATACCTTTTATACCCCCCTTTTAAAGGGCGACTGGGGTTTTTAGGAGACCCAGTCCTCAAATCCTGGGTGTGGAGAATCATCATCCACCACCCTTTATAGATCGGCCGCCAGTGTAGATACATTAGGTATTTTGGGAAACAGGCAAGGTGAAAAATGAGCAAAGGCCTTCGACGGGTGCTCAAAATGTCAAGTGGAACGAAACGTGATATCAGTACTTCCTTTTTTCGAATTAAAATTATTAGCTCTTTCCGAGTTAATTTGAAGCCTCAAAATGAATAATTAATTTGTATTTTGAATTTCGCAATATATTAAAGTATTTAAAAAAATTTAAAGTATTTAAAAAATTTTAATAGTTCAACAGCATTTTACTTCGTTCTAAAATTTAATAGTTCTTTTTGTTTTATATTTAAATTCCTATTAAATTTGTTTCCTAGGATTATATATTCTTTTCTTCTAATTTAAAATTTAACTTTTATATACTATATATAATATGAGAAATATATATTTTAATTATTAATATCAAACGAAAGAGAAGCAAGCTTAAATTGTTTGGTAAATGAATAATTGGCCAAAACCTATTCTTCAAGTCAGTATACGTTTCAGTTTGAAACCGAATTTATCAAAACAAGCTTTATTTAACTAAGCAGTAATGGATTTTGAAATGCAATATATTATAAATAATTGCTAAATTGTTGACCACCAATTTTTCCCTTTTTGAGGTATGAAATGTTTAAAACAGTTTGGAAAATAGTCTAAAATTTTTGTCATTTTTTTATATGAAAGTGCATTGCTCATTTGAGGCAAAGTAGTTGTTTTAGAACATTTATCGGGATGAATCAGGCATATTCAGCATGGCTTCTAATGCCAGGTAGTGGGCGGTGGAAGTAAATGTATTTTCAGACAAAGTATTTTCAGACAATGGTAAAGGAAGAACGTAAACATGCATAGATGTACAAATACACACCCTTTGAAGTTTAGTTCTCTACTTGACTGTTCCCCTTAGCTAAAAAAATTACGTTCCTATCTCCATATATTTATATGGCTTTCTTCACTTTTCATGAATTTTTTATCTATCAAAAATGCAAGTTAAGAATCACATATAACAATTAACATTTTTGACAGTGACTAGATCCATCGTTTATCGTTGGTGATCCCTATAGAAAAATTCATACGGATAGAGAAGATATTACTATACCTGCTGCAAGCAACTCATTTTCGGGAGGAAAAGAAATAAATAAAAATAATGTAATAAATTGCATATTCTGTGAAAAAGCTCAACAAAGCAAAGATTGCTAAAAAGCACAAAATTTAAGTTATGATGAAAAATTGAAAGTTATGAAAGAGAAAAAACGTAGCTTTACGTGTTTGAAAACAAACCATCGAACTAAAAACTGTAAAAGCAAAGTTCTATGCATGTTTTGTGGTAGGAAGAATTACATTGTTTGTTGTCCAGAATTTAAGCAGAAACCAAATGTTCCTGTAGAATGCAATCAAGAAAATTGCGAAATTAGCACTCTTTCTTCAACATGTACTTCAGGAAGTGTTTTGCTGCAAACGTTAGTGGTTGCCATTCAACATGAAGGAAAGAAACTTCATCTTGGGTAAATCTCCAACATCTGGAGGTAAAATTCTCTTGCTGCCGTAGCTATCTTACTCTTAATTCACAATCAAGATATCAGAAACTGGAAATTAGAAATTATTGGCATTACAGATCTCTTTGAATTAAAATCTAGAAGTCAAATTGATAAGGACGTAAAGGATCGTTTTATGAAAACTTTAAGAGAAGATAAAGAACTTGATTATTTAAAATGTTTGAAAGGCCAAGAAAACGAAATGCCAAAAGATTTTAAGAAAGAAATGTCTTTTATGAAGAATTTTAGGAATGATCCAAACCTAGAAGAGCATAAGAAGTTTTTAAATGATTTTATTTTAGGTAAAAGGTGTAAAGGAAAATGTAAAAATGACGAGATTACGACTTATGAAGAAAGAGATATTACAGTCCTAAGAGATGATGAAAAATCTGGAAAAGAAAGAAATGTTTGAACGTGAGAATATTTTCCTATTTGAAGAGCCATATTCAAAATTCATTAAGCGGTATCCAACGATGATTGGAGATTCTCTCAGACGTGTTGATAATAAAAGAAAGAAGCATGAAAAAAATGAAGGAAGAGCAGAAAAGCGAAGTTCTAAAACATTTGAAAGTTTTAAAGAGAAAAGAATTTGAAGAAACATTTTTTTAAGTTGAAAGAAGTGCTTGCTCAAGATGAATTTAACCTTAACGAAGATGATATTGAAAGTGATTTTGATCCTAAAAAACATGACCAGAAAACGAAGGAGTTTTTAACGATGGTCATTTTGCTATTCAAGAAAGAATGTACAAATTTCCCATATGATGTGGAACTCGATAAAGAAGATTGGGACCATTAGATTGGACCAAGTAAAAGTGATGAGTGCTGTGAAGAACAACTTGAAAAAATTGCTTCTGAAACATTAGGAGTTGAGATTATAAATTCCAAAATTTATTCTAAATCACAATTTGAGAAAGAAATGATTTAGTTAACTCACACAGGATGGATAAACGTTAGAAAGCAATCCTCATTTTATAAAGTAATTTCTAAACCTAAACCAGTTTTTGATTTTGATGGCAAAAAGTTTGATGATTATTTGGATGAGTGCTACAGATTAGATTATGAAGTGGTTGAACTATAAAGGCGCTTTCTAGATTCAAGGACTTAAAACTTTAAAATAGACTTTTAAGTGAACTTTAAAATATACTTTTAAGTGGATTTTAAAATATACTTTTAACCCTTTGAGGGGCGGTGGTCGCCCCCTGAAACCACCAATTTTCGAAATTTTTCTCTCTCTTGTTTCCAAACTGTTTGAGTGAAAACCGATTGATTACTTATCTTTTACCTCTAAATAACGCAAAATTACTGCAGAACTATAAATTTTTTAGGTCTTAGTATTTTAAACTGGATGCCTTTTAAAATTCATTTTCAGTGAGAAAAAATAACTTCCTTTTATTTATATTAATAACTTAAAATTAAAAAAATTTTTATCGCACATCATTATTTCTATCATAAACAATAAAAATACAGCAATAATTAAACTGCATATATAAACAACCTGTGTATATTTATGGTATTTCCTTTGTGGTTTCAGGGCGCTACCACTGCCCCACTGGAGCATTGCGTTATAATGCTCACATTCCCCTAGAGGCTTGGTGGTCGCGCCCTGAAACCACTGCTCTTTATAGTAATGTTTGCTGCTTTGAAATAGAAGTATTTATTTTCACCCGGATATAGATAAGGGGTTTTGAAATCCCAGAGTTATTGTATTACCAAACAATACATGCACCTGCCCCCATAAAATATTTTTCGTTTCCACACATTTTTCTCTGCTTTCAACATGCTCGCTCTCTATGCTAGTACTGTGATTTTCTAAATTATTTTGTGTGGTTCCAAAAAGTTTCAAATATATTTTTGAATAATTAAAAATAGAAATCGCGCAAAAATTTAATTAAATTTAAAATATTTTGCCAATATTTTATTTTCTACTGTTGAGATTCAAAATGCCTCGCAAAGGGTTAGAATTAGCTGATGAATTAGTGTTACTTGAAGAATTACCTTCAGATCCAGAATCAGTGGTCTCTGAGGATGAAAGTGGAGGAGAAGGAAGTACTCCTTTACCCCCTTCCCTCCTGCTTTTGGAAATATAGAATATGAAAGTGATGATCAGTCAGAAAATGATGATATAAATTTACCAGGTCCTTCCAGAATTGCAGATGTAACATGGAATAAAATGCAGAATGTAGTGAAATCGTGCAGTGTTGGCTTGTGCATGTACCAAAAAGATAAAACATGTTTTTATCTATTTATCCCAATTTCCTTATTATGTACGTTCTTCTGTTTTCACTGCTGCAGAAAAATTACATAAATTATAATTTTTTTCTGATGATATACTTTGTAAAATAAAGTAAAAAATTTATATTTGATGCAATTTTTAAATGCTGTTTTTTTTTTATTCGCAAATTTCGTCATTCATTGGAAATGCGTACGGAAAAAGGTAAGTTGTTTTTTCCTGCTAACTCAGTAAGTTTCAAAGTCCTAGACGCGCGCTGCTTTCACAGCGAAACCACCACCCACAGATTAATTGGCGGGAGTAGATTTTTTTAATTCATATATTATTTGTCTCTATGATCATAATATTCGATTTCTAGTGTTTTTAGTTAAAATTTTTTTAAATAATATAGCGCGCGTCAAAGGGTTAAGTGGATTCTAAAATAGACTTTTAAGTGAACTTTAAAATGGACATTTTAAATTTTATTTAAAATTTAGGACATGGTTAAATTTTAGTTTAATTCAATACTTGTTTTGATAAAAATCCTGTTATCTGAAGGTGGGAGTACGTAAAGTGTAGCATTGTTCGTATACATTCAACCAGTGTAATATTACTTTCCCTTTAGTTTTGCTTTGAGTGGCAATAGTTGTAAGAAGTTATTTTGGTAGAATAGACTTGTTTGGTTGTGTTTATGTTCTCAGAGAGATTATGCAGGTAGAAATGAGTTGATAAACGGACAAAATGGCGTACATTTACTGTCGTATTTAGAAGTTGGCCCCAAAACTGCAAATTGTTGTAGGAAAGAGACTTTAGTTCTAAAATCTACAAATATTCCAAAATATAATAAATTCGACGTAGACATTAGCAAAGAGACGTTTGTCAGAGCTCTTAAAAAGCACCCAATACGTTCGAAGTACATAATTTACACAGACACAAATGTAAAACACGATTTGCAAATACTATGATGGCTGGCGTTCCTTAGGTTTCCATTGCAATGAAATGTTTTCATGGCATATTTTGAAAGGCTGGATTTGCAACAGCAAGAACGCGACATCCAGAAATTTCTCACCAATCGTTCCACTAATATCGATGGCAAACAACTTAATAAGAGAATAAAACTGCATACAGAACTTTTGGCGAATTTAAATGGATGCCGAAGAGAAATAATGGTTTGGTAACTGCATGAAAAGTAAAGCGCTATATATTCACTGAAACCTTCCAACTGTTTTAATGTTTGACTCTCAGAAGCCCAAAGATACCCAAATAATTCGCTAGTATTAATAATTCGAAAATGCGGCTACTATTATACATCTGGATGTATAATAGTATTCTAATAAACATTCTTCACGGTTTGGCCACAGTTTAAGATGCACGTACCCGTTAATACTTAAAATTATTATTAAAAATATTCCTGGACGTATGTATGCGGCCTAGCCAATTGAGAAAATTTAATTGCTTCCTTTTCTTAATATATGTTGCGGCCACATTAAATTATTAACTGCATGAGATGAAGAACCGTAGCAGGGCAACGTATCGTTTAAGGACTAGAAACGAAAGACAATTCCTAGGTAACGTTCAAATAATATGTAATAACTAGTTTCATAGCACTGGCTGATGAACGTCATATAGCCTGATCATATTTTGCGGTAGCTGATTTAGAGCGTGAAATAAAGGAAATGAACATATGCCGTAACTGTATTTGGTGATAAACCTTCGCAGTCAATATTTATACCAGGACTTGAAATAAATCAAGCTCGATATATAGCGGTTGAAAGAAGCAACTTTCGTGGAATCTGTTATAACAGCTGTTGGTGGCATGCGTAATCCAATTTAATTTGGAATCCAAATGGCTGTTTCCAAATGGAAATTGTCAGATTCTCGGAAGGAAGAAAAAAACTGAACTGAAATCAATTATTAAATCAAGAGTCAATATTTTCTGTGGAAGCAAAGGAAATTTTGACCACATAAATGTAGATATGTGTTTAAATATAGTGGATATAAATCTGTTTAAATCTAGTAACTTTGACGAGATATTACTCGATAGGCTAAATGCAAATTCTAAAGGTGTTATTTATTTTAACTAACCTGTTATTTTGTGTTACGCATGATTACTGTGAGTTAACCGTTTCCGTTTTCATGCCACTATGTAAATTTTAGATCGCGCGTATTTCACTCAGGTAGAAAGAGATAGTATTTAAAGCAGCGGTTTCCACGACCCCCCCCCCTCACACACACACAGCTCCTATGTCTCCGACTGGGCAAGTGCTTCCCCTATGCAAAATCATCTTGAGCTCACCTCACCGCGAGAAATTTTGGATATTGTTAAGAAACTACGGAACAGGAAGGCGCCCGGTCTTGATAACATCAATAATGTCGCGCTTAAGTGTCTTTCCTTAAATATCCTCACAAGGTACACTGGCATCCTGAAAACATGCCTTTATGACAGTTACTTTCCCGAGTCATGGAAGACTGCCAAAATTATTGTAATCCCGAAGCCGGGAAAAGATCAGACAAAACCTGAAGGGTACAAGCCCATCAGCCTGCTTCCCAGCATGAGCAAGATTTTAGAAAGCATCACCCTCAACAGGATACAGCCTCATCTCGATAAGCTTCCTTTATTTGGATTTCGAAAAGCCCTCTCCACCACCAAACAGTTGGCATGCCTTAGGACGTGGCGAAGGCATTCGACCGCCTGTGGCATGAAGGGCTTATATACAAACTTATAGAACTTAACTTCAGTAGAGAGCTGATTCAGACAATTAACTCTTTTCTAACGGATAGGACTTTCTTCGTGAACATGAGAAATGACTCCTCTGACAACAAGAAAGTGATGAACGATGTTCCACAGGGGTCTATTTTACGACTCATTTTGTATTTGTTTTACGTGTCTGATTTGCCTACAGACAACTTGGATCATAACTGTTTTACGGGTTGCTATGCGGACAACACAGTGCTTGCTGTCAAGTCTGCATCACCAAATCTCGCAATCACTAAATTACGGAGTCTAATGCCGCAGCTTGAGATGTGGTGCTCTAAAAGGAGGATCTCTTCATATCATATATACGAAAAGTAGAAAAAACTGTGACGGATAACGTCGATTACTGGTCATGATCATAGGATAAATATATTCATTCTCATGTCATGATCATAATGCAACTATATGGATCATCTATAAATTTACTTCGCTTGCTGATGTAAAAAAAAAATTTTAAATATTTTCTGTTGATCATCTTTCTGTCATGCATATAGGGAAGCCAGTTGCTACAGCCTTGGGTTTTATGCTCGAATTCCAAAGAAGGCAGGGATGCTATTTAAGTGTATATAATCTCTCTGCGTCATGGAGGCACCAGAACGTCTATGGTTTGAATTGGTTTTGTTTAGCTGATTATGGCAAAGTATACTAGGCCTATCTGAGTAAGCGGAAGTATGCCTTCGCGGAGGACTTCCTAAGGGTTAGGTTAGGTTATTTAATTACGGAGAAGCCTCGAGGGCTATCTGTCGAGGAATGTCTTCGTGGAGGACTTTCTAAGGATAACTGACTAGTATACATTACTTGAACATGGAGAAAACCTAGAAAGCCCATGCAGCCAGCCCGTTCGCCTGGAACTAACCCAGGTCGGAACCGTTTGTTTTCAGTGATTTTATCGCTAGACCACTGGGGGGGGGGCTAAATGCCATTGAACCGAAAGTCTTCGAAAGAGAATCCAATGTCCTACCGTCGGACATGGGCTGAGAGTTTGAATGCGTCCCCTGAAATATTCAGCAAAATGAGAGCAGAATTTTCCTTTATTGCGAATGAAGTTCTCCCATTCCGGTGTTCCTTTGACGATGTTCTCGGCGATTTGACACAGTTCTAGTTTCGTCTCTAAGAAAACTTTAAAATACGTTGAACTGTAGGGCAACGTAAAAGACAAGACTGACATTTTATCAAAGAACAACCTTAAAATTTCTCTTAGTAATTTTGTATTTCGCAGATTATTAGAGAATCCCTGAGATTTCGCGAATGTAATTTCCTTTCGTAGTTATCAAACGAATTCAGAAATATCAGATATACTTCTCATTATATTTATTTTATATTTATTTTATTATATATTTATTTTATTTTTATTTTATTTTTATATTATATATTATATTTATCAAATATTTGAAAACATTTGTACTGGACTTGGCATACGTCATATCAAAATGGTTCCGTATAGACCACAGGCAAACATCGCAGAAAGAGTTAATAAAAATATTGTAAAAATAATTCGAAGTTATGTTAGCACACATCACAAGCGCTGGGATGGCTACATAAATGAGTTAGCCTATGCTTTAAGAACAGCAAATCATGATACTACGGGAAAAACTCCAGCAGAATTATTTTTAGGACGAAGTTAATTACGCCACTAGATAAATTATTCTTTGTGCAACAAGGAGAGGAAGAATTCAAACAAAAAGATATACAGAAACATATCATTGATCAGGCGGTTAAAAGTTCGGATACGGCAAGAAATAGACAGAAACTGTACTATAATCGAAAACGCCGTGAAGCAAATTTTAAAGTTGGCGATAAAGTGTTAAAGCGGAAATTTTCTTTATCAAGTGCCCCAGACAATTTCACTGCAAAATTAGCTCCAAAATTTGAAGGCCCCTATGTAATACAGGAAATTAAGGGAGTCGTATTGTACCTTAAGAACGAGAGAGGGGAAACCTGTAAAGCAAGTCCCGACCAGGTGAAAAAATATTATAATCAAAATGATTTTGAAATCCTTAAAAGTTTCTTGCAGGACTCAAGCGCAAAAGAAGTGGAAGGTCCAGAAGTAACGCCACCCACTCCACCACCCTAGAAGCAGAGAACAAAAGAGGAACCTAGCCCTTCTACAAGTCATTCTAGGGTCCCGAAAAGAAGGAAGGAAAATGGTCAGACTCCAGCATTCAATAAGTGCAGGAAATCAACGCCGCCGCGTAAAGAATCCTTGGTAAATAGGAAAAGACCAGTTACAACGTCCCGCAGTAGAAAATCTGAGTCGAGGAAACCACTTCCAGGGCCAGATAGTGAGGAGCAAACAAGGCCGCCGTTCACGACAAGAAAAAGACAGAAGGAGGAACGAAAAGATTGGCACAAACAGAAGAAATTCAAGAAAGATTCCAGACCGGAAGCCGCCAAGACCAGCCGTCCAGGGGCAAAACGGAAAAGACAGGAACCCGAAGACTACCACCCCAAGAGGCCGGCGTACAGAGGGCGGAAAAGAAAAGTCACCATGGAGGAAACTCGAAAAACCCAAAAGCGGAGATTGACTTCTATGAATTCCATAACTTGGGATCAATTCTGCCAGAAGAGGATGTCGGAGTTCCAAGCATCGAAAACTCAAAGATAAGTTAAAATCTTTTATAAATTTTTCTTTTGTTCTGAAATGTTATGGGTAAATACGAAGTTCTATGTATTGACGGAAGTCAATTTTTCTCGGTTTAGACTTAGTTTTGTTTTACTTTATTTAGCTAAGGCAAAAGTATTATTTTCTTTAAGTATAAAATCTAAGAGCAAGCAGTTCCTGTTGGTCGAAAGACTAATTCTGTTATGTTAAAGCCAAAATTTGGCCGAAAGTAATATAACTTCGTATTCTTGTATTAATGAAAAATTTAGTTTCAGTGCCGTCAGCTTGGCGAAGAAAGCGTGAAGTAAAACTTTATTTTTATCTTATTCATTTTATGGTAAATTGTAAAAATCATATGTATTAGAATCTTGTAAATATAGGTACATACTTGAAAGTTATGTAAAAGTAGAATTTAGTCTAGAAGAATGAAATTTTAGATGCTAAAATTAAATTCTCGAAAGAAATGAATTCAAATTTAAGTTTGACTATTAAGTATCAAATTTGACACCACACATTTTGGAGAACCAGGGTAAAGTTAAATTCATGTTTGACTACTTGAATGAATGTGAATTAAGCAGTTAATTAAGGAAAATAAAACGATCGAAAACGACAACTTTATCCAGTGTTAAGAAAGTGTAAATCATAATGTATTTAGAATACACTGGTACCTATCTGGGGAAGAGAGAAAGATCGATTCCTGAAGACCAGGAAAGGTTCCTGTAAGAAGAGGTAGTAAAATTATGTATCTACAGAAATTTATTGAAATTTTTGAGAAAACAGCTTGTTTTATGTAAACGAGGCTCTTCAGTTTTAGTTCAGAATGTGGAAACTTTCTCAAAAGGTCGTTTCTAGGACTTGCTTCCAAGTTTACCAAATTCTGGCAGCGGCAAATGTAGGGTTTATATTTATTTTAACTAACATTTATTTTAAGCTATCTTTCCTGTCAAGCCTTTACTTTCCCCTGGAATTGCCAATGCCAGAGTATGTAAATTTTAGTAGAACCCGAAGAGTATTGAAATTTTTAGCAGAAGTAATTGTGAGTTAAATAGAAGGGAAACGAGTTTGTAGGTATGCTTTCGTGATTCACGAGCGTGAAGGTTGCTAGATAGAAATTAAAGAACCGCGCGTTTCGGCCTGGGTACTTGCTTCGGCAGTTAGTTGAATCTTTCAACTTCTTATTCAGAAAGTTTGCTGAAATCTCAGCTGTATCTTAGCCCGCGGTTAAGTTAGTCACGTTTATAGAGCCTCGTAGGTAGTGACCTTGGTATTTATTCAGCCTGTTATTTATTTTTAGTTGTACTTTCTGATTTTTATTTAACCGCCTGGTCGGCGTAGTTTGTGAGCGTCAAGTGAATGCATCTGTAATTTCTAAAGGGGAATAAAAAGGGAGTTACACCCTTCTTAAGAGTTTTTGTACTTTCCAGTTCATAGTAGTCACTACTATTGTTGCGAGTAAGTTGGGGCCACGCAACATCACAGACAATTCATTCAAATCACACCAGGAGACAAGTACGCAGGTTTGACAGAGCATGCGGAAATCAGTAGAATTCACAATGACATGAAATTTAATTCATAAGAATTTCAAAATTGTAAAAAAAAGGACAAGAATTCGGTACGAAATGCCAGTAACGAAGTGCATTTCAATGTAGCTCTTATGTTCGTCACACAAACGTAAAGGATAATCGCAGTGTCCCTTTCTGTTTTTGAGAAAACAGAATGAAAATAGTATAGTTCTGGTTTTTGACACTAGGTGCCGCCACCACCTACCGAGGAAAGTCCATACAAAGTCTAGAAATAGCGGTAATTCCCAAGGGCAATTTTCATTCCTTTCCGGAGCTTCCTGCGTGTAGGCTGCTTTTTGGCAACTCTCTGGCGTTTTTGATATTTGTAAGTATTCTTGTAAGTTTTTTTTCAATACTTTCTTGCTGATTATTTTCTTGTATTAGTGATTTATCTGCTAAGATTTATCTTAGCCTGCGGTTAAGTTAGTCATGTATGGCATTAGTTACAGGTGAGGCACCCGAGCACGTGGTAGACGTTCCGGCACGTGCTACAAAGAGAACGTTGGATCGAAAAGTACCCCCGAACGGACATCGGTCTTGGCTTATCGTGTTCATAATCTACCTTTTGACCGTTGTGGTTTTGGGCCTAACTTCATCTAGATGCCAATCCTTCATAATTACAGCCAATAAAGGCTGCGATTGAGAAGGAGTTTCCAGATGCATCTAGGAGTTATCTTCGTACCACGTTCGCGGAAGACTTACTTGTAACTAAAGCCATAGTATTAGCAGATAAATAACTAATACAATTAAATAATCAATAATAAAGCAAGAAAGAATTGAAAAATACATACAAGAGCACTTACAATACTTAAAAACAGCAAAAACGCACGAGCGTTGTCAAGAAGCCGCCTACACGCAGGAAGCAAAGTAAAAATCAACATGTTACAGGGAAGAGAGAGACAGACATATTAATTGTAAGTCTACGTTTCACAGCAGATTCTCGGGATTTCACAATGCAGTAATTCAATAAATATTTAAATAGAAACTTAATTGAATACACTTACACATCTATATCACACAAACACACACATCTACATAAAGGCATGCTACATACATAAATAATAAATTTGAAATTAAAGAACATAAATAAAGTAAACTAGTATGATAAAGAATATGTTACAGGGAGGGAAACACATATATAAAGTTTAAGGCTACTTTCACCGCAGACTCTTGGGATTTCATAAGTGCACATGTCCTAACTCAATATATATTTAACAAAAGTATGGATAAAACGCCCTTGATTGCTAATCGGTATCTGATTACTGTTAATGATAATCACTGTTTATTCAGACAGTTCATTGGTAATTTAATAGAGCAGATTAGTGCACTACAGAATTTAATTTCCCCGTACGTCTCTCATTCACTTAATAATGCTTTAATTTAATAGAGCAGATTAGTGCACTACAGAATTTAATTTCGCCGTTCGTCTCTCATTCTCTTGATAATGCTTTGAAAAACAAATAATAGAATAATTAATGATCTTCTCATTTTTTCTTTCCATCAAAGAATATATGCCTCTTCTGCATATATTCGCTCGATCTGAGTTTAAGTCCCGTAAAACAGGCATTTTGCTTGATGCTATCGTCCTTTTCCCTTCTGTAACCAAATTTTGCATATTTATTTTGTATACTGTATTGTTATTTTGTATACTGTATAGCTGGGCTTACGTTCGACATTCTAAGTACATTTGGCGAGTGAGACTTGTCGTCTGAATTTAAACGATGCAAGCGTTGATGTTTGCGGCACCGCGGCCAGACGGCGTTGATCGCAATCATGGACCTTATAAGAGATAGACCAACACAGTGGGCGGGGCGCGCGTCACCGAAATGTCGGCAAGAAAGAGTAGGGACGATCTGGTTTTCTTTAACACTGAAACCTATGGTGTTTGTATCACATAACTTTTTTTAATTATAAAATGTGATACGCTGTATATTGATGAGATTATGAAAGCCACAGTTTTTTTCCAAATAGGATTTAATATATCTCATTAAAGTAATTCTTATACAATCATCTTTACTTTGGTAAAGCGGTAAAAACTCTAAGCACAAAATTTATGAACTTAATTTTGCTTAAAAATAAAGTAAAATTAAGTAAGATTGATAGTACGTGATGCTTTGAAATAAATAAGGTAAAATTAAACAAGATCTGATAAAAAAAAATTTTTAATTTAATGAACATTTTAAGGCAGTGATTTCCCAAACTATAATAACATTACAAAACGATCGTATTTATTTGATTATATGACGATTAAATTATTAACATTAAAGTGGATTAGTTATTTTAATAATTCATAAAATTCGGAGCACAAAATTTTCTGCATGTAATGACGGGGGGGGGGGAAGAAAAAAAATCTAGGAGAACTCAGATTTTATATTGCGCCCAAAATTAACCTTTTTTTTTAAAGTTTTGTGTGCTACCTATATTTATTGAATATCATGCTCTTCGCCCGTAAACCACATACATTTGAAAACAGCATATCTTTAGAATTTCCGCACTGGAGATAAAACTGTTATTTTCCGTACAGTGCTCGCTCGGAACTCGTAGAGTTTTTTAATCAAAAATTCGGTAACATTTTACAAAATATTAAATAAATTAAAACAAATTCGAAATTCTGCAGTCCAGATGCCCATGTTCGTGTGGAGGATTACATTATTCAAAATTTGATGGCTCTACATACCGTCGTTTTTGTCACAGTGAAAGAAACACATGTATCCATGCAGATTCTACATTATTTAAATTTTTGACATATAATACAGGGCGATAATATTTGGTAACAACAATTTGCAAGGAGACACGGACATTTATAGTAAACCAGCGCAAAATGCCTCTTCGAAACTAACAGCCTTTCTAGGCTACCGCCGCTTTGGGTTAATAAATTAAATTAACAGTAAATAAAAAAATCCTATGCAAAACTAAAAAAAAAAAAAAAAAAAAAAATTAAATAATCACTATAAAATACAAGCAAAATTAATTATTACGGTTAAATACAATTTTAATATTAGAATTAAATGTATAAAAATTAAGATGTCAAACGTGCTTATCACTATGATGTATTATGAAATATAATTGAAATAAAATTCCTTTATAGAAATTCTGCTATAATACTCATCTATAATTTTAAAACGGCAGTAAAATTTAGAATTTTAAACAAAATTTTCAAAAATTCGTTTTTAAATATTTTAGTATTTTTTACTTATTTACACCAATAAAAAGCATAAAAATTGCAAGAGAAAATTGTTTGTTTTAAATTTTCTGTTCGTTCAGATTTAAAATATTGTTTTTTAAAAGAAGTAGTTACAAATTTCCTTACAGTGTAGGAAAAGCTAAAAAAATATCCAGCCCTAAAAGCATGCAATAGCTTTATAATTATGTGGAACGTTAATTATGCTTGATAAATATGCTAAATTTTTAAAAATCAATCTCAATTTCAAAAATAAAAATATGGAGAAATTCTAATTTGTGAAATGAGGCGCTGAACCAGCTTTTTCTTGACAATTATACACGCTGCAATAGGCAACCAATGTTAAATTTCTGCAAGTCGTCCCTACTCCTCCGGATGTGATCAAGGTGACAGCCGGCAACGCCTCCCACGAGGGTGAAAACCCGTTTGGGTTAGTCTATTTCTTATAAGGTCCATGCAAACAATTGCCAGACGTTTGTTTATGATATCCTACAGTTGCAAATAAGGTTAAATTCACTAATCTTTATTATTACACCTGTTCGTTTTTTATACGATATCCTAAGATGCCTGAAATGAAATAAATTCCTTATATTACAGGGAAAATGATAGTTCCAATGAAGAAGAATTAGAGCTGTATGAAAATATGTGGTTACAGTTAATTGGATACTGAAAGTGATGAAAACGACAATGGCCTTGTTTGGTTGGTTCTTGTTTTTTATAAATTCTTTGGTTCATTTATATATTTATTTATATTTTGTAACTAAAATGCTGCTTCAAAATGTATTATTTTTACATATTAATTAATATAGGGACAAATTAAATCCGTCCCATGGGCATAAAAATCTTCAAATAATTCAGTACTAAAAAGGGTTAATCAAAGTAATTTAGATCCTCCTTTAGTAGAGGTAACCCCGTAGAACATACTCGACAGTAGGAACACATTGTGTGCAACGCACGATAATTTCGGCAATCAGTGGAAGCTGGAGAGAGAAAATTCAGTTATGTAAAATACAATCGGCACGCTGGGTTTTTTTCAATTGCAACTGCGCTGTCTCTTTTAGCTAAAGCAAAAGCAGTGTTTACAGCAAATTTTAGATCATTCTTTGCTTAATAGCTGGGTTGCCTTTTCAGCTCTGTTCGCTGCCAGATATATTCTCGAAATGTTTCGAAACTCCTATTGTGAGTGAAGGCCATTCATTTATAATAAACCTTGCTGAAATTTTAATAAAATTCAAAAACGTTACGTAGGCATTTTTTCCCCAAAAAATAGCCTTAAACCAACAAGTTTTTTTTTTCATTAACATACATTTCAATAATTACAATTTGAAGGCTTTAGAAGCTATTTCGAAAGCCAAATTAGACTTGATTTAAAACCGAGTTACATTTCATTCAGGAATTTATATAAAGCTAAACGTAAAACAGAATGATTTATCAATCAGCCTTGTTTAAATAACAGTAACGATTATGATTTATTGTTCTAAAATATCAATTGGGATTTCTAATAGATATTTCTACACTCATGTCCATAAATTAAGGATAATGCAAAATCAGGCAAAGGAAGAGTTAGAAACAAAACAAATTTACTTATTGGTAAAGCTTATTTATTAAACAAAAGGTAAAGAGCAAAAAAATATGCTATATGTTTGATATTATTAAAAAGTTAGCGATTTTTTCTCCCTGGAGCAAATTGCAAAAAATAAACCCTATTTACAAAAAACCAATATTACATGGTTGTTATGATTGTTAATACATTGTATATCTCCCAGACGATGCAATACAGTCCGTACAACGCCCAGGCATGCTGAGTGTGAAATTATCGATCTGATCTTGGGGGATATTACACAACTCAAAAAGCAATGCTCTCCGAAGTTTCGGTAGACATGTAGGAGGAGGTTGACGGGCTGCAACTCGTCAGCCAAGCATGCCGCACACGTGCTCTACTGGATTCAAGTCCGGTGAGAATGCTGGCCAGTCCATACGGGTAATATCCTCCGATTGAAGGCATTCGCTTACGATGCTTGCACCGTGAGGATGGGCGTTGTCATCCATAAACACAAATTGTGCGCCCATGGCGCCCCGAAACAAACGTACATGTTGTTCCAGAATGACGTCCCGATAGATTTGGCTTGTCATTGTTCCAATTTGAAGATGCAGGTCAGTTCTGGAACCCAGAATAATTCCATCCCAAACGAGCACTCCAGCACCACCGTAACGGTGTCGTTCAATGATGTTTTCTTGGTGGTAACGGGTACCTGGAGCTCTCCATATGAAAGTCCGGCGAGAATCAGACTGCAAGTTAAACCTGGACTCGTCGGAAAACATCACACAAGCCCACTGTTGCGGTGTCCACAATGCATGCTCTCTACTCCAGTCTAACAGCAGGCGGCAGTGATTTGCAGTAAGTGGAACGCATCTGACAGGTCTACGAGCATATAGACTAATCTCCCTAAGCGTCTGTACACGGTCTGCCTTGAAATTGTCGTACCAGTGGCTGAAGAGAGCTGACGAGACAGGTCTGAGGCTGTGCTCCGCCTGTTTCTTTTGGCAGTAATTGCCAAATACCAGTCCTCATTCGGCGTTGTAACTCCGTGGCCACCTGTGCTGCAACGTCTACTCACATTACCATCATCTTGGAATTGTTGCCAAAGCCTGGAGATGACACTCTGGGCAATTCCACGTTCGTCTGATACTTCCAGTTGGGTACGCCCACGTTCCAGACGGCCGATAATTCTACCACGTAAGAAATCATCCAAATGCGTCCTTTGTGTCATAACTATTCGGTTATTGCACTGAAATGCTTATAAAGCGCCTGCGAACAATTTTACTTCTTTGCCTGTATTCCTTATATATCACTCTCTCACACTTTCGTAATTGCGACGTACCATCGGTGTCATCTGGTTACTTCCTGAAATTTGCATATGATTCTTGAAGATGTGTGTAGTGATTTTACAGGTGATATATTTATTTTAGAGTTCGATTTCCGCGTGACTCGGAATTATCCTTAATTTATGGACATGAGTGTATATTTACGTTTTCGGTAAATTTCAGTATTTTAATTAATAACCGACAATCTCTATTGAAATAATGACTGACAATACCAAGAATCTTGAATAGAATTCATGTTCTCTACTAGCTTTGCAAATACAGCTAAAACATCCAAAAAATAATTCCACAAATCTACCTCTCAACATCATTTTTAATATCAAGTATTCTCCAAGATTTTATCCATTGGAGGTAATGTAACGTATGATAGAAAATAATAAGTTCCCTTTCTGAAAGCATTGCATTTGCTGATAAGAAGACACAGATCTATTTTTTTAACGGAATCAAACTTTTAGTCACAATATTTTAGTGTGCTAAAATAGATGCTTATATAAAATGAATCAAGGTAATGTGATTGAGTTTTACCATAAAGAGGTGGGTACATGAGATTAATAAAATGAGAAACGTTGTCTCTGCAGACTGACTGGCAGTGAGAAAATAATGAGCTGAAGCCCAATCAGGAACGAGAATTCAGTTTACTTAATGGTGACAATGAAATATCAGGAATTTAGTATATTTAGAAATGAGTAAAAAAGACCATAATTTACAGAAAAAAAAATTTTTTTTCGAGTTCTCTATTAATAAAATACTATCGGAAGAAACACTAATTTGTTTCATCTAAGAGCTAATTTAGCTTCTTTGGTTTGTAATTTTATATGAACAATCAATTTCTTGATTCAGATTGAAATTTTTTTGTCATATACGAGGGCTATCCAGAAAGTAGATTACGTTTTGGAATAAAAAAATAAACAAAGTATAGGAAACAAATTTTATTATATACAGATGAAAGCCACACTCAAATACTACTTTTCTACATAGTCACCATACAAATTAAGGCATTTATCGTAGCGATGTACGAGCTTGGAAATTCCTTCGTCGAAAAATTCGGCCGCCTGCGCCTTCAACCACTTCGTTACCTCTTCTTGCAGCTGTGCGTCGTCATCAAAACGCTGCATAGCCAGCCACTTCTTCATTGCTGGGAATAGGTGGAAGTCGCTCGGTGCCAGGTCGGGACTGTACGGCGGATGAGGAAACAACTCCCACTTAAAAGATTCAAGAACTTTACGAGTGACATTTGCCGTGTGGGGCCGGGCGTTGTCGTGAATCAACAAGATCTTAGAGCTCAACATTCCTCTGCGCTTGTTTTGAATTGCTCTTCTGAGTTTTTGGAGAGTTTGGCAATACCTTTGAGAGTTTATTGTAATGCCTCTTTCCAGGAAGTCCACCAAAATTACACCTTTTCTGTCCCAAAAAACAGTCGCCATCATCTTCCTTGCCGACGTTGTTTGCATGCATTTCTTGGGTTTTTGGGGAGAACTTGTGTGCCCTCACTGCATTGATTGCAATTTCGTTTCACAGTTCACATGTTTCACCCATGTTTCGTCACCAGTAACGATGCGATCGAGTAAAGAGTCACCATCCTTATGGTAAGCGTCCAAAAAGTTCAACGCTGCAGCCATTCGCTGATTTTTGTGGTCCTCTGTCAAGATTTTTGGAATCCATCTTGCACAAAACTTGTGGTAACCAAGCTTTTCGCTGATGATTTCGTGCAACAAACTTCGCGAAATTTGTGGAAAACTCAAAGAAAGTTCCGTTATTGTGAAATTTCGATTTTCACGGACTTTAGCATCGACTTTTTCGAGAAGTTCGGCGGTCACTATGCTGGGTCTCCCACTTCGATCTTCGTCGTGAACATTGGTTCGGCCATTTTGAAATCTTATGACCCACTGACGCACTCCACCTTCAGTGATAATGTTGTCCCCATACACTTCACGAAGCTGCCGATAGATTTCTATCGGTTTACAGTTTTTTGCAGTCAGAAACCTTATTACTGAGCGCACCTCGCAGCTCGCGGAATTTTCAATTAACGCAGACATTTCAAACCGTCACAGTATCTGAACGGAGCACAGCACGAACCTCTCACTAGCACGGCTAGATGCAGACTGAGCTGCGCAACGCTCTGACCCCAAGATGGCCGCGCTAGCCCCGCCCCTAGCGGACACAGACGGAAACGTAATCTACTTCCTGGATGGCCCTCGTAATATATTATAAAAAGTTTAGAGTTCTTCAAATATTCATGTAAGTCATTTCGAATTAAAATCCACTTTTAGAACATGGCATTTATTTTTTGAAAAACTGAATTTGCATAAGAAAAGTAGGCTGTGGTGATAGCCATAAAGGACGCGCTTTGTACCCCCGCATATAAATCCCGTCCTGAAAGAAAGATTAACTTTTATTGTGCATTATGACCGGTTAAAATTTGATTAATGCAGTGAAACTATTTAATGTGATACGGACAATGAGAATCGGATAGGTACCACAGCGATTCCCACAACTGGTGACATCTAGACGTCGCTCAGGCCTTGTGAAAGAGTCGCAAGTACGTTCGTTTTTGACAGCACGCCATTTCAAAAACCTGTGGATTCCATCGATTTTTATCCTTCGGATCTCAGATGAGTAGTAATTATAGATCACGTTATAATTTTGTTTTCGACTTATCATTCATATTTCATTTTCTTCAGTATAATTTTCGCTTTCTAAAAATAAATTCGATCAGTGTTCAAAGATACTAAATTTGAACGAAATAATGGAACTAAAGCTATAAGGAATGAACACAACACCTACCTGCATAAAAGCCGTAATTTCAGATTAAGTTGTTTAAAAATGATTGCAAATATTTCAGATTATTTCTGCTTTAATTGAGTAACATCTGAGAATAAGATTTCTAAAAGTTGTCTAAATTACGAACTGAAAACTATCCACTGTTCTAGCTTTCTATCAGCTTTATCCATGCTTTTTTAAATTCATCAATCATGCTAGGTTTTGTAAAATATAGACAGAAATATCATTACTTTCCAATGAAGGCTTCAGGTGTTATAGTTTCCCCCACCAGGTTACAGTGTTTGCGTGTAGTCGGCAATTTTTATAAAACAGTGTTGTACTGTGCTCGACTATTCCATTCGGAGAGAAATAAAATATTTAGTATGCGTAAGTGTTGTCTTTTAGTGATGCGAAAGCTTTCGCTTAGAAGAAAAGCTCATACCTGCAGTAGTTTCCCTTGCATTAAACCTTGAACTGTCAAACATTTTTTTTTTTTTTTTTTTTTTTCCAGTACAGTAAAACTTAGAGAACTAGAGGGAAATTCATTCAGGTTCGTCCATAAAACTGTGTTTAAGTACAGAACTAAATGAGAAAATCTATGAAAGGGATAAATTATACCAGAGTATTATTTACTGGCATATGTAGAATAAGGACTAAATTGATTTGCAACATTCTTACTACTATAAAGTTGCTTACACCAATTATGTTTCAGCTTTGAATTTGATATTTAATATTTAATTTGGAATTACTGAAATTAAAAATGAAAATAAATATAGCACTTTTCAAACCATTCATATTTTGATAATGTTCATTTTACTAATTGTTGTCTTCACTTACTTTTCAGATGCTGAATTTGGAAAAATGAATTCAGTTTCCTATTGCTTTTATATATTTAGGGTGACTCGTAAAATTTTGAAATTTAATGTAAAACTTTATAATTAAAATAGTGTGTATTATTATCATGACTTCACCATTTTAACCCTCCGCGTACGGCGCGATTTGGGCACATGCTGGTTCTGCAATACAGTTTCGTTTTTTTTATTAATATTTTCTATCTTCATATATTACTATTCACATCTTTATAAACAAAATTAGTATAATGCAGAAATTTTAATAGTTTTTTTTTTCTTAATTAAAAAAAAACATAGTTAGGCACGCTATTTTCACGCGACCCGTTTTACGAGATGGATTTCGTATCCCGTGGAAAGCCTCGGGAGCCGCAAGCGGAGGATTAATGTTTATAGGCATTTTCCGAATTCGAGAAGAAAAATAAAACGCAAGAGTATTATCGTTTTATAAGCAAAGGGAAATGCTACAGATTCTTCACAGAAACACATTTAATATATCAATAATCTATCAATTATTATAAATTAATGCTTTCTGAAAGTCTTAGGAGTAACCTTGGGATCATAACACACATTATTTTTACTAAATATTGTTCCTATAATATAGTATTAAAATAATGTATTACTAGAATTTATTTTCATGCAATTGAAAATAGCCTTTATAAATAAAATTCTGATTTATAAAAGATTAAAAACATAAAATCACTGCTGTATAGTTTTCTTTCACGTTTTTCCTTTCGTATTTATTGAAATTTTCATAAACTTAATCTATCTCTGAATTAGATATCGCAATTTCTGTTTAAAATAATGTTTTACGTTTGGTTACCTAAAACAAACAAATTTTAATTGAACAGAGATGTAATTGGCATATTCAATTTTCCGATTAATGTTTGTTATTATTATTTTTGATAATTTATTGAAAAGAGAATTCCTTCTCCCTTCCAAGGTAAGAAGGATAAAATCCATGTCCGAGATGCATCTCAGTTTCTGTTGAATGCCATTTAAATTCCAATATTAAGAGATTTCTTTTAGATGTCAATACCTATAATAGTCTTTTTTATCATCGATTCAAATTATGTGTTCAATTAACAAGAGGTACATTAAAGCGAAATATTTCAGACTGCCATATATACTATCTGAATGAGTGTGCATTCTGTTTTTCAGCAGGCGAAATGCTTATAGTATTTAGAGCATTAGCTTTACAAATGTACTTTTAAAGTCACTAGAAAAATAAGGTCAGTTTACCATGAAAGCACTATTAACCGACTCACTATTAATCTGAATCTGCGTTAAATTATGTTTAATCGCTAGGATTTTTTTTAATCATTTTTTAATCTCTCTCTCTTTTTTTTTTTAAGTTTACTATGTGCAATAATTTAATAGGTTACATCTTTCCTTCATGCAGGACCAACGATTTTACAAAAGCCCCATAAATATGACAGTTGTGTCAGGATTAGCACCCGCATGTAGACATTTAGCAAGTCCAGAAAATTCACGGCAGTTAATTTTTCAGGCAGAGTCCTCCTATCTTTACTTTATCTAACAAAAGTTTCTGTCTATTCTAATAGCAGTTCTTAACAGTCTTTTGATTGCTTCTTTGCTTAATTTTAAGTAGTTCCTAACAGGATACTGTTTCCCCGTACAACAACATCCAAGCTTACATGCGGACTTTATGAGGCTCTTAGCCGTGTATTCGGCTGCGTTCCCGGAGCAGGGTGGAGCAGAGAGTAGAAGGTTTCTGCCAGGAAGATATCGCGCTGTCAGGCTAAGGCCAGGTCAGTGGTCTTTCTCGGTGGCGCTCACTCACTCACTATTAACCGACTCTAATCTACATTATATAATATATAACCACCACTTTGCCTCAAACAAGCAACTCAGTTTTATTTAAAGAATGAAGACAAATTATTCTGACTCTGTAAGTGACCGAGCTACTGCGAAGAGCAGTGTTGCCGGTTCCAGAATTAAAGGCCAAGGGCATTTGACATAAAGAGATCCGGACGTGGAGAAAATCTCAGATGAGGAAACGGAGATAAGGGGAAGAAGAGAAGTACCAAAAGGAGCAAGACAGTCCAATCGGACAAGTTCGCAGAACGTGACGAGCGATCATAGCATTCAAGGAGGACCAAAGACAATGTAAATCAATGACAACAATATGAGAAGATACACTGTAGCAATAGTTCCAATGACAAATTCAAATACAACTAAACAACCTCAATCAATAGTGCTAAATACAACACAACACAATTTTAATACAACTATTCAACGCAATACACTACAGCAACTCAACAACAACTTAAGCAACCTATTTACAACACTACTATATCATCACAATGCGAAAAATCTCACAGCATTAGTTTTATAATTCACCAAGAATAATATTCAAGCTACAGAAGAAATTAAATCAAAATCAGATGCACTGGAAGTATGAACAGCTACCAATTCAGAAGCTAAGTGAAAAAGTTGCCGTCTCCTCCTATGAAGGTGAGAGCTGCAAGTGGTCTGACGCTTCTATCTTCGAAGAGAATTTCATAATTAAAGATTTGGGAGTAATTAACAAAGTCACATTGCACAGCTTTGTTGAAGAATTTTTCATTAGATCTTCTGATGTAATCTGGAATCGTCTCAAGTTTTAAGTCTCTGTGTAAAGGTTTATTTCGGATAAGATAGTGGGAATCAATAATAATGCGCAGAAACTTGTTTTCCACTACTTATAATTGATGCAGTTGAGTTTGAGTGACCGTGTTCCAAGCAGGAGCAGCATAACAAAGTATCGGTCGAATGCAAGTGGTATATCTATGTTTTTTGGTACGCAAGGTAAGATTTGAATATTTTCCAATGACCGGGAGAAATCTGCATATTATACCCAGGGCTTTGCTCTTGACACTATTAAAGTGGTTAGACCTTGTGAGCCTTTGGTTCAAAATAATTCGTAAAAATTTGGCCTTTGTGACCAGAAGAAGAGCTTCTTAAAAAAGGTAGAAATCTTTAAAAGCAATGTTTTTTTTATTATTGAATCGTTAGGTCTTAGGTCTTAGGTCCTCGCTTATTCAATAGGTATACGACCCTGAAGTCTTTACCTATCTATAACTGTCCTTAATAGGAATCCTAAAAGTGAAAAAAAAAATCCAAGTATTGGAAAAAACCCGTACACTTGAAGTGTTGAATGGCATCCAATGTGGCAGTATGTAACAGTGGCATAACTTTGGTAAAATAGCGATTTAACATCTGATAACTTTCTCCTCGTAAATACTACGGCTGAGTGTCCTCCTTCCTCCGTGTCTTGGAGCAACAGAATAGCCTGGGCATAATAGTTGAGGCATATAACAGTAGTGGGCGGAGCATAGTTGCACTGACCAAACGTTGAAGTTTCATACAAATTCAAATTTCAAATCAAAGTCCTGCCTCCGGGGGAGCTTTGCAATAATTAAGCAATAATTAAGTAAATATAAATACGAGTAAACAATGAAACGTAGAAAAAATATTAAATTCACTATGTACATCGATCACCATAACTCGTTATGGTGTATCGTTCTTGGTCTTTTGCAGCGTTGAATGACTGTATAGTCATAATCTCCTATGCTACGTACAGCTACATTTTCGTGATTATCACATTTGGTGTAGAAATTATGTGAAGCAATTAAGATCTCGCTATCTAATGGTTTGATTTTCATTCCACGATGTATTGCAGTGTTTCTTACAAATCACGGTGAGTCTGTGATAGTTCTAAGAAATTTATTTTGCAATCTTTGCAAAATCTGACGATTTGATCTGGCTGTAGCGGCCCATGCTGGTGCTGCGTACAATAAAATCGGTCTTATTGCTTAAAGATAGAGAATTCTCTTAGTACTTAGTTGTAATTTTGAATGTCTTCCTATTAAGGCATAAATAGACTTAAAAGCTTTGTGAGCTTTTTCACGAGTATACATAATATGCGGCCTGAATGTAAGCTTATCTTCAAGAATTACACCCAAATATTTAATATTTTTAACTGTAGGTACTGTGGCACCATCTAGTGTTATGTTGTTTACTTCTTTGAGGTTGTGTCTAAAAAATACGACTTGAGACTTAGTTGCATTGGTTTTGATCTTCCAAGCGTAAAACCACTTGGTGAGGATATTAACGGCTTTTTGAAGCTTATCTCTTCCTTTGATGGGGCTAATAGAACTGCACATGATTGCGGTGTCATCCGCATAGCAAGCAAAAGTAGTATCTGGAATATATGGCATATCGTTGATGTATAGACAAAATAATATTGGCGAAAGTAAACTTCCTTGCGGAAGACCGGCCTGAATAATTTTCTTGCTGGATAAAGTATCTTTAATTTTAACCTGAAAAGTTCTACTGTCTAGGTAGCTGGAAGATGGACCGGACGCGGCATCAATACTGTACGACGCGTTTTCGCGAGCTCGCTTTTCGCCTTATTATTTTAAGTTAGTTTTGATATAGTTTACACAAGAGTTATATCAATTTAAAGTTCTTCAAAAGCTGAGCAATTTGATATGCATCTGGAGCGATTCCGTTTATTAGTGGTGGATTAATTAAGTCTTTAAAGCAGAAGTCATTGTTCGTATCGCGACCTCGTGATATCTGCTGAGGGTTACCGTGACCCCGTGAAGTGCCGTTTTGTGGTGTTTACATCTATTAAGATTTCTCTGGCACCTACAGGCATCCAATTTCAATCCTAGTACCTTTGGAAAGTGGAAGATATGATCTCTTCATTGATACCAGTGCTGTGATTGTGAAGTGTTTGTGCGATTTATTACAGTGTTTTTATTGTGCGACATAAAAGTGCCATACTTCTGGATTAATCTGCCCTTATCTCCGGTCTAATTGGGAATATCGACACCATTCCTAGACGATAAGGTAGGCCTTTAGATTACCTTTCTTTTAGTGTATCATTCGTCCTGCTAGCTTAATTAGTGACTGAGTGCCGTAAGATTTAATTGCAATTTTCCTGTGTGACCTTGTTCTTTGCCCGGTATCCTCACCCGGCTCATTTTTACGACACAGCGGCGGAGGGTCGGTCCAGCAGGACAGGTCGCCTTTTGAACTTGTCGGACAACTCCTTGTCAAGCTTTTCTAGCGCATGCGCGCATAGTAGAGTGCAGTTGCTATAAGTCTTGCACGTGCTTTTGTTTACAATTTGAACTTAGCTGCACGGTACTTAGCCAGCCTCTAGTACACCCAAATTTTTAACCCTGTTCTAGTTTTTCACTGTGCATTTAACTTTTATTCTATTATATTTACTTCTTTTTATTACTTTATCATCATTATTATAATTTTTATACTTATTTAATTTCATCTTCCTGTAAATTTTTGTTTGTGCTTATTTACTGATAGCCATCTATGTACTCTGTTTCCATACCTTGTTAAGTTCGTTTAGATTTTATTTCTGTATATGCAATTATTCTGTGTATTGTATGCATTATTCTGTGTATTGTATGCATTATTCTGTGCATTGTATGCATTATTCTGTGTATTGTATGCATTGTATGGGAAATAGGCTCTGTGGCTGGTTTCTTCACAGCATTCAGTTCCGTACATTTAGCATTTGTGACGGAAATTAATGAGTTTTCTGTAAATTCCATTCACTTCTCATTTACTTGTCACCTTGTACCCGTGCACGCTAACTGTTGGCAGCGCTTTCATTGCACGCACTTATATTTAACTGTATTGCCTTAGATTATGTAACTGTACGCTTTTTATTGTAATTCTGCATATTAACTGTCATTGTCTGCATTATATCATGGTACTAAAATCTACTCTATCTACTGACGAAGATATAACAACGTCGTCTAGCGCCTTAGACCCGACCTCTATCTTAAACTCAGACATAGCTCATGCTGAAAAGGTAGACCTCTTCTACCAGGAAATCAAGAGAGTAACAACTACCTACCGAGGTGGTAAATTTCTGCTCCGAACAGAACTCAGAGAACGTATTCTTACCTCACTAGAGGCTCTACAGAAGTTAGCCCTAGAAGGCCCCGAATACACAGCAAAACCAACAAAAGCCGACACAAGTACCAATACCTCCACTCTCTTCTGCTGCGAATTAGCACATGCAAATAACCAGTATCAAACAGACCAGCAGAGGCATAACGTGTTCGCTGTAGCACCACTGCCTAATCCGATCAGAGGTCCATCCTACGCGGCTGCTGCAGCTAAGGCTAAAGATACTAGTCACATAACTACGCCCCAGCACACACTATTACTATATCCTAAGGAAGCCACCTGCTTCACCAGTCAAGACCTTAAGGCTAAACTCAGCCAGGAATTCCCACTCCCCAAGATAGGAGTAAAGGTATCCACAGTCAGAAACATACAAAAAGGAGGGCTAGCCGTTGACTGTCACACGAAGGAGGACCTTGACAAGCTAAAAAATACGCTAAACAGTGCAAAGGGACAAGAACTGGTAGAGACCAAGCTTCCCGCCACAAGACTTCCAAGAGTTGCTATCCACAGCGTCCCACATGAAGTCCAGGAACACGAAATAGAACGAGATTTGGCATCGGAGCACAATGCTACCAAATCAACAGTCAAGATCCTCTACCGCCTCCGAGATAGAAGAAACACAGTTAAATGGGTTCTTGACTGCCAACCTACAGTCTACCAGCGAATCATGCAGGCTCCCAGACTCTACCTCGGCTGGCGGGCATACCGAATTGCAGACTTCTACAACACCAAGCGATGCTACAGATGCCAGGAACTCGGCCACACTCAAAAGGAGTGCTCCAACAAACATTATTGTGCATACTGCACAGAAGAACACGACATCCGTGAATGCCGAGCGCAGCAGCCCGCGTGTATCAACTGCGCAGACTATAACTATAGGACAAACAGGAGCATCCCCTGCGATCATCCAGCCTATGATGTCAACTGCCCCTCGTACGGAAGATACATCGCTAATATCAGACGCAGTACCAGATACGAGTGATTTGCCACAGCCGCCCACTCAAATAATGCAAACACCAGACATCCAACGAGAAGTTATCAAATGCATCCAGATTAATTTACAAAGAGCAAAAGCCGCCGCGTCACAATTGATCCAACATACAATCAACCATCAACCAGATATACTATTGATTCAAGAACCTTACTGCAGAGCAGGGGAAGTCGCCTGTTTGCCACTCTGTTGGAAAATATTTCAGTGCAAAGCACAACAGAATGAGCCACCACCAAGAGCAGCAATCGCCTGCTGCAACCCGCTCTGGTCCCCGCTGATAATTACACAGAAGCGAGACCATGTAGCAATCCTCCTCAGCTTCTCAAATTCACAGATCATCATTTCCTCCATCTACAGTCCCCCACCGGATGATATCCACCAGACCATCATGAGCATCGAAGAAGTAAAGACAAAGTGCCCCACAACATCACATGTTATAGGCGGTGATTTTAATGCCCACAACATCATATGGGGTTACCCAGCTACCACTCCAAAAGGGCAAGTCTTGGAAGACTACATATTGGCCAGCAATCTGCAAATCATAAACACCCCCAACGCGCCACCCACATTTGACAACACGTACCACCACGGATGGCCAGATATTACAGTGACTACTAATGATATAGCCAATAACCTACAAGACTGGATGGTAGCAGATGAAGAGAGCTGCTCGGACCATCGCTACATACACTTCAATATTGCAAGCGACACAAGGATCAGCATCTTTAAAAGATACAAACTTCCGGGTAACAAATTGCGAATACTTAACAAAGCTTTCTCTCTAACATTACAGCAAGAAGAGCAGGAGCTAAGTCAATACAAGAGCCCCAATGATCTGAACACTTATACCGAGCGGCTGCTTGACACTCTACGGAGCATTTGCGATCAGCACCTGCCCACCAGAGCAGCAAAATGTTTGCAAGGAATTTCCTGGTGGACAAAGGAACTGCGACAGCAACGGCAAAAGTGCAGGGCTTTACGACGTCGCCTTCGCACCAACATTAACGAAACCACCAAGAATGCAATACTAGCAACCTTTAGGGAGGAAAGAGCGCATTATAAAAATAATATCCTTAAAGCCAAAATAACCAGCTGGCGTAAGTTCTGCACAGAAAATAACAACCCATATGGAATTCTACACAAGCTTGCCACCAACAAGGTCTTTAAGCCGGATCAACTCTATGCCCAAATTGCCAACCAACCCATTACCACCAACATAGCAGAATCCACGGCAGCCACAACCTTAAACACAGTCTTCCCAGCAGACGATCCGGACGATGACACGCCAGAGCAAAGGCACACAAGGGGAAACACCACTATCCCAGAGACTTCAGACGACGAACCATTTGAAATGGAAGAGATCAAGCAAATCTTTCGACAGCTTCCAGTCAAAAAGGCACCAGGTCCTGACGGCCTGGATTATGCAATAATCAAGGTCGCCTTCAACGCTCGACCCACTTACTTTAAAGTTCTGTTTAACAAGCTTCTACATTGTCAAATCTTCCCTACTGCATTCAAACAAGGACAGGTCGTCCTGTTTTTAAAAAAGCACAAATCCCCGGAAGATCCAAGATCCTTTAGACCCATATGTCTGTTATCTGCATTGGGTAAGATCTACGAAAAACTGCTAGTCAACAGGCTGAAGCACCATCTATACCGACAAAACTTTCTTAGCCCACATCAATATGGATTCAGGACAGGCACATCTACCATCCATGCTCTAGAACACATTCGAAAACATATAAATGACAACAGAATCAACAATCTACATACTGCATTTATCTCTTTAGATCTTCAAAGTGCCTTTGATACTCTCTGGTGGCCTGCAATAAAGCAGGCCCTCAGGGAGGCAAAGTGTCCAAGGAACCTTTTTAATATCTTCACTGACTATCTCCACTCTAGAAGTCTAATTATAGTCAATAATAACGGTGTTGTCACTAAACAGCAGGAAAGAGGGTGCCCACAGGGGTCATGTGCCGGGCCTCTACTGTGGATAATCACGTTTAATTCCTTATTACAAATCAAATGGCCTACCCATACCAGAGTGATAGCATATGCAGATGATGCGGCATTGCTAGTCTCTGGCCGCACAAGAGAAGAACTCGAACGAAATGGTACGGAAACCTGTTCCATATTTTCAGATAAATGCAGTAGACTTAAATTGATCATTTCCGCACAGAAGTCAACGGCAGTAGTCATCCCACGACCGAGAACTAATCCAACGCGACGGCCGTGTATAAAATTGATGGGACGAAATCTAAAGATCTCAAAAACCATAAAGTATCTCGGACTTACATGGGATCAGGGTCTCACATGGCTGCCCCACCTTCAAGACATCAGAGTCAAGACAGCAAATATAGCTAAGAAAGCCAGACAATTCCAGGGAAGAAACTGGGGGCAAAACCCTCACATCCAGAAACTGCTATATCTAACGGTAGCGGAAAGAATTGTTCTTTACGCATCGGCTATATGGGCGCAACCAATGAGCAGTCGCAAGATCAAACTCTTGACAACAATACAACGGCCATTTGCTCTAAACATAAGTAGGGCATATAGGACAACGGCATCAAGTGCAATAACGGTCCTTGCGGGACTAACACCCCTGCACATAAAGGCCAGCATAGAAGCTGCATATGAGCGCCTAATTAGGCTAAAACAAGATGCCAACTTTGCTGGCACCGCCTTCCATGCAACACAGTATGAATTACCAGGGAGTGTGCAGTATGTGCACCCGGCATCAAAAGTAAAGGCATCCATGTCGTGACAGCACAACACCCAACGCCTCTCAGAGAAACTCCACATGTGAACTCACGATTCTACACCGATGGATCAAAGCATGACAATGGAGTGGGATGCGCCTTCGTTCACTTCAAAAATGACCGAGTGGAAAGCAAATGGAAAGGCCATCTCGCTACCCACAACAGCATTTTCCAGGCAGAAGCTGTGGCAATAGCAGCTGCAATTCAGTATGCTCAGGATATCAATCTAGCAGCAACCGAAATTCACACAGACAGCATGTCAGTGCTACAGGCAATCATGAATCACCACCATACCTCACCCACAATTATAGCAATCCAACAGCTCCTGCGTAACAATATGCAAACACACATCAAACTAATCTGGGTGAAAGGACATGATGGCATAGAGGGTAACGAGATGGCAGACCAGTTAGCAAACGAGGCGGCACTCAACAACGACGCGCAAGAGGTGACAACTCCAATCCCGACTTCGTATTTAAAGCGAAAGCTAAGAGAACTAAGCAAAGAACAGTGGCAACAGGAGTGGGATAACTGTGATACAGGAAGAAGGACACACGGATTCTACCCAATAGTAGACAACGAACGTCTCCAGGCCATTGCACCCTTGACATACTATATCACGGGGCACGGCCCATTTCCATCCTATTTTCAAAGACATGCAATTTCGATGACAGATATATGCGTCTGCGGGGCAACTGGCTCCCCCGACCACTACATATTTGAATGCAGCCTTACATCCAACTTACACCTACCACTCCCAGCCACAAATATAGAATCATATAAACGATTCATCATTAAGCACCCACCAGCGGTCAAAAAGATCTGCCAAATAATTAGGCAGGTCAACGACCTAGGGCAAGATATCTGCCAACCAAACTAGCGTCAATTAAGGCGTCTCATAAAGCAACCACAGTCAGCTTTCACCAAATCATCAACAGAATTCTGACAGTCTCTTATACTGACAATCAGCTGAATGCAACTTACAATATGTTTAAATTATGTGCTGCGCTTATAACATAACTGCACTGCAACATAACTGCAGACATAGCTGCTTACTGCATACAGTACTCACTTACGGCGTATAGAGCAAACTACTGACTATGAACAGACTGCTACCTGCATTGTGTCTCTGTAGTAGTTACAACGACTGAAATATCTATAGAAGTATTTCCTGGAATAACCACAGTTATTACAACAACTGCAAGTTATATATCAGTGTATAAGGTACTGTGCGCAGAGTAATTGGAACGCCCTGACAAATCGTGTACAGAACTCATCAACAGTGTACAGAGCTCAACACTGACTAATCACAGATTACTACTTGCATGTCCATGCTAGTCCATGCTTAACTGAACAGTGTAAAACAAATGTGTATCCGACTTTGCATTGTGTAACCATTCTGTAAGCATTGTGTATATAACAAGCATCATGTATCTATTACAATACTAATATGCACTGTGTATTCTACAACATAGTGTTTCTCCTACAGTCATTGCCAGTACTGTATTACATAAACGCGTTATACAAACTATCTGCAATAAATATGCACCTCATTCTGCACTGAATTTGTCAAATTCTGCACAGTATCTGCTGTATATAAAGCATATAATTACTATGCAACTATCTACATTGCGTGTGCACTACCTGCAATACCTTACAACCTGTTGTGTATCTGACTTTGCACTGTGCATTTGTTCTGTGAGCAATGTGTATATAAAAAGTACTGTGTACCTACTTTAATCCAATAAACACTGTGCATCTAATATAATATAAAATAAGCTCAGCGCATTCTATAACATAGTGTCTCCACTACAGTTATTGCCTGCACATCATATCTGTATTACTCAAACTATCTGTATTATATCTGCACTGTATATGACATATGCATAATGTATAATTCATCTATATCTATCAATATTGTATCAGCATTACCTGTATAATCTCATAGCTTCGCATAGAAATATATAGCTTGGCAACATAGCATGCATGGTGCTGCGTACTATAATTGTGTGTATACAATAGTATAGATTTTTTTTTTAATGTGTAAGTATAATTGTGTTTATATAATTGTGCACAATTGTGTTATATACCATAGTATAGTGTTTTATTCTGCGTTTTAATACGTTAGTATAATTGTGTTTGCATAATTGTACACCATAACTGTGTTGTATATAGTAGTATAGTGTCTTATTTCGTTTGTACAATTGTGCGCAGTATAAATTCTAATATTTAATGCTTTACAAGCATAGTGTATCTGTTTTTACATTGTGTATCAATTCTGTAAGCATTATGTATATAAAAAGCGCTGCATATCTATTCAAATTAAATAAGTATTGTGTACCTGATATAACGTATTGCATAATGTATTCTCCAGAGTAAAGTTTCATCTGTAATTACTATATCATCTAATAACAAAATTTAATATTCTACAGTGTGCCTGCATGCTTTATGTATGTTTATTTGCGCATTTTACATGTGATATGTGATCTAAATGTGTCTAAATGATCTAAATGTGTCTTTAGTGTAAGTGTATACTATATATTAGCTTAAATATGTTTCATTATAAGTATGTGTTTTACTTGTATAAGTGTGTGCAAACTAGTATCTAATTTCTATTTTTATATAATGTGCTTACATGTTTTATATGTGTTATATATGTGCTTTTATATGTGTTTTACAAGTTTTTGTATGTATCTTTATATGTGCAATTGTATGTACTTGTATGTGTATGTATATGCTGTAATTAGTGTCTAACAGTGTCTAAAAACCAAGATGTAACAAATCATCCGCCTATCGATCAAAACTAATGTATTCCTAAGACGCTTCTGTATGGCCATGTACAATTACGTAAAATTCTTCAATAAACTCCCAAGGTGGCCTCATGAGGCTCCTGGGAGTTGCTGCCACTAGATAGGGGAGGGCGCGGGACATATGCCTGTTTACCTCTGTTAAACATCAGGCGTCCCCGTCCTCCGTCACCTGTCACCTGTCTAGGTAGCTGAATATTGTCGTAATAAGGTCCGGAGGAAATTGATAATTTATCATTTTGGCAAGGAGGCCAGCATGCCAAACCTCGTCAAAAGCCTTCTCGATGTCCAAAAATAGGGCAGCAACAGTCTCTTTCTTATTCAGATGTTGTCCGATAATTTCTGTAATTCTTGTGATTTGGTGTAGTGTAGAATGACCTGGTCTGAAGCCACAACTGGTAATTCTTTAGCAAGTTGTGACTTTCAATGAAGTTATTAACTCGAATTACAATAATACGTTCAAATAATTTAGCAAGAGTAGGGAGCAAGCTGATTGGTCTATAACCGCTCGTAGTTGACCCGTCTTTTCCTTGTTTTCTTATGACTATAATGTTAGCATATTTCCAGATACGAGGGAAATAGTTCAAATTTAAGCAGGCGTTAAAAATTTTTATAATGAGAATTATCTCTTTCCTGTTCAGGTTCTTGACGGCTTTGTTACCAATCTGTCATAACCGGCCGCTTTCTTTGGGTTCAAAGTATCAAAACAATCTTTTACTTGTCGGGGGGTGATGAGATTTCCTACGCTACGACTATTAGTAGCAATGTAATCTTTTACGTGGTTTTCGATGTTAACATCATTTGGGTTGCCGTACTGATTTAACGTGAATTGGTCTTCGTAATCACTAGCGAAGATGTTTGCAATATCCTCAGCTTTATGAAAAGCTTGGTTGTTATGTTTAATTGGGCCAATATTGTTCTCCTCCTTTCTGAGCGCTTTACTAATTCTCCAAACAGTAGAATATGTGTGGGATAGGCTGTCTACAAAATTTTCCCATGCCTCTGAGCGATACTTAATCATCATGAGCCTAAGTTCTTTATTGCATTTATTAAAATTTCTTCTATGTTGCGGATTTTGAGTTCTCTGAACAATCTTGCGAAATCTGTTTTTCTCTTTAATTTTTAATCTGATATTGTAGGGGAGGGTTATGTCTTCAATTTGAACAAACTGCGCATTTTTTAAGGCACTCTGGATTTTAATATTTAAGTTTTGTATAGCAGTGTCTATCTCTTCTTTTGAGTTAAGATTTGCGTTAGGAGTGATGTTATTATTAATTTCATTCTGGTACTGAATCCAGTTTGTCCGAATCTTCATGGGTGGTAATCCATGTCGTAGCCCGTAGAGGGTAAAACGGACAGGTAAATGATCGGAGGATAGATCATTGTCCACACTGAGATAAGGCTGTGGCGAAACATTTAAAGAAAGCATAATATCTAAGATATCAGAGTTGCTGCGAGTCATAGGGCAATACATGTGCTCCGTAGGAGCAAAAATTTGTACATTATTGTTTAATATGTAGTTATATAACATAATTCCATCTTGGTTGTTTGTCCTGCAGTTCCAATTTGTATTTTTACAATTCATATCACCTGCGATGATAGTAGGATAGCCCAACCTTTGATAGCTCCATTTAGAGCCATAATAATGCCATTCCATTTAGAGCCGCCCACCAGCGGCCGAGCGGTAAAGTCGCTGAACACTGGTAGTTCGGTCCGAGGTTCGAGTCCCGCGAACGGGCTGGCTGCATGGGCGTTTTCGTGGTTTTCCCCATGTGTAACGTGTATACGAGCCAGTTTCCCTTAGAAAGTCCTCCACGAAAGGCATCCCTCCCCTTAGGCAGATAGTCCTAGTGTGCTTTGCCATAATTAAACACACCACACCATTTAGAGCCATAATAATTCTAATTAAGTGAATGGAAAATGTTACCGGTGTTCGTGTAAAATTTCACCAAAGGCTTTTTTCAGGATTCGTGTTTTTTCGCCCTATGAAATGCTAATTCTTAACAAAGTTTCGGTTTCTTACGTTGTATCATCTGATCGGAAATCACATTCTTCTTCTTAACTTCAGATAGCGCAAACCGTACTGGAACCTAATTTGCAAACTGTATTCGCTTGAGTTGAGTAAACTTTATTACAATGCAAAATAATCTGTCAATCTGTGAACACACAACCTAAAGAGTACCTAAAAACTCTAAATTATAAAACACACAACCTAAAAACTCTAAATTATCTTAACTTTTTTAAACATTACTTAAGTTAAAAACTCAATCACAAAAGAAATGTGGTGAAAATCCAAAGAAAAATGATTACTTCATTCTTGATGTTTATTACCGAAAATACAACACGAATCAAAAACGCTCACTTGTTGTATTAAAAGCAGTATAACAAGGATAAGGTTTTCTCTTGTAGTTAAATTTCAATTATTTAAAAAAGCGTAGTGGCGAACACTCCACTAGCCAAGCTATATTCTTACTTTTAAGCTCTGCAACTGTTACCTTAAATTTATGTAGCTTTTTGATTTGAGCAAAAATTATGGCGTAAGTAAAGAAAGATGGCAGATATGAAAATGAAAGAGTTAGTAAAACTTATGAATAGTTGTTGCAAACTTCCTAAATGCGAAATTCTTTTATGATCGTCTGAAACTTGGAATTAAATTAAATTTTTGATTCCAAAGCTGCAGCTGTAAATAAACGAATGTTTTTTGTTATTTAAAATGCTCAAGGACTTAAATTAGTCAATATAAGCTTGGAGCAAATATTTATCTCCACGACAAGAGTTACATTTTTAATTTGCTAAAAGAAGGCTTAGCTTTTATTTGTCGACAACCGAACACCGCCTTCTATCAGACTTCACTCGCAGGCAATCGAAGTAATCGTTCTAATTAGACTCCAGTTATTCAAAAGGTAATGTGTCGCAGAATAAACTTTATAAAACCTCCTGGTATTAAATATGTTTTTAGTACTTATATAAAGTAAGCAACACATAAAGTTAACCATATAACATCACCAATGTAGCAATTTAAATTATTTTAAACTTTTATTTTAAATAAAAACACCAGAATGTTTTAGTCATTGTTATGTATTAAAACATCAATTTGTTCATTAGTTCAAATAGTACTAGGCTACTGGAATTTGCATTCTGTTTAACATCATAAGTTAAGTTTTTAAACAACTAGTTGTGGCGCATGGTAGATGTGAAATTTCATTATGATTTCGCACCAATATTCTGGACGAAATAAGATTGAATTCCTCCTTAAATGAATTTGCCTTGAAATTGAAAATGAAATGTTTCTGTGCTTTTAACTATAGCATTTTTGAAGATTCTTTGATTTATATTATGTTCTATATCCTTACATTATTTTAGAAAATTAGGATATTATATTTTGTTATCATATTTCCTTCTAGACGTTTTCAAAATAAAATGTGCTATTGGTCATGCTGCTAATTTAGTACATACATTCCCTTGCATTTCATTAAAATAACTCTCACTCTGATATCTGTAAAACTTAAGCATAAGATATTAAGACAAAATTTTAAACAGCGATGTGTATATTTATAAGGTATCCTCCTTTTTAATCTAATGCATTAGAGTCCAATTTTAAAAAACAGATAACATTTGCTTGTCTAAATATTAAGTTGAACAAATTATATCCTTTTCCTAAATTTCATATATAACTGCATGTTAACGGAATGCTGTTATTGTAAATTGATCATTAAGCTAAGCAAAATGTTTCTCTTTGACTCTGTTCAATAGGTTAATTAATGTACTTAAAAATAGTTTATTAGTATTTAAGTATTATCAACTGAGGTAAAAAAAAAAATCATTTTTGGAAAATTTGCTCATTTCTAGTCTAAAACTCAGCTGAATGTATCTTTCTGTATTATAAAGTAATCTTATCTTATGAAATTATTACAGATTAAGAGTAACTTCCTTCATATAAAAATACATATCAGAGATTTTTATATGTAATTTAGGATTAAATTACACTTTATTATTAAATTAATTTGTATAGCAAGAATTTGGGAAAGTTTAAGATTTTAATGGCTTTTAGCCCAATTTTACATATTTTTTATTACCATTAAAAACAAGCTTCAGTACCGCGTCTGAATATTTGCAAACGGTAATACAATTCTTATTCAAAGATTTGAAAGTAGACTAGATTATTTATTAGCATAAAAAATTAATTACTAAAAAATTTTATTTTCACAGTTGTGTTTTACTTTTATTGCAGCTTGTATAATGGTGACCGATATCTCAAGGAACTTTCGGCATTAAATCAGTACATAAAAAATTAAATTTAAGAAAAAAGTCTTGTAACAAAAAGCAGATGAATTTTTTTCACAGTCAGAATAAATTTTCCGTACATAGTAAGACACGCAAATTATATCAGACCTTTAGAGGTAATATAAAAACATTAAATCTGAGACTTGGTCGAGCAGCCAATCTCACAAATCCTTCCTTTCGGTTTAAAAAAATGCATGATATTCTCGACCGTTTAAGAAAATCTGTGGTAATCCTTCACAAAAATTTAAACAAACGAATGCGCCTTATACAGGATGGACAGTGAAATCGTTCGGAAAATTCGTTCTTCAAATTTCAAAGACTTTAAGATTTCTTCATGAAATATAGCTGACATGGAAAGATGTTTCAAATCTAATGGCTCCATGGATTTTCAAAATAATGTTTACCGTTTGAAATCATGTTTATTATGAAAAAAATAAGAAATTTATTAATCAGTAGTTTTTCCTTATACGTTTTCTCTGTATGTAATTTTTATTTTTAGGGAGCTGTGGCAAATTATTTACAGATTTCGTATTAAACTTAACTGCCTTGTCTATTTAAGACAGAGTGGTGGTTATGGCATAAATTGTAGTTCTTTTCCTTTTGTGTTTCATTGCAAAAGCTTTTAAGAACGCTTTTCGTACGTATGATTTACTGCGCGTGCCAGGCTGATTCAAGACTTGATAGAAAATCGATAGAATTTTAAAGGAATTCTAAAATCTTTACATGTGGATGCATTTTCAAGAATATAATATAGATGCACATTCCTATAGAGAAAACAATTAACAGTTTGAAGATTAAAAAAATTTTGAAAACATTAAGTCTTAAAAGCTCAATAATGCGTCCATATTTCTATAGCCTCACCTGAAAAGTTTAACAATTGAAGTATTTAAAATACTGTAAAGTCTTTTTGCTAAACTTTCAAATGTTAAAACGTATTTTAAAGGAGTTACGTATTAATCTAGTATTGTCTGCAAATTTTCATCTTTTTTTGTCTCCACGAAAATCCATCCTACATCCTTTGTTGATACGAACTGGATTAAATATCTAGTGATCAACAATTTCATTCCTCGGCTGCCGGTGAGTCCCCCACTGTAATCAAAAAAGACTTTTAATTTTCCACGTACTCCAGTCACGAAGCTGCATATTTATCCAACAAACAATAAAATACATCTGATGGGTACACCACATGAATTCCTTATAGGGAATATTCCAACTGTACGAATTTTGTGCTGCATTTCATTTAAACGTTTTTCCTCGAATATCATTAGAGATATATTACTTATTCAATTAATTCAATTCTTGCAAGGCAAAAATACCTGAAAACTCAACATACCTTCATTAAAAATTGAAAAATATAGAAAAGTATAAAACAGCACATTCAGTTAAAATAATTAAAAAAAGATTTTTTTCCAATTAAAATTAAAGTTTGTAGGTAAAAACAAGCAACTCGACCAGCGACCAAGAAGGCAAATGTTCGGTGTACAAAAGTGAAAGCTTACTTTTACTCCTAAACGGAAAAAAGACACCGAAAGGGCAGAAACTCATTTAATTCAGTATTCTGCGAAGTTTCAAATGTAAACAAATATGGCTGCTATTGTAAAAAAAAATTCGGCTTAAACAACTTTTAAATTGTTGATAATTCTACAACTGTTGCATGCAGATTAACTAAAGGAATATATACGTTATCCAGAAGATAAGATAATGTAATTCCATCATTTTAAAGCAAAAAAATGCAGAAATTTACTAACATATAATGATAAAACAGTTGACCTCACTGAGCTGAGTATTGAAGATATTTCTTCACAATATACGTACTGCCATATAAGGATGAAAATGAACAACGCATGACCATGCATTGAAGCATATTTATCACTCGGTAGGCATGATTTATAAAATTCCGACAAAATGATGTATCTGAAAATTTGTTGGCAATATCTATATCGAATGAAAACAGAGTCGCGAAAATACAAGAATTTTTATTTCTCTTTCGAGAACCTTGAATTTTCATATTCGTGTATGAAATCAAAAATTTTGACTGCCTATTATTTCTACTTTTTAAGAGTTATCTTTGTCTAGCTTATTGGATTGTAAATTTGTTGTATGCATTTATTTTGACTGGCTTTATCTCAGCATTCAGAAAACATTTCATTTCAACACAGTTCGGAGAGTTCGGTGTGCCCGTTTTTCTATGGGCCGTGCTTGAATCCCTATGACAACGTAAAGTATATCTTCAAACTCAATTTACACCACATAATGAAGGAATTTTTGCGAACAGCGCAAGTTCTTTCCCACAGGATGTTGAACGTTTCCTCTCCTCGCCTTTTGCGAGAGAAATACAATATACATCCATGAGCGAGGTAAGTGAATACATTACCAAGCTCAAACCCAAAAAAGCCCCTGGTATGGACTCTATTTCTAATCGTATGATTAAAAATTTACCCACCCATTATCTATTTTTCTTAGTAATGCTTATAAATTTTATGATACAGCATTGCTATTTTCCTCAAAGCTGAAAACAAGCACTTATTGTGCCTATTCCAAAACCAGGCCAAAGCCTTTCTAACCCTCAAAATTATAGACCTATCAGCCTCCTATCCTCGTTATCTAAGATATACGAGATTGTGTTACTTAAACGCCTGAATGATTTTCTCCGAAATCACAACGTTCTGATTGATGAACAATTTGGATTTCGAGCAAAACACTGCACCACGCACCAGCTGCTGAGGACAGTGGAGTTCATTCACGAAGGGTTTCGTAACAAAATGCTTACTGGCGCTTTATTTCTTGACATAGCCAAAGCATTTGATAGGACTTGGCATATAGGAATTATTATCAAGCTCATACGACTTGACGTTTCGGCCCATTTAATTCATATAATTAATTCGTACCTCACTAATAGATCTTTTTCTGTACGAGTTAATTCTATCATTTTGACACCCCGTCCTATACTAAGCGGCGTCCCCCAAGGGTCACTTTTAGGCCCAATTTTGTTCAACATTTTCATAAATGACATACCAAAATCACCAAGTATCACTCTTGCACTTTATGCAGATGATACAGCCATCCTAGCTCAACACAAACGCCTGGAAAACTTAGTCCGAAACATTCAGAGTTATCTCTCTAGCCTTGAGCACTGGCTCATCACTTGGAAAATAAAAATTAATGTTGCGAAATGTGCTGCTATGATATTCAAACGTAGCCCCCTCCCGTACCCTTCCATTAATATTAAATTCTTTGATGACTATGTTCCCTGGTCAAACTCTTACAAGTACCTAGGAGTTGTACTTGATTCCAAATTAACCTGGCGCCTTCACATTGAAAATGTTCTCAACAAAGCAAAAGGTGCCAGAGCCCAACTTTACCCATTTTTAGCTCGAAAGAGCAATCTGTCAATTAAAAACAAAATCCTTCTCTATACTTCCATAATAAGACCTGTCTTTATGTATGCATGTACAATCTGGGGTACTGCTGCAACTCATGTGAAAAAACTTCAATCTTTTCAAAGTAAAACCTTACGTATGGCCCTAAACGCAGCTTGGTACGTCCGTACAGATGTGATTCATTCGGCCCAAGGCCCAAGGCGATATTTTCCGGAGTACCTTTGCAACTTAATGCAATTACCTCCACAACTTCGTTAAGGAGAAAACTGAGGTGATTAAGACAAAGGACTGGCTGAAGGGTAATGAAGGAGACCATTATGGGCTGACGGGGAAGGAAGTGAATAAGGAGTCCATTCTATGGACGATAAATTCTTTCTGCTTTCAACCTGTTTTACTAGGTTGAAAGAGAGAGAGGTGACGGATAAGGGCAGATTCCTGAATGCATTGCATTAATGGAATCGCAAAGATTGAAAGACAATTAGCCGGGAATCATAATTTTCCAGGGCTCGGGAAAGGTATATTAGGTAATACGGAAAACCGCAGTAATCGCTAATGCCTTGGGGATGGGCTGGGGGGGAGAGAGTCTTACGACTGAAGCAGAGCAGGGGAAGGTGGAACGAAAAGAAGGGGGGGAAAGGATTCAAGAGTAGAAAAAGTTCTCCTACCGCCCGTGTGAGTACAATAGGAGCAACTTTTGGAGCGGAAAGAACCGTGAGAGAAAGTTAACTGTGGAAAAGACGGAGAAGTTTTAGGATAGTTAAAGGGAAGGGAATTAAAGAAAAACGTTAAAAGTTGGAGAGGAGAGGTGGATTAAAAAGTGGAAAGAAATAAAAAATGGGGACAGAATTGACCAAAAATACCTGATTGCTGTTGATGTTTGAAGATATGCAAGCTTGTACTTGTGCAGATTGCTGGAACAAAAATACATTAGTAAAGTGTTTTGAGTAGCATGTGAGGGAGTTAGATTTAGAAGATTAGAATATTAATTTAAACTTCAACAGAAAAATTAGGCAGTTTAAGTTGAATAATTAAGTTAGGTGATAGAATAATAGAGAAACGTTAAAACTATTGCAAGTCTGATTTAAGATTGTCTGGGCCGTGTTTTATGAAAAGATGAGGTCTTGGCAAGTGGAGGGGCATGTTACCTATAGCAGCACGGATATAAAACCGAGAAACGAGGCCGGATTAGGTCCGGCGGGCATGTGGAAGTATGGAATTAATTAAGGGTCGTCGGGTTAGGCCCGTGAAGTGCTTGTTAATTTAAAAAATTTTTTTAGAAAGAATTCCTAGTCAAGCAGACACCTCCGCTTCGGCTTCCTAGGAAAGATATTATAAGTTCTCTCAAGAACGCTCCTAGGTCGCTTAGCTGAGCTGGGCTCAGCTGGATCATAAGCAGGAAGCGAATGCAAGACTGGGTTTTCGATCTGCGTTAATCTATTAAAGAATTTAGCCGAATTTTGCCGGAAAAAGGCATCTAGGGGTAGAATTTTGAGATCGTTATGAAGCACTTCATTACGGACGAAATAATGAGCATTTGTCAGGATACGAAGCGTGACGCTCTGGAATACTTGTATTTTCTTTAGATGGCTATTGGCAGCAGTAGACCAGACGACAGCTGCGTACGTCAGGATCGGTAGGATGGTACTCTTGTATAAAAGGATCTTATTGTTGAGGGAGAGGTTGCTGGTTCTTTTGAGGAGAGACATCAGCTGGGTTCTTGTATTCCTTGCTTTTGATATGGCGTAATTGATGTGGGTATTCCAGAGCAGCTTCGCATCTAGATAAACTCCCAGATATTTATAGGATTCCACCCAGGGTATATTTTCTTCAAATAATCTGAGTGGAGGGAGTTGATTATGGACATTCCTCTTTCTGGAAAAGAAAACTGTGGCGGCACTTTTTGCGACATTAATTTTGATTTTCCAGGTAATGAGCCAGGACTCCAAGTCTGTTAGATACAGCTGTAGGTGATTGATAGTGGCATGTAATGTTGAGTGCTGTGAAATGATGGCTGTGTCGTCTGCATAGAGTGCTAGATCGACACTTGGTGCTTGTGGTATGTCATTTACATACAAGTTGAAGAGCGTGGCGCTAAGAATTCCTCCCTGAGGCACCCCCGCCAGGATAGGGCGAGGAGAAGAGACAGAATATTTTACTTTGACAGAAAAGGTACGATTAGTGAGGTAAGAGTGCATTATGTGCACAAAATTAGCCGAAATTTCAAGTCGCATGAGCTTGAATAAAATTCCGATATGCCAACATCTGTCGAAAGCCTTTGCTACGTCTAAATAAACAATAGCTGTAGGCTTTCCACTGCGAGATCCTGTATGAATGATTTCAACTACCCTCAGTAGCTGGGCCTGAGTTGAGTGTTTAGCACGAAAGCCGAATTGCTGAGGAATAATAATGTTTCGGTTTCGGCAGAAATCATTCAGGTATCTAAGCAGTATAGCTTCGTAAATTTTACTAAGTGAAGACAGAAGGCTGATCGGCCTATAATTTTGAGGGACCTTTGGGTCCATACAAGGTTTTAGAATAGGAATGACTAATGCATTCTTCCAGCTATGGGGATAATATTTTAGCCTTAGCATTGAATTTATCAAAACTGCTAGGTAAAATATGAATTTAACTGGTAGATTTTTAATCATGCGATTAGAAATCCTATCCAGGCCGGGTGCTTTTGCAGGGGTGAGATTTTTGATCAAAGCAGCAATCTCAGTCATTGTTGTGGTGATGGGATCCTCAGAGTTTGTATCTGAGGAGAGAAATTCTTCAACTTGGTGTTGGACTTCATGCATGTGCTCTGCACAGGAATCGAACATGAGTCCAGTGTTAGGTGAAAATTGTGTTTGAAGGCTGTCTGCTATGCGTTCAGCCTTTTCGGTGTCTGTTAATGCCATCCGGTCATTGACCGTGCCCATTAGGGGGGGAATGTCGTGTTTTGGTTTGCGAAGCCGTGCGCTAGCAACCCAGAGGCTATTGTCGGAAGTCTTTAAGGACTTAAGATAGTTTGCGTATTTTTCGTCTGTGTATTTCTTAATGTCAGACTTGATCTCATTCTGGATCCTTCGCAGTTGCACTCGAAAATTTTCCGAACGTGTATTTTGCCAGTCTCTGCGAAGGCGGTTTTTAATTTTGATTTTATCTTTAATGTGATCAGGTAATTTATAATAATTTTGCCTGAATTTGGGTTTGGAAGCCGCCGTAAATGCGCTTCCTAGGGTTTGGTTGAGCCTGTCAATGGCAAAATCAACCTCCTGATTATCGTGAATTTTGATAGGGGGGAGAATACCATTTTCCAAGACATACCGAAAGTTGTCCCAATTTGTGGAGACTTGCGCCGGTAAATTTTGGTTAATTTTGGATGTTTTAAGGGTGAGGTGAACCGGATAATGGTCAGAGGACAATTCCGGAATCACTTCGATCGAATAATCTACTGGGATATTTTTAAATAAGGCCAGATCAATAATGGAAGGAGCACCCAACCCCCCAGGAAACTGATAATGGGTGGGTGTGTTTGGCGCAATAATTTGGATACGGGCGTCCTGAGCCCAAATTTTGAGTTTATCGCCATAGTTGTTGGCAGTGACACAATCCCAACTTCTATGACGGGCATTTAAATCTCCTGCGATAATCAGGTTATTTGCAACACCACTTAATTTTCTGAGATCAGAGATAAATGCGGGTCCCTGTCTCGGAGGCATATAGCAGGACGCTACTGCTATTGGGGGACAATTTGGAATATGAATTTGTACTATAGTCGCTTCTAAGGCCTCCAGTGGTGGCGTGGGAATCCTAGAATGTTTTAGGGAGCGTTTTACATAAATGCTAGTACCGCCACTAGCACGAACAGTGTCACTGATGCATACCTCTCTGTCATTTCGGTAGCAGAAATAATTCGCGATGTTCGCGCTAAGTCCCTCAACCAGATGTGTCTCCTGAACGAGGAAGAGGTCCATGTGATGCTCATTAATGAAATCCCGGACTTCGTGAATCTTCTTCTTGATTCCGTTAGCATTCCAGTAGGAGATCAGGAGAGAATCTTCACTGATTGCACAGTTGAACTTGAGGCCGTTAGTTTAAGAGGCCACAGTATGCCTCATAAATATAAAATGCTCTCTCAGGCCCCGTGGAGACATTTCGGAGCCTGGGGAGAGCATTTCTAAAAGCCTCGAGGAGGATCTTGTGTTCGATACCGAATTCTGAGGCGATTTGGAAAACGCTCCGGAGGGTATCTGTGCAACTTCCATCATCTACAGTCGGGGCTGGAGCCTGGGCCGGTGGAGTTGGCTGGAGAGGACGCTGCTTCGGCGCTTGCATGGGAGCTTGCTTCGTCACAGGTGCTTTGTTCTGGTCCTTAGTAGATGATGGTAGTCCGGGATTTTTCCGTCCGGAAACGACATCACTAAATGAGGGATCCGTGCTGCTAATCGGAGCTTTAGCCGGAGCCGGTACAAATTTTGCAGTCCCGCTATCCGATCTAATAGGGGGGTTTTTGTTTTTGTTGGCTGGGTTTCGGGGACAGTGAAACCAGTTGGCTGCGTGCCGCCCAAGGCAGTTCGCGCAGGTGTTGGCTTCCTCCGGGTCTTTGGTGCATTGGTACGCGTAATGCGGGCCGGCGCACCTCAGACACCGGATTGGCAGTGTGCACACTGCGGAACTATGGAAGAAGCCTTGGCAGCGCCAACACTGGCTCGGTCCCTTCTTCCCGATATGCTTCTCGAACTTGATCTCAATGCCGAACATTGCGGTTTCTTCAAAAATGTCATAGACATTTAATGCAGGATTTAGCTGTACTAAATATAATGGCATTGGGTAGCGGGACCTGTGCCTACGGAGTTGGGTTACAGAGATAACAGAATAACCCAGGAGTTGCAATTCTGCTTTGATTCTTTCAGTTTTTGCTGAGTTGGGTAAGCCGCGTAATATTGCCTTTACGGGCCGATCCTGCTTAAGGTTAAACGACTTATATTCGGCGCCCTGATTGTTTAAAATTTGGGCTACCGAACGATAGTCTTCCTCGGATTTCATTTCTATGCGGAGAAACTTACCCTTCATCCTGCAGATGGCCGTAGGCACAGTAGCTTGCACTAAGGAGGTAAGAAATTCAAAGTCTTTGGGCTCTACAAAGAAGAAAGGAATTTTTCTCTTTGAATTCTTAGAGCTTTCAGTAGGGGGGGAAGTACCGTCTCCGGGTTGCTCCACGAGATCGCTGTTTTCTTCCACCCTAACCGCAGGTTGGGTGGGGGGCAATTCCTCCTCCGGTTGTTCGCTCCAAAATGGAGGCAGGCTATTGTTAGGTTGTGGTTTCGAAGGGGAATTTGGCGCACCTCGTGCTACAAGATGGCGAGGAGGCCGCTGAAAACCTTCATCGTCAACTTTCCTAAGTTTTTTATTTTTAGGCAAAACGTTACTATCGCTTGAATTTAGAGTTAATTTTTGAATTTTCTTAGCGCTATGAAGAATTTTTTCTGCATTTAACTTTGCAGGTTTTAGAATTGGGCTATTGGATATGTTTTTATTTAAATTTTGAGGTTTATCAGAATTTGGATTATTTTTACTCGAGATAACATCTTTAGTTAGTTCTTTAGCTGATTTGATTAATTTCTTAATACACTCATCTTCAGTTGGGGGAATGGCAAAGAGAGGCAGATTTAGGCGTTTCGCAAGAGTGGTAAGATTAAAAAGCGTTACCTTGATTCATTCGGACCTTAATATTAAACCAGTTGATTACCTTATCAAAAAACATAGTCAAAATTTATTCCTCAAAATTGAACAGATTGATAACCGAGCACTTCAGCAGATGCCAGCCTACGATCCTACTATTCGCAGCTCACAGAAGAGACCAAGAGCCGTGATTGGCCGAGAGTTCGGCATCTACCCTCCATCTAAAAGGGCAAGACACGCCCTCTCAACATCAGTTCCAGCTCCCGCGCCATGAAGGAAGGAAGTCTCTTCAGCGAGCTGCCATATAATTGCTTATTACCATCTCTACCTGCAACCACACATTTAGCCGCTGAGCCCCTAGGGACTAGGTTGAATTTTTCCGCTCTCTTTGCTTCTTGAATTTTTCGTAAGTATGTATCTTATTGCTCTCGCATACGACAGCCAGCTCGAATAGGCAGTGACTACTACTTTCGCTTGATCAAAATTTCTCTTCAATCACCGACCGGAACCTCAATACCGACCATGAATAAGAAAACGGACAAAGATGATGAAAAAATAAGGGCGAGCCAAATGATTACTAAAAGTTTAGAATTAGAACGTGAAATCAAATTATTAACCTATGCCAACAATGAAAAACCATCAGATGAAAACATAAAGAAACTAAATGATTTAAACACAGAATTAGCAAAATTATTTTCCGAATTGCCCAAACACGAAACTTCATTATATGAAGCCATCAGTAGGATTTGTCAAACCAATAATGATACCTGGACCGCTCCCAGAAAAAGAGCACGAAATCTTTCTAATGACAACACCCCTCCAACACAACTTTCAAATCAATTCGACGCGCTCACTATAGATCAAAACTTAGATAACCAAGATATGGAAGACAACGATACTAATAATGATTCAAACAATACATTACCCTTCAAACAACCACAACAAACAGCCAACAAAATACCACCCCTTGTCATAACCCAGGACATCAATTGGAAAGATATCAGAAAAGATTTTATAGAAACCCTCAAATTTGGAAAATTCGAAGCCAAACTGGAAGGTGAAAACTTCGTTATAAAAGTTACCAGCATAGAAGATTACAAAGCAGCACAAAATTACCTTGAAACCAAGCATATACCTTACCACACCTATCTTCTACATTCGGATAAAGCATTGAAAGGAGTACTAAAAGGATTTTCTACCAATTACACAATAGAAGAGATTAAAGAAGAAATTAAGAAATTACAAATCCCTATCATTAAAGTAATACGCATGGTGCGCATGCGCGACGGAATCCCCACAGAGCTTCCAATGTATTACATCGAAACTCCTAACAATCCCTCAGGCAAACGTATGTTCGATATCAAATACCTCATGGATATGAAGGTCAGAATTGTTCCTTATAAAGGTAGGCCCGGACCGACACAATGCTTCCAGTGTCAACGGTACGGGCATACCCAAAAAGCATGCCACAACCCACCAAGATGCGTCAGATGTTTAGAACAACATCAATCTTTTGAATGCCCGCATAAGGGAAAAAACTTCACACCTCAATGCGTACTATGCCAAGGCTCACATGCATCTTGCGACAAAAAATGCCCGGAGCACCCTCTTAACAAAATAGATCCTAAACTAAAAAATATCAAAGAATCAACCATAATTCCAAGTGCTATGACTGAAATCAAAACCACCAATACTAGCAACCAATCAAATATTAGAGAGCCAATATACAACAGCCAATCATACGCCGCAATACTCTCTGGGTCTAAACACCCGACAAGCCCTCCTTCAGAAACTCCTATTAAAAATAACAACAATAATGAAGAAAAATCTTTCGAAGAGTTCAGTGTTTTCATTAAATCTCTACACACCCTTTATTTAGAATACAGGAATTCCAGCAACTCAAACTCTAAATTGGATATCGCCTTAAAGGCACTACAGGTCTTCGAAAAACACAATGTTTAATTCTCAAAATAGCACCTCACCAATATATCGACATATCAACTATGCTAAATTTGTTTCTTTCAACTGCAATGGATTAAAAAGGCAACTCTTCGAAATCAAAAACTACCTCATCCTCCACAGCATTGATATTCTTCTTCTAAACGAAACTCACCTTAAAGCAACAGACAATATCAAACTCCCAAACTACGATGTATTCCGATCTGATCGACTGCATAACAGAGGCGGAGGCACTCTTATTGCTACAAAAAAATATTTAAATTGTTACCCAGCCACTCTTCCTCCACTCCAAAGCATTGAAGCTTGCGGCTGCATTATAAAAAGCAACAACATTAATTATTTAATAGTCTCTGTCTACAAACCACCAAACAACCTGCTTAATATCACGGATCTCAATAATATCTTCAACCTAGGCTATCCCACCATCATGTCAGGCGATTTCAACTGTAAACATCCAAACTGGAACAGTTCAACCACTAACGCAAACGGAATCATCCTCAATAATTACCTCCTTAATAGCCAAATCAATATCTATGCACCGAATGAACCTACTTATATTCCCACAAATCTACGTGGAAGACCAGATATCTTAGATATTATCATTACCTACCAAATACCTCAAGCTCCTTTTGTATACGTAGCAAATGATCTTTCATCAGATCATTTACCTCTTCACTTCACCCTTTATGGGTTAAAGCATGGATTACCTCCTCTAAAAACAAAAATAAACTGGAGCAACTTTAAATATATAATGCAGAAAAATGTGAATGCGGCTCCCAACCTCAGCAACACCTCAGATATTAACGAAGCGATCAACCACCTCAACAATCAAATCCATAATGCTATTAATAATTCTAAAATGCACAAAAAAGAAGACACAATCACCCTTCCTCTCCATATCAGACAAAAAATCAGGGATAAGAACCGACTCAGAAAAATAGCGCAACGGACCCAACACCCTAACGATAGAAGGAACTTCAACAAATGCCATAAAGAACTTAAGAAAATCATCCGTGAATATACGGACCAAGCCTGGAAAAACTTTGTGCAAAGCCTTTCACACGACGACCACTCTGTCTGGCGCATCGCCAAAGCGCTCAAGCATACCAACAATAGCATTGGACCTATGAAAATTAATAACTCTATCATCAATAAACCAGAAGAAATAGCTGAAATCTTTGCAGATAACTATGAAGATCAATTTTCCAACAACCTCTACCCTTGTCCAAACGATTGCAATATCTCAAATCATGTAAAAAGCTTTATCCAAGAAAACTCTAGGAACTTCAACCCCCCTACCAGCCCCAGAGAAGTTCAATCCATCATTAAACATCTTAATATCAAGAAAGCCACTGGTTACGACCAAATTTCAAACAAAGCTTTGAAGAATCTTCCCTCCAAAACAATAGTTTTAATTACTAATATCTTCAACGCTTGCCTGAGGAATAATTACTTCCCTGATGCATGGAAACATGCCATCATCTTCGTACTCAAAAAACCCGGGAAAAACCCAGCCGAACCTTCAAGCTATAGACCAATCTCCCTGCTACCTACAATAGGAAAAATTTTTGAAAAAATCCTCGCAGAAAGAATCAAAACCTATGTTTTTTCCAACAATATTCTCAACAATAATCAATTCGGATTCAGACCAGGCTATTCAACTACTCATCAAGTCTCACGCATCGTGGAATATATCGGCGAAAGTTTCAATAAAAATGAAACCGTAGCTGGTATATTCCTCGACATCGAAAAAGCTTTTGACAAGGTTTGGATTGATGGATTGCTGATCAAGCTCATCAACTACAACTTTAGACCCAGCCTTATAATTCTTCTTTCTAATTTCCTACGAAATCGTTCTTTTCAAGTTCGAATTAAAAATATCCTTTCTTCCACCAGAATTTCAAAAGCAGGGGTAGCTCAAGGATCGGTCGTCTCGCCAATTCTTTTCAGCCTTTATATCAATGATATCCCTCCTTGCACCAAAACAATTATTGCAAGCTATGCAGACGACACTGCACTCCTCAGCAAGTCTATGAATCCTATTCACGCTAGAAATAATCTCCAAGACCGCATCAATACAATAGCACAATATTTTAGAGCATGGAAAATTAAAATTAATACCTCCAAATCTGCACTCATTTACTTCAGAAGAACAATAATTAAAAAAGACATAGGAAACATACAAATTGAAGGACAGAATATCCCAAGAACTAATATAATCAAGTACCTAGGAGTTTACATCGATTATCGACTAACTTTCCGCAACCATATCATCAATATTCGGAACAAAGCCTATCAGGCATTCATGGCCATATACGCATTAATAGGAAGGAATTCTACATTAAATCTAAATACAAAACGTATCATTTATTTACAAGCTATCCGCCCAATTCTTCTTTACGCAGCACCGGCCTGGGCAGCCACTTCTAGAAATAATCGTCAATCATTGCAAAGAATGCAAAACAAATTACTTAGAATCTTAATAGACGCACCATGGTATGTACGCAACTCGGCAATCCATAGAGACCTAAATATCAAGCCTTTAGACAGCGAAATTCTCAAACATAGCCATAACTTCTTCCTCCGCTGCAATAGTCATCCTAATGAAAATATCCAGCAACTCAACAACTATGATAACACTCTTATTCAAAAACACAAAAGACCGCGTAACATTTTTCACGATGGAAACTGGTAGATTTACATGTTGTATATATTTTATTTTATTTTATTTCAATTATTTAACTCGTATTTAATCAAGATTTACTTATTTACCAATGAACTATGAACTCTACTGTTGAGATTAATTACCGTTTCCAAAGTGCAAAATTGACCAATCGCAACGAATGCTACTACTCTAATAAAAGGCTACGACCGCCCACCACATCATTCAGTTACTCTACAAGCTATACCTTGCCCGTCTGCCTATCAATTTCATTAAATTAATCTACTCATACCTTAAAGGGAGATGTTTCCAAGTCCGAATCAATAATCGCATATCCAAAAAGAAAAAAATCAAAAGTGGAGTGGTACAAGGAAGTGTTCTTGGCCCTATACTTTTCAACATCTACACCAATGACATGCCCATTCCCTTAAATTCGGAAATCTTCAAATTTGCAGATGATACAGCTATAGTCACCAAATCCCTGAAGCCGCAACTTGCAGCTGATAAACTAGAAATAGCAGTTAATCAAATCGCCCACTACTTCAATATCTGGAAGCTCAAAATTAATCCTACTAAAAGCCAAGTAATTTTCATCAGAAGACACCATAAAAACACTCCCATTCATAATAATATCAAAATTAACAATCAACAAGTCAATGAAGTTACCACCATCAAATACCTAGGAGTTTACTTCGACCAGCAACTACAATTTAAAACCCATGTTGACTACTCCATTAGGAAAGCCACCGCTGCTAAAATGGCATTACGACCACTCCTTAATAGAAAATCCAACCTTAGCATTAATCTAAAAAGAAGAATTTACCTCACTCTTATCAGGCCAATGCTCCTGTATGCTGTTCCAGTCTGGGCCACCGTATGTAAATCTTACAGGAAGAAAATTCAAATATATCAAAATAAAATTATAAGAGAAATCCTAAATGCTCCTTGGTATACAAGAAACATCCAACTCCACAAAGATATAAAAATAAATGCCATTGAAGACGAAATTTTAAAAACAAGCCATAATCTTTACTCTAAAATTACGCATTCAAGTTATGAACACATCAGAAAACTTACAGATTACGACCCAACAGTCATCGCACCAACTAAAAGACCGAGGAACATTTTCCACAATACCAAGTGGTAACTGTAAATAGTGTATATAAAGACTTTATAAAATGGACTTGGTCCGGTACCCGACCGTACATTACTATTGTTATCTTACTCTTATCAACTATATAATCAAGTTTTATTTTCAAATTTTCATTTTATCATTTACTATTTAACCAAGATTTTTACTAGTGTATTATATTTACAATATATTGTAAATAGTGTTTTTAGTGTAAATACCCCAGTGAAAACTACTAACGGACTTAGTTTACTGCGTAATGACTTTTTACTATTTACTCAAACTCTCTGTGTACCGAGATAGCTTCTCCCTCATTCACGAGTGCCTTTTCACCGCGAGAACATTCATAGGAACCAGTTTCACAAAAGAGCGTTCAAAGACGCTACGTATGGGGTCAATGACCGATCCCGCCATTCACGCATCACCGAACAGCTTTCTTGCCTTTCCAGATTAGCGTTGTCACGCAATGGAGCTTCGCCCTTAACGGCGCGGCGATTGTTTCGCCTTCTCCTTTTAACTCCATCGCCTTAGGGCAAACAACTACAAAAGAATCAGTTAAAGTCGGGATCGACTAACACTGCTACGTTCATGAAACGATTTGATTTGACCACATCATTCAGCCACGAACTTCCAAGAGGGAAGCACGCACGCCGCATCGCATCTCTATGCCATAAATTCAAACTGCCATTATTGCTTATACAATCAAGTCTTCATTTATGCCATAGTCTCTAATTATGCCAATTCAAATAATATGCCAACTTTATGCCATTTCATTTGTTTTTCAACTTTATGCCTTTCACTTATGCCATTGCAAAAAAATTTTCCCACAACCGCCTAAGGATGGCGCCACTTATGCCATAATCTAAAGAAAACCATCTTTAGATGGATATGCTCTTATCAGGAGCCCTTATCAGGGTATGATAAATATGTATTGGTAAAGGCCCTTCTTAGGGCCGAATACCAATCAGCTAGGATCAGGATATGGATATGGATATGGATATGGATATGGATACCTGCAACCAAGATCTTCAAGCAAAGTTATCAATCTGTTCGCATAGAGTCACATCTCCCGCAGATTTTTTAAAATCTGCCTATGAATATTTTCAACGCGTTCATATTTATTATTTGCACTATCCTACACAAGCCACATGCCAATGAGCCTATTAATCTTAAAATCTTTCCTCTCCGCTTTCTGCTTTAGTGTTGTATTGTGTATAAAAATTTATAAAAACCCAAAAAAAAAGTATAAAATATAAATTACAAAAAAATTATAAAACCTAAAAACTTATAAAAAATATTATGATACTTAAGTTTTTATTTTCTCATCTCTATCCCTAAACTTTCTTGAGCCAGTGGCTCCCTCTAGTGTGCATCAAGTAACTCACTTATGCAAAATTTTTTCCCATTTCTGCTCGCTTTTATTAATTCTGATGAGGAGGTAAATGGTTTTGAACCATAGGAACTCCGTAATTTTCAAATCATTGGCATTGGCATTCTACATCAGTACCAGCTCCCGCGCCATGAAGGAAGGAAGTCTCTTCAGCGAGCTGCCATATAATTGCTTATTACCATCTTTACCTGCAACCAAGATCTTCAAGCAAAGTTATCAATCTGTTCGCATAGAATCACATCTCCCGCAGATTTTTAAAATCTGCCCACGAATATTTTCAACGCGTTCATATTTATTCTTTGCACTATCCTACACAAGCCACATGCCAATGAGCCTATTAATCTTAAAATCTTTCCTCTCCGCTTTCTGCTTTAGTGTTGTATTGTGTACAAAAATTTATAAAAACCAAAAAAAGTATAAAATATTTAATACAAAAAAATTATAAAACCTAAAAACTTATAAAACATATTATGATTATTAAGTTTTTATTATCTCATCTCTATCCCTAAACTTTCTTGAGCCAGTGGCTCCCTCTAGTGTGCATCAAGTAACTCACTTATGCAAAATTTTTTCCCATTTCTGCTCGCTTTTATTAATTCTGATGAGGAGGTAAATGGTTTTGAACCATAGGAACTCCGTAATTTTCAAATCATTGGCATTGGCTACCTCAGTTCCAGTCTCCGCGCCATGAAGGAAGGACGTCTCTTCAGCGAGCTGCCATATAATTGCTTTATCACCATCACTACCTGCAAGTTCGTCGTATCCCTCGTGAGAGTAGCACGTCGCTTGCGAGTGCTCGTTCCACCAGATCCGGTTCTTCGATTTCATCATCCTGTCCTAGGCCTAATCGCCGCGCTTGCGTGGCCACGTGCCCAGAGATTTCGAGTTTTGACTATCGTACATGTAAGACGTGCATCTGCTCGCTCCTGATTTTGAGATATTAGAACTCTTCTTTTATTATACCTGATCAGAGTGCATGCCGCTGTAACAGTAGGCCGGCATTGCAATAGACTCTGATTGCTTTCCCCGTTGCTATATTCTCTGCCATCCGCTCCATCATGGATCGAATGATTGATTTTATTGCCGCTGAGATTACCAACTTAGAATGCGTTGAAGAAGCTGATGGATCTCTCTCATCTAAAGATGCACGAGACCTTAAATTCCTTCGTCGTCTCAAACTTTTCATCGACAGAGAATTGAATGCTGATCGTTCTTCTACTTCTCTTCCCAAACCAAACATAGCTCCTAAGGTTAATGACAACGATTCTTCAATAACTGGAATCAACAAAACTAATGCCAGACGAGCCAGCAGCCCTGCGCGCTCAGATGAAGAGCAATCGAAAAAATATAAAGCATAGGATGAAGACAGCTCCGATACGGACTCAGGTCCTAAAGGAGATATTACTAGAAGACCAAGAAAACCCTCTCGAAAGCCTACCCTGACGAATTCCTCTGATTCGACAGCTGAGCCGACCACGGAAACAACTTCTGATAATATGGATACAGCCCCAGAAGTACAGGTCGCAGATCCGGCTACTGAAACACCAAAAAATAACGTCATGGACACTTCTCCCAGTCCGCAACCAATGCTGACGCTACCATCGACCAATCCTAACACGAGCTCAAGAAAACCACCGCCTATCATGGTTAAAGATGAAAGATTCAAATTTTCAGAAGTTAAAGCACTCCTCATCGGTTATAATCTGCAGGCTGAAAAGGATTACTTTGGTCAATTAATTCAGAGTGGATTTAAAATCCAATCCAAATCCCCTGCGCTTTATAAACAAATCGTACAGGTCTTCAAAGACAAAGGTATTCGATATCACTGCTTCGAATTGCCTGAAAACAAATATGTTAAGGCTGTTATTAGACATCTCCCCAATGACACGGACGAAAGCGAAATTGCTGAGTATTTAACTCAAAAAGGTTATAGCATCATCAGAGTGAATCAACTCAAACGAAGACGAGACGGAAAAGTCATAAATATGCCTCTCTTCTTGATCACCCTGGATCGTAAGGAAAAAAGTAAAAATATCTTCGACGAAGAATTCATCCTAGGAATGAGGATTAAAGTAGAAAGATACCGAGGTAGAGCTGGACCCCTGCAGTGTTTTCGCTGCCAGGGATTTCACCATGCTCAGACACATTGCCACCATGAACCTCGGTGCGTTAAGTGTGGAGACGCTCATCAATCGTTTTTATGTAAAAAAGACAAGAATACTCCCCCTACGTGTGCGAATTGTAAGATGACTGGACACACTGCGAACTTTCGTGGTTGTGAAAAGTTTCCAAAGCCTAAAGCTCAGGTTCAGCCATCATTTTATCCAGATCGAGTAATTAGTAACAAATCCTACTCGCAAGCCTTAGCCAGTGGACTTGCCCCTGAAGCGGTAAGCGAAGCTAAAACCATTCTACATGAACTTAAAAGCTTTGTCGCAATTATTCAAAATTCTGGACTTTCCCTGCTCTTCAAGCAACTAACCCAAGAAAAAAACGCTCTACCTCAAGAAAATGTGATCTCAGATAATGGGCCAACACACTAATAAGGCAAATTTAATCCGCTTCATGGTGTGGAATTCAAATAGTCTGCGCAATAAAATCTCAGAACTGCAAGAATTTCTGTACGAGCATGATATTGACTTCGCGCTCATTACTGAGACACATGCTCAAAGATGTTACAGTCTGAATATCTCCAACTACAGAATCTATCGCTGTGATAGAACTAGCCATCGAGGCGGAGGTGTCGCCATCTATGTGAAGAGAAATTTACCATCTTGCCTAGTTAAAGAGTGTAATGCACACCGGAAGGGTAATGCACACTGATTACAGTGTGCATTACCCTTCCGGTGTACAAAAATATTTATTTCAGTGCTTTTTATAATCCACCGCATAATGTGTTAACTTATAACCTACTAGACTCAATCCTTCCTCCTGATACTCCTACGATCCTGGCAGGAGACCTAAATGCCAAGAGCATCGCATGGAATTGCCGTAAAGGAAATACAAACGGTAAAACTGTACAAAATTACATTTTAAGCCATCCTGTTGTTATTTACACACCGGACGAATACACTTATCGCCCGGACAGAATAGAATATTCCGACATTCTGGATATTGTTTTGTCCACCACAACTATCCCTATCACGCTTGAAGTATTGCACGAACTATCCTCGGATCACTTACCGATCATTGCTACTTTAGGAGTGAACAAAAGTAATACTGCTTCCACTAGGAAAATTACTGACTGGCAGCGCTATGAACTCTTCATGAAAGACAGTGTTCTTGATGTCAGAAATTTGATCTGTGTTGATAACATCGACTCTGCAGTATCCTCATTTACCTCAAAAATTCAAAGGGCTATTGAAAATGCTAGTGATACAGTTGTAAATACAAACACGCTCTTCCGACTGCCGCCTAAAATACGTCAAATGATGAGGCATAGAAATCGCCTCAGAAAAATTTACAACCTTACCTGGGATCCTGTCGCCAAAAGGGCGATAAATCGCCTAAACCGGGACATCAAAACTGCTGTGAAGCAACACAAGGACGAACTCTGGTGTGAAAAAATGTGCAACTTAGATTTCCGTGACGGATCTCTTTGGACTTTAATAAAAAACCTCAAAGCAAATTTTGTTACCAATCGTCCCATCTTCCATAACGGAGTTGTTGCCCTTTCAAATGAAGATAAAGCAAATGTTTTCGCCTCGCATTTGGAACTACAATTTACGCCAAATGATTGGCCTGTGGACAGAAACTTTGAACTTTTCACCCTTACTCATGTGAAAGATTGGCTAAATGCCCCCACAGCACGAAATATTCCCAAATTTGCTACCCCTGTAGAAGTGTCTCAAATTATTAAAAAACTCAAATCACGCAAAGCTCCCGGAAATGATGGCATTTCTAATACTGCAGTTAAAATGTTACCTCCCTGTGCAGTAGCGAATTTCACTAGCATTTTAAATGCGTGTTTATTTAACTCCTACTTTCCACAGCAGTGGAAAAGTGCAAAAATTATTTTAATTCCTAAACCTGGAAAGGACCACACGAAACCAGATGGCTATCGACCTATTAGTCTCCTGCCTGTGCTCGGAAAAATTTATGAGCGCATTATTCTCTCACGTATGCAATCCTATCTAAACATGTTGCCTCCGGAACAATTTGGTTTCCGCCAGCACCTTTCTACTACGAAGCAGTTGTTACGCATTACTGACTTTTGTGGCTCTGCTTTGCATAACAAACAAAGTGTTGCTCTCCTCGTGTTGGACGTGGCGAAAGCCTTCGACCGCGTCTGGCATGAGGGGCTCATATCCAAATTAATTACTGCTAACGTGGACCGAGAAATGATCTTGACAATTCACTCCTTCATTACAAACCGGACTTTTTGTGTTTGTGTGAACGGTGCTATCTCCTCGTCTGGAAATATCCATAGCGGTATTCCGCAAGGGTCAGTTCTAGGACCTTATATGTATCTATTTTATGCTGCTGACTTTCCTCAAGCATCTCAAAATAACGCTATTCTGGCCTGTTATGCAGACGACACTGCCCTGGCAGTAAAGTCTGTTAATATGAATCACGCCATCAAAAAACTACAAGATGTCATTCCTAGCATTGAACGATGGTGCGCGCAATGGAAAGTCCAAATAAACGCAGCCAAATCTCAACTTCTCCTCATACGCAGAAATAAAAGGAACACACCTGTCAAAAGAGGACTTTATCTATTTAACGAAATTGTTCCAATTGTTCCCCATGCCAAGTACCTCGGAGTGATTATAAATGATCGCTTAACGTGGACTAACCATATAAATTACGTCAGGGATAAGGCCTTACAAATTATCAAATGTCTCTTCCCAATTATTGGTAAATACTCCACTCTCGACCTGGGAAAAAAGCGGCTCATCTACATGTCTGCGATCAGACCGATCATGACTTACGCCTCCCCAGCATGGGCCGCCCTGACCAAAACTGACCTCAATAAATTATGTGTTGTGCAGAACCGCTACCTCAGGATTATTACGAATGCTCATTATTTCGTGACAAATAAGTGTCTACAAGATGACCTCAAGATCGACCCCTTAGATAAGTTCATCGCAAAGCAAAATCGGAATTTCTTCAGAGAAGCCCAGGACTGCAATCATATGCGTCAATTTAACCTCTTTGAATATGAAATATTGCACGAAGACAGGCACCTTAGACCATTTACTGCATTTATCCTCAATGAAAATCAGAACTTTCCAACCTAAGTTTTTACCCTGTGTTTACTTGGAAAACTGAAATGCTTAAAGTTAAGCAGCCACTATCGGGGTCAAGGCACGGGAGGGTGACGTCCCACGGGACTACGAACTAAAGTCTTCTACTGCTTACTGTAGATCTCTCACTGCTCCTATTGGTTTCAAATTTCTTTTATTTTATTTAATTTAACTTTTAGTTTACTGGAAAGTATGTTTTTATGTCTCTGCAATTGAATATTTTGTAAATAGCAAATTCTCATGATTTTCGCATACACGTCTCAACAGCCAATCAAAAGACCTCTACTAAGAGATATCTTTGACTGCTTCTGCTGGACTCCCTGCGGAATTTTACTTTTGTATATAGTCTTTCTAGTTGTGAGAAAAATGCACTTTGATGAGTTTATGCACTGAATATTTGTAAAAATGCACACTGTACCTGAAACTCGGACCAGCATCTCTCCAGCCTACCAGACACCACTATAGCCTCACGTGACAAAGTAGTCACACCTTCTTTCATTTTGCATCCTGTCCTCCGGACACACTCAAGCATTTGCTATACCTGCAATGTACTTTTTAATTCATGACAGCCGGTATACAGCTTGCTATCAGCAAGCTACACACGGCAATAGTGGGAAAAGGAAGGATCTACCTCAGTTGACATGATCAGTGGATTCTCGTCATGGACGAAGAGGATGAAGGACGTAAGAGCTCAGAGCTCCTGCAAAGCAATGTGAACCCGAATACGGCGCCGCCAGCTGGTAATTCTACCGCTGCCTCATCTCAATTAAGGATCTCCACCGATATGGACACGACTACTCCTCCACCTGCCTCTCCCTCAGCGATGGAATTGTCGAAAAGCGCAATACAGATCTACGCCTTGAAGAATCGACATACTGATTTGCTTTTTGATATCCAGCGACTGCAGCGATCGGACAACCCAGCCAAGGACCAGATGATCAAGCAAATGACCGACGAGGGTGAGCGCATTTTATTTTCTCTCCACACCTTATGCACAAACATCGGAGTAAACCTCTTTACCCTTCCTGCCACTGAAGATGAATTTTTTAAAGAGTGTCAGGCTAAATCTTCAAAACCCCCTATTTCGGAACACACCACTCCAAATTCTCCTAAAACCACCCCTACAGAAAAACCAAAAACCCCAATAGAAACTCCTAAATCTGACCCAAAAAAACGCACACGCCCTACAGATTCTGAAGGCTTTGTAATACCACTTAAACATTTAATTGCAAAAAAACACAAACCAAACCCATCTCTACTGAATCTAATAATATAACCACTCCAAATTCTTTTAATGTCATCCAAACAAATACAACAGAACAGTCTACACAGCAGCCGACAGACATTCCAATTCAAAAAGTACAGGCACCCCCACCAATTTTTATTAAGCCTAGAGCTGATTGGTTCTTCCTCCTTAATCAACTCAAAAGACACGCACCGACAGTCCAATCAAAACAGAACATAGACTTTTTAAAATTAACCACTTCAAATGAAACCGACTACAGGACTGTCGTTAGATTTTTAACAGACAACACTATTGAATTTAAATCACACACCCTTAAATCCGACAGGCCACTAAAAATAGTTATTAGGGAATTACCCTCAAACACACCACTCAGTGTTGTGCAGACTGCGGTGGAAGTACTCGGTTTCAAGATTCATAAGATATCACAACTAAAAAGATGGAAGACAAAAATGCCGATGCCTCTATTCTACGTCCAGATCTACAATAGCCTTAAAGCAGAAGAAATTTACAATATCACAGAGCTCCTTGGAACTGAAGTTGCCATGGAGCACTTTAAAGGACAGAAAGGCCCTTCACAGTGCTGGCGCTGTCAAGGGTTCTTTCACTCATCAGAAGTGTGTACTCTCCCTAGAAAATGTGTGAAGTGTGCAGGTCCACACCAAGCAAAAGACTGTCCGAAACCTTTTGAAGCACCCAACAAATGTGCAAACTGCGAAGGAAACCATGCAGCAAACTGGCGTTCCTGCCCAAGATTCCCAGGCTCAAAAAACAGATCAAATTCGGAACCGAGCACCAAACCTAGCCTGACCGCTGAAAAAACCAACGCAGACAAAATTAATCTCCAAAACAACACCCAATTCCACACACTGTCGGCTGCACCCACACCCAGTGCAAATAATGTTCGCCCTGGAGTTTCTTTCTCCGCAGCACTTACTGGTATGCAACAAGTTGCACCCCAAATTATTCCAAATTTATCGGTCCCCTTAGGAGCTATTTCGACGCTAAATTGCACCGAAATCCTTTTGGCAATTATTCAAATTTCAAACCAGCCTGGTATTGACCAGAGCAGACTTCTTTTGGCATTCAAAAACGCCTTACCGCAGCTCAGAGTGGCTCCATCTGGTGCTGACGCGGCTTACTACATCTTTGAGAGTTATATTACTCTCCAATTCTCTGATATCCCCAGACAGTAAAATTCAATACCTTGAAAGGATTGAAAAACTTAAAACTATGCACTTGGAATGCAAATGGCATTCTATCTAAATTCCATGAGTTTCGAGACTATGTGGAAGAGAAGGATTTTGACATTATTTTTGTCCAAGAGACCAAACTCCAGCCAGGGAGAGCTCCCAAGCTTGCAAATTATGCATTATATAAAAATGACAGACAAGCTTCTAATACTCGTGATGTCTATCATGGTGGCACATGTGTCTATATTAAAAATTCAATACCACACAAAAGAATTGACACTCCGAGTATGAGTAAACTCGAGGCAACAATCATCGAAATTTTCATTCAAAATTCGCCCTCCCTTGTAATGATCTCTGCCTATCTTCCACCAGGTGGAAATTTACCTGTGGTTGATTTTAACAAATTGCTCACTTTTTCCAACAATCTAATCATAGCTGGTGATTTAAATTGTCACCATCAGCAATGGCGTTGCCATAGATCAAACCCTGCTGGTCGTGGCCTTCTAAAATGGGCTCAGTGCGCCCAAGTTAAAATTATTGCGCCGGATTCCCCTACTAGATATGGTTCACGAGGTGCCCCTTCATTCATCGATTTGGCACTTTTTCGAAACATCCCCTTTGGATATCACGTGACTGTGGAAAACTGTTTATCCTCAGATCACAACCCCGTAATCATAGACCTTAACTGCACTATCTTTAATCAAAATTCTCCGGCACTCGTCTCTACAATCTGGGACAATTTTAGTTTCAAACTTAAAAGTAAAAGTTTGCCCTCCCTTGAAATTAAATCCAGCCATGATATAGACTCGGCAGTTGATCACTTAACGACCATTTTAACAGATACTTATAAGGAAGTATCAAAACCCACCCTCAGACCCAATTTTCGTAAATTACCTCAAGAAATTAAACTCAAAATTAAAGAAAAGAATAAAGTACGGAGACTTTGGCAAAGAAATAGAAATCCTGGCTTAAAAATTCAACTCCGTGCTCTCCAAAATGAGATCAAGGCATCATGTGACCATTTCTTCCAATCACAATACACGAATTACATTCAGTCCCTAACGACCAATGATAACAGTCTTTGGCGCGCATCAGCCCGCCTACGCAAACACAAATCTAACATTCCGTCCTTAGCTAAGGACGCAGTGGTGGCTCACACAGACGCTGAGAAATCCGAATTAATTGCGGATTCTCTTCAAACTCAATTTACACCACATAATGAAGGAATTTTTTGCGAACAGCGCAAGTTCTTTCCCAGAAGATGTTGAACGTTTCCTCTCCTCGCCTTTTGCGAGAGAAATACAATATACATCCATGAGCGAGGTAAGTGAATACATTACCAAGCTCAAACCCAAAAAAGCGCCTGGTATGGACTCTATTTCTGATCGTATGATTAAAAATTTACCCACCCACTATCTATTTTTCTTAGTAATGCTTATAAATTTTATGATACAGCATTGCTATTTTCCTCAAAGCTGGAAACAAGCACTTATTGTGCCTATTCCAAAACCAGGCCAAAGCCTTTCTAACCCTCAAAATTATAGACCTATCAGCCTCCTATCCTCGTTATCCAAGATATACGAGTTTGTGTTACTTAAACGCCTGAATGATTTTCTCCGAAATCACAACGTTCTGATTGATGAACAATTTGGATTTCGAGCAAAACACTGCACCACGCACCAGCTGCTGAGGACAGTGGAGTTCATTCACGAAGGGTTTCGTAACAAAATGCTTACAGGCGCTTTATTTCTTGACATAGCCAAAGCATTTGATAGGACTTGGCATATAGGAATTATTATCAAGCTCATACGACTTGACGTTTCGGCCCATTTAATTCATATAATTAATTCGTACCTCACTAATAGATCTTTTTCTGTACGAGTTAATTCTATCATTTCGACACCCCGTCCTATACTAAGCGGCGTCCCCCAAGGGTCACTTTTAGGCCCAATTTTGTTCAACATTTTCATAAATGACATACCAAAATCACCAAGTATCACTCTTGCACTTTATGCAGATGATACGGCCATCCTAGCTCAACACAAACGCCTGGAAAACTTAGTCCAAAACATTCAGAGTTATCTCTCTAGCCTTGAGCACTGGCTCATCACTTGGAAAATAAAAATTAATGTTGCTAAATGTGCTGCTATGATACTCAAACATAGCCCCCTCCCGTACCCTTCCATTAATATTAAATTCTTTGACGACTATGTTCCCTGGTCAAACTCTTACAAGTACCTAGGAGTTGTACTTGATTCAAAATTAACCTGGCGCCTTCACATTGAAAATGTTCTCAACAAAGCAAAAGGTGCCAGAGCCCAACTTTACCCATTTTTAGCTCGAAAGAGCAATCTGTCAATTAAAAACAAAATCCTTCTCTATACTTCCATAATAAGACCTGTCTTTATGTATGCATGTACAATCTGGGGTACTGCTGCAAAAACTCATGTGAAAAAACTTCAATCTTTTCAAAGTAAAACCTTACGTATGGCCCTAAACGCAGCTTGGTACGTCCGTACAGATGTGATTCATTCGGACCTTAATATTAAACCAGTTGATTACCTTATCAAAAAACATAGTCAAAATTTATTCCTCAAAATTGAACAGATTGATAACCGAGCACTTCAGCAGATGCCAGCCTACGATCCTACTATTCGCAGCTCACAGAAGAGACCAAGAGCCGTGATTGGCCGAGAGTTCGGCATCTACCCTCCATCTAAAAGGGCAAGACACGCCCTCTCAACATCAGTTTTCTCCTCAATCAGCTTCGCCGACACGCACCAACTCTTCTTTCCAAACAAAACGTTGATTTTCTAAAACTCACAACTACTAACGAAACAGACTATAGAACAGTTGTTAGATTCCTCACAGACAATAATATTGAATTCAAATCTCACACACTCAAATCAGATAGACCACTTAAAGTGGTAATTAGGGGATTACCCTCAAATACACCGCTCAACGTTGTGCAGACTGCGGTTGAAGTGCTTGGCTTCAAAATCCACAAGATCTCTCAACTTAAGAAATGGAAGACAAAAATGCCAATGCCTCTCTTTTATCTACAAATCTTCAACAGCCTCAAAGCTGAAGAAATCTATTCCATAACCGAGCTCCTTGGAACTGAGGTATCCATGGAACACTTCAAAGGTCAGAAAGGTCCCTCCCAATGCTGGCGTTGTCAGGGATTCTTTCATTCATCTGAAGTCTGCACATTACCAAGACGATGCGTCAGATGCGCTGGGCCGCATCAAGCCAAAGAATGTACTAAACCATTTGAAGAACCGAACAAATGTGCAAATTGTTCGGGAAACCATGCTGCTAACTGGCGTTCCTGCCCGAAGTTCCCAGGCTCCAAAAACAGACAACCTCCAAGGCCAAGCACCAAACCCAGTCAGACCGTTGACAACACAAACAAATTTAACTTACAACATAATACATTTCCAGTTCTGCCGGCTGCACACACTCCCAGTGCAAATAATACTCGCCCTGGAGTATCATACTCTGCTGCCCTTACGGGTATGCAACAAGCTGCACCCCAAATTCTTCCAAATTTATCGGTTCCCTTAGGAGCTTATTCGACGCTAAATTGCACCGAAATCCTATTGGCAATTATTCAAATCTCAAACCAACCTGGTATTGACCAGAGCAGACTTCTTTTGGCATTCAAAAACGCCTTACCGCAGCTCAGAGTGGCTCCATCTGGTGCTGACGCGGCTTACTATATCTTTGAGAGTTATATTACTCTCCAATTCTCTGATATCCCCAGTCAGTAAAATTCAATACTTTGAAAGGATTGAAAAACTTAAAACTATGCACCTGGAATGCAAATGGCATTCTATCCAAATTCCATGAGTTTCGAGACTATGTGGAAGAGAAAGGTTTTGACATTATTTTTGTCCAAGAGACCAAACTCCAGCCAGGGAGAGCTCCCAAGCTTGCAAATTATGCATTATATAAAAATGACAGACAAGCTTCTAATACTCGTGATGTTTATCATGGTGGCACATGTGTCTATATTAAAAATTCAATACCACACAAAAGAATGACACTCCGAGTATGAGTAAACTCGAGGCAACAATCATCGAAATTTTCATTCAAAATTCGCCCTCCCTTGTAATGATCTCTGCCTATCTTCCACCAGGTGGAAATTTACCTGTGGTTGATTTTAACAAATTGCTCACTTTTTCCAACAATCTAATCATAGCTGGTGATTTAAATTGTCACCATCAGCAATGGCGTTGCCATAGATCAAACCCTGCTGGTCGTGGCCTTCTAAAATGGGCTCAGTGCGCCCAAGTTAAAATTATTGCGCCGGATTCCCCTACTAGATATGGTTCACGAGGTGCCCCTTCATTCATCGATTTGGCACTTTTTCGAAACATCCCCTTTGGATATCACGTGACTGTGGAAAACTGTTTATCCTCAGATCACAACCCGTAATCATAGACCTTAACTGCACTATCTTTAATCAAAGTCTCCGGCACTCGTCTCTACAATCTGGGACAATTTTAGTTTCAAACTTAAAAGTAAAAGTTTGCCCTCCCTTGAAATTAAATCCAGCCATGATATAGACTCGGCAGTTGATCACTTAACGACCATTTTAACAGATACTTATAAGGAAGTATCAAAACCCACCCTCAGACCCAATTTTCGTAAATTACCTCAAGAAATTAAACTCAAAATTAAAGAAAAGAATAAAGTACGGAGACTTTGGCAAAGAAATAGAAATCCTGGCTTAAAAATTCAACTCCGTGCTCTCCAAAATGAGATCAAGGCATCATGTGACCATTTCTTCCAATCACAGTACACGAATTACATTCAGTCCCTAACGACCAATGATAACAGTCTTTGGCGCGCATCAGCCCGCCTACGCAAACACAAATCTAACATTCCGTCCTTAGCTACGGACGCAGTGGTGGCTCACACAGACGCTGAGAAATCCGAATTAATTGCGGATTCTCTTCAAACTCAATTTACACCACATAATGAAGGAATTTTGCGAACAGCGCAAGTTCTTTCCAGAAGATGTTGAACGTTTCCTCTCCTCGCCTTTTGCGAGAGAAATACAATATACATCCATGAGCGAGGTAAGTGAATACATTACCAAGCTCAAACCCAAAAAAGCCCCTGGTATGGACTCTATTTCTGATCGTATGATTAAAATTTACCCACCCATTATCTATTTTTCTTAGTAATGCTTATAAATTTTATGATACAGCATTGCTATTTTCCTCAAAGCTGAAAACAAGCACTTATTGTGCCTATTCCAAAACCAGGCCAAAGCCTTTCTAACCCTCAAAATTATAGACCTATCAGCCTCCTATCCTCGTTATCTAAGATATACGAGATTGTGTTACTTAAACGCCTGAATGATTTTCTCCGAAATCACAACGTTCTGATTGATGAACAATTTGGATTTCGAGCAAAACACTGCACCACGCACCAGCTGCTGAGGACAGTGGAGTTCATTCACGAAGGGTTTCGTAACAAAATGCTTACTGGCGCTTTATTTCTTGACATAGCCAAAGCATTTGATAGGACTTTGATAGGACGAGGTAAGTGAATAATTTGGATACGGGCGTCCTGAGCCCAAATTTTGAGTTTATCGCCATAGTTGTTGGCAGTGACACAATCCCAACTTCTATGACGGGCATTTAAATCTCCTGCGATAATCAGATTATTTGCAACACCACTTAATTTCTGAGATCAGAGATAAATGCGGGTCCCTGTCTCGGAGGCATATAGCAGGACGCTACTGCTATTGGGGGGACAATTTGGAATATGAATTTGTACTATAGTCGCTTCTAAGGCCTCCAGTGGTGGCGTGGGTATCCTAGAATGCTTTAGGGAGCGTTTTACATAAATGCTAGTACCGCCACTAGCACGAACAGTGTCACTGATGCATACCTCTCTGTCATTTCGGTAGCAGAAATAATTCGCGATGTTCGCGCTAAGTCCCTCAACCAGATGGTCTCCTGAACGAGGAAGAGGTCCATGTGATGCTCATTAATAAAATCCCGGACTTCGTGAATCTTCTTCTTGATTCCGTTAGCGTTCCAGTAGGAGATCAGGAGAGAATCTTCACTAGTTGCACAGTTGAACTTGAGGCCTTTAGTTAAGAGGCCACAGTATGCCTCATAAATATAAAATGCTCTCTCAGGCCCCGTGGAGACATTTCGGAGCCTAGGGAGAGCATTTCTAAAAGCCTCGAGGAGGATCTTATGTTCTATACCGAATTCCGAGGCGATTTGGAAGACGCTCCGGAGGGTATCTGTGCAGCTTCCATCATCTACGGTCGGGGCTGGAGCCTGGGCCGGTGGAGTTGGCGGGAGGAGTGGACTTCGGCGCTTGCTTCGGAGCTTGCTGCGTCGCAGGTGCTTGCTTCGGTTCCTTGGTAGATGATGGTAGTCCGGGATTTTTCCGTCCGGAAACGACATCACTAAAGGAGGGATCCGTGCTGCTAATTGGAGCTTTAACCGGAGCCGGTACAAATTTGAAATCCCGCTATCCGATCTAATAGGGGGGGTTTTATTTTTATTGGCTGGGTTTCGGGGACAGTGAAACCAGTTTGCGGCGTGCCGCCCAAGGCAGTTCGCGCAGGTGTTGGCTTCCTCCGGGTCTTTGGTGCATTGGTACGCGTAATGCGGGCCGGCGCACCTCAGACACCGGATTGGCAGTGTGCACACTGCGGAACTGTGGAAGAAGCCTTGCAGCGCCAACACTGGCTCGGCCCCCTTCTTCCCAATGTGTTTCTCGAATTTGATTTCGATGCCAAACATTGAGGTCTCTTCAAAAATATCATAAACGTTCAGAGACGGATTTAGCTGGACTAAGAATAATGGCATAGGATAGCGGGACCTGTGCCTACGGAGCTGAGTCACGCTGATAACAGAGTATCCTAAAAGTTGTAATTCAGCCTTTATTTTCTCAGCTTTAGCAGAATTAGGTAGGCCGCGAAGCATAGCCTTTACGGGCCGATCCTGTTTCAAATTAAATGACTTATATTCGGCGCCCTGATTATTTAAAATTTGGGCCACCGAACGATAGTCCTCTTCAGACTGCATTTCAATGCGTAAAAATTTGCCTTTCATTCTGCAAATAGCCGTAGGCACAGTTGCTTGGACTAGAGATGTAAGAAACTCAAAATCTTTGGGTTCAACAAAGAAGAAAGGTATTTTCCTTTTAGCTTTGTTAGAGCTTTCAGTTGGGGGGGGGGGAGTACCGTCTCCGGGTTGCTCCACAAGATCGCTGTTTTCTTCCACCCTAACCGCAGGTTGGGTGGGAGGCAATTCCTCCTCTGGCTGTTCTCTCCAAAATGGAGGCAGGCTATTGTTCAGGACCTGTTTTTCTGGGGAAATCGGCGCTCCTCGTGAAACAAGATGGCGAGGAGGCCGCTGAAAACCTTCATCATCTATTTTTCTAATCTTTTTAGTTTTTGGAAATTCCGAATTTTCGCGGGAGTTTAAAGTTAGTTTCTGGATTTTTTTGGTGCTAGATAGTAATTTTTCTGCTTGTAATTTAGCCGGTTTTAGTATTTGCTTTTAGAATTTTGGTTTTTAGCCAAATTTTGATTTTTATCCAAGGAATCGGGTTTTAGTGAGATTTCATCGTTCCTTAGCTGATTTAAGTAATTTTTTAATACATTCTTCCTCAGTTGGGGGAATGGCAAAGAGAGGCAGATTCAGGCGTTTAGCAAGAGTGGTAAGATTAAAAAGCGTTACCTTAGATTCTTGTTGCACGCACTTGAGGTCGAAGCTTGCCAGTGGTGTTGATTTCCTCGCTCTGGATAGATTCTGTTCTAGGTCAGTAAAACGAGCCTTGAGTAAGTACAGTTGTTTGATCTGGATCAGGAGGTCATCCGGGGGGAAGGATTCATTTGATGGTCAAGATTGGTGTCAGAGACAGGGACGTCGGTGTCCGTGGACGTCGAAGTATCCATCTCGGCGCTTGCTTCGGAGGGGTTGCCGGCCATGATTTCCGGCTTCGCATCGCTGCAGGTGGCTTGTGGGGAGCTCATTGTCGCACGTCCTCACTCGACGAGAGACACCCTGCTAATTCCTTAGCTACGGACGCAGTGGTGGCTCACACAGACGCTGAGAAATCCGAATTAATTGCGGATTCTCTTCAAACTCAATTTACACCACATAATGAAGGAATTTTTGCGAACAGCGCAAGTTCTTTCCCCACAGGATGTTGAACGTTTCCTCTCCTCGCCTTTTGCGAGAGAAATACAATATACATCCATGAGCGAGGTAAGTGAATACATTACCAAGCTCAAACCCAAAAAAGCCCCTGGTATGGACTCTATTTCTAATCGTATGATTAAAAATTTACCCACCCATTATCTATTTTTCTTAGTAATGCTTATAAATTTTATGATACAGCATTGCTATTTTCCTCAAAGCTGAAAACAAGCACTTATTGTGCCTATTCCAAAACCAGGCCAAAGCCTTTCTAACCCTCAAAATTATAGACCTATCAGCCTCCTATCCTCGTTATCTAAGATATACGAGATTGTGTTACTTAAACGCCTGAATGATTTTCTCCGAAATCACAACGTTCTGATTGATGAACAATTTGGATTTCGAGCAAAACACTGCACCACGCACCAGCTGCTGAGGACAGTGGAGTTCATTCACGAAGGGTTTCGTAACAAAATGCTTACTGGCGCTTTATTTCTTGACATAACCAAAGCATTTGATAGGACTTGGCATATAGGAATTATTATCAAGCTCATACGACTTGACGTTTCGGCCCATTTAATTCATATAATTAATTCGTACCTCACTAATAGATCTTTTTCTGTACGAGTTAATTCTATCATTTCGACACCCCGTCCTATACTAAGCGGCGTCCCCCAAGGGTCACTTTTAGGCCCAATTTTGTTCAACATTTTCATAAATGACATACCAAAATCACCAAGTATCACTCTTGCACTTTATGCAGATGATACAGCCATCCTAGCTCAACACAAACGCCTGGAAAACTTAGTCCGAAACATTCAGAGTTATCTCTCTAGCCTTGAGCACTGGCTCATCACTTGGAAAATAAAAATTAATGTTGCGAAATGTGCTGCTATGATATTCAAACGTAGCCCCCCTCCCGTACCCTTCCATTAATATTAAATTCTTTGATGACTATGTTCCCTGGTCAAACTCTTACAAGTACCTAGGAGTTGTACTTGATTCCAAATTAACCTGGCGCCTTCACATTGAAAATGTTCTCAACAAAGCAAAAGGTGCCAGAGCCCAACTTTACCCATTTTTAGCTCGAAAGAGCAATCTGTCAATTAAAAACAAAATCCTTCTCTATACTTCCATAATAAGACCTGTCTTTATGTATGCATGTACAATCTGGGGGTACTGCTGCAAAAACTCATGTGAAAAAACTTCAATCTTTTCAAAGTAAAACCTTACGTATGGCCCTAAACGCAGCTTGGTACGTCCGTACAGATGTGATTCATTCGGACCTTAATATTAAACCAGTTGATTACCTTATCAAAAAACATAGTCAAAATTTATTCCTCAAAATTGAACAGATTGATAACCGAGCACTTCAGCAGATGCCAGCCTACGATCCTACTATTCGCAGCTCACAGAAGAGACCAAGAGCCGTGATTGGCCGAGAGTTCGGCATCTACCCTCCATCTAAAAGGGCAAGACACGCCCTCTCAACATCAGTTTTCTCCTCAATCAGCTTCGCCGACACGCACCAACTGTTCTTAAACAAAACGTTGATTTTCTAAAACTCACAACTACTAACGAAACAGACTATAGAACCAGTTGTTAGATTCCTCACAGACAATAATAATTGAATTCAAATCTCACACACACAAATCAGATAGACCACTTAAAGTGGTAATTAGGGGATTACCCTCAAATACACCGCTCAACGTTGTACAGACTGCGGTTGAAGTGCTTGGCTTCAAAATCCACAAGATCTCTCAACTTAAGAAATGGAAGACAAAAATGCCAATGCCTCTCTTTTAATCTACAAATCTTCAACAGCCTCAAAGCTGAAGAAATCTATTCCATAACCGAGCTCCTTGGAACTGAGGTATCCATGGAACACTTCAAAGGTCAGAAAGGTCCCTCCCAATGCTGGCGTTGTCAGGGATTCTTTCATTCATCTGAAGTCTGCACATTACCAAGACGATGCGTCAGATGCGCTGGGCCGCATCAAGCCAAAGAATGTACTAAACCATTTGAAGAACCGAACAAATGTGCAAATTGTTCGGGAAACCATGCTGCTAACTGGCGTTCCTGCCCGAAGTTCCCAGGCTCCAAAAACAGACAACCTCCAAGGCCAAGCACCAAACCCAGTCAGACCGTTGACAACACAAATTTAACTTACAACATAATACATTTCCAGTTCTGCCGGCTGCACACACTCCCAGTGCAAATAATACTCGCCCTGGAGTATCATACTCTGCTGCCCTTACGGGTATGCAACAAGCTGCACCCCAAATTCTTCCAAATTTATCGGTTCCCTTAGGAGCTAATTCGACGCTAAATTGCACCGAAATCCTATTGGCAATTATTCAAATCTCAAACCAACCTGGTATTGACCAGAGCAGACTTCTTTTGGCATTCAAAAACGCCTTACCGCAGCTCAGAGTGGCTCCATCTGGTGCTGACGCGGCTTACTATATCTTTGAGAGTTATATTACTCTCCAATTCTCTGATATCCCCAGTCAGTAAAATTCAATACTCTGAAAGGATTGAAAAACTTAAAACTATGCACCTGGAATGCAAATGGCATTCTATCCAAATTCCATGAGTTTCGAGACTATGTGGAAGAGAAAGGTTTTGACATTATTTTTGTCCAAGAGACCAAACTCCAGCCAGGGAGAGCTCCCAAGCTTGCAAATTATGCATTATATAAAAATGACAGACAAGCTTCTAATACTCGTGATGTTTATCATGGTGGCACATGTGTCTATATTAAAAATTCAATACCACACAAAAGAATTGACACTCCGAGTATGAGTAAACTCGAGGCAACAATCATCGAAATTTTCATTCAAAATTCGCCCTCCCTTGTAATGATCTCTGCCTATCTTCCACCAGGTGGAAATTTACCTGTGGTTGATTTTAACAAATTGCTCACCTTTTCCAACAATCTAATCATAGCTGGTGATTTAAATTGTCACCACCAGCATTGGCGTTGCCATAGATCAAACCCTGCTGGTCGTGGCCTTCTAAAATGGGCTCAGTGCGCCCAAATTAAAGTTATTGCGCCGGATTCCCCTACTAGATATGGTTCACGGGGTGCCCCTTCATTCATCGATTTGGCACTCTTTCGAAACATCCCTTTTGGATATCACGTGACTGTTGAAAACTGTTTATCCTCAGATCACAACCCCGTAATCATAGACCTTAATTGTACTGTCTTTAATCAAAATTCTCCGGCACTCGTCTCTACAAACTGGGACAATTTTAGTTTCAAACTTAAAAGTAAAAGTTTGCCCTCCCTTGAAATTAAATCCAGCCATGATATAGACTCGGCAGTTGATCACTTAACGACCATTTTAACAGATACTTATAAGGAAGTATCAAAACCCACCCTCAGACCCAGTTTTCGTAAATTACCTCAAGAAATTAAACTCAAAATTAAAGAAAAGAATAAAGTACGGAGACTTTGGCAAAGAAATAGAAATCCTGGTTTAAAAATTCAACTCCGTGCTCTCCAAAATGAGATCAAGGCATCATGTGACCATTTCTTCCAATCACAATACACGAATTACATTCAGTCCCTAACGACCAATGATAACAGTCTTTGGCGCGCATCAGCCCGCCTACGCAAACACAAATCTAACATTCCGTCCTTAGCTACGGACGCAGTGGTGGCTCACACAGACGCTGAGAAATCCGAATTAATTGCGGATTCTCTTCAAACTCAATTTACACCACATAATGAAGGAATTTTTGCGAACAGCGCAAGTTCTTTCCCACAGGATGTTGAACGTTTCCTCTCCTCGCCTTTTGCGAGAGAAATACAATATACATCCATGAGCGAGGTAAGTGAATATATTACCAAGCTCAAACCCAAAAAAGCCCCTGGTATGGACTCTATTTCTAATCGTATGATTAAAAATTTACCCACCCATTATCTATTTTTCTTAGTAATGCTTATAAATTTTATGATACAGCATTGCTATTTTCCTCAAAGCTGAAAACAAGCACTTATTGTGCCTATTCCAAAACCAGGCCAAAGCCTTTCTAACCCTCAAAATTATAGACCTATCAGCCTCCTATCCTCGTTATCTAAGATATACGAGATTGTGTTACTTAAACGCCTGAATGATTTTCTCCGAAATCACAACGTTCTGATTGATGAACAATTTGGATTTCGAGCAAAACACTGCACCACGCACCAGCTGCTGAGGACAGTGGAGTTCATTCACGAAGGGTTTCGTAACAAAATGCTTACTGGCGCTTTATTTCTTGACATAGCCAAAGCATTTGATAGGACTTGGCATATAGGAATTATTATCAAGCTCATACGACTTGACGTTTCGGCCCATTTAATTCATATAATTAATTCGTACCTCACTAATAGATCTTTTTCTGTACGAGTTAATTCTATCATTTCGACACCCCGTCCTATACTAAGCGGCGTCCCCCAAGGGTCACTTTTAGGCCCAATTTTGTTCAACATTTTCATAAATGACATACCAAAATCACCAAGTATCACTCTTGCACTTTATGCAGATGATACAGCCATCCTAGCTCAACACAAACGCCTGGAAAACTTAGTCCGAAACATTCAGAGTTATCTCTCTAGCCTTGAGCACTGGCTCATCACTTGGAAAATAAAAATTAATGTTGCGAAATGTGCTGCTATGATATTCAAACGTAGCCCCCTCCCGTACCCTTCCATTAATATTAAATTCTTTGATGACTATGTTCCCTGGTCAAACTCTTACAAGTACCTAGGAGTTGTACTTGATTCCAAATTAACCTGGCGCCTTCACATTGAAAATGTTCTCAACAAAGCAAAAGGTGCCAGAGCCCAACTTTACCCATTTTTAGCTCGAAAGAGCAATCTGTCAATTAAAAACAAAATCCTTCTCTATACTTCCATAATAAGACCTGTCTTTATGTATGCATGTACAATCTGGGGTACTGCTGCAAAAACTCATGTGAAAAAACTTCAATCTTTTCAAAGTAAAACCTTACGTATGGCCCTAAACGCAGCTTGGTACGTCCGTACAGATGTGATTCATTCGGACCTTAATATTAAACCAGTTGATTACCTTATCAAAAAACATAGTCAAAATTTATTCCTCAAAATTGAACAGATTGATAACCGAGCACTTCAGCAGATGCCAGCCTACGATCCTACTATTCGCAGCTCACAGAAGAGACCAAGAGCCGTGATTGGCCGAGAGTTCGGCATCTACCCTCCATCTAAAAGGGCAAGACACGCCCTCTCAACATCAGTTTTCTCCTCAATCAGCTTCGCCGACACGCACCAACTGTTCTTTCCAAACAAAACGTTGATTTTCTAAAACTCACAACTACTAACGAAACAGACTATAGAACAGTTGTTAGATTCCTCACAGACAATAATATTGAATTCAAATCTCACACACTCAAATCAGATAGACCACTTAAAGTGGTAATTAGGGGATTACCCTCAAATACACCGCTCAACGTTGTGCAGACTGCGGTTGAAGTGCTTGGCTTCAAAATCCACAAGATCTCTCAACTTAAGAAATGGAAGACAAAAATGCCAATGCCTCTCTTTTATCTACAAATCTTCAACAGCCTCAAAGCTGAAGAAATGTATTCCATAACCGAGCTCCTTGGAACTGAGGTATCCATGGAACACTTCAAAGGTCAAAAAGGTCCCTCCCAATGCTGGCGTTGTCAGGGATTCTTTCATTCATCTGAAGTCTGCACATTACCAAGACGATGCGTCAGATGCGCTGGGCCGCATCAAGCCAAAGAATGTACTAAACCATTTGAAGAACCGAACAAATGTGCAAATTGTTCGGGAAACCATGCTGCTAACTGGCGTTCCTGCCCGAAGTTCCCAGGCTCCAAAAACAGACAACCTCCAAGGCCAAGCACCAAACCCAGTCAGACCGTTGACAACACAAACAAATTTAACTTACAACATAATACATTTCCAGTTCTGCCGGCTGCACACACTCCCAGTGCAAATAATACTCGCCCTGGAGTATCATACTCTGCTGCCCTTACGGGTATGCAACAAGCTGCACCCCAAATTCTTCCAAATTTATCGGTTCCCTTAGGAGCTAATTCGACGCTAAATTGCACCGAAATCCTTTTGGCAATTATTCAAATCTCAAACCAACCTGGTATTGACCAGAGCAGACTTCTTTTGGCATTCAAAAACGCCTTACCGCAGCTCAGAGTGGCTCCATCTGGTGCTGACGCGGCTTACTATAACTTTGAGAGTTATATTACTCTCCAATTCTCTGATATCCCCAGTCAGTAAAATTCAATACTTTGAAAGGATTGAAAAACTTAAAACTATGCACCTGGAATGCAAATGGCATTCTATCCAAATTCCATGAGTTTCGAGACTATGTGGAAGAGAAAGGTTTTGACATTATTTTTGTCCAAGAGACCAAACTCCAGCCAGGGAGAGCTCCCAAGCTTGCAAATTATGCATTATATAAAAATGACAGACAAGCTTCTAATACTCGTGATGTTTATCATGGTGGCACATGTGTCTATATTAAAAATTCAATACCACACAAAAGAATTGACACTCCGAGTATGAGTAAACTCGAGGCAACAATCATCGAAATTTTCATTCAAAATTCGCCCTCCCTTGTAATGATCTCTGCCTATCTTCCACCAGGTGGAAATTTACCTGTGGTTGATTTTAACAAATTGCTCACCTTTTCCAACAATCTAATCATAGCTGGTGATTTAAATTGTCACCACCAGCATTGGCGTTGCCATAGATCAAACCCTGCTGGTCGTGGCCTTCTAAAATGGGCTCAGTGCGCCCAAATTAAAGTTATTGCGCCGGATTCCCCTACTAGATATGGTTCACGGGGTGCCCCTTCATTCATCGATTTGGCACTCTTTCGAAACATCCCTTTTGGATATCACGTGACTGTTGAAAACTGTTTATCCTCAGATCACAACCCCGTAATCATAGACCTTAATTGTACTGTCTTTAATCAAAATTCTCCGGCACTCGTCTCTACAAACTGGGACAATTTTAGTTTCAAACTTAAAAGTAAAAGTTTGCCCTCCCTTGAAATTAAATCCAGCCATGATATAGACTCGGCAGTTGATCACTTAACGACCATTTTAACAGATACTTATAAGGAAGTATCAAAACCCACCCTCAGACCCAGTTTTCGTAAATTACCTCAAGAAATTAAACTCAAAATTAAAGAAAAGAATAAAGTACGGAGACTTTGGCAAAGAAATAGAAATCCTGGTTTAAAAATTCAACTCCGTGCTCTCCAAAATGAGATCAAGGCATCATGTGACCATTTCTTCCAATCACAATACACGAATTACATTCAGTCCCTAACGACCAATGATAACAGTCTTTGGCGCGCATCAGCCCGCCTACGCAAACACAAATCTAACATTCCGTCCTTAGCTACGGACGCAGTGGTGGCTCACACAGACGCTGAGAAATCCGAATTAATTGCGGATTCTCTTCAAACTCAATTTACACCACATAATGAAGGAATTTTTGCGAACAGCGCAAGTTCTTTCCCACAGGATGTTGAACGTTTCCTCTCCTCGCCTTTTGCGAGAGAAATACAATATACATCCATGAGCGAGGTAAGTGAATATATTACCAAGCTCAAACCCAAAAAAGCCCCTGGTATGGACTCTATTTCTAATCGTATGATTAAAAATTTACCCACCCATTATCTATTTTTCTTAGTAATGCTTATAAATTTTATGATACAGCATTGCTATTTTCCTCAAAGCTGAAAACAAGCACTTATTGTGCCTATTCCAAAACCAGGCCAAAGCCTTTCTAACCCTCAAAATTATAGACCTATCAGCCTCCTATCCTCGTTATCTAAGATATACGAGATTGTGTTACTTAAACGCCTGAATGATTTTCTCCGAAATCACAACGTTCTGATTGATGAACAATTTGGATTTCGAGCAAAACACTGCACCACGCACCAGCTGCTGAGGACAGTGGAGTTCATTCACGAAGGGTTTCGTAACAAAATGCTTACTGGCGCTTTATTTCTTGACATAGCCAAAGCATTTGATAGGACTTGGCATATAGGAATTATTATCAAGCTCATACGACTTGACGTTTCGGCCCATTTAATTCATATAATTAATTCGTACCTCACTAATAGATCTTTTTCTGTACGAGTTAATTCTATCATTTCGACACCCCGTCCTATACTAAGCGGCGTCCCCCAAGGGTCACTTTTAGGCCCAATTTTGTTCAACATTTTCATAAATGACATACCAAAATCACCAAGTATCACTCTTGCACTTTATGCAGATGATACAGCCATCCTAGCTCAACACAAACGCCTGGAAAACTTAGTCCGAAACATTCAGAGTTATCTCTCTAGCCTTGAGCACTGGCTCATCACTTGGAAAATAAAAATTAATGTTGCGAAATGTGCTGCTATGATATTCAAACGTAGCCCCCTCCCGTACCCTTCCATTAATATTAAATTCTTTGATGACTATGTTCCCTGGTCAAACTCTTACAAGTACCTAGGAGTTGTACTTGATTCCAAATTAACCTGGCGCCTTCACATTGAAAATGTTCTCAACAAAGCAAAAGGTGCCAGAGCCCAACTTTACCCATTTTTAGCTCGAAAGAGCAATCTGTCAATTAAAAACAAAATCCTTCTCTATACTTCCATAATAAGACCTGTCTTTATGTATGCATGTACAATCTGGGGTACTGCTGCAAAAACTCATGTGAAAAAACTTCAATCTTTTCAAAGTAAAACCTTACGTATGGCCCTAAACGCAGCTTGGTACGTCCGTACAGATGTGATTCATTCGGACCTTAATATTAAACCAGTTGATTACCTTATCAAAAAACATAGTCAAAATTTATTCCTCAAAATTGAACAGATTGATAACCGAGCACTTCAGCAGATGCCAGCCTACGATCCTACTATTCGCAGCTCACAGAAGAGACCAAGAGCCGTGATTGGCCGAGAGTTCGGCATCTACCCTCCATCTAAAAGGGCAAGACACGCCCTCTCAACATCAGTTTTCTCCTCAATCAGCTTCGCCGACACGCACCAACTGTTCTTTCCAAACAAAACGTTGATTTTCTAAAACTCACAACTACTAACGAAACAGACTATAGAACAGTTGTTAGATTCCTCACAGACAATAATATTGAATTCAAATCTCACACACTCAAATCAGATAGACCACTTAAAGTGGTAATTAGGGGATTACCCTCAAATACACCGCTCAACGTTGTGCAGACTGCGGTTGAAGTGCTTGGCTTCAAAATCCACAAGATCTCTCAACTTAAGAAATGGAAGACAAAAATGCCAATGCCTCTCTTTTATCTACAAATCTTCAACAGCCTCAAAGCTGAAGAAATCTATTCCATAACCGAGCTCCTTGGAACTGAGGTATCCATGGAACACTTCAAAGGTCAGAAAGGTCCCTCCCAATGCTGGCGTTGTCAGGGATTCTTTCATTCATCTGAAGTCTGCACATTACCAAGACGATGCGTCAGATGCGCTGGGCCGCATCAAGCCAAAGAATGTACTAAACCATTTGAAGAACCGAACAAATGTGCAAATTGTTCGGGAAACCATGCTGCTAACTGGCGTTCCTGCCCGAAGTTCCCAGGCTCCAAAAACAGACAACCTCCAAGGCCAAGCACCAAACCCAGTCAGACCGTTGACAACACAAACAAATTTAACTTACAACATAATACATTTCCAGTTCTGCCGGCTGCACACACTCCCAGTGCAAATAATACTCGCCCTGGAGTATCATACTCTGCTGCCCTTACGGGTATGCAACAAGCTGCACCCCAAATTCTTCCAAATTTATCGGTTCCCTTAGGAGCTAATTCGACGCTAAATTGCACCGAAATCCTTTTGGCAATTATTCAAATCTCAAACCAACCTGGTATTGACCAGAGCAGACTTCTTTTGGCATTCAAAAACGCCTTACCGCAGCTCAGAGTGGCTCCATCTGGTGCTGACGCGGCTTACTATAACTTTGAGAGTTATATTACTCTCCAATTCTCTGATATCCCCAGTCAGTAAAATTCAATACTTTGAAAGGATTGAAAAACTTAAAACTATGCACCTGGAATGCAAATGGCATTCTATCCAAATTCCATGAGTTTCGAGACTATGTGGAAGAGAAAGGTTTTGACATTATTTTTGTCCAAGAGACCAAACTCCAGCCAGGGAGAGCTCCCAAGCTTGCAAATTATGCATTATATAAAAATGACAGACAAGCTTCTAATACTCGTGATGTTTATCATGGTGGCACATGTGTCTATATTAAAAATTCAATACCACACAAAAGAATTGACACTCCGAGTATGAGTAAACTCGAGGCAACAATCATCGAAATTTTCATTCAAAATTCGCCCTCCCTTGTAATGATCTCTGCCTATCTTCCACCAGGTGGAAATTTACCTGTGGTTGATTTTAACAAATTGCTCACCTTTTCCAACAATCTAATCATAGCTGGTGATTTAAATTGTCACCACCAGCATTGGCGTTGCCATAGATCAAACCCTGCTGGTCGTGGCCTTCTAAAATGGGCTCAGTGCGCCCAAATTAAAGTTATTGCGCCGGATTCCCCTACTAGATATGGTTCACGGGGTGCCCCTTCATTCATCGATTTGGCACTCTTTCGAAACATCCCTTTTGGATATCACGTGACTGTTGAAAACTGTTTATCCTCAGATCACAACCCCGTAATCATAGACCTTAATTGTACTGTCTTTAATCAAAATTCTCCGGCACTCGTCTCTACAAACTGGGACAATTTTAGTTTCAAACTTAAAAGTAAAAGTTTGCCCTCCCTTGAAATTAAATCCAGCCATGATATAGACTCGGCAGTTGATCACTTAACGACCATTTTAACAGATACTTATAAGGAAGTATCAAAACCCACCCTCAGACCCAGTTTTCGTAAATTACCTCAAGAAATTAAACTCAAAATTAAAGAAAAGAATAAAGTACGGAGACTTTGGCAAAGAAATAGAAATCCTGGTTTAAAAATTCAACTCCGTGCTCTCCAAAATGAGATCAAGGCATCATGTGACCATTTCTTCCAATCACAATACACGAATTACATTCAGTCCCTAACGACCAATGATAACAGTCTTTGGCGCGCATCAGCCCGCCTACGCAAACACAAATCTAACATTCCGTCCTTAGCTACGGACGCAGTGGTGGCTCACACAGACGCTGAGAAATCCGAATTAATTGCGGATTCTCTTCAAACTCAATTTACACCACATAATGAAGGAATTTTTGCGAACAGCGCAAGTTCTTTCCCACAGGATGTTGAACGTTTCCTCTCCTCGCCTTTTGCGAGAGAAATACAATATACATCCATGAGCGAGGTAAGTGAATACATTACAAAGCTCAAACCCAAAAAAGCTCCTGGTATGGACTCTATTTCTAATCGTATGATTAAAAATTTACCCACCCATTATCTATTTTTCTTAGTAATGCTTATAAATTTTATGATACAGCATTGCTATTTTCCTCAAAGCTGAAAACAAGCACTTATTGTGCCTATTCCAAAACCAGGCCAAAGCCTTTCTAACCCTCAAAATTATAGACCTATCAGCCTCCTATCCTCGTTATCTAAGATATACGAGATTGTGTTACTTAAACGCCTGAATGATTTTCTCCGAAATCACAACGTTCTGATTGATGAACAATTTGGATTTCGAGCAAAACACTGCACCACGCACCAGCTGCTGAGGACAGTGGAGTTCATTCACGAAGGGTTTCGTAACAAAATGCTTACTGGCGCTTTATTTCTTGACATAGCCAAAGCATTTGATAGGACTTGGCATATAGGAATTATTATCAAGCTCATACGACTTGACGTTTCGGCCCATTTAATTCATATAATTAATTCGTACCTCACTAATAGATCTTTTTCTGTACGAGTTAATTCTATCATTTCGACACCCCGTCCTATACTAAGCGGCGTCCCCCAAGGGTCACTTTTAGGCCCAATTTTGTTCAACATTTTCATAAATGACATACCAAAATCACCAAGTATCACTCTTGCACTTTATGCAGATGATATAGCCATCCTAGCTCAACACAAACGCCTGGAAAACTTAGTCCGAAACATTCAGAGTTATCTCTCTAACCTTGAGCACTGGCTCATCATTTGGAAAATAAAAATTAATGTTGCGAAATGTGCTGCTATGATATTCAAACGTAGCCCCCTCCCGTACCCTTCCATTAATATTAAATTCTTTGATGACTATGTTCCCTGGTCAAACTCTTACAAGTACCTAGGAGTTGTACTTGATTCCAAATTAACCTGGCGCCTTCACATTGAAAATGTTCTCAACAAAGCAAAAGGTGCCAGAGCCCAACTTTACCCATTTTTAGCTCGAAAGAGCAATCTGTCAATTAAAAACAAAATCCTTCTCTATACTTCCATAATAAGACCTGTCTTTATGTATGCATGTACAATCTGGGGTACTGCTGCAAAAACTCATGTGAAAAAACTTCAATCTTTTCAAAGTAAAACCTTACGTATGGCCCTAAACGCAGCTTGGTACGTCCGTACAGATGTGATTCATTCGGACCTTAATATTAAACCAGTTGATTACCTTATCAAAAAACATAGTCAAAATTTATTTCTCAAAATTGAACAGATTGATAACCGAGCACTTCAGCAGATGCCAGCCTACGATCCTACTATTCGCAGCTCACAGAAGAGACCAAGAGCCGTGATTGGCCGAGAGTTCGGCATCTACCCTCCATCTAAAAGGGCAAGACACGCCCTCTCAACATCAGTTCCAGCTCCCGCGCCATGAAGGAAGGAAGTCTCTTCAGCGAGCTGCCATATAATTGCTTATTACCATCTCTACCTGCAACCACACATTTAGCCGCTGACCCCCTAGGGACTAGGTTGAATTTTTCCGCTCTCTTTGCTTCTTGAATTTTTCGTAAGTATGTATCTTATTGCTCTCGCATACGACAGCCAGCTCGAATAGGCAGTGACTACTACTTTCGCTTGATCAAAATTTCTCTTCAATCACCGACCGGAACCTCAATACCGACCATGAATAAGAAAACGGACAAAGATGATGAAAAAATAAGGGCGAGCCAAATGATTACTAAAAGTTTAGAATTAGAACGTGAAATCAAATTATTAACCTATGCCAACAATGAAAAACCATCAGATGAAAACATAAAGAAACTAAATGATTTAAACACAGAATTAGCAAAATTATTTTCCGAATTGCCCAAACACGAAACTTCATTATATGAAGCCATCAGTAGGATTTGTCAAACCAATAATGATACCTGGACCGCTCCCAGAAAAAGAGCACGAAATCTTTCTAATGACAACACCCCTCCAACACAACTTTCAAATCAATTCGACGCGCTCACTATAGATCAAAACTTAGATAACCAAGATATGGAAGACAACGATACTAATAATGATTCAAACAATACATTACCCTTCAAACAACCACAACAAACAGCCAACAAAATACCACCCCTTGTCATAACCCAGGACATCAATTGGAAAGATATCAGAAAAGATTTTATAGAAACCCTCAAATTTGGAAAATTCGAAGCCAAACTGGAAGGTGAAAACTTCGTTATAAAAGTTACCAGCATAGAAGATTACAAAGCAGCACAAAATTACCTTGAAACCAAGCATATACCTTACCACACCTATCTTCTACATTCGGATAAAGCATTGAAAGGAGTACTAAAAGGATTTTCTACCAATTACACAATAGAAGAGATTAAAGAAGAAATTAAGAAATTACAAATCCCTATCATTAAAGTAATACGCATGGTGCGCATGCGCGACGGAATCCCCACAGAGCTTCCAATGTATTACATCGAAACTCCTAACAATCCCTCAGGCAAACGTATGTTCGATATCAAATACCTCATGGATATGAAGGTCAGAATTGTTCCTTATAAAGGTAGGCCCGGACCGACACAATGCTTCCAGTGTCAACGGTACGGGCATACCCAAAAAGCATGCCACAACCCACCAAGATGCGTCAGATGTTTAGAACAACATCAATCTTTTGAATGCCCGCATAAGGGAAAAAACTTCACACCTCAATGCGTACTATGCCAAGGCTCACATGCATCTTGCGACAAAAAATGCCCGGAGCACCCTCTTAACAAAATAGATCCTAAACTAAAAAATATCAAAGAATCAACCATAATTCCAAGTGCTATGACTGAAATCAAAACCACCAATACTAGCAACCAATCAAATATTAGAGAGCCAATATACAACAGCCAATCATACGCCGCAATACTCTCTGGGTCTAAACACCCGACAAGCCCTCCTTCAGAAACTCCTATTAAAAATAACAACAATAATGAAGAAAAATCTTTCGAAGAGTTCAGTGTTTTCATTAAATCTCTACACACCCTTTATTTAGAATACAGGAATTCCAGCAACTCAAACTCTAAATTGGATATCGCCTTAAAGGCACTACAGGTCTTCGAAAAACACAATGTTTAATTCTCAAAATAGCACCTCACCAATATATCGACATATCAACTATGCTAAATTTGTTTCTTTCAACTGCAATGGATTAAAAAGGCAACTCTTCGAAATCAAAAACTACCTCATCCTCCACAGCATTGATATTCTTCTTCTAAACGAAACTCACCTTAAAGCAACAGACAATATCAAACTCCCAAACTACGATGTATTCCGATCTGATCGACTGCATAACAGAGGCGGAGGCACTCTTATTGCTACAAAAAAATATTTAAATTGTTACCCAGCCACTCTTCCTCCACTCCAAAGCATTGAAGCTTGCGGCTGCATTATAAAAAGCAACAACATTAATTATTTAATAGTCTCTGTCTACAAACCACCAAACAACCTGCTTAATATCACGGATCTCAATAATATCTTCAACCTAGGCTATCCCACCATCATGTCAGGCGATTTCAACTGTAAACATCCAAACTGGAACAGTTCAACCACTAACGCAAACGGAATCATCCTCAATAATTACCTCCTTAATAGCCAAATCAATATCTATGCACCGAATGAACCTACTTATATTCCCACAAATCTACGTGGAAGACCAGATATCTTAGATATTATCATTACCTACCAAATACCTCAAGCTCCTTTTGTATACGTAGCAAATGATCTTTCATCAGATCATTTACCTCTTCACTTCACCCTTTATGGGTTAAAGCATGGATTACCTCCTCTAAAAACAAAAATAAACTGGAGCAACTTTAAATATATAATGCAGAAAAATGTGAATGCGGCTCCCAACCTCAGCAACACCTCAGATATTAACGAAGCGATCAACCACCTCAACAATCAAATCCATAATGCTATTAATAATTCTAAAATGCACAAAAAAGAAGACACAATCACCCTTCCTCTCCATATCAGACAAAAAATCAGGGATAAGAACCGACTCAGAAAAATAGCGCAACGGACCCAACACCCTAACGATAGAAGGAACTTCAACAAATGCCATAAAGAACTTAAGAAAATCATCCGTGAATATACGGACCAAGCCTGGAAAAACTTTGTGCAAAGCCTTTCACACGACGACCACTCTGTCTGGCGCATCGCCAAAGCGCTCAAGCATACCAACAATAGCATTGGACCTATGAAAATTAATAACTCTATCATCAATAAACCAGAAGAAATAGCTGAAATCTTTGCAGATAACTATGAAGATCAATTTTCCAACAACCTCTACCCTTGTCCAAACGATTGCAATATCTCAAATCATGTAAAAAGCTTTATCCAAGAAAACTCTAGGAACTTCAACCCCCCTACCAGCCCCAGAGAAGTTCAATCCATCATTAAACATCTTAATATCAAGAAAGCCACTGGTTACGACCAAATTTCAAACAAAGCTTTGAAGAATCTTCCCTCCAAAACAATAGTTTTAATTACTAATATCTTCAACGCTTGCCTGAGGAATAATTACTTCCCTGATGCATGGAAACATGCCATCATCTTCGTACTCAAAAAACCCGGGAAAAACCCAGCCGAACCTTCAAGCTATAGACCAATCTCCCTGCTACCTACAATAGGAAAAATTTTTGAAAAAATCCTCGCAGAAAGAATCAAAACCTATGTTTTTTCCAACAATATTCTCAACAATAATCAATTCGGATTCAGACCAGGCTATTCAACTACTCATCAAGTCTCACGCATCGTGGAATATATCGGCGAAAGTTTCAATAAAAATGAAACCGTAGCTGGTATATTCCTCGACATCGAAAAAGCTTTTGACAAGGTTTGGATTGATGGATTGCTGATCAAGCTCATCAACTACAACTTTAGACCCAGCCTTATAATTCTTCTTTCTAATTTCCTACGAAATCGTTCTTTTCAAGTTCGAATTAAAAATATCCTTTCTTCCACCAGAATTTCAAAAGCAGGGGTAGCTCAAGGATCGGTCGTCTCGCCAATTCTTTTCAGCCTTTATATCAATGATATCCCTCCTTGCACCAAAACAATTATTGCAAGCTATGCAGACGACACTGCACTCCTCAGCAAGTCTATGAATCCTATTCACGCTAGAAATAATCTCCAAGACCGCATCAATACAATAGCACAATATTTTAGAGCATGGAAAATTAAAATTAATACCTCCAAATCTGCACTCATTTACTTCAGAAGAACAATAATTAAAAAAGACATAGGAAACATACAAATTGAAGGACAGAATATCCCAAGAACTAATATAATCAAGTACCTAGGAGTTTACATCGATTATCGACTAACTTTCCGCAACCATATCATCAATATTCGGAACAAAGCCTATCAGGCATTCATGGCCATATACGCATTAATAGGAAGGAATTCTACATTAAATCTAAATACAAAACGTATCATTTATTTACAAGCTATCCGCCCAATTCTTCTTTACGCAGCACCGGCCTGGGCAGCCACTTCTAGAAATAATCGTCAATCATTGCAAAGAATGCAAAACAAATTACTTAGAATCTTAATAGACGCACCATGGTATGTACGCAACTCGGCAATCCATAGAGACCTAAATATCAAGCCTTTAGACAGCGAAATTCTCAAACATAGCCATAACTTCTTCCTCCGCTGCAATAGTCATCCTAATGAAAATATCCAGCAACTCAACAACTATGATAACACTCTTATTCAAAAACACAAAAGACCGCGTAACATTTTTCACGATGGAAACTGGTAGATTTACATGTTGTATATATTTTATTTTATTTTATTTCAATTATTTAACTCGTATTTAATCAAGATTTACTTATTTACCAATGAACTATGAACTCTACTGTTGAGATTAATTACCGTTTCCAAAGTGCAAAATTGACCAATCGCAACGAATGCTACTACTCTAATAAAAGGCTACGACCGCCCACCACATCATTCAGTTACTCTACAAGCTATACCTTGCCCGTCTGCCTATCAATTTCATTAAATTAATCTACTCATACCTTAAAGGGAGATGTTTCCAAGTCCGAATCAATAATCGCATATCCAAAAAGAAAAAAATCAAAAGTGGAGTGGTACAAGGAAGTGTTCTTGGCCCTATACTTTTCAACATCTACACCAATGACATGCCCATTCCCTTAAATTCGGAAATCTTCAAATTTGCAGATGATACAGCTATAGTCACCAAATCCCTGAAGCCGCAACTTGCAGCTGATAAACTAGAAATAGCAGTTAATCAAATCGCCCACTACTTCAATATCTGGAAGCTCAAAATTAATCCTACTAAAAGCCAAGTAATTTTCATCAGAAGACACCATAAAAACACTCCCATTCATAATAATATCAAAATTAACAATCAACAAGTCAATGAAGTTACCACCATCAAATACCTAGGAGTTTACTTCGACCAGCAACTACAATTTAAAACCCATGTTGACTACTCCATTAGGAAAGCCACCGCTGCTAAAATGGCATTACGACCACTCCTTAATAGAAAATCCAACCTTAGCATTAATCTAAAAAGAAGAATTTACCTCACTCTTATCAGGCCAATGCTCCTGTATGCTGTTCCAGTCTGGGCCACCGTATGTAAATCTTACAGGAAGAAAATTCAAATATATCAAAATAAAATTATAAGAGAAATCCTAAATGCTCCTTGGTATACAAGAAACATCCAACTCCACAAAGATATAAAAATAAATGCCATTGAAGACGAAATTTTAAAAACAAGCCATAATCTTTACTCTAAAATTACGCATTCAAGTTATGAACACATCAGAAAACTTACAGATTACGACCCAACAGTCATCGCACCAACTAAAAGACCGAGGAACATTTTCCACAATACCAAGTGGTAACTGTAAATAGTGTATATAAAGACTTTATAAAATGGACTTGGTCCGGTACCCGACCGTACATTACTATTGTTATCTTACTCTTATCAACTATATAATCAAGTTTTATTTTCAAATTTTCATTTTATCATTTACTATTTAACCAAGATTTTTACTAGTGTATTATATTTACAATATATTGTAAATAGTGTTTTTAGTGTAAATACCCCAGTGAAAACTACTAACGGACTTAGTTTACTGCGTAATGACTTTTTACTATTTACTCAAACTCTCTGTGTACCGAGATAGCTTCTCCCTCATTCACGAGTGCCTTTTCACCGCGAGAACATTCATAGGAACCAGTTTCACAAAAGAGCGTTCAAAGACGCTACGTATGGGGTCAATGACCGATCCCGCCATTCACGCATCACCGAACAGCTTTCTTGCCTTTCCAGATTAGCGTTGTCACGCAATGGAGCTTCGCCCTTAACGGCGCGGCGATTGTTTCGCCTTCTCCTTTTAACTCCATCGCCTTAGGGCAAACAACTACAAAAGAATCAGTTAAAGTCGGGATCGACTAACACTGCTACGTTCATGAAACGATTTGATTTGACCACATCATTCAGCCACGAACTTCCAAGAGGGAAGCACGCACGCCGCATCGCATCTCTATGCCATAAATTCAAACTGCCATTATTGCTTATACTATCAAGTCTTCATTTATGCCATAGTCTCTAATTATGCCAATTCAAATAATATGCCAACTTTATGCCATTTCATTTGTTTTTCAACTTTATGCCTTTCACTTATGCCATTGCAAAAAAATTTTCCCACAACCGCCTAAGGATGGCGCCACTTATGCCATAATCTAAAGAAAACCATCTTTAGATGGATATGCTCTTATCAGGAGCCCTTATCAGGGTATGATAAATATGTATTGGTAAAGGCCCTTCTTAGGGCCGAATACCAATCAGCTAGGATCAGGATATGGATATGGATATGGATACCTGCAACCAAGATCTTCAAGCAAAGTTATCAATCTGTTCGCATAGAGTCACATCTCCCGCAGATTTTTTAAAATCTGCCTATGAATATTTTCAACGCGTTCATATTTATTATTTGCACTATCCTACACAAGCCACATGCCAATGAGCCTATTAATCTTAAAATCTTTCCTCTCCGCTTTCTGCTTTAGTGTTGTATTGTGTATAAAAATTTATAAAAACCAAAAAAAGTATAAAACATAAAATACAAAAAAAATTATAAAACCTAAAAACTTTTAAAAAATATTATGATTCTTAAGTTTTTTTTTTTTATCTCATCTCTATCCCTAAACTTTCTTGAGCCAGTGGCTCCCTCTAGTGTGCATCAGGTAATTCACTTATGCAAAATTTTTTCTCATTTCTGCTCGCTTTTAGTAATTCTGATGAGGAGGTAAATGGTTTTGAACCATAGGAACTCCGTAATTTTCAAATCATTGGCATTGGCATTCTACATCAGTACCAGCTCCCGCGCCATGAAGGAAGGAAGTCTCTTCAGCGAGCTGCCATATAATTGCTTATTACCATCTTTACCTGCAACCAAGATCTTCAAGCAAAGTTATCAATCTGTTCGCATAGAATCACATCTCCCGCAGATTTTTAAAATCTGCCCACGAATATTTTCAACGCGTTCATATTTATTCTTTGCACTATCCTACACAAGCCACATGCCAATGAGCCTATTAATCTTAAAATCTTTCCTCTCCGCTTTCTGCTTTAGTGTTGTATTGTGTACAAAAATTTATAAAAACCAAAAAAAGTATAAAATATTTAATACAAAAAAATTATAAAACCTAAAAACTTATAAAACATATTATGATTATTAAGTTTTTATTATCTCATCTCTATCCCTAAACTTTCTTGAGCCAGTGGCTCCCTCTAGTGTGCATCAAGTAACTCACTTATGCAAAATTTTTTCCCATTTCTGCTCGCTTTTATTAATTCTGATGAGGAGGTAAATGGTTTTGAACCATAGGAACTCCGTAATTTTCAAATCATTGGCATTGGCTACCTCAGTTCCAGTCTCCGCGCCATGAAGGAAGGACGTCTCTTCAGCGAGCTGCCATATAATTGCTTTATCACCATCACTACCTGCAAGTTCGTCGTATCCCTCGTGAGAGTAGCACGTCGCTTGCGAGTGCTCGTTCCACCAGATCCGGTTCTTCGATTTCATCATCCTGTCCTAGGCCTAATCGCCGCGCTTGCGTGGCCACGTGCCCAGAGATTTCGAGTTTTGACTATCGTACATGTAAGACGTGCATCTGCTCGCTCCTGATTTTGAGATATTAGAACTCTTCTTTTATTATACCTGATCAGAGTGCATGCCGCTGTAACAGTAGGCCGGCATTGCAATAGACTCTGATTGCTTTCCCCGTTGCTATATTCTCTGCCATCCGCTCCATCATGGATCGAATGATTGATTTTATTGCCGCTGAGATTACCAACTTAGAATGCGTTGAAGAAGCTGATGGATCTCTCTCATCTAAAGATGCACGAGACCTTAAATTCCTTCGTCGTCTCAAACTTTTCATCGACAGAGAATTGAATGCTGATCGTTCTTCTACTTCTCTTCCCAAACCAAACATAGCTCCTAAGGTTAATGACAACGATTCTTCAATAACTGGAATCAACAAAACTAATGCCAGACGAGCCAGCAGCCCTGCGCGCTCAGATGAAGAGCAATCGAAAAAATATAAAGCATAGGATGAAGACAGCTCCGATACGGACTCAGGTCCTAAAGGAGATATTACTAGAAGACCAAGAAAACCCTCTCGAAAGCCTACCCTGACGAATTCCTCTGATTCGACAGCTGAGCCGACCACGGAAACAACTTCTGATAATATGGATACAGCCCCAGAAGTACAGGTCGCAGATCCGGCTACTGAAACACCAAAAAATAACGTCATGGACACTTCTCCCAGTCCGCAACCAATGCTGACGCTACCATCGACCAATCCTAACACGAGCTCAAGAAAACCACCGCCTATCATGGTTAAAGATGAAAGATTCAAATTTTCAGAAGTTAAAGCACTCCTCATCGGTTATAATCTGCAGGCTGAAAAGGATTACTTTGGTCAATTAATTCAGAGTGGATTTAAAATCCAATCCAAATCCCCTGCGCTTTATAAACAAATCGTACAGGTCTTCAAAGACAAAGGTATTCGATATCACTGCTTCGAATTGCCTGAAAACAAATATGTTAAGGCTGTTATTAGACATCTCCCCAATGACACGGACGAAAGCGAAATTGCTGAGTATTTAACTCAAAAAGGTTATAGCATCATCAGAGTGAATCAACTCAAACGAAGACGAGACGGAAAAGTCATAAATATGCCTCTCTTCTTGATCACCCTGGATCGTAAGGAAAAAAGTAAAAATATCTTCGACGAAGAATTCATCCTAGGAATGAGGATTAAAGTAGAAAGATACCGAGGTAGAGCTGGACCCCTGCAGTGTTTTCGCTGCCAGGGATTTCACCATGCTCAGACACATTGCCACCATGAACCTCGGTGCGTTAAGTGTGGAGACGCTCATCAATCGTTTTTATGTAAAAAAGACAAGAATACTCCCCCTACGTGTGCGAATTGTAAGATGACTGGACACACTGCGAACTTTCGTGGTTGTGAAAAGTTTCCAAAGCCTAAAGCTCAGGTTCAGCCATCATTTTATGCAGATCGAGTAATTAGTAACAAATCCTACTCGCAAGCCTTAGCCAGTGGACTTGCCCCTGAAGCGGTAAGCGAAGCTAAAACCATTCTACATGAACTTAAAAGCTTTGTCGCAATTATTCAAAATTCTGGACTTTCCCTGCTCTTCAAGCAACTAACCCAAGAAAAAAACGCTCTACCTCAAGAAAATGTGATCTCAGATAATGGGCCAACACACTAATAAGGCAAATTTAATCCGCTTCATGGTGTGGAATTCAAATAGTCTGCGCAATAAAATCTCAGAACTGCAAGAATTTCTGTACGAGCATGATATTGACTTCGCGCTCATTACTGAGACACATGCTCAAAGATGTTACAGTCTGAATATCTCCAACTACAGAATCTATCGCTGTGATAGAACTAGCCATCGAGGCGGAGGTGTCGCCATCTATGTGAAGAGAAATTTACCATCTTGCCTAGTTAAAGAGTGTAATGCCTAGTTAAAGAGTGTAATGCACACCGGAAGGGTAATGCACACTGATTACAGTGTGCATTACCCTTCCGGTGTACAAAAATATTTATTTCAGTGCTTTTTATAATCCACCGCATAATGTGTTAACTTATAACCTACTAGACTCAATCCTTCCTCCTGATACTCCTACGATCCTGGCAGGAGACCTAAATGCCAAGAGCATCGCATGGAATTGCCGTAAAGGAAATACAAACGGTAAAACTGTACAAAATTACATTTTAAGCCATCCTGTTGTTATTTACACACCGGACGAATACACTTATCGCCCGGACAGAATAGAATATTCCGACATTCTGGATATTGTTTTGTCCACCACAACTATCCCTATCACGCTTGAAGTATTGCACGAACTATCCTCGGATCACTTACCGATCATTGCTACTTTAGGAGTGAACAAAAGTAATACTGCTTCCACTAAGAAAATTACTGACTGGCAGCGCTATGAACTCTTCATGAAAGACAGTGTTCTTGATGTCAGAAATTTGATCTGTGTTGATAACATCGACTCTGCAGTATCCTCATTTACCTCAAAAATTCAAAGGGCTATTGAAAATGCTAGTGATACAGTTGTAAATACAAACACGCTCTTCCGACTGCCGCCTAAAATACGTCAAATGATGAGGCATAGAAATCGCCTCAGAAAAATTTACAACCTTACCTGGGATCCTGTCGCCAAAAGGGCGATAAATCGCCTAAACCGGGACATCAAAACTGCTGTGAAGCAACACAAGGACGAACTCTGGTGTGAAAAAATGTGCAACTTAGATTTCCGTGACGGATCTCTTTGGACTTTAATAAAAAACCTCAAAGCAAATTTTGTTACCAATCGTCCCATCTTCCATAACGGAGTTGTTGCCCTTTCAAATGAAGATAAAGCAAATGTTTTCGCCTCGCATTTGGAACTACAATTTACGCCAAATGATTGGCCTGTGGACAGAAACTTTGAACTTTTCACCCTTACTCATGTGAAAGATTGGCTAAATGCCCCCACAGCACGAAATATTCCCAAATTTGCTACCCCTGTAGAAGTGTCTCAAATTATTAAAAAACTCAAATCACGCAAAGCTCCCGGAAATGATGGCATTTCTAATACTGCAGTTAAAATGTTACCTCCCTGTGCAGTAGCGAATTTCACTAGCATTTTAAATGCGTGTTTATTTAACTCCTACTTTCCACAGCAGTGGAAAAGTGCAAAAATTATTTTAATTCCTAAACCTGGAAAGGACCACACGAAACCAGATGGCTATCGACCTATTAGTCTCCTCCCTGTGCTCGGAAAAATTTATGAGCGCATTATTCTCTCACGTATGCAATCCTATCTAAACATGTTGCCTCCGGAACAATTTGGTTTCCGCCAGCACCTTTCTACTACGAAGCAGTTGTTACGCATTACTGACTTTTGTGGCTCTGCTTTGCATAACAAACAAAGTGTTGCTCTCCTCATGTTGGACGTGGCGAAAGCCTTCGACCGCGTCTGGCATGAGGGGCTCATATCCAAATTAATTACTGCTAACGTGGACCGAGAAATGATCTTGACAATTCACTTCTTCATTACAAACCGGACTTTTTGTGTTTGTGTGAACGGTGCTATCTTCTCGTCTGGAAATATCCATAGCGGTATTCCGCAAGGGTCAGTTCTAGGACCTTATATGTATCTATTTTATGCTGCTGACTTTCCTCAAGCATCTCAAAATAACGCTATTCTGGCCTGTTATGCAGACGACACTGCCCTGGCAGTAAAGTCTGTTAATATGAATCACGCCATCAAAAAACTACAAGATGTCATTCCTAGCATTGAACGATGGTGCGCGCAATGGAAAGTCCAAATAAACGCAGCCAAATCTCAACTTCTCCTCATACGCAGAAATAAAAGGAACACACCTGTCAAAAGAGGACTTTATCTATTTAACGAAATTGTTCCAATTGTTCCCCATGCCAAGTACCTCGGAGTGATTATAAATGATCGCTTAACGTGGACTAACCATATAAATTACGTCAGGGATAAGGCCTTACAAATTATCAAATGTCTCTTCCCAATTATTGGTAAATACTTCACTCTCGACCTGGGAAAAAAGCGGCTCATCTACACGTCTGCGATCAGACCGATCATGACTTACGCCTCCCCAGCGTGGGCCGCCCTGACCAAAACTGACCTCAATAAATTATGTGTTGTGCAGAACCGCTATCTCAGGATTATTACGAATGCTCATTATTTCGTGACAAATAAGTGTCTACAAGATGACCTCAAGATCGACCCCTTAGATAAGTTCATCGCAAAGCAAAATCGGAATTTCTTCAGAGAAGCCCAGGACTGCAATCATATGCGTCAATTTAACCTCTTTGAATATGAAATATTGCACAAAGACAGGCACCTTAGACCATTTACTGCATTTATCCTCAATGAAAATCAGAACTTTCCAACCTAAGTTCTTACCCTGTGTTTACATGGAAAACTGAAATGCTTAAAGTTAAGCAGCCACTATCGGGGTCAAGGCACGGGAGGGTGACCTCCCACGGGACTACGAACTAAAGTCTTCTACTGCTTACTGTAGATCTCTCACTGCTCCTATTGGTTTCAAATTTCTTTTATTTTATTTAATTTAACTTTTAGTTTACTGTAAAGTATGTTTTTATGTCTCTGCAATTGAATATTTTGTAAATAGCAAATTCTCATGATTTTCGCATACACGTCTCAACAGCCAATCAAAAGACCTCTACTAAGAGATATCTTTGACTGCTTCTGCTGGACTCCCTGCGGAATTTTACTTTTGTATATAGTCTTTCTAGTTGTGAGAAAAATGCACTTTGATGAGTTTATGCACTGAATATTTGTAAAAATGCACACTGTACCTGAAACTCGGACCAGCATCTCTCCAGCCTACCAGACACCGCTATAGCCTCACATGACAAAGTAGTCACACCTTCTTTCATTTTGCATCCTGTCCTCCGGACACACTCAAGCATTTGCTATACCTGCAATGTACTTTTTAATTCATGACAGCCGGTATACAGCTTGCTATCAGCAAGCTACACACGGCAATAGTGGGAAAAGGAAAGGAAAGGAAACTACCTGCAATCAAGATCTTCTAGCAAAGTTATCAATCTGTTCGCATAGAATCACATCTCCCGCAGATTTTTAAAATCTGCCTATGAATATTTTCAACGCGTTCATATTTATTATTTGCACTATCCTACACAAGCCACATGCCAATGAGCCTATTAATCTTAAACTCTTTCCTCTCCGCTTTCTGCTTTAGTGTTGTATTGTGTATAAAAAATTTATAAAAACCAAAAAAAGTATAAAATATAAAATACAAAAAAATTATAAAACCTAAAAACTTATTAAAATATTATGTTACTTAAGTTTTTATTTTCTCATCTCTATCCCTAAACTTTCTTGAGCCTGTGGCTCCCTCTATTGTGCATCAAGTAATTCACTTATGCAAAATTTTTTCCCATTTCTGCTCGCTTTTAGTAATTCTGATGAGGAAGGTAAATGGTTTTGAACCATAGGAACTCCGTAATTTTCAAATCATTGGCATTGGCATTGAATCCTTTTCCCCCCTTCTTTTCGTTCCACCATCCCTTGCTTCGAGCTTTAGTCGCAAGACTCTCTCCCCCCCAGCCCATCCCCAAGGCATTAGCAATTACTGCGGTTTTCCGTATTACCTAATTTACCTTTCCCAAGCCCTGGAAAATTAAGTTTCCCGGCTGATTGTCTTTCAATCTTTCCGATTCCATTAATGCAATGCATTCAGGAATTCGCCTTCAATCATCACCTCTCTCTCTTTCAATCTGGTAAAACAGGTTGAAAGAAGAAAGAATTTTTTCGTCCTTAGAGTGGACTCGTAATTCACTTCTTTCCCCGTAAACCCTTAATGGTTTCCTTCATTACCCTTTAGCCAGTGCTTACTCTTAATCACTTCAGTTTTCTTAACGAAGTTGTGGAGGTAATTGTATTAAGTTGCAAAGGTACTCCGGAAAATATCGCCTTGGGCCGTACTTTATTCTTATCTTTAATTTTGAGTTTAATTTCTTGAGGTAATTTACGAAAATTGGGTCTGAGGGTGGGTTTTGATACTTCCTTATAAGTATCTGTTAAAATGGTCGTTAGGTGATCAACTGCCGAGTCTATATCATGGCTGGATTTAATTTCAAGGGAGGGCAAATTTTTACTTTTAAGTTTGAAACTAAAATTGTCCCAGTTTGTAGAGACGAGTGCCGGAGAATTTTGATTAAAGATAGTACAGTTAAGGTCTATGATTACGGGGTTGTGATCTGAGGATAAACAGTTTTCCACAGTCACATGATATCCAAAAGGGATGTTTCGAAAGAGTGCCAGATCAATGAATGAAGGGGCACCCCGTGAACCATATCTAGTAGGGGAATCCGGCGCAATAATTTTAATTTGGGCGCACTGAGCCCATTTTAGAAGGCCACGACAAGCAGGGTTTGATCTATGGCAACGCCAATGCTGATGGTGACAATTTAAATCACCAGCTATGATAAGATTATTTGAAAAATTGAGCAGTTTATTGAAATGTACCACAGGAAAATTTTTACCTGGTGGAAGATAGGCAGAGATGATTACAAGGGAGGGCGAATTTTGAATGAAAATTTCAATGACTGTTGCCTCGAGTTTACTCATACTCGGAGTGTCAATTCTTTTGTGTGGTATTGAATTTTTAATATAGACACAAGTGCCACCATGATAAACATCACGAGTATTAGAAGCTTGTCTGTCATTTTTATATAATGCATAATTTGCAAGCTTGGGAGCTCTCCCTGGCTGGAGTTTGGTCTCTTGGACAAAAATAATGTCAAAATCTTTCTCTTCCACGTAGTCTCTAAACTCATGGAATTTGGATAGTATGCCATTTGCATTCCAGGTGCATAGTTTTAAGTTTTTCAATCCTTTCAAAGTATTGAATTTTACTGACTGGGGATATCAGAGAATTGGAGAGTAATATAACAGTCAAAGATGTAGTAAGCCGCGTCAGCACCAGATGGAGCCACTCTGAGCTGCGGTAAGGCGTTTTTGAATGCCAAAAGAAGTCTGCTCTGGTCGATACCATGCTGGTTTGAAATTTGAATAATTGCCAAAAGGATTTCGGTGCAATTTAGCGTCGAAATAGCTCCTAAGGGGACCGATAAATTTGGAATAATTTGGGGTGCAACTTGTTGCATACCAGTAAGTGCTGCGGAGAAAGAAACTCCAGGGCGAACATTATTTGCACTGGGTGTGGGTGCAGCCGACAGTGTGTGGAATTGGGTGTTGTTTTGGAGATTAATTTTGTCTGCGTTGGTTTTTTCAGCGGTCAGGCTGGGTTTGGTGCTCGGTTTCGAATTTGATCTGTTTTTTGAACCTGGGAATCTTGGGCAGGAACGCCAGTTAGCCGCATGATTTCGGGAGCAGTTTGCACATTTATTAGGTGCTTCAAATGGTTTCGGGCAGTCTTTTGCTTGGTGTGGGCCTGCACATTTCACACATCTTCTAGGGAGCGTGCACACTTCTGATGAGTGAAAGAACCCTTGACAGCGCCAGCACTGTGAAGGGCCTTTCTGACCTTTAAAATGCTCCATGGCAACTTCAGTTCCTAGTAGCTCTGTGATATTGTAAATTTCTTCTGCTTTAAGGCTATTGTAGATCTGGAGGTAGAATAAGGGCATCGGCATTTTTGTCTTCCATCTTTTGAGTTGTGAGATCTTATGAATTTTGAAACCGAGGACTTCCACCGCAGTCTGCACAACACTGAGTGGTGTGTTCGAGGGTATTCCCCTAATAACTATTTTGAGTGGTCTGTCTGATTTAAGAGTGTGTGATTTAAATTCGATGTTATTGTCAGTTAAAAATCTTACAACAGTCCGGTAATCTGTTTCGTTTGAGGTGTTAAGTTTGAGGAAGTCAATATTCTGTTTTGATTGGACTGTTGGTGCATGACGTTTGAGTTGGTTTAGCAGAAAGTACCAATCAGCACGAGGCTTGATGAAAATTGGTGGGGGTGCCTGTACTTTTGTATTTGAAGTGTCTGTCGGCTGCTGAGTAGTCTGTTCTGTAGTATTCGTTTGGATGACATTAAAAGAATTTGGAGTAGTTATGTTATTATTAGTTTCAGTAGAGATGTGTTTCGTTTGGGATTTTTTTGCAATTAAATGTTTAGGTGGTATGACAAACCCTTCAGCATCTGTAGGGCGAGTGCGTTTCTTTGGATCAGATTTAGGAGTTTCTATTGGGGTTTTTGGTTTTTCAGTAGGGGTGGTTTTAGGAGAATTTGGAGTGGTGTGTTCCGAAATATTGGGATTTGAAGATTTGGCCTGACATTCTTTAAAAAATTCGTCTTCTGTGGCAGGAAGGGTAAAGAGGTTTACTCCGAGGTTGGTACATAAGGTATGTAGAGAAAATAAAATACGCTCATCCTCGTCGGTCATTTGCTTAATCATCTGGTCCTTGGATGGGTTGTCGGAACGCTGAAGTCGCTGGATATCGAAAAGTAAATCCGTATGTCGATTTTTTAAGGCGTAGATTTGTATTGCGCTTTTCGATAATTCCATAGCTGAGGAAAAGGCAGGTGAAGGAGTAGTCGTGTCCATATCGGTGGTGATCCTGAGTTGAGATGAGGCAGCGGTAGAATTACCAGCTGGCGGCGCCGTATTCGGGTTTCCATTATTTTGCAGGAGCTCTGAGCTCTTACGACCGTCACTGTCTTCGTCCATGACGAGAATCTCCAAAATTCCAAAATCTCAAAAAGGCGAGGAGAGGAAACGTTCAACATCTTGTGGGAAAGAACTTGCGCTGTTCGCAAAAATTCCTTCATTATGTGGTGTAAATTGAGTTTGAAGAGAATCCGCAATTAGTTCGGATTTCTCAGCGTCTGTGTGAGCCACCACTGCGTCCGTAGCTAAGGACGGAATGTTAGATTTGTGTTTGCGTAGGCGGGCTGATGCGCGCCAAAGACTGTTATCATTGGTCGTTAGGGACTGAATGTAATTCGTGTATTGTGATTGGAAGAACTGGTCACATGATGCCTTGATCTCATTTTGGAGAGCACGGAGTTGAATTTTTAGACCTGGATTCCTATTTCTTTGCCAAAGTCTCCGTACTTTATTCTTTTCTTTAATTTTGAGTTTAATTTCTTGGGGTAATTTACGAAAATTGGGTCTAAGGGTGGGTTTTGATACTTCCTTATAAGTATCTGTTAGAATGGTCGTTAAGTGATCAACTGCCGAGTCTATATCATGGCTGGATTTAATTTCAAGGGAGGGCAAATCTTTACTTTTAAGTTTGAAACCAAAATTGTCCCAGTTTGTAGAGACGAGTGCCGGAGAATTTTGATTAAAAGTAGTACAGTTAAGGTCTATGATTACGGGGTTGTGATCTGAAGATAAACAGTTTTCAACAGTCACGTGATATCCAAAAGGGATGTTTCGAAAGAGTGCCAAATCTATGAATGAAGGGGCACCCCGTGAACCATATCTAGTAGGGGAATCCGGCGCAATAATTTTAATTTGGGCGCACTGAGCCCATTTTAGCAGGCCACGACCAGCAGGGTTTGATCTATGACAACGCCAATGCTGATGGTGACAATTTAAATCACCAGCTATGATAAGATTATTTGAAAAATTGAGCAGTTTATTGAAATGTACCACAGGAAAATTTTTACCTGGTGGGAGATAGGCAGAGATCATAACTAGGGATGGTGAATTTTGAATAAAAATTTCGATGATTGTTGCTTCAAGTTTGTTCATATTTGTTGTGTCAATTCTACGATGCGGGATAGAATTTTTTATGTAAATACAAGTGCCACCATGATAAACATCACGTGTATTCGAAGCTTGTCTGTCATTTTTATAAAGTGCATAATTTACAAGCTTTGGAGCTCTCCCTGGCTGGAGTTTGGTCTCTTGGACAAAAATGATATCAAAATCCTTCTCTTCTACATAGTCTCTAAACTCATGAAATTTGGAAAGAATGCCATTTGCATTCCAGGTGCATAGTTTAAGATTTTTCAACCCTTTCAAAGTATTGAATTTTAATGGATGTGGGAATCAGAGAATTGGAGAGTGACATAGCTCTCAAAGATGTAATAGGCCGCGTCAGCACCAGATGGAGCCACTCTGAGCTGCGGTAAGGCGTTTTTGAATGCCAAAAGTAATTTGCTCTGGTCAATACCAGGCTGGTTAGAAATTTGGATAATAGCCATAAGAATTTCGGTACAATTTAGAGTCGAATTTGCTCCTAAGGGGACCGATAAATTTGGAATAGTTTGAGGTGCTGCCTGTTGCATACCCGTAAGGGCAGCAGAGTATGATACTCCGGGGCGAGTATTATTTGCACTGGGAAAGTGTGCAGCCGGCAGTGTTGGGAAAGTGTTCTGTTGTAGATTAAATTTGTTAGTGGTGTCAACGGTCTGATTGGGCTTGGTGCTTGGTTTTGGTGGCTGCCGATTCTTGGATCCTGGGAATCTGGGGCAGGATCTCCAGTTTGCTGCATGGCTCTCGGAACAGTTGGCACACTTATTCGGCTTTTCGAAGGGCTTTTTGCAGTCTTTAGCTTGATGCGGACCAGCGCATCTTACACACCGTTGGGGTAGTGTGCACACTTCAGAAGAGTGGAAGAATCCCTGGCAACGCCAGCATTGTGAGGGACCTTTCTGGCCTTTGAAGTGCTCCATTGCCACTTCTGTTCCAAGGAGTTCAGTAACAGAGTAGATGTCAGAAGCTTTTAGGCTATTGTGGATCTGCAGGTAAAATAAAGGCATGGGCATCTTGGTTTTGAATTTCTTGAGTTGCGATATTTTGTGGATTTTGTAGCCAAGCACTTCCACCGCAGTTTGCACAACGTTGATGGGTGTGTTGGAGGGTAAGCCCCTAATGACCACTTTAAACCTCCCCAGTAGAGCGGTGTTTGCAACACCAGGGTGCCTAGGCCAGAGGCCTTACCCCTTGTAGAATAGTTTGGTTCCATTTAATTGTATGATTTTGAAACTTTCAAATAGAGCATTTAACTAGTGGCCAAAATGATAAATGAATAAATATGAGGAATTTATTTGTTTATTTGTTTTTTAAGTTTTTTTTTTTTTTAAAATTTTAAATCTTAATTTATTTCTTTGAATAAATTTTGTAGGTCAAAATTGCTGTAAAGATAGAGGCCCAGGGAAGCTGTCGAGCTGTGACTACAAATACATGGTAAGTAAACAAGTAAGTTAGTAGTCTGGATAATTTATAAAGTACATGATGCAGAATATAAATATGAAAAGTAATAAATACAATATAAGCAGTTGGTAAGGATACATAAGAAGAAAATGAGCAATAAAATACATGAAAACAGAGGTGAGTTGTGGACAAGAAATCGTAAACATATCAGGAACGAATTACATAATGTAAACATTGAGCTGGGCAAGGGGGCGATCAATGTGCCTGAGATCATTTTAGTCATAATCACAGATTTTTATACATGTGTTGTTAATGTTTTGTTGTCTACTGTGAAAGCTTTTGGCAAGCTTATAATAAAATGATCTTAGCTGCGTCATGCCCAGCTCTTCATGAATTCTGTTGTTCCTGACGTACCACTCTGCATTAGTGATTTGCCTGAGTACTAGATTCTGACAGGCCTGTAGCCTACCTCTGTTGGTTTTACGCGTGTGAGCCCAGATAGGGCTAGCATAACATAGTAAAGGTCTGAGAATGGACTTGTAAATAAGTAACTTGTTGTCTATAGATAATACACTGTTCCGAACTATTAAGGGGTTGAGTTGTGCTTTACGAACCCGGAACTTTTGGATAATAGAAGTGATGTGTGGGGACCATGTAAGAGTATTGTTGAGGATCACCCCAAGGTATAGGACTTGCTTGGCCCAGGGAATGGTGGTACCATAGAGCTGTAGATTTTTCTTAATCTTTGTTTTTCTGGTGAAGAGGATGGCCTTGGTTTTATCAATATTAACAGCGACCTTCCACTGGGTGAGCCAGGTATCTAGTGCATGTATGTGATTCTGAAGTCGTTGTACTGCTGGACCAATAAATGCACTTTGTGCCAGGATCGCAGTGTCGTCTGCATACATAGCATTCCATGTGCAAATGGTCAGTTCTCTGATGGTGTTTGAACTGTTATTTATACAATTGAATTTTAAGCCGTTGTTAAAGGTTCATCACTGAAAAAACAGAAGACATGGGTCTAAAAAAGCCTAATTAGGTTGAAAGCTCAACATAGCTTTCATAAATATAAAATGCCCTCATTAAAGCATCTGCTTGCCTGAGTTTAGGCATTGCTTTTTTGAAGGCAAGGAGCAGAATATGCTTGTCTACCGCTGGGTCGCGGGAGATTTCAATTAAGCATTTTAGTGTAGATGAGAAGACGTCGTCTGAATCATTGCTACACTCTGCTGTGGCTGACACTGCTGGGGCTGCAGGGGCTTCTGCAACCGGCAGTCTTGGCTTCGTGGATTTGAATCCGTGCTCGGTGGTGTTCTTCACCATCTGTGCATAAGATGGTGAACTGACGTTGCTCGGGGGAGCAGGCATGGGGCGTCTTGTCTCAGCGTTTGCTGGGGGTTTAGAAGAACCCTGAGGGGGGGGCTGTTGGAGCAGCTGCCCTAGTCCTAGGCGCGGAAATTTTACCGCGAGCCCGTTTGTTGCCTGGGTATCGGGGACAAGATTTGTACGATGCTGGGTGATCTCCACCGCAGTTGCAGCAAGTGGCTGGTACATCTAATCCTTTGGTACACTCACGTGCCCAATGGGGTCCAGAGCATCTGACACAACGGATTGGAAGAGTGCAGAGTTCCGAAGAATGGAAAAAGCCCTGGCACCGAAAGCATTGAGTAGGGCCCTTGCGGCCGCCGTAACGCTCAATGCTGATCTCTGTGCCCCACATGTCAGTGACGGCAAACAGATGATCGAGGAAGGGGTGTGGGATAACTTGTAAATATACAAGTGGCATTGGGTGTCTGGAGCCAGGCTGAGTAAGTTCACGAAGTTCGTGATTTTGTTGTAGAGCACGATATTGACGTGTTTTTAGTCCAAGAGACTCACCTTACCCCAGGGAATACTCCCAAAATTGGAAATTATGACATTTATTGTACTGACAGGGTGTCACAGGGCAGAAATCCCTGTGGCGGCACTTGTATCTATGTGAAGCGTTCGTGAAAGCACCACATGATACCGACCCCTGATTTAAATTTTTTGGAAGCGACAATCATCAAAATTTTCCTTCAAAATTCCTCCCCGCTGACAATAGTCTCAGCTTATTTACCTCCACTGTCTACAGCACGTGGAAGGCCAGCTTTTCCTGCCAGTGATTTTGATAAAATTTTGAATATTTCAAATCACCTAATAATTGCTGGTGATCTAAATTCACGCCATACCGCATGGTTTTGTTCTAACAGGAACAGGTATGGTATTAGTCTAAATTCATGGTGCCAGAGTAACCATGTACAGATCATTGCTCCTACCCTCCCGACCTTTTACCCTCATAGAGGGTCCCCTGCAGTTCTTGATCTGGCTGCCTTTTATAACATATTCTTTCGGCATGAGATAAAAGTGATTCAGGAATTGGACTCTGATCACTACCCCGTTTTGATATCCCTAGATATTCAAAATCGATACTCAAAATTAGAGGAGCAAGTCTCAACAAACTGGGACGACTTTAGATTTATTTTGGAAAAAACTTCACTCCCTCCCATCAAAATTTCCAGCAATTCGGACTTTGACAGGCATATCAAAAGTTTGGAGTCTTTACTGAAAGAAGCGAGAGCTGCGGCTTCAAAGCCACGTAAACATCCAGGTGCTAGGCTCCCACCTGAGACTAAATTCAAAATTAAGCAGCGAAATTACTTGCGAAGAATTTGGCAAAGGTCACGAGATCCCAATATCCGTGCCCAATTTCGCAAGATACAGAACGAGATAAGGACCGAAACCCGCTTATTAAAACAAGCGGAGTGGAAAACATTCATTGAGTCCCTAACGACTGAAGACAAATCGATTTGGCGCGCAGCCGCCCGATTACGCAAACATAAAACACACATTCCGCCCCTTCAAACGGCCGATGGCGCGCAGATGGCCTACACTGACTCAGAAAAGGCAAATGTCATAGCTGACAGCCTTGCAACTCAATTCACAACAAACCACGACTTCTACTGTAACCGTCCGGTTACACAGGGGCGCATACAAGCACGGGTTAAAGATTTTCTATCACAACCTACCACACCAGAACTCAGGCCGACGGACCCTTCTGAAGTCATGGTTTTCATTGACAAACTGAAACCTGACAAGGCACCTGGTATAGATTCTATTTCGAATCGCATGATCAAAAACTTCCCCCCTATGTTTATCGTATGGATCACGGTCCTCATAAATTTAATGCTCAGGAGAAGCTATTTCTCCGACTGTTGGAAAATTGCAGCAGTCGTTCCCATTCCAAAACCGGGACAAAATTTAAACCTGCCCGTCAATTACAGACCCATCAGTCTGTTATCTTCTCTCTCTAAGATCTATGAATTTGTCTTACTTAATCGCCTGAATGAATTCTGTCGGGATCAAAATTTACTAATCCCGGAACAATTCGGCTTCCGACCTAAACACTCCACGGTACACCAGTTACTCCGTGTAGTGGAATTCATTCATGCAGGCTTTCGTAAGCGAGAGAGAACTGGAATTGTCTATCTAGACGTTGCCAAAGCCTTTGACAGGACTTCGCATGACGGGATTATTTACAAGCTCATGCGGCTTGGTTTTTCGGCTCATCTCATTAAAATTATTAACTCGTACTTGACCGGACGCAGTTTCCGCGTGCGAGTTAACCACGAATTCTCCTCTCCCCGCCCAATCTATGCTGGGGTGGCTCAAGGAAGTCTCCTCGCCCCCGCAATCTTTAACCTTTATGTGAATGATATTCCTAAGGCCCCAAATATCGATCTTGCACTATACGCAGACGATACAGCCATCATTTCTCAACACTCTAACACCCTCCAGGTAATCTCACAATTGCAGAGTTACCTTTCGACCTTAGAACTCTGGCTCGGTCTGTATAAAATCAAAATTAATGTCGCAAAATGTGCTGCCACCATGTTCATCCGAAGAAATATCCCAAATTTACCCAATTTAATGCTCTTCGGTGAACCTATTCCCTGGGTCTCTTCTTACAAATATCTAGGTGTTTTACTAGACTCAAAATTAACTTGGCAGCCTCACATCCGCAAAATCATAGCGGGTGCGACAGCTGTCAAGACCGCCCTACGCCCCCTCTTAGCTAGTCATAGCGACCTGTCAACTGATAACAAAATCTTGCTCTACAAATCAATGATTAGGCCGGTTCTTACGTATGCGTGTCCCGTATGGGGCCCATGCGCACTGACTAACAGAAAACATGTCCAAATTTTTCAATCTAAAATGCTTCGGCAAATTCTAAAAGCTCCGTGGTATGTACGGAACGAAGAGATTCATAACGACCTAAAAATTATGCCCATTAATCGCTATATACAGCGACTTTCGGAAAAATTTTTCAAAAATATTCAACGTGTCGCTAATCCTGTGCTTCATATGCTACCCGTATACGATCCTGCAGTTGCTTCTTCCCGAAAGAGGCCCAGAGCGGTACTCAATAGGGAATATTCGGCTCTGCCTTTTAAACGGGCTAGATATGAGCACACCGATAACCACGTGAATAATTACCTCTCGTTCCTTAACCCCCCCGCCTCTAAAGTTCTTTAATGCACACGGCATTAACTCGAGGAACCTCTTTAACGTTTCTTTAACAAGAAACATCACAGTCAAATAGGACTGCTTTAACTTACTATCATCTTTCAACTAAAATAAAACTGAAAAAGTTCCCTCTAAAACTGAAAAGGCGCTTAACAGCGTTCTTAGGCGCTTAACAGCGTCCTTTTTGGCTTTTAAAAACCGCAATGACTAGCGGTCAAAAATAAAATGAAACTTCTCCCTCCCAGCTGATCACTGACAGAACCACTTTTTCGACCTGTAAACAGGTTCCCCCCTCCCCCCACCTCGAAGAGCGCGCATCGGAATTTCCCTGCGTGCCCTTCATCTGACGTATGCCAAGAAAATGATTATCAAGGTTCAAGGAAACTTCACCTTTTATATTTCTAGTCAAAATTTTTATGGCTGCCCCTATCTAAATTATTCTGGCCCTTTTTCGGCGCAAAATTAAGACCTTCTGAGTTTTTTTTGCCTTTTTTTGACTCAGTGTGAAGGCACTTACTCCAAGTCATTCGGCTTATCAAAATTTTTACCCTATTTGACAATACCCTCTTTCGGATGATTAAATTTCCTTTGAAGATGTGGAGGTAAAGGCGTAATTGCCTATGAACTCCGTAAATTACACTTCCTTGATCCTTGATCCTTGAGCCGTGATTGGCCGAGAGTTCGGCATCTACCCTCCATCCAAAAGGGCAAGACACGCCCTCTCTACTTCAGTTCGAGCTTTGGATCTTTACCGAGTAGGGTGTACTTCACAGCTCTTCTTGACTCTCCGTAAGTATTTCGACTTTTATGAATTCATGATTGACATGCCAGACTAGTATCACGCTTTTTTTTACGTAATGGAACCGTACGACTTCATACGGAATCCTGATGCTATCGAAAATCTCATCAAAAAAGGCACTCGCGAGGAGATTGATGCGCAAATCACTCATCTCGCTATCCAAAAAAATCTGATCTTAAACCAAACGGTTCAGGTCACTCCTGATATCTTCAACAGTCTTTGTGACACCTATGATCGGCTGGTTGCCAAGAAAATCCTCTTAGATGGCCAATACGAGCAGGCTATTACCGAAAATATTCCCAATAAAGACAACAATGAAAATAGTAACTCTCAAAACTCCAACCTACCTACAAATGATAACACAAATAATTGGTGCATTCCTAGGAAAACACATAAAAGAACGCTGAGTGACGGAAGTAATTCCTCACTAACATCTGTTAAAAATCGTTACACAGCCCTAAGACTTGAAGATGAAATGGAAACTACAGACAATACGCAAATTTTGAACTCACAGATCACCGATGAAGACGGTTTTATCAAACCTTACAAAACAACAAAGAGAATCCCGCCTATAATCATATCAGAAGTTATTGAATGGAAACCCATAAGGGACGAGCTCAAAAAACTCGTTGAAAAATTTGAAAGTAATTTAAAAGGAGGAGATATCCACATCAAAGTCCGAGACTCCGATGACTACAGATCAATAACCAAATTCCTTGATACTAAAACCATACCTTACCATACCTTTCCACTTCCCCACGAAAAACCTATCAGAGCTGTCATCAAAAAACTACCGGGACATACCAGCACCGAAGATATCATACAAGAGTTAAAAGAATTAGGGATCCCTGTCACTAACGTCAGACAAATCACCAAAAAAGTAGAAAACGAAATAATCAAACTACCCACATACGTTGCAGAAGTCGCCAGGAACAATAATGGCAAAAAAATTTTCGAAATCACCCACATATTAGACTTAGGTGTGCAAATTTGCCCCTTTAGACCCACACCAGGGCACAAACAGTGCCATAAATGTCAACGATACGGACACAGTAAGGCTCACTGTAAACACAATCCTAGATGCCTTAAATGCGGAGACAAACATTTCACATACCTTTGTAAGAAGGACAAGAACCTGCCTGGAAAATGCTGTCTCTGCGGGGGACCTCACGTCTCGTCATATCGTGGATGTGAAAAACATCCAGACAACATAAAAAAGTCCATAGAACAACAGAGAATACAAAAATCTAATTCTACAGCAGCACCTGTGCCAATCAACAATACAGTTAATTTCCCACCACTGCCTAGCAGACACTCCACCCCTTCCATTAACAGCGAAACCACAAATAATAATAATAATAGTCAAACTACCAACACTAACGAAGAAAACTCCAACACATCCACCTCTGACATGCTTATGTGGATTAAAAATCTGTTCCATAAAGGAAAAAAACTCCTAGAGAGATTTTTCAATGCCAAAACAATTATGGACAAGATCCAAATAGGCTTGGAAGCCTTTGAACTTTTAGTCAGCTGTAATAATTAATTACAATAGCAACATCAATAATATTCACACTGCTGCCCCCAGCAGCCTTAACATAGCATTTTTTAATGCTAATGGAGTTGCGCATCAGCGCACAGAAATCGAAGACTTCTTATCAAAACATAATATTGACATATTTTTAATTAATGAAACTCATTTACGAGCCGCGAATAAATTCAAAATTCAAGGATACAACACCTTCAGATCAGATAGAAGACACAACCGAGGAGGGGGCACCCTCATCCTCACTAAAAAACACCTGCAAGCTACCAGCTACAATATTAATGGCATAAACAGCTTGGAATACTGTGCAGTTATTGTGCACTCGCACATAGACGAGCCTACCATCTTCATTTCCATTTACAGTGCACCCAACAATATTATTACATATAACGACCTCTATCAACTCACCAACAGCAACAATCCTATCATCATTGCAGGAGACCTAAACGCAAAACACAGATCTTGGAACTCAAGCACCAGTAACCCAAATGGAAACTTTCTCTACAATTTTGCCACCAATAATGACCTAAAAATTCAAGGACCGAATGAACCTACTAGGTACCACCACACCGGCACTTCTGAAGTTCTTGATATCCTCATAACCAATAATATCCACCAAACACCTTACCTAGAAGTCATCCACGAACTTACCTCTGACCACCTCCCAGTGCGATTCATCTACTACGGTTTTGACAATAGAATTCCAATGAAAAAAATAATTAACTGGGACATATTCAATAATTACTTAGAAAAACTTCCAGCCAGACCTGCTCTTTCCAACTCCGCTGACATAGAATATAATATTACCAAAATCAACAGAAGCATCAATACTGCACTACATCAAGCTACCTGGTACGAAGACTATAAAAAACCTAAATTACCCGAAGAAATCCGCAATAAAATTAAAGATAAAAATAGAACAGCAAAACTTTGGAGACTCACAGCTGATCCCAGAATTAAAAACATACTTAATAGAAAAATTAGAAACATCAAAAACCTCATGAACGAATATAAATCCAATAACTGGGAGCTCCTACTTGATTCAATGGATACAAATCAGGACACAGTCTGGAAAATCGCCAAAACTCTCAGAAACAGTAATAGCAGCTTTGGTCCCATCAACACCGATACCGGAACGGCTTACACAGACAGTGATATGGCAGAAACATTAGCTGACCACTTTGAAAATACCTTTACCACCAATAATTACCACGATGAAGACACTGAAAACGAAGTCAATAATTTTATCAACCAACTCAACTATTATACTGACACTGAAAGCATGTCCTTTACTACTCCAAATGAAATCAAAATTATAATTAACAACCTTAAAAAACGCAAAGCCCCTGGTTTTGACGGTATCACCAACAAAATACTGGATATTCTCCCCCATAGATACCTTGTCCTGCTAACCAATATAATTAACGCCTGCATTCGTCTTAACTACTTCCCAGGGCAATGGAAACATGCCATTATCACTGTCTTAGTCAAGCCAGGAAAAAATCCAGCAGAATTAAACTCATACAGACCTATTAGCCTACTACCATGTATGGGCAAAGTCTTCGAACGGGTTATGAAAAAGCATCTCTCCTACCACCTTGAAAACAATAATATTATTAAAAAAGAGCAATTTGGATTTAGAAAAAATCATAGCACCACCCATCAACTGCTTAATGTCACAGAATATATGGCAGAGGCCATCACCAAAAAAAATACTATCGCAAGCTGCTTTATTGATCTTGAAAAGGCTTTCGACAAGGTATGGCATGAGGGTTTACTCTACAAGCTATACCTTGCCCGTCTGCCTATCAATTTCATTAAATTAATCTACTCTTACCTCAAAGGGAGATGTTTCCAAGTCCGAGTCAATAATCGCATATCCAACAAGAAAAAAATCAAAAGTGGAGTGGTACAAGGAAGTGTTCTTGGCCCTATACTTTTCAATATCTATACCAATGACATGCCCATTCCCTTAAATTCGGAAATCTTCAAATTTGCAGATGATACAGCTATAGTCACCAAATCCCTGAAGCCGCAACTTGCAGCTGATAAACTAGAAATTGCAGTTAATCAAATCGCCCACTACTTCAATATCTGGAAGCTCAAAATTAATCCTACTAAAAGCCAAGTAATTTTCATCCGAAGATACCATAAAAACACTCCCATTCAAAATAATATCAAAATTAACAATCAACAAGTCAATGAAGTTACCACCATCAAATACCTAGGAGTTTACTTCGACCAGCAACTACAATTTAAAACCCATGTTGACTACTCCATTAGGAAAGCCACCGCTGCTAAAATGGCATTACGACCACTCCTTAATAGAAAATCCAACCTTAGCATTAATCTAAAAAGAAGAATTTACCTCACTCTTATCAGGCCAATGCTCCTGTATGCTGTTCCAGTCTGGGCCACCGTATGTAAATCTTACAGGAAGAAAATTCAAATATATCAAAATAAAATTATTAGAGAAATCCTAAATGCTCCTTGGTTTACAAGAAACATCCAACTCCACAAAGATATAAAAATAAATGCCATTGAAGACGAAATTTTAAAAACAAGCCATAATCTTTACTCTAAAATTACGCATTCAAGATATGAGCACATCAGAAAACTTACAGATTACGACCCAACAGTCATCGCACCAACTAAAAGACCGAGGAACATTTTCCACAATACCAAGTGGTAACTGTAAATAGTGTATATAAAGACTTTATAATATGGACTTGGTCCGGTACCCGACCGCACATTACTATTGTTATCTTACTCTTATCAACTATATAATCAAGTTTTATTTTCAAATTTTTCATTTTATCATATACTATTTAACCAAGATTTTTACTAGTGTATTATATTTACAATATATTGTAAATAGTGTTTATAGTGTAAATACCCCAGTGAAAACTACTAACGGACTTAGTTTACTGTGTAATGACTTTTTACTATTTACTCAAAATCTCTGTGTACCGAGATAGCTTTTCCCTCATTCACGAGTGCCTTTTCACCGCGAGAACATTCATAGGAACCAGTTTCACAAAAGAGCGTTTAAAGACGCTACGTATGGGGTCATTGACCGATCCCGCCATTCACGCATCACCGAACAGCTTTCTTGCCTTTCCAGATTAGCGTTGTCACGCAACGGAGCTTCGCCCTTAACGGCGCGGCGATTTTTTCGCATTCTCCTTTTAACTCCATCGCCTTAGGGCAAACAACTACAAAAGAATCAGTTAAAGTCGGGATCGACTAACACTGCTACGTTCATGAAACGATTTGATTTGATTTGCTCTCTACCTCAGTTCCAGTCTCCGCGCCATGAAGGAAGGACGTCTCTTCAGCGAGCTGCCATATAATTGCTTTATCACCATCACTACCTGCAATCAAGATCTTCTAGCAAAGTTATCAATCTGTTCGCATAGAATCACATCTCCCGCAGATTTTTAAAATCTGCCTATGAATATTTTCAACGCGATCTCAATAATTATTTGCACTCCCCAACACAAGCCACATGCCAATGAGCCTATTAATCGTAAAATCTTTCCTATCCACTTTTTGCTTTAGTGTTTGTACTGTGTATAAAAAATTTTAAAAAACCAAAAAAAGTATAAAATATAAAATACAAAAAAAAATTTTTAAAAACCTAAAAACTTATAAAAAAATTATGAAACTTAAGTTCTTATTTTCTCATCTCTATCCCTAAACTTTCTCGAGCCTGTGGCTCCCTCTAGTGTGCATCAAGTAAATCACTTATGCCAAATTTTTCTTATTTCTGCTCGCTTTTAGTAATTCTGATGTGGAGGTAGATGGTTTTGAACCATAGGAACTCCGAAATTTTTAAATCATTGGCATTGGCACAATAAGTGCTTGTTTCCAGCTTTGAGAAAAATAGCAATGCTGTATCACAAAATTTATAAGCATTACTAAGAAAAATAGATAATTGGTGGGTAAATTTTTAATCATACGATTAGAAATAGAGTCCATACCAGGGGCATTTTCTCGTTTTAACGAAATCGTGACCTCTCGATATGGCTCGTACTAAGCAGACTCCCCGTAGTGAAGCGGTTCCACCCGATAAAGCTATGGATCCTGTTTTGGACACCTCGAATACGACGGACACTGATATGGACCAGGGCAATGCTGATCACGTTCTCACGGAGCATGAAATAGCTACACTTCGAAAGGAAATCACTGGATTGGAAATTAATATTTCTACCGTCAGCGAACTCATTCGGGATTTATCGGCCAATAGACCAGTCACGGACAAGGATTATCATTCGGACATTCTGAAAAAGGAGCTAGAAAAGAAGAAGATTCTGCTGGACAAGCTGAGGGGTAAGTTGAATATTGCTCTTTCTCATGCAAGCATTACACAACCAGTCACACAAATGAAACGTAAACCACACGACAATTCAGATAACGAGGACGATTCGGATGGATTCCGGAAGCCGGCTAAACCTGCAAAGGTTCCTAAAAATATACCACCTAGCACTATTCCCACCCAGAACAGTTTCATTGCACTCTCGCAACCAAACACTCACTCCACCCAACCCACACCACAAATTAATAGCTCGCAAACACCAGATACAAGACTTCCCCAATATAGCACACCTACACCAATTATGGTTAAACCGATAGATGGCGCCACACACAACCAGTACATCAAGAAACTCACTACACTGACTAACGCTACATTTTACGCCAAAATAAGTGGAGAATACCTCAAATTACTACCTTCAACAACAGATGATCACAGACCTACAAAAACATAACATCGAACACTATATCATCACACCCAAGCACAAACGCCCAATTAAAGTAGTTTTCCGAGGCCTACCCATTACCACTGACACACATGAAATGCCACGGAACTCACACACCTCGGATACACTGTACACAAAGTAGTACAACTCACAAGATTCAAGACCAAACAACCCATGCCACTATTTCAGATACAACTCATGCCAACACCAAACATCGACAAAATCTACAGTGAAACACACCTAGGTATGTTCATTATCACAATCGAAAAATATATCAACAAAAACATTACACCACAATGCCACAACTGCCAACGTTTTAATCACTCATCAGACAATTGTTTCTTCCTACCTAGGTGTGTTAAATGCGCACAACAACATAAAACAACAGACTGCCCAACACAAGGTAAATTAGATAACCCCACATGCGCAAACTGCCAAAAAAATCATCCAGCTTCATTCCGCGGTTGCGAGAAATTCCCCAAAAACAGAAACACAAATAAGTCACCAAATCACACTGTTACACCAAGCAATAGCACCCCAAATTTTACACAAGGCAGAACATACGCACAAGTTACTTCCAACAATACACAAGACATTAGAAATCAGACTACCAACACTACATCTAACGCGAACATTTTCACCGACATTTTTTCTACACTAAAAGAACTCAATAATATTTTCGGCCACAATAACATATTTAAATTCTTTCCCACTCTCAAAAATAACTTACACCAATTAAAAGCAGCAGACACACCCATGGAGAAACTATTAATTCTTTTTACTATTTGCGAGGAAGCTAACATCTTTAGCTAAATAATAGAAAAAAAAAAAAAACTCTTAAATTATATCTTTGATCTGTTAACATAATACACTTGCTTGCATGAGACCCCTCAGCTCTATTTCCAAATTCCAACTTTTTCTCCTATTGGACACTTTCACCCACCTGACCTGAAGATTTCAAGATCTCTCCGCCCACCGACGCCGCCTACTATACCTCAGCGCAGCGACTTTCAACCTAGGAGTTAGCCTCTGAATACTTCTCCCCAAGTGCAGGTATCATCAAATCATCATTCTGCTGGACTGTATGTCATCCACATTGCTTATCATCCACATTGCTTATAGACATGCCATCATCACTCTGCCGAACAACACTTATGCCCATAATGTTCGAAAAGAGACGCAACTTCGATCGGGATAGGACCCTTCCGTCCAGGCGCCCGTTGAAAGGAACCTGCCGGTTCAAGGATGATACCAGGGGCTTTTTTGGGTTTGAGCTTGGTAATGTATTCACTTACCTCGCTCATGGATGTATAGTGTATTTCTCTCGCGAAAGGCGAGGAGAGGAAACGTTCAACATCTTGTGGGAAAGAACTTGCGCTGTTCGCAAAAATTCCTTCATTATGTGGTGTAAATTGAGTTTGAAGAGAATCCGCAATTAATTCGGATTTCTCAGCGTCTGTGTGAGCCACCACTGCGTCCGTAGCTAAGGACGGAATGTTAGATTTGTGGTTGCGTAGGCGGGCTGATGCACGCCAAAGACTGTTATCATTGGTCGTTAGGGACTGAATGTAATTCGTGTATTGTGATTGGAAGAAATGGTCACATGATGCCTTGATCTCATTTTGGAGAGCACGGAGTTGAATTTTTAATCCAGGATTTCTATTTCTTTGCCAAAGTCTCCGTACTTTATTCTTTTCTTTAATTTTGAGTTTAATTTCTTGAGGTAATTTACGAAAATTGGTTCTGAGGGTGTGTTTTGATACTTCCTTATAAGTATCTGTTAAAATGGTCGTTAAGTGATCAACTGCCGAGTCTATATCATGGCTGGATTTAATTTCAAGGGAGGGCAAATTTTTACTTTTAAGTTTGAAACTAAAATTGTCCCAGTTTGTAGAGACGAGTGCCGGAGAATTTTGATTAAAAATAGTACAGTTAAGGTCTATGATTACGGGGTTGTTATCTGAGGATAAACAGTTTTCCACAGTCACGTGATATCCAAAAGGGATGTTTTGAAAGAGTGCCAAATCAATGAATGAAGGGGCACATCATCTGCAATCAGGTAATTCAGATTAATCCTGTCTCTATTTTTATTTCTTTCCCCCTTTTTAATCCACCTTTCCTCGCTTGCCTTCCCTTTAACTATCCTAAAATTTCTCCGTCTTTTCTACAGTTAACTTTCTTCACGGTTCTTTCCGCTTCAAAAGTTGCTCCTATTCTTCTCTCGCCACGGGCGGTAAGAGAACTTTTTCGCCTCTCGAATCCTTTCCCCCCCTTCTTTTCGTTCCACCATCCCTTGCTCCGAGCTTTAGTCGTAAGACTCTCTCCCCCCCCAGCCCATCCCCAAGGCATTAGCAACTACTGCGGTTTTCCGTATTACCCAATATACCTTTCCCAAGCCCTGGAAAATTATGTTTCCCGGCTGATTGTCTTCCAATCTTTCCGATTCCATTAATGCAGCGCATTCAGGAATTCGCCTTTATTCATCACCTCTCTCTCTTTCAACCTAGTAAAACAGGTTGAAAGCAGAAAGAATTTATCGTCCATAGTGTAGACTCCTTCTTCACTTCCTTCCCTGTAAACCCTTAATGGTCTCCTTCATTACCCTTCAGCCAATGCTTTGTCTTAATCACCTCAGTTCTCCTTAACGAAGTTGTGGAGGTAATTGCATTAAGTTGCAAAGGTACTCCGGAAAACATCGCCTTGGGCCTTGGGCCGTGAACCATATCTAGTAGGGGAATCCGGCGCAATAATTTTAATTTGGGCGCACTGAGCCCATTTTAGAAGGCCACGACCAGCAGGGTTTGATCTATGACAACGCCAATGCTGGTGATGACAATTTAAATCACCAGCTATGATTAGATTGTTGGATAAGGTGAGCAATTTGTTAAAATCAACCACAGGTAAATTTCCACCTGGCGGAAGATAGGCAGAGATCATTACAAGGGAGGGCGAATTTCGAATGAAAATTTCAATGATTGTTGCCTCGAGTTTACTCATACTCGGAGTGTCAATTCTTTTGTGTGGTATTGAATTTTTAATATAGACACAAGTGCCACCATGATAAACATCACGAGTATTGGAAGCTTGTCTGTCATTTTTATATAATGCATAATTTGCAAGCTTGGGAGCTCTCCCTGGCTGGAGTTTGGTCTCTTGGACAAAAATAATGTCAAAATCTTTCTCTTCCACATAGTATCTAAACTCATGGAATTTGGATAGAATGCCATTGGCATTCCAGGTGCATAGTTTTAGGTTTTTCAATCCTTTCAAAGAATTGAATTTTACTGTCTGGGGATATCAGAGAATTGGAGAGTAATATAACTCTCAAAGATGTAGTATGGCGCGTCAGAACCAGATGGAGCCACTCTGAGCTGCGGTAAGGCGTTTTTGAATGCCAAAAGAAGTCTGCTCTGGTCAATACCAGGCTGGTTTGAAATTTTAATAATTGCCAATAGGATTTCGGTGCAATTTAGCGTCGAATTAGCTCCTAAGGGGACCGATAAATTTGGAAGAATTTGGGGTGCAGCTTGTTGCATACCCGTAAGTGCTGCGGAGAATGAAACTCCAGGTCGAATATTATTTGCACTGGGTGTAGGTGCAGCCGAGAGTGTTGGAAATTGTGTGTTGTTTTTTAGATTAATATTGTTTGTGTTGGTTTTTTCAGTTGTCAGGCTGGGTTTGGTGCTCGGTTTTGGGTTTTGTCTGTTCTTGGATCCTGGAAATCTTGGGCATGAGCGCCAGTTGGCTGCGTGGTTCCCGGAGCAGTTGGCGCACTTGTTTGGTTCTTCAAACGGTTTTGGGCAATCCTTGGCTTGATGTGGTCCAGCACATTTAACACATCGTCTTGGGAGTGTGCAAACCTCGGATGAATGAAAGAACCCTTGACAGCGCCAGCACTGTGAAGGGCCTTTCTGGCCTTTGAAGTGCTCCATAGCAACTTCGGTCCCCAGCAGCTCGGTGATATTGTAGATTTCTGTAGCCTTTAAACTATTGTAGATTTGAAGATAGAACAGGGGCATTGGCATCTTAGTTTTCCATCGTTTTAGTTGGGATATTTTGTGAATTTTAAACCCGAGAACTTCCACCGCAGTCTGCACAACACTGAGTGGTGTGTTTGAGGGTAATCCCCTAATAACTATTTTTAGTGGTCTGTCAGATTTAAGAGTGTGTGATTTAAATTCAATATTGTTGTCCGTTAAAAATCTAACGACAGTCCTGTAGTCAGTTTCATTTGAAGTGTTTAATTTTAGAAAGTCAATGTTCTGTTTTGATTGGACTGTCGGTGCGTGTCTTTTTAGTTGATTTAAGAGAAAGAACCAATCAGCTCGAGGCTTGATAAAAATTGGTGGTGGTGCCTGTACTTTTGGTTTTTGTGTGTCTGTCGGCTGCTGAGTATTTTGTTCATGACTATCAGTGTTTGTCTGTATAGCATTAAAAGAATTTGTGGTATTAATGTTTGGATTGTTTTCTGAAGAGATATTTTTAGTCTGTGATTTTTTGGCAATTAGATGTTTTGGTGGAATGACAAACCCTTCAGCATCAGTAGGGCGAGTGCGTTTTTTGTCAGATTTGGAAGGCTCAGGGATAATTTTAGGGTGTTCAGAAGTGGTGTTATTTTTAGAATTTTGACTGATAGTTTCCGAAACATTAGGTTTGGAGGATTTGGTTTGGCATTCCTTAAAAAATTCGTCTTCTGTGGCAGGGAAGGTAAAGAGGTTAACTCCTAGGTTCGTGCAAAGAGTGTGGAGTGAATATAAAATTTTCTCACCCTCGTCTGTCATCTGCTTGATCATCAAGTCTTTGGCGGGGTTGTCGGAGCGTTGAAGGCGTTGTATGTCGAAGAGAAGGTCCGTATGCCGGTTTTTCAGTGCATAGATTTGAATAGCACTTTTCGATAATTCCATCGCAGATGGTGAGGCAGGTGGAGGAGCAGTGGTATCCATTTCTGTGTTAATTTGAAGTTGGGTAGAGGCAGGAGTAGAAATAGTAGCTGGCGGCGCCGTATTCGGGTTACTAACATGCAGGAGCTCAGAGCTCTTACGTCCATCGCTATCATCGTCCATGACGAGAATCCCAATCATGTCAATGTCACTAAAGTTGAGATCTTTCCTTTCCTTTTCCCACTATTGCCGTGTGTAGCTTGCTGATAGCAAGCTGTATACCGGCTGTCATGAATTAAAAAGTACATTGCAGGTATAGCAAATGCTTGAGTGTGTCCGGAGGACAGGATGCAAAATGAAAGAAGGTGTGACTACTTTGTCACGTGAGGCTATAGCGGTGTCTGGTAGGCTGGAGAGATGCTGGTCCGAGTTTCAGGTACAGTGTGCATTTTTACAAATATTCAGTGCATAAACTCATCAAAGTGCATTTTTCTCACAACTAGAAAGACTACATACAAAAGTAAAATTCCGCAGGGAGTCCAGCAGAAGCAGTCAAAGATATCTCTTAGTAGAGGTCTTTTGATTGGCTGTTGAGACGTGTATGCGAAAATCATGAGAATTTGCTATTTACAAAATATTCAATTGCAGAGACATAAAAACATACTTTCCAGTAAACTAAAAGTTAAATTAAATAAAATAAAAGAAATTTGAAACCAATAGGAGCAGTGAGAGATCTACAGTAAGCAGTAGAAGACTTTAGTTCGTAGTCCCGTGGGAGGTCACCCTCCCGTGCCTTGACCCCGATAGTGGCTGCTTAACTTTAAGCATTTCAGTTTTCCAAGTAAACACAGGGTAAAAACTTAGGTTGGAAAGTTCTGATTTTCATTGAGGATAAATGCAGTAAGTGGTCTAAGGTGCCTGTCTTCGTGCAATATTTCATATTCAAAGAGGTTAAATTGACGCATATGATTGCAGTCCTGGGCTTCTCTGAAGAAATTCCGATTTTGCTTTGCGATGAACTTATCTAAGGGGTCGATCTTGAGGTCATCTTGTAGACACTTATTTGTCACGAAATAATGAGCATTCGTAATAATCCTGAGATAGCGGTTCTGCACAACACATAATTTATTGAGGTCAGTTTTGGTCAGGGCGGCCCACGCTGGGGAGGCGTAAGTCATGATCGGTCTGATCGCAGACATGTAGATGAGCCGCTTTTTTCCCAGGTCGAGAGTGGAGTATTTACCAATAATTGGGAAGAGACATTTGATAATTTGTAAGGCCTTATCCCTGACGTAATTTATATGGTTAGTCCACGTTAAGCGATCATTTATAATCACTCCGAGGTACTTGGCATGGGGAACAATTGGAGCAATTTCGTTAAATAGATAAAGTCCTCTTTTGACAGGTGTGTTCCTTTTATTTCTGCGTATGAGGAGAAGTTGAGATTTGGCTGCGTTTATTTGGACTTTCCATTGCGCGCACCATCGTTCGATGCTAGGAATGACATCTTGTAGTTTTTTGATGGCGTGATTCATATTAACAGACTTTACTGCCAGGGCAGTGTCGTCTGCATAACAGGCCAGAATAGCGTTATTTTGAGATGCTTGAGGAAAGTCAGCAGCATAAAATAGATACATATAAGGTCCTAGAACTGACCCTTGCGGAATACCGCTATGGATATTTCTAGACGAGAAGATAGCACCGTTCACACAAACACAAAAAGTCCGGTTTGTAATGAAGGTTGAAGTTGAGAGGGCGTGTCTTGCCCTTTTGGATGGCGGATAGATGCCAAACTCTCGGCCAATCACGGCTCTCGGTCTCTTCTGTGAGCTGCGAATAGCAGGATCGTATGCTGGAATCTGCTGAAGTGCTCGGTTATCAATCTGTTCAATTTTAAGGAATAAATTTTGACTAAGCTTTTTAATATGGTAATCTACAGGTTTAATATTTAGGTCCGAATGAATCACATCTGTACGGACGTACCAGGCTGCATTCAGGGCCATACGTAGGGTCTTACTTTGAAAAGATTGAAGTTTTTTCACATGAGTTTTTGCAGCAGTACCCCAGATTGTACATGCATACATAAAGACAGGTCTTATGATGGATGTATAGAGAAGGATTTTGTTTTTAATTGACAGATTGCTCTTTCGAGCTAAAAATGGGTAAAGTTGGGCTCTGGCACCTTTCGCTTGGTTGAGAACATTTTCAATGTGAAGGCGCCAGGTTAATTTTGAATCAAGTACAACTCCTAGGTACTTGTAAGAATTTGACCAGGGAACATAGTCATCAAAGAATTTAATATTAATGGAAGGGTACGGGAGGGGGCTACGTTTGAATATCATAGCAGCACATTTAGCAACATTGATTTTTATTTTCCAAGTGATGAGCCAGTGCTCAAGGCTGGAGAGATATCTCTGAATGATTTGGACCAAGTTTTCAAGGCGTGTGTGTTGAGCTAGGATGGCCGTATCATCTGCATAAAGTGCAAGAGTGATACTAGGTGATTTTGGTATGTCATTTATGAAAATGTTGAACAAAATTGGGCCTAAAAGTGACCCTTGTGGAACGCCGCTTAGTATAGGACGGGGTGCCGAAATGAAAGAATTAACTCGTACAGAAAAAGATCTATTAGTGAGGTACGAGTTAATAATATGAATTAAATGGGCCGAAACGTCAAGTCGTATGAGCTTGATAATAATTTCTATATGGGCTATGTCAAGAAATAAAGCGCCAGTAAGCATTTTGTTACGAAACCCTTCGTGAATGAACTCCACTGTCCTCAGCAGCTGGTGCGTGGTGCGGTGTTTTGCTCGAAATCCAAATTGTTCATCAATCAGAACGTTGTGATTTCGGAGAAAATCATTCAGGCGTTTAAGTAACACAAACTTGTATATCTTAGATAACGAGGATAGGAGGCTGATAGGTCTATAATTTTGAGGATTAGAAAGGCTTTGGCCTGGTTTTGGAATAGGCACAATAAGTGCTTGTTTCCAGCTTTGAGGAAAATAGCAATGCTGTATCATAAAATTTATAAGCATTACTAAGAAAAATAGATAATTGGTGGGTAAATTTTTAATCATACGATTAGAAATAGAGTCCATACCAGGGGCTTTTTTGGGTTTGAGCTTGGTAATGTATTCACTTACCTCGCTCATGGATGTATAGTGTATATCTCTCGCGAAAGGCGAGGAGAGGAAACGTTCAACATCTTGTGGGAAAGAACTTGCGGTGTTCGCAAAAATTCCTTCATTATGTGGTGTGAATTGAGTTTGAAGAGAATCCGCAATTAATTCGGATTTCTCGGCGTCTGTGTGAGCCACGACTGCGTCCGTAGCTAAGGACGGAATGTTAGATTTGTGTTTGCGTAGGCGGGCTGATACGTTTTGTGCGGGAAAAAATTAAATTATTTATAAGACATTTGCTTAAGAAGAAACTGGTAGATAAAATTTCGATAGTATTTTTCCTAAAATAAATATACTATTTGATCACTTTATTTTAAGACGCATTTTTCTTCGAATCAGTGCCTGTTACCAAAAATACGGCGGACAAATAGAAAACCCAAAAGAAAGGGCAAAACTTGATCTAAAACTGAAATTATAAATGTCTCAGTTTCTGCTGTGTGCAACACCTGTAAGCTATCTTCTCATTTATTACAACTTTTTTCAAGGTTATCAGACATATATTTTGGAGCTACCAACTATCAATGATTATTTTATGAATGGTAATCATCGGAATATTACATATTTCTTTAGATAGAAAAGCAAAGTATTTGTAGGATTCTCTATTGTGCAGGCGGATAAGTTCTTCTTTAATATTTTCATATTTATATAAATAACTTGGTTTCAATTTATCTGTCATCATATGGTACGGATAAATGTTTGTGATGTGATAAATCGCTCTGTACTTTGTTGATTCACATTTGTTACTATTATTAAATTTAATTATTGCTTAGTTCCCGAAGTTTATGCAGTTTTATTTCAGTTCACACCAGGGCTCCCCCATTCCTGGATTATTCTATCTAGATATAGTTTAATCAATTGACAAAGGGACGTATACTTTTTTTTCCTACAAAAATATGTCATTTGTGATTTTTCGTCATTTATTAAACAGCGAGCTAAGCTTTAAAGCTAAGCCGTATTTTTGTTTAGAATGTTTCAATACATTTCATTAAAGCTAAATTTGATCACATTTCATTGACACTATATTAATTTTTTAACTTATACTGTCGGTCCCGTGGAACGACGCAAGGCAAACGAAAATTCCAGTGCCGGCCACACGGAAAGTTCACTGTCGGTCCCCAGAGACCGGCGTCGTGCTCAACGTGTTAGGAAAATTTCGGGCCGGTAAGTAAATATGTATTTAATTCAAATATATGAATTGATATGTAATCTATATAGATGATTGATTGCATTTGAGTTCCATTTCGAATACTCAAACTTTAAACACAAAGAATTAGAGCCAGCAGATACATAAATCAGTTTATTGAACGCAAATTAACAGAATCGTAATAGCTGACGAGGTGTGGGTCGCTCACTTCACCACAGAAACCAGCAACTCACGATTGATTGGCGTTACAGGCGTCCACGCGCCGGACGATCTTCAGTCAGTCTATGCACGGAAATTAATGTGCGCGGTATTCTGGGATAGTAAAGGCAGTCTACTCATTGACGTATTGGCGAGTGGTGCTCCGGTGAAAGCTTTTCTTTATAGCGCATTAGTAGAGAACATCTGAAGAGCTATTCATAACAAATGGTATGGGATGCTCAGTGCTGGTGTTGTGGTGTCCTACGACAACATCTGAAGCATACGGGGAATTCCACAAAATATATGTTGCAGAAGTTTCGCTGGGAGATGTCTGACCATCCATTCTATGGCTCCGATCTTGCTGTCAAGTATTTCCACGTGTTATTGCACTTGAAGACGTTCTTGTCCGGGCACACTTTCCCACAGGTGAAATGTTGCAGACAACTGTGACGGGCTGCCTTCCTTCCCAGGCGACAGACTTCTACGACACTCTAATGGAAATAGGTAACCGACGCTATGACAATTGGTACAGTTCCGATATTTCTTATGCAGAGAAGTAGCAGAAATATAGCTGTATCTTTTGCAATAGGTCTTTTCAGGTAATAAGGCTTTTTTTTTATGGTTTGCGGCAAAGTAATTTTTCGGAGGACATTCGTATTGTTTAAATAATCATTATCAAATGAATTAACCTTCATCTAAATCAATATCTAACTCATTGAAATCATCATCTATATAAATTTCCTTCTAAATCCAATCAACTTCCTCTGCTAAATTTAAATAATCATCTAAGACATCTAACTAAGCATAACTACCCAAAACACATTTTCATGTTAAACCATCATATATATATTATCATCATCATCGTCATTGAAAACATCGCCAAATTAAGATAAATCATCATCTCTCTAATCAACTAAATAAAAAGCAGTATCATCTAAATCACCACCATCAACAACATGATTCTCATTTGATCATCGTATTCATCACCTCAACCGTCTAAATCATCATCAAAATTGTTATCTGAATAATAAAGAAAGAAATTATAAAATTATCACCAGATAATTCAAAACCATCATTTAAACATCGGTATTTAAACATCGGATGATGATGGTTTTGAATGATGATGGTTTTGATTTCGATGATGATGGTTTTGAATTATCATCATTGATGATAATTCAAAACCATCATCATCGAAATCATACCATCAGTTTAAACCGTCGTATATGTCATCATCACCATTATCATCGTCGTGAGAGATAAATCATTATCCTCCAGATCGCCTAAATAGAAAGCAATATCAACCAAATCATCATCTTCTTCATCCTCATTTAATCATCGTCTTCATTGTCTAACTCCTCTAAAGTATTATATAAATCACTCTCACATCATGTATAAAATCGTCATCAGTCAAAACTATGTCACCATCAAATTCATCTAAATATTTATTATCACTTAATACACATCGTCATTTTAACCATCATGTATATCGCGTCACCATAATCGTCAGAATAACATAAACCATCATCCCCCAAATCACATCAGTCATTCTAAACCAACCTATGTATCATATTCATCATCATCATTGAATTCGTCGTCAAAATAAAAGAACTCCTAAATACAAAGCTCAATCACCTAAAGTTTTATTATCATCCTACTCAATTATTCATACTCTTCATCACTAAACCATATACTCACGATCACCTAAATAAAAAATCATCAGCAGTTAATCTAAATCCTCGTCCTTAAAATACCAGTTAAATTATTTAAATCATGATTTTTTAGTGTTTCGCTAGTGTTCCGTCAAAAAGAGCCAGTTTCATTCAGGTACAGACAGAAGGATATCACCGGAAGTTCACTATCGTTGGTACGGATGTAGTAACCAACCGCCCTCAGGAGATGCCAGAGGCTTCAGTACGTAGCCGAAACCTATGCCATCTTAGATAACGTGACACTCGGAAGTGACGTAAGAGTTTGAATAACGTAATGTTTCAAAAAGTTTTGTTTTTGTGACAACGAAAATATTTTTTAAAGTTTCATTTCTTCCGGAAACGACAAATTGTTTTCTTTTTTTTAGGCAACGGCCTCTTGAACCTCTTGAAATCTTGTTTGTAATGACATTAAAAATTTCCCTTTTATCATTAAATCTGTGTTTGTTTTTAATTGAGCATCTCATTATTTAATATTTGTTCATTTTGCATAATTTTAATATAATAATAATAAGCAAAATGCAAAACGTTAATCGTTAAAGAAAAATGCGACAAGAGATATAAAATTAAAAATCAAAAGAACAAGAATTAAATTTATATATCAAGTTTTACCAGAATAGAAAAAAACAGAAAGGACTTTAAAGAATAGAATAGTTGAAGGGGTGTTGAAAGCCCAAAACCTTTCATAAAATGAGGATTTCTGATATTTGCATTTTCAAATTCTTTAAAATTTTAGCTTTCTTAAAACACCATTCTTTAACCTCTATGAAAATTAGAACTGTACAAAATCTAGATTTAAATTGTCATTGAATGCTTTGATAATTGAGAATTTTTACATAAAAACGCGTTTTTCTCCGAACGTGATTTTTTTTACACTCGATGTACCTATTCTCAAGAACTACTGCTCACAGGTATCTGAAATTTTTATACCTTTTTTACTACGTTTCCAAATATTTGCCGAAATGAGCTTTTTATTATAATCAGTGTTCAATTTTACTACGCGTAAAAAAATATTCTGTAAAATACTCTAAAATTTAAAATGATAAAAAAGCTCGTTTCAGGATATTCAGCTAGGTATTGTGATGTTCCTTCCCTTAGCGAAAGACGTTTCCAGAACATTTTATCCGCGAGGGGCGAAAGACGGTTAAAGGAAGGGACGTAGTTACGCCGGAAAACAGAGTGGAGGCAAGCTGGTGGGAAGAATACCAGACTTGTGACTTTTGCGGTTGGACCGGCAGTCATGCCGTGTGCAAAGATAACTTAAGCTAAATGTATAGTAGTGGTGTTTTTTTTATTGTGTATTGTGTAATAAATTAGTGGCTAAAATTTCCAAGCTAATGGAGATTATTTTCCTATTATGGGGAGTGCATGAGAAATAGACGAACCCGCCTCTGAGTTGAAACGGCGCGAGGTGCAAATCGGCGCAGTCGATAGGATAAGATTGTGAAAAGGAAAACCACTAAATAGTGAAAATAATAACTAAATATCGTCGTAAAGAGTTACTGAAAGTTATAAAATGAAATTCGGTGATACTTCACGAAACGATCTACGATGTGAGAAGATTTTTATGACGAAAGAAAATGGCGAGTTTAAGGCCGTGTGTGCGAATAAATTCATCAGATTTGTGAACGCGTGATGTGCTAAAAGGTTAACAGCCAGTGTGTAGTAAAATGTGATCATCAATGTTCATCATCCTAGTGAAATCGCGAAAAGTTAAATCAGGGGTAACGTGAATTACCGTGTTGTAATCATGTCAAGTTACGTGCCAGTGCAGTGTGTTCATGATTAAAGTTTACAGCGTCAAGTTGTGCTCTTCGTTCAACATTTCCACTATCGGGATCAGAGGTCCTTCTTAATTTATATGTTAACCATATTAACTGAGAAAAATAAATTGGTTTTATGTCTGTTAATAATTAGAATGTCTGTTAATGCTAGGAAGGTCAGGCGTTACAGCCAGTAGACACTGAGAAAGTATATTTTATATGCAAATGAGAAATTATGGTTCTTTTTTCATCAAGATATAGGAGATATTGCATGTTAAATGAAAGTTAAAGTAGTTCGAAAATATGATATCAGAAGTGATTATGAAGCATTTGATTGTTTACTCAGGTTACTAAGCAAGGTCGTACGGACTTGTTTGTTGTCTTGTTTTACCAAAATGTTTTAGTCACTGAAGTTAATAACTTGATTAAAATATAATTAGTTTAACCATTTGAAACAATACGTTTAATATGTGTGTCACTACAGGAAGGCGAAAATGCGTTACGGCGCAATGCCGCAGTATTCAAATCATTTTATTTTCATTCTAATTTAAAAGATTAGCATATTTCTTTGTGTATTTATGTGTTTAACAATATATGGTTAAATATATGTTAAAAGTTTAATATGAGAATCTATTATTCATTATTGTGTTCCCTAATGATAGTGTATGCTAAGAGAATAATGGTAGTATTCAGTAGTAATGAAATATGTATGTTTGCCTGTAAAATCAAGTGTTATTATTGTATTGCATGTGTAAAGCTGTAAAACGGAAATATCACAGATTAATAAGGATCTTAAAAGGAGAAATAGAGTGTCAGAAGAATCAAACGAAGTCATAAAAATCATGCAGACTTAAATTAAGTTAAAGGAAATGGAGCTAAAGTTAGAAAATGGAGCTACAGTTAGAAAAGTGTAAGTTGGAGGCAGATGCGGCTAAAAACCGGTTAAAAGAGATGGGATTTAGTGAAACACAATTAGAGAGAGAGCGAGATAAAAATTAAAGAAATAGAGCGTAGGAAAATAGACAAAGAAGGAAGCATATCGGAATCAGAGGAAGATGGGGTTTCAGATTCTAAGAGCAAGGGAAACGATTATTGAAACATTTGAAAATAATGAAAGGAGTTATGATTGACCCACCATCTAAAGCTTAGGAATGGTTGTTCTTTTTACATCATGCTGAAGTGATGTTTAATCTCTATAAAATTTCTGAAGAAGGGAAAATTATTTTGCAGAGTTTAAAAACGTAAGTTAAAAGTTTGATCGCGACTCTCGATGAAATGGATTTAAATAACTATATTATGATTAAAGACACAGTATTAAAAGAATTCCAGATTCCTCGGAAAAACCGATCGAGGCAGGCTAGTGGGGTGAATACGAGACTTGGTACTTTAGCGATTGGACCGGCAGCCATGCCGTGTGGAAAGAGATTACTTAAAACATGTTTTGCGCGCCTTATATTATGTATATGGTTGAATGTATACTATACTAGTGATATGTGTTTTATTGTGTATTGTGTACCGTTATGTGTAATAAATTAGAGAATAAAATTTCAAAGATAGAGATTATTTTCCTACTATGGCGAGTGCATAGACGAACCTGCCTCGTGGTTGAAAGGGCGCGAGGCGATATATGTACCTTAATTACGTAAAAACCTTCAAGCCTGTAAGAACAGCAGATTTTCAGAAAAGGTAATCCAAAAATGGCCAATTTAACAATGTTGCTATAGGGTTTCCAACACCCCTTAATAAAAAGGAGTAAAATAGTTTTTTAAAAAATGGCATTTATGGAAATACAAAAAAGAAATATATTTAGCTTATAAGAGTATATAATATTTCTGTAAAATAAATAAAGTGAGCATTTAAAAACAATTTTTTTAAAATAAAAAGCCAAAACGAAATATTTATAGTTTTAAAATAAGTATTACTTTTGTAAAATGAAAGAAGTTAAAATCTTTTTAAAGTAAAAATAGCGAAAAGAAAAATTTAAATTAAAGTTTCACGTTATTAAAGTTAAATACTGAAGAGAAAAACATTTTTGACACGAGAAAGGGAAAATAAAAGAATTTTAAAGTCAAAATTGCATTTACACAAGTTGCAACTTTGATAAAGATTCGCGTCCCTTTAAGCCTCGGGCGTCTCCCTATGACGGTCGGTTACCATTAAGCTTGTTATTGTAAACTGGCTATTCAAATTACAGTCGGTATGCGCAAAGGGGGCCTGAATCTTCATCCTGAAAAATAAAAAAAAATATTGTTACATATCACATAAAAATATCAGTTAAAATGATAATTCAATTCTGACTCACAAGCATGAGAATATTTGAGAAGGTTATATGGCATACGCAAATAACTAAAATGAAAGGTACTCGAAACGCATGTCTGTGCACTGTCTGCAAAAGTTCAGACCGGATCTTGGTCGTTTGTGGTAGGCATGGACTTGCAAGTACAAATGTGTTTTGAAAAACGTAAATGTTTGCGCTTTGGTACTTTTAAATTTAAAGTCATTTGTTTTGTAAAAATTACGAAGCCTAGCTCTTCATATGTTTCTCCGACACTCATAATTTTATGAGGAAAACGTTTGCACTCGTTATGAAATAATTTTGAACATAAGTATCTCCGTTTGATTTCGATGGACATCAGTCAATTGTTTTGTGATTTATTTCTTATAACCAAAACGAAAGTTTTCGAAACAGAAGTCTAGATATTGGAGGAAAGAATAATTAGTCAGATTTCGTACTTTGTGCCATATTAACCGTTTAATATCGAAAAGACAAAACTTTGCATCATTTAAAACAGTTCATTAATTGAAGTATATCCACGGTTGCCCAAATAAAGAGCGAGAGAATATTTTGTGGACAGAGAGTGCATTATTTGACGAAATGAATATTCAGTAGAAAAGTGCTCAATGGCGTAAATGGATGAGATGGATTTTGTGGGAGTAAAATCTTGTTTCTGGTTAAATTTCAAAGTAGTAAATTATTTATTATGATTTAAAATGTAGAAAACTGATACTTTTATTTTCAGCTTTTTTGAAATGAACTCATTATGCAGCGTGCCAAAAAAAAAAAAAAAATAAATAAATAAATAAATAAATAAATAAATAAATAAATAAAAAGACTTCTCTCAAAATTTAATTTTTAACGTTCTATTTTGGAAATGAAAATACCAATTAACAATAGACAGAACTTTTCCTTGACTTTGTAAATTATTCTAGAAATTCTTGACTTCCTTTAGCTGGTAAAATCCTGAAATCTCCTATTAAATTTGGCATGGAATATGCCAGTAAATTTCAAACGTAAAAATGTGCGCCATTTGTTTTTACATAAAAATTTCTCATATAAATAATTCTTGGATTAGACTTTTTTTGAAAAGTATCTGGACCCAAAACGTTTAAACTGTTTTCTTAAAACATTCGTTTGCTATTAAAAAATTTTATAAATATAACTAGGCTGAGTTTTGAATAAATGAAATTACAACGCATAAGCACATTTTTGGAACATTTTGTATAAGAAAACGTGATCGCATATAAATCAAGTTCTTATATCGCTTAATTACAATGCATCAGGTCTTTAGTAAATAAAGAAAGCAATAAAATACACATGGTGGTTTGGCAATACCAAAAACATCATATCCCGCATCAGATCTTCTTGTTTATTTCATGCCTTAGGAAACACGAGCAAATATGTCAATTGCGGAAACATTGCAGGTTGGCAAGCGATAAGGTGGTTCGCAGGAGAAATGATTATCAGGGAAAATATTTCTGCAAGGTAGGAGGTGATTTGTATTCATTCTGGATGTGGAAGAGAATGTTATTCTAGGATTTCGAGAAATAATGAAATTAATTTGGATAAGAGTGCACTTTCGACCAAAGTGAATTTGCGGAATTAAGAGTCATGTTCTTCTTTCTGTAGTCATTTGAAGCCGTGGTTCTGATATGAACATCAAAGACTTAACGATATCACATTTGATTTTAGTGAAGTGCAGTTCATCCAGTGCTTTTTTTCAGCAGTAGTTATGGCTTTCCCCGAAGGAAACAAACACAATGCAAGTTTCAAATGCCAAGTCATTCAGTTTGCGAAAGAAAATGGAAATCATGCAGTTTGGTGTTCGGGAATGCTTCGTACACGAGTGGAATAAGCATGAAATTTTACAATGATTATTGCGCCAAAGAATAAATGTGTATTGCATAAAGAAGTAATGAAATAGCTTACCGTCGGCGAAAGTGTTGGAAACTGCATTGTAGAAAATCCCCATCATCACTAGAATGGATTAATTGTAACAAGAAACAGCGTACGTTTCTTTGCCTCAAAAATAGAAAAAATAAGTGCAAATGGAAGTGAAAACTCTAAAGCAAACTGAGTTTGTGTATTCGATTTACTTCACGGAATAATTCAGTTATCCGAGAAAAAGAGATAAAATTTTTTCAAAGGCTTCGAAAATATAGAGATAAAACTTTGCTGGGTTTTTTAAAATATGTAAACATTTATTTACTATCACGTGTTGCAAATATGGATGTCATTCCTGTAGTTTTGATATAGTAGGAGATAAAGAAACAATGATATGAAAGAAAAATAACGGTTAACATAAAATCAATAGGCCAACGAGAAATCTCACGTCACCGTACTGATCTCCTGCTTAGCCGACCGTACGAAATTAAAAGCTCATCGATATCTTTAAAAGAAAGACTTTGCTGAAGTGCAGTTTCCCGAAAGTGTTTTCATCCGTATTCACGAGAAATGATCGACGGAGAAAAATGTTATGAAACTGTTCATAAGAAATATTTGGCAAAAGCTTCCTTTTGTCTCAGATAATCAAGAAAGTCCAATACTTTGGAACATGTTCAGCCTCCATCTAACGGATAACACAAATATGTTGTTGAAAGAGTGTTATACAGATATGACAGTTTATCCAGGCGGATTATTGCCATTAGTTCAGATATTAGACATATATGTCAATAAATCATCGATAGAATATTTTAAACGTTAGTGGAATACTCGAACAAACGTGAAGGTGAAAAAAAACAATTACAAATGGAAACCAAATACGTCATGCCAGTCCATAAATAGCGTGTCAGTAAATAATAAAAGCACGGAATAAAATTAAACCCATTTAATATATGTGGTATATCTAACGGTCTAGATGAAACGGAAGATGATTATTTATCTGCGGATCAGAAAAAAAAGTGACGGCGAAAATGAAACAGAATTCGATGATGTGCTTGAAGGTATAACTTAAGCCGAAAATATGAGGAATTTGGATCTATGGAAGTATGGATAAGATGTGAAGGTGAATATGAAACAGAATTTTTATAACGAAACTTTTTAAGTACATAAACTGTGTTATTTCTTTTAAATAAAAAGAATTTAATTACACGCAGAAATCTAATTTTCGTATGCTCACTTTTTCCATATTTCGAAACATAACATTTTTATAGCTGGCGTACAGCGCGCACCCATAAATTTCCATCTTACATTTTGTTTTAAAAGTGCGTCTTATACGCCTGAATATACGGTAACAAACAGAGTTGAAACTTTAGTGATATGTATATTTATACGCTTGCTGAACCATTATATTCTGTTTTTTCCCTTCTATTAGTTTACCAATGTTTTCAAAATTTCGATGTTACATTTTTCGATCTTTGTGTTGAGAAAAGAGATAATGAATTCAAATTTTTATCTCGGAAAACAAAATTCTAAATCAGATTTCTAATGATGAAGTGAAATTTTCTATAGCTTTACTTTCCGGATTATTTAAAATTAAGTAAAAGAAGAGAGGAAAAAAAGAACTGATTTGGGTAACCAGAATATTTAGCCATTCAGTATCTATTGACGGGAATGTGTATAACTCTAATGAATAGTGCAAAAATAAGATAAAATTACGTTTCGGTTTGAAGGCCTTACATTTCAAAATGGTTTTTATACATCTTAAAGCGCATAGCAAAAGATTAGGCTCTCAACCGCTTTTTGAGTAATAACGTCAGAGAATAATTCTTACAGTTACAAGGCTTTCAAATAATCCATTCCTTCAAAAGTAATCTATTGTACTAAGATAAAGTGTTTACGAGGGTAGAAAATGAAACAGAACGACGAGATCCTTCAGAGTATGATCCTGTAATGCTTTAACAAATCTTTCGAAGTCTTAAGTAATAGAAAAATGTGGTAGAGCTTCATCTTACACTGTAATAATGTAGTCAGATTATTTATATTATGTGACTATGTGTCTCTATTTGATGTGTGGGAAAAAAACGTCTCCAACAGGTTTCTATATACGATACCATTCAGATAAACGCAAAGAAAACCAACATTTCCATCTAATAATTTTTATTTTATTTTAATTATACCATTTTCTAGTTAGATAACCAATTTGTGAGCAAGAATTTGCATCGTAACAGTGGATCATATCTGCCAAATTCCAAATATAAAAAACTAAAGCTCACGAATCACAAACCGAGAGTTTCTGTGAGATTTTTGAGGTGTGAAGTAATCTCTACTTTGAAAGAAATCGAAATTGATGTAAATTCGCTTTATAACATATTATGCAGTTTATTTATCTAATTATATTATGATTCTGATTTAATGTATGCACACATTTTAAAAGTTATTTTTTCGCTCATTTCAATATGTAATCTTGAATTTTTACACTGGAAAAATCCTGAGTAGAGACGGAAACTGTAGTATGTCAAATCACATTTAAACAAGGTGAAAGCAAATTAAAAGCTAATGTACATACTACAATAGCTTTTAATTTGTTTAGAATTACAATCTTAGTAATACAACTCAAGCTGATTAACACATAATTAAAAGAGGATAAACATTCTATTTTGAACGTTTTTTCGAATCTTGATATAAAGTTCTATAAATATCTGCAGTTGGATAAGACAGCTCAGTGTCAAACAAATTTTAAAAAGAATGATTATTTAGAATATCACTAGTGGGTGTATGAATGAAATATTTTATAAATTAATTTCATGAGTTCAATTATGAAATACGAGTATAAGCGCTGCAATATATATTTGCATAATTTAAAGCCAGTAGCACAACTTAAATTTATTGTTGAAAAATACTGTCATGTGTAAAGCTATTTGTTAAAAATGTCAATAAACTGGGACTTTCCAGGTAAAACCGGAAGACCTCGCAGCCATGAAAGGCACTGTAAACATAGATCTGAACTACGAAAGAGTGTACTTAGTTGCTGTTAAAATAATGCTGATATCTTAAAGTTAGCATGACTAATTACTACCTAATAATATATCAGTAGTTACACTTACCGAGCAAAATATTATCAAATGCTGTCCATATACTAAGAATACTATAAAGTTCTTGATAATAAAAATGTTGTTGATAATAAATTTTGGTAAAATGAAGCAGGTATATGATTTATTTGTTCTATTTTTCTTTTCCGGGTCTTGCTTCGTTTGGTCATTAAATCAATCGTTCTACAGTCGTTATCGAGTTCTGGCTCTTTTCGCAGTTCATCCGGTTTCCTTTTCGGGTTTGACAGTTCTTTTCCGGTTCCAGTTTGTTTTTCAGATTAGGATTCTTTTCTGTTTTTTGCTTCTTTTCCAGGTATTGCATCTTTTCTGACTCGTCTATATTTTCCAGTTCTGGCATCTTTTCCGGCTCTTGCTTCTTTTCCAGTTTTTGCATTTTTTCCAGTTTATTCTTCTTTTTCAGTTCTTTGTTTGTTGTTTTTTGCATTTTTTCCAGTTTCTTCTTCTTTGTTTTTTAGTTTTTGCACTTTTTCCAGTTTCTTCTGCCTTTTCAGTTCTTCTTTCTTTTCTAGTTTTTGTATCTCTTCTCGTTTTTTCTTCTTTTTCAGTTCTTCTTTCTTTTCTAGTTTTTGAATCCATTCCAGTGTTTGCTTCTTTTCCAGTTCTTGCTTCTTTTCTAGTTTCTGTTGCTTTTCCAGTTTTTGTTTGTTTTTCAGTTCTTCCTTCTTTTCCAGTTTTTGCTTCTTTTCCTGCTCTTGCTTCTTTTTCAGTTCTTTTTTCTTTTCAAATCCTTGTATCTTTTCCGGTTCTTGCTTCTTTTCTAGTTTTTGTATCTTTTCCAGCTTTTCCTTCTTTTTCAGTTCTTGCTTCTTTTCTAGTTTTTGTGTCATTTCCAGTTTTCTCTTGTTTTTCAGGTCTTGCTTTTTTTCCAGTTTCTCATTCTTTTCCTGTTCTTCCTTTTTATTCAGTTCTTGATTCTTTTCCAGTTCTTGCATCTTTTCCGGTTCTCGCTTCTTTTCTAGTTCTTTCTCGTTTTCCAGTTTCTGCTCCTTTTCATGATCACAAGGATTTTTCCAATCTACAAAATAATAAGTATATCTTTATTTCAGTAGTAAAAAAGTGAAAGTAATGCAACGACGATCACGTTTAACATGTACAACACTTCCATATTTAGATACTATATAACACTTTTGGCTCAGTTTCATAGGGAAAAATCTCCCCGTAGATTTATTGCCTGACAGAATGTTTTTCTACAAAGGGCGAATTTGTTGCTTTCGTTGTTCTGACCTAAAGCCAAGCAGAAAAGTTAAAGCATTTGGCGTGATTTGTATGCAATAAGCGACCTCCATGAATCTCACGTAGAGCGTAATAATTAATAGTTTCAGTGCCTTTACTTTTTCTTACTTAGTTTTTACATATGTTGAAATAATAATAATAGTATTAATAAACAGGTGGCTTAAAAACAGAGAGAAAGAATGGCGAAAATTGCAAAATAGGAGGAAAAAATGAAACTGAAATGAAAAATGAAACAAATACAAACAAAGGATGGAAAGTTTCAGCAAAGCATTTTTTTTTCAGCAAAGCACGTAATGTTCTTTCTGAATCAGCAAAATCTGTATTTAAAGGAGTATAAGTTTGAGAGCTTTAGATTCATTTATTTTATTTTATTTTATTTTATTTTTTTTGAATCAATTACTATTTCTTACGCATGCCAGATATTTTAAATTTCTTCAATTTTTGTATAATTTACTTACGTATTTTGTATTTTAACCTTTTCTTATTATTATCCCAGTAGAGGTAACGTTACACCTCATTAAATTATCTCCGAGTTTCCTCATTTAAATCATCTTCCTCTCAGATCAATCTCTTTGCATCGCTGGCTGCACAGGTTTCAAATTTTTTCTCGTAATTCCAAATTCGGAATATATTGCTGGTCTATTTCGTGGTACAGCAGAGCAGCACTAGGATTTTTGAAACCATTTGTTTTCAAATGAAAATTTTATTCTCATTCTTCAGTTGCATTCTTAAAGTTTTAATTATTTATACAAGAAGAAAGAAAGAAATCAAACAAAGCAAAACAAATTACGAAAAGAAATATCTGTTTTCTCCTATATTTATTACTCCCTGTAATTTCTTTTGCCTGTTCCATTAAATTAAATTTATCGAAGGAAAATTTGCTAAGTCTTACAAAATGTATTTCCTAAATCCTAAGCGACTTAAGCCTTTCTGAGCGTTTCGGCTACACTTTAATGGCTTTTAAAATGTAATGTTTGAATATTGACAGCTGCCTATACTGAAATAGTTTCTCCATAGTCCTCCAAAAAAGAAGAATTAAAGTACCAGGAGATTTTACAATGAAGGACACACATTTCTTATTTGAAGGGCAAGAGAAAAAAAAAAAAGATATTTCCGGATGCGAATATGTAGCATTTTAAACACTATGTTTGTAAATTTCATGATATAGTAATAACACTTGAGTCATAAGTAATTATGCACATATATGAGAGACACGACGACGACGAAAAATGAAATGGCAAAACATGGCCGAAAACACTTTCCTGGCCTGTACAAACAACACAAAACACAAGTTATGCTTAGCACAAGAGAAATTAAAAAATAGGAACAAAATTAGACACTTATGGACCTCAAAGAAGGTGTTCGAAATTACGACCTGCACTCTGATGCAGGTATCACATCTCTCGCACATCGAACATGAGATGTTCTGGAAAATACCGTGCATCCCCAGGACTTTCCCAGCAGCTGCCACGATATGTGCCACAAGTTCCTGTGTGACTTCTAACAGGGTTTTCGTGCACTAATGTTTTGACGTACCCCGAGAGGAAGTGTAATGCAAGTGAGGTCTCGTGATCTTCCTGAACAATGCACTGGACTACCCCTGCCAAACCCATGTTTAGGATACTTTCCGAAGGAACTTTCGAATACTTCCTTTGATGACGATCCCCTGTTTTTGTTCTTATTTCTTAGTTTCCGGTGAGCTAAGAATAATAAACAAATACCTTTACACTGTTCGTACCCTATTTTTCTTGTGTTGTCTCTCGTCACTATGGCGCCAGGAAAGCGTTTCCGACCATGCATTGCAATAAACGATTATATATATATATATATATATATAATCGCATACATATATGTTACCGTGAAAGACCGAAATTGGAGAATGTCGAATTTCACCGGAGAATGTCAACATTCACCAAATACGTCGATGAAAGATCGAATATTGCATTACATTCTTGTACATTCGTACCCTCACCGGTGTACGTCGACAATCACAGATATGCTCTGGTGTAGGTCAAAAAGAGAGGACTATATGTACACGCTCTCATTGCAAAAGGAAGTGTTCCACAAATAAATGCAGTTGTAAAGGCAAGGGCCTCTTGTGCAATTGAAAGTGTCCTAATAGTTTAAGTTGTTGCAATAAATAAGATTTGAATCACGTAATTTAGTAACTTTTTAACTTCTATTATTTTCCTTTCTCATTTTGAATGTACAGTGTGTTTCAAGTTCTTATATTCTTAAGATCTTATTTTAAGTCTCAAGTGCGTTTTTTCGCGACCGAATTACGGAGAAGAAAATATAATATTCTTATGTGTTCAACATTCACCATTAGTAGATGGTGAATGTCGACATTTACCGCTGTAAGTCAAAAATAAGAGTATTTGGAAAATATTTCGGACATACAACAAGCGACTATGTGAATGTTGACATTCACGTGTGAAAGCCGACATTCTCCAGATTTCGGTGTTTCACCGTAACATATATACGATAAACGTATATATATATAGATATATATATATATATTTGTGTGTGAATTAATGTTAGGAATTCTGATCGCACATATTGATCTATAATGCAGAGCAAATTTGGCAGATGAATAAAATATTCAGATTTATTTCAATTCACATTTGCGGCCCCAATTCATTTCAAATTCTAAACGTACCTATTTCTAGAATATTTATATTTCTCATATTGTTGGAATAGGAATAATGTAGCACGACGCCGTGTCAGCGGTGACAGAGATAGAAAAAATGTGCATAGTTCGACAATATTGTGTTTTAGTAAGAGAAATATTTGATTCAGGAAATTTTATATTCCCACATAGCTAAGTCATCCTCTTTATGTAAAAATCATGTGATGGGGATATATATATCTACATAAACATATATTTTAATTAATTAATTTTTATTTTTTATTTGCTATTAATTCAAAATCGTTTAATATTATATATTAAAAACAATAATTGTAATGAAAAGTTAGAATGTCGAAATTTTTATTATGTTTGATGAGTACATTCTCAAAACTGGAGCTAAATAATATCATAAATCTCTGTAAATATAGAAATATATAGTCTAACAGAAAGAGGTGAAGAGAACAATTTATATTAGATTTGTTCCGAATAGAGTATGGGATGGATTTCAGTGTTTACTTAATTTGTTTTACATATATATATATGCATATTATTTATAAACATAAAGTCTTTTTTGTCTTTGTTACTCTAATTATATCAACTATTTGACATTTACTTCTCATTCACAAATTTTACAAACTGGCCGCATAAACACGTGTATTTTGTATATTAGCTTTCTTTTTAGATATTTCATTAGTTAATGCAATAAAGTCTCCTTATAATCAAAAGGTATTACAATAAATTTGAATTCTTCGCAATGTAATTTTCCAACTTAAACATTTATAATCTATTTTTGTAATGAAGGAATGAAAAAAACTTTAAGCATTATAAATCTGAAAACGTATTATTTTCCAGACCAGCGTTTTTGTCAAAAAATTATTAAATGTATAATTAAACTGGACCTGAAACATTATGTTTTGTTTTATTATTTTTTCCGAAAAGACTTACGTCTCCGACACGTATTACAATCTTAAACACTGGGGATCCAATTCTTCTAGTAATTGTTCGCTATAGTATATTTCTGCTTCTCCTGCTTCTTCTTCAAATACACGTCGATAATTATTTGCGCTGAAATATTTTTATTTCATTAAATATATATGTTCATATGTTTGAATTCATTAATTTAATAAATGATTACTTATACGTTTTTTGTCAAAAGTAGTAAGTTACAGTTTGCGAGCATTTTTACAGATTGTCAAAGATTTCTAAACGCTCTATGTTCCACGAAGAAAATATCTTTACTTATTCAAAATCTTTAAAAAACAATAAATATGGAAATGAATATTCGTCTTATTAGCCTAAATTCCATTATGAGGATATACAGGTATAATAGGAAATAAAGTTGCTGGCACCAGCAGCTCAAGATGCCATATTAAAAGGTCTGATTGACATCTATCATCTCAAATCAAACCTTGCAATGAGGGAAAAAATTTCCAAACACGTTTTAATAAAATAACAAACAGGATGGGACGAGGCAGATACAAGAAGATTGCTCGACGGTTACCTCCCGCAAGTATCCCTATAAAGAATAAATTTTTTCTCCAATTAGATTGGCAACAAGTCATGGAAAGTTCCCATTTTATTTCCTGAGATTCCTAAGAAGCACGTAAAATGTGAGCGCGAAAAACCTGCAAATCTAGCAAAATTTAAGCTTTATAAATGGCACTCTTCCTTATTTTCCGTTCTTAGAAAAAATAACCAGGATTTGCATAAAAAATTCCAGAGAAACGTTTTTCTACAGTATGAAGTGTGTGTCTGCACTTCAACAATTTATGAAATATATTATTGAAAGTGAAGGAACTGTGATTATAAGTATCTAATCATATTACAAAAGTGAATAAGCATATATTTAAGAACAAAAAAATTTTTTAAACGGTGGCTTCCGTTCACCATGCTGATCAAATTTCCAGTCGAGCGCAATTAATCAATGTTTGGGATCTCAACCTGATGGCTGCGTATGCTGAGTCGATGACTGATCAATCATTTGGACAATTTCCTCACAGGATTAAAAATGGCCTTCCTGCAGACTTCTTCACTTAACGGGCCATGCGTTCAAAACACAGATTTACACGTTAACTGAAATGTATAAAAAATTAGCGAAAACAAAAGAAGTATTTAAACGCACAATATCTCTTCGGATCTTCCTATGTTCCTGATTATTACATCTGCTGAAAACAATTTAATACGTTTAAATGCAATTACATTTCATTGAAATGATCTATTAATTGTTTAACAATTTTCTGCTGTTGACTTCAATAAATTTATGATGTTTGGTATTTCATTTGTTTCCAGTAACACCTAGTCTCCTTTGCAAAGAAAATTAATATTAACTTTTGTAATTAAGAAATGATTTAGATGAAAAATTAAATTGGACTGGAGATAATGTCTCGGTTGTTTTCGTTAAAAGAAGTTGGTGCTTTCCTAATTCAAAAAATATCTCCATATATATACATAACATACATGTAATTAATTTACACACTTAAAAAAAGTATTCTTCTCATGGTATCTTCAAATGGATAGATACGATAGCTGAAAAACAAGTGTCGGACAAAAGCGGAGCTGCAAAGAGCGATTTGTTGTACTGATACTTCCGTTTATATAATTCTTGTTATTCGATGCGTGTAATTTTGTTGAAATTCGTGTTACAAATTGCTTTATTCTCTGAAGTAAAAGGAATTATCACAAATTTTATTCAGAAGATTTAAATAACGGTTTCGATCACAATACGCGGCAGTTACTAGTAAAATATCTGGATCAGTGACTTTTTGACGTCATTTAAAACGCTTAATTACAGGGCCGTAGTACAATTCACAACCGGCCCAAACCCCACGGGTATAGCGATATACAATAGTGACGTGATCGAAGATTCTTTGGAAATAATCGCTTTCATCGAATGACATGCATATTCTATTTAAGTAATCATAGTCATCAGCTTTTAATATTCGTTGCAAATAATCATTGTCATCGAATAATCATTGTAAAGAATCATTCTCATCAGATAATCATTGAAAATAATCTTTGTCGTTACATAAAGGGACATAGTAGCTGATGTATAAAGAATTGTACTCAAATGCTCATCAAAACAATCGAATATGTATTGAAATTTATCATATGATCATTATTTACAGCAATGATTCTTAAATGTTTTCGACCTACGGCTCCTAATGACGCCGAGAAAAACTTGCGCAACTGTGACAAAAAAAAAATATTTAAAAATACAATAAAAACTTGAAATGTAATAAAAATGCCTGAATTTAATTTCCGTTTATTTAAATGAAGCTTAATGTTTTTAAAGGAAATTGAATACTGTAAACAGGAATCAACAATATAAATATCTGTGGATTTTTGCCTCTTTGTTTTTTTCTTCGTAACATCATATCTCCGGAACTGGGAATTTGAGTTTGGAAGGAAGTACCCTCGGATTTCAAAAATTCTTGGTAAAACCTTTCGACTATTGTTATCTTCCTACGACTATCACTCGAGATATTATATAAAATTTAGGAAAACGCTAATTTTTCGTACTTATTTTTCAAAGTGGCCGAAGTCTAGCGAACTGGACATCAAAATGCTTTACTTGGAAAAATGTTGGCCCTTCTCACTTTCAAATCGTAGATTTTGTTTAAGAGATATTTTTAAGTTAAAAAAAAATATGAAATAAATAGTGTTACGAATTTGGTATTTAAAAAGCTAATGTTAGTTTAATTATAAATTAAATGGTTTTATTTCTCGCGCAGTGCAGCGCGTGACGAATATTAAAAGAAAGCTAAGCCGGAAAATTGAAAATACAAGAGCGCGTGCATTAAATAAATATCTCTTTTTGATTTCGAGAAAGTACTGGAAAATTCTAGCGCGTGATTTTAAAATCTTATAAAAGGAGGAAAACATCTCAGTTTGTAGTAGTTGCTTAGTTTGTTGTTTAGAAAACTGCTGTTGTTGATTATAGCGAATTCGCGGATTAGCGTTCTTTAGCTGTTATGAATTACGTTCTATTGTAAATTTGAGTAGTTAAAAGATAACTACTGTGAGATATTGTAATACTGCATGATAATTTGAGAAAATTTAAGCATTTTTGTTGTGATAATAATAAATTTTTGTTCATTTTTCATCGGATTTGTGCATTCATTTCATAACGAACCCGTAAGTACGCAACAATTTTTGGTGTCAGGAGTGGGGTTTGAATGCCAATAACAAGAGCGATGGAAGAGCAATTAAGGCATTTAATATCAGCCTTTGCCTCATTTAAAGAAGAAATGAATTTGGGCCAGGAATCCGTTAAGGAAGAAATGAAATTGGCCAGGAATCCGTTAAGGACGAAATGAAAGCTGTTCATGCTGGTCAAGAAGAAATGAAAAGAGAAATTACCTGCATAATAGAAAATAAATTTGAAGCTATGGAAGGCAGAATTGACGCAGTTGAAAATAAAGTTGGACAAATTGAAGAAAAAGTTTCTTCTGTAAAAGATCAAATTGAAGAAAGAGTTTCTTCGGTGAAAGAAGAAATAGAAGAAAGAGTTTCTTCTGTAAAAGAACATATAGAAGGAAGAGTTTGTGCCGTTCAACACCAAATCGAACAACAAATTGATGATAGGGTTTCTGCAGTAGCCAAAGAAGTGGATATTTTAAAGAAATTCGTAGCAACGGCAGGGAACAATAGTGATGGTTTTAAATTTTTACCCATGCCTGCTCGTCCCTCTCTGAAGTTATCCACTTAAGATGGGAAGACCTCCTGGCAAGTGTATAAAACACAATTTTCTATAGTGGCGGATGCGAATGGATGGGATTCCCAAACTAAGGCCTGTCATCTCGCCGCTTCGCTGAAAGCAGACGGAGCGGATATCCTGCAGACGCTTCCTGAAAACCAAAGACTTGACTTCGAAGCTCTATCCGGCGCATTGGAGCTGCGCTTTGGCGAGAAATGTTTAAAAGACTACAGCAGGCTTCAATTAAAATCCCGTCAACAGAAGCCCACCGAATCACTCCAGGAACTCGCCACGGATGTTGAAAAGCTGTCACATCACGCCTTTTCGGAGTGCCCGACAGAAACAAGAGAAATCCTGTCGCTGCAATATTTCATCGACGGCATCCGGGATCCTGAAATACAGAAAGCTTTTCGAATGGCAGATGTAAAGGACATAAAAAGCGCTCTGTTGTACGCCATGAAGTTCGAGGCAGCCCAGCAAGCAACTAGTAGAGATCGCTACCCAGTTAGAGCTGTGCGAGTCCATGAGCCAGTGGATCAACTGATGGCTCGTTTAGATGATTTAGCCAGACAAGTCGACGCTTTGATACGGAGTAGCAGTGAGAACAAAGTAGCTGTAAGATGTTGGAGATGTGGTTCTGAAGGCCACCTACGACGGCATTGCAGAACACCCCAGGGCACGGATAATAAAACAGATGAGTTGAAAAGAAAAGTGAATGCTTTAAGACGGAATAGAGGTGAAACGAAACCGACCCTAAAGTGCTGGAATTGCGGTGTTGAAGGCCACCTACGAAGGAACTGCAGAACTCCCCAGAGCACGGAAAATAAGGCATACGATTTAAACAGACAATTAAATGCCACGGGAAGGAAAAGGACTGACAAGAAACCAAAGTGCTGGAACTGTGGAGCTGAAGGCCACGTACGAAAGAAACTGCAGAACACCCCAGGGTACGAAAATTGAGACAATTTCTGAGGAAACACGCAGGAAACAGATTAATGACCATATCAAGGAACGGAGTTTGCCAGATAATGAAAAACCCTGTTTTAAAGCGCTTAAGATCTCTATAGTTTGTGGCAACAATAACGGACTGTCCATCAATGGGAATATCGATGGAGTTCCTTGCAATATGATCATTGACACAGGAGCTAATGTTACCATCATTAGGAAAGATTTAGCTGAACAGTTTAAAGATAAACTTATTTGGACCCCATCCTGTGTTACCTTTCAGACTGCGTCTGGTGACAATGTCGACATAACTGGGAAGTTAAACGTAAACATCACGTTTGGAAGTGCCGTCTACCATCACACGGCATATGTGGCGGATATTACAGATCCATGCATACTCGGATTAGACTCGGATCTAAGGAAATACAAATTTTCCTTAGATTTCAAAAACAATAAGCTGCTTTCAGCATCTGATGGCATGACTATCCATCCTCAAAAGGAATCCTCGCCTGGAAATGTCGACGCCTTGTCCGAAAGATCGAGCTTGGAAAGCTGCCGAAATCATACCAGGGTCGAAAAGAAACGCAAGACTACCAGCTATTCTCCATCCCAGAAGCTCTTCGGTCGAGACCTTCGTCTGCCTTGTGACCGCCTGTTTAGTCGCCCTACGGATGCGCCTTCATCGCCTGAGGAACACATCCAAGATGCCCAGGCCCGATTTGAGGGGATGCACCGTTCTGCACGAAAGCGAGTCAACTTGGCGACGGAGAAAATGATGACCAGATGCGACACAAGAGCTACTAGACATAGATCCAACAAAGGAGACAAGGTGTGGTTGTGGAACCTGATTCAACGAAAAGGACTGAGTCCTAAATTACAGTCACCTTCGGATGGTCCATATACAGTGCTGAACACGAATGACGTCGTGCTTCGGATCCGTGAGTCTTCGAACTCTTACGACAGGTTAGCTTATTACTATGGCCATAGTACGTAATGTAAATAATTGTAAATAGTATCAGACCATGGTCCTTTTTGTTTTTTAAATGTGTATTTGATTTGATTTGTATTTAGTATTTGATTTGCATTTAGTATTTGATTTGTATTTAGTATTTGTTTTGTATTTAGTATTTGATAGCATTTTATTTGTTTAAGTTAGTTATTGCATTTATTGTTCATGTTGTTTGATATTGTAATGTAATGTTTATGCCACAGTTGTAAGTTTAGCTTCCTGTCCAGGGATTGTACAGCCCGGGACGTGCAGTCCTTGGGAATGGGGCAGTGTTACGAATTTGGTATTTAAAAAGCTAATGTTAGTTTAATTATAAATTAAATGGTTTTATTTCTCGCGCAGTGCAGCGCGTGACGAATATTAAAAGAAAGCTAAGCCGGAAAATTGAAAATACAAGAGCGCGTGCATTAAATAAATAAATATCACTTTTTGATTTCGAGAAAGTACTGGACAATTCTAGCGCGTGATTTTAAAATCTTATAAAAGGAGGAAAACATCTCAAATTGTAGTAGTTGCTTAGTTTGCTGTTGTTTAGAAAACTGCTGTTGTTGATTATAGCGAATTCGCGGATTAGCGTTCTTTAGCTGTTATGAATTACGTTCTATTGTACATTTGAGTAGTTAAAAGATAACTACTGTGAGATATTGTAATACTGCATAATAATTTGAGAAAATTTAAGCATTTTTGTTGTGATAATAATAAATTTTTGTTCATTTTTCATCGGATTTGTGCATTCATTTCATAACGAACCCGTACGTACGCAACAATAGTATTGCCAAACGTGAAACTTATTGTTATTACTATTTATGGTTATATTCTGAAGTTGAAGAAAGCACGTGATTCCATATAACGTCATTGTATGTCGAAAATCTTTCGTTAATATCAGTATTTTAAATGAATAGCTGCTTTTGGCAACTTTTATGTTTCACCTTTGGATACGTGACACGATATGCTATCGCTACGTTAATTCCTTTATTGAGATTTTGAAAAATTGTTATATTGAAATAAATTTAAATCATAACCTCCAATGTATTACCTGAAGTGTCAAAGGTCTTTGTTTCATGAGTTGGCAAGAAAGATTTATTTACGAATCACCGGTTGCTTGGAAAGAATGAATACATTTTCTTCATAATGAAATGTTTCTATGCATTTTATGCTATTCTAAATTTATTTATAAAAATTTAATTTCTTTTATTGTATACTTACTTTCTGAGTAGAAGTTTAAACATCTGTAGGTATTTAACGTATTTTAGATGCAATGTTACTTTACTACAGTTACATAATTTTTTTTTTTTTTTTTCAATTTACTAAAATGTCTGAACGCAAGAAGAGAGCACAAATGGTACAGCGAGCTACAGAAAAATGAAGTAAAAAACACTAGGAGACTCAGCAGGCAAGTACAATAAAATTTGCGAGCTTCAAAAATGAATGAAGATACAACTAAAAACTCAGCAGGCAAGCATAGTGACAAGAAAGCTTACGCATTCAAGAAAACTGAAGAAGAAACGAATAGGAGTTCCAGCAGACAAGCAGCAACTCAAGAAACTTCGCGTGCTCAAACTGTATCAGAGACTAGTAGAAGTCACAAAAGACATTCAGAAAACCAAGAATCACTGCGTGCTCCGGAAAGGGAAGCAGAAGGGAAACGGAGGCCCATTAGGCAAGTGGAACGTCAACAGACCATGCGCGATGAATAGAAGAAGTAGCAAGTAAACGAAGGATACAAGACTCTCCGCTTCATCGTCAGATTCGACAGGAAATACCAGAACAGCTCAAGAACCTGTATAAACAACTCAAGACGCTGCAGTTTACGGACAATTTTGGTTCGAAGAGGCAGAGCGTATACAAGGAAACAAGCTTCGCATGAACGCATCAAGACATACACGTAGTACTCTTCACAATGCAGGAAGTTTACTTTGAGCAACACACTGTATACATAGAGCTCGTCGACATATATAGTAAAGATTTTGCTTTGGCAACAGCCCTCTAGTAAAATGTATGAAGTTTATATTAGCATCTCACAATACCTGAACGAAATTTTTCTATTTACTTCTTCATTTATTATTTTTTAAAATTTTTTATCAGTAATCCTGTCTATATATTATAGATATCAAAATCAGAAAAATTTAATTAATTATCTTTAAATGTATCTAAGTAATGAATACTTCGTCCCTGTTCATACCGAAACAACATGATGTAATTGTAGATAGCTAGAAAGTAAAATGTATTCAGCAGGCTGTGCCGCAAGCGACATCTATAAATGGTGATAACACAATAATGTTATATAATGTTATATACTGGCAGAGTTTTAAAATAAGAACATATACATCAGTGTTTTAAAAATACGAATTTTGCATCAAATTGCAAAACAAATATCTTAATTTCTGTCTTTTCATGCATAAGAGTTCAGCATTCGGAAAACTATATTTTCGTAAATGGTTTAGCAAAAATAACGATTTTTATTGCCCTGAGAAATGGATAAGCTTGGTATGAATCCGAATTACTCCAAGACTACCCGTCAATGGTTGTGTTGAACACGCCCTTAATGAATATATATAACCCTTAAAAAACGTAAAGTCCGTGAATCTACTATCCGAATGTGTCTTTATATCTTGAGTATTTAAGAAATAAGAAATGCATTTGTCTATCTGGATAAAGCTAACGCTATTGCCTGAATAACAACGTTTATTTAACATTTGATATAACCAACTTCATATACATCTTGAAATAAAACATAAATTTCTTAATAAGATACTAAAAATTGCAGAAAAAATACAAAAATAATGGAATTTCTAATAACACTACAAGTAACATACCGAGGAATCAATTGCGCGGCAAAACTGATGCAATCTACAATATGTAAACCAAAAAATGTATGTACCGCAATAGAAATGCAATAGAATGAGAAATGAAACTATCATGAGATTTATAATGAAAAATTTACCATAAACTATTGATATATGTTACTAAATATATACCTTTAATACTATTCATTTAAATATGCTGAAACTTTCATAATATTCATTACTTACGAACGCTTTTTCATCCATCGAAGCATAGCACAAGCCATTCTCAATTCAGTGCTGGTGCACGTCAATAAAATAAGGATAAATCCAAATTTTTACAAAAAATCAATCGCCTTGACTCGTTTCTCAGAAAACGTATGTCTACAAATGCAGTATTAATATAGGTGCTACTTTGGTAGACGGTTGCACGGATTTTTGGCGATATTCGTTGGCCGAATTGTTGGCGCGATTTTTACAAACGTCAGCCATCTTGAAAAACGCTGTTTTTACGCATAGTAAAGTATTCGAAACTTAAAAAATAAATAAATAAATATCTTTAAAAGTAATGGATTAATTTTTTGTTGAAAATGTCGTTTTTTAAGATGGCAGGCAAGTGTAAATAAATACATTTACTATGAGTATAAAATACTAAAGTAAGGTTATTATTACTTTCATATAGAAAAGAAGAGAATAAAAACACCGCTATAAAATCATTGGGCCAACGTTTAATTAGATTAAAATATTACTGAAATTGAATATCGAATTAAAAGCCATCATACCAACATTTAAAAGAATTAGAATATTATTAAATTCAAATACTTTAAAATACGTTATATAGAATATAATTAACATTAAAACATATGGACAATAATTATCTCAGCAATTTCTGAAAATAGTGTATTAATTTTTTTAACAAAAATTGAAGTATACAATTATAAAAGAAAAGAAAAATTTGTACTTACATTTTTTTGAGTGTTTAACCTGTTGTTTACTGATAAGTACCCCAATAAAAAATCAGAATCATAATTTAGATAACATCTTTGAAGGAATTCGAAGATATAAATTAAATTTTAAAACGGCGCGGAAATGCACAAATTGTCAGTAACCAATCAGGGAGCTGATTACAGCTCGTTAATGCACAAATATTCTATAACCAATCAGAGAGCTTATTACATCACGGCTAGAATTAAAATTATTTAAAAATTCATATATAATAAAATCATTTTTCAAAAAAATCCAAAATTAAATTGTATTTTAATATTTAAGAGCCATAAATAATGTTTAAAACATTAGATTAAATTTATACATATTAAAACGAATTACTTTTAAAGTCAGGTGACGTCATTGATTACATCATCCACAACATAAAATTTCATAAAATATGATAAACAATAAAATTTTTATTTCAAATAAAAATGCAAAATTAAATTGATTTTTAATATTTAAAAGCCATAAATAATATTTTAAACACGGAATTTATGCACAATAAAACGCATTATTTTTAAAATAAAATGACAACAAAGTATCGGTTACCATAAATAACTTATCTAGCAATGGGTTTACCATAAGTTGTATTACTCGCCAAAGGAAAATCGCCAAATAATCGCCAAAATCAGTGCAACCGTCTACCAAAGTAGCACCTTAATATATCACATCAATATAATTCGGGATCATAAAATCTCCAAACAACGCATTAAACGCAAAAAATCGCATTAAGGCAGAATGAAGAATTTTCACTCTTACAATGGCTTTTACAACAATATACAATAGAATCTAATTTCTAAACTAAGTGTTCATTGTTACACCATATTTCATTTTTGGGGAATCTTTCATGGTTGTTCAGTAATTCTAACTGTTAACTTGTTTAAATAGAATTATGATTTCATATATATGCACAGACTTATATATGTATATATTAATACGAATCTGTAGTAAAATACATCATCTTATTATATGTAGGCTTATAATTCTAAATTAATTATACTAGTCAACATAATTTATACATTGATAGCATCAGACTTTTAAAATTATTTATTACTATCTGCTTGCTAACGATTATATAATTACGTACAGTGGTACCTCGACATACGAGTTTAATTCTTTTCGTAACCTTGCTCGTATGTCAAATTGCTCGTATCTCAAAGCAATTTTCCCCATTGAAATTAATCGAATCCGTTCCAGATTCCAAAACACTACCTGAGTTGTTTGTTAAGTGTTTTTAAATAAGAATCATAAACAAGAAGAAACATTTATTTATAAATAACAAATACATATTCTATAAAAACATAATTAAAAGAAAAAGTGAAGTGCCTACGGAAGAGCTTAATTTTTGTCACTGGTCTTCGCTTTTTTCGTCATGATCTGCTTATTTCCACCCGCAGATCGTTTAAAAAAACTTTCCAAGGAGGTTTGTTTCTTCCTCCGTGTCAAGGCTGCACGACTAGTTGCAACTTTTTCGCGGTGATTTTTATCCACGAACTCTACAACTTTCTCCCACATTCCCAAGACCTGTTTTATATCTCTTGTAGGGATAACCTCCTCCACCTCTGGCGCCTCTTAAAACTATTCGTTAACCCAACGTATGCTGCTGCAAATACAGATCGTGTAACTCCTCGGTTGTCAGCTCCTGAGGCTGTTGTTCGAAGAGTTCGTTCACATCTCTCCCATCCACCTCCAGACTCATGGATTTTCCCAGAGAAACAAGCTCCTTTACCAATGCCACTTTGGGTTCCAATCCTTCTAAGGCCCTTTCAGCTACAGCCTCAGGCCACAGCTTCTTCCATGCAGAGGTTAAGGTCCTCGTTGTAACACCCAGCCAGGCCTGATCAATAATTCCTAGGCATATGACGATCTTAAAGTGGCCTTTCCAGAACTCTCGAAGGGTAAGGTTTGTGTTTTCCGTCACCTTAAAGCAGCGCCAAAAAATGTGCTTGGTGTACAATTTCTTAAAATTAGAAATCACCTGCTGATCCATGGTCTGCAGGATAGGAGTGGTGTTGGGTGGTAGGTAGGGAACTTTTATAAACTTGAACTCTTGGAGTAAATCATCTTCGAGATTTGGTTGGTGAGTAGGGGCATTGTTGAGGAAGAGAAGGGCTTGCATGGGTAGGTTGTTTTTCTGTGGGTATTTTTTAACAGAAGGGCCAAACACCAGGTTTATCCACTCCACAAAGAATTTCCTGGTGTCCCACGCCTTCGGATTTGCCCTCCACATAACTAGCAGATTTTCTTTTGAAATATTATATGACTTAAAGACTCTGGGATTTTCCGAATGGTATACTAGCAGAGGCTTGATTTTACAGTCGCCAATCTCATTGGCGCAAATTGCTAGAGTTAATCTATCCTTCATGGGTTTGTGACCTGGCATCGTCTTCTCTTCTGCCGTTATGTAAGTTCTATTCGCCATCCTTTTCCAGAAAAGCACTGTCTCGTCACAGTTAAAGACTTGCTGGGGGGATGTATCCTTTGGCTAGTATCAGTTCGGAAAACATTTTGATGTAAACCTCAGCTGCCTTCACATCCGCACTTGCTGCCTCACCATGTCTGACGACGGAGTGAATGCCGGTCCTTTTCCTAAAGATGTCAAGCCAGCCCGACTGGCTTTAAACAAGTCTTCTGATTCCTCGTTTTTAGAAGTGTGTGGGATCTTCTTTAGCAAATAACCGTAAATTGCTCGTGCCTTCTCACATATGATGCTTTATGTTATGGTTCCTCCTTGAAGCTGCTTCTCTCTCACCCAGCCCATCAGTAGTTTCTCCATCTATTGACGGAAAGAGGTCCAGAGCTTAGACATTATTTTATCGGCCTTAGATGGCGTTATACCCTTTATCAACTCCTTTTGTTTAAGCACAGTACATATCATTGATGTGCTACGCCCGTACATCCTCGCCAAGTCAATTACTCGCACACCTTGTTCATGGTTTTCTATGATTTCACGCTTTAACCTTCCTAGTGGCCGAGACACTCAACTAAAATCTCTTCATCTCAAGTCTTGAAAAGAAACCAGATTCTACTATTTCTTCTGGCCATTCTGTATCCAGATTAAAGCTAAAAGCGGCAGACGTTTCGCTGTCTTTAGTTGCTTTCCCCCCACTCAAATGACCGTCGTTCAGCGGGGCGTATTGACGTGTCCATGTCCTTTTGTCCAGCAGGCTCCCGTTATGGCAAGAAAGATTTAATTGAATGTATACCAGATTTTAGTGGTTATCGCCGTGTTGGCTGCGTAACTAAGCAGATTTTAAACAGCGTACGTACTTTATGAATATGTGTTTGAAATTGATATTGCTTTACGTTTTTAGTTTTTTATTTGGAAAATTATTTACTTTTATTTCTCCGTGTTTTACTAAAATATTTTACAAAATCTGCATAAAAATTGTAGTCATTCCTCACGCAAAAAGTTATAGAAAATTACGTTTTGATTCCACCATAACTTTGTACCATTACTCATTTGTATTACGTAGCAAGAAGAAGAATAGAACTAATAATTAGGCCCAGAAAAAAGATGCGGTCATCAAAATTTTCTACTCATCGCATTATACAAATAAAAACGTACACAATTTATGTACTAAATAAAATGCATTTCGTTAGCCTATATGTTAGCATAAATTTAGGTACTTTGCATAATGAAACTCGAAAGGCATACGAAACGAACGTGTGCCAAGGTATATATTGGCGAGAGAAAGTAAAGCTCGTGTGCAATGCAGTATATTTGATTTTCACCCTAGCTACTTGTACCTGGCCAAAGGTCTAATCCAGTAGTACTTTCTTCTCTTTCAGGTACGATGGCAAAGTATATTCCTGTTTATTTTTCTTATTGCCTAATATAGGTAAGCCTGATGATATTTAGTACTGATGATGATTCTATGTAAGTTATTCTTTTGAATGCTTCAGAATTTTAATGTCCGTGAACATTATTACTTTTTGTTATGCTTAAGTTAAGCAAAATTATCCTATTTTATAAAATAAAGATTTCGTAGTTAATCTTTTGACTTATGATTCTTTAATTCTGTGCTTGAGGAAACGTACTCATAACGCCTTCAGTGCTAATGCACAACCAACACTATAGTTTAATAAACAACTGATTTTACTTATTTTATCTTTTAATTACTTCAATTTATATTCTAATCAATAATCTTTTCTGAATGACCTTAACGTGAATATTTTCCAACGACATTGACTTGAATTATTACTAAATCTATTTGAGATAAATTTGAATTTCAAAAATGTTTCTTTACATGGTAACTTTGAACGCTGATCACAACGAATTTATATGATAGAATATTAAATTAAAATTTTTCCTATACCATTCAGTTTTTAGAAGTTCTGCATTTTTCTTTTTTTCCTACCAAAATCTTAACTTTCTTTAATTCTCAGCTTCCTATCCATCGTTATTATAAATACTTTTTAGATAAAAATAAAATATTCTTTGCTACATTAAGACCCTCAATGCCTTATTCCCGTCGCTGGAGAGATTTGCGGAAAGAAAACTGAGTCATGAAGTAGAGTGCAATGATAAAAGATAGTCTAAAGTGAAAAGCCGGCACATAAATGAACTCTTTTCAGATAAACTATATTACTATCTAGATTTTTGAATGATTTTATTCATTAAAAATTCCTTTTCCATATTAAAAGTTTATAATGATGATTTTAAATCTTGTACTGAAAAACGATAAATTACTTGAAATTTTTCTAAATTCGTACATACGCACAGAAAACTTCCAAAATATAATTTTTTTCACTTTCTTTTATTAATGCTTTAAGTATTTCTAACTTAAAATGAAAATTAATACTAAAACTATCGTGCGAATAAACGTAGAACTGAGAAGAATTTTGCCTAATTTAGTGCACTGAAAAAATCTAAAATTCAGTTTTAAGATGCTGTATTTTCAAAGTTAGAACTGTTTTTAAACATTTCCCTAAAGAAGCGTCTTTTTTTGTTATAAATTCTAGAAACACATTCTTGAACGGAAATATAGTTACAGAATTAAATTAAAATGCCTTGAAATAAGTGTGTCTTGAATCGTGTTAGATAAAATTATATGACATTAAATAAGAAATGTTTTTTTTTTTCTCTGTACAGTGTTAAAGCTGATGCTTTGTCTCTGCTACTCCTAGACTCCAAGACATCCGTAAATAATTAGAGAAGAGAAATGTGTAGCTGACTTAGATAAATCATAGAGTGAATGTCAGTTCGGGTTTACTTCGCTGTTATTCGTCGGTTCTTGTATTATGCATAAATTTCAAGTGTTAGAAGGGAAAGGTTCGGCGTTACCTTCACAGGTAGTTTGCAGGGATTTGTTTTTGTCAATAAGATGACAATAATCACGACGTGTACCAATCCAATTTAAAATTTAGAGGACTGCGTCCTATGAACGCATTGAGGAAGGGGAAAGTTACAGGAATATTTTTTAATTTACGGAGCCTGCAGCTAAAACGATAGTGGGAAAAATACGTAAAGATATAATACACTATCGATTTCTAGAGCAATCTTGAGCAGGCAAATTGCAGTAAATCTGTTTCGCGTCTGAACGAAAAGGACTTATGCCAGTTCGCTCTTGAAATTGATAAATGTTTATTTAAAAAATCTACGCGAATTTAAAGTTTACTTTTTTACAAATTTTAACTATTATATTGGCATGTTTCTCTTCTTATTAATTTGCTATATTGAAAATTCAAAAATATGATACTTGAAATCATGCTATGTGTGGAAATTTACACATACATGCATATGTATATATATATAAAATCTTTAATATGCAAGTTTTATCAGAATGCATTGAAAAATAAAAAAATAATTCTTAAATTATCCCAACAGTTCTGATCATATTGTAGCGAAAATCGCTCTTTTCCGTAATCTATGATTGTTGCAAAGAAAGGGATGTCTTCATTGTTCTCAATTATTTGTTCTATTCTCAAACATTGGCCAGCCAACATAAAGAGTGGTGATCTGTGACTACCGTGAAGGGTTTTCCGTAGAGGTATGGCCTGAATTTACTAATTGCCCAGATGACGGCAAGGCATTCTTTTTCGGTGGTGGAATAATTCCTTTCAGCTGCACTAAGGGACCTGGATGCATAGGCTATTGGTCTTTCTTTGCCATCCTGGATCTGAACCAGTACTGCACCGATACCATAGCCGCTAGCGTCAGAATGTATCCTGGTTTCTGCGTCTGGAATAAAATGTCCCAAAACAGTGCCACTGGCCAGCAGCCTTTTGAGCGTTGCGAAAGATTCAATCTGTAACGCGTTCCAAGAAAAATTTGCATCTTTCTTCAACAAGTCATGTAGGGGCTTTGCGATACCTGCGAAATTTTGGATAAATCGTCGGTAGTAGGAACACAAGCCCAGAAAACTTCGGACATCGGCGATATTTTTCGGAATAGGGAACTTCGCTACAGCCTCTACCTTTTGTGGATCGGGATATATCCTATGTTGATCGGCTAAGTGTCCCAGTATAGTCAGTTTCTTTTTGCCCAATGAAAATTTCTTGGAATTTAGCGTCAGTCCTGCTCTTTGGATACATTTCAATATTTCCCTCAAACGCTTTTTGATGTTCTTCGAAATTAGGTGCGTACACGATTATGTCGTCGAGGTAGCAAAGACAAATATTCCATTTGGGACCTCTTAGTACCGTGTCCATCATCCGTTCAAATGTGGCTGGAGCATTGCATAATCCGAACGGCATGACTTTAAATTCATAGAGACCATCTGGAGTCACAAAAGCTGTCTTTTCTCTGTCTTTATCATCAACATCTATTTGCCAGTAGCCTGACTTCAGATCCATCATAGAGAAAAGTTTTGCACCAGCCAGGCAGTCCAAAGCATCATCGATGCGAGGTAACGGATAGACGTCCTTTTTAGTTACCTTGTTCAATTTTCTGTAATCGACACAAAAACGCCATTCACCATTTTTCTTCTTCACAAGCACGACTGGAGATGACCATGGACTATCTGATGGTTGTATCACATCTTCTTTTAGCATTCGTTGCACTTCGTCTGCAATCACACGCCTCTCAGTGGCTGACACACGGTATGGCCTTTGTTTGATTGGTGCACTGTCACTTGTATCAATCTTGTGCTTCACCGAATTGCAAAGGGATTTTTTCGCAATACTGTTAAAGTTAAAAATCTCACTAAATTCATCTAGTAGACTCAATAGCTCGTCTTCCTCAGCATTGGTCAAATCATTATCAAAAATCTCTTTTAAGTTTTCTTGAGATAAGCTTTTCCTGGACCTATGTCCCTTGGAACCTGCTGGAGCCTGATCACTGAGGGAGCAAATAGCGTCGCTTTTTATGGTCGTTAAATAGCCGACATTCATCCCTTTCGGTATCAGTTGGGTTCGTCGAGAACAATTAGTTACCCATAATTTACCACAACCATCCTCTATAGTGACAATTGAGGCTGGTATCGATAGTTCTTTTTCGCACATAAGAACTCTATTTCCAACAATCATAGCTTCGTCTGCTTCCCGTTGCTCTGAATTCAAGGCACATATTCGCTTTGCGGTGTTTGCTTCAATTACATAATCGGTTGCGGCAAACAAGGAGAGCTGTGACTTATTTAAATATTCAATGTCTGGAAGGATTTCTGCAAGTGTAAGTTCTTGATTTCCACAATCGATAACGGCATCGGTGGCACGGAAAAAATTCCATCCAAGTATCATTTGATGACTACATTCAGGAAACACAAGGAATTCAAACGGCTTCTTAGTCCCATTCAAATCAACTTTCAATACACAGCGTCCCGAAGCAGCTACAGTTTTACCACAGGCAGTTTTCAATACAGGTCCATTCTCAGCAAACATGGGAGCATTTAGCTGTCGACATAACTGTTCAGATATGACAGAATAATCGGCACCCGAGTCAACAAGGGCTTTCACACACTGTCCGTTCACGGTGATAAAAGTGTTATTCTTTTCCAACTTGGCTGTGGTGTACGTCGGAGGATTTTCTTCAACTGCGGCCTCACCTCCTGTACAGGTCGCTTGAGCTAGTTTTCCTCATTGGTTCGGCGTGGGGAACGGCTGGACCGGCGTACTGGTGACTGCGATTGTCGGCGGTTGAGAGAGCGTCGCGGATAAGGTGAACTGCTCCTTATGCGGAAAGAACTAGGTTGTGCATATTCGTCGTCGAAGCTGTATGTAGATTCAGTGTCCCTGTCCCGTCGAGGGTTGGACGTCTTGGCGACTCTTGCATTTTCAAATATCTGGCGTCTTTCCCTACAGTACCTCAGAACATGTCCTGGGCGTCCGCAATTAAAACAGAGAGGTACATTATCGTCAGTCCTCCACAGATCTGTCCTACATTGTGGAGCAGTTCTCTGGCTGGCTTCACGTCTTGGTTGCGACCTAACTGGAAGTGAACATTGGGTAGTGTTTTTGCTTCTCCCTGCTCCTGTGAGTGGTGCCAGCGCTTCTATAACCTCTTCCCGGACCACAGATGCTATGTCATTCGGTGCTACGGGTTCTCTTTCCGTGTAGCCCTGAACTTGCGTAAGGACCTTCTGAAGCTCTTCTCTGACGATGGTGCGCACTATAGACTTTAGTTCACTGGCGTCCGCATCGGCTGAGACCGCGGAGACATTAGGCAGCCTCTGGAATCGTGATCGGGCGATACGTCTTCGTCGAAGGCTTTCTATGTGACGGCAGCGTTTCACGAAGGCATCGACGCTGTCATAGTCCTGGGACGACAGGACCTGGTACAAATCTTCAGCAATACCTTTCATGAGGTGGGCCACTTTTTCGTCGTCAGACATAGATGGGTTTACTTTCCGGCAGAGAGCGAGAACATCTTGAATGTATGCTTCAGACGTCTCATCGATTTGCTGAGCACGTGTCAGTAGTACTCGTTCAGCTTGGCGCTTTACATCAGCTGCTCGGAAAAAGGTGTTCTTAAGAGCAGTCTTGAAAACAGTCCAACTGGTAAATGTATTTTCATTATTATCGAACCACTGTCGAGCGGTTCCGCCAAGGTAAAAAATGACGTTCGCCAGACACATTTGATCATCCCAGTGGTTATAGTTGGCGATTCGATCAAAGTCCTTGAGCCATTTATTAGTGTCTTCTTGGCTATCCCCGCTGAATATACACGGGCTTCTGGGTAGTTGGTACGTCAGGATCGATATTGGTGCGATATTACTTGAAGCGGAACTGGCTTCTGGAGAATTCTGCTCGGGTTCCTTCTCATCAACCATCTTTGTCGATCTTTTACGCGAATCCTGTAAGAGCCCAAACTCAGGAGGCAGTCCTCGAATCCGCAGGCTTCGGCGTAACACTGCCGTAGTAACTGAGAAATACCCGACGGCTCTACCAAACTGTCGCGTAGATGAGGGGATCCTACAAATGAACAGGCAAGTACAAGTCTAAACTCAAGACTTTTTATTAACTAGAACTGAATGAAAAGCTATTTATATACAGCTGGTGAACATGCTGAAACATTCCAGACTTGGAATGTTCTGGAAGAATAAGAGGGAAATTTACATAAATAAGATAACATTAACAACAAGGATATTTACATAAAAACCAATTATCAGGCATCTTGCCGTTGATGGGTTTCGAGCCTGGTACTTTCAGGTTTCGAGTCCTGCGCCTTCTCCGCTAAGCTATGAGGAGCTCGGTTGAAAAGAGCGATTTTCGCTACAATATGATACTAAAGTCAAAATCATACAACACGTTTCAAAGGATCCTTGTCCTCATTATTTTTAAACACTTATAATTAAAACACATATACTTTAACGTATATATTTTGAACTTTATGTAAATTCTTTTATTTAATTTCGTTTCCTTACCCAGGATAGCTATAGCTTAAAATTTCAATTCAACAAGAAAAGCGATTTTTCCACTGTATAGCATGAATAGGAGTTAATTTTCCTTAAAAGGTCCTCCATGAAGGCATCCCTTCCCTTAGGTATGTAGCCTTTGTGTGCATCAAATCCAATCAAGCGAACAATCAAGAATGAAAAAAAATTTCTGTTTCGTTAAATCACGTGACTGCGGAGTAGGGGGCTCCACTTGTGGTCGAGAAGTAAACAGCTGTATACTGGTAGTTCGATCTAGGTTATTGCGCAGAAGAGCGGGTTGTTATTATATAGACCATTTTGTGGCTTTCTGCTTGTGTAATGTGAATACGACCTAGTTTCGCTGAGCAAGTCGTCCTCGAAAATATACCTTCCCTTAGGACAGCCGTCGTGTGCTTTGTCATATCCAAATACCCTGACCTGATAACCCACTAGCTACATTTTAAACCGAGGCGTCCTATGACGTTCTGAAAACTGAGTAATTAAAAAGATTTTTTAATACGTTTCATTTTGCATCTTTTAATTTCCTACACTTTTGTTCGTTTTGTAATTTGAAGCACCTCCACGTCTTTTTAAATCTAATAATGTGGTTAGAAACACAAAGAAAAATTTGAACCTTATGGACCCACACTGAATTTTCTGTCACAATAAAAATACCAAATGGGAAAACTCGTATTCGGTGAAATATTGTACTAGCGTTTCAGAAACGACTCTGCAGAAGCAACTGAAATTGGCAAAGCAAATCAGAAATTTATTTCAAAATTTGACTCAGTCAAAAAAGTTCTTAACTGCATAATTCTTAACCTTCAGCTCTTAACTACACATTAGACAAATAATTTAATGGAATTCGCTAAATATACCTGAAAAAGGGAGGACTCTCGAACGATGTACTTTTCTAGCTTTCTTTTTGAGTAAGTAAAGAAGAAATCGAGAAATTTACTATGGAAATGATATATATAATGAATGGATATTTAATAATTGAAAATGCTCGATTGATTGAGCGAAAATTGCACACATGGAGTTCATGATTACCATGAATTTACTTGCAACGCTGAATGAGAATGATTACAAATAAAGTGAAATTCTTGATGTTTCCTGAACATTTTATAATATAACTAACATTGTACAGTTTTATATGCAGAACCTGAAGTACTGTTCTGTTACATAGAATTATTCTTGGTGGCAAGTATTGTATGATCATTTCCACCATACGTAAATTTCAATCTCATTGTGCATAAATTTATATCTGCAATTCTATTCAACATTTAATTTAAAAACTGGAAGGAGTATCTAAAGTATGGTCATCAGAATGCAACAGAATATTATAAATGTAGTTTCATGATAGTAATTTATTTCAAAAACCAAAATCTGCTTTTGGTATTTCGTATTATTTTATCATAGCAACAATCAAAAATGTTTTGAAATGCTTTTAGAAATTTAACGCTTTTGGAATAAGATAGCTCAAACATTTTTTATCCATTTTTAGTGTAGACTATACCTATTTCCAAAATTAATTAAAATCTTTATTCATCTACTTTTTAAAATTTTTATGTTTTGAATGCGCACTCATCGTTCAGTGGATAATACTTTTAATGGATGGACAACAAGAGGTCATCCGAAACTCTAAAACGAACGACGTAAGAATTTTAAACTATGCCATTATACAAATGATTGATATTTTATCGTAAATTATTATTCAGTGATTTAAGAAAATAATAATTTTAATATGATTAAATTTGATTGAAATTGAACTAAAGATTTACATCTTCTGTATTACACACTTTTAGACAACAGATAGGAAATACAAAATATCAGAATTTTTCTTTAATGTGAAAGCTTAGAAAATCCTTCAAAAGGAAAAAAAAAAGGGGGTTTTTTTTCCTTTTGAACGTTACAATTATTGCGAACGTTACAATTAATCCAAAACGTTACAATTATTGCAACCTAATTTAGATGAAGGGACAACTCCAGCAGCGCGGGAAATTTTATTACCCTCAGTCACAATGAAACAGACAGAATGGTTGTCCCTGCCTTTTCTTCTGTCCCCCCCCCCGCCCCCACCGCATTCAAGCAGTTTTGAGTTGGCCCTGTATCCAAAAGGAAAGATGCAAACGATATATATCTTTGATTTTCGGAATCGTGAGAAAGTATCTGTCATTTCATTTGAAGATTTTTTTCAAACTTTCATTCCTGTTTCAAGTTAGAATTACGTTTGAAGAATAAAACTACAGTTTGTTGCAACAATTTTTCGAAACAAAACAAAAAACTAAAAACAAAACAAACAAAAAAAGGACAGTAAAGATTTTTTAACACTGTATGATAAGTGAAACTCTTACGTTATTCCCTAAATTCTCTCAAAGGTTAATCTAACGAATAATGCTTAACAATTTAAAGAATAATGTCTAAGTCTTTTCACTAATATTCTTTTTAGTTCAAAAGGGGCTTTGTTCTTGGAGGCTATTGTTTTCGTTTTGCGATTTTGCGATGGTTCACTATAAATGTCCGTTTCAATTTTCAAACTGTTGCCACCCAATGTTAGAGTCCTGCATTATATTTGAAAAAATTAAATGATGAAAAATCTGCATAAATGTATGTATATTTCTCGCATTGTGATAAAACATTGGTACATACAGCCATCGAATTTTGAACGACGTAATCCTACTGCGTATATGGGTATGCGGAAGCCCAAATTTGAAATTTGGAATTTGTTTCGTGATCGATTTGATATTTTGGAAAACTTTAACGAATTTTTGAGTAGCAAACTAAACGATTTAAAGGCGAGCGTTGTACAATGTTGTTAAGCAATGTTGTACAGAAAAAAACATTTTTATCTCCAGCACACGGAACTGTGTATCGGAAATTCTGAAGATATGCTCAATTTAAAACTACTTTGCGATATTGCTCTTGAACTGAATTTTATTGTTTAAGTGCAAAGAACGTGATATTTAATAAATAAAGGTAACACACAAAATGTTAAAAAAAGTCCCTTTGGACGTAATTTAAAATCTGAAACTTTTCAGATTTTTCTTTTATTCTGCAAATGTAAATAACTTGGATAAATAAAAAAAAATCATTTTGTGTAGTTTCATTTTAGCCCAAAGGGCATTAGCCCAGAAAGGATATTAATTTCGTTTTGGCATTTTGCGTCCATTCACTTTCTGTGTTGATTCACTTTTCTGGAAGCCCTAATTTGGAGTTTGGTTTACTATTTATTTCTTATTTTGTCAGACATTAAAGAATTTTTGATTAACAAACTCAACAATTTCAAAGCGAGAAATGACAACATTGTAAGGGATTTAAAAAAAAAAAAAAAAAAAAAAAAGAAAGAAAATTACCTTCAGCGCGCGAGACTCTGAATCAGAAATTCTAAAGATCTGTTTATTTTTAAATTATTTTGCGATATTGCTGTTAAATTCAATTTTATGGTTAAGTGCGAAGAGCATGATATTTAATAAATAAAGGTAACGCACAAAATATTAAAAAAAACGCCCCTTATTGCATAATTTATTATTTTAATAATATATATTATTAAATAATTATTTATAAGTATTTAATAATATATATTATTAAATAATTATTTATAAGTATTTAATAATATATATTATTAAATAATTATTAATAATATATATAATATTTTATAATTTATTATTTAAATATTATTTTATTATTATTATTATTACTGTTTTATCAGTAATGTTCACAATTTTGAAATTCTAAGTTCCATAACCGACAAAATAATTCAAGCTTATGATATTTGTTATTCTTCTACAAAATCGCTTATCCTATGCGCTTTTTAATTACAATTCCACACCTGCGTCGTTAGATATCGTTTTCAAGTCCCTAATGAAGGAAGTGCTTTTAATCATATATAAATCCGTGAATTCCATTATATAATCAACGCATTCATCTTTGATGTATTCCTAGAGAATATATGCATTGATTGCAGATAACTGAAGTGAGTTCTAATTTGTTCATTGTTTTCATGTATATATGATATGATAAATTATGTTTCTTTTTTTTAGTACATTGATCTCAGTAAACAGTAGATCGTTTATTTTCATAAAAGGAAAAAAAAATTCTTTAAAATAATTATATTTTCAAACGAGGAAAACTCAAAATTCATTGCAATCAAAAGACATAATATTTCAGTAGTTTGTTTTCCTTTACTTCGAGAATAAGAGTTTCTGCAGAGCAACTTTCTTCAATGCCTTGCTTAGAATAGAATAGCAGAGTTTGGACACTATGATAGTTAGTTTAATTAATAAGGTATTTTCCCCCTCCTTTACGTAATCCATCGCGGTGTAATTAGAAGCATACTCGACGCGTATTCGAGAGCTCCAGGGTTCGAATCCCGGCAAAGGGCAATGTACATTTTTCACGTCTGCACCATCAAAAGCCGTATTGACTCAAAGTCCATAGAAGAACAGGTTAGCTCACTTGAGTACCAATGATTATGCTATATAAATTTAATAATATTTGTGACATAAAAAAATTAATTTTACAGTCACGTTCAAATTTACATTAAACTTAAATCAATACAAAAGTCTATAAGAGCCAATATAGAGCGAGAACTCACTTTCGTTTGTTTACGCAAGTGAGGTAACTTACGATTCTTCTTAACTAAGAGACTAAAACTATCTGCCTATGAACAAGGATGCTTTCGTGAAGACTTCTGAAGGCAAAATATCTCCTATTCACGCTACAGAAAAGGAAACCATTAAAACTCCCATGCAGTCCACCCGTTCACTAGGATTTAACCTAGGTCAAACTACCAGTTCAGCGACATTACCGCTAGGTCGATACTATGAAATTGAAGAATTCTTAAAGCATACGAAAAATTTACTGCATTTTTCTACTTCTTCACAATCAAATTGAAATATTTTCCTCTTTTGATCTTGTTTTTGTTATAAATACGTATTTTTTAATTAAAGATTTGTCCATAACATGTTGAAATGAATGATAATTTGAAATTAATTGTTTCTCTTTAATGGATAGCCAATAGATTGCAATTGTCTTGATCTAATTTAATCCTATCAAAAATTCTGTTCTAGTAACGCTTACAAAAGGCACTAGTAGTATATTTTTTTAAGTCTTGAATAACTTCTGAAACATCCATAAACAGTATTATTGGGTTTGATTGCTTTTTTAATTAACTATAATGAAAGAACATAAACTTTCCCGAGTTTGCAGCGCACCTGATATAGCATACGAGGGCTATTACCCTAAGGCAAAGGACGCATACGAGGAGGATTTTTCAAGGGCAACTAGCTCGTGTTCGCATTGCTTATGGGGAAAAAAAAAATACAAAAACGGATTCGATTGGATTATTTAATTATGGCAAAGCACACGAGAGCTATCTGCCTAAGGGGAGGGATGCCTTCGTGGAGGACTTTCTAAGGGAAACTGGCTCGTATACACGTTACACATGGGGAAAACCACAAAAACACCCATGCAGCCAGCCCGTTCGCGGGATTCGAACCTCGGACCGAACTACCAGTGTTCAGCGTCTTTACCGCTCGGCCGCTGGTGGAAAAAAAAACGGCTAAGTAGCCACCTTATTCTCTGGGATTTTAACGCCGGCTTAACACAATTACAGTACTCTTATTCACTCTGCCAGTGGTTGGCCTTTTACTAAGGCTGAGAATTTTTTTAATATTAGTATTTAGTATTGCAAAACATTTACAAATGAAACTGATGCTTTCAAGGAAAAGTTTAATTGAATTACGTATTCAATCCATTAATACCGAGAAGAAGATAAAACTGAAAGCATATTGATCAAATATCAGGTCTGTCTTCTAAATTGGGTATTAAAAATCATTCAAGTGATTGTTATAGATTTGTGCATATTGTATGGATTTTTTAAAATGCGCAAACCGAAATTGAGGTAACACCATTAATTTCTTTCGACATATTTCATCCTCTGAAAATTCTCTATTCTGAAAATTTCGTTCTCTGTTTAAAAACAAAATAATGATCCTGTTAACAGCTGTACGAAAAGTGAGAAGCTCTTTTTTTTTTTTTTTTTTCTTCTCATTCACTGCTTTATGACAGTGTTTAAGCAACACTTTTTACAATACACTGTAATAAAATATGTATAACTTTTTTTTACGCATACGTATTAAACGACTACGTTTTTATACTGTTTAGATAATCACTAGACGTCTGTGTTTGTAGACAGATTTGATAAAGTTAAATGAAAATGCACCGAAAAGCTATTTACCTTGAGGTAGACATCTTTATAGAGAGAATTTGTAGGAAAAATTGCTGGTATTCACGTCACAACTGCAGTTTTAATGAGAAGAAAAAATAAATAAAATCTGAAAACGTTTTCAGATTTTACATTACGCCCAATTTTAAGGTTTTGTGTGTTACTTTCATTTATTAAATATCATGTTCTCCGCACTTAAACCATAGAATTCAATTCAACAGCAATATCGCAAAATAATTTTAAAATGAGCGTATCATTAGAATTTCCGAAACACAGTCTCGAGCGTTGGAAATAATCCCCCCCCCGTACAATATTGTCATTGCTCACTTTGAAATCGTTGAGTTTGTTTATCAAGAATTCCTTACAGTGTTCCAAAATATGAAATCGATAATAAAACAAATTCCAAATCAGAGCTTACAGATGACCATATTTGGTGGAAGATTACGTTATTCAAAATCTGATGTCTCTAAGTACCATTGTTTTATCACAATGCGAGAAACATACATACATTTATGAAGATTCTTCATTATTTAATTTCTTTAAATATAATACAGGGCTGTAATATTTGATGGCAACAGTTTGAAAAGTGAATCAACGCAGAAAGTGAATCGACGCAAAATGCCAAAACGAAATTAATAGCCCTTCTGGGCTAACGCCCTTTGGAATAATAAAATATTTTTATTCGGATTTAAATTGCTTATTATTTGTAAGATTGCTGTTATGAAAATTAGTCCATTTTCCCAAACATATACGAAGCAATAAGCTATTTAAATATATGTTTATTATACTATAGATTACTGCGGGAGATAAATTCAGCTATCGCCTTTAAACTATGTAGTGAAAGATCCATAAGTAGCTGGTATTGGTATAATAATAACAATAATTTTAATAATAAATGAAGTTAAGGGAAAGTTGTATAGAAAAGAATGATAATATTTATTTTACTACTCGTTTGCTTTTATATTTAATAAAAAATCACTTTGCTCATTACTGTGATTACTTAATAAAGTTCAGAACCTCTAACATATGATAGCATACGTCGAGGCGTTGCAAACATGGCCGGCGCTAGGCATTTTGCCGATCGGCGTAACTTTTGAAGGTTTTAAATTTTGCTTTCCGGTGCATTACTAAATTAAAAAACATTTTCAGCTTCTAAATGCCTCTGCCTTGTGTATTACCTAAATTCCAAAATTTTTGCTATCTCTAAATTTTGCTGCTCAGTGTTTTTCTAAATTCTAAAAATTTTCTCGCCTTTTAATTCTGCCGCTCCTGCTGTGACGTCAGTTCTGGTTTCAACGAGTATCAGTTTAAAGCTTACGATTATTTAAAATTCTTGTAACATGTTTATTATTCTAGTAATTCCGAAAATAAAGGTGTCTCTATGTTTATAATGTTAATATCAGTCTTATGCTGTCAAAAGTCTGTCATTAAAACATTTCTTATATATATAAATTTTCAATACTATACAGATATGCTTCTTTTAAAACAAATCTTCATTAAATGTTAAGGTATGTTAAATCATTAACATTTTAAAATTTGTTTTAATGATTCTGTTCAACTTGTGTTGCGGATATTCGATTCTAATTAAAAAAATAGGAACTTTGAATAAGTACTCTGGATTTATTTATTAGCTTCAAACTGTCAAACCAGATTTTAGTTGAAAAGCGGTTGTTATTCCATTATTTTTATCCTCCGTTTCAGATATTAGATGAAGAAATAAATTCCATTTTTACTTTCAGTACGTGTTGAAAGTATTTCTGCTGTCTTGGCTAATTCGATAGCAGTATTAAAAATTCGAACAAAACATAGATTTTTGGCGACTCAAAAGTTATGTGCAGCAACCCCAAAATAACAAGCTAAATTTCAGAAAAGCGAAACCCTTCCCAGCAGGGAGCCTATTAGTCCCGTCGAAATTACCGGGGGAAAGAAATCCAACCCGAGCGTATATATGCTTGCTGGCCGCTTAGAGCACAATTTTGCTTGAACGTATATATACGGCTCGGCCACTTGGAGGGTTAAAGTAAACGTAATTAGCCGTGTCAATTGCACATGCGTAACAGATCTATGACATATCAATCATATGCCAGCCAGACAGGTTCTGCCTCGTGCCAGTAGCATGGTTGCAGTGGTCCGAAATGGAAGCTCTTATTCCTTCTCCTGCCGCCTGCGAGGTTGTGTCGGTGATAAAGTTCTTGAATGCAAGTATTGCGCCAATTGAAATTTTTTGTCAGATCTATGAGACAAACATCATGAGTAAAGCAGATGATGGGCCCACCAGCGGTCGAGCGGTAAAGTCGCTGAACACTGGTAGTTCGGTCCGAGGTTCGAATCCCGCGAACGGGCTGGCTGCATGGGCGTTTTCGTGGTTTTCCCCATGTGTAACGTGTATACGAGCCAGTTTCCCTTAGAATGTCCTCCCCGAAGGCATCCCTCCTCTTAGGCAGATAGCCCTCGAGGCTTTGCCATACTCACACACACACATAAAGCAGATGATGCATCGTTGGTGTAGGCAGTTTTCAGAAGGTCGTCAAAGTGCCCATAATGAAGAATGCAGTGGCAGACAGTCCCTCATCAATGATGATCTTGTGATGGAGAACCGTCTCTTCACGATTACGAAGCTGTGCAGCCATTTTCTGCAGATATCACAATCCTTGTCGCAATAGATTGTCACTAAGCACCTGCTGTTCAAAAAATTGTGTCGGAAAACCCGACATCTGAACACAAAATTGAACGCTTAGGAGCAGCACTGACATTTCTGTAACGGTATCCCGATGACGGCGACTAGTTCCTCGATGGGATCGTCACAGGCAATCAGACTTGAATTCTGCACTTGGCCGCGGAAACCAAGCAGCAGTCAATGCATTGGCAGCATAGTGTATCTCCAGTCGGAATGAAGTTCAAACAGACGCTATCGGTACGCAAAGTGATGTGCATAGTGTTCTGGGACAGGAAGGGCATTCTGCTCATTGAGTTCCTTCCACGTGGTGAAACAATAAACGCTGACCGTTACTGTGAAACACTGTGTAAATTGTGACGCACCATTTGAAACAAGAGGCGTGGAATGCTTACTGCAGGTTTTGTGCTCCTGCATGACAATGCTCGTCCACATACGACTCAACGCACAGCAGCGGTTTTGACGGAATATCTGAATGAACCTTTACAGAAAAGTAACACTTTATTCAGATATATATATTCAAATAAACCTCGTACAAACAATAAATAACAGTGACTAAATAATATATAAACAAAACAGCCGCTGATTCATAATTAGCCATTTAAAGATTTTTTAATTCCATATGCCTGGGCAAATATTTCCTCCACAATATCTTTAATTTTTGCTTTTCTATGTTCATCAATGGTAATGACTTCAAATTAGCTTGCTTCATTGCACTCCTTAATCTACTTTTTACAATTTTTTATTTCGAAAAAGTTATTTCACATTCATCGTTACAGATAGGGCGAGTACAAACGTATAAGCAAAAAAGACATTGGCATACACAATACTACATAAATTATATTTCAAGAGTAATTTATATGCACACAAGAAATTGCATTTAGCTTTGGATGAATGCTCATGAATAGATAGAGCTCTTTCTCTTTCTGACTCAATATTAGATTCAGAATAATGATTTTCAATTGAATTTTTTATTATTTCACATTTAATTACTAGGTCCTGATATTCGTCCTTAAGAATTTTAACCAGCTGTTACACCTGCATAATGTCCTAATAATATAGAAAAATACTAGAAAGCTTTCGGCGACAATGGCTTCGAAACGTTTTGGGAATCGAGAAGTGATATGTCTTCATACAATTTCCTATGCCCTTTAAACCTACTATTCATCGATTAAATGGCATTATCCAATATAAAATTAAAGACAATAACTTGTTTCATAGAGCAATTTAAATTATACTCGGCCGATTCTTCATCGTCTATTTGTTTGTCTTTTGGTATCTTCTAACAGGTAGCTCTTCTTTTATATCACAAACAAGCCTTTCTAGTTTATTATTGTAATCCGTTGCAAACAATTTTGATGCTTTAAATGTTAAATTGAAGTTTCTAGAAATGGCTTTTTAAGAGCTTGCAGCCTCCCTAACTATATTATATGCTAGGATGTAATCTAATCCTTTAGTCTGCAAATACTTCATACTGGCTCAGTATATTGAAATATTTTCAAATATACATGAGCAGACAAAATTATTCTAAAAGTTGATATTTTATCCAGAATAGATTTTGCCATTTGTCGTATCTGTGCATCCATTGGAAGATATACTTTTCAGAGAAAGTATTAATTCTACACACATACCCTCCCTCGCAGAGCTGTCTCGCAGAATCATCTGTGTCAATTCGATAGTTCAAATTTCTTGATCAGCCCGTAACCGCACCAACCCACCAGCCTTATCCACCACTGTATCTTACGGATATCTAAAGTGTGAAGAAATATGTGAAAAACATGTTTTGCCCTGTGGCACTTGCCTATTACAACGCTGCCAGTCTGGTAACCCATAACAATGAAAGACAAAATAATATTTATTCTATTCTATTGTTATGATTATTAAGGATCTGTCTCAATTATTGTACTACCTTAATAAAAATTGTATTACCACAGCCCCTATCCCCTTGGGGCCGAATTCTCAAGGGTAGGGGTCCTTGGGAGGGTCGAACTGCTGAAACTGGTTTTTAACTATTCATGTTCCATACATTTTAAAGCAAGACTCTTGTGTACATCTGTTTCTCCCTTATATGAGAAAACGTAAAAACATGTTTTGCCCTCCCCCCCTTGGGTGCCAAATTTTCAAAAATCTCTTCTTAAATGACGCCTTCAGTAGACAAGCAATGAGCTCCTAGCTTTTGATATTTGCATCTGTAATAGCTTTGGGCGATGATGTATAGATGAATGAGTGAATGAATAAATATTAGGAATTCGTTTATATATATATTTATAATTAAACAACTAAACAAAACGGTGCAAAAGGAAAAACACAAATCAAAATAATATATTATTTCATAGAAAATGGGAAACAACCAAAAATCAATATCAAACATGTAAATATGTATCCGACTTAAAAAGAAAAATAGTGTAGAACACTAATAAAAGAAATTAATTTGCACTGAGTAATGTGCAGCACTTTCGTAAATTAACACCATGGAGTCGGTGCCAGATGATTCTTTTCTGCATGCCGAGCTCCCTGACATAAACACGCTGCGCATGAATCTGCGCAAATGATCAGCGAGAATCAGGAAGAAACTAGCATCTGAGGGGCTAGACCAAATTCTTTGGCTAGACGCTTGTGGAATCGCGAATCGAGTAGAAAGAGTACCCCGACTGGTTTTTCGACATCGATCTCGACAGGTGTCCAATTATAATTTATTATCAAAATCAAAATTTTTTTAATTTGTCATCAAATACAGCGTTTGTAATCAAACATTTATAATATATCATAATAATGTAACAAATGTTTTTAAACAAAACGCAAAATCGCTACTTTTGATTATAATTTGTAATCAAAAGTTGAGAGGATGTTAATAATACATTATTTATTTTAATGTTTATTATTCTGTATTCTAAATTTCTTGGCTCATGAGCAAGCCTCACTTAGATTTTGCAGGTAAAGTTTAGTAATTAGTGCTCGGCAATAATAATTGATATTAAGTTTTATAGAGTATAGCAATTATCTTACGTGGTAATAAGGTTTGTTTTCGTTGAAACTGATTTTATTATTTGAATAATTACCGCAGTTATAGTTTTTTTTTTATGTTAGTAGCGGCTGCTTTAAAACTATAATGAGACTCTTTAATTAAAGTTTACTTCATGCTGAAGTGTGATTCATACTGCTTAGTATTCAAATCTTGAAAGCGGATTACTTTTTTCTGTGTAAGCTTTAAGAGTTGTTACTAAATTTCTAACGTGACATGTAACTTCTTTAAGTTATAAATCATTGGGTAGCTACTGTACAAAAGTTTCAGGTAGCATAACATACCATATGTAACCCAGTTTTACAAATTCCTGTTTAAACATGTATATGTGATCGGGTAAGAAGTGTAATTTTTGTGAACTATAAGAAATTAATTTTCAATTAAACATTATTGGAAATCCAGGCATTCTTAAGGTGTCCTAATAGCAAGCAGCTGATACGTCACATGAATAATTTGTGTTGATCCTTTTACAAAAAAAGAAAAAAGCCTGTTTACATGAGACATTAAATGCTAGAATAAACCAACTTGAAACTACTTTTACTGAAATTTCTGTTTAGCAGCCAGTTTTACATTCCTTCAGAGGGTGAAATTCATCACGAGATGCGTAGCAAGTTATATTAAGAATGTCAGAAACAGTTATCAGGAAAGTGCAGAAATTGCATATTTTAGGAGGAGGATGTTCTAGGTTCAGGGTTTGTAACAAGGTAACAAATAATGTTCATGAGGTAATATTTAAAACAGCACATACATATCCATACTGAACAAAAACCTCATATGTATGAAATTTGTAGCATGTCATGTAGTCGAAAAAGCACTTTAAAGGTGCATATGCTAATTCCCATTGGAGAGAAAGCTCTTAGATGTTAGGTATGTAGACATTTAGTTAAAAGACTAATTCAGACAATCATCTGCTTATTCTCACAAGAGAAGAACCTCATCTATGTGAAGTATTTAAGAAATCATTAAGTAAAAAGATCGGTTTAAACATGTATGTGCTTACTCACGCGGGAGAGAAACCTTATATATGTGAAATATGTAAGAGGATATTTCACTAGAAGGGTAATTTAAACATACATATGCTTACTCACACGAGGGAGAAACTTCATGTAAGAATTCATTTAAAAAAAAGGTTGATTTAAACAAGCATATGCTTTTTCACACAGGAGAGAAACCTCATATGTGTGAAGTATGTAATAAGGCCTTTAGTCAGAAGTCTAATCAAAGCAAGCATATGCTTATTCACACAGGAGAGAAACCTCATGTGTGTGAAGTATGTAAGAAATCCTTTAGTCAGAAGTCTACTTTAAACAGCCATATGCTTATTCACACAGGAGAGAAACCACATGTGTGTGAGTTATGCAAGAACTCATTTAATCACAAGAGAGCTTTAAACTGCCATATGCTTATTCATACAGGAGAGAAACCTCATGTTTCTGCAGTATGTAAGAAGTCATTTAAACAGAAAGAGGTTTTAAACAAGCATATGCGTACTCACAAAGGAGAGAAACCTGATGTGTGTGAAGTATATAAGAAATTTTTTCGTCAGAAGTCTACATTAAGCAGCCATATGCTTATTCACAGAGGAGAGAAACCTCATGTGTGTGAAGTAAGTAAGAAGTCATTTAAACGAAAATATGATATAAACAGGCATATGCTTATTCACACAGGAGAGATACCTCATGTGTGTCAAGTATGTATGAAGTCATTTAGTCTGAAGTCTCATCTAAGCAGGCATATGCTTATTCACACAGGAGAGAAAACTCATGTGTGTGGAGTATGTAATAAGGCCTTTAGTCAGAAGTCTAATCAAAGCAAGCATATGCTTATTCACACAGGAGAGAAACCTCATGTGTGTGAAGTATGTAAGAAATCCTTTAGTCAGAAGTCTACTTTAAACAGCCATATGCTTATTCACACAGGAGAGAAACCTCATGTGTGTGAGTTATGCAAGAACTCATTTAATCAGAAGAGTGTTTTAAACTGCTATATGCTTATTCACACAGGAGAGAAACCTCATGTGTGTGAAGTAAGTAAGAAGTCATTTAAACGAAAATATGATATAAACAGGCATATGCTTATTCACACAGGAGAGATACCTCATGTGTGTCAAGTATGTATGAAGTCATTTAGTCTGAAGTCTCATCTAAGCAGGCATATGCTTATTCACACAGGAGAGAAACCTCATGTGTGTGGAGTATGTAATAAGGCCTTTAGTCAGAAGTCTAATCTAAGCAAGCATATGCTTATTCACACAGGAGAGAAACCTCATGTGTGTGAAGTATGTAAGAAATCCTTTAGTCAGAAGTCTACTTTAAACAGCCATATGCTTATTCACACAGGAGAGAAACCTCATGTGTGTGAGTTATGCAAGAACTCATTTAATCAGAAGAGTGTTTTAAACTGCCATATGCTTATTCACACAGGAGAGAAACCTCATGTGTGTGAAGTATGTAAGAAGTCATTTAAACGAAAATATGATATAAACAGGCATATGCTTATTCACACAGGAGAGATACCTCATGTGTGTCAAGTATGTATGAAGTCATTTAGTCTGAAGTCTCATCTAAGCAGGCATATGCTTATTCACACAGGAGAGAAACCTCATGTGTGTGGAGTATGTAATAAGGCCTTTAGTCAGAAGTCTAATCTAAGCAAGCATATGCTTATTCACACAGGAGAGAAACCTCATGTGTGTGAAGTATGTAAGAAATCCTTTAGTCAGAAGTCTACTTTAAACAGCCATATGCTTATTCACACAGGAGAGAAACCTCATGTGTGTGAGTTATGCAAGAACTCATTTAATCAGAAGAGTGTTTTAAACTGCCATATGCTTATTCATACAGGAGAGAAACCTCATGTGTGTGAAGTATGTAAGAGGTCATTCAGTCTGAAGAGCAAGTTAAACGCTCATGCACTTATTCATACAGAAGAGAAACGTCATGTATGTGAAGTATGTAAGAAGAACCTTTGTCAGAAGACTTATTTAAGCCGCCATATGCGTATTCACACAGGAGAGAAGCCTCATGTGTGTGAAGTATGTAAGAAATCCTTTAGTCAGAAGTCTACTTTAAACAGCCATATGCTTATTCACACAGGAGAGAAACCTCATGTGTGTGAAGTATGCACGAAGTCATTTAAACAAAAGGGTGATTTAAAGAAGCACATGCTTAGTCACATAGGAAAGAAACCTCATGTGTGTGAAGTATGTAAGAAGTCATTTAAACGAAAATATGATTTAAACAAGCATATGCTTATTCATACAGGAGAGAAACCTCATGTGTGTCAAGTATGTATGAAGTCATTTAGTCTGAAGTCTCATCTAAGCAGGCATATGCTTATTCACACAGGGGAGAAACCTCATGTGTGTGGAGTATGTAATAAGGCCTTTAGTCAGAAGTCTTATCTAAGCAGACATATGCTTATTCACACAGGAGAGAAACCTCATGTGTGTGGAGTATGTAATAAGGCCTTTAGTCAGAAGTCTTATCTAAGCAGGCATATGCTTATTCACACAGGAGAGAAACCTCATGTGTGTGAAGTATGTAAGAAGTCCTTTAGTCAGAAGTTTCATCAAATCAGGCATATGCTTATTCACACAGGAGAGAAACCTCATGTGTGTGAAGTATGTAAGAAGTCATTTAAACGAAAATATGATTTAAACACCCATATGCTTATTCACACAGGAGAGAAACCTCATGTGTGTGAAGTATGTAAGAGGTCATTCAGTCTGAAGAGCAAGTTAAACGCTCATGCACTTATTCATACAGAAGAGAAACGTCATGTATGTGAAGTATGTAAGAAGTCCTTTTGTCAGAAGACTTATTTAAGCCGCCATATGCGTATTCACACAGGAGAGAAGCCTCATGTGTGTGAAGTATGTAAAAAGTCGTTTAGTCTGAAGAGTAATTTAAACACTCATGCACGTATTCACACAGGCGTGAAACCTAATGTGTGTGAAGTATGCACGAAGTCATTTAAACAAAAGGGTGATTTAAAGAAGCACATGCTTAGTCACATAGGAGAGAAACCTCATGTGTGTGAAGTATGTAAGAAGTCATTTAATCAGAAGAGTAGTTTAAACACTCATATACGTATTTACTCGAGAGAGAAGACTTGTGTATAAAATATGGATAAATTGATTTTTATTAAAGGATTTTTAAGATATGCGTATGGACAGAAGACTGAAATCTGTCATGTGTAGAAGAATTCATTTGGACAGCAGAATAATTCGAAAAAATATGCGTTGATTTAAGCAGAAGAGAAGCCTTCTGTCTTTTGAGGAGATGTTAAATTAGTATGTTGTCATAATTAATTGATGGGAAAATTCTTGGTAATAAAAGAGCCATTTAGTGGCAGAGTTTTAGATTTAAAAGTAAACTGGGTGCTGCTCATGCTGTAGAGAAGTTTTTGAATTGTCATTTCATATAAATAAATCATAATCTAGTTATTTTTTAAAAAAAGCAAAAAACTACGTTTATGCAAGTTTTATCTCAATTGCATTTTAACTAATGCTGACTTGAAGCTACATTTGCTTATCTATCCTACGTTAAAGACTCTAAAACTGCTTATACCGACCTTGATTGAAAAAGCTGGGATTGTTGTTTTGTTCAGGATCTGCCATGAAGTGTTTTGTGTTTCTTCCACCTTTTCGGAAATTTGAATTTTTGACCCTAGATATCACTTTTCACAGATTTTTGTAGCACTCATATTCAGTGTTACATCTGTTACCTAGCAAAATGTACTGTTGTGATGATATGATCGTTACCAATTTGACATACTTCTGAGATGCAATTCTGGATCAGGGCGAAATGCTTCATCCCATATGTGTATTGTAACTTGTATCTTCTTTGTGCTAAAGACATTTCAGAGTTTATCAATGAAAGCTATTGAATTAATGATAGAGATGCCTTTCTTGAACCTGTAATGAAATAATATATTAGATGATTTCTTTACTGTGTTAAAATATTAAAGACCTGCAGTCAAATTAGACAGTTCCATTTTTTTTACATATCTTTTATCTAATGAAATCTATTATCAGGAAATATTCTCAGTACGACTATCCAGCTGCAGTATCAAATGTCTCGAGTGTATAACATTCTAAAAGTGGTATACGGTTATCATATAATACTGATAAAGGGAAATGAGGTCTTGTAAGATAAAATTCTTTCAAATCCTGGACATACCAAGTAGAGCAGTGCAATGTGTGTAAAGTACCTAAGATGACATTTGAAAAAATGAATCAGTATTGTGGTATTTCGATGCAGGTAAGAAACTCAAATATAGTACATATATATTCAAAAACTGGGTAGAAGTTAACAATTGTGTGTCCCTTGTTTTTTTTTTTTTTTTTTTTTTTTTTTTTTTTTTTTTTTTTTGCGATTTCTTTTAAATGCTAAGATCGGTGCCAGGAAGGCACAATTTTAAGATGGTCGCTACACAAAACCAAAATAAGAAGTCGAAGAATTGCACAAACCTGGTGTCCATGTACATATTGCTCTATTTTCACTTAAAAGAATATTGGAGATTTGCACAAACTAGGCATTGTTTATTGCCTTAGCTTTGTCCATGTACACATTGATCTATTTTCATTTACAATAATCAGGAAACTAAAACAAAGTTAAAACTATCATGGTAAATTGAACAAAATTTGTTACTAATCGGAGGGCACTCAATTCTACACTAGAGCCAGAAACTTCTATGTTCTTTATGCAGTGTTGAAAGAAACTTGGGTTAGTCTTTTGATTATGGTAACTTGGCAATTTTTTGGGAAAAATATGGCGACCAACCCTTCTACAGCAACCTCCTAGTTTTTGTTTGGGCGCCATTTTGTTTTCACAAAGTAAAAGCATGTTTTTTTTTAACTCAACATTTATTTCCAACAATCCGCTAGCCGAATTACACTTATGCTAGAACTTTAATGGAACAAAAGTGCTTAATTATGATGAAGATTAGGTGCGAAATTGGGAGAAAGTGCAGAATCGCCCACTGCTTGCAGTGTTTTTAAGAATTGCACATGCACAGTATCATCCATGTACACGTTGACCTATTTTCACTTAAAAAAATATCCCAGAATTGCACAAAAATGGCATTGCACACACTCTTGACTTTATCCATGTTGCAGTGCTAAAGTCCTAGCTACTAAACTTTACCGGCTAATCTTTGGAATATGGTAACAGGTAGTTTGGCGACATTTTGGAGGTGGTAAAATTTACTACCTAGGACTTTGGGAATAATGTGAGAAGTACTCAGTTCCGATTACGCATTATTTTGTGTGAGGGAAATGAGAGATCATGAGATATGTCATGTGACATTAATGGACGAATTACAGTTCTTTAATCAGAAAAGGGGGGAATTTTGGAAAAATATCTGCAGTACTATAGTATTTTGTATTAAGCTTCATTGTGTGTTGTGTGAAAGAGTGTTGATTAATTTTTGGATCGCATGGCGCTATCTAAAGTGAATTCTAAATTTTTAATGCGTTTATCTGATAATCCAAAAGAATTGGTTGAATGGTGTATGAGTGTAATTTAATTGCGGATAAGTATGAATGTCCAACATGTGGGAATGAAATGAGATTGTGTGAAAGGAAGGATATTACAGATAAGTTTGAATGGCGGTGCAAGAAATCTGGTGAAAATGGACATTTTGTGATCCGCCATGCACTCAAGATTCTGTAGAAGATTAGGTAAGTTAGTATTTTTAATCATTTGAGGATATTATTTTTATGCATTGTTCTAAATGTAAGGACTAAATAAATTAATATGGTATCATTGGAAAATTGTTATTAGCAATGATTTAGTTTAAAGTAATTAGGATTGTAAGCTAATTTTTATTAATTTAATGTATGTGCTTATTTATATTTTAAGTAGTGTTTTTAATTTAATTATATTTTAATTTAATGATCGTGATTTTGTGAGTTATATGTTTGTAGTATTTTGGAATACGTTTGTAAGTAAATGTGCATGGAAAGAATTTTAATATTTGACACTAAGTATTTGGAACCATTTTTAATGTTTGCGTTATAAATTGGCAGGTGAGGTTTAATAATAGATAATTTAGAGGGAAAAGTTTTTGGATATTTTATTTATTTTATACGTGCAAATGTTCATCCTTGGAAAGGGTATATACTTTTTCACGATCAGGTAATTTCATATATGTCCTTTTTACCAAATTTAAAGATTCACAAAATTTTTATGCATTTTCGTGAAATTTTTCTAATTTATGAGAAAAAAGCAGTGTACATGGATATAGTGAAGTGCATGGATATTTTTGTGCAATTCTGGGATGTTTTTTCAAGTAAAAATAAGTCGACGTGTACATGGTTACTATGTATGTGCGATTCTGAAAATCGTGGCAAGGAGTTTGCGATTCTGCACTTTTTCCCAATTAAGCAGTTTTGATCCATAAAATTTCTAGCATAAGTGTAATTCGGGTAGCAGATTGTTGTAAAAAGTGTTCAGTAAATAAAAAGAAAAGAAACCTGTCTTTACTTCGTGAAGACAAAATGGCGCCGAAAAAAAAGTAGAAGGTTGCTGCAGCAGAGTTGGTCGCCAAAAAATCGGCAAGTTACCATAATCCAAAGATCAACCCCTTTATCACCTTACCGAGATGTCGCAAAACTACCTGTTACAATATTCCAAAGATTAGCCGAAATTTGATTTTTGATTTGCAAGAATGCACACTTTATAAGCATGAACAGGTGTGTACAAGTAAAAAAAAAAAAAATCTTTTTCACTTGTAACTGTCTCATTGTTCTTGGCAAAAATCATCATTATAAGCATCTCAAGCATACAAAAGAAAGTGTCTTAAATGGTTCCCATAATAATGCAACTTTGGAAATGAATAGAAACTAGAAATATATATGGCACTTTGCCACCATTTTTATGGTTTTTAATTCTAGGAAAACCTTTTTCTGGAAAGATGTGCTTGTAAAGCAGGAATCTCATAGAAATTTGCTGTGCTACTTTAAAATTTTATTTCATGGAACTTATTGAAGTAACTTTGCTGTTCTTCAACCTGTTTTTTAATAACCCGTATTTTTTTATAAAATTATAATCATAAATGCTTTTTTATAGTTTATTTAGTCTTAAGGGTAAAATGGTAAAAAATACTGAAATTATGAAGATATTAAAATAAAATCTGGAACTACTCTGATATGCGCCCTCAAGTCGCCAAACATTTTTGGCGAGAAACTTCACGCTGCCGTATTACTATCTAAATTTTTTGTGTATATTTCGAACTTTAAGCCTAAAATGTCTCCAAAAACGCGGTTTTCGCACATGCAAAAACTACGTTTTGAACACACGATTTAAGCTAAAAATCCAAAACAAAAACAAAAAATTTAGATAGCAAAAACGTAAAGTTTCTAACCAAAAATATTTGACAAGAATCCATGTACACAGCGACGTGTTTTAACTTAAAAAAAGTCTACGAATGGCACAATGTAGGCAACGAACGAATTTACAAGCTACGCACACCTCGCTTTAATAAATTAACATAACAATAAATTTCAAAGAATACCATGTACACAGCATCCTGTTTAAACTTTAAAAAAAATCTATAAATTGCAAAATTTAGGCAAGGAACGAATCTACGCACACCTCGCTTTAGTAAAATGATAACAATAAATTTCAAATAATACCATGTACACAGCGTTTTGTTTAAAAAACAACAATAACGACAGAAATTCATACTAAATAACCAATGAACATAACATTCTACAAAATAAGAACAAGAATAAAATAAAATGCACTTACCATGAATTAATGCTTTTCGAGCAGCAGAAATACCAACTTCATACCGCCTTTAACATGCCGCCACGTAATCACTATCGTATTTACATGACAGCCAGACACACTCCAGAAAATTCACAAATAAATAAAATCACTAATCCCTACTTCTATCATGCACAGCCATTAAAAATAATCTCCCAGACCCTCTTTCCACACCTCCAAATATCCACTACCTCTCAACAGGATGGCTACAATGTTATTTTCTTTTGCCGAACTTCAATTCAACAACTTCTACCATTTTATCTTTCCCTCCCATCTTCTCAGACACAGATGCGAATCAACGAGCTCTAGCTAAAGATTGTTCAACGTCAACAGGGTTGCCATAGAACACGCACTCGCGCCAAAAACCAGCGCAGAACACATATCGCCACATTTGGTGAAATTAGGGCGTATATCAGAGTTGTACCTAAAATTTTTTTCAATATAAATATATCAAATTTTATATTTTAACTATTTTTCCCCCTTGATTTAATTAATATATGTGTTTTATGGAAGTATGAGAGAAATTTTGTAAATGCTTCAGTTTCTTTTCTTTTCTTTTCTTTTTTTTAATATTTAGCACTTCAAGCATAGATATTTAATATTTAGTCAGTAACTTCTTAAATTTATGCATGTAAGTTTTTGTTGCACAGACATAAGACATTTTTCATGATATGCTCATGAATTGAATGTAAAAATACCTACACAGCATGCATTTAATTCAGCATTCTGTGCAACTTTGTCTGCATAAAGTAAGATGCAACTCTTTAGATATAAATATTAGGTATTCATCAGGTATCGCGATCAGATTCAGAAATGTATGCATACATACATAAATTTCTGAATCCTGTCCCAGTAACAGAAAAGGGGAACCAAATATTAACTAAAATAGCATTAGTCTCATTTACGTCGTTAATGCTGAAATATTTCCCTTGCTTTTACTACCGCACACATCTCATTTGTGATATTGCATTTTTCTTGTCAAGGTCACCAATGGCTAATCAGCAGGGTTCTAAGCATACTTACAGCAGAAAGTACATGATATTGAGCATAAATGTGTCAATTGTTTCTTCTTAAACATGCTATTTGGCAACAGCAGTGTGGCATAAAGCATATGGAATTTATATTTATGCCAGAAAAGAAAAAAGAACATGATATTAAGCATAACATTAGCAGAAAATAATGTTGTTAAACATGTGTAAGTCTCATTTAGCTCATTAAACATGCAACTTAGTGCATATGCACTAAAGCTAGGAGGGAAAGAATATTAAGTGTATGTAAATGAAATTTGCCTTGTTAAACATAATGTTTAATACAGTTCAGAGTTCGAAATCCGGACCTCAAAATTACCAACAACATTTACTTGTAGGCTTTACGCACGTGCATTTAATTTCCCCCTCCGCACATAATAAAACATCTGGAGAGTCGCAATTCTTATTTTCACTTCGACACTAAATAAAATACCTTGATATTAAAGAAGCAATCATTTTAGCGTAAATTTGTATGCTACGCAGCAACTTGGCTTACATCTCGAACCTAAACATTCCACGTAGATACATCGTTGATCTGATGCCAACCAAAACATGACAACTTGAGTAATGACTCATGTAGCGATGCCTAAGCATTTTTTTGTGTTATTAATTGAATGATAAATGAGCAGTTTCCCTTAGAAAGTCCTCCACAAAGGCACTCCCCCCATTAGGTAGATAGCCCTCGAGGCTTTGCCATAATCACACGCACACAATTGAATAATAAATGAGTGTGATAACCTTTTATGTTGACATTATGCATGGCGATTATTACATATTAAATTAAATGAGCTAAAAAATGTTGACGGTGAAAAATTTACCAAAAATTCTTTCTATATGCTAAAAATAGATTTTGTTGATAATACTCATAGACCCAAAAATTACATTTAGGACTATTTAAATTAAGAATAATGGATTTGTTGTTCATGTAAATCCAAAACCTGCGGCATCGAGTCGCAGAATTTAGGACCCACAGAGACTGCATCACGTGGTAAGATAGCTAGCGCGAACCCTCAATAAGGTATATGTATATATGGGAATATGGCCTGTTTATGTAGGAATTTATTTATTCAGAACTTTGATAAGCCTTAAGCATGTGCAAAAAGTAGACATAAGTATAATAAATAACTAAAGTAATACAATTCAGGCTTAATTGTCTCAGTGTGTGATAGAAGCAAGATAAAATTTAACAGAACAACTTGTTCGTTATCAAGCTCATGATTGCATATCCAAGTATGTAATGTGAAGGACAGCTAACTTTGATCTTCATAGCTGCTAATTGTAAAGGTTTTCAGATATCGCAAACAAAGGTGAAATATTTCAATTAACAGATTTTGTAAAGAAATGTGGAAAAGCGGAAATAAATGAAGATGATAAGAAAGAAGTTTTTCTTTGTGATAACAATCCTTCTCAATCATGAATCAATTAATGAATGGCAAAATCTGTAGTATGGTTCTAAATCACCAAAATACCGGAAGTGAAGAAAGCGACAGAGAAGTTACTGAAAACGAGAAAATTTCAATTGACAAGTTAGTCGGAATTTTTGAAATAGCAGCTACAGGACTTCAACAATGTAACTAAACAGGAGATATGTCCGTCTGTCTATAGAATTAAAGAGAATGTATTAGCACAAAAAATGAAGCAACTTACATTGAAAGAAATGTCTAATAAGGTAAACAAATAAATATTAAGCTTTTTTGGTAAATTTTGATACCCTTTACATCATAAATACTTCATTATTTTATAAATCACGATTTCATATTTTTAATTGTATAATTTTTGCATGCCATCTCATCAGATTTAAATTAATCTAATATCTGGAAAAATTCCAAATTTGGAATTGCTGCAGTCCCGATGAGTCTGGATTTTGGACATTCTACTGTACATGTAAATTTATGTTAGGAAAAAAAGCAAAACAATATATAATTAAATATTAACATAAAAATAAATGCTATTTATGGAAATTGTTTTGAATTAATTCTGTATTTGTAAAACAGTTACAAATACTTGTATACATACAGCAATGCTTCATTTGCTTTTTATTAGATTTCTCTGGCCATTTTTCCGAAAACAAAACCGTTAAGAATAGCACATTGTCAGAAAACAATCATACTTAAAATTTCCTACAGTGAGTCTTGCATATTATGTTTAATTTCATGTACAAGTATTCAAATGAGTGATCTGTTAGATTTTTAGAATATGGACCACTTTTTTACAGCTTCACTATGGAAAAAGATAATGTTGAAATCATGCAAAATAATAATAAATTAGTGAAGAATAAATTATGTGTAGGAAGTCAATGAGGATTGTGATATAATGTGCAAATTGTGCGTAGCAGTCAAAGAAAACAATGACAATACAAGAAAAATGGGGTAAAAGTTTACAATTGTGTACACCCTTTTTTTTTTTTTTTTTTTTTTTTTGTGATTTTTTTATGATGCCAATATCGGCAGCAGAAAAGCACAATTTCAAGATGGCCGCTACATGAAACCAAAATAACAAGTCAAAGAATTGCACAAACAGTATGTCCATATACACATCAATCTATTTTCACTTTAAAAAAATCAGAGAATCGCACAAACTAGGCATTGCGCACTTCCTTAACTTTCCATGAGTGCATCAATCTATTTTCACTTAAATTAAGTTAGGAAGCTAAAAGTTAAAACTATCATGGTGACCAGAATGGGGGTTTTATCGCCAAAATTAATCAAAATTTCTCGCCAATTGAAAGAGAACCAAATGTACACTAGAGCCAAGAAATGGATGTGTAATGGAGTTACTAGTTTTTTTCTCTTTCTTTTTTTTTACTAAGTAAGGCATACAGACAAGATTTATTTGAAGTATTTCTTATGGCATTTTTCAAAAGTATTGTGAAAATTGTCTTCACTATTTGCTGTAAATGCAGTACAAAGTGTGATGTTGGGACTTGTGCGATTCCGCATTTGGAATTTTTTCGAATGTTAGAACATCTTCCTAAATCTAGTAAGAAGGCAGTTGGGAATTATAAAATTAAAAGTGTGAAATAATGACTTATCAAATAATAAAGCATTTATGATCTAAATGGTATAAAAATTTACAAAAAAAACAAAGCTTTATATTTATTTGTTCACTTTATTAAGCATATTTTTCACTGTAAGTTGTTTTGTTTTTGTGTTGATAGAAAAAACTTATTTCGGGGCCCAACTTAACGAAAGTTGCGATTTTTTTTTTTTTTTTTTTTGGTGCTATTCCTGTTTTTGTGCAGTGCCCTCTCAAGTAAAATGTCATCCAAAACATAGCTAAAACAAAAAAGTATAATCTAAATAAACTGTATTTTAAATCAAAATAAAGCACGAATATGCAGATTATCTAATCTGTGCAGTACGGCAAAGAAATATCGACTTACCTTTGTGTCTTTGGATTGTTTTGTGCGAAATTCATTAACAGCATCCAAAAACGGTTTAAAATTATTTGAACTGGAATCTGTATACTGCCATCGGCACATAATTTCTCAAAAGTAAGAATAAAAATATCCTTTGCAGTGCAGGACTGTCTATGGCATTTCTTTTTAAAATCACTTTTTATTACTCTCTACGTATGGTATGGTTCATCTTGGGGTGATCCTCAGTAAAACTCTCTCATGGCACCCACACATAACCCCTTAATTTCTTCAAACAGTGTACTTTCAATAGATAACAAGTTGCTTATTTATAAAACTGTATTGAGTCTTATACTATGCATATTAATGTAAATCATATAGGAAAGAGATCCAGCAGGCACAAAATTGTGCCCTAAGACAGATCACCAACTTGGCCTGGTACGTTCGAAATCAAAAACTTCATGATGAATTAGGCAATTGAACAACTGAAATATATTTATGCTAACCTCTTAAGTATGTGTATGCTATATGCATCTCTAGACTCGGGTTAAAGCCAGCTTGTTTCCCTTTTCAGCTTTCCCAGATGGCATTTTTGGGTCTTGGAACTCTGCGCACACTTTATTTCTTCTAGAATTACCAGTTATCTACTCTCCTTTTACTAAAAATCATAACATAATAATTTGAAAAAAAAAATTATGTTAGTTACTCATGACAACATTCGAAACAACCTACATGTTCAACAAGGGGTAGCGTCCTTGACCCAGGCACCCTGGTGCTACACCGCTTCCATGTGAGCGAGATATGATATGGTTCATTAGAGAAACATCTTCATATACGTACAGCAGAAAAAAACTGATTTGTAAGGCATGTAAGAGTTCATTTAGATGGAAGGACATTTTAAATATGCATATACTTAATCGCACAGGAAAAAAAACCTCACGTGTGTGAGGTATGTAACAAGTCATTTGTTCCAACTAGTTATTTAAACAATCATATACTTATTCATAAATGCGAGAAACCTCATATATGTGAGATATGTAATCAGACATTTACTGAAAAGGGAACTTTAAAAAAGCCATCTGCTTAGTTACACAGGAGAAAAACCTCATGTGTGTGAGATATGTAATAAGTCATTTAAAAACCCATGTGCGTATTCACACAGGAGAGAAACCTTATGTGTCTGATGTTTGTAACAAATCGTTTGCTCAAACTGATCATTTAAAAACCCATATGCTTATTGCCACGGGAGAGAAACTTTATGCACGTGAGGAATGTAACAGGTCATTTACTGTAAAAGGTGATTTAAAAAGACATATACTTATTGACACAAGAAAGAAATGTTTTGTGTGTTAGTTATGCAACAAGTCACTTACTCAAAAAGGAAATTTAAAGAGACATATGCTTAATCACATAGGAGAGAGACCTCATGTGTGTGAGGTATGCAACAAGTCATTTACTCTAAAAGAAGGTATGTAACAAGTGATTTACTCTAAAAGAGAATTTAAACAGATATATGCTAATTCACCCAGGAGAGACACCTCATGAGTGTGAGATATTAAATAAGTTACTTGCTGACAAATGTAGTTTAAACAAACATGAACTTATCCACACCTGAGAGAAACCTTATGTGTATGATATATGTAATATGTCATTTACTCACAAACCCAGTTTAAACAAAAATGTACTTATCCACACAGGAGAGAAACCTCATGTGTGTAATATATGTAAGGAGTCCTTAACTCACAAACATCTTTTAAACAACCATATACTTATTCACAAGAAGAGAAACTCCATGAGGTACATATGTAAGAAATTGCTTAAATGTTATAAAAATTGAAACGTGGATGCCTACAAATAATAGAAGGCTAGTGTCTTTTGTTAAAAAGCTAGATTAACAAGAAAGTTTACTCATTTGTGTAGTAATGACTTGACCATGCTATAAAGAAATGTCTTTCTATGAGGTGTATTTAACTTGGCTTTTCATATCAATTCTTAATAAATCATTTGTTTCTTTCCACAAGATTAAAACTTCATGTTTGAGAGATAATTCAGAAGTCATTTTATCATCATGTTAGTGCAAAATACAACAGACTTATTTTTCATGAAATTTGTTCCTCGAAATCATGCCATTAGTATATCCCACTACATGTGTTTTCTGTGCGATATGTATTAGTATTTCATATCACATATGCAGGCTGATTAAAGTATTTCTGATTTAAAACAATTCTTATTCTTGGTATTTAATTAGTAATGAAAGATTTAAAATGGCGTGTTCGAACTGTGAAAAGGTAATGACTGCTTATAATGTTTTGAATCAAGAAATTGTATTCATGTCACATTCCTCCCATTCAGGTAATGTCACGAAATGCTTGAAATGTTGAACATTTTCATTTGACTGGAAATTTCATTTACATTTTTCACTGTAATCCACTTTTCACTGCATTTTTGTAAAAAGTATGGAATGTGAAATATCTTGTTTTGTGATAACTTTGGTATTCTAGGATTTAAGTAGTTCTATCTTCCTTGTTAACTTCTGGAACTGCTTTTTTAATGTTGAGAATGCTTAGAATTTAGATTTCAGTAAGCTTATGTGTTCAGTGTCATATATTTAAAATGTTAATTTTGGACTATGTGTTTGATGGTCCAATGCAGCCACTATGCAGCTTGTAGTGTCTTTGAACAAAGTCAAAATTTGAGGTTTTTTTTTTTTTTTTTCCTTTCTGTGGTAGTGCATAATCATTCGTCCAGCAACCATGGGTATAATAATCCTTCAGTTAAGCAATTCTGCCATTTTGTGCTTTTCGTTTTTGTTGGATTTCAAAGTCGAACAGTTTTTTTGCCTTAAACTATGGCCTTGTAGCATTTGCAAGCAATGGAAAATACTGGTGTAAAATTTCTGCAAGAACACAAAATTTTGCTGAAAATTTTCTAAATGAAACAACGAGGAAATTCTTTTCCTCCATAGTCGAGTGTTGCACGAACCCAGTTTTGAGCAATTCCACCATTTTTTTATGCAAAAACAGATAGCTTTGTCCTTGAGGAGGAGAAAATTGCAAAAGAATAACGGAAAGATTTGAAGAAGCATGTATTTTATTTTTTTATTCATTGCTTATTTAATAATTCAAATTTGTATTTTAAGGAATGTTTTGTTTGGCTATATTGATAATGTTGTACCAATTTATAATAAATATTGACAGTTTGGGTATCTTTCTGGAATAAAGGTGTGAAAACCACCAACTTGCACCCAATAAGTAACTTTTCATGTATAAAAAATCAAAAAATTGTGCAAAGATTATTTCTTTATTATATTACTACCTTTTTTTGTTGCTCATGGGTCCATGCAAATGTTTCAGATACGCTTGTTCTAATATGTCTCTGTTTATTGTCTATTATTAAGTATTCAGTTTTGACATCTGATTCCTATGGAATTTGCTGACTTTCATTTTACCACTTTCAAATTCTTCTTGATCTGAAATTCTGAAGAATGAGTTAATATTTCATAACCCTGTGCATGCTGTAGCTTTTAAGTTCATTCTATTAAACTTGGCTGTTCTTGTGTTAACAAAATATTTAATTATAGTTCTGAAATGATATATGAAAATGTTTCTCAGCTTCGATAATGATTGAATCAATTTGTGCAACAGTGCTATAGAAAAATCCCATGTGCATATATAACTAAAAAGCATTTGGAAATATCTTTGCAATGTAAGAAACAGTTATTTACTAAATACGTTTTTAAGGAACATTTTTTTTAAGTCATATTATTTTTGAAAAATTTTCGAGCAAGAAGAAGACATCATTTTTAATTTTCAAAGGCACACACTAGTTTTCGATATGCATTAACACTTATGTACCATAGTAAACTCTCATATTTATCGTATAATTCCTGCTTTGTTTGGAAGTGTTTGTACAAATCAACCTTATGAGAAATGGGAGCTTAAATTTGTTATGAAATTCACTGAGGCAAAAAGAGACAACGCAGTATTATTAAAAGAAATATACTACAAATGTCTTGAAACTACAATTTAGTAATTTGTAAAATTATTTACCACAACAAGATACGGAAAAACGAGTGGTTAGGGATTGTAACAATAATTCATCGTACGCTATTTCATTTGAAAAATCCATCCTTATAGACTCAGTTAAGAAATAAAAATGAGTGTAGCTAGAGCTTCATATCCTAGCCTCTTTAAGGGCAAACTTAGTTTTTGGAAAAAAATTCAAGAAATGTCTTGCAAAATACTTGAAATCAGTTTCTTTCCCCTGAATTAATATTATGTAAGATTTTATTTATGTCAGTATTAACTTACCCCCAAAGCAGGGGCGGCCAAACGAATACCCCCCTGCCCGCAGGAAATTAAAGAAATAGAATACAGTATTTATATAATGTATTTACAATATTACTATACGGGTGACAGCATAGAGCGACTCCGAAAACACGGCCGGCTTACAAGTACTACTCGAGTATCTTCCGAAATCCACAACTGTACAACGACAGAATTCCATGGCGCCAAGGGGCTCGGCGTCGGACGTTTAAAAGGAATTTTTTACTGTATACAGCTATAACAGAGAAAGGACAAAGTAGACAGATGTCTTGTTTTGCACCCGCTAAGTCTTTCTGCACGGATGAGCGAAAAATCAAGCATAGGTGCGAAGGAAAGGTATCCGCGATTCCAGCGCTCTGATACGCCATCTAGTGGCTAAAAGGTGGAAACATTAAAGCTCGGTATTTACTTTTGACAATGCTACCTAGTTTGTGAAGCGTGTTGTGATCGAAAAGTAATTAAACGTTTTATTTTATTTATTTATTTATTTTTTTTTTTGTTGTGGGCATATGTATAGCTTAAAAAGAAGTACAGACCGCATGTTTTGTATATCAGTGTAAATCACGAGCTTGCAAGGAACCTGAGTTATGCTTCTATCGCATTCTTGGTTCGAAAAATATCGAACGAGATAGCAAAACGAAGAGGGTGGATTCGCGTATTTCGAATTGGAAAGAAAGTGGGACATTATATGAACGTGCGTTCTGAGCATTTAAAAAAAAAAAAAAAAAAAAAAAACTGATTACATTTTTTCTCGCAATAAAAGTTTTCTTTATATATGCAAAATTTCTTTCTCGTGTATCATACATATAAACGTATATGTGTATTCTTCGAAAGTAAACATGCATATTAGTGTATTGAAGTATAAATCATTATAGCTCATTAATCTCTTAAAAATTATTGATATACATATACATATACAATTATGCTTTCATGCATATTTTACCTGCAGAAATTTAAATTGTGTTTCAGTTTATGTTAGCAATGATTTAAATGAAAATTTATAGAATGACACATATAAAAGTAAAAGTTAATTATTTTAACGTTAATGATGAACTTTGAATTTCATATTCTAGTAATGTTGAAATTTCTGTGTGTGAGTCATTTCTTGTTAAACTATTTAGAACTGTTTACAGTGGTTCAGGATAGTTAGCATAAAATATTTCCAGTTCAGAAAATAGGTATGATGATCTAGTATGAGTAATAGTATAAAAAGTATTACAGATATCAAATCTTTTCCACTATAGAATAGCATGCACCAAACAATTTCTTATAAAATGATATACATACCATTGTTACTCGCTGAGCACAGTTAAATGGGTTTTCTTATCTTTTATAGCAGTGTTCGTTTTGAAGTAAGTATTAGTAATAAAAAGTTTTTAAAGTAGCTTAAAAAAATTTATCCATGGTGAAAATTAGCTAATGATGAAAGTATTTTTTCTCACTTGAAGTATCAAACGGGCACATGTATCTTTTTCGAGAAAATCTGTTGTTCTGTAATGTAAAACACCCAAGTATTTGTTCAGTGATAAATTTTGATAGGGGAGAGACTTTTAAGTAATTTCATTTCTCAGCCATTATTCAAAATATGATTGCATATAACTAAATAACTTTGGAGTAAATTAAACAGCGTACTCAGACATGTGTATACAGATATACAGGTTAGCAAATAAAAGCAAGGACAGTGGATCAGTTCAGTAAGTTATTAGATTGTTTATGTATTCCTGTTTTATTTATAACAAGCTTTTATTTAGTAGAATAAGAATGTGTAGAACATTTAGTAGAATAAGAATAATACATGAATACACAGCCTTTTAGTTGCAAGAAATAAGATTTTGCATAGTTATTTAAAGATGCAACCATATTTATTATCTCAAACATATTCTATCTTAATTGTATTTCTGGGGCAAATATGCATTAATTCTCTTACCTATTGTCATTCTTAAAATTTGATTTTATCGTGTTGCTTATATGTTCGTAACTAGAATTTGTGTCGATTCTATGCAGTGTTGATACCTGTAACTATAAGCCTCATCGAAAATATATGCATATTGGATGCCTCATCAGTGCTAAGAAGATTTAGCGATTTTTTTTTTTTTTTTTTTTTTTTACTGGCACAATCTCAAAATTTTCATTGCCAGTATGTAATTGTTTGCATACAGCACTTTTACTAAGAAAATTATAGTACATATAAAAAATGCTAAAGATAATAAAACCTTTGGTGACACCAGATATACATATTGATTTGATATTATCTGATAAACATTGTAAATGAATGAATAAATTTGTCATTAAAATATTTCGGAGGAGTAAAAATACATTAAATCATTAAATGAAGAGGCTAGATGAAATATTCAAATTGTCCAGCTTCTACATTTCGTGCGATAGTAAAAAGTCTGAAAATAATATTAATTCTTTGGTAAAAATATCTTTATTTATACAAAATGTTGCAAATCAATCTTAAGTTATTTTTTAGAATGATATATAAAAATCTGCATGTGTATCATGTATGCAGTGTCTTCTGGATGCATATTCGTGCAAAACTGATGAACACTGGTAGTTCGGTCCAACTTTCGATCCCGGCGAATGGGCTGACTCCATGGGTGTTTTCTTGATTTTACACATGTGTATCGTTTAAGCAATATCTTCTGTATGCATACGTGAATAAAGCACTAACTCTGGTAGTTCGGTCCATTTTCGAATCCCAGCAAGCGGGCTGACTGCATAGGTGTTTTCGTGATTTTCCGCATGTGTAACATGTTGGCAGTATCTTGTGAATGCATAACGTCAATAAAGTGGGTGCAGCCCGGGTAAAATCGCTGAATACTGGTAGTTCGGTCCAACTTTCGAATCCCGGCGTACTGTCCAGAAATTGTGGATGCATATGTGAATACAGCGGGCGCAGCCCAGGAAAAAAATCGCTGAACACTGGTAGTTTGCTTCAAATTTTAAATCCCGTCGAATGAAAGCGCGCTTCACTGGTAGTTTGGTCCAGCTTTCGAATAAAGGCTAATGAAAGCAGGCTTCAGGCCGCTCAAATGGTGGGCTTACCCGCTAGCAATCATGCGAGCTAGCATATATCTTGTGATTGCATACGTAAATCAAGTGACCTAACGTGAATAAAGCGGGCGCTCCACGAAAGCATCCCTTCCCTCATGTAGCGGGCTTGCCCGCTAGTGATATATAAAACTGTCCCTCTCTAGCTACATCCCTGAAAGTAAGCATTCATTCAAATATTTAACAAATAGATTTGATCATATTTTATGCATCATGCAGACTATATTTCCAGCTCTTTCATTTAAGTGCAATTTATTTCCAATGTATGAACATGAATACTGTACAAGCTTAGTCACTTATTTGTAATTTAATTCAGTTTTTATATAAAAGTTAAAATTTACCAGGCAATTGCTTAAATAGTTTAATAGATGTTGCTGTAATTTAACACTTTTGATTTTAATGTTTTCAGAAATTTGCTAAATCAAGTTTATCTTCGTGTGACCTTGCATCAAAGGCACCGATAATAAATTTGTTTTGGCATTTAGTGCTAAAATATTTAAAGAAAACTTATTATTGATGTAAAAGAAGGAACAAATTATATTTATCTTGGTAATATGTCTTATGATATGCTTATTTACGGTGTCATGATATTGCAGTAACTTAACGGGCATTTCATATAACTTGTTTCTTAAGTTGCATAACCTGTTTTCATAACATTTTGTTATCAAATATATATAAAAGGTAAATTTCTAATGAAATATTCTTCATTTCACAGCAGTGTTATTTACCGTGATATAACGTGTGTTCACATTTATTATACAGTTATGATCATTATTCATTATAGAGCTTTATATATTTGTTATATACATTTAATTTATATCATTATGTTTTACATGATTTTGCTTTTAGAATATATCACAATATATATTTCGAGTTTCTAATAGAACTAGAGTGGTTATCAAAGTGTTCGTACACTTATGATTTTCATTGAAATAGGGCTCTATCCATTAATTAAAAGTAAACTTTCTAAAGATCTATAATCTATTTGTAACAAAATTATATAAAATATTTTTTAAATGTATTGAAACTTTATTTTAAGAAGTTAATAATCAAAAAATGACAAACATTTTATCTCAAAAAAATGAAGATCTTCATTCTAAGAACTTAGTTGGAGGCTATATGCCTTTGTGGAGGACTTTATAAGGAAAACTGGCTCGTATACAAGTTACACATGGGGAAAACCACGAAAACACCCATGCAGCCAGCCCGTTCGCAGGATTCGAACCTCGGACCGAACTACCAGTGTTCAGCGGCATAACCGCTCGGCCGCTGGTGGTCTTCACGGGCGGTAATTATGTGAATTAGGATGCTATCATACCTCTAACCCGATGGCAAAAATATAGAAAAGGCAAAGGTTAAATTCATTAATTCTAATCAGTATGCACTAGCAAAGTAAAGCACTGTGGTTTTACATAATTTCTGATTAAGCTATTGAAATCGTACAAACTGAAATAATTCTTACATTTAAACTTGTATTCCAAATTAAGATTTAACTTGAAATTAATGTAGATAATTACTGAGAGAATTGAATTTTTGTAGTGTACTTTACATGAAATGAGATCACTTGGGGTCACGTGATGTGAACCGCCGAATCAGGATGTTTTACCATGAAAGTACAGTAAATTCTCAAATTAATGTCTTTTTGAAAATTTATTGGCTTTTTTACAAAATTTTAAATGACATTTAAATGTTTATACCTTTAAAATAATAAATTCTTAGAACTAATATTTGTCTATATTTTTATGTGTATACTGTGTGTTGTCGCTAATAAAGTCTGCTTGGCGAGATTTGCCCTGCCGAAACGGAAAAGTACCAAAATTTGCATTCTATGAAATTGTACTTTTTAAATGATAAAATTTTAAAATCTACAATCTGAATATTAGAATATGGTTGGAAAATTACCATAAAATTTCTTGTTTCTACCAAAACGCTTTTAATATTCTGCGATGGAATGGGATAGTTCTTATGAAAATTATATTATGGTATTGGAAATGGCTTCTTGTTTGCTTAAGTATTATAACCAGATAGTGAAGCTCTTACAAAAAATTTTATCTGATTAATATAATTTATGCCTTTTTTATAATGAAATGGCTGTTGTATATAATGATTGTAGTTGTTTAAGAGGTATGTTATATTTTCCCATGAAACCATTATGGCATACTAAAATTCATTTGATAAGTTTAATTTATTTTTGGCTGTTGGGTATTATATTCCTATGCAAATACATTATGGTATACTGATGATTATCGTCAAACTCCTAATATTTTTACTCTACTTTCGACCATTTTTGGCTAACAAAAACTGATAACAATGTACATTAGCTCCAATAATGGATAAGCATGATATCAAAACGTACTCATAAATTCTCGGTGGTTTCATATTACACTGAGAAATCCTTAATAAACCACTTTTATCTGTTGATTATCTAACCAAATAAATAGTATCTGTTTCTTCCAAATTTCCACAAATAATTTTTAATAGGTTTTTTTATATGCTATACTCTATAGTTTCTGTTCATCATGTAACTTAAAAAGAAATATCTGTTACAATAATTTTTGAAAGGACTATATTTCCATCAATCTTCTTGACTGACAAGAAAATATGTAGATAATGTGTGGAGTTATTATAGCATAGGGAAAAACATGACACCAATTTTACAACAAATCTGGGCTAATCTTTGGAATATGGTAACAGGTAGTTTTGCGACATTTTGGTAAGGCGATAAAGGTTACTAGCTAGGACTTACTAAAAAAGGTTACTAGCAGTGTACATGGATACAGTCAAGAGTGTGCACAATGCCATTTTTGTGCAATTCTAGGATGTTTTTTTAAGTGAAAATAGGTCGACGTGTACATGGATGATACCGTGTATGTGCAATTTGTAAAAACGCAACAAGCAGTGGGCGATTCTGCCCTTTGTCCCAATTTCGCATCTAATCTTCGTCATGATTAAGCACTTTTATTCCATAAAAGTTCTAGCATAAGCGTAATTCGGCTAGCAGATTGTTGGAAAAAAATGTTGGAAATGTTGAGTAAAAAAAAAACATGCCTTTACTTCTTGAAAACAAAATGGCGTCCGAACAAAAACTAGCAGGTTGCTGTAGCAGGGTTGGTCGCCAAATTTTAGCCAAAAAATCGTTAAGTTACCATAATCCAAAGATTAACCCAAATCTGAAATTTTGTTTTGTGAGTCTTTGGTTAAACTAAATGCTATAATTTATTTAAGATGAAATAATTCTTTGGCATAATGTAATTCATATCATCTTTGTTGCTACAATTCTGTTTCAATACAAGACCATCATATCAGTGTAAGATTTCCTATGTGGAGACTTGGTTTCTAATCTTTGTGTAATATAATACAGAGAAGCTCGTACTGTGAATTCGTAAGTATAATTTATTCTTCTATTAGATTGGAATGGACTCGGTGTTTTCATATAGAATGTTTCATATTCAAAGATGTTGAAGTTCATACAATGTAATTAATTAATAGACTTATAACACAGACCTTTTTAATAGACTTATTCTTGAAATTTTGGCTCAGATATAAAGTTATTAATTAAAAACAGCATTAGAAAAGCAAAACTGATTAAAAGAACACTTCCATTATTTTTAAAATTGATATATTTAAATGCTTTTGTTCATATAAAAACAACAATAAACACATTTCTAAATAATAAGATTATTAAGAAAATTTGGAACATTTATAAAGGTTTGCAAGGACAACATGATCGATTTTGTTATAAATCACATGGTATTGACATGTTTTGAGTATGCTCCTGCCAGATTGGTAGAAGCCTGGTGATCCTGTTATGAACAAATCTTAACAGATAAAGATATAACATGTGAATATAGGATCTAAAGAAAAGGTAAGGTTAGATTAGGCTATTTGAATATGGCTAAGCACATTCGTTATCAGCCTGAAGAAGAATGCTTTTATGAAGAACTTTATAGGGAAAACTGGATCGTATTCACAAAACACATGCAAAAAAATAAAAACTGCACAGCCAGCTTGTTCACCAGGATTTGAGCTGAGATTAAACTACCAGTATTGAGTTGTTTAAACCACTTGTAGGACAAAACTAAAGAAAATGCTTGTAATATCATGTAATCAAAAGTTAACTGCATGTTATATGCCACAATTGCTTTCTCAAGTACTGAGGTAGGTAATACTTAATCTGCTTTTCTTTTTCTTTTGAAATGTTTGGTCATGGTATTATTCATTGCATGTATTTTCTATAATACATACAGAATATTAATAGTTCTATAACAAGTGTCTTTTTTTCATTTTTAAGTGCTTTGCTTGTTGATATTCTCAAAATTGCATTTGATGATTAGTGCTATTATGTGTATAATAAATACAATAGATGCATATAATAGATCAATATATTTTTAGTATACATATAATGATTCAATATCATTTTATGGGAAAAAAAAGACACTTTTGACTGCACAGATTTTCTAGAAATCCCAAGTAAAACACATATGAAATCATTTGTTTACAATCAGTGAACGTTAAAATCAGCTAGCTACCTGTCACAATACAATAAAACAGCGACACAATTTCCTACAACAGCCAGCAGTTCCTCCTTTACATGAACAAGAATTTTTTTTTTTTTAATTTTTATTTGTCCCTTTTGAACAATGAAATGTCCTTCGATTTCATGCGATCAGGACGCTAAAGAACTTATCCTTAAATAGAAAGCCAAAACTTGTACTTTGGATTTCAAGTAAAATTCCGTGCATTACCAAATGATCAGCTTTTTAAAATGCTCTCTGCTTCAGTAATACAGCGAGAATTTACGCCTCCTTGAACAAAATCAAACATTTCGGAAGAGCTAAGTAACTCCATTTTTGAATGTACGAAGTCAGATCACAAATCAAAATACCGAGTTTTATCCGCCATACTAATGTGTGAAAGCGCCATCTATAGGTGAATTGAATAGCGGATATAGAAAGAGGGACAATTTCGTATTTGAGGAGAGTAAAAAGGAACTTCGTACATTTTTTACGAGTGCAAAAGGCCAGAAAGAAAAGATGGGACAAAATAAAATTTAAAATAAATGGGCCAAAAATAACAGAGGGAAAAAAAAAGGCGTACAGAAAGAAAAGGAAAAGAAGTAGAAAATATCCTAAAATACGATTGTGTCCATGAGTGTGGTTAAGGCGTTCATCTGCAAAAATTAGTGTCTTTAAGAAGCAAACTTTAGCTAAGTTAAAAAAAATAAATAAATGAATGAATTCCTACATGGTAATGTGAATACCCTTATCTTGAGACCTAACTAGAAAAGACATATATCATCACTGTTACGAAGAACACAGAAAATATATAAATCAAATATATTTAAAACAGTTCGTTCAGTTGCGGGCCTGCCTCTACCCGAGGCTGGGTGCATTATGAATAAAGACAAAAAAATTCTTAATAAATCATTCTTTATTTCCATCAAAACAGTATCACTCTTCCGAGATCAGCTTTCGTTCGTCCACACGCAAAACCATTCGAAAACACTCAGCACGCAGGCTGACGTCACAAAACAGCAGCGCCTCGCGCCGGTTATTACTTCAGTTCATTTCACAACATCCTCCCCCCCCTTGAGACTCAGGTTGAGTCTCAAACTCATAACAAACATTATTTAAAAGATCAAGTCTTTTTGGAACTTTTACAAGTCGTCCAGAGGAGGAATATTGTTGCATCACCATTTTATCAGGTGCAATACCCTTTTTTAACGTACACCCAGCACTAGAATTAGATTCCTTTGCACCACTTTCTTATCAGGAATTATGTTTCTATCATTGGACTGTATCTCCAGAGGAAAGATGCGTTGTATTGGTCGTATAACTATTCCATGCCGGGTCTTAAGTTTAACCGTACGAATCTTTCCATCACGTCCAGGGATCAATTCTGTAATTCGGGCTAAAGGCCAAAATAAACGTTTTCTGTTATCATCCCCCATCAGTACTATTTCTCCTACTACAGGTTCCCGAGATCGCTTTTCATTATGCTTTTGAACCAGTTGACTAAGGTATTCTTTTCTAAATCGTTGTCTCAGATCATTTAACAATTTAGTTCTATACTTTAATCTCTTATTAAGACTTGACGAATTTAATTCATCAAGATCTTCAACATTGGAATTTCTGTTCTCGATAAGAAACATGGCGGGTGTCAGAGGTACTAATTCTTGCGGATCTTCAGAAACATAAGTTAAGGGTCTAGAATTAATTATAGTTTCACAATCACAAATAATAGTACAAAGTTCTTCAGATGATAACACTGTTTTACCTAAAGTACGTTTTAACAATTCTTTTACTGTACGAACCAACCTCTCCCACCAGCCACCCCACCAAGCTGCAGTAGGTGGAATAAATTTCCAGATTATACTTTCAGTTCCCGTTTCCTTTACTACTTTAGTCCAATTTAGTTTTGATAAATCATTAGACGCACCCCGAAAATTTGTCCCGTTATCACTATAGATTATTCTAGGGCGTCCGCGCCTAGCAACAAATCGTCGAAGCGCCAGGAGAAACGCATCAGTAGAAAGAGAATTTACGAGTTCAAGGTGAATGGCACGGTACACAGCGCAGGTGAACAGCGCGATCCACACCTTTCCTCCATTTTTTAAAAACAGCGGTCCGGCCAAATCAATCCCTATGATTTCAAATGGCGCACAATCCGTAACTCGGTCTGGCGGCAGAGGTGTCGGTTCGCTTGACATGGCCTTAGTTTTAAATCTTTTACAAACGATACAGTTAAAGAGGACATTTTTAATGGCCTTTCTAGCTCTGACTATCCAAAATCTTTCTCGTAATATGCATTGCATCATCTGAAGACCAGCATGACAGTTCTTATTATGCACATTTCTGATTAATAACTTAGTAAAATCACATTTTTCTGGTAACAGTATTGGATACAGAAAAGATTCATAGTCATCTCTATTTAGTATTCTCGTTTTAACTCTTAGAATACCATCATCATCAATGAGCGTTTCAATAAAATTATAAGATTTCTTATCAGTCAGATAATAATTTTGAACCAAACGAATTAAATTTTTCTCAGAATTTTCAATTTCATACTGTGAAAGTTCAATCTTTCCATTCTTTTCAGAACCACCTTTACAATTATTTACAAATCTAAATATCCATGCAAATACTCTAATCATTTTATCATAATTGGATACACTGATTCGATGCCAAGGGGGTGCGTCTTTTGATAGATCAATATTCACTCTTTTTATCTTTTTTCTCTCCAATTCTACTTCTTCATGCAAATAAATAATCTCACCAGTGGGCCAGTTTTCAGGGCTTTCTCGTAACCACAAGGGGCCTTCCCACCATCTAGACCGAAGCATTTGCTTCGCAAAACATCCGCGCGACAACAAGTCGGCAATATTTAGTTTCCCTGGGATATGTCTCCATGAATGACCTCGCGTCAACTCTCGAATCTCTTTAACCCTATTTTCGACGAAAACGGACCAATTTCCTTGCTCTGTTATCCACCAAAGGGCAGTGGTTGAATCAGACCAGAAGGTAACTTTTAAATCGGGTAAACTGAGAGCTTTGATAATAGAATTTGCAAGTCTAGAACCTATACAACAGGCCATTAATTCTAAGCGAGGAATGCTTAAAGATTTCAAAGGCGATACTCTAGACTTCGCCCGTACGAGATTTATTTTTACTTCAGAATTAAATATTGATCGAACAAAGACGCACGCTGCATACGCCCCCTTGCAAGCATCCACAAATACATGTAGTTCAGACGTGTCATTGATAAACAAGTATCGAGGCAAAGTAACATCTTTCAAAACATTAAGTTCTTTAAACCAGTTCAAAAATATATTTACATCATTCGGAGACAATTCATCATCCCATGCAATTTTCACTTTCCACAATTTTTGCAACAACAGTTTTGGAAGCAATGTAGTTGGCGTTAATAAACCAATAGGGTCAAAAATTGTCTGCACAATTGCCAAAATTGTCCTCTTTGTGATTTTTGTATCACAGGTCAATGTATCTGTGTCTGTGCAGCACCTCAGCGTATCATTATCTAAATTCCAAATTACCCCCAAAACGGAAGTATCCCCTGAATGTTTGTCAACATTTGTACCAGCCACATTGCTTTCAAAACCGCGCAAGTTAAAACATCCATTTGACATGATTAATTGGAATGTTCAATAAACGTAAACTGTTCATCAATACTAAAAACACTAGATAAACAATTATCCACATAAAATGACGATTTCAATTTTTGAGCAACTTCACTATATTGACGTGGACAGTTTTCTAATAGATGCATTATAGATGCGTTCAACAAGTAGGGGCTCGAAGAAACTGCAAACACAACTCTGCAATGCCTATAAATTAATTGCTCTTCATTGCATGGGAAAAAAAATCTGAGAAAATCTCTATCTTTAGATGCGACGGATAACATTAAAAAAGCCCTTTCAATATCGGCACTAATACCAATCGGATACATTCTAAAACGATCTATAATATCAGGTATTAATTCAATAAGATTTATTCCTTTACACAAACATTCGTTCAAAGAGAGTCTCCCTTTCTCAGATGCAGAAGCGTCAAAAACAGGACGAATTTTCGTGGTTTCACTTCCTAATTTGATTACAGGCCTATGCGGCAAATAATGACATTCATTATTCAATTCGTTTTCTGGTACGCGTTCAATAATATTCAACCTTTCCCATTCCTTGAACACATTTTGATAATCATCGAAAAATTTACTACATCTGAGTTTATAGATCATCTTTTGATACCTTTTCCAGGATAATTCTTTATTATCGGTTAAATGTGTCGTATCACATTTCCACGGAAGTTCTACTTCATATCTTCCATCTGGAAGAATTTTCATTTTGTTCTCAAATTCAGATAAATTAAAACTTTCATTCATTTTAACAGTTTCGTTTGGAGCGCATATTCCTATTTTTTCAAGTTCCCATAACTCATTCAGAGGAATTCTCCTGACATGTATTGAAAATGTTTTCAAAATATTATCCTTTTCACCCGAATTTCGTTTGCCAAATACCGTCCACCCAAGTTTCGTTTCGACAGCCGTTACCCCGGACTGTAATTCAATAGAATTTCCCGTCAATAACTTTCCTATAACATCTGCTCCGATTAAAAGGTTAATTTCAATTTCCTTTCGCAATGGATCAGAAAATTCGATTTCTTTTTCTTTTAATTCATTCAAAATCTCTTTATCTTTAACCTTAGGAATAAAACCGCAAATCTTTTTTTCCGATAATGCCTCAAAACTACATGCGAATGTTCCTTTTAAATTGCTGACCTCGACCGAAAACACTTCATGCTGTTTAGGTTTCGTTTCGTCCCCCCCAAACAGTGCATGTATAACTGTCTCCTCCCGAAGTGGAGATGCTTTAAGCTGACTCATCATATTTTCACTAACGTAGCTACTTTGGCTTCCGCTATCAATTATGCAGCGAATAATTTTCTCGCGACCTTGACACCGAATTCGAACGCAAAGCGTTTGCAAAAATACAGTTTCGCTTCTGCTACAGTTAGAAAGAGAACTCTCTTTTGAAACATTTATCTGATCATTATTTTTTAGCTTTTGATTACACATTACATCAAAATGATTACAACTTTTGCAAATAGAACAACTTAACTTACCTTTGAAAGGACAAAATTTACTAATATGACTCGCTCTTTTCAGACAAGAAAAACAAGCACCTTTTTTCAACAATAATTGTTGTTTTTCAGCTAAAGTCATTTTTTTTGCAGAGTAACATTTTTCACTAAAATGTTTCTTTTCACAAAAATTACAGTTCGGAACACTCTTACCTGAATTCTCAAGACTTACTAGAGCTGATGCTGTTACGGGATCATTTTGCTTTACCTGTTCGTGGTTATAATCTTTCTTTCGATGGTTCTGTTGGGAAGCGAAACCAGTTCTTGCGAGGAGAACCATCTCTTCCCCCTTAACTTCCTGTTTTAAGAAATTCATTAAATATTTCAAAGATCGATTTCCTTTAGTTTCAATGGAGTCGTGATTTCTGCTTCTTTCCCATGCCATCAGTACTTCTTCTGGTAAGCAACTTTCCACTAAGGGGGTCAAAAAATCCCCATATTTTTCTTGGGTTCTTCCCAAACTTTCCAACGCTCGCAATTTTCCTTCTAGTTCATCATACAGGGAGGGTAGATCCGTTTTTGCTCTTCCGGTTACAGCGTTCTTCATCACTAGGCTTAACAAGTCTCTCACATAGATTTGCACAAGTAAATCTTCGCGTCCAAAGCGCTCTTTTAGTTGTTCGATGGCTTTAGGATAATTAGCTGCCGTTGCCGGGAAGCTAAGGACTAGGCGTTCTGCTTTCGATTTGGGTTCCATGGCCTGCAATAGATACTGCATTTTATCTTCATCGGCGATACTTTTGTCATCGTGGATTTTCTGGAACTGACTCCAAAAAGTCAGGTAATCTTTAGCTTCACCACTGAATTTTTTAAGCTCTATTTTAGGCAATTTAAATTTCCTAGATTCGGAATTATTTGAAGGAGAAGAGGCTTGTATTTCCGCATCTATTTGAGCACACTGTTCTAGAAACTTATCTCGATAATTCTCCGCTTCTTGAAAATCATCACTAAATAATTTTTCTCCATCTTCAGTCTGCAGAATTTGCTGCGATATAGCACTCTGGCATACGTCAAGTCTCTGGAATTTATCACAAAGTTGACACTTCAAAATCGAAAGTATTTTCAAATCTCTTACTTCTTTAGTTAATTCACTTTCGGTTTTCCTTGAGGTTTGCGAAAACGCAATTCTAAGTCCTTTTCTTTGAGCCTTTAAAGCGATCAAATCCATCTTCAAAGTATATTCAAAATCGAAATTCAATATCAAAAGTTCAATCGGAAAATTCTAATTCAAAGCACCCGGTCCCACCGAGGGTACCACTATGTTACGAAGAACACAGAAAATATATAAATCAAATATATTTAAAACAGTTCGTTCAGTTGCGGGCCTGCCTCTACCCGAGGCTGGGTGCATTATGAATAAAGACAAAAAAATTCTTAATAAATCATTCTTTATTTCCATCAAAACAGTATCACTCTTCCGAGATCAGCTTTCGTTCGTCCACACGCAAAACCATTCGAAAACACTCAGCACGCAGGCTGACGTCACAAAACAGCAGCGCCTCGCGCCGGTTATTACTTCAGTTCATTTCACAACAATCACAGAGATGTACATAATATTTTAACTAAAGTAACATTAAATATTACCGTTCCCAAAAAATTCATGTATATTTCAGAAAAACAGTAATTCACAAAATCATAAATCCATACACAGTGTGAGAGCATTTCAGCAAAAATAAATTATACAGTTTATTTTTCTTAAATATTAGTTAAATATAAAATTAATTTATTATTTTAACCGTTTTAATTTATTATAATACAAGTTTAACAAATTCCGTCACACTGTATTTTTATTTGCTCATAATTCTAAGTATGAGACCTGAAAAAAAAAAGTCGGGGATCTTAGGTTACAAAAATCACAATCTATACTCATCGATGGTCAAGAGATTCCCATTTTTCCCTCTCAAGAAATTCCTAGGCACGAAAAGGGGGGGGGCGGCTCCGAAGGGTGTGAGTTGCTGATAAGAACGGACTACTGATAAGGAATGTGGCGTCTCTACGGGATAGTTACGAAGAAAAGAATCACATGACCTGCTACTATTACCAACTATTGCATAATGCTAGAATCTTATGAAAAATAATAAATAAAGAAATTTAATGGTACTCTAGTGATAGAGCAACAGATATTGTATAGAGAACAAAATGTTACTTATCTGAATATTCCGTGTCAGGGCCTCTTTTGGATTTCTCGTGTTGATAGTGAACAGCTAACAAAACACCTGAAGTTTCGAAGAAGATAAGTTTCCTTTTTCAATTTGATGAATGAGACATTGCATAGGAAAAGTACATTAAACTTTTTCAGAGAGTTGAAAACGTTTACTAAAACACTTATTTAAAAAATTTCGGAGCTATGTTTAGACACTGCCTCCAGCTTTCGTGATCGCAGCGCCACTTCTCTTTCATAACAGGGCAAGGTATAAAAAAACAGTTTCGTATAAAATACAAGATGCAGTTACACTGATATTGTATATATATATGCTATTATATTGAAGCATCCCGATTGTTGGAAATTTTGCACTGATATATTTACATAGATAGTTAAACATTTTAAACTGATATTTAGATATTTCATACTGATTTTACTCTGAAAAATATAAATTCCACCCTGATGCACAATTAAAAGCATAAATTACCCAGGTGTCTGTAATGCGCGGATATGTCAGCTATACAAATACAAAACATATATTTTACACTGTAGCGTTTACATAAACATTCTACACTAATAATTAAACATTAATCTTGATGATACTCTAATATACGTACGGAGTATACTCTGGTGATCATATACAGACATAAAATACACTAATGCGTTTATGAGCACATAGGTTCAAAACGGAGGATATAATGATACGTTTGCGTCTGTTTTGCAGTGATTGAGTACACTGTTGCATTTAAATAAATATTTTCCTTGTTATTTAAATATTTTAAACTGATTTTGCTGTTGCACATACATAATTTTACGCTCTAAATATAAATTTCTATTTTTTTTAGGTTGTCATATTCTGCTTTTTGGGCGAGTTATGGATATGCGTTTCCTTAACGTGTACTAAATTTGGGCATTACATAAACCAGTCATTTTAACGGCACAAAAACTTTATTAACACACGAACAAAATAAGAACAAACGATTAACACCAAAATAAAACCACGTTTATCATCACGCTGGCATACAGCGGGTTACCTTTGTTACTTCGCTACTAACCAACTACTCTTTTCTAGTAAGTCACATGAGAGAGAAGCGTTGCAGGCCGTTCGGCTAAACTGCGCATGCTTGGTCATCACGGCTTTACACCTCCCTTCTAGAATATTTGATTGCGTCTTTCAATGAGCTGTCAAATCTACACATATAAATATTTCTTGAAGCAAAATAAAATAACATTCATGAAATTTTCGAACTTAATTAACCAATTTTTATCATTTTAAATTAAAGTTACTTCAACATAAATTCAGTAATCTTATTCATTTAAAAGATGTAACATTCAATTAATTTTTCAAACTTAAATCCTTCACATAATCAGTTATCACATAAACAAGACAATACAAATCAATCATTTAAAATTAAACATAATACTCTAGCAAACCCTGGCTAAATCATTAAACATACTACATAATGTTAGAGAAAAAACACAAAAGCTTAGCATTTTAGCTAAAAAAAAATGTTCACACTAAATGTCTTACAGTTCATGATTCATAACGTCAGTTATTCTTCACTCACTGGAAAATATAATCATATCAATTAAGTCACGTCATCAATAAACTCAGTGTTGGATGTATATTTAATATTTGCATGCCTTTTTTTCTTTGTATATTTCATTTTCTCACTGTTTAATTTTATGTTATGATTTTTACAATAATTTTGTTACTGGCAACGTGCTTTATTTTTGCTATTAAGTTTGCGTGAATGGCAACATTTGTTCATGTTTATACTCCAGCAGAATAGCGTTCTTAGCCGCACTGCGCTGCAGGCAATTTTTCTCTTAAATATTTCATCTTTTAGAATAGCAATAAAGTTTTTATACAAAGCTGATGCTTTTTAGTTCAAGGCAAGTATTTGGTTCTCCAGGTGAATCATTTAATGCTATTTAATGTGTTATTATTATATGCTTTAGAACTGTGTTTAACGAATTTTTAAGTACTGTGTCATGTATCTAGCTGCAGTGAGCCAATCAGCTGCCTGGCAGAGCCCAGCAAGTGTGAGAGACGACAGTTGCATGTTAGCCTCAGAGGAGGCAGGTGGTAGATTAACTATGTTGTGGGAACGAGATAGTGCTCCGAGTTTACCATTATTCTTTGAACGTTAAATTTTTTACCATTATTCATTGATCGTTAATTTTTAACAAATGTTTGTTTCGTTTTCCTTATGGTGTCTTATTCATCCGTGAGGTCATTACAACACGCTCTCTTTCGGGAACCAGAGCGAACGAAGCCGACTGGATTTTGAGAAAAGGTGAGAAATATTTTTTGTAACTTTAAGGAAAATTTCTTCTAAATATATATCAGGGAGTAGTTAAAAGTGATTTGATTTCGGTGTTGAAGGAACTCGGTGAAGAAGCCGATTCTAGTTTGAAAGTTGTAGAATTAAAAGATAATCTTTTAAGTTCTAAAGAATATTTGAAAGATAAAGATTTTGTTATTGAATTTTTTAACACTACGGTTGAAGAAAGGAAAAGTCAGAAGAAATTGTGAAACTGCGTTTAATGCAAATCGAAAGTAGCAATGAATCTAGTACACTTTCATTAGACAAGCTTTTGAAAGTTGTACAGGCATTATCGATTTCTGTACCTAAAAAGAGTGAAGCATGGAACTTATTTTTAGATTCCATAGAAAGGGCTTTTAAGCATAAGAACGTACCAAATGAGTTTAAGTCTAAAATTTTACTTAAACTGATAGGTGATAAATCTTCTAATATTCTAGTATATATTAAAGATGATGATTTGAAAGATTATGAAAAAATTAAATCTTTAATCATTAAGGAATATGAACCATCGCCAATTATATGTTTAGAAAATTTTCGCCAAGCTCAAAGGTTGACGGGGGAAACTCATTTGCAGTTCGCCTCTCGTTTAAGATCATGTTGGATCCATTATTGTAAAAGTAGAAACGTCAATGATTTTCAGTCTTTATTTAACTTAATAATTTCTGAAAAACTTTTTCAAACGTTGGATAGTGATTTAGCGTGCCATGTTGCAGTTCGACAAGGTAAAAGTTGGCTACTTCCAGAAGAACTAGAGAAGGAATGCGACACTTATTTCATCGCAAAAGGTAAATCTTTTGATGGCATAAGAGGTGAAAAACGCACTAATTTTCATGATTCATGCAACACAAACTCTAAATATATTCCACCAGCGCTATGAAAAGATTCAGTGGTAAATGAACAGAAACATTCGTTTAAACCGCGAGAATGTTATGTGTGTAGTAGCAGTTTACATTTGGCTAAGGATTGCCCGAACAGGCGAAATAAATTTGAGAGGTCCAATAAACAGAACGATAATTTTCAGGTCAAACCAAAAGTTAACACTTCAAGTAAACCGAAGGACAATGCGGTTGTTACCAATGTAAATTCTAAACATTTACAAAAACGCGAGTGTTCCGACGGAAAACTTAATTTTTATTCCTTGGAAAAGATTACTATTTACATTGAGGGAAGCAAGTAGAAGCTATAAAAGATTCAGGTACGGAAATACCAATTTTGAACACTGCATTAATTCCTGATTTAAAAATAGAAAGTAAGGGTAAAATCATTCTAAGTTCTGTATTTGGCGATGTCATAGAGGCAACGTTCGCAACTATTCCCATTTATTACAAAAAACCCAAACAGTTGTCTATATTCGCGCGTAGAAGCTCTTTTCGCGTTAACAGATAAGCTCAATGTTCAATGTTTAATTACACCATATGTATGGGATCGTATATTTGAAGACGAGAATGAATGAACAGTCTTCCCTGAAACGAAACCGGAAACTCATGAACAAAAACAACTTGAGGTTGGCGCAGTTGAACTGTCAAATGTAAATCTTTATTATAGCTCAGCTGCGAATCAGAATGATGAAAGACTAAACAGTTATTCGGAATCGAATAAATTTAAGGTCGATCAGAGAAACTGCCAAACATTAATAAATTCTTTTAAGGACGCAAAATTAGGAAAGAATAATTTCTTTTTACAGGACGAATTATTATTTCATAAAGAAAAACTTTGTGGGGAAAACATAAAACAATTAGTTTTGCCCGAGAATTATCGAAATAAAGTCCTTCAATTAGCTCATGATTCCATGTTCGGAAATCATTTAGGTATGAGGAAAACTAACGAAAGAATTAAGCTTTCATTTTATTGGCCGAACATATCCAAAGATGTAGAAAATTATTGTAGAGCATGCGAAAGATGTTAATTAAAAAGTCCGGAAAGGCAATCGGATAAAATTCCGATTACTCCTATTGTTTGCGCGCCATATCCCTTTCATACAGTAAATATAGATATTATTGGTGAAATTTCACCGCCTTCAGGAAGGAAACATAAATATTGTTTGTGTTTGATAGATAATCATTCAAAATGGCCAGAAGTCATACCTTTAAAAAGTCTTTCCGCTAAAGCTACTTGTGATGCTCTTTTAGATATTTTTATGAGAACCGGTATTCCAGAAATAATTTGTAGTGATCAAGGCACTAATTTTACCTCACAGTTAAGAATTCGAGAAAAGGTTAGGAACTCATCCTCGTTTTTCGACATTTGGTTACCCAGCATCAAACGGCTCAGTGGAAAAATGGAATCGAGTATTAAAACAAATGTTACATCATGTAATTCGCACAGATCCTGTTAATTGGGACAAGCACATACCTTATTTACTTTTTGCGTATCGTGAAGTTCCAAATTGCACTACCGGTTAACTCAAGAATTCGTATCTCCATTTATGCTTATGGGGCCCACCAGCGGCCGAGCGGTAAAGACGCTGAACACTGGTAGTTCAGTCTGAGGTTCGAATCCCGCGAACGGGCTGGCTGCATGGGCGTTTTCGTGGTTTTCCCCATGTGTAACGTGTATACGAGCCAGTTTTCCTTAGAAAGTCCTCCACGAAAGGCATCCCTCCCTTTAGGCAGATAGCCCTCGTGTGCTTTGCCATAATTAAATACACCACACCACACCATTTATGCTTATGTACGGTCGTGAAGCTAGAGGTCCTTTAGCTGTGTTAATATCATCATGGTCCGGTGAAATACCATTACCTCTTAATCTGAGTAATTCAGCAGTTGATTATCTACAAGAATTAAAGATAAATTTAGAGAAAGCATCTGAGCTCGCTTCTTTATCTGCCGCGGAAAAACAAGATGCTTATGTATATTATTTTAACCGACGCAAAAGTTTGAAAGAATTTAAAAATGGTGATCTAGTATATCTACTTATACCAGACTCTAGCAACAAGCTATATGCTAGGTGGACAGGTCCAGGTGAAGTTGTTGAAAGAGTAAATCCTCATTCTTATAAAGTTAAATTATCAGATGGGAGTGTGCGGCATGTTCATGCAAACAAAATAAGAAAATTTTATGTTCGAGCACAAACTGTGGGAGTGATATTTGAAAGAAGAAAACATAGTGGATTTTTGCAAAGCATATATGAATGATATTGCTATCTTTTCACCAAATTGGAATTCTCATCTCAAATATTTAGATGCTGTGCCAACTACATTAAGTGATCTCAGGTTTACGGTGAACGTAAAGAAATGTTTTTTTTTTTTCTTTTTTTTGCACGTTCGGAGATAAAGTATTTAGGACATACAATAGGAGCTGGAAGACATCAACCTGATCCTGAAAAATTACAAGCCATCGAAATTATAAAAAGTCCTAAAACGAAGACTGCTCTAAAGAGTTCATTAGGCTTATTCAATTATTATCGTGATTACATAAATAATTATGCAGAAATAGCTCGCCCATTGACGGAGCTTACGAAAAAGAAAATTCCTGAGATAATTCCATGGACCGCTGTTGAGGAATCAGCATTTCAAGAACTGAAACGTCGACTGTGTGAAGCACCAAAACTATACATTCCAGAACCAGGAAAACCTTACACCATACAGTGTGATGCTAGTTCATATGGTGTTGGTGCTTGTTTGTCACAACGAGACAGCAAAGGCAGTTTTCATCCTATCAGCTTTGATAGTCAAAAACTTTCGAAGACTCAGCAGAACTGGTCAACTATTGAACGCAAGGCTTATGCCGTTATGTGGTCATTAAAAAAGTTCGAGTATTGGGTGTTTGGATCGAATATAGAGCTGATCACAGACCATAATCCATTATTTTATTTGCATAAGTCGGCCCCGCATTCTGCCAAATTACAGAGATGGGCAATGGCACTTCAGCGTTATAATATTCATATTTCTCATTGCCCTGGTGCACAATTAAAAAATGCAGATGGTATTTCAAAACTAGTTGGTGAATGAAATAGGTGTGAACTAAGTATGAACTAATATGTTTTAAAACTTTGCATTAGTTACTTTCTTTTGTTCCGGAATTGTACGAGAGCTACTTTCCATCTGTTTTGAAAAACAAATTACTGGTTTTTATTTAATATTGCATTATAATATCGTGTTTTGAAATAGTATTGCATATATGTTTTATTACAGAACTCCGGTATTGTATCAAGTCGTCTGTTCGTCTGTTGTGATATGAATGTTTATTGCACTTATTTAAAAGTATGTTATTACGTCATGTATACATGTTCATATATTTTGAATTAATTTGATATGTGGAGTATAGAATTTAAGTTTGTGAACTCATTTGTTGGTTCAGTTTTCAGATTTTGCTTCGCTTTGGCGTAGCACAATCTTACCAGGGGGGTGTCATGTATCTGGCTGCAGTGAGCCAATCAACTGCCTGGCAGAGCCCAGCAAGTGTGAGAGACGACTGTTGCATGTTAGCCTCAGAGGAGGCAGGTGGTAGATTAACTATGTAGGAGCGAGATAGTGCTCCGAGTTTACCATTATTCTTTGAACGTTAATTTTTTTACCATTATTCTTTGATCGTTAATTTTTAATAAATGTTGGTTTCGTTTTCCTTATGGTGCCTTATTCATCCGTGAGGTCATTACATATAAATTAATAAATTAAAATACATACTGGTACTGCGAATCGTCTGCGTTACGTTAGAAAGATAAGTGGAAATATTTTTTGCTGCTTAAGTATCTTGTTGAAGTTATTTGTGCTTATTAATCATTATTCATAGTAATAATGACAGAATTAAGTGAAGCTGATCTTAAAAGATTAAGAAGACGAACGAAATCTACCCTAACGCGGCTTCACAATAGTTTCAGTAATCAGTTAAGTTTAACGGAATTAAAAACACAATTAGAAAGAATTGAACAAATATTTAAGGAATTTGATCAATATGATGCTGCTTTACCCGAAGAAGCTTCTGAAATTGCTGAATTCGAAGCTAAATATTTTGAAACGAAAGTAATGTCCATTGAATGCACCATTGAATCCGTAACGGCCAGAAATGTTTTGATTTCAAACCCCACTGCAGTTGAGGCTAGCTCTAAACTTCCGCGTTTAAACATTCCTAGTTTCAATGGTAAATATACTGATTGGCTTAATTTTAAAGATCTGTACATGGCGACAGTTCATACCAATCAGTCATTAGCGAAAATTCAGAAATTTCAATATTTGATAGGACTTTTAACAGACGAACCAGCTGCTATTATTAAGCACATTCCGATTTCCGAAACTACATACGATGAGGCTTGGGACAAATTGATGAATCGTTATGATAGAAAAAATCAAATTGTAATGTCGCTTGTCAGAACATTTCTTGAGCAACCCAAAATTACTAGCGCTGATTCTGTTAATCTAAGAAAACTATCTAATAAATCTGATGAAGTTATTCGTGGATTAAAATCTCTTGGCGAAAAGGCTTCATCTAGAGATGTTTGGCTAATTTATTTTTTGTTAGAAAAGGTCGATCCGGAAACGCACCATTTATGGTCACAAAAAAAACGGTGAAGAAGAATTTCCCACCTTAGAATGTTTTTTGGAATTCTTAAACTCATGATGTGTTTCACTTGAAATTTTAAACACTCATAATACTGAAAAGCGAGTATCGCATAAAAATCAGTGCTGTGTTTCGAAGAATGTTTCGCATAATAATAAACATTCTGTTCTAAAATGTCAGCATTGCAATGGTTCTCATATTTTATCAAAGTGTTATAAATTTAAAGGGGCAGATATTACGACTAGGAAAAATATCTTTCGGAAGAATTTATCATGCTTCAATTGTTTTGGAAATCATCAATTAAAATGTTGTTCATCGCAGAATGTGTGTTCTAGTTGCAAAGCAAAACATCATACTTTACTGCATGAAGATATTAAAAGTAATAACGTAGTGGTGTCAAATTCATCTCCATCTGATGAACAAATTTCTAATTCAGACGAACAAAATAATATTTCGAGTTTTTCTATTCAGGGTCAGAGTACTTCATTTTCACCAACGGCGGCAGTAAAAATTTACGATTCTGCTGGTCAAGGTCACGAATGTATCATTCTTTTTGACAGTGGAAGTGAAGCTTCTTTCATCAGTGAATCATTTATTCGACAACTAAATATACGCAGACAAAATGCCCGTATTTGCGTAAAGGGACTTGGTGATTCTGAAGCAGCTTTGACTCGTGGATATGTAAATGTAAATTTGTTTCCGAAATCTGAGTTGAGAAAAAATGGTGTTTTAATACAAGCATATATTCTTAAAAAGTTAACTTCGCATTTGCCTTCAGTAAAGATTGACAGCGAAGACCTTGATTATTTGAATTCAATTAATCTTGCAGATCCGAATTTCAGTACGCCGAAGCAAATAGACATGATAATTGGAGCTGACTGATTCTTTTCTCTGCTTCAGCCAGGACAGATTGTTGGCTATAAAAATGTATTTGCGCAAAATACTATTTTTGGTTGGGTTGTATCGGGCAGAATTAAAACAGAAGGGAATACTCCGCATCCCATTAGTGTTAATCGCATTAGTTTACATATTGAGGATAACGTCGATGCAACACTTAAGCGTTTTTGGGAGTTGGAAGAATTAACGTTCCAAAATCAGAAGTCAACGATTGAAGAAGAGTTTTGTGAGAAGCATTTTAAAGAAAATTATCGAGTAAACGAAAACGGCAGATTTGTTGTCCGACTGCCAATTTTCAGTAATACTGAAGAGTTAGGCGACTCCAAACCTTTGGCTATTTCTCGTCTTCTATCCATGGAAAGAGAATTTGATTTAGATAAAGAACTTGGTAAGCAATACAAGGAGTTCATGCAAGAATACGAAACTTTAAAGCATATGGTTCCAGTTGTTCAGACTGAAGAAAATAAGCAAGTAGATTATCTACCGCATCATGCTGTTGTTAAACCGAGTAGCTCTACCACTAAACTCCGTGTAGTATTTGACGGTTCATGTAAACCTAAAAATTCAGTTTCTTTGAACTCTGTTTTAGGGGTAGGTGCAACACTACAACGAGATATATTTTCAATATCGCTCAACTTTCGTATACATAAAATAGCTTTTTCTGCTGACATAGAAAAAATGTACCGCCAGATTTTAGTAGATAATGAGGATCAACATTTACAAAGAATTGTTTGGAGAGAATCTGTTAATTCAAAAATGCAGACATATAAATTATGTACAGTTACTTATGGCACTGCATCTGCACCATTTTTAGCAACACGCTGTTTGTGGCAAATTGCTTTGGATGCAGAACAGGATCATCCTCATGTATCCTCCGTTCTTAAAAATGATTTCTATGTAGATGATTGTTTATCTGGAGCAAACAGTTTAGAGGAAGCAGTTGACATATGCTCTAAGCTTTCACAGCTATTACAGAAACGTGGATTTAATTTAAGGAAATGGAGATGAAACTGCTCAAAGCTTCTCGAAAATTTATCCATTGATAATCATGAAGAAGGTGACCTAGAAGTTCACTCAGATGAATGTGCGAAGACTTTAGGGCTGTTTTGGAACTCTACAGAAGACGTATTTTTATTTAACATTTCTATGGATTTTGGGACTGAAATTACTAAAAGAAGGTTCATTTCTCAATCATCTAAAATCTTTGATCCTCTTGGCTTGCTGTCACCATGTACAGTCAAGTTAAAATTATTTTATGAGCAGTTGTGGTTTTTAAAACTTGATTGGGATGCCCCACTGCCTAAAGAATGGGAAGAAAAGTTGCAGCGACTTCAAGATCTTAAGGTTCTCAAAAAAAAAATTAAAATTTCGTGGTGGCTTCAAACTACGTCTAACCACATTTATCTGCATGGTTTTTGTGACGCGTCTGAATCTGCTTACGCTGCTGTTATCTACTGTGTTCAACCAACACCTCACGACAGAAATGAAGTCAATTTGGTGGTTGCTAAAACCAAAGTTGCTCCCATTAAACAAGTGTCCATACCTAGACTGGAACTCCTAGGTGCATTGCTCCTTGCCAGATTAATCAAAGCTGTCCGTAAAGCCTTCTCCAGGACTGAAATTTCCTTTCACGCTTGAACTACTCTAAGGTTGTTCTCTGTTGGTTAGCAGCTCATCCTCGAAAATGGAAGCCTTTTGTGGCAAACAGGACTTCAGAAATATTAGATGCTATTCCCTATCAACAGTGGAGATATATTTCTTCGAAACAGAATCCTGCCGATTTTCCTTCTAGAGGAATTGATCCTAAACTTCTACCGAACATATCCCTATGGTGGCATGGGCCATCATTCTTAGCGTTCGACAGTTCAAAGTGGCCTCTACAATGTTCTGTCAGTAATGAGACTAACAGTGATGCAACTGTCTTAACTGAACAAAGGACAAAATCAATTTTTTGTACAACAGCTTATTTGACTAATGACACTCTGGACAATTTATTTCAGAACTGTTCTTCTTTATCTAAAATAGTTAATGTAATTTCTTTTTGCTTAAGATTTATTTCTAGGTGCAAAGAACGGGTCTTTGGTTCTGAAGATAATAGGTTGAAAAGTCCTGCAGTAGTACCTTCATCTAATGAAAGCAAGAAGCTATGAAGTTGATGATTAAATCGATCCAGTTTGTACACTTCCATAAACATATAAAGGATCTCAAAAATAATTCATCCTTAAGTCCTAAAAGTGAAGCTCACTTTTCCCTTTTCTAGATGATGATGGTGTTTTACGGGTGGGAGGTCGGCTGCAAAATTCTGACGTATCATTCAATGCTAAACATCCCATAATTATACCAGGTCAACACAGGAGTGCTTTTTTGCTTGTTAAACAATATCATGTAACTTATATGCATGCATGGCCCTGTTTACTAGCTAACATTTTAAAGCAAAACTATTGGATTGTTAATGGTAAGAAACTTATTCAGTCTTTTATCCATAAATGTATTGTTTGTCACAGATATAAATTGTCATCTAATAATCAATTAATGGGAAACTTGCCAAAACAAAGAGTAACACTTGAGAGACCATTTTTAGCACAGGTATTGATTATGCCGGTCCTGTAATTTTGAAATGTTACAAAGGTCGTTGCTTTAAGACCACTAAAGGATATATAGCTTTGTTTGTATGTCTAGCTACCAAAGCTTACCATATTGAGGTAGTTAGCGACTTCAGATTCTTTCATTGCAGATTCTTTCATTTCTTCTCTTAGGTGATTTGTATCAAGGCGTGGTACACCTTGATACTTATTTTCAGATAATGGTACGAACTTTGTTGGCTCAAAAAGAAAATTGTCCGAATTGCAAACTCTGCTACTTTCACTTAACAGCAATGAATTGATTTTAAATTATTTGGCTGAAAATACTATGGAATGGAAAATGATTCCACCTGCTTCTCCCCACTTTGGTGGTTTGTGGGAGTCAGCGATCAAGTCCATAAAATTTCATTTGAAAAGAATGATAGGAGAGACAAAGTTAACATTTGAAGAATTAACTACTTTACTAACTCAAATTGAAGCTGTGTTAAATTCACGCCCCTTATCTAAAACTAATCACAATGATGTAGGTAATTTAGATGCTTTGACTCCATCACATTTTTTAACTGGGGATGTTATTACTAGCATCCCAGAACAGGATTTTTCTAATATTCCCAAACCTACTTTATTAAAACGATGGGAATTATTACAGCAAATGAAACAAGGCTTTTGGAAGAGATATTATAAGGAGTATTTAAATTCCTTACAACAAAGATACAAATGGAAGCAACAACTTCCAAATTTGTCTGTAGGTGATATTGTATTAATTAAGGAGGACAATATGCCTCCTGGTGTTTGGCCTTTAGGTCGCATTGTTGAAATCCATCCAGGAAAGGATGGCAATGTTAGAGTTGTTACAGTAAAAACTGTTAATGGTTATTTTAAAAGACCTATAGTAAAACTTTTACCATTGCCATTGCACCGGGAATGATCTTTTGTTAATGCAATGGCAAGGGTGGGAGTTAATGTTGGATGTATATTTAATATTTGCATTCCTTTTTTTCTTTGTATATTTCATTTTCTCACTGTTTAATTTTATGTTATGATTTTTACAATAATTTTGTTACTGGCAACGTGCTTTATTTTTGCTATTAAGTTTGCGTGAATGGCAACAGTTGTTCATGTTTATGTTCCAGCAGAATAGCGTTCTTAGCCGCACTGCGCTGCAGGCAATTTTTCTCTTAAATATTTCATCTTTTAGAATAGCAATAAAGTTTTTATACAAAGCTGATGCTTTTTAGTTCGAAGCAACTACTCAGCATAGGCTTTTGGTCTACACATGTTACCGTTCCATTTTGTTGACACACAAACTACTGGATGCACATATTTACTTTCTGATTCAACGATTAGCTTTAGCTGAAATAGTTTATCTATTTGAAGATCAACTTCATTTCTTAGAATTTCAGGTATTCGATACGGTTTCTGTTTTTTTGGCATACTTCCAAGCATTAGTTTGATATTATGTTCTCCAACATTGGCAATTTTCGGAATACTAGATTTTAGGTTCTTATGTCTTCTTAAAATTTTCACAAGTTCTTTCTTCTTATGCGGTTCAAGGTGCGTAATATCACATTCTTCATAAGAACAGTGTTCTTTTGCTTTCCGTGGAACAATTCTTGGAATGTTTTCAACTTCGTCGAAGTCAATATCTGTATTGTATATCACACCGACATTATTCACAACGGTATTGAACTCTCGTTTCTTGTTTGCGTGAACGTGTTTCGAGGAATTTTCAGTGCAAATGTCTGTGTAACGATATTTAGTATGCTTCTTGATGATCTTTTTGTTTTGACTATCAGGGATTAAAACTATAACTCTGTCACCTTCCCTGAATTCTTTATGACGAGTTTTTCGGTTACGGTAGAACGCATAAGCTTGTTGCTTTCCAACATCTGTAAGTCCTGCGTATTCAGCAGCTTTTTTCAATTTCATCGTCAAATCATTCAGATAATCGGTAACTGAGCTTAACTGTCCCTGAGGAACAGGAGTTTCATCAGTCCATGACGTTTTCAAGATAGACAAAAGGCCATTAAGACGTCTTCCATAAAGCATCTGGAAAAGACTAACACTACTCGTAGCATTAGGAACTTCTCGATAAGCCCAAAGTAAATATGGTAGATGTTTCTCCCAATCTTTGGAATGTTTCCTAATGGTATGGTGTATCATTCCCTTTAAAACAGCATTAATTCTTTCTACAAGGCCATTTGAACTTGGATGGTAAGGAATCGAGAACCTTGGGGACAATCCGATCCTTTTCAAAAACTCTTGAGTCAACGAAGCAGTAAAATTAGCTCCTTGGTCCGAAGCAACAATCTGGAGGATTCCTGTGCGTGTAAAAATTTGCAACAACGCATCGCATGTTGCTTTGGCATTCAAATTCTTCAATGGTACCGCTTCGGGCGATCTTGTACATTGATCAACAGCACACAGAACATATTTATAACCTCTACAGCTTGGCTGTAAAAGTCCGAGGCTATCCACATTAATTATCTGGAATGGTTCTTTAGGACGTGTTGCTGGCGTAATCGGAATATCATCAAAGGGACGTTTTTTCGCTTGAAGTTGACAAGAAGTATTACAATATTATTTACATCTTGCTTAATTTCAGGCCAATAGAAGGACTAGCTCAAACGTTTGGCTGTCTTCTTGGTCCGCAGGTGACTTCATCGTAAGCTAGAATGAGCCAAGTCAAAAATTTGTTTTCTTCTTTCTTTAGGAACGACTAACTGGTGAACTCTCTCTGCTAAAATTTTATACAATACAAAAAGTTTTCAATAACAATAAAGTTATTACTTCCGTTCTTATCATTTTGACAGCATGTTTTTAAAGATGGGTCATTCATTTGTTGAACTCGAAACAGTTCTGAATCTGAAACACATTGATCGTGTCTTCGTGCTACCTTTGGAATCATCCTTACTTCTGTCTTCATATAAAAAAGCACAGCATTCTATTATTTTCTTAACAGTTTCATTGCATTTTTTATTAATTAGGGTTTCCCTATCATGGTTAAGCATTTCGTCAAAATTTTCAGTTTCATGAAAAGGCATTTCAACGAAACTATCATTAGTATTGTTTATATTTTTGCATTCAAAATTAAACTTTCGTTTATCATCTCCACTTAACTCATTAAAAGCACTTAACGACAAGAGTAAATCATTTAATACGTATCCACCATTGCACATGTGATAAAAATAGGTGACACAAATTTATCATCTAACAGAATACATTATTAAAGGTAGGTTAATGAGAAGAGCTTTTAAAGATTGTCCGAAGCTGACATGAGGATAACACTTCCATGTGGCGTACAGTATTTTTGTGGTACCATGTCAGCCTTGACAACGGTTAATTGTGTGACTGTATCTGCTACTGCATTAATAAATTTACCATCACATGTAAGTTTAACAGTTCGCAAGTCATCTATTAATTCCTTAACTTCTTGATTCACAGTAAAATATTTAGAAGAAATCTTTGGTGTTACGGCGTTAGAATTATTCTTAATTTCTTCCTTATACCCCTTTTCCTTATCTTCATGCAACAATATATTATGATACTTAGAATTACATTTTGAACATTTTAATTAAGAAGGACAATTTTTTTTGTTCTACAGTTTCTTTCGAAACAAAGAAAGCACCGATTAGAAGCTTTTAAACCCTTTTTTCTTTCTTCCGGGGACATAACACTTTCTCCGATACATAGTTTCCGCTTTCACAAAATACGGAAGGAAAAGTTAGAACAACTGCAATTTTGCTTACATTAGGGGAATAGCTGGCACCAAATTTATTGGCTTTGAATGACTTCCGAGTGTGGAAGTTGTTTCGCTTTTAATTGTGTTGAGAATACCTTTCAAGAGAATTAGCGTACCTCTTAGAATAAAGTTAATTTAATGAAGTTCGTTCGCGACTTTCAATTTCCCGTTTTAGAAATTTCATGAGGTCGTCGACATTAAAATTTTCCTCATCTGCTTTTTGGCGAGTAAAATCAAGCGTTATATTCTGAGGTATGCATTTCATTAAAAAAGGTAAATTTCCATACGATTCAGTTTTGATTCCTATCGAATTTAATGATCTTACTTGTACGTTGCAGGTGTCATATAAGTCTCTCAAAGCATTAATATCATTAGAACTGCGGACAGGTCATAAATTTAAGAGTTTATGCATGTAAGAATTAATAAGGAGATCTTTTCGAGCATATCTGTCTTTAAGAATTTTAAAAGCTCCGTCGTAGTTTTCTGCCGATAAAGAAAAACCTTCTATCATTTTTAAAGCTGCACCGCCTAACAGGCTAAGCAACTAATTAAACTTATCCACTTTAGATAGTTTTTCGTTTTGATTTATTGCCGTGTCAAAAGAATTGTAAAATGTTCGCCACACTTCAGCGTTTCCATAAAATTTATCAATCATAATCTTCGGCAATTTAACATTATAATCAAAACCTTTATCGACACCAGAAATAGATGAATTGTTACTATCATTAGAAGAACCATTAGAAACTAGCGAATTATTGCTATTTCTTTTTTTCTTTCAATAATTTTGCGCCTCTAAAGCTCCATTTCGCAATCTTTTCTTCGTATTCTAGTGCAATTTCGATTTCGGTTACAATGTCATTAACATCGGTCAAAGATTTAATTTTTTCATCTAACGCTCTCAAAGAAATAGCTTTTAATATTTCCAGTGATTCTTCGAGGTCTTCAAGGTTACCGGCTGCAATTAATGATTGAATAGAATTTGTTACTTTAGTAATTTTGGTTGAGCGAATAACTTTTCGTTTTTTCTTAGATTTCGTTAGCTCTTCAGCCATTTTTGTAACCTTGAATTTCACTTTACCACAAAATAAATTGAACAAAGTACTTCTCACCTTTCTGCAGATTCACTTACGCGTCTACCGTGAATTTTGAAGAATGACATAACCTCCTTTTCTGACACCACTGTCATAGTCTGCTTCTTGGGCGTGACATACAGCGGGTTACCTTCGTTACTTCGCTACTAACTACTCACTAACTACTCTTCTCTAGTAAGTCATATGAGAGAGAGAGAGGGGAGCTGCAGGTCGTTGGGCTAAAACTGCGCATGCGTGGTCATCACGTCATGACAGTTGCATTTTCAATGTCGAGCAGTGTGTATACGAGCAAGCACCTCTTAGAAAGTTCTCCAGGGTGCAACACTCTCCTAATGCAGAATGCGGATATCATTCGAATGCTTTGCCGTAATCAAATAAACCATAGGAATATAGTAATAATATATAATACCATAATTTAAGTATATTTTAAAATTTCAGTTTACATTTTACTTTGTTCTAAAATTTAATATTTCCCTATCTTTTATTTGTAAATTCTTGTAAAATTTTATCTAGGACATGATTTTTTCTTCTAATCTTTAATTTTAAATTATATAAATATAAACTCTGTAATATGCATAAGATGTAAGATCTTTTTACATTTCGAGTTATTAAAGTGTGCTTGATTTTTTAAGAATAAAATTTTAAATTTGTTTATTAATAGGCAGCTGAACCAAAAATTGTCAGTTTAACTTGAAGATTTCACAGGAAAAGTAGTATAACTATTTAATGAATTTCATTCAAACTTTTCTGATTAACTATTTCATGTAAGTAAAAGATATTTCCTATATTACAGAATTTCAGTATCGATCAGTATTATTAATATTGAATTACACAATCATGCGATAATTTCGCAGTAAGTGTACTCTCTGTGACCATCATTCATGGTTCCAGACCATCATCCAGGGTTTTATACATTCCAACCGGAATAGTTGTTACGACACTGACTGCCGTACCGAAGGACCCGGGTTCGAATCCCGAGAAAATATCAATGTTTGTAAATGAATATTGTACCTGTGGCACGAGAGCATTGCAAATATTCGCGCGAGCGGAGAGTACTCTCTATAGGTTGAATCAAGTGGAAGATTGAAGGGAGACCGTCCGACAGGTCTCCCCGGGTTAGTCCCGCTCAAAATTAAGCACCGAACTGAGCAAAGTCGTAGAGTCACCTGTACGGTGTCAATGATTCTAGCCAAACACAGGTGCTATCTTGAATTCTTGCCACGATGGCTTTCGTGGGCTTGATCTGATTCTGACAAGCGAGATTAGTAACAACAACAACTATTTTATTACAAGTCGTCGTTTGAGATTTGTGTTTTATTTTCGATCATAAATAACAAGAATGGCTGTTGGATTTTTACGAAACCTGCTTTGTGATTACTCTTAAATTGTTGTGAGGGCACTATTTCTTCACTCTGATAACTTTTCAAGAAAATCTCTGATGCCCCTTTACTAACATTTAAGCAAATGAATGCAGCACATACCGGTCGGACTGTCGGGAACAAGTTACTTTCGGTAATGCCATGGATTTTCAAAAATATATTTATGGTTTAAGATTATACTTATCATGAAAAAACCTTATAACCATTAGTGTTTCCCTATACTCTCGCGCTGTATAAGTTTTAAACTTTCAGAACATTGCACACCAAATCCTACGCTCAACTGGAAGGGGGGAAATCAAACTGCTTTGCATAGTTTAGTCAGAGCAGTGCATTTTGTTTAAAATGAGGTTTGCTGTTTTATTTTTTCATGGTACTGTTCAGCGCAAAGCCATTTAGAAATTGAATTAGAAAATTTGAATAAATGCGTGTGTGTTGAGGTTTCAACATTTGAAACAATTTTTAAAAACTTCTGTAATCTCTATCTAAGCATGCATTCGTTGATATTTCACTCAAGATAGCTGTTCTGAAGCTCCGCAGAAAGGTGTTGTCAATTAAAATATTTCAATAACAATTTAGGTTTTTTGTTAAACTTTCAAATCTTAAAACGTATTGTAAGTCTAACGTGAAAGGTATTTATATAGATTTGTTAGCAAAGTTCGTACATTGAATCTTCATGAAAATCGGTCCTATATCTTTCTGCGATTCGACCTGGATCAAACTACCAGTGTTCATCAGTTTTAAAACTCTGCTGCTGGTGGGTTCGCTTCTATAAGCAAAAAAAGATAAAATATTTAATTTTCCACCTACTCTAATAATACACGAAACTGCATATTTACCCTAGCAAATAATCAAACGGACCGAAAGCATACTCGGACACTCCCTTGAATACAAGCATTCAGCAGTCACAGCAAACGGACGCTTATCTATTTGATGATTTAAGCAACAAATGCAAGCATTTAGCCACCCAGGACCGCACTGGAACAAGATATTTTATTTCGGGATATAATTTTGAACATAAGTGCTAACTTATGAGCTTCGAAATAAGCAAATCAGATTACTTGCCTATATTTCATTGACAATTCTCCGGTCTTCTGAAAGAAATTTTTGAACTCCCCTTCTAAGAGAGAAATGTACGCATTTGACTGCGATATTTCTAATTTGCTTAATGCGTACTTTATATAAGAAAGCGCATCGCAGATGTATAAAATATAAATGAATCTCTCATTTACTTCATTACTTACTCTCATTATTCGGCGAGCCGTCACTGCCTAATACTAATGACGGCTGATGACAAGAAATAACTTAAAAACATACTTACGTGATTATATAACATTATGAACTTGCGATTTTTGAATATAGGGATAGCGAAGGAGAATTAATTTTAAATTTTACTTGACATTTTACGCATAAAATTTCATTGTAAATGTTGATTGTAATTACAAAAATTATAAAGTTGAGATACTATTCGACATTAAATTTGGGAAACTAATACTTTAATGTCTGGTTCGAACGAATTGGTTGAAATTCTCAGGGACTTCTGAAGACGTTTATCCGTTATTCTGGTTCTAACTTTACTCTTAGTTTGCTTCCCTATTGAAAATATTTCCTCACACACATACATACCGCCGAATAGTCATGACAAAGAATAACGCGTGACTATGCTTTGAGGTATATTTATATCTTCCTAGGCATAATTTATAAAATCCAACAAAGACATGATATCAATTTTTCCTTAAATTGAATATCAGATAGCAAATCTGTCCATTATATTTGAAGATTTGTTGAAAATACCAATATCGATTGTAAGAAGAATAGAAAGATACAAAATTTTTTATTTGTTTGTAGAGACATTAGGCATTTTTGAAGCAGCAGTTGTGACAAAATGAGCAATGCCCGGTATATTTCACAAGTGCACATCAGCGTAGCCACTGAGGGAGGGTTTCTAAAATGGACCAATGAGCTTCTGTTGTTTTTGTGACGCTAAATCTTCTTGCATGTGAGTGTATGTTGTTTACGTTTTATTTTACATTTGTGTCGCAGTTATAAATGTGTGGTGTAATAGCAGAAAATCTCAAAAGTGCTTTTGTTTCATGAGTTTAATTAATCGCTGACAGTTCACTTTCGAGATTTTTATCATGCATTAACATTTGGATTGATGTTCGCGGCATATTATCGCTCTTTACATTCAGAAAATAACTCAAGCTTCAGTTAGCCTCGGATATTATGCATTTACTAACACCTGTGGATCAAGAGAATTCAACTTTATAGTTTTTTTAAAATTTTTTATTGAGCTGGGAGTGTTACAATGAATCTAATGTTTTCTTATTTCAGTGCTTGCATTCTTTTGATTTTTGAAGTGTAAGGTTCAGAATACATATTGTGTAAAACCTGATTATATCCATTGTTAACATTAAAAATTATATGTAAATAAATTGAATATATTCTTCATAAATAAAATAAATTCATTCTGTTTGATGAGTATTTCTTGTGCAGCCACTACATTTTAAGAGTGAGCAGTTATTAAATGGGAAATTAAACACACTAAATGTATACGAATGCAAATTAGTAAAGTTCACTTTAATGATTCTGCAATGGCAATTATTATAAAACATCTTTTTCATATAAACTGCAATAAAAAGTGCTGACTTCTTTTTATATATATAAAATTGGTGTAAATATTTTTCTCATATGCATAGTTTTATGTAAAGATAGCGTTTTGGTTCAGATGTTTATTACATATTTCTTTCTTCATGTTAGGCCGAGCGGTAAAGTCGCTGAACACTGGTAGTTCGGTCCGAGGTTCGAATCCCGCGAACGGGCTGGCTGCATGGGTGTTTTCGTGGTTTTCCCCATGTGTAACGTGTATACGAGCCAGTTTCCCTTAGAAAGTCCTCCACGAAGGCATCCCTCCCCTTAGGCAGATAGCCCTCGAGGCTTTGCCATAATCACACACGCACACGCACTTTCTTCATGTTATTTACCACTTATTAAGTGACATTTCACATGGATATTTTTGCGGAGTTTCCAACATGCATTTATATTTATTTCAAATTCTTTCAACCAAGTAATGAAATCTTCACATTTCCTAATATTTGATCTAACTTCGCAATGAAAAATTTCGGAAGAAATCGCCGATGATTTAATTATTTTGTGCAGAAGATTGTGTGGAAAAATATTTTCAGCCATCTTGCTTAAATCTTAAAGCACACGAAAACTCATGTAACATGACAGAAATAGTACTGGATACCCATTGGTACATCCTAGAAACCACTCTCTCGGTGACTACATAGATATGTACTTGTGGAATATGCCGCCGAGACTCGAACCACGGACCTCTCGGATACACGCCGAGAATGCTGACCACTACACCTCGAAGGCATGCTAAGAAGGTGGAAGAAATACTTTATATACCCCATTTTAAAGGGTGAGTGGGGATGAGGAGACCAAATCCTGGTGGTGGAGAATTATCATCCCCCACCTTTTTTAGTTCGGTCGTCACTGTATGATCGTTAGGTATATTTTTAAAGCAGGAGAGATGAAAAATTAGCAATGCCCTCGCCAGGACTCGAACCATGGATCTCTCGAATGAGCGCCGAGCGTGCTGACCGCTACACTACGAAGGTATGCTAAGAAGGCGGGAGAAATACCTTATAACTTTTCCGTAAATCTTAAAATTTATTTTAATTTTCGTGTAAAAATGAAAAAGAAAGGCTCCAGATTTCTTCCCATTTTTACAGTTACGTTTGTCAAACGTGTTGATATGTAAATAATTATATGCGTTTAATTGGGGTTGCTTTATCTAGCCATTCAGAATGCATACTTTTTAATCCATTTGGGATCGCCAAAGAGCCCGTCTCTCAAGTTAAAGGCCAGCCTTTAATGCTGAGCGCAATTGTAAAGTACGTCATCGGGAATGGGCCTTGATATTTCCCTTCCGCTTCGCTTACCTCCCATTTATACTTGCTTTGGTCCATAAAATTGGACGTCCTTCTTTTGATCCTTCGTTATTGACGCTGTTTTTGAGTGGCAACCTATGCACCTCCTATTGGACCATGTTCATATCAGGGTGATATGGCTTTATTTTAAATTCCAGCTGTCCATAATTCTAATGTAATCTTTAAAATAAGTTTAACTAAAGGATAATCTAACAAATAAAAGAATGATTTTATAGGGAAAAAGTTCCAAATTCTCTCCGAAGCAATTTGAAATGTCAGGAGAATTCCTAAGTTTTCGCAAATTGAATATTTTCAACGGCTACCAAGTGAATTAACAAATTTCAGATATACTTGTACTTATTTTTTAATTCCCGTTACACATGGTGCCTAATGATTCATATTTTAATATATTTATAAGTTATATTAACTAAATTTACGGGGATAATATATTTCACTTCCTTCTACTCCAGTCTGAGCCATAATGTGATCAAACATTACCTTAATTTTGAATCACAGAAATAAAACTCTACTTACCTTAATTCTGATCAGTCTTTACTTTAGTTTTGGATCACAAAAATTATGTTGAATACTCTAACGAACTCCATAATTTTATACATACTTAGACATATGTCTACTTCCATTTTGTGCTACCCATTGCTTTTTCAAAGAATTCGAGTCTAAGCAGAACGTTTACTTAGACTCCCTGCGAGTGAAGTCTATTAGAAGACGTATCTGTCCATTTGCTGACGAATAAAAGGCTAAGCATTCTTTTAGCAAAGGAAAGATGTAAATCTTGTGATGTAGATAAAAATTTCTTCGAAGCATATCTTTACTGATTGAAGTCCTTGAGCTTTTTATATAACAATAAACATTCTTTTATTGCCAGTTGAAACCTTGCGTTAAAAATTAACACTAATTTTAAGTTTCGGAAGCGGGATAAAATAATTTCACATTTAGAAAGTTTGCGACAACTATTTATATGTTTCACTTACATTTCCATTTACATTTTTATGTCTAACACAATAACACGCAGAATAAATACTAATTCCGAAGTCAAACATAAGGTAAAACCATCGAAACTAGTCCTGTGAAAAATTTGAAAATATAGCGATGATTTTTGTTGTTTGACTTCGGAATTAGTATTTTTATGTCTGTTTGTTTCATACAACACTGACATTTTGATGTAGACAATTCTTTGTTGACGCCACAATTTTTGCTCAGATCAGAAAGTTTTAAATATTTAAACTACACGCGGCAAAAGTTAAAATTTAACTCGGTAATGGGGTGTTCGACACTACCTTAGTAAAAGGTAGTTAATACTAAATCCATTTGAGAGCCAAAAAAATAGTTGCACTGTTAACTGGTAAGCTACGCAAGAGTAGTGTAAACCTATAATATGTTAAACTTTCAGTTAAGCTTGGTGTTTATAATACTTCAAACTTAATGGTAAGCGAAAATAACCTCATCATTTGTGTTGTATTTTCGGTTATAAAACACAGGAATGGCTTAATCATTTTTTATTTGGATTTTCACCGAACTTAATTTGCCATTGCATTTAGTAGTTGTTAAATTGACTAATATTTCAAAAGGTTAGGATAATTTTAAATTTTAACCCGTTATGTTGTGTGTTTACAGTTTTTTTTATTTTTTTGCGTTGTAAAAAGGTTTACCCAACTCAAGTGAACATTGTTTGCAATTAGACTCCCTTGCATTATCTGCTATCTGAAGTTAAAAATTGAATATAAATTCCGAGCTGATGATACAACATATTAGACTGAACTTTTCTTCAAAATTAGCATTTCCTAGGATGTAAAAACACAAAGCCTAAAAGCTAGTGGTCTTAATCTAGAGGCCGTTGGTATAATTTTCACCACCAGCGAATACATTTTCCATTCAGTTAATTCGCATTGTCATGGCATTAACTATTATCACAATGATTTGCAGAAATTTTAAGTTTTAAATGGTTTTACGTCCTCTTTCACATTAGGTTGATTACCATTAAACATGAACATGAGTAACTCCTCTGCAAAATATGCACCTTATTCAAAGATTACAAATCATGGAATAAGATTACAAGTAGAGCTATAAATCTTATTTAAGATTTGAAGCCACGTGTTTGATTATTATATGACCTAGCTTATCGTTAGCTTGTTCAAGTTTCAGTGTTTTTTCAGTATTAAATCGGTGCGCACATTGATTACAGACATGCTGTCTAAACAAATGAAATTTAAAGAAAAAAGCGTTGTAAGAAAATGCCGATCAATTTTTTTTCACAGTGTGACTCAATTTTTCATTCCTATTTGAGTCACCTAAATAATGTCTGACTTGTAGCGATTAATATTAAAATATGAAATCTAAATATCTCTGTTTTTATAAAATGTATCATATTGTCGTTCATTACTTTTGGTCAATATCAGAATTTATCTCTGATAACATATTAAGAAAATCTGTGTAAACCCTTTACTAGCTTTTAAACAAATGAATGCAGCTTATACAAGTTGGGCTCTCAAATGCTTCGTAAATTGTGTTCTTAAAATTAATAAAAATATTCCGTATTTCTTTATGAAATGCGCCTGACACGGAAACAGGTTTCCATTCGATGATGCCATAGCTATTAAAAATGTATTTATAGTTTGAGATTAGAATTACTATGAAAAAAATGCAACCAATTCGTTACTCACTAGTTTTCTCATATAGCCTTGCGCTTTACGTAATTTAAATTTACAGATCGGTGTGACACACCTTTGACAGCACTCTTTATTCTCTAAAAAAAAGCTCTGCCTATTTCAGGCAGAGCGGTGGCTTTCTAATAAAATATCTTATATGTATTGCATAATTTTGTGCTTAAAATTGTTTCTCCAGTTGTTACTCCCCGTAAGTACTTTCAGGAAATCATCTATTTTAGAAAGTGTGCGACAATGGTTCTGCTCTCTGTATAAATTCGAGAGAATTAAGAAAATTCGAGAGAATTAAGAAAAAGATAGTCTAAAAGTTCTCTTCTAAGGATGCATTCTCACTATTAAGCGTAAATTGACATACTAAAGCAAAATAAAATTAAGAAATTAGCAGTTTTAAGATTTTAAAATATTAAAAAACGCATTTAGGCTTTAGGGAAAGGGGCAGCAATTATCATAATAGGACACTCGCCTTAATACAAGAACTCAGCAGCTATATTATAGAGACTATCTGTTTGACGCTTGCGATATCGGTCGAATATATAGTGAGTGAGGCAGTACTTCCCACCCCAATTCATTATATTTTTCCAGTGTTCGTCTTGCACAGTGCGGTCATGCATTGTCGTGTTGCAGAATGACGCCTTTTCCGTTGAAAATCGCCGGATAATTTTCGATTAAAGGTTGGTTCATTAGATCCAGTTGTTCACAATAAGGATCTACATTAACAGTTTTTCCAGGTTTCAGCAATTCAAAATGAACAATTCCGCGAATACTCCACCAAACACCCAGAAGCGCCTTTTCGGGATGTAAATCCTTTTAACCCCTATTAAAACTGCCTTTTGAGTTTTTTGATTATCATATTGGACTTATGTTTTTGTCTCGACTAATCAACCGATCAAAAAACGGTTCTGTATGGTGCCATTGAAGCAATACGTTGCATGTGATGAATAGTTCGGCTTTGTTCTTTTCGGACAGATTATGAGAGACCTAAAACACCTGCTTTGCTTATTTTTCCATTCTGCTTTAAATGTTCTTGGATGGTCGACAAAGGTTGGTTAAGAGTGTTTGACGTGGATTTGCTTCCACTTCAGTATTTAGCATATTGTTGTCGACATGCGAAGAAACGACATTACTTTCCGGTCCCCCTATTAGTATTCTTCAGATGAGGTAAAAACTGAGGTGGGGAAAAATTGGAAACCCATTCCTTCCTGGAAGAAAATGCCAAGACTGGACGGAGCTTATCTACAAGCTTGAATTTTGAATCTATGGCAGTATGTAGTGTTCGACCCAAGGGCTTTTACTATCATAAATTACGATTGTTCATTAAGGATTTCATTTTTGGTGATCTAGGTTCCTGACAAGTGGCGGCACATGTTCGAGCACAGAACTATGAAGGTCCTGTCCTAGAAAACAGCAATTATTGTTGAAAGCAATTACATGGCACATGTAGCTGTTGGGTAGCATCAGCGCACTGTTTTAGAAAGCAAAAATCCTAATTTTTATGGTAAAACTACTAGTGAGGTTTGAATAACTAACTATAGATTTCCTCTTCTCAATCCCAATTACTTAAAATTTTCAAGTATTTGGCTGGCTTGGTCAGCCAAGTAATCTTCTATTCTTGCATTACTAAAAAAATAGTAAAATAGCTTAAGACGAAACTGAAATAGATGTAAAATATTTAAAGAAGAATTGAAGTTGTTGAGCACGTGACATGCGAACTGCAATTTCATTGACCGAATCTTACGCACAATTTTTTTGTAGAAATATAGCGAAACATCGAGACCTTAACCTGCTTGAGCAGGTGAGTAGAGTCAGTAATCCTGCTTTACCAGGAAAATAAATAAATATTATTAAGTAAAGATAAAAATATATACAATATATACACTAGTAATTGGGATTTGAGAAGGTAGTCCTCGGCCTTTCCTATGGCTGGATAATTTCAGTACCGTAATTTCCCATTCATTTGATAATTAAATTATTATGAGTAGCACATCTAATCTAAAATTTCTCAGTGATTCTGAGGATTTCATGTTAACCTGTGATTATTTATTGTATTACGCACAAATCAACGAGAATTGTATATTATTCTGAGGTGCTTGCTTTGAAGTTGTTGTAAGTTTTGCCGATTTGAACGTGCACCCGCTGATCAGACAGGAGCTGCGTACAGTATTATTATGCTGATTGCCTGTAAATGCTGATTGCTTGTAGTTTAGAGTATCTGTCGAAGAGAAATTAAAGTCATAAATGCTTTTTGAGCTTTGTCTCTGACAGTCATGATTTATCTATCCGCTGCCTCATAGCATTAACATTTAATATTGGTACTTTACTAATGGAACTGCCAGGTAATATCTTAAACTGTTTGACAACTTTACTTTTCCAAGTCTGGAAACTGAAGCCATTTGCATTTTCAGACTGTCTTTAACCGAGATCTATTTAAAAGTGGAAAATATCTTCGATACTTCAAAAGCCCTTAATAAATTCTAGCATACATAAAATGTTTTGTATCAGTAATATTCAAACTTTATGGCAAATGGGACTTCATAGAAATGCAAACAACACCAAAAGAAAAAAAAAAAATTCACGGACGAAAGCAGAGACTCGACCCTTAATTATATAACATCTGTTCAGATTTTTAGGACTTCATTCGCCTTGGGATCTTGCTATAAATTTTAGATATTGCAAATGGGGATTCAACGCGACTGTTTTAAGTAATTTGCAATCTCCGTTTCGACAGAAGTGAATCCTCAATATTTCAAAATGTTGTGCGGTTCTCTATAGAAGATACAAACCATGGATGAATATACAAATGTAAATTAAAACAGATAATGCTATAATAAATAGGCAGACTAATATAAATACTTAGACATGATGCTTTGGTTGCATATTCTGGTTTACAGCGGAAATTAATTCCGCTCTTACCACAGCTTATTACAGAATCCCACGAGGGACCTCACACATAAGGGCTCATCAAGTCGGTCCACCATAAGAGCGTGTACCTTAAGATAAAATAGAGTAAAAATAAGAAAACATTAAGACGCATTGTCTCCGAAATCTCACCGGAGGATGAGGATGCGATGACAGAAATATGTAAGCTTCATAGTGGATAAAATGCTTTCTTTCAAAGAATATATCTTTTAGAACACTGACAAGGCAAATTTGGATTTCATATCTGCCTAGAATATAATAGGAAGAAAATCAAAACAAGGCTTTAAATTTAATAAATACAATCTGCATAGCATTAATTTTCCCATCTTTCTTTAAGCAGTATTAGCATGGGCCAAAGCAATTAATACGTAGAGACAGAAAAAATGTCCTACAAAATAAAATTCTCTGAGCAGATGTGAACGCAGAGTTTTGCGTCCGAAGTTCTAAAAAATTTTGACTGTACGACAGGAAGTGTCGTAAAAACACCATAATCAGTTCACCATATTTCGTTATAATGGTAAGCGTAAATTTATGCATATATTATTTTTTTCATTTTATTCAAGATTCACTTATTTTCGCTTTATGTACTTACTGACAAAGCAGGATTACAGACTTCCCCCCCCCCTGAAAAAGCAGGGCAGGACTTTCTTTTTTTTTTTTTTTTTTTTTTTTTTTTTTAACTTTAAAAAAATTATTACGAAACTAAATTGTGTATCTTAGAAACTTATTACCTGGTAAAGTAGGTTATAGATTTTCTGGCAAGAAGACTATTGAATTACTTCTCAGATTATTATTACATCTGTATAATATCTCAGAGAGCAAGGCGTTCTTTTACTATGTTTAAGTTGATGTCGTTTCTGGATAGAGAGATAATCAATATACTATTCGAGGCTGGTGAGTAGGCAGTGTAACTTGCAGCCTTCATCGGTCGGCGAGGCGTTCTTGGCGGGCACTATGCACGTCATAAGAGGGATTTATTTGTTTCTTTTTTTTTTAAATATCTATTTAATTATAGAGAAATAAAGAATAATTTGGCAGTAAAGTTGCTAGTCCTGGTGGCATCCGTATAGTGACCTGTGTTAAGATATGGCAATGCAAGCTGCTTGTTTGTTTTGATCACGGGCAAAGGAAAGTACCGAAGATTCGACATTTCTGGGCTGAAATTCTCCTGAATTTGTACCGAACGGAAAAAATTTCTAACAAGTGTATGTCTACAGTCATTGTGTCAGTGTTGAGGTCTGTGGCTGTGTGAGACACTTTACATCTGGAAATTCTACAAAAAAAAATGAGAAAAAAGAACAGTATTAAGTACCATTAATGCCCAGCGCAGTATTTATAGATCAGCATGTTTAAGCTAAAAATTCAATAATAAGAACAGTTATTTTTCTAATCTAAATAACGCAGAACAATTAAAGATGAATTGAAAATGTAGAATACATAATTATATTGAGGTATTGTTGATGATGAAAAGTATAACTTGCTCTTAATTTATTCCCCGTTGAATACAAAATCGGAACCTGCGCTATGAAGCATCTCTTGCCTAACTTCAGACGACTCAGGCGAACGCAGTTCTCGAAGCGGGCTTCCGCGCGTCAGCGCAATCCCAGACTATGCCTTTAGAGATTTCCTAACTGAAATGTGTCTCAGCGTAAATGAGTCCGAATGTATTGTAGTAAATATCAATTATGACAGTCAAAGTGTTTTAGGCAATTAAATTATATGCGAGTTGATGCAGGTCTTTCGCATAATCAAGTAGAAAGAGTCTGAGGAAACACTCTTTGAACCGTTTCCTCTGCCTCACTGCGTTGCCACCTATATGCGCGGAGCATCACTTGGGAAGTGTTCTGAGTGGCTGAAAGAGAGCATGAAAGTAAAAACTATCTGTTCAGTCGGAAAGAAGTGTAAGAGAGTGGTAATTATTGAGCTGTGGGATATTTAAGTTTTAATTTAAACTGGACATTGAATTTTTATTTTAGTATTTTGCATGTACTTTTAAACTAGATCAGCCAATCACAGAGAGTGATTAAAAGATATCATTCCCAGTGGGTGTTTCAATAGCTGGTTTATAAGTACATCGCTGGGAGGTAACGGGTTAATTTCAACTGCTTTTGCGGTAAACAGAAATGGAAACACACAATTTTAAGTACGAAATGCAACATTAAATACAAGAGATCTATAATTTACTCCAAAGCCACCACTCAACCTAAAACAGGCAAGTAGTTTCATTTAAGAACCAATATTCGAAACATAGATTGGTTGCGTTTGTTTTCGTCTAATGTTAAAATACATATGACGCAAGTATACGAAAAAACTAGTAAGTAACAAATCGGATAATAGTAATAGATATCTCAAACTGCAATTACAATTTTAAAAATTCACACTAACCTCAAATCGAAATGTCAGATGCATTTAATGAAAATTATTTAAAATATTGTTGGAATTTGGAGAACTAAGTTTCCCAAGTATTTGACAGTCGAACCAATATAAGCTGCATTTATTTGCTTAGAATTAATAATTTGTTCTCACAGATTTTCTAAAAATGTTATCAGAGGTAAATGCTAATGTTGATCGGTATCAATGAACAAGAATGTCATGCATTTTTTTAGAAACTGAAACGAAATATCTTTGAGATTTCCTGCGCAACTAATATGCAGTTTTAATGTTTGGAATTAATCTACACATGTTTGATATAATTTACGAGACTCAACTAAATACGGAAAAACGGACTGTGAAAAATTTGATCTGCATTTCATGACTACACTTTTTCTCCTAAATTTTGGAAATTGATTCATCATTATACGAGCTGCAATAGAGGTAATACAAAATTACGAAAGTAAGATGTGCTAGCAATGATTGTAATGCAAAGACATACAAATAATCAAATCTGTAACTTCATATCTTTTAATAAGATTTTATATCAGAGTTTATAAACTTTCAGAAAAGTTACAAATTTTCGTTTGTTAATGGCAATCAAAATGATATAAAGTGGACTCGAAACCAGTAAAACATTAAATTTCTCAAAATTCTTGCCATGATAAATAAATCATAATAATGCTAATTAACTGAACAAAAAATTCCCTGGCGGCGTAAGATTGCTTCGACGGCTTCTAATTTCCCAGACCACTGAATTATAGGATTAGAGTTTTTGTACTATTAAGTACTAATTCTTAGTAGATTTTCAGTTTAAAATATCGTCGCTACTATGTCGAATCATCAGCTCGAAATTCACGCTCATTTTGTTAGCCTGAGATAGCGCAAACAGCGTGGCAAATTCATTTGCAAAGACTCTTGCTTTCCATATAGGTGACAGTACGAGTTTCGTCAGTCCCACCCAAAATTTTAAAGGCGTGCAACGCGGGGTTACGGGACAGAGGGTCTGCCACCTCTCTTCTCCTACCAACATTTCTTCGACAGGAGTTTCATCTCGCCGCATATTTGGAGTGCCCTCATGCCGAGCAGGCACTCTATATTTACAGCCACTATACATGCAACATTCATGCTTTCTGCGGGATTCGAAACCGGGCACTTGGGTGCGGCAGCCAGCATCGCTAGCTAATACTATCCCGGTTGCATATTTCACACGTGCACATCTGCGTAGCCACCAAGGGAGTGGCTTCTAGGATGGAGCAATGGGCATACAGCAATATTTCTGTCATGACACATGACCTTTCGCGCACTTTAACATTTAAGCAAGACGGTTGAATGTATTTTGGCACTCAATTTTCTGTACAAAATAATTAAAGCATTGTCGATTTCTTCTCAAAATTTTAACTGCGAAGTTAGATCAAATATAAGCAATTGTGAAGATTTCATTATCTGGTTGAAAGAATTTGAAATAAATACAAACACATGTTGGACAGTCCACAAAAATATGCATGTGAAATATTACTTAATAAGATGAAGAAAAAATATGTGATACACATATGAGTCCAAATGCTATCTTTACATAAAACTATGCATATGAGAAAAATATTTACACCAATTACATATGTAAATAGAACTCGGCACTTTTTACTGCAGTCTATATGAAATATTTTTTTTATCAGTCCATATGAAAAAGTTGCAATAATAAGCAATGCAGAATATTATTCAAAATGAACTTTACTAATCTGCATTCGTATACATTTAGTGTGTTAAATTTCACATTTACTAACACCTTACTCTTAAATGTACTGTCTACACAAAAAATATTCATCAAAGAAGAATGAATTTATCTTATCCACAACGTATATATTGAATTTATTCACATATCTTTTAATATTAACAATGGATATCATCAGATCATACACGGCATGAATTGCGAATCTGACACTTTCAAAATTAAAAGAATGCAAGCACTGAAATAAGAAGAGACTGGGTTCACTGTAACGCTTCTAGTCCCTTTTAGCTCAGTAAAAATAAAACTATACACTTGAGTTTTCTTAATCCACAGGTGTTATTAAATGCATAACATTCGAGGTTAATTGTAGCTTGAGTCATTTTCTCGATGTAAATAGCGATAATATGCCTTGAACCTCAATCCAAATATCAATGCGTGATAAAAATCGCGAAAGTGAAGTATCACTGATTAATTAAGCTCATTAAACAAAAGCACTGTAAGATTTTCTGCTAATACGCCATACATTTATAACTGTGAAAAAAATGCAAATTAAAACGTAAACAGCATACGCTCACACGCATCAAAAGAGCAATAGGAGCTCATTGGTCCATTTTCGAAACCCCTTCCTCAGTGGCTACACTGATGTGCACTTGTGAAATATGCATCCCGGTTAGGTGTGAGAGAAAAAAAATGACCAAGGTCAGGCCTTTTTTACAGTTAAATTTGAGTAACTAATCTCACCCAAAATTGTGGCATGGGCAAAGAAGGATAGATGCAACTGTTAGTGTTCAAAATGCAATTGTTAGTGAAACGTTTGAAATGTTATTTTGTCTCTTAATTTTATTTTAGCCTGATCAATGAGCATTTACTTATAGTTTTGAAAATGCATCCCTACACAAGGACTTTAGAATTTCTCTAAAATTCCCTTAATTTTACATCAAGATAATGCAGAAAAAGCAATTCAAACACAGAAACAAACAGTAGAAACAAAAAACACTCTAATTTATTCCAAAGCCCCCGCTTTTCCGAAAATAGACAACGCAGTTTCATTAAAAAAACTGTGAAAAATACTAATGTCATATCTTGTAATAATCATAAGCTACATATACTGCAAGAGTATATGGAACAACTAGTAAGTTGAAATTTGGGTATGAATGTTTCATAAATTATAATCTTAATCGGTAAATGTAATTTCAAAAGAAAATCCGTGGCAGCATCGAATCGAAACTGTTTCCATGACAGATGCATTTCATAAAGAAATTTAAAATTTGAAGAAATAAATTTCCGAATTATTTGAGAGCCCAACCTGCATAAGGTGTATTCACTTGTTTAAAAGTCACACATTTTCTTAAAACGTTCTTGGAGATAAGTGTTATTATTATGATTGGTAGCAATGAACGAGAATACTAATCCATTTTAATTTATGTTACTTTTATATGAATCTCTACAAGTCAGGCTCAACTGACTTAACTGGTAACTTTAAATGACTCAACTGGGTACGGAAAATGCATTGGCACTGTGAAAAAATTAATCTTAAAATCATTATCTAATCATTTTCTTACAAGATGAATTTCTTAAATTTAATTATTTAAATCAACATGTCTGTAATCAATGTGTGCACTGGTTTAATGACCGAACTTCCCAGAGACTTCGGTCATCATTACACAAGCAGCAATTGAAGTAAAACATGTTTCTGAAAATAAAATATTATACGGATGATTGTAAAGCCAAGTCATATAAATAATTAAATCTGTATCTTTAGATCTTTTAATAAAATTTATATCACACATTGTAGATTTTTCAGAGGAATTATTCACGTTCGTTTTTAATTTTACATCAATTTAAAAGCGTGCAGATTTAAGCTTATATTTGGGGATTAGATTAGGAATTTTGAATTTTGTTACAATTTCCGCGAATTTTAAACTAATTCAATTAACGTCCCTCTCAAGTAAAATCGAACTTCCGAAAAATATCACGAAGACATTTGACAGCGGACCGCATCCTAACAACAACCCAGCTACAGGGCAATGATCTAGTTTATGTTCCAAAGCCACCACTTAGAGTGGTTTTGTTTAAACAAAACTTTCAGAAGTATATGAAATGTCGTTTCATCTAATTTTAAATATTTTTTATCACAAAAAGTACGAAAAAACTGGTATTCAGCAAATTCGAAATGACTGATTTTAAGTAGTGTACTATATTTAATTTAAAAATGTATCACATACTGGAAGCTTGTTTCGAAAAATTAAATTAATCATTCTTCATCCGAAATAAAAGTTTAAAAAAAATTGCACTCAGGAAGCTGTGTAAGCTTGCTTCTCTTTTGTAAAATATTTGTAATTAAAATGCATGTCTTACATCTTAGACATGTTTACATACACGGTGTTTCAGCACATCGGTTACAAACTTTCAGGAGAGATTGAGGACTCCTACGCAATGGAAAATCCCATGGCACACTTTATTATTACAAATAAATAACTAAAATTATAAGAAAATTTCTAAAAAATATTAGGAAAGGACAAAAAAGTGTCGAATCTTTATTTTAACTGTTATAGAATACTAATTTTTCTTTCTTTAAGCTAAAATAGAAATTTCACTTGCTTTTACTATTGAAAATTACGACAATTTATAGTCAGGACTTTAATGATGGATAGGAGACACTTCAAAATCATATAGCTCAGACTTTGAAGTTGTTTATGCTGTCACAAAACTGGAGTACTGTTGATCGCTAAATTAAAAAGAAAAAAAGAAAACAAGATGATTACCATATTTTTGAAAATTATGCCAGGTACCTCTACAAATAATTTTGCTGCTATAGAATACTTCTTTTCTTTCTTTAGTATCTTCCTTTCTATGCAAATTTTAGGGCGGTAGGCTAAACTAGAAATTTCACTTAATTTTATTGTTAAAAAATTACGACTATTTATATTCAGGATTATCATGATGGATAGGAGACATTCCAAATCATGTAGCTCTGACTTGGACGTTGTTTGAGTTGTCACAAACGAACAAAGCTACTGAGGACTAAAATGAAAAAACACGACTGGTTACCATATTTTTGAAAATTATGAAAATTACTTCTAAAATCATTTTGTAAAATAATTTCGAAGCTCTAAGCATTTTACGGCTTGTAGAATTAAAATAGTGGTATGGTGGTTGGCATTTGCCATTTGATTTGCTGACATCTATAAAGAAAGAGATTTATTTCTTACAAAATTCGCCTTCGATGATAAATCTTCTTAATACTTCTTGGACAAACTTTTATAAAGTATATACAAGAAAATATTCCGTGTTGCTATGTTTATAAGCAGTTAGAATAAGTAATATTCCGCAAAGAAGGCATCCACGTTAGCCAAAGTTACTCGAACAGAAGTTTAGTAAAATGCAGAAAGGTCCATTAATCTATATTATAATTAATAGAATATAGTAAAAAACTCCCAGGCATTTCAATCCGTATAATTTGGAGGATAAGTTAATATTTTATGTAAATTAAACAGCATTAATAAAAGAATACTTTCAAACAAGAAAGTGGGAATTTTAATTTACACTACATTTATTTTTTAATTGGATTCAATGCAAAATAGAAGATTAACAGGCGTAAATTTAATATTAATTTGGAATTCAGCAATTTAGTTTGAATGGATGATTTAATAACATACATATGTTTTAATTAGAAATTAAATTAATTGTTTGTAATTAAATTAAGTACGTAGGATTAAATTATGCAATAAAAATCTTTCAAATCATAACGTTTTTTCGTTTCTATTATTACTTCTCATTTTTAAGCTGATTTTCTACTTTTTTGCATTTTTCTGTAGACATATTGCTTCATTAGGATGTTTGGGGCCCACCAGCGGCCGAGCGGTCGCTGAACACTGGTAGTTCGGTAAAGTCGCTGAACACTGGTAGTTCGGTCCGAGGTTCGAATCTCGCGAACGGGCTGTCTGCATGGTCGTTTCCGTGGTTTTCCCAATGTGTAACGTGCATAAGAGCCACTTTCCTTTAGAAAGTCCTCCACGGAGGCATCCCTCTTCTTAGGCAGATAGCCCTCCACGCTTTACCATAATAGCACACGTTATGATGTTTGTGGCAGATATCAGTTCCTTCTTTTCTTATATTTTTTTAACAGGAGTTCTGATAAAGCAAAGTTAACCTTCAAATTGGGAATAGAAATGTTCGTCATTGTTTTTCCTGAAGAAAAGTGTCCCGTGGCTTAATACCCTCGAAATTTATTTTCATTTATTCAGAGCCTTCGCCTCATTCAAACTGGTATTTTGTCTAATGTTTTATAACAAAGGCCCGGTTTAAATGCTCTGGATTACTAATCGGTAACTGATTGTGTTTTTCCTGACATTTTAGTTCATTTTACCTGACATTTTAGTTCATTAATAACTCAGGTACATTAATACCTGACATTTTAGTTCGTTATAGATGAGTTACTCTAAAAGCAAATGCAAAAGCAGATAAAGGTTATAAACATACTTAAGTATTTGTCTAATTATCATGCAGCAAGACGCAAATGTTCTTAATTTTTATTTTAATCGCATGCTTTATTTCTACGTTTTTCCTTGTGATGCTTAGCACATACACTTCTGCAACCAGACAGCTTCTTTTATTTGTTATTGCTTTATTATTACAGATATTAACTCAAACCTCCTGATAATATTATCTGAGAAACAACGAAACATTAAAAGGCTTGGAAACGCAGCGAATTCTCTAAATATAGGGAGAAAATTTCAGGCTCACCTCTAAAGAGTATTATTTTAAATACGGTTTCGAAGGTTAACCCATATTTTACCAATGATGAAAAAAATTAAAATTTTTGTTTGAAATTTCTAATTCTGTTTTATAAATAGGTAAAAAACATAATAAATAGAAAAAGTTATGAAACTTTTATTTCCTTTGAGTTTACAGACTGTCCTATCTATAGGACGATAGTCAAATCTAGTGCTATGAAGTTAGAATGCAATATTTTCTTTCAAGCACTTTCTTTCCAATATAATGGTAAAAATCTGATGTGTACACCACATGACTTCCTTCTACGGGATAATAAATTATACGCATTTTTTCTTGCATTTCATTTAAATTTATTGGATTGAATTAAATCTACTTCGCCGACAGAGCATAAACCACAATAGAATAAATGCATTCTTTAAAATTCACTCTATTTGTTTACCATAGCGACACTCTGGCGCTAGATTCACTTAACAGTATTATATTTCGTTCATATTATAATTCAGAACGCACAAAATTTATATCATTTAAAGAATTCCCTAATCGTTGCCACATGTTCTATTCAAATACTATAATAAAGCTAGAACGATGTATAAAAGAAATTAAGCAAACAAAACAAAAAAGAAACAGTTTTTCACAGACGATTGAGTATTTCTCATTCAATTAATTCACTTCTCACTTCGCGACAAGGCGAAAATACATAAAAACACAAAATATCTGTATTAAAAATTACGAAGTAAATCTTAAACACTTATTTCCTCGAAAAAATTCCAGAAAGGATTAAGCACGATTTAATTGGCAATAATAAATGAAGGCGTTATCTTTGTTGTTGTGAAGCTAAGTTTCTATAGATTGGAAACAAATCCACTAGTCTGCTGTTTCAAATGTAAACAATAAATGGCCGCCATAAAAAAAAAAGCTTAGCGGCACTTAAACAACCTTAAAATTGTTGATAATGCTAAAATTCTTGTATGCAGATTTACTAAAGGCATAAAAACCTTAACCGGAAAATAAAGATAACATAATTCAATCATTTTTAAAGCAAAAATTGTACAATTTACAAACATATACCAGTAAAGAAACTGAAATCACTGAGCCGGGTAACAGAGTGGATATATATATAAATATATTTATTTACTTTTGGTGCGGCCGACTGCAACCAAAATACGAGGTGCACGTTTACATGTTATAGCAGTCCTATATACAATATTTCAACGTTCTGAGGCTACTCGTTTTTGAGTTATGTGAGATACGTACGTACATACGTTCGTACAGACGCCACGAAAAATTCTTTTCAGAATTCATTTTAAACCAGTTTTATAATTTTTGTGGATTTTTGTGGAATTTTATGCTTTGAATGTTCCTTGGTATTGATAATTCCAAACAGCTGACTGTTATAGCTGGTCAGAATTCTAGAAAATTAAGAGCTTCAGTTGTGCTGAATAATTTTGTTAACTTCCAGGACGCAATTAATGCATTTCAAAAGCATTTAGGAATAGGGCTAATGCCACTTTTTACCTTGTATAGAGGGAAAATATGTCTCCATATAGATGTCAAATAGATCTACGCATTCTTATATTTGTTATAAGTAGGAATACATGCTGGAATATCAGTTTTCTGTCTTTCACCGTTTACTCTTCTTTTTACTTTTGACTTATATCCTGTATCCTCAAATTTTATAAGCATTGATACTACTCTATTATCGTTCCAGCGAACCGTCAAATTATTCATTCCCTCAAATTATTTCATTGTTTGAATCGAATTTCTGATCTACAATATATTTTTCTTTCTGAGTTTTTGTCATTCACATTAATGGAGACCTATATTATTCAAAATAAATCAACACTTTTTATTTTACCTTTTTTTTACCCTTTTTTATGCATTCAAAAAATAAATTGCAAAAAAATCAAAATTAGTCCTTTTTGTATGTTTTTAAAAAACAGATTTTTAAAAGTAAAAATTTGAAAGAAAATTAGCAATCGCATTCGCTGAAAATCGAACCAAGGCTCAGTGTGCTGACCACTACACCACGAAGGCACGCTAGGAAGGCGGGAGAAATACTTTATATCTTCATCAACTAATGTCTTCTTCAGCTGTAGAAATTCTCGACTCATTTTGGATGCGCAAAATAAAATTTACCTCACAAAATAAACATTCAAAGAAGTAAATTTCTTTCATACAAATAAAACGTGTGAAATTGCTTTCAGATGCTAAATATAACTCTTTATAAAAGGGAACGCGAGACAAGAAATAGTTGATCGCTACATTTTACAGTGATGGGACGAAACGGACGTAACCATTTCCCTCCAAAGGGTATTATGTGTTAACGTCATATAATAGCGGATTTTACCGTTTTCCTATATATAGGTCGCTCTAAAAAAGAAAGCAAAATGAGGATCTACAATATATTTTTCTTTCGGAGTTTTTGTCATTCACATTAATGGTGACCTATTTTATTCAAGATAAATCAACACTTTTATTTTAACCTTTTTTCCCTTTTTTTATGCATTCAAAAAATAAAGTGCAAAAAAATCAAAATTAGTCCTTTTTGTATGTTTTTAAAAAACAGATTTGTAAAAGTAAAAATTTGAAAGAAAATAGCTAATATAACAAGTAGCTTTCTAGCAATAATACAATGTGAAAGAAATAGTTTAAACATTACTACTTTTTCTGAACAGCCATCAAGTATGTACTGTCCTGTATATAGGACAATGGTAAAATATGGGTTAATCTGTTACAAATGCTACGCACACTTTCTTTCCGTTTACATTTTTTATTATTAAAACAATACTTTTATTCTATTTTGGGTTGACAGATCACGTAGTTGTCAAACGCTCAAGCCATCCACTATGCGCTCAATCAAAATTTTTATAGAGCCTCCATCAAAACTGACAGCCTCTCCTCTCTCCAGTCTAATAGCAACCCGGAACATTCCTCGGCCATAATCACAGAAATTCAAAATGATCTACGTGAGTACCAAAATAGGAACATCAGAATAGGTTGGGAGAAGGTCCACGCCGACCATGACGGAAATGAAACGGCGGACCGCCTTGCTAAAGAGGCTGCCACAGGAGAGGTACACTCCCATGTCAACATCCCCTGGCCTATTTCCCACCTGAAAAAGTCACTCAGACTCAAAGCTACGGCACAATGGCAGGAAGAGTGGGATTTCAGCACAACAGGCCGCAGGACGTACTATCATTTTGGGTGTGTGGACCCGATGCGATTAGTCACCAACCCACAGCTGATCAGGTATATTACCGGACACGGCCCATTTCCAGAGTACTTCCACAGATTTGGAATCAGTGCAACAGATAGATGCACGTGCGGAGAAGTAGGCACTCCGAAGGACTACCTTACCAGCTGCCCACTCACCACTGCAACGCACATCAGATTCACTATCACAAATCAACACCCTTTCCGGAAGTTTCTAGTGAAACAACGACATCTAACAATTAAGATTAATAAGATGATGGAAAAATTGTCTGAACTGGATAAGGACCTCTGCCAAGTCGTATAGTATTATCTTAAAACATAAGAGTACCGGGTCTGTCCATTCTAGTGAATTATGCATAATGTGTTTTATTACTACTTTCACCAGCGGCCGAGCGGTAAAGTCGCTGAACACTGGTAGTTCGGTCCGAGGTTCGAATCCCGCGAACGGGCTGGCTGCATGGGCGTTTTCGTGGTTTTCCCCATGTGTAACGTGTATACGAGCCAGTTTCCCTTAGAAAGTCCTCCACGAAAGGCATCCCTCCCCTTAGGCAGATAGCCCTAGTGTACTTTGCCATAATTAAATACACCATACGACGCCTTATTACTACTTTTATATTCATTGAGTGTGAATTCATCATACATGAGAATAATTCAAAGTATGTTTATATGCAGATGTAACGTACTCAATGATGAACGTAATCAAGTATAATTCCCTATATATGCGAATATTTCAACGCATATTTATATGCAGATGCAATGTACTCAAAGTATAATGTGTATGCAATGTATCTCTACTGTATGCGTATCTACTTATCTATACATATGTATTTGGTATTAACATGTATGCGTTACGTATATCTAATAGGTAACTCTACTTATCCAAGTGTACTCTTCATAATTATAATACGCGTAACGCGTGTCAGTGCGTAATGTGCACCACTGTATCTACTTACCCAGGAATATATATATATTTAATGTATTTCTGTAACTGCAATATGTATTTAATGAGGCGACCTCATAATACCTAGGTCACTTCATTATAACAATAACGTATGCGTATCTACTTATCCATACGTATTATTTATTTATCTCTGTATGTGTATTGTGTATCCAATGTAGAAGACTTATTTATCCAAGTGAATTCATTATAAGCATCATGCGTACGTACTCATCTATGTATACGTTTATTATATATATTTTTCCCTATTATACCCCTGTATGTGTAATGTGTATCGCGTGTACATGATGTGCTCAATAAGCTGTATATAATATACTCAATACACAGGCTGTATATAACATACTCAATACGCAATGCAAATTCAATGTGTATCTAATAACAATGTGTACCTATACCCAATGTGTATCTAAAAGCGTATGTATATTTAATAACGTATGTGTAATTACTCCTCTATGTATATGTTTTTAATCTATCTACTCCTGCATATGTAATGCGTTTCCAATGTAGGTGACCTCATTTATTTAAGTCAAAACTGCAATTATTATTTAATGCATACCCAATGTACGTGTACCTTATATCCATATATATGTATTTATTTATCTACCCCAGCATGTTTAATGTGCATCTAATAGATGACTATGCATACCCAAGTCACCTCTTTATAATAATTATATGTGTAACGTGTATCAATGCGCACCGTGTGCAATAACTTACTAACCTAGGCTGTATACAATATACCCAATGCGCAATGCATATTCCATGTGTATCGAACGTATGCGTACGCACTTATTCATGCAAATGTATACCCCTGTATGTATATCTAATATAGATGACCTTATTTATCCAAGTCAAAACATTATAACCTTCATTATATGTTTCTAAGTATGCGCAACTAAGTTTACTCAATCATGTTTATGAATTAATTTAATTACCCCAATTAGTGTAATGTCTGGATGTACTATATACTTAATACATAATGCGTCTCCAACATGCATTTAATGTATGCATATTTATTTATTCCTGTATCAGTATTTCTTTACTTATCTATGCATGTGTAATGTTAGTGTAATCCAAGTTATAGGTGAATTTATATATCCAAGACAAATCACTATGTTCATAGCATTTTAAGACAAGTCCTGTTATTTTCTATTATGTGCTAATGTATCCTGAACTGCATAATGTTATGTATTTACCCTGTATTATATTAAGTAGCTACTGCATATATATGTAATGTATATAATCAGTGTTATATCATGCGTATAAGTGTTCAGATTTCTATGCAAATTTTAAGCGTACTTAGAGGTATATTTTAAGCAAGTCATATATTGTCAAAGTATTATTTAAAGTAACAATATGTGTAACTATAATTTGTGCGAGTAATTATAATTTTTATCAAGGTCACCGTAGGAGATCTTGTAATATGTATCTTGAATGACGTATCAGACCCTGTATTTATAAATATAATCAATGCATACTAAATCGGCCAGGCGCCAGTGTGCCCCTTTTTGACATCTGGGGCTGTTCTAGTTAATGGTGGACGTGGTGCTGTACTGATTAACCAGTATGGTAGAGGCACAGTGCCCACGTCCCCCGTCACTTGTACTTGTCGTCGAAAATTTCAAGATGCACCATTATTTGACTCATCTTTTGAAATCAAGAAAGCATCTCTGCCCGGAATGCTATTGGTCTGTACATGTGAAGAAGAAACCAGTTGAGTTGATAATATCGTATGATATTTCAGTACTTCTTTCTGCAATGACAGTTGAACTTTGACGAATGAAATTCAAGTATAAGTTTTAAGTTCAGAATTTGAATTTCGTGCGAACTTTTGGTCAGCAGTGTACATGTAAAGAAAATTTGCTTAATTATATTTAGTTGAAGAAAGTTCCTTGGGGTGAACAGAGCATGGAGTGCATTTTTATGTAACATAATAGGTGCAGGTAACATAACATATATCATTCGTGTAACATAATAGGTGTATTATTTGATTATGGCAAAGCACGCTTGGGCTGTCTACTTAAAGTCGATGCCTTCTTGGAGGAAATGTTAAGGGAAACTAGTGAGTATATTCCGCAAAACGAAGGGATACCTTTAAAACGACCGTGAAGGCAGCCCGTCTGCCTAGATTCCAGCTCAGGCCAAAGTACCATTATTCAGTAACGTTATTGCTCAGCCGCTTATAGCTCCATGTAGATTGATAATACATCAACACTATTTTAACACTATTTCAAAAATAAATTTGGAAGTCTTATTCTTTTGCAATTAGTTGAATTTCAACTGCAATCAAAGTTCACATGAGCCCTTTGAAAGAGCGATTTAAAGGGCCGGTTTCATACCTTGATGCAGAAGTAATTCTCCCGTACATAACAGTACTTTCCTGTAACCTGAAATATTTCCTGTAACCTGGGTCTTACGTTGTGAACAATCCTAACTAAATACCAAAGAACCAAGGACTAAAAATTTCGAAGCAGCTACTATCATAAAGATCGTTTCATTCCACATCAGATATTCAAAAAGTGAACAAAAAGGGGCAAAATAGACAAAAGCTAAAAAAAGGGAAAATATAATGTGAATATAGCACTTTATTGTCGGTCCGCTGCGCGTTACCAGCTCTGATGAAGTAAGAGATAACTGATACTTCGACCCACATGTCAGATTATACTGAGTCTCTACTGTTTAGATAGTACTTGCCAGTAACCTAAAATTACCTAACTTTGGGCTCTGTGGATGAGAAACCCGTTACTGAGTTCTAGAGTTGAGTAAAGGTGAATATAAGTAAGGGGGAAAATGCTTAAATATTGTAAGAATTTTGGGGAACAAAGTTTATAAGAGTCTAAACAAACATTACAACGAGGAATCTACTCTAAATTATTTTTAGGTGACAGCCACAATTTCTGTATATGAATCATCGAAATGGGAACGATGAGGATTATTTTACTCATTTGTGCAAGCATTTTATTTACTTGTATACCGACAAATTCTGTCTAAAAATCTTCATTGTTTTAATATTTAATTAGTGGCACTTCTTGCAGAATATTCTACTTTCCGTACAGAAGATTCCACGAAAAACTAATCAATCAATCAAATCTCTGAATCATCATCACACAACGTTCTAAATCAGATTTCTGAATCACTTTCCGAAATTCTTTTCAGTGGAAACGTAAACAGAAGAAACAATTGAAGCAGAAAAAACAAAGCATCTGATATGCGAAAAACATATTTTAATCGAAAGTCACCGCTCTGCCTGAAATAGGCAAAGCAGTCTTATTAAAGAAAAACTTATCCGTGGGAAGCTGCTTAGTAAACAGTTGTAACTTTAAAATAGGTAAAGGGCATGTGTGAAAGAGAAAACTAGTGAGTAACAAATTGGTTATATAATTGTTATCGTAATAACTGTAATCTCAAACTATGAATATAAATTTAAATATCGTTGGCACCATCCGATGGAAACCTTTTTCTATGTCAGACGAATATCAGTAAGGTATTTGAATTTTTTTTTAATTTTAAGAACACAATTTCAGAATTATTTGACTTCCCAACCTGTACAAGCTTCATTCGTACAAGACAAACTTATTTTCGTGAAAAATATACCGTTTGTGACATCTTTTAGTTGTACTTTCTATTGTGGCAGCGCAATCGAGGTTTGGTTTGGTTTATTTAATTATGGCAAAGCACACTAGGGCTATCTGCCTAAGGGGATGGATGCCTTCATGGAGGACTTTTCTAAGGGGAAGCGCAATCGAGAAAAAGAAGACTATTAAAGTTGCCATGGAAATCGAAGACGACTTTTTATTCTTAGACAATTCATTAAATTTTGAATAACATACGTTTCCACCCGGATATGGACATATGAAAGCCCAAATTTGCAATTTGGAATTTGTTTTATTATGTATTTACGTTAACGAATTTTTGATTAAGAAACTCAACAGTTTCAAAGCGAGCAACACTGTACGGAATAAAGCATTTTTATCTTCAGCTCACGAGACTGTCTATCGAAAATCCTAAAGATGTGCTGTTTTTAAGTATTTTGTGATTTGCTGTTGAATTGAATTTTATGCTGCATAAGCGCCAAAAGCGTGATTGATATTTGATAAATTAAGTGAATACACAGAACTTCAATAAAAAAAAGATAAGGAAACGGTTTTGTCAGGCCGAATGAATATGATTAACAGAGAAAAGACTGAAAAGAACAGGGGAATGTATGCAATGGTTAATGCCGCTTCGTCAATTCAAACAATACTGATATGCTGCTTTTAAAATTTCTGTAATTTTTCTGTTGAATTGCATATGGCGTAAATGCGAAGAAAATGATGTTCAATAATAAAACTAAAAAGACACAAAACAAATGGCTTAGTAGGAGTGAGTGTAGCAGCATACTGGTATTCTGCGAAGTCAGCGACAGCATAAGAAACCATAACAAACTCTTTTTGGGCGATCGTTACATTTTTAAAACCTCTATATATTTTTTAAATAAATCTTTAATTTCTTGAATTTAGAGACAGGTTTACAACCGCAAAGTAGGAAAACCATTAAACGATATCCGATAATTGAAATATCGTCAATCATAGCCTTACTATGTCTCGCCAATTCCCTAAGAGATATTACGTATTGGAAAGGTGCTTCAGAAAAATGCATCTTTGTCTAATTTTTTTAATTTTTTGAAAAGACAAATTTTCGTTCGGAAGGATTTTTTGAATTAGTATCTTCTCGTCTTTCAATATTCAGTACATTTTTAAGATGTTTGAACAATCTTTATTGTGTTATCCTGCAAACGGTAAACGCGCTGTTCTTACGACACATGCAATTAACACACAGCATTTCCTAATTGCATACTTTCATAACTGTAAAAACATTGCTAATTCTTACAGAAAATAAAAAATCACATACTATTTGAGCTGCAATATTTAGATCTCTTATAAAAAGTACAACTTTATAAAATGTACTGTATATTACACATTTGATAAAATTGCACGTTTCTTTCGAAGTGTTCTCAAACACTTTAGAAAAAATATTTATATGACAGATATTTTTACTTTGACGAGCAATTTTCTTTTATAATTTGTAATCAAATCAATACCTGCAGGACTAAGACAGTAAAAATGTCGTGCAATATCATGTCAGTCTACAATCTAATTTTTCCGGGTTAATTTCTCCGATGCGCAGTCTCGCGCGCTGGAGATATTTTTTTTTTCGTACAGTGTTGCCATTACTCTCTTCGAAATCCTTGAGTTTGTTAATCAAAAATTCGTTAAAGTTTTACAAAATATGAAATACGTAATAAAACAAATTCCCAATTCGTGCTTCCATACGTCCATATTCGGGTGGAAACGTACGTTATTCAAAATACGATGGTTCTGGGTCTCGTTGATTTTTCACAGTACGAGAAATTTCATTATTTAATTTCTTTAAATATAATGCAGGGCTGTATTATTTGGTGGCAGCGATTTGAAAAGTGAACCAACATTTATGGTGAATCAGCGCAAAATGCCAAAACGAAATTAGTAGTTCTTCTGGGCAAATTGGCCCTTTGAACTAATAAAACTTTTTGTTGCTGATTATAGGCACTTGTTAGAAGAATTTATATGGACTGAATTTTAAAAAGAATTCCTTTTACTTACAATCTGCTACCTTTATTTATTAAATATCATAATCTTCGCACTTGAATCTTAAAATTCAATTCAACAGCAATATGGCAAAATAATTTTTAAATGGGCAAAGCTTCAGAATTTCCGATACACAGACTCGCGCGCCGGAGGTATTTTTTTTTCCTTGTACAGTGTTGCCATTGCTCGCTTTGAAATCGTTCAGATTGTTAATCAAAAATTCGCTATGTTACAAAATATGAAATCGATAATAAAACAAATTTCAGATTCCGAGTTTGGGCTTCCAGATGACCATATTCGGTAAAAGACAATGTTATTCAAAATTCAATGGCTCCAGGTACCATTGTACGAGAAACATACAAACAATACATACAATACGAGAAACATACAAACATTTATAAACATTCTTCATTATTTAATTTCTTTAAATGTCACACAGGGCGATAATATTTGGTGGCAACAATGTGAAAAGTAAAGTAACATTTATAGTCAACCAACGCAAAATGCCAAAACGAAATTAATAGTCCTTCAGGGCGAATTACCCTTTTGGGCTAAAAATAAAAAGTCGTCTGCAGCTTAAATCGACAACTTTGTTTTCATGGCAACTTTAATCGTTTTCCTTTCCTTGATCGCGCTGCCACAATAGAAAAGTACGACTAAAAGATGTCATAAACGGTATATTTTCCCGGAATAGAGTTTGTCTTTGTATGAATGAAGCTTATGCAGGTTGGGCTGTCAAATACTTTGGAAATTGCATTCTTAAAATTTGAAAAAAATTCAAATTCCTGAATAAAACTCGTATCACATAGAACTAGGTTTCTGTCCGAAGATGCCACCGATATTTAAAATTATATTCACAGTTTGAGATTGTAATTATTATGATAAAAATTACATAACCAATTTTTTACTCACTAGCTTTCTCATATACTCATGCGCTTTATGCATTTTAAAATTACAGCTGAATGCAAGCTATTTTAAGGATTCTAAAATTGTTCATCTGTAATCAAACTGCTTTGTCTATTACAGGCAGAGGTGCTTTTCTTGTATTAAAGTGCATTGTTTTCTGTTTAAACTGTTTATTCAGTTACCTTTTCTCCGCAAAAGCGTTCGGAGAGGTATTTTAGAAAACTGAAATTCAACTTGTGTGACGATTGATTATTTCTTCATTAGATGTTTCTTACTAGAAAGTAAAATATTCTGCAAGAATTGCCAATAATCAAATATTAAAACAAGGGAAATTTTTAGGCAGAATTTGTTGGTATACAAGTAATTAAAATGCTTGCGCAAATGAATAAAATAATCTTCATGGTTACCATTTCGATGTTTCATATACAGAAATTTTGGCTGGGACCTAATAATAATTTAGAGTTGATCTCTCAGTGTAATGTTTGTGTATACTCTTTTAAACTTTGTTTCACATAAATGTTTCGGCAGAATTATTACAACATTAAGCATTTCCCCCCTAACTCATATTCAGGTTCACTTGGCTTTAGAAGTCAATAAGGGACTTCCCACTACAACGCCCACAGTTGGATAATCTGAGGTTAATAAGTTTTATATCGCGGTGCCAAACACTTCCTAACTGCTCAAATTTATGTAATCAAAATATGTATTAACTTAGATTATAATCCCATGATATTGTACGTTAGACTTGATCATGGACGAAATCAAGTCCATTCCCTTTATGATTGTATTGGTAAAACTTTGATTAGTACTTCTAAGTAAAATGACTGCTGAGGATTCATCTCCTTATTTATACTCTGTGAACGAACATTTTGTAAATAGAAAAGACAATATCTGATTCATGAATGCATTGTCCGGACATGCATTCCTTAATGATGGCAAGAGGGAGGAAATATACTTTCGCGAATTTTGCACATATGTAAATAATTTAAGTTAAATTATATGTAAAACAGTATTATATTTTCTATAATTTAACAAGAAATGCCTCAGGAGACGAAGCTCTGCAGAAACATTAAGATTATAGAGGTGTCTCGTAAACACCAAGGAAATGCCTATCAGATTCAGTTACAGTTTTCAACTGTTTGATTATAGTAAATTTCGTGCCTTTAGTAGTTAACAAATATATCGAGTTCTTCTTTTAAAATTACCTTCCTAAATGAAATAAATACCGAATTAAATCAAAAGCATTTAAATAAATAAGCAAGATTAACAGCCTTTAAAGAAGTAAAACTGTGAATTTTAAACGATATACAATATATCGCAAACACTGTAATGTAACTGTAAATAATCGCATTTGTATGAATATATAAATATAATGCATAATCTTAAATCAAAAGTTTCTCGAATATTTCCCAAATAAAACGCTTTATATAAATATACTCCTAATTTCATGTTAAATAGACCAGGCTTTTAAAATTCATTGATATTCTAAACTTCTTAATTAAAACAATTTTGAATGTTTTTGAACATATTTAAAGATTCCTTTATAAAAATACGACAATAAAAGTAAAATATTTATGTAATTTAGAATGCGTAATTCGTTTTTAAAATAATTCGTTTTTCATTTGAAATGATAGTTTCATTAAATCTTAGAAGAATTCCTCAAGACATCTTGAATCAAAAATGCAAATTTAGAATAGACTTTTTTAACCTGTTCAAGCATCTTTGCATTTACTAAATTAAAACATTTTAGTGTTTAATTTTATGTGCTCGCGATAAAATTCTTTTATCTAGTTTGCCTGAAATATATGAATGAAAAATATACGTCATAAGAGCAACGAAATGCTGTTCAAGATTTTGTAGTATCATGTCTGAATATCATACTGAATATCAATACTTTTCTCATTTATTGTTTATATGTTCATTAATTTTCGTGGCATATTTGTCATTATGTATTACTATTTAAATTATATAGAGTTATTATTAAATAAAATTCATTCATAATTATTTAGCATTTATTTTTATACTTTATTTTGATTACTCACACACGAACTGCTAGAGAAGTAAATTTCTGTGGATATGGACCAAACAAATAATACACAATATGTAAATTTTTCATTGTTTATAATTTCTGAACAACTTTCCACACATCGAAAATTTGAATTTAAAATTAGACTGTGAACGCAAGACAGTATCATAATTCCGAAAGCGAGAGTATAATAAAATGTAATAATGAAATTCGAGGAAAACGTTTAAATGAAATGCAGCACAAAATACGTAAAATTGGATATTCCCTACAAGGAATTCAAGTGATCAGATTTTTTTTTTTATTATTTCTTGCATAGATATGCAGCTTCGTGATTTATTGGAGTACATGGACAATTAAAAGTTCTTTTTTTCATTACAGTGGTGGACTCACTGGCAGCCGAGGGATGATATTGCTGATCGTTCGATGTTTGATCCAGCTCGAATCAACAAAGGATGTAGGATAGAATTTCGTGGAGTCAAAAAAAGAAGAAAATTTGCTGACAAAACTAGATTACTACGTAACATATTTAAAATACGTTTTAACATTTGAAAGTTTAGCAAAAAGCCTTTACAGTATTTTAAATACTCCAATTATTAAAACTTACGGAAGTGAGGCTATAGAAATATGCTTCTGAATGAAACATTATTCAACTTTTTAAAGCCTGGGTCAATGTTTTCAAAAATTTAAAAATCTTCAAACTGTTAATTATTTTCTCTATAAGAATGTGATTTTATGTATTTTCTTGAAAATGTATCTACATATAAAGATTTTAGAATTTCTTTAAAATTCTGTTAATTTTACTTAAGTCTTCAATCAGCCTCGCACGCGCTGTAAATCAAACGTACGAAGTTCGTTCCTAAAAGCTTTTGCGGTTGATCTTTGGATTATGGTAACTTGGGGATTTTTGGGGGAAAATTTGGGGACCAACTCTGCTACAGCAACCCTCTATTTTTTTTTTCGCCGTCATTTTGTCTTCACGAAGTAAAGACATATTTCTTTTCTTTTTATTTTACTCAACAGTTTTTCCAACAATCTCCTAGCCGAATTACACTTATGCTAGAAATTTTTTGGAACAAAACTCCTTAATCATGACAAATATTAACTGCAATATTGGGAAAAAGTGCAGAATCGCAAACTCCTTGCCGCGTTTTTCAAAATCGCACATACACAGTAACCATGTACACGTCGACTAATTTTTACCTAAAAAAAAACATCCCAGAATTGCACAAAAATGGCATTGCGCACACTCTTGACTTTATCCATCTAAACTGCTATTTTCTCATAAATTGCAAAAATTTGCACGAAAATGCAGGAAAATTTTGTGAATCTTTAAACTCGGTAAAAAGCACATATATGAAATTACCTGATCGCTAAAAAGTATATACCATTTCCAAGGATGAACATTTCCACGTATAAAATAAATAAAATATCCAAAAACTTTTACCTCTAAATTATCTATTATATTATAAATGTCACCAACGAATTCATACCGCAAACATTACAAATGGTTACAAATACTTAGTGTCAAATATTTAAATTATTTCCATGCACGTTTACTTCAACTGAAACATATACCAAATTCCTACAAACATAAAATTCACAAAATAACTATCATTTATTTAAAATATAATTAAACCATGTACACGTCGACTTATTTTTACTGAAAAAAACATCCCGGAATTGCACAAAAATGGCATTGCGCACATTCTTCACTATATCCATGTACACTGCATTTTTCTCATAAATTAGAAAAATTTCACGAAAATGCATGAAAATTTTGTGAATCTTTAAATTCGGTAAAAAGGACATATATGAAATTACCTGATCGCTAAAAAGTATATACCCTTTCCAAACATGAACATTTGCACGTATAAAATAAATAAAATATCCAAAAACTTTTACCTCTAAATTATCTATTATAAACGTCACCGACGAATCTATAACAAAACATTAAAAATGGTTACAAATACTTAGTCTCAAATATTTAAATTATTTCCATGCACGTTTACTTCCACTGAAACGTATACCAAATTACTACTGTACACTGCTTTTTTCTCATAAATTAGAAAAATTTCACGAAAATGCATGAAAATACTCATCGTATTCTACTCAAAGGTATTCCAAAATACTACAAACATATAACTCACAAAATCACGATATATATAATAAATATAATGAGATTAAAAACACTACTTAAAATATAAATAAGCACATACATTAAATTAATAAAAATTAGATTACAATCCTAATTACTTTAAACTAAATCATTGCTAATAACAATTTTCCATAATACCATATTAATTTATTTACTCCTTAGATTTAGAATAATGCATAAAAGTAATATCCTCAAATGATTAAAAATACTAACTTACTTAATCTTCTTCAGAATCTTCATTACGTGGCACGCACACTTCCCTACAGAAAGATTTCCAAACGGCTGCAGTACTACTGCTAATTTCTTTCACTTTACATAGCGCCATGCAATCCGAAAATTAATCAACACTATTTCATACAACACACAATGAAGCTTAATACAAAATAATATATTACTACCGATATTTTTACCCCCTTTTCCGATTAAAGAACTGTAATTCGTCCATTAATATCACATGACATATCCCATGATCTCTCATTTCCCTCACACAAAATAATGCGTAATCGGAACTGAGTACTTCTCACATTATTACCAAAGTCCTAGGTAGTAACCTTTATCGCCTCCAAAATGTCGCCAAACTACCTGTTACCATATTCCAAAGATCAGCCGCTTTTGCAATGAACAACAACAAAAAAGAATAAATAAATAAAATAAAATAAAATAAAATAAAATAAAATAAACAAAAATAAATAAATAAAACTACAATTTATTACATAACCACCGCTCTGTCTCATATAGACAATGCAGTTTAGTTTGACAAGTATTCACTCTTTCAGTAGATTCGCATCCTTACCATAATATAAAATACATATAGAGAAAGCGTATACGAAACAACTACTGATTAATAAGTTTCTTATTAATTTTTCCATAATAAACATAATTTCCAACAGTAATCATTATTTTGAAAATCCATGGCGCCATTACATTTGAAACATCTTTTCACGTCAGATGTATTTCATGAAGAAATCTTTGAAATTTGAAGAACGAATTTTCGAGACGACTTCACTGCCCATCCTGTATAAGGCGCATTCATTTGTATAAATGTTTGTGAAGGATTACCACAGATTTTCTTAAAAGGTCGCGAATACCATGCACGTTTTCCAAAAACGAAAGGAAGTATTTATGAGATTTGCTGCTCGACCCATTATCAGATTTAATGTTTTTATATTAAATCTAAAAATCTGATATAATTTGCGTGTCTTAACTATGTACGGAAAATTGATTCTGACTATGAAAAAAATTCATGTGCTTTTTGTTACAAGACCTTTTTTCTTAAATTAAATTTTTTATGTACTGAATTATTGCCGAAAGTTCCTTGAGCTATCGGTCACTATTATAAAAGCTGCAAAAGAAAACGATGGTAATGCCAAGTCACGTAAATAACCAAGTCTACTTTCAAATCTTTGAAATAATAATTATATCACCGTTTGCAAATATTCAAACGCGTTAGTCATGTTTGTTTTTAATGGCAATCAAAAATATGTAAAATTGGGCTTAAAGCCATTAAAATCTTAAACGTTCCATAAATTCTTGCTAGACAAATTAATTTAACTATAATGCTAGTTAACGGAAAGCAAAATGTTCGCTGGCCGCGTAAGATTGCCTCGACGGCGTCTTGTTTCAGAGCACTGGCTGATAGGATTAAATCGTACTGTAGAGTTAGAACGGTAGAATCGTGAATATGGTTTTTACTGCCAGAAATATGTCTCATGGTATGCTTCAGGGTTCCAATTCTTTCTCCTTATTTACATAACATGTATGCATATGATATTCCAAATGATCCACAGATGACGATTGCTCTTTTCGCGGATGGCACGTGAATTATCAACAAGCGTCTTCAATTACAATAGTACTGCTTCAACTACAGCGTTACCTAAATCTTCTGGGAAACTGGTTTACGCTCTGAAGGGTCGCAGTCAATACTAAAAAATACAAAGCAATTATTTTTAGAAAAGGTCACTCAAACTTTAATTCCATCAAGAGCAATAGTATTTGATAATGATACAAACATGGATGATGAAGTTAAATGTCTAGGAATTATCCTGGATAAAATATAACGTTTCGCAAACAGCTAAGAGAAACTGTTCAAAAATTCAACATAACACTTGCAGCAATGTAACCATTAGTTGGAAGAAGAAATAACAGATTAATTCCTAATATATAGATCTTGCATAAATTTTTCATAGTTTTATTCTAGCCTAGTCTGCGATCATGCTGCCGAAAGCATTCAACAAATTCAGGTGTTGCAAAACAATGCTCTTTGGGAAACTTTCAATACTCCCTGGTTCACCTCCAAATGGTATACATACAGAAACCTTAAAACAGACACTATGCAGCTAAATACAATTAAGTGTATATTTGTTTACTGGTATAATACACAGCTGACCAAAATTTCACACTGAATACAAAACCTGAAGTAAAACCTTGTGCTTGAATTTCATTCTTCGAAACTCAACTGCCGTTCCAGAATGGGATATTGAAATATCAGAGAAGATCAACTCAACTGGATTATTCTCCACATTCGCACGACTGATGAGTACGTCCCTAACAGCGCAAAACAGAACAAAAGTATCGTTTCAAGGCTAAGAAATGGAAACAGAAAGCGTTTTAACAGATCAAGCAGCTGCTATTGTTATAATATGTTATGAGACTCTACAGGTAAACGCTCTGGTTTCTATTCATTTCATAGTGAGATGAAATCCATGCTGATCATAAAAGTTCCCCCGCGAGAAGCAGATCCGTCGCCTGGCAACACAGTTTGTATTCAAACAATGAAATATAACTGAGAGTTCAAAAATATGCAGCTCCCAGAATTAAAATGATTTAATGAACACGTACTAACATAAAAATTAAATACGAAATTATATACTGTACTAAGTACGAGATCCGGAATTGTCGGAACTTTAGCGATTGCATATTTGGCTTTTTTCCGCATATTAAATCTTTAGTATAAATCTAGTAAAATGGCATTATAAAATTAAAAAATAAAAAATATGAAATTCTGATTTATAAAATAATGAATCATTTATATCGTCTGAAGAGTGTCAAAATTAAAAAAAAAGGATTAATATTTATTATATTTCTTCCGAAGTACAATATCTACAAGTATTAAACGTTTAAAAATGCCATCTGACGCTTCATATTATTTCCTTTTACTTCCTTGTACGAAGTAAAAAGGAAGTATTGTAATGGCTAAAAGTTTCCGGCATCATATTTCAACGAAAATATCCATTTTGACAGATATCGAATGCTATTTAACGATGTTTTTGCGTAACATCTGTACGTAAGGAAAAAATAAAAGACTCTTTTCCCCCGAAAAAATTATAAAACTGATTTAAAATGAATTCTGAAGAGAATTTTTCTTGGCGTCTGTACGTACATACGTATCTCGCATAACTCAAAAACGAGTAGCCTCAAAACGTTTAAATTTTGTATATAGGACTGCTATAACGTGTACATGTGCATCTCGTGTTTGGGTTGCAATAGGCCGCACAAAACGTATATAAATATATGCATATATATATCCATTCTATTACCCGGCTCAGTGGATTCAGTTTCTTTACTCTTATATATTTGTAGGTTGTGCAGTTTTTGCTTTAAAAATGATTGAATTAGGTTGTTCTTATTTTCCGGTTACGTTTTTATGCCTTAGCAAAACTGATGCACAGAAGCCTTGATACAATTCAGGAACTTAATTAAAGTAAAGTACAATGTTATAATGCTTTAGGGAAAAACACTTAACCATTGATAGGCAAAACACTAAGTTTGTGAATTGGCCTTTTGAAAACTATTCATTGGACCATCTTTTCCAAAAGCTTTGAAACATTTTCTCAACAAGCTTCCAACGTTGCAATATAGGAATTTTTTGATCGTGTAAACTTTCTTCTGGTAAGGCAGTTAGCGGGGTACCAATTAAAAAATGGCCTGGCCTAAGTGCAGAAAATTCTGATGGATCTTCAGACAGTGGACACAAAGGTCGCGAATTTAAACAAGCTTCAATTTGAGCTAGCAATGTCATAAATTCTTCTTGCGTTAGAAGTTGTTCACCTATGGTTCGCTTGAGATGTAACTTTGTAGATTTGACTGCAGCTTCCCATAATCCTCCAAAATGTGGCGCTGCGGGAGGATTAAATATCCACTTAATACCTTCAGTAGAGCAATATTTATTAACCAATTCATTTTCATTCAAGGAGTTTATTACTCTTTTCAATTCCTTATCTGCAGCAATAAAATTTGTGCCACAATCGCTATGCACTTCTATTGGTTTTCCTCTTCGAGATACAAAGTGCTTTAAAGCGGCAATAAATGATTCTGATTTAAGATTACCTACTAATTCAATATGTATAGCTCTTGTAGTAAAGCACACGAATACACAAATGTAGCATTTCATCGGTTTTACTCCTCGACCTTGCCTGGGCTTCACTAGAAATGGCCCGGCGTAGTCAATTCCAACTTTGGAGAAAACCTTTGACGGAACGACTCTAGACGATGGTAAATCAGACTTTATCTGGGTAGATGTTTTAGCTCGTACACGATGACATTTCACGCATTTCCAAATCTGTTGTCTTACAACTGACCTAGCGTGGATTATCCAATATTCTCTTCTAATTACTGATAGCAATAGCAGGGGGCCTGCATGAAGATGGGATTCATGAAAATGATTCTCTATAATCTGTGTTATGTGATGTTTCTTGGGCAACAAAATAGGATATTTTCTGTTCTGCGCGATGTTGGATTGTCTTAATCTTCCTCCAACGCGTATAAGTCCATTCTTATCGATAAAGGGGTTCAAAGAAAGGATCTTACTATTTGAGTTTAACGGTTGATTCTTTTTCAGAAGATTATATTCGTTAAAAAACCTCATCCCTTTGAACTACTCTAACAATTGCATTTCTAGCGTATTGCAATTCTTCGGTTTTAAGGCAACTCTTAATCCTTGTTGCGGTAGATTTAGCTGAATTATTCGCAAACCGAAAACACCGTGCGATGATTCTTTTAAGTTTCAAAAATGATGAAACTTCATTAAGGACTGGAATTTGCGAAGCGACTGTTCCAATTGAACAAGAAATATTTTTCCGTTGTTCCCTTAAAGACTCTTCTGAAAATGGTAAGTTGATAGAGAACGGAATATTATTTGAATTAAGCCACTGAGGACCTGTCCACCACAAGTCATGAGTAGAAAGCTCTGAAGGCAAAAGACCTCTTGATGCGCAATCAGCTGGATTCTCCTTTCCTTTTATGTGATTCCAATGCGATGAAGGTAAGAATGATTGAATTTCTGAAACGCGGTTGGCTACGAAGGTTTGCCAGTGTGTTGGCTCTGATTGTATCCAGGACAAAACTATCATTGAATCACTCCATGCGTAAATATCGTCAACATGAATTTGCAATGAATTCTGCACAGCTTGAACCAAATGCACTAATAGAACTGCAGAGCAGAGTTCTAAACGAGGAATAGAGATTACTTTCAGGGGAGCTACGAGAGTTTTTGATGTTAGTAGCTGCACCGAAATTGAAGAATGATTTGAAGACTTTAAATAAATCACTGCGGCGTAAGCTTTCTCTGATGCGTCACAGAAACAATGAAGTTTTACATTTGTAGATTTGGACAATAATACTCTCCTAGGAATATGAATGCATTCAAGATTTGCGATATCTTCACAATAGATTTTCCATCTTTGATTGATTTCATCTGGGAACGGATCATCCCACGAGATTTGCAATTTCCATATGTCTTGAAGCAAGATTTTTGCTGCAAATATAAAAGGTGCTAACCAACCAAGTGGATCAAAGATTTTCGAAATAGAAGATAAAATTATTCTTTTAGTAGAACACTCTCTATTTTCGAGATTTTCAAAGTGATAAGTAAACTGGTCTTGCGTTGGATACCACTCCAAAGCCAATAATTTTATTGATTTAGTATCAACTACTGTATATGAAGAATTAGCTTTCTGAGTGTTCAGTGCAGTTTTTAAAATCGAGCGATCATTTGTACACCATTTATGCCATTGAAAGCTAACTTTTTGTAAAACTTCACTCAGTTGTGAAATTAACTCTACTGCGTCTTCTACTGTGTCTGAACCAAATAGGACATCATCAATATAGCAATTGTGTAATATTATTTCAGCTGCCTTTGGGAATTTAGCTCCTTCGTCAATTGTTAGTTGTTTAAGTACGCGAGTAGCCAGGTATGAAGCGGAAGTAGTGCCGTACGTAACTGTGCACAACCTGTAAGTTTTAATCGGCTTCGATGGATCATCTCTCCAAAATATTTTTTGGAAATTTTCAATAAGTCGCTAGTAATCGCTATGGGATAGCATCTAAACCTCAAAAGAATAGTAAATAAGTCGTCTTGTATCTTGGGACCATTCATTAGCGTCTCATTAAGCGATATCCCTGATGTAGTTTTGGCACTAGCATTGAAAACGACGCGTAGTTTTGTGGTAAGACTGGATTCTTTTAGCACGTGATGATGAGGTATATAATAATGAAAATTTACTTTATCTGGATTATCATCGGATAGTTCTTCCATGTGTCCAACTGATAAATATTCGGATATGAAGTCTTTTTACTGTTGATATACTTCAGGAGTTTTTGTTAATTTTTGTTCTAGACTAAGAAAGTTGCGAAAGGCTGATGGTCTGGAATTACCTAACTCATTTCTTTTAGGCTTGAATGGCAGTTTTACTGAGTAACGACCATTTTCACTACGCACGTGATTTTCCACGAAATGATTATCACACAATCTTTCCTCTTTAGTTAAAGGTTTCGATGTGGGAATTTGTTCCAAATCCCAAAATGATTTAACTAATTCCTCCGTGTTTACGTTTAGCGTATTGACTGAAACCTGCTTACGGTTTGGGAATTCAAAATGTGTAGTTCCAGCAATTACCCATCCTAACTTAGAACAACATGCAAATGGAAGATTTTTGCCCCTTTTAATTACCTCGCCATTTATTAAAGTAAGGAATACATTAACTCCAAGTAAAATATCAATTTCTCCAGATTCATGAAATGTAGGATCTGCTAAAGTTAAATCTTCGAAACTTTCATATAAATTCAAAGGTAATCTTACACTTGGAATGTTTCCTGTAATTTTGTCTATTATGTAAGCGGACGTTGAATTTCTGTAATTAGTATTAAAATGAGGTGTAAACAACAACTCAACTTTTCCAGTAGTAGTTGTATTGAAAGTACCTAAGCATGACACTAATATCTTCGAATACTTTATGCTCAATCCTAAATTGATAGCTGTTTTCCGACGAATGAATGATTTTTCACTACCTGAATCTAGTAAACATCTACAATTTATGAATTCATTTTTTGAGTTTTGAACCTTAATTAAAGCAGTACACAAAAGTACATGACTACGTTTACCATTAGCATGAGCTCAAAAATGTTTATTTTCATAGTTGTTTTCACAAACAGTAGGAGAAACTTCATTCAAGTTGTTTTCTAGTTTAATTTGCGATTTCGGAACAAACACTTGTGCTTCCGGTGAAGGGAATCTAGATGCATTTTTTGGTTTGAAATTATTTTCTAAATGCAAAATGCTATGATGATGCTTAAAACAATGCTTACAGGTATTTGCACTCTTACACATTTTAACTTTATGGACATTAAGCAATTAAACAAAGTTTATTAGTCTTAACAAACTCTATTCGTTTTTACAGCAATTAAAACAAAGTTTATTAGTCTTAACAAACTCTATTCGTTTTTGCACTGGTAAATTTAAAAAATTAGAACACCTGTATAAAAAATGATCTTCTTTACAAAATAAGCAGGTAGAATTAGTAATCAGAGAAGTAACCCTATTATACACTGGTTTATCTGATTTATGCGTTTTACTAATTAAAGGTTTACTGTTCTGTAATGTTCTAGCGTAATTCTTCAAAAATTCTATCAAGTCACTCAACTTTGGTATTTCGTCTTTTTTTAATTGACGCTCCCACCACAACTTTGTCGAAACGTCAAGTTTTTGCAAAATAATATACAACAACAAAGTATCACTAAAATTATCTATCCTTTGATCTAATATTTCCAATGAGCGAGTTATTTTGTTTACGTCATCTACTAAATTTAATATCGATGATGCAGATTCCATTTGTAATTGTGAAACGTTAAGAATTCTTTTAATAAAAGCAAATATCTGTTGTCTCTTATTAGAAAATCTCTCTTCTAGTAAATTCCAAGCAATACTGAAATTTTGATCAGCTATGGGAATTGACTGAATAATGCGATAAGCATCATTTTTCAAAGAACTCTTTAAATATTGTAATTTTTGAGCTCCAGAAAGATTTGGATTGTTGCTAACACTAGCGTTAAATAAATCTTTAAATGTTATCCATTCAGTTAAATTTCCGCTAAATGTGGGTAAAGATAATTTCGGTAACTTCAAACTTTCAGAGATTGATTCAGGTACGACAGGTTTGTCGCCATTTGCATTTACGACCTTGTAAATCTTTAACTTACGAATAATTTTTAAGTGAACCTCCTCAATTTTCTTTAAAATCGACTGTTCTTCCTCAACGAAAGTGTCTATGTTTTCATCATCACAATTTGTATAAATTTCCCTAAATAGAGATTTAAAATCTTCCTTAAAGATTTTACATTTTTCTAAGATTAATTCAGCTTCAGCATTATCTAAGTTATCATAATTTATTCTCTCGATAAATTTCGTTACCTGTGTTTTCAAAATTTTCTTTCGTTTTTTTTCTATATCTGACATTTTGAAAATGTTCTAAATTCTCGATTTTACTAATACTTTAAACATAAAAATAGTAGCAACAAGGAAATTTCAAATGCAATTAAAATGCGTTAACTATTTCACTCACCTCGAACACTGTATCCATTGCGTAACTCTTCAGAATTCTGAACCGAAATTGCATTATCAACTCCATTACGGACACGTAGAATTCTTATTCACAAGCGCGGGTTTTTCTCGAAGCTCCGGCGTAGGACGACCAAATAATGTAGGAAGCGGTATCTTAACTTTAAATTAATAAACCTAAGAATACATCACTGCGAGTGGACTGTAAAATTAACCTTTATTTGGCGGTTTGAACTTTCGAACACAACACAGCACAAAGTAAAAACGACAGAGTTACAATTAGCGGTTTTAAGAATGCAAGAACAAAATGCGAGCTGGGCATACAATCTGCGCATTGCGAAATAATATCTCACAGACAGGCAGAGAGCTCTGGTGGCCGAAACATAACGCCTTCCTTTATTATTGCGAATTAAATCATGCTTAATTTATTCTGGAATTTATTCGAGGGAATAAGTGTTTAATATTTACTTTTTAATTTTTAATATAGATATTTTGATTTTTATGTATTTTTGCCTTGTCGGGAAGTGAATGAGAAGTACTGAATCGTCTGTGAAAAACTGTTTGTTTTTGTTTTGTTTCCTTAATTTCTTTTATACAACGTTTTAGATTTATTAGATTTTTTTAATAGAACATGTGGCAACCATTAGATAATTCTTTAAATGATGATATAAATGATATAAATTTATATGCATTCTGATTTATAACATGAATGAAATGTAACGCTATTGAATGAAGCTAGCGCCAGAGTGTCGCTGTGGTAAACAAATATAGTGAATTTTAAAGAATGCATTTATTCTACTGTGGTTTATGCGCTAACGACGAAGTAGATTAATTCAATCCGATAAGTTTAAATGAAATCTAAGAAAAATGCATATAATTTAATATTCCGTGCAAGGAAGTCATGTGATGTATACATCAGATTTTTATACCATCTTTTCTGCAATGCTCTTTGAAAACTTTGATAAAACTCTTGTCTAAACGCTGAATATCTGAAGCTTTATTTGCAGGGGGGGGGGGAAACACTAGTTTAATTCTAAGATTGCAATTGCTATGAAAACAGAATTTAAGTCCTAAAATCCAACTAGACAGGTTAGCCAGTTATCCCTATGTTTGAAATAGTATGACGAAGACTCAACAAGGTTTTAAATATTTTTTTAATCTGAACTCTTAACATAAAAGGCATGACACCTGCCATAGACAATAACTACTGCTAGTGGAAAGGGAATTTAATAGGCCATTGGCAGCCCGCATACTTTCCTATAATTGCCGCCCCTAGGCCACTGGCTGCCGCATACCTTCCTAGAATTGCCGCCCCTAGGCCATTGGCTGCCCGCGTACTTTCCTAGGATTGCAGTCCCCAAAATTCCAGGAGAAAATCCAGGAAAAAAAATCCAGGAGCACGCGCATTTAATAAATATATATCTGGTAACTGTACTCTTTTGCTTTCTAGAGGCCTCCAGAAAATATATTTTACCAGAATGTTCTCGTACATGATTCGATAGCTTATAAAAGCCGGAACAAAACATCTGAGTTCAGTTGTTTACTTAGTGCTGTTATTGATTGTAGCGAATTCGCGGTGAGATCGGATTAACTTTCTCTGTCTCTTGAATTGAGTTCTATTTAACGTTTTAGTAGTTTAAAATATAACTACTGTGAGAAACTGCGATATTGTACGAATATCTCTGAGGAAATTTCAATATTTTGTTTTATTTCTTGGGATAAGAATAAATTTTATTAACTTTTTATCTACTTGTGCGTTCAATCCATCACGAATCCGTACGCACGCAACACTATTATAGAACTGACCTCAAACTGAAGAAATGAAACTAATGTCACGTTCAATTGAAGTGGTTGTATTTCACAGGGAGTTCTCAAGGTGTTCATCTGATATTCTGGTTCTAATTTTACTCTCAGCGTGTTTCATTACTGAAAGGAGTTGTTCATAAATATATGTTCTACCGAATAATGATAACAGGGAATAACGCATGACTATGGAGTGTGGCATATTTAACTTACAGTAGGCCTGATTTATACAATTCCAACAAAGTGTCGCAATCAATCATTCTTTCTTTGAGCTGAATGTCATATAGCACCTCTGTCTTTTTTACTTGAAACTTCATTAGCAAAATCTATATCGACTAAAAATAGAATTACAAAAATTTTGATTTCTTTCCCTAAAATCTTGAAATTTGTTTTCATACTTTTGTATCAAATCAAAACATAATCCTGCGTATTTTTTATCAGTTTTAGGTTTATATTTGTCTAGCGTGTTGAAATGTAAATACAGAATACATTTATTTCGGCTGGCTTTATCTTTATCAGAATATTGTTTATTTCAAATTAATGCGGAGCATGAAATAGCCCGTTCGCCCATGTTGAAAGCTAGCCTTCAATTTCGATCGCAAGTTTAAAATACCTCATGGATGCCAGCCTCTTGATATTTGTCTGGAGGTTCGCTCTCACCTCTATTGTTGCAGTGTTGCTCTGGTCCGCGGGCATTGGATGACTCTGCTTTAACTCTCCGATAAAATACGCGATGATCAGTAGGAATCACGTATTACATCGGAGCTGCCAGTTAAATACTACTGCCAGTTAACAGTTGCCAGTACTAACTGCCAGTTAACAGTTGCCAGTACTAACTGCCAGTTAAATTTCATAATTTATATTATCAGGTTAATAATGAAACTGTGAGATAATTTTCTAAATTTTTGATAGACTTATTTTTGCATGTCTCAAAAATAAGAAAATTAGGTTTTTCAGACTGTTTTTAAGAGTGCCGATTTCTGAAAGGTCTTCTATATTTCAAAACCCTCCAATGAACTCATCTATATAATATATATGCTTCCTGCTGGAAAGAGCATGCAAAGATCATATTTGTGCAACTTATTATCACGTAAAAGGAATTGAGAAATACGAAGCCGAAAACGTTTTATGACCCCAGTCAATCGAGTTCGATGTAATGACATGCATTTGTCACGGAAACAGTTTTCTATTCGATGACGCTATGGATTTTCAAGATTATGTTTGCTATTTAAAGATCTACTTGTTACAAAAAAATTGTAATTATTCCTTACACACTAGATTTTTCGTTTACTCCTACGCTATATGCGGTTTAAAATCAGGGAGAGATCACAAGATGTAGTCACTTTTTTATACTCTTATGCCCTGTTTAGCACGCGACTTTGCCGGCTATCCCAGTAAAGCACAAGGCGTTGAACGGTCTAGCCGGGGAGTGAGAGGGGGTCGGAAATAAACGTGCTCTTGTTTTAGGCATTTAAAATAAATTGCTTTACTTATAATAGACAGAGCGGTGGATATGTAACAAATACTGAATTCTTTGTCTTCTTCCCTATTTCTACTCACTGTTGTGATATGAAAGTGATCCGTGATACTTGAAGCGAATATATTTAGGTCGTACAGAAATGTCTTTCGCAGAGCGGAATACAATTTAACAAAAAATTGGTATTACATCCGTTAGAAATAATCCCCGCCCATGTCAATACAGTTCTGCCATCTGGCTGGGAGGTTCCGAAGGGGTTTTGGTAAACCAATCTATGGAGTGTCCGCGCACCACATATGGAAACTCCATGCAATTCGGCAGAAGATTGAACTCGTTGTCTATTGATAGCGTCCTTCATGTAGTCAAGGAAGGAGTATTTCGATGTCCACCCACTTGGCACGTACATTTTTCATTCCCAAATCAGCAAGCACAATCGTCTGCAATGTTCCTTACGCAAGCTCTGACTCTTCCTGCATATTGTTGAACGTTTTGCGCCTGTTCGCAACGATCAGATAGGACACAGCTGCCACATTTGCTACTATATGCGATGTTGCGGGTCGTCCCGCGCGCGTAATAGCAGACCGCACATTGAGTTGAACACTGTTAAGCGAATTTCGCTTACTGCGCATACTTGATGGTGTGTGTACCTTTGGCGCGGGGTGAAATATTGGCGACTAAGCAACCCTACGCTAGCTCATTCGTGATTTCCATGGCTGTCGAGTGATATGTACAACTGCAATGGTGTGGAACTTTGTTTATTAGTTATTTTAACCTCCATAACGATTGCACTTGCCTATTTTTCTTTATTTTAGTTTGTCAATAACAGTGCATTTAATATTTGTTAACATACGTTGTGCGTAATAATTCGTTATTTAGATGTAATTTGTTTACATGGTATAATTCAGTAATTGCAAATTGGATTTTCTCGCTGAGTATGTTAACGTATATTGCGCTTTCATTTTCTTATATTCTATAAGAATTAAATAAACAGCATTAAGGAATTGTAAAATGTCTTCAATGTTATGTACACACACTTGCTATATTCCGTCGTGTTTCTTTACGTATGTACGAATGGAACGTATGGTAAATCCTGTATTTAAGCTGGTTTCCTTTACCCATTTTATGCACTCTTTAATCGAATTTATACTTGATCGTATCATTCAACATTCCAGTTGTTGGAGCAGTTCAGGAAAAAAATCTTATTTCAGCACAGTAATTACATTACACTGCACATATATTCTACGAAGAATTAAACGCCAAATTTGTTTACAATCAGATGGCGGTACATATACCGCATACCGTATTTATCTTCTTTTCAAATCGCGCCAACATAATAATTACGCCAATTTTTTTTTTCTGGGCATGCGCAGTATGCGACATTCGTTTAACACTGTTCAGCTGAATGTGCGGTCTGCCATTACGCGCCCCGCGCTGACACCTTAAGCTGCGGTCTCCACTCCACTGGTGAACTTGGTATCCGACCAACGGGATATGGTACTCTTCAAGGGTGCTTTGTTCCCGCACACTGACACCAAGCGACGATGGATCTCACTACCCTACGTCTCTTCCTTCCATACGATCCACGCTGTTCAAAGCTGACCTTGATAATCATATTGTTGCGTGCGTATGGGTTCGTTATGAAATGAATGCACAAGTCCGATGAAAAATGAACAAAATTTATTATTATCACAACAAAAATGCTTAAATTTTCTCAAATTATCATGCAGTATTACAATATCTCACAGTAGTTATCTTTTAACTACTCAAATGTCCAATAGAACGTAATTCAAAACAGCTAAAGAACGCTAATCCGCGAATTCGCTACAATAAACAACAGTAGTTTTCTAAACAACAACAAACTAAGCAGCATCTACTCCAAACTGAGATGTTTTCCTCCTTTTATAAGATTTTAAAATCACGCGCTAGAATTTTCCAGTACTTTCTCGAAATCAAAAAGAGATATTTATTTATTTAATGCACGCGCTCTTGTATTTTCAATTTTCCGGCTTAGCTTTCTTTTAATATTCGTCACGCGCTGCACTGCGCGAGAAATAAAACAATTTAATTTATAATTGAACTAACATTAGCTTTTTAAATACCAAATTCGTAATACTGCCCCCTTCCCAAGGACTGCACGTCCCGGGCAGTACAATCCCTGGACAGGAAGCTAAACTTACAACTGTGGCATAAATGCAACTGAGGCATAAACATTACATTACAATATCAAACAATATAAACAATAAATGCAATAACTAACTCAAACAAATCAAATGCTATCAAATACTAAATACAAAAAGAATACTAAATAAAAATCAAATACTAAATACAAATCAAATACTAAATGCAAATCAAATACTAAATACAAATCAAATCAAATACACATTTATAAACAAAAAGGACCATGGTCTGATGCTATTTACAATTATTTACATTACGTACTATGGCCATAGTAATGAGCTAACCTGTCGTAATGAACGACTTTAGGTTTAGAGTTCGAAGACTTACGAATCCGAACCACGACGTCATTCAGTCTTTTTAGGACTGTATACGGGCCATCCCAAGGTGACTGTAATTTCGGACAAAGTCCTTTCCGTCGAGTCGGATTCCACAACCACACCTTGTCTCCTTCGTGGAACTGATGTTCAGTAGCTCTTGTGTCGTAGCGGGTCTTCATCTTCTCCGTCGCCAAGTTGACTCGCTCTCGTACAAAGTTGTGCATCACTTCAAACCGGGCCTGGAGATCTTGAATATATTCCTCAGACGATGAAGGAGCATCCGGAGGGCGGCCAAACAATAGATCACAAGGCAGACGAAGGTCACGACCGAAGAGCATCTGTGATGGAGAATAGCCGGTAGTCTCGTGGACAGCACTGCGGTAAGCCAGTAACAAGAGTGGTAATTTCTTGTCCCAGTCCTGTTGGTTTCTGGAAACCACTAATGAGAGGTTATTAAGTATGGTTCGATTGAACCTCTCTACCATGCCGTCCGACTGGGGATGCAATGGCGTCGTTTGAGTTTTGTCAATGCCGAGTAGTTTGCATAGTTCTTTGATTACTGCCGAGGCAAAATTCCCTGATCGAAATATAACTGAAGAGGCACTCCGAACCTGGAAATCCAGTGCTGTATCATTACCTCAGTTACTGTGACAGCCTCTTGATCAGGAATAGGATAAGCTTCAGGCCATTTGGTGAAGTAATCAATGACAACGAGTATGTATTTGTTGCCATCAGCAGTTCGTGGCAGAGGTCCCAGGATGTCAAAGGCGATACGTTCAAAAGGCGCCCCTACGTTGTAACGTTGCAGCTTGCCTCGGCTGCGTCTCCTCGGTCCTTTCCGACCTGCACAGGCATCGCAAGATCGGCACCACTTTTGCACGTCATCCTTTGCATTATTCCAGTAAAAGCGCTCACGAACTCTCTGCAAGGTCTTCATTATTCCAAAGTGACCTCCAGTAGGGGTGCTATGTAACTCTTTAAGGACATCAGGAATGCGGGATCTTGGAAGTATAAGTTGCCATCGGAACGTCTTCCCATCATCCGATTCGAATTTCCGGTATAAGACGCCGTTTCGAATGTGAAGTGAATCCCAGAGTGCCCAATATTGTTTGGTTGTAGGACTACAGATAGAAATGTCCTGCCAGGTAGGTTTTCTGTTTGATGACTCCATTAAATTAATTATTGGTTTAATGTCGCGGTCTTCCAGCTGGTCTTTACTGACTTCATCATCACTCCACGGTTCTCGGTCAGCCGATGTTGATGTTGTAATTTGTCTTGCGACCGGAGTCAGCAGCTCGTATTTCGCTTCCACCCTGGAACAATATCGGCAGCTTTCTTGGCAAGGTCTTCTAGACAGGGCGTCGGCGTTTCCGTGTGATGATCCCTTACGATGACGGATAGTGATGTCATATTCTTGGAGTCTCTGTATCCACATGGCTATTTGACCCTCAGGATTCTTGAAATTTAAAAGCCAGGTCAATGATGCATGATCGGTGCGGAGCAGGAATTTTCTGCCGTATAGATAGTGATGGAACTGTTCTACAGCTTTGACTATGGCGAGCAACTCTTTCCTTGTGACACAATAATTCCTCTCCGGTTTAGACAGGCACTTGCTCCAGTATGCCACTAAACGTTCTTGGCCGTCTATTTCTTGGGACAAAACAGCACCAACACTTTCATTACTCGCGTCGGTGTCGAGAATAAATGGTCGGTCAAGCTGAGGATACGTCAGGATTGGAGCAGATGTTAAAGCCTCCTTTAATTTGTTAAATGCATCCTCGCATTCTTTTGTCCACAAGAACTTCTGGTTGCTCACTGTCAGCTTGTGTAGGGGTCTTGCGATGGAAGAAAAGTCCTTCACGAATTTCCTATAGTAGGTGCAAAGCCCTAGGAAGCTTCTCAGCTGATGGACATTTTCGGGACGTTTCCAGGATATAACGGCTGATACCTTTTCAGGATCCGTGCGCACACCTTCTGCAGAGATGACATGTCCCAGGTAAGTCACTTCCTTTCGGAACAATTTGCATTTAGCGGGACTCAGCTTCAGATTGGCTTCTTTCAGTTTCTGAAGCACCTTCCTAAGATTTTCTAAATGTTCTTCAAAACTCTTTCCGACGATGATGATGTCGTCCAGGTATATGAGGCAGGCTTCGTAGGAAAGGCCTTTCAAAACAGTTTCCATAAGAAGTTCGAATGTTGCCGGCGCATTACACAGTCCAAACTGCATCACCTTGAATTGCCAAAGCCCTTGTCCCGTAGTAAATGCCGTCTTTTCTCGGTCTTCAGGCTGAATTTCTACCTGCCAATACCCACTCTTTAAATCAAGTGTTGAGAACCACTTGCTTCCAGAAAGAGTGTCTAGAATGTCGTCAATTCTAGGAAGAGGGTAACTGTCTTTCTTCGTAACCTCATTCAACCGGCGATAGTCGACGCAAAATCTTGTTGAGCCGTCTTTCTTTCTGACTAGGACGATGGGAGATGCCCATGGACTTACTGAAGACTCGATGACATCGCCTTCTTCCATATCTTTTAACAGTGTTCGCACCTCTTCCTGTTTAGCAAACGGTAGACGTCTTGGATGTTGCTTGATCGGGGGATGATCACCGGTATCTATTCTATGTTGTATCAAACTAGTTCGACCCACGTCAGAATACGAGCGGGAGAAAACAACTTGAAGATCTTTAACGACGCGATCGGCAGCATTCTTCTCTTCATCGTTTAATTGCGCATTCTGAAGTAACTCTGATGTAATGCTTTCTGAAGACACGGATTCTTGGATGTTACTCTTTCTTTCAACGGTGGTTACTGGAGTACATGTCGCAACCACTTCACCTTTCTTAATAACTCTCGCCTTCTCAGTTACATTGGCGGCTCTCACCGGGATAACCGTTCTGGATATGTCGACGAGTGTTGAGGCTACTAGTACTCCTTTTGGGCTATTACAGTTATTGGGATATTCTATGATGCCGTAGCGGAAATTTCTGTTTTCGGCTATGGATCCAGGAAGTAAAATTTCTGTTCTTGCCGGTATTGTGATATTGTCTTGTGCTATGATTTTATGGACAGATTTAACTTCATCATTGACTCCAAATAACGCTATACTCAGATGTAGAATGCAATTCGTTATTTTTAAAGTCCAAGGAAAAATTGTATTTCCTTAGAAAGTCCAATCCGAGTATGCAAGAATCAGTGATCTCTGCTACATATGCCGTGTGATGGTAAGCGGCACTTCCAAACGTGATGTTAGCATTTACTTTTCCATCGATGTTGATCTTCTCACCGGACACAGTCTGTAGGGTAACGCAGGGCGGCGTCCAGATAAGTTTGCTTCCCAGTTGTTGAGCCAAATCTTTTCGGATGATGGTAACGTTGGCTCCTGTATCTATCGTCATATTGCAGGGAACTCCATTAATATGTCCTATTATGAAAAGTCCATTACTGCCGCCTCTCACAGCAGAAATCTGAAGCGCTTTAAACTGGGACTTTTCATGATCTGGCAACCTCCGCCCCGCGAGATGGCCACTAATTAGTTTCCCTGCTGTTTGTTAGGAGCGGTCTTAGCATCCGTGCCCTGGGGTGTTCTGCAGTTTCGTCGTATGTGTCCTTCAGCACCGCAGTTCCAGCACTTTACGGTCGGTTTCTTGTCACCAATATTCTGTCTCAAGGCGTTCAGTTGTCTAGTTAAATCGTCTAGACGAGCAGTGACTTGATCCCCTGGCTCCTGGACTTGAGCAGCTCTGACTGGATGGCGGTCTCGACGGGTGGCTTGCTGGGCTGCCTCAAATTTCATGGCATACACTAAAGCGCTTTTCAGATCTTTAACATCCGCCATTCGCAGTGCTTTCTGTATTTCAGGGTCCCGGATGCCATCGATGAAATATTGCAGGGACAGGATTTCCCTTGTTTCTGTCGGGCAGTCCGAAAAGGCGTTATGTGACAGCCTTTCAACATCCGTGGCGAGCTTTTGAAGCGTTTCGGTGAGCTTCTGTTGACGAGATTTTGATTGGAGCCTGCTGTAGTCTTTTAAACATTTCTCGCCAAAGCGCAGCTCCAAAGCGCCGGATAGAGCTTCGAAATCTAGCCTTTGATTTTCGGGAAGCGTCTGCAGGATATCCGCTGCGTCTGCTCTCAGAGAAGCGGCGAGATGACAGGCCTTAGCTTGGGAATCCCATCCATTCGCATCCGCAACGATAGAAAATTGTGTCCTATACACCTGCCAGGAGGTCTTCCCATCATATGTAGATAGTTTCAGAACGGAACGAGCAGGCATCGATAAAAATTTGAAACCTTCAGAATTGTTTCTTACCGTCGCTATGCACTTCTTTAGGCTGTCAACTTCTTTGGCGACGGCAGCAGAAACCCTATCATCAATTTGTTGTTCGACTGCAGAAACTCTTTCTTCAATTTGTTGTTGGAAAGCCGAAACTCTTCCTTCGACTCGTTGCTCCACAGCCGACACTCTATCTTCTATTTCATCTTTGACAGAAGAAACCTTTTCTTCAATTTGCCCGACTTTATTTTCGACAGCTCCTATTCTGTCTTCCATAGCCTCAAATTTACTTTCTATTACGCAGGTTATTTCTCTTTTCATGTCGTCTTGACCTGCTTCAATCTTTTCTTGTACAGCTTTTATGTCTTCTTTAAAAGTTACTTGACCAGCTTCCAACTTTTCGTGAACGGCTTCCATTTCCTTTTTAACGGATCTCATCTCTCCTTTAACGGAATCTTGGCCCAATTTCATTTCTTCCTTAACGGAGTTGACGGCCCCTTCCATCTTTTCTTCGAAAGCAGCAAATGCAGTCATCATTTGCCTGAATTGTTCTTCCATCGTTCTTGTTATTGGCATTCAAACCCCACTCCTGACACCAAAAATTGTTGCGTGCGTACGGGTTCGTTATGAAATGAATGCACAAGTCCGATGAAAAATGAACAAAAATTTATTATTATCACAACAAAAATGCTTACATTTTCTCAAATTATCATGCAGTATTACAATATCTCACAGTAGTTATCTTTTAACTACTCAAATGTCCAATAGAACGTAATTCAAAACAGATGAAGAACGCTAATCCGCGAATTCGCTACAATCAACAACAGTAGTTTTCTAAACAACAACAAACTAAGCAGCAACTACTCCAAACTGAGATGTTTTCCTCCTTTTATAAGATTTTAAAATCACGCGCTAGAATTTTCCAGTACTTTCTCGAAATCAAAAAGAGATATTTATTTATTTAATGCACGCGCTCTTGTATTTTCAATTTTCCGGCTTAGCTTTCTTTTAATATTCGTCACGCGCTGCACTGCGCGAGAAATAAAACCATTTAATTTATAATTGAACTAACATTAGCTTTTTAAATACCAAATTCGTAACAATATTCATTCATTCCTGTCCAAGCTCTCAATGACGATGGCGAAAGGGACGGACGCCGACCGTTCGCTTACAGCAAGCTCCATCTATGCATTCTGAGTAGCTCACGCCCCCTTGTGTATATATCTCTTGTTTCCTTCGCGAAGTCTAAGAATTTCTTTGTGAGGGCCGTTGTGTCAATCATTTCTGTACGATACAAATATAATTCCAGTTAAATATATTTTAAAGCACTAACTCCTCAATTCATAAATCGGCATCAAAAGACGAGTTCCGCAAACAAAAATGCCTTTGCTTTAAACTCCCACAAACCAATCGCTAACTTCGAAGGGCGCAGACTACTTAAGCATTGCCCTGCATACCTCACTACACCCATTTGCTTTCCAGCCACTTGCCATGTATAACGCTTTTTTACCATCTCAGCACTTTACTTCAGTTCCGTAACCTGTTAAGGTAACTGTAAGGTACACTTAAATTATGTCAGTCTTGTAGAGATTAATATAAAAGTAATAAAATTGAGACTTTGTTACGCAGGAAATCCAGCAAATACTTCCTTACTCTTTTTTAAAAAATGCATGATGTTCTCGTTCATTGCTATCCATCCATCCATACATATACTGCAGGGAAATATCTATAACCTCGTGATGTATCTTGTTTAATGATACATTTGCCGCAAGGGTGCATAACATAATAATGTCCAGACCAGTGGCAAACGGTACCTAATGGGGAGAAAAAAATGGATGACCATGCACCAAGCACCCATCTATATTTATCAGTCTTAACTTAAGAATAAACGTCTCATAACACTTTATAAACTTTTAAGGAAATGTATGCAACGTATAGCGATTGTACTGTCAAATACTTCGGAAATTTAGATATTCAAATTTTAAAAAAATTCAAATTTCTGTATGAAATGCATCTGTCACGGAAACAGTTTTCGATTCCACGACGCTATAGATCTTCAAAATTATACTTTCCACTTGAAAATCTACTTGTTACGAAAAAATTGTAATTATTTCTTATACACTAGATTTTTCGAATACTCCTGCGCTATATGTAATTTTAAATCGCGGAGAGATTATGTCAACGTCATTATTTTTTTTATGCTTTTAAATGAAACTGCTTTGCTTATAATATGCAGAGCGGTGGATATGTAACAAATAGGTTATTCAGTGTATTTTTCCTGTTTCTGCACGGTGCTCTGATGTGGAGGTGATCGGTGATACTTGAAGCGAATATATTTAGGTCGTACAGAAATGTCGTTCGGAGAACGGAATACAATTTAGCAAAAAACTGATATTACATCCGTTGGAAATAATCCTTGCTATGTCAATACAATTTTGCCATCTGGCTGTGAGGTCCCGAAGGGGCTTTTGTAAACCAATCTGTGAGGTGTCCGCCCATCACATACGGACAATCGGCAGAAGATTGAACATGTTGACCATTGACAGCGTCCTTCATGTTGTCAAGCATGGAGTATTCGGATGCCCAGCCATTTTGCACGTACATTTTTCGTTCCCAAATCACCATGCACAATCGCCTGCAATGTTCCTTGCGCAAGCCCTGACTCTTCCTGCACATCGTTGAACGCTTTGCGCCTTTTCGCCACGATCAAATAGGACACAGCTACCACATTTGCTATTGTGTGCGATGTTGCTGGTCGCCCTGCGCTGACAACTTTGGCTGCGGTCTCCACTCCACTGGTGATCTTGGTATCCGACCAACGGGATACGGTACTCCACAAGGGTGCACTGTTCCCTCACACTGACACCGAGCGACGATGGATCTCACTACCCCATGTCCCTTCCTTTCATAGGATCCACGCTGTCCAAAGCCGACCTTGATAATCATCTTCCATCATTGCTGTCCAAGCTCTCAATGACGATGGGGAAAGGGACGTGCGCTGACGGTTCGCTTGCAGCAAGCTCCATCTATACATTCTGTAAAGCTCACGACGCCTTGTGTTTATTTCTCTTGTTTTCCCTTCGCAAAGTCTGATAGTTTCGTTGTCAGGGCCGTTGTGTCAATCATTTCTCTACGATGCAAGTATAATTCTAGTTAAATGTGTTTTAAAGGCACTAACTCCTCAATTCATAAATCGACATCAAAAGACGAGTTCCGCAAACAAAAATGCCTTTGCTTTAAACTCCCACAAACCAATCGCTAACTTCGAAGGGCGGAGACTACTTAAGCATTGCCCTGCATACCTCACTACACCCATTTGCTTTCCAGCCACTTGCCATGTATAACGCCTTTTTACCACCTCAGCACTTTACTTCAATTTTGTACCCTGTTAAGGTAACTGTACTGTACACGTAAATTATGTCAGTCTTGTAGAGAATAATATAAAAGTAATAAAACTGAGACTTGGTTACGCAGGAAATCCAGCAAATACTTCCTTACTCCTTTTAAACAAATGCATGATGTTCTCGTTCATTGCTATCCATCCATCCATACATGTATTGCCGGAAAATATCTTTAATCTCGTGATGTATCTGGTTCAGTGATGCATTTGCCGCAAGGGTGCATAACATAATAATGTCCAGACCAGTGGCAAACGGTATCTAATGTGGAGAAAAAATGGATGACCATGCAGCAAGCACCCATCTGTATTTATCAGTCTTAACTTAAGAAGAAACTTAAGAAAATGATCCTTTTAATTCTATATACGGCCTAGTCAGGTTGAGGATTTTAAATTCTTTGATTTCGTCTAAATTATGTTGCGGCTATTTTATATTAATAATTGTATGAGATGAAGATATGTAGAAAAACAACAATGCAATTGTGAAATAGAATGAAAGTTAATGTATTTTTAAACATTTAATGAAAGTGGTTTTACTGCACTGGCTGATGCACTTTTTCTAGCATTTTCATAATTTTGGATACTTGTTTTAGAGCATGAAATAAAGAAAGATGAACATGCGCCATAACTCTGTTTGTTAAGAACATTCGCAGCAAAATTCATATGTTACAGCGGTATGTGACAGCATGAAATAAATCAAGCTGGATATATATATCAATTGGCTAGAGAGAAGAGAAACGGAATTGAGGTAGGACGTCTTTTTGGTGTGCTCCCGAAAAAGCGAATTTTCCCGCAGCGATTTTAATCCTAAGAATATAATTCCTTCATTAAATTGTGCTCGATGTATTCCTGTACATTTGGATACCTCATATGTGTGTCTGCGAGTTGAGTTACTAGTGTTTTTGCGCCATCAACAAGGGAAAACAAGCAGCAGCAGCTTTACGGTGAGTGCGCCAACCTACTAAGTCGACACTGCGACGGAAGGGTGCCGCGGAGCCACCACGTGGTTATCGTAGTAGGCATAAGAATCTAGTGATTTCCAGCAGTGCCACAAAGTGCTTAAAAGTTTAAAAATCGATATCTTGGAATATAATCATCGCAGGAATCCCATCTAAAGAAGATTAAGGTATTGTTCTTATAATCTACCTCCTAAATACTTCAATAGCCTCTAACTGTATAATCTCAAATTTTGATAATAGGACTTAGAATTCTTCGTTCAATTCAGCGGTAAATCTACCAGTTTTAAAATGCGTAATCCTTAATACATTCATATCTTGTTTAGTAATTACAGTAGAATCCTCATCTAAATAACTTTTACCTTGTTTTATGTTCCATCTGATTATGTGTTTATTTTAATTCTTTTTCATTATTCTGTGTTTAATTTATTTAGTATACATGCAACGCTAATGCTATTGTTATACTGTATGATACTTTCAAAGTGCTAAAATTGCTTAAATACCTAAACAAATATCTCTGCTCAAAATAATCCTAGAATTTCCATCTGCACAGATTTTAAATCAGTATCGCATTTTTATGTATATATATATATATATAGTCACATATTTTTTTTATGTGCATCTGTAATAGTTGTATGTCTTAATTCACTACCGTGCAATATCTAGATAAATTCTAAGTCCTCAACAGGACGGCCATATTGCCAACCCTGCCAAAATCTCAGCAGTAGCTGCGAAGGGTCCGTCCATGTAGTTCGGATATAACTTCTGCCTTGTATTTAATTGCTATTAACATTGACCTCTCATTGAAATTTTTGCTTTTATATACTGTGTCTGCCATCATGTGTTGTATAGTTTGCAACAGCATTTACAAAAATTTCTAAGTCCGGAGTCGGACAAATTCTGCATTGTACTTAATTGCAACTAACATTGTTCTCACATTGAAATTTTTGCTTTTATATACTGTGTCTGCCATCATGTACTGTATAGTGTGCAACAGCATTTACAAAAATTTCTAAGTCCTTAGTCGGGCAAAGTAAATAGACAACTTTTGTTATAATTATCACCAGAGGTTCCTAAGCCTAAATCTCGACTTTTTACCCTAAGCCCCCCTTCTTTAATTATAGTACTAGACACACCAAACTCTAATAAAAGATCCTCCTAGTCTTCCCCTTTCAATAATAAATAACTTTCTTTAAGTCTCTCCTATCAGTTACCCCTAAAAAAAATTATTAGCTTTAATTTCGTTTAATTTCACTTAATTTCTTCTATTTCTCAGCCCCAAACCCCCAGATACTAACCAAAGCTAAAATGTCTTAATCCTCTCTTCCTCCTCTTTCCGAAAACCTATCACCCTCTCCTCAATTTTTAATATTAAAATCATATTAAATACCTTCCTTCCTCTATAACTCGTGTTCTAACAGACTTAGAAACTTTATTCTTGTTGCTACTCCAATCTCTTATCCAAAGCTTTAATACTACACCACTAAAAAATCTCCCCCTCTCCTTGTGCCATCTTTTTTTTTTTTTTTTTTTTTTCACATTTTATTTCTCCTATATCTTCCCTCCTAATCCACATAGTCTTGTAATTATTTCAGTCTCTCTCTCTCAGCTTGCCCTCAGGGTTTCAACAATATAACACTTTAGAACCTCCCTTCAAATTTATTTTCTCCCTATTTTTAATTACTCTTTATTAGCATTTTATTTCTCTTCCAACTTCCCAACTAATAGTAGTAAGTCCACCGTACCACTTCTGTTTACCAACACAAACTCCCTGCTTCATTCTACCACCATCCCCTTAAATCTATACTAATTAATACATTTTTCAATGAGTTTAATTAACCTTTTGTGTCTCATTTTCACTTCTAATTTCCAATATTCAGCACTCGTAATAGTCTCAAAACTATACTACAGAACCCAGCTTCCCTCTTATAACCCTGCGCCCTCCTGAATTACCCTAAAACACATTAACTAATTATTCCGTAGATTCTCCCCAACTTTCCAATCCTAACGTAGGACTTCCGCATCAGTACTCACCCCCCTCATTTCCGAGCCTCTGGCATATCTCCTGGGAATGTCAAGATATATACTGCTGCTTTTCTGTATTGAAATTATAAATACTGTTGTTATTTTGTATTGAATTACCCATTTAGCTACTATCATACTTGTAAAATTACATTATTACATAGTGCATTTTCTTGTTTACTAACTTTGCTATCCTCATCACTTGATGTGTACTGTCCGATTCACTTACTTTAATGTCCTGTGGTATTACAAATTAAGCACATGACTGGTGGTGCCACACTGTGATATTAAGTGCTTACATCATGCATTTTCCCACCTTGCATACCTTAGTGTCCAATATAACAAGGGCCTTTTTAATCAGTGCATATCAAGAATCAACGTATCCGCTCTGACATGTCGCGTCCCTCGTTTCAACCGACCGACACAGAGAATACCCAGTCACAAAGCATTTTAGATCCTGAAGTTTTATTGGCATCGGACTTGTCGCACGAGGAACGTGTAGCCGTCCTAGCAGGAAGCATTCGGCAGATCTCTGCAACGTTTCGAAGAAATAAATTCCTATTAACCCAAGATTTAAGGGAGCAATTGGAAAAGTCCTTAGACGTCCTACAAGAATTAGCACTTGCAGGACCAGCATACGCACCAAAGCCAGTAACTGAAGAGACAGGCACTAATACTTCTACCTTTGTGTGCTGTCAAGCAGTTCACGCCTCCACACACCCTGTGCAACAGCTCAATAGCTCTGACTTCTCAGTCCACTACCTCCATTCCGACGTTCGCTGAGGTATAGCGTAAATTCAGAATACCTAGCATCATAATCAAGCCCATCACTAAGAAACCCACTGGAGAGCTAAGGAAAGAACTACAAGCAAACGTTCCCCTTACAAAGATCCCAGTCACAATGGAAAAGATCCAACCTACGCCACAAGGAGGATTATTTATTTTATTTTATTTACCATCAGATGAGCAGCTGCACCGCCTTTAAGACATTCAGCTTTTACGCTCAACTGATGGAATCATCTACCAACTGTGTTGTTATGTAAAATACAATAAAATTTTAGAATTTTGATAATTACATAATAAAAATAAAATATCAAGAAATAAATATATAAATAATACTATAAATAATAAACATAAATAGATACAATAAATAATAAACATAAATAGATACAATAAATAAAAGTTAAAAATTTAGAATAAGATAAATACAATGGTGTTATAAAATAGTCAAATAAAGTCAAATAAAGTATCAGAATTTTGAAAATTATATAATAAAAATTGAAGAAACTAAATATATAAAAGCATAATACCTAAAAAAAATATGAAATTAAATGAAACGTAAATAGATAAGTAAATACTTAAGAAGATCATTACAAATTTTGAAAATGAACAACATAATGTATAAGAATAGTAGAGGCTGAGAATGTAAGATATGTAAAGAGTAAAGTATTTCATTATGGAGAATGAAGAGCAGTAATTGAATAAAATTTGATGAGAAATAGTATTTGAATGAATTAGGATGACCTGAATGAAAAGTTCGTGGAAATTCTTGATAGAGAGTCATTCTTGAGTAAAAGACTTGACTAAAAATCTTGAGTTGAGACTTTATTAATATATTAAGGAGATGGAGTTAGAAAATATCCTTAAATTCTTGATCGAGCTTGAGAGATCTTGAAGGTTTAAATAAAAATAGTCTTGAGTGAAAGCATTAAAATGAGGTAGTAGAAAGAATGGCATATTAAGTAAGGTAAATGAACAAAGAATAATGATTTCAAGTTCCTTTAAGATTATCGATGTTTGCGGAGATATAATTTATTATATTATGAAGATTATTTCTGAGAATATTACTTTTTAATAACTGTTGAAACCATAACTGAGCAGAAGTTAAATTGTATGCTTTAAGGTGATAATCTTTAGTAAGGTTGCAGTGAAAGAGATAATGATCTATTGTGCCTTCATTACCACAGGTACAGAGATTTGTATGCTGAAGTCCAAATCTATGAAGGTATTCTGGAAATGGACCATGAGCTGTTAGGAAAAATGTAATTGAACGGTTGGTAGATATTAATGATCTTGAAGGTTTTGATATGAAAGTAAAAGTTCTTCTGCCGGTAGTTGCTTCAGTCCAGGTTTGCTTCCATAAGTGCATTAATTCTGTTTCTAATTTTGTTTTTAGTAATGATATTGGATATGGAATTGAGTAATTTGGAAGGGAAGAATTGTTTGCAGCCCCTTTTGCTAGTTCGTCTGCGAGCTCGTTACCACTATTACCGATGTGTGCTTTAATCCATTTGAAATGTGGTCTATTATTGTTTTGAAATTGAGAAAGTAGAAAATGGATTTCTTGTACAATAGGCGATCGACTGTGTCCAATTATAGCTTGAATACCAGATGCACTATCAGAGAGAATTAAGGATGGTAAAGAAAGTTCTTTTGCGAAGCATATGGCTTCTTTGATTGCAAAAAGTTCTGCTTGAAAACTGAGTTGTTATTGTTTAAACGAATATTCCAGTTTTTAATATTTGAATTTTTTCGGAATGCGCAATATGCACTACCAACGCCTGCTTCAGATTTCGAACCATCAGTATATATGGTGAGTTCATATTTATTGAGTTCAAAGGTTCCCAATAGGGATTTTGTGTAAAAATATGTAGGATGAGCTCTAAGTTGTGTTTAAGATATTCAAAATCTGTGGGTGGAAATACATTATTATTCATTATGCTTTGAATTCTTAGTTTTGATATTCTTACTTTCTTTGCTTCTTTTATTAGAGATAAAGTAATTGGAGGGATTCCTGTTATTATTTGTAGTGCACTGGTTGGAGTAGTTCTATATGCTTTTGCTAGAGAGAGGAGGAAAGGTCTTTGGATTGAAAGTAAATGTTTTTGAGCCTGGGAATTCAAGGTTAAACCCCAGACGGAAGCACCATATAGTAGTATTTTTTCAATAACTGTTATGTACCAAATTTTTTCTAATTTTGAGGATATACCCCAAGTGCTGGCTGTTACAGATCGAAGAAAATTGTGAAGGGTTAAAGTTTTGTTTTTGAGATATTGAATATGGAAATGCCAGGATTGCCGAGTATCTAATACTATTCCCAGATATGTGATGCTCTTGTCAATTTTGATTTTTTCTTGAGAAATTTTGATTATTGGCTTTCTTAGGTTTTTTATGGAAGTACCTCTTTTTGGAACATATAGTGCTTTACATTTCGTAGTAGAAATTTTAAGATGAAATTTATCTGTCCAGTTGCGGAAGATATTTAAAGAAAAACTGGAGTTAATTTCTATTGATTTCCGGCTACTTGCGTTCACAATGAGAAGAAAATCATCTGCGTATGCTTGGATATGGGTATGATTAATATTGTCGTATAGTTTTAAAACTTCGTTTGCTATAAGATTCCAAAACGTAGGGCTTAAGCAAGATCCTTGAGGACAACCTTTTGTTAATTTATAATTTATTACTCCGGAATCTGAAGAATATTGTAGAGTTCTATTGCATAGGTAGTCTTTGATAATATGAAGGATATCCTGAGGGCATGATATTATTTCTAGAATTGTTATGATGTCTTTCCAGCGGATAGAATCGAAGGCTGCTTGAATATCTATCGAAATTATTATTGAATGAAGATTCTTTGATTCATTCATCTTTAAGACTTCTTGCATTTTTTGAAAAGCATGATCTGTTGATTTTTTTGGTGTGAATCCATACTGATTTTCATGCATGATTTTTATTCTTATTTAGATGATATAAAAGTCTTGAAAGGATTAGTTTTTCAAGGAGTTTGCCCAACGTGGGAAGAAGGCATATTGGTCTATGAGATAGAGGGTTTGTGGCTGGTTTATTTTTCTTGAGGAGCAAAACAACTTCTGCATTTTTTAATATATTAGGAAATGTTAAGTTATACCAGCAGGCGTTAATGAATGATATAATAATTTGTTGATAATTATAAAAAATAAGTTTTAAGATGATGTTGTCGATACCATCGGGACCTGGTGCTTTCCTGTTATTTAGTCTTTTGATGATATGTTCCAATTCATCGATCTTTGGAGGGATGATAACTGTTGGTGGATTAGGACGACGTGTAGAAGAACTGTTAGATGCTTCTGTATCTGTGGTATGATTCGATCCATATTCATCTTGTGGGAATAGTATTGATAAAATTTCTAACGCAGCTTGGGAAGAGGAAATTGATTCAGAGAAGCTGTACATTGATAATGAAGGAGGAGTGAAAATTTTATTGTGCGCTATTTTGAAGGCGGAGCCATAAATTTTGGAGGTAGAAGTGCAAAATGTTTTCCAACTATTAATTTTTGATATTCTGATATTTCTTTTATAATGCGCTCTTGCTTTTTGGAAAGCTATTTTATAGTGAGTTCTTTCTGTATCTTCTATACAGGCTTTGTATCTTCTTCTAAGAGCTCTTACTTGTTTTCTTTCTATTGCAAGATTTTGGTTCCACCATGAAGTACTTAATTTTTTGGTACCTGAGCATCGTTTATATGAGGAGTTGCAGATCTCTGTTATACTATTTATGAGGTATGAAACAGAGGAATTTACTTCCGCTTTTGAAGAGGCTGTTTTTAAGGAATGAAGAATACTGTCAGAGTAATTCTGTAGATTAGCTATAAATTTATTGTGTCCGCCATAATGAGTTTTGAAGCGACGTTTTTTATTAAAAGTGAAATCAGATTGTATTTCAAAGGTGATGAATCGGTGATCACTAAAAGATTCTATTTCAGAAACTTTCCAATTTGTGATTAAGGATGCTATTTTAGGCGTTGCGAGAGTTAAGTCAATCCAACCTTGTGCTCTTAGTGTCAGGAATGTAGGTGGACTATTAGCGTTATTTAAAATTGTAAGTCGTTTTTCTTGAATAAATTCTAAAAGCAGTCTACCTCTATTATTTTCAACCGGCGCTCCTCATACAGGGCTATGTGCGTTGAAGTCTCCTGCAATGATGTGATTTGAATTTGGAGGCAGTTGAATTGAGTCCAGTTCTATAAGTATCTCTTGCAAGTCTATTGATGGAGGAGCATAAATGGAGGTACAAAATAAAGGATGAATAAGAAATTCTAATTTGATAGTTATTGTATGTAGAGTAGTATGAACTATTATTGGAGTTAGAGGCCCAATGTAGATTATAGCAGATTTATGAGAATGCGAAAGATGATAAAATAGCCCCGATGGAATTTCCAATTTCCTTGTTGAGGAAATATATGGTTCTTGTGCAAAGATGATATTGATATTTTCTTCTTTTGCAAACTGTAGAGCATTCTGTAAAATAGCACGAGCTCTTTGTAAATTTATTTGTAGTATTCTTATTTGTTTATGAGAATCCATTAGTAGTATGTTCTTGATTTTATTTTCGAGACTTCTAATTGATAAGAAGGGCAGTGAACGTCATTTGCAGCATGATAGATATGAAAATTGGTGTTAAAATAAGAGTTATTAACTTGACAGTTAATGCAGGATGGAGCTGGATATGATGATTATCTCCGCAGTATAGACAATGTGTTGAATAAGTGCAGAATTTGCTTGAATGTGTGAAATCTTGATAATTATTGCATCGACGAATTCCGAAGTGCTCGGTGATTCGAATAGTTTTCCAACCTATTGCAATTGATTTCATGTTGATAAGAAGTTCAAAAACCGTGGGGGAACATTCAATTACCCACTTTGTTGTAGATTCTGATCTTTCTGAAAGTTTGAAAAGTGGGGTGAAAGAGTGGTTGGAAGTATCTATTAACGAAGATATTAAGGCAGAAATGTCCTGATCCGTGTAATGGGCTGGAACATTGTGAAAGTTACATCTTGGGAGTCTTGGTAAAGAGATTCGAAGAGAAATATTATCTATTGGGCTATCTATTATTGTTGTTTTAAGGAGTTTGACATCGTTGTAAGATTCGCAGGTGACAACCAGGCCTCCTCTTTTAAGTTTGGTTATTTTTTAATTTTCTGTTTCAAATTGTTTAATGGTACATAGTGATCCAAATCATCTAAAAGTTTTTCAGTCGTATTATTTTCTTTTAGATGGATGATAAGTGCTGGAGATTTTTTATTTGAGTTGTATTCGTTCACAGATGGATAATTGTGTGGTAGTGTGATATTCGGAGTAGAATGTGTATGGCAGTTTGATCTCATATGCAAGTGATCTAGATGAAAATTATCAGTGTGAGTTTCATTTAAATGAAAATTAGGAATAATATGAGCTGATTTATTTTGAGTATTGATTTTTTCTTTTTGAGATTGAGGAGACTAAATAGACGGAGTAACTTGCCCCGCTTTGTCTTGCATAGTAGTCTTCTTATTATGAGTATTTGGAGACAGGATAGTAGGAGTGACTTGCCCTGATTTATCAGAATAGTTCTTAATTTCAGTTGATTTCATGGCAATATTTCTTAGATTGTCCAAAATTTGTGTTAGTTGATTTTGTAACTTTAATGGAATAGTGTTCTTTTCCCCCTTTTTGGATTTTAACAATTTCAGTCCTTTGTTGTAAAAGAATTCGATGACCTCCTTATTGCTGACGAGGACATTTTCAGAATTTTCGAGAACGTCAGTTGAATACTCCATATCCAATTCTGAATTTGTGTCCGAAAAAGTATCAATGGTACTCATTATTATTATAAAATAATAGAAATGTAGAAAAGAAAAATAGAAATAAAAAGTTGAAGCCTTGTAAAATTGAAATCTTCAAAACACAAGAGTCAATGCATTCTGCTATTAAAATGTAAACAATGCGATAACTTTTATTTCGTATATTACTATTTAATAATATTTAAATATTTAGTGTTTCCAATTACATATTTAAAATGATATGAAAATTGATATGAAAATTGGTGTAAATTAGATATGAATAATTTTCTTTAACTTTCTTAATAATAACTTCCTTAATAATAACTTTCTTAATAACTTTCTTAATAATTTAATTTAATTAGATATGAATAATTTCCTAATAAATTTCTTTAAACATATTTAAAATGAGATTTATTTATTTTATAATTAAGGATATTAACAACTTTATATATTAGATGAATGTATTATTGCATGCGCTTAGTTAAATTTTGACATATGCATTGCTAGTAATATTCCAATGATTTAAATATGAAAATAAATAGTAAAATATTGAAAAATGTATAATAACTTTTAAAATAATGAATATTCAGAAATTAAACCAATATGAAAAGAAAGAGAAAATTCTTCTTGTTATTTCTATTATAAAATCATTATATTTCAACAAAATCTTAAAATGAAAATATAAAAGATATATGTATTTAGATCAGTTAGAGCCGATACAATAATGTAACTCAATAAATTTTTTTAAGATAAAAGAGGATAAGTATCAAAATTTGAAAATATAATAATTTTTAAATGCAAATAGGTATAGGAAAAGTATTTATCTTAATGTAAAGAAGAAGATTTCTCTTATAAGAAAATATAATTTAAAACATAATTTTCAAATGAAATCTTGAAAATATCTAGTACATAAAACTTACACCACCGTTGAAACGGAGTAATGATTGTTGAAAAGCAGAGACCTATTTTCCGAAGTTGTAATTAATTCAACCGTCCACAGGTGATAAGGAGCACCCCTATGAGAGTTATATCAAACTGTTACTCTTATAAAGGGCTGTCGAATGACATATTTTTCAAGAATATACTGTCGGCATTTCCGCACTTACAAATCCTCAAACGATCAGCATTAAAACATCCAACAAACAATGTAGCAGTCAGTAGATGATTTTCTCACACACAAGGAGGATTAGAGGTATTCTGCCAGGCAGCAGAGGAACTTGACCAACTGCAACAGCATATACAAAAAGCCAACATAGATGTCAACGTCAAGAGACGCCAACGACGACGACCGAGGATAGCCATCCACAACGTTCCTGAGAGCACAAAGCCGGAGGAGATCATCTCCGAGCTTAGTACAACAACGGGAACATCGTCTAACCTCTACAAGGCGCTATTCCGACTTAAAGAAAGGCGACCAAAGACAGTCAAGTGGATTATCGAATGCGCAGCAGAAGGATTTGCCGCCGCAACCAAAGTCCGACGCATCTTCACTGCATGGCAATCCCATGGCATCTCTGAATTCATTAGCATCAGACGATTCTATCGCTGCCAGCACAGTCAAGACGCATGCAGGTCAAAGAATGCCTTCTGCGGCTTCTGCTCCGGCCCGTATCCAACCAGAGGTTGTACAGCTGAGCTGCCCTCATGTATTAACTGTGGGGACTCAAACTGTAGATGGGGTACAAGGTAGAACTTCTTTCACCCGACTTATGCTACCGAATGCCCAGTCTACCAACGGGCAGTCGATACAATCCGCAGCAATATGGATTATTAATGACAGACCAGCTTGCACGACCTCGTTAGGTGAAAACAATAAGCAGATGAAAGATCCATCAACGACAAAGGATGCACTTAAGCTTTTGAGGCCGGGGCTTTGGTAGCAGTAAAAGCTACCAAAAGACGGGAAATCTTGAACCGAATGCTTTCCCCCCTTTAAGAAATCACCTCCTATTTGCAACAAAGATTCTTGTGTGTAGTTTAATGGATCCTCAGAGGGGTGCATCTATGTCGCAAAAGGGAGATCTTTGAAAGAGATAAGTGGTTGAAACCCCAGGGACGTCAAATTTGACATTTCACCCCACTTTTCAGCCTGTAAAATGGGGGAAAACGACATGGCCATTAAAGTGGACAACCCCGTCCATTCAAACAGGGAGTACAACTGCCAATATATTGGCCATCCGTCTACAAAAGATTAACATAATGCAGTCGGAACGGCAATCAGAAACCAGGTGCCTGCAGATCAATCTACAGCATGCACGTGCAGCAACATCGCAGACAGCTCTCTACGCTGCAGAAGAACGAAGAGATCTAATCTTAGGTCAAGAACCATACTGCAGAAATGGTAAAGCAGTCGGCTTCCCCTTACAATGGAGCATTTATCAAAAAAAGATATCGATCAACCACCAAGAGCATTTATAGCAAACTGCAACCCCAAATGGTCACTCTTAATGATAGCAGCCGAAAGGGACTTTGTAGCAATACTATTAGAGGTACTAAATCTAACAGTGGTGCTGGTTTCAATCTACTCTCCACCAACAGAAGAAGCAAATCCCACATTAGATCCCACACAACGATTGATGAGATCGCACCGAATAGCTAACATACTATTTGCTTATTTGCTGGAGATTTTACAAGATCAGACACAGGGATGCCCGCAAGGCTGATGCGCAGGACCGTTCCTATGGAACATAACCTTCAACGGAGTCTTCAACAACCCATGGCCTGACCATACAAGGATGATTGCTTACGCAAACGATACAGCCCTAATCGTCAAAGGAAGGACCAGGGAACAGCTCCAGGCCAATGCAATCGAATCCTGCTCCCCTTTTCAGGAGAGATGCACAGCCCTAAAACTTCAAATATCAGAGGCCAAATCCCAAATTTTGCTCGTCTCAAAAAAAGGCGGATCGCTGGCAAGACAGCCAAGGATAACTTTAAACGGACATCGCCTCCGCATCACTCCAGTGCTGAAATATCTAGGAATCCTCTTCGACACCAAATTAAACTGGCTCCCCCAAGTGCTGGAGCTGAAAACGAAAACTACAAGATTAGCCCAACAACTAAGATATATGCAGGGCTATAAATGTGGTCTCAATCCCTATATCCAGAAAACGCTTTACACAACACTAGCCGAGAAAGTTATAACTTATGGAACGGCTGTTTGGTCAGCGCCTATGCAGGGCCGCAAAGTGAATCATCTGCTTAGCATACAAAGGCCTTTCCTCCTGAATGTCACCAAGGCCTTCCGAACATCCCCTACAAATGCGTTATGCGTACTAGCGGGATAGCTACCGCTCCATCTGAGCGTAGAAAAGGAAGCAGCCTATTAGGAGATCACTCAACTTGGCAATCTAACCACCTTCAGAGACGAGCTATACTCACCAGCCGAATTTGAACAAAAGATGATACGCCTTGCCGATCACCCCTCAACGCAGGGTCAGGGAGTAAAGATTAGCATAAAGCAAAACACCAATGTAAAGGAAGATGATCTAGTCTATTATACCAACGGGTCAAAACTAGATTAAAATACAGGTTGCGCCTATGTTGCCCTCAGACAGCAAAGCACAATAGCGCAATGGAAAGGTCACCTGGACACAACAGCGTGTTCCAGAGTGAAGTAATGGCCATCAAACAAGCTCTACTTACGACAATCCAACATCGGCAAAGAGACAGCTTCATTATAACAGACAGCCTCTCCTCGCTGTATGCAGTTGTAAACCCTGCGCACAGCTTCCCACTTATTGCAGAGATTCAGACACATCTACGCGACCACAGCCATCTGAACACCAGGATAGGATGGACTAAGGCCCACGTTGGCAACAGAGGGAACGAGCAAGCAGATAAACTTGCAAAGGAGGCTGCAAGAAACATCAATGCGGAATATATCACCATCCCATGGCCAGTTTCATATTTAAAGAAAAGTCTGAAACACAAGGCAAAATCCGTTTGGTAGGAGGAATGGTATACTGGTGAGACAAAACGCCTTGCTCACTATCACGTCCCTACGGTAGACTCAGATCGTCTCATAGTGCATGCACAAATGGTCCGATACATTACCGGACACGGTCCTTTCCCCGTGTACTATGAAAAACACGGAATCGCACAAAATGCACATTGTATATGTGGTGAGATGGGCACCCCAGATCATAATGTTACCCAATGCCCGCTTACAGCAGATCTGCACCTGCCAATTCCAACTACAAATACGCAGGCTTTCTGCAGATTTATGGTTTGAACGTGGGCACAGGCTTATGTCTAATCTAAAACAAACGTGCTAAGATATGATATGCAAATGCAAGGTGGAGTGTGCAACGTCATTTACCATGTGCCATGTATCGTGTAAATTAAAAACCATGTCATACAAACTCCATGTATATATAACTATCGGCATGATGTGCTACGAGCAGCTCACAAACTAAAGCTGTAAATATTGCAAATGAACTGAGTCAGTAATGAACATTACGCACTGAGGTCAGTTATCGTGCATATAACTAAGCACTTTGCAGCGCGTATAACTGCCTTCAATAGAACAGCAATGTGTCAATACTGGCAAATTACGCAATGCAGGACAGTTCATGTACTACGCGTACTAATACAATCACATGCATATAGCGCGACCTATTCTAAGGTGCGAAATGTAAATAATGGAGAAATGCACAGATGCAAAATCCTGCAGTAATATGTTAACTGTAAATGCAAAAGTAATCTATGTATATTAGGAATGACAATGTAATCCATTATATGTTTTTGTACATGGTAAATATGTTAATGTAATGATTAAGCAATGTATTATAAGTGTAAAGAACTTCGGTACAGAATAACATTGTAAAGCTTACCGGTTTAATTATAAGGAGTAATGTAATATGCACATTCGTATAAGTTAGTATAATTTATCCTGCATAATGTTTCACCTGTGCGTAACAAATTCCCCTGCGTATAACGTAACACGCATCATGTATATACCCCCTTCTGTGCATAATGTTTTTCCTATGTATCACTAATCACTTCTGTGCATAATGTTTCACCTATGTATTCCCTGTGTATAATTTAATGCCCATCCTGAGTTTAATGCGCAGCCAGTGCAAAACAACATTATTAGAATCTGATGATAATGTATCTGTTACCAGTATACGGTATATTAGGAAAGAAAATTAATGCAATAAGTATTGGGAAGTTAATGTAATGTTAAGGTAAGGCGTTATTTCGTCTTGTCAATCTGATGTGTAGAATATAATTTAATGTGTAAAGCATGTATCGCAATATATAATATTTAGTGTAGTATGTACTGATAAACTATCTTGTTAATTTGATATGTAGTACATTATCTAATACGTAAGCCAAGTATCGTAATATGTAATGTAATTGTAATAGTGTCATATGTATCATAATAAGTAATGTAATCGTAATAGTGTCACATGTATCGTAATATATAATGTAATATGTAATGTAATTGTAATAGTGTCATATGTATCATAATATGTAATGTAATATGTAATGCAGTATGTACTGATTAATAAGCAACATGATACACAATGCAAAGCCCAAATGAAACAATGTGAATGCAAACTTTATAATAGTATTATGCATAACGATGTAGGCAGTGTATCGTGTAACGGGTGCAATTGGCATGGTCCAGATGACAATTCAATATTCATCCAGTGTATAAGCCTATCATGTGTATAATTTATCCTGTATAATGCAATACCTGTGCATAACTAATTTCCTGTGAATAATTTAACCCGTATCGTGCTTATAACCCCCTATTGCGTATAATGTTCCTATGTATCATTAATTTCCCCGTATATAATGTAATGCGTATTTAATGTAATGCGAATCCTGTGCAAAATAACCCTTTTATAATGTACCAATATAGGGTTTATTAGAAAAGAATTTTAATGCAATTAGTTAATGTAATGTTAGGATAAGATATTAATTTGATATGTAGTATATAATGCAATATGTAAATCATGTATCGTAATATATAATGTAATATGAAATGTAAGATAAAGGTGGACGTGGTGCTGTACTGATTAACCGAAAGGGTAAAGGGACAGTACCCACGTCCTCCGTCGCTTATCACTTATATGTATGCAGTTCTTAGAGTAATGTAACGTTTTCAGCTTGTGTGAGGTATCCATATTAAAATATTTATATTAATAATACCTGCACGTTGTAGCCCTGAAAGTTGCACCACAAAATGTAGTTGTTTGTAATTTTAAAGTACATAAAGAGCAAGAGTATATGAGAACACTAGTGAATAACAAATTGGTTATATAATTTTATCATAATAATTACAATCTCAAAATTGTAAATATAATTTTAAATATCGTGGCATCATCGGATGGAAACCTGTTTCTATGTCAGACGACTTTCATCAAGAAATTTGATTTTTTTTTAAATTTTAAGAACGCACTTCTCGAAACATTTGACACCCCAACCTTCATAAGCTTCATTCATTTCCTTCATAGGTCGTAGATCATAGGTCTTCGCTTATTTAATATGTATACGACCCTGAAGTCTTTACCCATCTATATCTTTCCTTAGTAGGTATCCTAAATTGAAAAATATATCCAAATATTGGAATGAAACCTGTGCACTTGAAGGGCTTAATGACATCCAGTGTAGCAGTATGTAACAGTGGCATAACTTGGGAAAAATAGCGATTTAACATATCTGAAGTATAACTTTCTTATCGTAAAAGGAATTTAGCACATCTGTAGCATAAAAACTTTGGCATAAATTTCTCTTCGTAGGTGTAGCGTCCTCCTTCCTCCGTGTCTTGACGCTAACAGAATATCGTGGGCGTAGTAGTTGAAGCATAGAACAGAAGTGGGCGGAAGATTTTCTTAAAAAGTTATCAGAGACGAATGCTGATATTAATCAATGATGAACGAGAATATCATACATCTGTTTTGAAAAGAGAGAAGAAGTATATGTGAAATTTTCTGCACGACCAAGTCTCAGTTTTAATATTTTAGTATTAATACAAGTCTAGCGTACCTTCCGTGACTCAAACAGGTATGGAAAATTGACTCACATTGTGAAAAAAGGGATGTGAGTTTTCTTAGAAGGTATTTTGTTCTTCAATTTTACTTTTTTAATCAACATGTCTGTAATCAATCCGCGCACAGATTTAATGAAGAAAAACACAGAAACTTCAATCATCATTATACAAGTTAACGTCAATAAAGTAAAAGTAAATCTTAATTATGAAAATAAAATATTCTTACAAAGCTTATAATGATAACTCATATAATTAATAAATCTATACCTTCAAACTTTTAAATAACATTTGTGTTACAGTTTGTAAATCGTCAGAGGTGTTACTCATGTTCGTTAAATGGTAATAAATTTAATAAAAAACTGAGTTCAAAACCATTGAAATCCTAAAATTTCTCCAAATTCTTGCCATAGAAATTAATGTCATACTATGCTAATTAACTGAAAGTGAAATGCATTCGCTGGCAGAGTAACACTGCTTCGACAAGCATTTTCTTTCAGACCAGAGGCTTATAGGATTATTATTTTTTTTCGTACTATTGATTTGAAACAGTAGAATCGTTAATATGGTTTCTACTACCATATTAACGATAACTTTAAGTTATTATAACTTCAATGGTGTGCCCAGGACTCCTGTCTTTCTCCATATTTATATAACATATATACCTATAATATTCCAAATGACCGACAAATGACGATTGATCTATTCAACGGACAACACGCCAACTAAAACCAGTCCCCTACAATTACAATATCCCTCCTTCTACTATAGCATTACCTCAGTATTCTGGGAAACTGACTCACGCTCTGGGGAATGGCGGTCAGAGCTAACAAATCCAAAGCTATTAATTTTCGAAAAATACATCTGGGCTTAATTTCTACGAAGAGAAATACTACTTGATAAAGAAACAAACTAGGTAGAAGAAGTGGAATATATTTGCCTTCATCTCAAACCGAAGTGGAATATCTACAAACTTTCTAAGTATGAAATTCTTTTATGCTCGTCGGAAACTCGGAATATATTTGCCTTCATTTCAAACCGAAGTTTACAAGTGGAAATGAATGAAAGTCTATTAATTGCACATTTGTATAGGTCTACGTTGTGTGAATCATTATTTTCATGAAGAATATTAATCTAACTAAACGATTACTTTGATTAATTGCGAGTGAAGGGAATCTCTTCATTAGTTGACGAATAAAATTTAAGCATTCTTTTTGAAAAGGAAATCTTTTTTTCTTCGTCAACAATGAACAGATTCCCTTTTCGTAAGACTTCACTCGTAGGCATTTGAATTTATCCTTCTTTTTAGACTCAAGCTCTTCGAGAACATAAAGACTCGCATAATATAGACATATGCAAATGTCTAAATAGTGAGTTCATTTAAAAATTCAACATAAATTTGTGATCCAAAGTTAAGGTAAAAATGTTTCGTAAGGGTTCAGACTGTGGATTAGATAAATCTTTGAAATACTATATTATTTCAATAAATTCAATTATATGATTTAATTATATTTAACGATAAAATATAAGGCAGCATGTATGATGGGAATTAAAAAATAATGACAAATATATCTGTAATTTGTCAATTTTTTGGTAATCGCGAAAACAGTTATATACGCGAAATCTCAGAAATTGTCCTGAAATTTGCGAAATACCCCCAGAAAATTTCTGAGATTCTTTCCCGATAAAATTCCTTTTCTATGGTGCACAATTATCCTACACTTCATTATATTTTAGAGATTTCTTTAGAATCAGACGAATTCTACAGTTTTAACTAAAGCAACGTAATTCGTAAAATGCTACCCCTTCGTTCAAAATGAGACTGATAATGAACGTAATAAAACCTTCTATCAAGCTATCCATAATTTCACAGTCGCTTAATTCAGTTTAGCCGCATATACCTAGAAAAGGGTTAATAGCCATAGAATTTCCATCTAAACCTGTTTCTTTAAAACGTTTTTGCAACTCAAATGAAGTGAAAGGAACTGGCTATAATAGTGACCCGAATAATTGCTTATATTTATGCTGAATTAAAGTTGCTATACTTAAGAATCTTTTCTTCATGTTTGGGAAATTTCAAACGATGCTTGCTTACCTTATCTACCAGGCAATATGATACTTAAGCTTTCGAGGAGTAGAGACGAGCATAAACGTCATTTAGGTGTCTCATCACCGAGTACATCGCCGAAGGAGCAGCAGAAGGGGCGAATTATACTGGCTGTAAAGGAGAAGTTCCTCTCCAGTTTTGATTACCAACATCTCAGAGGGACGTATCCAAAAGTCTTTCAGCCCTTCTCCTATTATGACGCTCTCTAGAAGACTTTCCACTCGATAGTAGCACACGTCCACTAAAGACCGAACAATAAAATCGGTGAACACTGGTATTTCTGCCATGGCTTCGTTTACAGGCGAATGGGCTCGCTGCATGAGCGTTTTTCATCGTATGAAGCGTATATGAGCAAGGTTTCCTTGGAAGGTCCTAGAAGAAAGCATCCCTCCCTTAGGCAAAGATAGCCCAGATTACTTTGTCATTTTTTTTTTCTAATTTAAAGAAAAAGAAATCCTCGTGCACCACAAAGTATCACACGAGACTTACAAATCGTAAGTGAAAAAGGCAGAAAAATAAGTAATATCATCAGTTTTCAACAATACAACGAAATCATAACAAGGAAAAAAAATTACTTTGTCATAGTCATCTAAAAATACCAAACAAACCGACAGAAGTTCACGTGCCTCCGTGGCATAAAGACGATTTCAAAGAGCACTTAACGAACACCCACACCTTCTTCAGGATTCGAACACGAAACCAAAGCTATGGCAATCGGCTTCCATATTTCCATGCCAGAAAGCGCTTTAAAATAATACGTTTTTTAATTCTTTTGACATCCCGAAGGCAAATAAATTTATAAATTATCTTTAGAGTTAAGTTATTATCATAATGATAGGATGATACGCAGATTAAGATGTTCAATTTGTTTCTAACTTGATTTTTTACTTAGTGAATTAATTATTTTTTTTTACAAATGTTTAATTGATCAATAATAAATGTTGAATTATGTAAATGTTTCTTTTCATTTTACTTAACATCAGTTTTACAGACAAATGTAGTCTTTGTTTATAAATTGTATCCGAATGCGTATGTATTATATAACAGATCCATGCGAATCCATTAAGAGTGCTTAAAGTGTAGAAGGTATTCCTCTGTGAAACTGGATTGGTAAAAGGCAGTCTGAAAATACTATTACCTCAGCCATGCAAATATAAAGCTACCAAAGAGTTTAAAAAAATTATCGAACAGTTTTATTTTTAAATGATTAATACAGTATTAAAGTCTGGGGCAAAAAGACGCAGAGAGATTCTCAATAAACACTAGATTTAACAACGAAGAATTGAAACCGGAAAGTTCAATGCGCGGCCTAAGCAAGTAACAATTGCTACCTCAAAAGGAAGCGTGAAACACCAGAAAAATGTCAAGATGCTACCTCGATGACATATCGTTATAGATAGATTAGCCTATGGCCCGATACACGCTGAAATAGAAATGTATACAAAGCCATGACCTTGAAGTTTGGTCAGGTGAATGCTCCGAAGAATAGGTGATGGGAAAAGCTTGAAGATCTTTATCCCGATGTACTAATGAGTTTCAGCGGTTGTTCTAGAAATAATATAGGGGCCTGGAGATATGTAAAATACCAAACAGAAGAAACTGGGATGAATAAAGATCGGTAAAGGTAACGTTATACCGCGATATTGCGAATACACAAAGCTTCCGGCTCAATAATTATGTTGTCCTAAAGATGCTTCATATAAAAATATATCAAGTGAGACTCCCAAAGAAGAAAATTTAAGAAATGTGAAATAGAGAAGAATATTTTCTCTTAAGTTTGAGCGATCAAAGTACAGTCCTAATGGATTGGATGATGTGTTTAAAGTCATAGGAGAAATGAAAATAGATGCATAAAATGCAAAGAATTCAAATAGAGACAGAAAAATAAATACATGCAATTTATACAAATACAGGAGAGTATGCGTAGAGTTGCGTTGGAAAATTTAAATCTCTCAAGAGATGTTCAGCATAAGGACGTAATTCTTTATTCTCTCATTGAATTCTGTATTGAAACAAATTAAAATTTATGAGAGATTTACAAATAGGAACTTTTCTGTAGAAATTTCTATTGATTTTTTTACAAACTTATTATTAATTTCAATACTGAGGTCCTCGTGTAATCTTTGATTGCTGACTTCGAAATGTGAGTTAGCAATGATGTGCAGATATTTATTTTGCACTCGTTGGGATTTTGAGCAGGTCATTTTTGGTAAATGAATAGCAAGGGTAACGACTGAAATAGGTAAGGAAGGAAAGCACAACTGAGATATAATTCAGATGTTTCTTTCTTTAATGTAATTTGAAATAACTGTCAATAATTGGAAAAGGCAGTTGATGAATTTTCTTTCGATGTGATCCTTACAATTAAGTTTTCGACAGTGTATGTACATGATTAAAAATTTTTTAAGACTTGCACACGAGTAGTCAAAACATTAATAAAAATTAGAAAATTGAATGCAACAAAATATAAGGTAAATATAAGAAAATGGCTATATAACATTTAAAAATTTTGAAGCTTCTGATGCGTTTCAAAGCTTTGTTGGGGACATTGCTAATTAAATACACAGTGGAGGCTTGAATAACGATAGATTCGAAATGCTAAAGGTTCCCATAAAGTGAGCTTGCAAGAACTGAAAAAAATGCCGCATTACGAACCATAGGCCGATTTCGTGTGAATTTGTGTTTTCTTCTATGACCTTTCCATGAAGATGGAGATCATTTAAAAAACCAAAAACAGATAAGCATGGGGATCAAGAATTGCCGAAATTTCCACTGCGCGTGGAAGACTCAGATTAAACAGAATAATAAATTTTACACATACATAAAATGGCATACCTACGCAGTGTGCGTGAATATATTTAGGACAATAAATTAGTCAATTCTTAGTATTCCTAATATTTTCCAGCATTAGCGGTATTATGAAATATTCTTGCTATTATGTCTCTTCAGATGTGTCTATTAATTTTCGTCAACCTTTGTTATTTATTTTATCTCTTGTTTGTTAGCCGTAGCAGCTAGTGAAAATTTGAGTCCCTGAATATAAGTTTGTAGAATCAAATACGTCGTACAGTAGTTTAAAATTCATAATTTGTTGGGGAATACGTTTCCGAACGTATTGCCGAGAACTCTCGTAGATCGTAGCTTTACTTCTTGGTTGTTAGGGGAAGGGGGGATCATAAACCCCCGGACACGTTCCTTCGCGGTAATCGCCTTCAAATTTGAGGCCGTAACTGAGGAAATTCGTATTGTCTCATGTATATATAATATACTTACCAACAACTGGCGCAATCTTGACTTCCTGTAACGATGAGTTTCGCGGGTTTCATTTGATTAAGAAAAGCGAGGTTAGTAACAGTAACAACTATTTTTATTACAAGTCATCGTTTTAGATTTGTGTCATATTTTTAGTTATAGACCGCAGGAATGGCTTCCTGAACTTTATTTGGATTTTTATCAAATTTAATTTGTAATTACAGTTGATAGTTGGCAAGATCAGACTTTCTTCAGCAGATAAGGATAATTTTGAATTTTAGGCGTTAGTTTGAGTGTTCAAAGAAATATTCGAACTCATGATACAACACTGTAGAGTCGAGGATTTGTTAGACTGCTAGTGTGTTAAGGATTAGTGTTTCTTAATACGATAAAAACACTTATCCTATAAGTCTGTAGTCTGAACCGAAGGGCGTCGAAGCAATCTTACGCCGTCAGCAAATCTATTTTCCACTCAGTTAAGTAGTATTACTATGATATTAATTTTGATTTCAAGAATTTAGAGATATTTTAAGTTTTTAAAGGTTTTGAGTTCGGTTTTACATTATTTCGATTACCATTAAAAAACGAACATGAGTAGCGTCTCTTAAAATCAAGAAACTGCTATAAAAACCTTATTCAAAGATTTGAACATATCTATTTCATTATATATATATGACTTGGCATTATAATGGTTATTAGAAAATGTTATTGTCCTAAGTATGTTTTATTTCAATTTTTATAGTAATGACTGAAGTCTCAAAGAACTTCTAGCGTTAAATCCTTGCGCGCATTGATTTCAGACATGTTAATTAAAAATTAAATTTCAGAAATATACCTTGTAACAAAATGGAGACAGAAACAATTTTTCGCATTTAGTTGAGTCACGTAAATTATTTCAGACTTGTAAGGATTCATAGAAAAGTATCAAAATTGAGACTATGCTGTGTCGTAAATCTCTAAAATATTTCTTTTGTGTTTCTAAACAAATGCCTGATATTCTCGTTCATTGTTATCGATCAATATTAACATTTATCCCTAGTAATTTTTTAATAAAATCCGTGATAATCTGTGATACTAACGTTTAAACAAATGGATGCAGTTTATGCATGTTAAACTCTCAAAAACTTCCGAAAATTAGCTCTTCATTTCAAAGAATTTCGGATTTCGTCATTAAAGGCACTTGACGTGGAAACATATTTCAATTCTATAATGGTGTGGATTTTTAAAATTATATTTACAGTTTGAAATTCAAAATATTGGGAAAGAAATAATATTCAATTTATTAGCAGCTAGTTTTTTTGTACCCTCTTGAATTACATATACTTAAAATTACAGACACTGTCACTACGCTGTCTCGCCTGTCTGAAAGATTTTTATTTCAAACCGTTTTACCTATTACAGAAAAAGCGGTGGCTTTAAAATAAATTACACATCTCTTATAGCTACCGTTTAGTTATGCATCTAGAATTCTTTCTTTACGTTTATGTCCACCAGAAAAGCTTCAGGTGCGTTATACAAAAATTTGGTTTAGAGTGTATGTGACTATGATTCAACATTTGCTGTATAATTGATGGAATATTAAAGAAATTCTGAAAGCCCGTATCTAAGGAACATTTTCAGGATATTGCGTAAATGCACATTTTTCAAGTGAAACAAAATTACCAATTTGAGAATTTAAATATTTTTTGAAAACATTGAACTAATAAAATGTTTGAGATTATACCTATAAGTATAATCAATTTGATACTTACTAATTTTTTTGTATACTCTTGCACTAAATATGTTTTAAAATTTACAACATCTACGCTTTGTCTTATCAGCCTTCTGCCTACTTACTATCTTGGTATTCACAAAAAGGATTAAGAGCCAAGGGTCGAGACTACGGTATCTCTCCTGCTGCTTAGAGGCGTAGACAAGCCTCGCCTTTTCAGTTGCATGCCCGGCGCCGTGAAGGATTGGACGTCTCAATATTCTAAAATCGCTACTACTCCCCGACTATGCCAAACTGCCATCTTTAGCTGAAGTTCAAACGAAAAGTGGGCTTCCTTGCACTGTTATCAATGCGTTCTTTTAAAAATCACATCATGCCCGCTTAATTTCTGCCTTGAATTATTTCCTCGCGTTTTCACAACTTTACTATGATTTAGCGCCGTACGCCCATGAGCCTCTTAATCTCTATTATCTTTCCCCTCTGTTTTTGCTTTTGTGTTTTATTTACGTTATAAAAACATAAAATGCAAATATATATATATATAAACCCCTAAAAAACCTATAAAAAATCAAAATTTTGACTTTATGATTTTAAAGCGGGTAGATTCCGAATGAACAGCAAAATTAACAACAAAGGAATACAGCAGGGGCGTCCAAACAGCGGATCAATGCGACATAAGAGAAAAGCGAAAAGCCACAGAAATGTTAAGACATCACCCCAAGAATATATTTAGTCTTTGCAGTCGGGATTCAAGATGGACGGACCGGCTTCCATACGCTTCGAACTGGACTGACATAAAACTGGAACTGGGACTGGACTGACATAAAACCATATCGTGATCGGTATTTAGCAGTAGGCTGAATGGCCAGATAAAACTAGAGTGAAAGAAATGCATCTAATTTCAACAAGTTGGAAAATATAAACTTAAAAGTGGGCAGCTTTCTGATTTGATAAAAGAATATAAAAATCAATTTTAAAATTTTCTAAAAAGAAATCACCTTTTTTTTTTTTTTTATTTTTGAGACTATTCACAGTCGATACTGCCATCAAATTATCAAACTGAATACGCAGAATTATTATCGGACATTCCGCTCAATGAAACATTAATGACGCTTCTTTGTTGGAATTTTATAAATCATGTTTACAGACATAACTGTATGTCACTGCATAGTCATGCGTTCCATATCGTGATCGGTATTTGGCAGTAGGTGGATTTGTGAACAAATATTTTCAGTAGTAAACTAAAGGTAAAATTAGAACCCGAATATCGGAGGAACATTTTCAGAACTCCCTGAGAATTGCAACCACTTCAATAGAACCATACATTAAAGCATTAGTTTCTCAAATTTCATTAGAATATTATAATTGTATGATTTATAATTACAACCAAAATTTACAATCAAATGGTACGTATAAAATATCAAATGGAATTTTGAAGTGACTCCATGTTGCTGTGATCACATAAACAGAATCATAAAATAACAAAAAGAGTCTAAAATTACTGAAATATATTTTTAAGTTATTTTTTGGCAGTTGCAGCTTGTATATGAATTAAGTAAATCACTGATTCACTTTAATGTTCTTATATATGTGCTTCCTTATACGTAACACACAGTGAACAAATTTGTAATAACGCAGTGAAACCCGTACATTTCTGTCCTAGAGAAGAAATTCAAAAATTTCTTTCAGCAGTCAAACCTGAGCCAATCCATGAATTTTTCATGAACCCTACGTAATTATGTGATTTTTTTATTTGGGGTCTCACGAGTAGCCACTGATATTAGATGCTTATTTCTGTAGGCCAAAATATCGCATCTGCTCCCTGTCTGGCTTAGGGAAGCTAAAAGGTTGGACTCATCTTCTTTACAGCGTCAAAACGCCAACAGATCCACTATGCTGCGGAATGCTTGTATTCAAACGAGTGTCCGAGTATTAGAAGTTTGTGTTTCTTCGATTATTTTCCATTTGTCCATTCATAAACTCATTTCTACCTAAATAATCTCTGTAATCACAACAAAAGAAGTTTATTCTACGAAAATACAAATTTTACATCTGTTGCTACACAAAGCTCAAGGGAAAATAATACTACACTCTTTAAAACTATACAATATCTTAAGCTACTCCAATAGCTAGACAGGAATAATTAGCGCTAAGTTCGCTGAAACCTATATGGAGAGGAGAAGCACTATTGTCAAGAAAAAACAACGCTGAAGACAACACGGCTAACGTAGAATTTCAAACAGTAATGTGTCCTTCAGCAAGCCGGACACGCTCCAGTCAAAAACCTCCTTTTAAATATTACCTTTTTCTACTTCATTTAAAAACTCACGACCTAAAGTTTACATTCTGGAAGGGAAAAGCTAAGTGAGAAATCACAGTAAAGATGCTTAACATACAACTGGTAAATTAAAATGAACAAATTCTTTACAATTTTCACCTATTTTATAGAATGCCATGTCGACAAATTTATTGCGTAAACAGATTGATATCCTTCATGTTTCAGGGCTTATCTACATTTGCATAGTCAAGCGTTTCCTTTGATTTCATAGGGAAAAAATTGACTTTTGATCTAATGATTGACTTCGGTTTTTCTTCTTTTCGAAGATCTGATAGATCCCATTTGAAAAAAGCCATTTGGGTTCAGAATTATATTGGATTGCCCACGCCACCTCACGTGTAATGAAAAATTCCAGGAAAATACAGCTTATACAGATTGGACCACTAAATACTTAGGAAAAAATCGTTCTTCAAATTTTATATTTCTTCATGAAATATATGTGACATGGAAACAGGTTTCGATTCGATTTTACCATAGATTTTTTAAATTATATCTAATATTTGAGATTATTATTACTATGGAAAACTTATATAACGAATATGTTACTTACAAGTTTCTTTGTACACTCTTGTGGTATACGAATTTTTAGCATGCAGAAACATACATGCTCTTCCTACTTCTCCCGCGTAATTTTAAATGAAACTGCCTTGCCTATTTTCGGCAGAGCGGTGGCTTTGGAATAAATTGTAGTTTTTTTTTTTTTAATCGTCTGCTTGGTTCTGTGCTAAAACTGTTTCTTCAGCTAGCTGTTGACCCCAAGAACGTTTTGAAATGTAATTGACAAGGTTGATTTACGGCGTGGAAAAGATTTTAGCATTTTTGAAAAATTAATTTATTTATGCTTTCAAAAACTGAATTATGTTTAACAGAGGAATGCTGCAGCAAAAGTTTTTATCAATTAAAATATTTTAGTGGGCAAATGGCGGACCGCGATGATTTTTTTTGTGGCCCTATAAGATGGTCAGAATATCCACAATGTTTCGAGATCGGAGATTCATCTCGTATTTCGCTGTGAATCTCCCACAGTTACTCCGCTTAATTATCTCAGGGAAAGGGCTCTCTAAGTACTTTACATTTGAAACGTGTTATCTGAAAATCATCGAAATCTCATCGAAAATCTGAAAATTATTTCTCTCCCTATTGAAAAAAACGCTTGCCCGTCTAAGGATAGTATCGGTTCTGTATTGCACTACTAGAATTTACTGAATCTTATAAACTTCAGGCTTGTGAGCAACATTTTCACCAGGATAATTTCATGAAAATTAAGGAATATTAATCTACTGTACAATGTAGATAATGGGTAAGTGCGATTATCTTTTCTCAAGCAGAGAACGCTTATATTTATTCTAAATGCCAGTAACGAACGAAAATAATTGTTAATGGTAATGAGTCTATTCCTAATCATAATAACTTCGATTTTAAAAACCCGGCTAAAACAACCAAAGGCATGAAATTAGTTAAACCTAAGTCGCACTTAATGTTACAAAATAGATTTGCTAATCTTGATGTGAACTACACTCCTATTAATACTGAAAAAAATTGCAATATTAGTTCTGAAAATAACGCTAAAAATAACAATGTTAACGACAACCCTAATCCTAGTAAAAATGGTGTTTATAATGTAAATGTAAATATTGCTATTAGTAATAACCCTATAGGTCGAGGCGTGCAGCAGCAGCCGAATCAGTCTAAGATCCTCTAAAATGGCTACCCACAAGGTGTTCATTACCACGCCTTTCGGAAAGGCTTATCTAGACTTATAGATGCCTCAGTGGTGAATTCCTCAAAGATAAGCCGGTTTCTTCTGATGATTGTCGTACAATTAGTAGTTTTTTCTTAAATAAAAATATTGAACATTATGTTATCATGCCTTGGCATAAAAAGCCTATGAAGGTTCTTTTAATGGGTCTACCCTCAATCTCAGATGTATATTTAGTACGGTAATCTCTTAGTGAAATTTGATATAATATAAGCATAAGAAAATACAGCTCATCAAATATAAGACCAGGGCTCCGATGCCATTATTTCAGGCGCAGACACATTCCTGACGACGGTTTTGATAGTATATAAAATATTATTCATTTTATGCTTTTTTGTATTAAATTTCAAAAGTATGTATCGCAAAATCAAGTACCCTAGTGCCACAATTTTCAGAAGTGCGACCAGTCTTCCGAGAATTGCCATGTGTCACCTAGATGTGTAAAATGTGGTTTTCGTCACAAAACTGGCAATTGTAACCACTACGAGTGTCTCAATAAGTCCAAGAAATTCTACAATAAAACTAGGCGTAACTGAGGCCCTTAAACCGGCCACTCCTGAAAGTCCTATTGCCCAAAATGTGGATACTGTTCCCAATGCTACAATTCCTGCCGTTGTTGTACCTTCCCAAATTAACAAGTAGATTAATATACCAAATACCTCAAACAGAAATTAATTTTCGGGTCTTCTGGAATTGTTTTAAAGTTATGAATCAATTTCACAAAGAGCCTGGCCTAAACATTGCCAGCATTTTTAAAATCTTTAAACGTAAAATGCCGATTAGGTTACCGATTTTTCATTAGTTTGAGCATCTCTAATCTTTGGGGTTAACACAGAGTTTCATCTTTATTCTACTAAACGCACTGAAATTTGGCTTAGCATTACATACACCTTTTCAAAATTACGTATAAATATTCAAATAAAAAAATAAGTAAATACAAATTAAAATTTAAATTAGCAGCACTATCAGATGTTTAACGTTGAATTGAACGGTGTGTTTAAGAATGTTTCATACTTAATTACAAGACAAAACAAACTCATTTTTGTCAGACTATTTTTATGTCTCCCAACTGGGCTAGTGGTTAGGGATGCTGACTGCCTTAGCGAAAGACAGGCTTACCAAAAACCTCTTGAGAGTATGTAACTCTCAAGAGGTTTTTGGTAGGAAAAGAAGTGTGAAAGACAATTAATCGGTTCAGTACCTCAGGCTGCTTTCCTTCAAAACTGGAAGCACCGCCCAGCAGGAATAATGCTTAGAGACGCTGACTGCCGTACAGAAGGGGGGTTCAAATCCCGGAAAAGACATAGATGTTTGTAAATATATACGCTCAGACCGGCATACAGCACTCTATATATCCGTTAAACCAAAAAATACTCTCCAGTGACTACAGTAGGGAAAGAAGGGTGGGGGAGATCCTCGAATACGTCACACCGGGGCCCTATTCTTCAAACTGAGGGCGTAAATGAGAAAAGTCGCATTATTACTTGAACGTTGACCAAGCCTCTTGAAAACGACAAAAACAATTTTGACGCATTGCCATGATGAATTTCGTGGGTTTGATCTGATTCAGACAAGCCAGATTAGTTTAAAACAGCAACTATTTTAGTTAATATACAAGTGACCGTTTTAGATTTATTTAAATTTTCATCAAACTTGATTTTTGATTGCAGTTAAATAGTTGCTGAAGGCAGTATGTCTTCAAATGGTTTAGATAATTCCGTATGTTAGTCGTTCGATGGAGTGTTTACAGGTAATTTAAATTTGTAATAAGTTTTACCCAACTCTAGAGTTTTATTGTTTGCAAACCAGTTCCCCGTGCGGTTTGCGTTATCTTAGGCTAAGAAAAGAAATGGGATTTCTGATTAGATGATACAACATAATAAAACCAACGATCTATTAAACTAAAATTTTGTTACGAATTAGCGTTTCATAAGACAAAAAACACTAATCCTGTAAGTCAGCGGTCTGAAACAAGAGGTGGTCGAAGCAATCTTACCTGGCCGGTGAATACATTTTGCGTTTAGTTAATTTGAAGTATTATGGTACTAATTTTTATGCCACACGTTTAGAGATATTTTAAGGTTTTAATGGTTTTGAATCCAGTTTTATATTACTTTGATTCGCATTAAAGACGAACATGAGTAACACCTCTGAAAATTTAAAAACACTGGTACGAATTTCATTCAAAATCTGAGGATACAGATTATTGATAAGACTTGGCATCCAAAATCGCTGTCAGTATATTTTATTTTCATAATTAAATTTTAGTTTTATTGCAGCTTCTGAAATGATAATTGAATTTGTGTGCACAAATTGATGGCAGACATGTAGATTGAAAAAAAAATTAAATTTAAGAAAAAAAATTTCCTCATTTAGAATAAATTTTCCGCGCCTAATTCATTCACGTAAATTATGTCACACATGTATGTAAAAAAGTTTTAAAACTGAAACTTTGTCACTCAGAAAATCCCACAAATACTTCATTTCTGTTTCCAAACAAATGCATGAATTTCTCCTTTATTCCTATGAGTCAATATTAGCATTTATCTCTGAGAATGTTTTTAAATAATATCTAATAACTCTTTAGTAACTCTTAAACAAAGGAATGTATCTTATTAATGTATCTTATTAGTTTGGACTGTGAAATACTTCGAAAATTTTGTTCTTCAGGTTCCACAAATTTCATATTTCTTAAGGAAACGCATCTGACATGGACACAAGTTTCGATTCTATGATGACATGGATTTTTAAAACAGTGTTTACAATTTTGGCAGACACTTATTATGAAGAAAATTTGAACTATCCATTACTTTCCAGTTTTTCCGTACAATTTTGCGCTATATCTATTTTAAAATAAACATCGTTAGATATAATGCATAATTGGTTCAGATATTTAAATACAACTGCGATGCCTCATTTTGGCATATCGGCGGCTGTAACATAAATTCGTCTCCCTTTATTTCAGCTGCGTGATTTTGTAGTTAACCTTTCCAGAACGGACGTCCTATATACGCATTCCCTAAGCACGTCTCTTACAGGCGGGCGTCCCATCCACGCATCGCTAGAGACTGCATTCAGAGGACGGGTGATGTGTATACGCATTTTAAGCTGGAACGTTTTTTTGAAGGCCACTAGATGTCATTCTATGTCCATTACGTTTGAAATGAACACAGTTTTAGGTTCCTGACCTTGAGTTTGATATATTCTGTCTGACTTTGGTAACTTCAAAAAGATCCATCCTATGTCGTCTTGTAGTTCAGCGTGGACCAAACTACCAATGTTCAGCAATTTTACCACTTGGCTGCAGGTGAATGCCCACTATAAGCAAAAAAGGCTTAGCATTTAATTTTTTGCCCCAATAATACAAAAAAAAAAAGGCTGCATATTTAATCTGACAAATAATTAAAGAATCAGAAATTTCTCGTATTTAGATACTCGCTTGAATACATGTATTGAGCATCTATAGCATAGAGCATCTATTCTCTTTGATGCTTTAGTACAGAGGAGTCCAACCTTTTTAGCTGATGAGATTTTTTCTGCTACACTAATAATTTCTATTATCTGTCGCAACTCGTGAACTCCCAAATAAGCAAATCATATCAACTGCATAAGTTTCATTGAAAATTCTCGGATTTTCTCAGGTTTCAATGCTGAAACAAATTTTTGAATTTAACCTCTTGGAGAGAAACATAATGGCTTGACTGCGTTACTTCAAATTTAATCGAAGTGTCCTATACATAAGAAAGCTCATATGTATAAAATTTAAGTGTAGCAGTGGTTTTCTTGATTCGTGCGTCGAGCCGTCACTAGCTATAAAAGTAATTTAAATATTTTATTAATTTATAATTCTTTTAATATAGTGATAGCAACCGAGAAGTATTTCAGCATTTCATTTGACATTTCATATATAAAATTTCATTGTAAATTTTGGTAGTACTTACAACAAATCATAAAATTAATGTCATATTCGAACTAAAAATTTCGAATCTATTCCTGATAGCCTAACTATTCCTAACTAGCTAAATATTGAGAAACTAATATAGAATTAATAACCTGACCCAGGTATTCCTAAGTATTGCGACACTAATTCCTTAATAATACAGTTCGATTGAAGTTGTTGCAATTCTCAGTGAGTTCTCGAGAAGGTTCTTTAGTGTTCTGGCTCTACTTTTACTCTTAGAATGCTTCATTATTTAAATAGTTGTTCCCAAATATATGCATTGCCAAATCATGACGACAATCAGTAACGCATCACTGTATAGCGAAGCATATGATCATTATTTGGCAGTCTAGTATATTTCTTAACAAGTATTTTCACACTTAGAGTAAAATTAGAACCAGAGTATCGGATGAATATCTTGAGAACTTTGTGAGACTAACGACGACTTCAATCAAACCAGATTAGTTTCTCCACAACCAAAATTTACATTTACAATTTTGTGCACAGAATGAAAATAACATGTTAAAATAACTGGATTTTAGTGTTATTAGCTTAAAAAATCATAAATTAATAACGTTTAGATTAGTTAAAATTATTTTTGGTCGTCAGGTTTCGTTAGTGTTAGGCACTAACTGCTCGTGTTAGGAAGTATATAAATAAATCACTTAAATTTTCTGTATATGCGCTTTCTTACATAGAGTACACAATGAGCAAGGTGAAATTCAACTATTTGTTTCAGCAGTGAAATCGGCGATTTTGAATGAAACCTTCGCAATTATGTGATTTGTTTATTTAGGAGATAATGAGTTGTCACTTTTAGTAGAAATTATACTGTATATAGAACAAAATATCTCATCTTGCCGCAGTTTGACCTAGGCTAGCTAAGCGAGTATCCCAGTATGAGATCTTTGAGTTTCTTTGATTATTTTCCAGGCTACATATACATCGTGTATTATTGGAGCATCTGGAAGATGGATGGAGCGATGAAACAAACAACGATGGAAAATTATGGATGACAACAGTTGAGGTCCTGTGCTATGGCGCACACGACCTCAACTGTTCGCGATTGGTTTAACGACATTCTGGATAGTTACAGAGAATGATTTGGCCAACTAGATCTTCCGACATGAATCCCATCGGACATTTATGCGACATAATGGATAGGTCAGTTCGTGCACAAAATCCTTCACCGGTACCACTTTCACCGGGCAAAAGGAGTTCTGACACGATATTACATGGTATCTCATGACTTTTATCACCTCAGTGTACTTTTTTAGTAGGAAGAGACGGATAGACTCCCGCTGTACATGTTAATTAACAACAACTATTAATGCGCGAGTGTCTAGTGCGCTCCCGAAAGCAAGTATCAGTAGAAAAGAATAGAGCGCGAAACGTCAGAGAATAGGAAGTCTTCGCCTCTATGGTATATTCTACCTATGCGATCGGAATTCAAGGCTGGCCTTCAACGTGGGCCGATGGATGATCTGAACTGGATTGAAATAAAATGCGTTCAGAATGGCCACATAAAACAAGACGAAATAAATGCATGTAGTTATTCATATTTTAATATCCTAGACAATCTTAATCCTAAAAATGGGGGAAAATTCGTAAGCTTTTTGATTTGATACAAGAATATGAAAATAAATTTTAAAAATTTCGGAGAAGAAATAAAAAGATTTCTATGTTTGCGACTATGTTTATTGTCAATATAAATATTGCTATCAAATTTTCAAAGAAAATACACAGAGGCGCTTTATGGTATTCAGCTGGACATAAAACATATGACGTCTCTTTGTTGGAATTTTATAAATCGTGCGTACTGAGAGATAACTATACCTCACTGCTTAGTCATGCGTTATTCGTTGTCATCATTATTTGGTCATAAGAATATTTTTTAAAAAAATATTTTGAATTGTAAAGTATATTAAAAGTAAAATTAGAGCATATTGAGAACTGAAATCACTTCAATCGAACCAAACATTAATAAATTAGTTTCTCAAAGTTAATGTCGAATATTACATTAATTTCATGATTTTTTGTAATTACAACCAAAATTTACGATGAAATTTTATATATGAAATGTGAAATAAAATGTCAGAATAATTCTGTATTATTCTCATTGCATTACAAATATCATAAATTAATTAAATTTTCTTAAATGAATATATTTCTAAGCTTATTTGGTCGTCTGCAATTGTTAATGTTAGGCAGTGATGTGTAGCCATATGGAGCAAGTAAATCACTGATTCACTTAAATTTTCTATAAAGGCGCTACATATTTGTGTATATTCGCTTTCTTGTACATAGTACACAATGAGCAAGTTTGAAATAACGCATTCAAACTGCTACATTTCTCTCCTAGAGGAGAAATTTAAAAATTTCTTTAAGGATTCAAACGTGAGCAAATCCGAGAATTTTCAATGAAATGTACGCAATTATGTGATGCGTATGTTTGACAGGTTACGAGTTGCCAGTAATATTAAAGAAATATTTGTGTAACCCAAAATATCTCATCTTCTTCCAGTGTAGTCCTGTGAAGCTAAAAGAGTGGATTTCGCTGCATTGAAGCATCAAACAGAAAAGAGCCTCAATGATATATAGCTGCTGAGTGCCTGCATTCAAGCGATAATCTGAGTATGAGAAGTTTGTGTTTCTTTGATCTCTTTCCAGGGCAAATATGTACTTCATGTATTATTGAAGAATAAAGAAAATTAAATTTGAAGGCCTTTTTTATTATAGTGGGGACCCATCAGCAGCCGAGAGGTAAAATTGCTGAACACTGGTAATTTTATTTCATGTCGAATACTTCTGCTTCACCTCAGCCAACTCCTAACGATATCGTCACCTCAACTATTAAACTCTACCATCGAAAAGCAAGACATACGGATATCCAATTTAATCGTCCCTCGCTGCTGAATCTACTGGGAAACGTTTCAGTTGAAACCTCCGACAAACAGCAGCTGCTTCCCATTAGTAAATATCATAGGAACCGGAAAACGGACAAGCTCTTGAAATCTAATGGTGGCACAAACAACTTTCACTCGTCTTCTGATATATACACCTGAAGCAACTAACGTGATTAAGAATAGAATGTAATTAGGTGCAGTGAAGCATATTAGGATTATCTGCTTGAGCTAGTATCCACTTACAATGTTATCTGGTACTGATTAAAGACGATTTTATGTTAATGATATATTTCTTCATTAAGGAAATATTACTTTTCAAAATGAAAGGTCAAGTGAAGAATTGTGTAGGATTTATCTCTGTGAAGTTAAAATATGTCGAAAATTTATTGACAAAATTATATTAAATCTTGACACGTCAGACTTAAATAAGTTTTAGAATTTTGAAGTTTAGCAGAAAGCCTTTACTGAACTATTTTAATTGATACAACATTCCAGTGGGGCTTTGGAAAAGCTCTCCTCAATAAAACATAAATCAGCGTTTTAAAATTTAGATCAGCACTTTTTGATACATTTTAAACTATTAAAATCGATAATGTATTTTCACTTAATGAATACGCATTTACGCATAAATTTAAGCATACAACCCTAGATTAAGATTTAAGAATTTCTTTGAAATGCCATCAAATTTACGTCAAGTGTTGAATCATCGTTGTACACGCTCTATATCAAATTCTGAATTACTTAAACTGCCGTTAACAGCAAATCGAAGAAACAATTTAACTACAAAACCGAGCAATCAAAAAACTAAAACTACACACAATTTATTCCAAAGCCATCGCTTACTAGCTACTTAGATATTTTTCTGATGTGAAGTACATAGTTTTGAATCACAGGCGCTCCGTAATTTATAACCGTTGACATTGAAAACGGAAGTGCCGCTGATCTCTGTAATTTTGAACTGTATGTAGCGTAAAAGGTTATGAAAACTTTAGCAAGGAAAAAATTGGATAAATTTTTTCGGTATTAAGTATAATTTCAAACTGTAAAAATAATTTTAAAAATCCGCACTATCATCGAATTGAGCCCAGTTTTCTTGGCAGATATATTTTATAAAGAAATTAATTTTGGGGGGGATTTGAAGAACTAAGTTTCAGAAGTATTTGAGAATCGAACTTATGTAAGCTGCATTTATTTGTCTAGAATTAATAAAGTATTCTCACAGATTTTCTTGAAAAGTAATCAAAGGTAAATGCTAATACTGATTGGTAGCACTGAGCGAAAATGTCATGCATTTGTTTAGAAACTGAAACGAAATTTTTGTGAGATTTCCTGCGCATCTAATCCTCAATTTTAATGTTTGGTATTAATCAACACATGTCTGATATAATTTACGAAACTCAACTAAATACACAAATTTCATTCTGACTGTGAAAACATTGATCTGCATTTGTTTGCTACACTTTTTGCCCTAAATTCTGAGATTTGATTCATCATCATAGAAGTTGTAGGGATATTAGATTATTTTGAAACAGGAAGAAGTGAAAAATGAGCAATTCCCTCGCCGAGAATCGTACCAAGAATACGCGCCCAGCCCTCAAGAATACACGCCCAGCCTGCAGACAACTACACTGCGAAGACATGCTAAGAAGGCGGGAGAAATATCTTATATACTCCCTCTTTCAAAAGGCAACTGGGGGTTTTAGGGGACCCAATCGCCAAATCATGTGTGAGGAGAATCAAAATACAGCACCCTTTTAGTTCAGGCGCCACTGTAGAGACATTAAGTTACTTTTGAAATAGGAAGACTTGAAAAAGGAACAACGCCCTCGCCGGGAATCGTACACCCTGGAATACGCGCCTAGCGTGCAGACCACAAAATTACGAATGCATGCTAAGAAGGCGGGAGAAATACCATATAAATTAAAGCGTAATTACGAATGTAAAATATGCTAGCAATGATTTTAAATGCAAAGTCATATAAAAAATGAAATCTATATTTTCAAATCTCTTGAATAAGATTTATATCAGAATTTATAGACTTCGAGAGAAGTTACTCACGTTTATTTTCAATAGTTATCAAAATAATGTAAAATTGGACTCGAAACCATTAAACTCCTAAAATTTCTCCAAAATCTAGCCATAATTATAAATACTATTATATTAATGTTAATTAACTCAGAGGAAAAGGTATTCGCTGGCCGCTTAAGATTGCTTCGACGGCCTATGGTTTCAGACCACTGGATTATAGGATTAGAGTTTTTTGTACTACGAAGTACTAATTCTTAACAGATTTTTTTGAGTAGAAGTTCGTGGCTATTACTTTTCATCATGACCTCGGAAATCACATTCATTTTCTTAACCTCAACCTAATTTGCAAAGAACCTCTCGTTTCCATTCAATTAGTTAGCGTTATTACGAAATGAATTTTTAAATCAAGAATTTGAAGATGTCTTAAGATTTGGATGATTTGAGTCCAGTTTTACATTAGTTTCGTTTCGACTAGAAACGAACATGAATAACACCTCTGAAAATTTAGAAACGATGATGTAAATATTATTCAAAGATTTGAAGATAGAGATTTGACATTATTTATATGACTTGTCACCAAATCGTTGTTAGAATAGGCATTTTTATAATTATATTTTACTTTGCAGCTTGAGTAAGCATTATTGATGCTTTAGTGTTTTTCGGGCATTAAATCGGTACATGTTGATTAAAAAACTAAATTAAAAAAATCTTATAGCGAAACGGAGATCAATATGTTCACAGTAAGAATCAATTTTTCATCCATACTTGAGTCACATGAAATATGTCAAACTTGTAGAGATTAATATTAAAATGTTTTGAGTGCGACATGGTCTCAGCAAAATTCCACAAGTACTTCATTTCTCCTCCTTAACAAAGGTATTATATTCTCGTTCATTGCTATTGATCAATGTAACATTTATCTGTGATAAATTTTCAAGAAACTGTATGATAACCGTTTACTTACTTAAAAAAAATTAATGCAGTTTATTTAAGGTAGCATTTCCAAATATTTCAGAAATTTAGTTCTCCAGATTCCAGAATATTTAAGATTTCTTTGGAAATATGTCTGCATGACAACAGTTTCGATTCGATGGTGCAATGGATTATAAAAATTGTATTTAAAGTTTCAGATTACAATAGTATTTATAACATAAATTGCGACTAATTTGATACCTACTAGTTTTTTTGTACACTCTTGCGGTTTATGAACTTTAAAAATTATAATTACAAGCGAGGTCTTTTAATTTGTGTTCAAGTTGTTAAATCAAACCGTTCCGCGTATTTTAGGCAGAGCGGTGGCTTTGAAGTTGCAATTTTTTAATTTTTACTGTCTTTACGTGCTGCTGTCTCTCAGTACTGGTGTTATGCGCATCTCTCCGCGGATCTTTAGAACACAAGCTATGATACACTTTTTAGGTGCACATATCCTTCGGACTCGAGACAGTTGTAAGCTTTCCAGCAATCAGATATATCAGTTGATCCTAGCACAACACTCTGCTTAATAATTTCCAACAATAACTTGGCACCTCTGCTTTCAACCACTCTAAACACGCACTTATCCGTCTCTCTTTCAAGCAAGTCAAACACCCATTTCCATTCGAATCTTTTCCCTCTATGATATTCTATTCACCAAATTTACAGGGTGATCGACAAATAAGCCCTGATTTCAAAATTAAATATCTCTACAACAAAGATCGATATAATTATGCGGCAAATTGTACGTTTATTAGCAAAACTGTAAAAGTGGTGTACAAAAGTTTAAAAAATTTAGTCATAAAAATCGTTAACAGATGGCGCTCTAATCGCAATGACCTATCAATAGCCTTTAAAATGTGCTTCGAAGTCGAAAGTGATCAGTACAACTGTTGGCTAGTGAAAAGAGGCTAGCGTAGAAAGTGAAATAATGTATCCCATTGAACAACGTGTTATTTTAGTGCTGGAATTTCACCCATTAGAACACAGTCCTTTCAGCAACACGTCGCAGTTTTCAAAACAGATTCAATGTTCCAGTTGGACCCCATGCGAAAACCATTCGCATGCTCTTGCGAAATTCGAATGGACTGGCAGCGTGGCTGATGATCGAAAGGGAAATGTTGGGCCTAAGCAAACTATAGTCACTCCTAAAAATGCAACCAAAGTTTCTGGATTTGTTCAGCAAAATTCTAGGAAAAGCATCCGACGGATTGCATCAGAGGCAGTTTTGAAGTACACGAGCACACAAAAAATATTTAAAAATAGCCTACTGCTGTTTCCATACAAAATCCAAAGTCATCAGGCCATAACTCATGAAAGCTGTGCAACAAAGGGTTGACTTTGCCAATCAGATTCTAACAATGATCGACAACGACAGATTTGATGTGACATGCATATGGTTCACAGATGAGGCACATTTTCATTTGAATGGAATCGTTAATAAACAAAACTGGAGATTTTGGGGTAAAATCCTCATTTGTGTGAAGAAAATACACTGCATTCACCTAAAGTTATGGCATGGGCTACGGTACGCGCCAGCGGCATTATCGGACCCTTTTGCGTACGAGAAACAATAACTACTGAACGTTACGTTACAATTTTAGAAGAATTTGTCAGCCATCAACTGGCGTTGGAGGATCGACCAGGTATCGACTGGCTCCTGTGAGATGGAGCTCGACTATATCGAACAAATAAAGGTTTTCACTTTCTTCATGAATACTTTGGGAATAGAGTAATTGCGTTAGGTTATCCTCAATTTACTGACACAGGAATAGCTTGGCCTCCATATTCTCCCGATCTGAGTCCTTGTGACTTCTTTCTGTGAAGCGCATTGAAAGACGCTGTCTATCGAAATAATCCTGCTACTCTAGATGAGCTTGAATCGTTGATTGGTGTTGCATGTGATTAAATTTCCGTCGAAACATTGCAAGAGGTGATGTCAGATTTCATTGTTTGTTTACGCCACCTCATTGTTTCGAACAGTGAACATTTTGAAAAAATTGTATTTTGATTGCAAAGGCTGCTTCTCTTTATTTTTTTAATTATTTTTTTTACTCCTTTCAGAGAAAGGTTTCAGCTGCAGAGCGCCCTCTGTTATCGATTTTCGTAACTAAATTTTCTAAACATTTGTACACCATTTTTAGGGTTTTGCTAATAAATATACAGTTTACCGCATAATTCTATCGATTTGCGTTGCAGAGATATTTAATTTTGGATTCAGGGCTTATTCGCTGATCACCCTGTATGTGATCCGCACATTATAAATACAATGTTGTCGTCGAGAGCCTTCCGTGAGCTAAATATAATAAAATATATATTTGTTTACTGGTGTAAAACGCTGCTGTCCAAAAGTGTACAATATAACCAAAATCTGCACTTAAAACTTGCGCTTGAATTTCAGTCGACGAAGCTCAGCTTTCGTTGCAGAAATGTTTTGGATCGTGGAAACCGCTGCTGTAAATACTGTCTCTTTCTACAGGATTTAAATATGCGCAATCTGAAATTTACCTTCTGGCATGAAAAAGGAAAGGGGTAATCCACAGTAAAGATGCGTAACATAAATAACTGGTTTATTAAAATAAATAACACCTTTAATATTTACAGTTAGCCTATCGAATAATATCTCATCAGAGTTACTAGACTTGAAAAGGTTTATAGCCATCATCTTTAAAGACTATGTACATTTGTGTGGTCAAAACTTTTCTTTGCTTTCATTGAAAATTTTGACTCTTGTTTAAATAATTTCTTTCAGTTCAGCTTTTCTTTCTTCTGAGAATCTGATAATTTCCATTTGGAAACAACCATTTGGATTACGAATTAAACTGGATTACCCTTGCCACTTCAGCTGTCATAACAAATTCCACTAAAAGTAAGCTTCTTCAACAGCGATTATATCTTGCCAATTGATATGTATCCAGTTTGATTTATTTCACTCTCTGATAAAAATACGAATTTGACTGCGAAATCGTATCAGCAAATACAGTTTTGTTCAACTTGCTTTATCTCACGCTCGAAAACCACTACCCCAAAATATGATCATGCTAGAAGATGTTCATCAAACCAATGCAATTAAAACAGTCATTACATATTCATTGAGCTGTCTTTCGTTTCTAGTCCTTAATTAATTTGTTGATTTGCTACAGCTCTTCATCTCATGCAGTTATTAATTTAAGGTGGCCTCAACATATATTCAAAAAATCGAAGCAATTAAATTCCCCCAGTTGCCTAGGCCGTATGCATACGTTCAGGAATATTTTTAATAGTATTTTTAAGTATTAACGGGTATGTGTATTTTACACTGTGGCTAAATATTCAAGGATGTTTATTAGAAGAGAAACCATCCAGGCGAATAAAAGTAGCCGCATTTTCGAATTATGGAATACTATCTTTTCCATGGCATTTTTGTAATCTTTGGGCTTTTGAGAGCCAAACTTAAAAACGGTTGAAAGGTTTTTGGGGAAAATTTAGGGCTTTACTCTTCATGCAATTACATAACCATTATTTCTCTTAGGCACCCATATAAGTTTTGATATTGCTTAAAGATATTCACCAACCAATGCAATTATACGAGTTATTACATATTCATTGAACTTTATCTAGAAATAGTGTTTCATTTCTAGATAATAATTCATTCTTTGCTTTTCTACAGTTCTTCATCTCATATAGTTATTAACTTAAAGTTGCAGCAACATATATTCACAAAATCGAAGCAACTAAATCCTATCAATTGGGTAGGCCGCATACATACGTTTAGGAAAAGTTTTAACAATAATTTACGTTCATCGTAACTGTGGGCAATATAACAAACAATACGTGCATCCTAAACTGTGACCAAACATTGAAAGACGTTTATTAGAAGAGAAACTGTCTAGATGAATAAAAGTAGCCGCATTTTCGAATTATGAATACTATCTTTTCCATACCATTTTTGGGATCTTTGGGCTTTTGAGAGCGAAACATGAAAATTAGAGGGTTTTAGTGAATATTTAGTGCTTTACCTTTCATGCAGTTACAAAACCATTATTTCCCTTCGGTATACATTGTTTCCTACCAAAGTGAAATGTGCCAAAAGTCCTGTCTGCAATTTTATAACAGAGACTTTCTAAAAAGAAATTTATTCAACTAAATAAATTTATTTCAGATGCTAATTTAGAAGCTTTTATAATTTGTTTAAATACAAAAGAAAAAAAAGAAGCGATGTAAATCTTGTTCACTAACCATTGGCAAAACAGGAAACATCTGTACTCACTTCCAACTGTGCAGAATTGCATGTTAAATGATTGCTGATTTTGTACAGTGATCATCATGGTAAGCAAAATATTTTCTCTTTAGATCAATTCAGTTTGATAAATAATGTATCTTAAAATAATTTATTAATATTTAAGTATTCTCAAATGTAGTAAAAAACAGCATTCAGTTTTTGAAGATTGGCTCATCTGTTTCTGTTGTACAAATACAGCTGGATTTATTGCAACTTTCTTTATTATTAAGTAATCCTTTTTACTGAAAATACTACAAATTAAGAGCAATTTGATTGTAACATTACATATCTGAGAGATTATTATATGGAATTTGGGATTTAATAATTTTTGTAAAGAGCTTAGAATACTAAATGCTGCATTTGAATAAAATTTTCTCTTCTTATAGAAATGCTTCATAATGATTCATAATGATGAATAATTATATTGGGTAAGAAAGGTATTGGAAATTCTATAATTACAATTATGCAAATTTTCATAATAATAACTTGACATAAAATTCAAAAATCTACTACCTAGGTTGGAAATTCTGGAAGCTTGCGTTTTACAAGTTACAAACTGGTCTTCATAAGGGTAGAAAAAACTTTTTATAAGAACGTGCTTATGAAACTTTCTGTATTTCAAAGTGTCCGACTTGCATAAAGGTGTTGTCACCATTATTAGGTTGTTCCTCCTCATATATTAAAGAGTCTGAATTAGTATTAAGTAATCTTTGACTAAGTGTCTGATACTCTAAGGCAATTAAAATATGCTTAAAATAAAGGAATAGGGGAGTTTTTTAGACAAGGATTACGTGGAAAATATATTAGATAATATTATTAATTACTTTTATTTAACAATATTATTCGTAATACTTGAAACCGTTCAATGTTTAATGCCAATAACTGAACTGACAAAGAGACATAAACGTTTTTTGTTAATTGTTATGAAACTGTTATATCAGAATATTATTTATTGGAATATGTAGCACAATAACTAAATTCAGGTTGCTACATTTTTTACTACTTCTATAAACTGGCTTGTACCAATTTTGTTTTCAGCATTTGAATTTGACATTTAATACTCAATTTGGTATTATTGAAATTAAAAAAATATATAGCACTTTAAGGCCTTTAATATTTTGATAATATTCATTTTACAAATTGTTGTCTTCCCTTACTTTTCGGAAGCTGAATTTGGAAAAAATAAATTCAGTTTTCTATTACTTTTATAGATTTGGGAGGACTTGTAAAATTTGGAAGTTTAATGTAAAATTAGATAATTAAAATAATGTGTATTATTATCATATTTTCGTCATTTTGATTTTTATAGGCATTTTCGGAATTCGATAAGAAAAATAAGATGCAAGTACAAACAATGAGAAATGCTACTGAATCATTAAAGAAAGACGTTTAATATATCAATAATCAATCATTCATTTCAAATTAGGCCTTTCTAAAATTCTCAGGGGTAACTCTGATCTCATAATGCATATCAGTTTTACTTGTTCTCATAATGCAAATTAGATTATACATATCAGCATAATACATATCATAATACATATCAGTTCTCATAATACATATCAGCATTACAGATCTCAAAATGCATATCAAATTTATTTTATTCAATTAAAGATAGCCTTTATAGATGCTGATTTATTTATTAAGAATTAATAACATAAAATTACTGGTTTTAAGTGTTTCTTCAAGTTCGTCCTTTTGCATTTATTTACGTTTTCAAAACATAATCTATCCATGCATTAGATATCACAATTTCTGTTGAAAATAATATTTTACGCTAGGCTACCTAAAACAAAGGAAACTTAAATGAACAGAATTGTAAATCTCATATTTAATTTTCTGATTAAGATATATTATTACTATCACTATTAATATTGATATTTAATTGAAAAGCTTTACTCCTTCCTTCAGGATAAGAAGGATAAAGACCATGTCCAAGATGCATTTCACTTTCTATTGAATGGCATTCAAATTCCATTATTAAAAGATTTTCTTTTAGAAGTCACTATTTCTAATTTATGTAGTCCTTGTTATTATTGATTTTAAATTGGCTGTTAAATTAACATGAAATACATCAAATCAGAACATTAAAGACTGATATATGTATACTATATGGATTAGCGTGCAATTCCTTTTCAGGTGGTAAAATAGTTATTAGAGCATCGGCTTAACAAACTTTTAAGCGCATTTGAAAAAAAATAAAATATTTGATAAGTCTCAATAAACTTTGAAAAACATATCAAAAAGCTTTAATTTATCTTCTAAAACCACCGCTTCACCTGTAAGAGGCAATGCAGTTTAATTTAAAAGAAATGGAAAATTATCGTCGTTTGCATAACGTTTAAAAGATTTCAAAAATTTTTATACCACATGAAGGGAGTAAAATACTGGTGATCAGTAATTTAACAATTATTTATAATATGTATTAGATTGGATTATTTTGATTTTAAAATTCATTACTTCTTTCAATCCCAGCTTGTATCGATAAATTCGATTTCCGGCTGAAATCATCCAAACTGGAAGCGCATAGATTGACCTAAAACATCAAGAATAAATTTGACCAGTTTTGCATTTACCACACAATGTAAGTTTGCTTTTCTTTCGTTAATATTAATTATTAAAATATATATCTTACATCTTTTATATATATATATATATATATAATCTAACATTTTCAATTAGAATAAAAAAAGAATATAAAATTCTAGGGAAAAATTTTAAAAGAGTATAAATGCCAAACATTTGCAAGTATTAAATTTTAAAGTGTAAATTGAATTGTTAATCAAATATGTTGACATTTCTTACAAATATTTTAAACTAAATGAAATGCGAATAAATTTAAGCTAATGGAAACTAAATAAGTAGCATAAGACAGGTGAAATGCAAATTAATTATTCATTTTAATGCTTCAAATCGACTCGTAAAGGGCGAAAAATTTACAACATTAAAATTCGAACTAGAGTATTGCCTCACTATTCGTTCCCCTTGATTTTTTTAGCACCAACAAATTTTAAAATAAATATAATAATAATAATAATAATAATAATAATAAATTAATAATAGGTCGTAAAAATAAAAATAGATACATATAGATAGATATGTAGACAACAATGCAGGCACTAACCTGGAATACATGCAAGCGTAGTTACAAGTGAAAATATTATGGACATGGAAGCACTATCAATTTTAAAAATTTAAGTCTGAATATCAGGCATTAAACTAAAAGGCTAACTACCTCAAACAACAGCAAAGTTTTAGAATTTTAAAACTTCTTCTCCCTTTGGATATTTAAGCAAAGCATGTTTCCGAGGCGTAGTAAAGACGTCGCAAAGTAATCGGAAGTTCTGCGTTGAGGTGGTGGTAACTTTTATGACGTCTATTTTTCTGTAATGATAACTTCATTTCGAAATTAAACAAGAAATGGTTTTTTTAATCTACCAAAAAAGTTTACTTGCTGGATACCCGCTCTATGCAGGCCCATTGCCTGAATGGATCGGCATCCGCCCAGTAAAATAATGTGTGAATATACTAGTGATTTTTGGGATCTGAGAATCTAGTCCTTCAAATGAAGCCAATAAAAAGCGCGCTTTATGGACGCGATAAATATTGTATTTTATACTTTTTTCGATTGGATTCTGTAGCTACGAAACAGTTTCAGGCAGCATTTCTTCTGGTGGCATCAAATAACTTTAAATAGTTATTACCGGGTTTTCATAACGCTTCATTCTGTAGTCGTAATTAGCACGTTTGCGAAAAACAAATCATTCCTAACAAAAAAGTTATTTGTAACCAGTTCTTTACAAGCAAAATGTTTGTAACATTAGGTTAACCTTCAAAACTATGTATTATATAATACACATTGTAACACTCAGATTAGAAAGAAATATTCTCTGTATATTTGTAGAGAGGGCTGCGTTTTCGAGCCGTTTAATGTTATGTAATAGTGTATATGCTTCGAAATAAAAAAGAAAATCTTGGAAATAAAGGCTTTAAACAAAACAAAAAATAATTGTAAGAAAATTTGTATCCTGCTGTGTGGGATTTAGAAACGAACTCTAATAAGGAACTCTATCAAACAATTTATGCAAATACCTCAATATCACCCATCCGTAATGAATGTCAAAGGAGTACTAGACAAAGCGAATTAAACTTGCGATAAAGGTAAAGTTCCCCTCCAAATTTGCTGCAGAAAATCTCAGGTTACAGGTCCAAACTTCTCCCACCCTCTGCTATTATTTCACTCTGTAGAAGACTTTCAGATCGATAGTAGTTTTGCGCCCACCAGCGGCCGAGCGGTTATCAATGACAATTGGTCGTTCCGAGTTGTGTTCGATTCCAAGGCGAACGTACTTTCTGCATGTGCATTTTCGGGATTTTCTCCATGTGTAACATGTATATGCGTCAGTTTACCCTAAATCGTCCTCCACGAAGACATCCTTTCTCTTTGGTAGATAGCCCTAATGTGGTTCGCCTACTCTTCGGCCGCCCTTCGGATGTACATTTCTCGCCTGAGAAGCACGTGCGAAGTCTCCAGGTTCGGTTGGAAACTTTGTACAGGTCTGCCCGGGAGCGGATCAACATCTCGACGGATAGGATGGAGAAGAAATACGATGCAAGGTGTGGCTCTGGAATCCTAGTTGTCGTAAGTGTGATCTTCCAAACTGCAGTCGCATTGGGAAGGGCCCTATACCCCTTTCAGGACGGGCGTCCCATATGCGCATTCCCTAAGAACGTCTCTCACATCCGGGCGTCCCATCCACGCATCGCTAGAGACTGCATTCAGAGGACGGGTGATGCGTATACGCATTTTAAGCTGGAACGTTTTCTGAAGGCCACTAGATGGCATCCTATGTCCATTACTTTTGAAATGAACACAGTTTTAGGTTCCTGACCTTGAGTTTGATATATTCTGTCTGACTTTGGTATTTTACTCATCAATTGTTGCGAGAGTGGGGTGGGGGAGCGAAAGCGTAAACAGAGGTGGACTCTTTAAATCGCCGCGTGCTAATATAAATATTCGCGTGCCTGATTTACATACAATTCCTTTAGATTTAAAAAGTGATACTTTTTCTATGAGTTAGAAAGTGATACTTCTAAGTGCTTCGAGTTTTACCACACTCAGTCTTCATTTTAAATTTTGTTACTTCTTACTGCAAATAGGCTTTATTGTGTTGTTTTATTAATTTTAGAATTGATGGATTTTATCAATTAAAACTTTGGAATAATTTGAATAGCGCTTCCGAAAATTATTTTACAAGATAAGGGCATTTTTAAGTATATTTTCATGTAAAATAAAGAAAACAACGTTATTAAGTGCTAATTTTAACATATATAAGACCTCAAGTAATAATCTAAAATGATAACAAAAATTACAAGGCTAGAAGTGAATTTTTTTTTTTCTGAGTTTTTTTATAAAATTAATCTTAGCGATGCTAAACCTCCGTCCTGTACGGTGACTGCCTTCGATTCCCTTCCGTCCCGCACGAGCGTCTTAAACAAAGGTGCGCCGTCGCGAAAAGGATATACAGTCCTCAACAGACTGAACGACATCGTGATACGGATCCATAAGTCCCCCAATTCCAAACTTCAGGTCTTTCTTATGAGAAATTAGCCCCATACAATAGCCATAATCCTTATTGCTTCTTATTCTTAGAGCTAGCCATAATTCTTACAGATTAATTTGCCTACATGATTTCTGTGTATAGTCTGTACACAGTTACTTGTAAATAATGTAAATAGTAGTTTCTCGCATTTTGTTTACTTTAAATTTTTTTTCTTCTTAGTTTTTGAATTGGGCTTCTGACGAAGGACTATACTACTCTGGCGTGCAGTCCTTGGGAGGGAGAGGTGCTACGAAATATCCAGCTGAGTAAGATAGCTTCCTCAAGGTGGGTTTAAGCTTGCCAGGAAATGGCAAGGGAAGGCAGGGTTGCCAGATTTCGCAAGAAATTGCCTATTTGGTGATATAATTGGCGATATGTAATATACAGATGGAGAACATTCTAGAACGAATTCTTACCGGTTTGGCCCAGAGTAATCTCGAAGGCAGGCCAAATCTATATAAACACTGCCTGTACGCGGAGTAGGAGTATTGACAGACTAGTGTCGCGTATATCGTGAGTTGATGCATTGAGTGTGTGCATCATTGAGACTATCAAGCATATCGAGGAGTGCATCGCAAGTTGTAGCCTTAAGGGACTCGAGAACACATTGAGTTCCGGGAATGACCGAACCGAGTCGGGAGCTGTAATCTAGTGCTTTGCCGTGAAGCTCTCTTCAACGTTATAGCCTAATGGCTATGTTGCTGATTGTTTCAGCATGCTTATTCTAGTTTTCCGACGGCTGTAAACGTGTGTTTGGAGCTGTCCTGAGTAATACTGGCTAATAAATTGTGTTTTCATTCTTCAACAAATGTTGCCGTCAACCACTCCAAATCCTCAAAACCGAAACACACATGGAACACTTTGTCAAAGCTTTAACCAAAGAAAATGATAGCTTTAGCTACATTTCTGGCAAATTTTCTTCTATTTCTGATGCTAAACTTAAGGAGGGAATTTTTGTTGGACCTCAAAATTGTAAACTCATGGTAGATTCCAAATTTGAAGAAACGATGAATGATTGTGAAAACGAATCATGGTTGAGTTTTAAACAGGTGAATGACAATTTTTTACGGAACAGAAAACATCCGGATCAAAAAATTATTATAGAAAACATGCTACAAAAAATTAAGATTACTCATGCAACATGAGTATTAAGTAACATATTTTACATGCACATATAGATTACTTTCCAGGGAATCTAAGAAAATTCAGTGAAGAACAAGGTGAGCATTAGGATATTAAAGACATAGATTTCATCAGGATATAAACGACATGGAAATACGGTACTAAGGAAAATGAATTAACAGCATGATGACAGACTATTGTTGGATGTGTAAAGAGATGTACCTAGTGAAAAAAATAAAAGCAGGCAAAAAATCAACCAAAGGAAGACTCTTGCCTTGAAGCTAACGCTTAGCTTTAATATATTCAGCTAATTTCATGACATGCCTTATATAAGAGCAATGTATGAGAGTACATTTTGGGGTTCTTTCCATTCGATTATATGGTTTGTATAATATACTAAATCTATTAATATATTTATAAATATCAAGATATATATATATATATATGTAATTTGTAAAAATATTAATTATATTTTCGTTATTGTGCAGTTTATTTATAATTTGTATCATTAGTTATCGAAACTAAATTCATTAATATGAGGTGGTAAAATGGAAGTATTTGTGAAAATATAAAAGCTCTCAATTTGCAAAAAAATCCTGACATCATGCTGTGTATGAAAATGTTAACGGCACTTTAAGAGTAAAGGGAATCAAAACATATAATTTTTACTAAAAGAGTATCAGATTAACAAACGTGAAAGAAAATAATTTGAGAATTAATAAAACAGTTTTTACAGAGGTAACCTCATGCAGTTACAGATCTTGACTTTTCTAAACTTTTACCTTTTGTTCGACTAGGCGTAGGACACTGTGCCCAGGCACCATGTTGTCCTAAATACCGTTACATCGAACTTGACTGACTATCGTCATAAAACAGTTTTTCGGCTTCGTATATCTCATTTCTTTTTAAGTGATAATAAGTTCCATACGGTAATATGACCTTTGCATCAGAATGCATATATATTATATATATCACTATGAATTCATTTGGAGGTTTTTAAAGTACAGAAGACACCTTAAATATCGGCGAGCTTAAAGACAGTCTGAAAATACTAATTTTCTTATTTTGAAGACATGCAAAAATAAAGCTATAAAAATTTAGAAAATTATCTTACAGTTCTTTTATTAAACTGCTAATATAAATAATTAAAGTCATTTACCAGGGAAATAAGTTCGTACTGAAAACGACGTTTTGCAACGAAGAGTTAAAGCAGGGTGATCCAATGCGCGCGGAAAGCATCAGTGCGACCATAGAGGTGAGAGCGAACCTGCGGACAAATATCAAGAAGCTGCGTCCATGAGGTATTTTAACCTTGCAACCGGGACTGAAGTCTAGCTTTCAACATGAACGCGTGGGCTACTTCTTGCTCCACATTCGTTTGAAATAAGAGCATTCTGGATGGTCAGATAAAGCAAGCCAAGATAAATGCATGCAGTCATTTACATTTCATCACACTAGACAAATATAACCTTAAATTGGAAAAAAATATCCTGCATTATGTTTTGATTTGATGCAAAATATAAAAATTAATTTCAAGATTTTAGGAAAAGATATCAAAATTTGTGTATTTTTGCTAGTCTATTTACAGTCGATATAGGTATTGTTATAAAATTTTCCTCTTCAGTCATCGAATTTTGCATTGTAAATGCGAAAATGTCATCGCACGCACTACCTACTCCAATCCGGCGTCATGTGAGGGCGCTTGCGCATGGCCACACCCACGTCGGATAATGCGTTCATGTCCCTTGATGTCTCACTACGTTACCCAAAGCGGCATATTCATATTTCAACCTCTTTGGTTGTTAAGACATTTCGTACGGTTTCATTCGAATACTCCTTACATATTTTTCACATTTGACACATCACAAAGTGCTGTATTTTTGTTATTGCTTCCCTTTAATAAACTCTTGCATCAGCTATAGTTACTATTAATCAAAAGAGCTGAAAATGTGTATTGACCTTTTCACCTGCATGTATCACAAATGTTTTTTTTTCTTTAACTTGATCACAGCTTTTCTCTGAGTAACTTCAAAGAAGATTTTCGAGAAATTTAAAGTATCAGAAGCATTACATTTTCTTCGTATTCATGCTTATAATTAATAAACATATTTGTAATATTTGACACATCAGAAAATCCTGCTTTTTTTCAGTTTTCATTGATTTGTCACGAGTTATTGCAAAATGTGATTGTAGGACACCTCTTCCTTGTACTCACATTTATAATTAATAAACATAAATAAGATGCAGAAGCTGAATCACACTTCTGAATTATGTTTTTGAAAAATTTTGCCGTGATCAGCAAACGGAAGGAACAATTTGAATGCAAAACAATTGTAATGGAAAGTCATATAAATAGTACTCGTAAAATTTTTATCTTCAAGTCTTTGATTGCATCACAGTTTGTAAATTTTCAGAGTTGTTATCCATGTTCCTTTTTAATGTAATCAAACTAACGTAAAACTGGAATCAAAATCATTAAAATGTTGAAATATTACCAAATTCTTGCAATAAAAATTAATGTCATAATAATAATGCTAATTAACTGAATGGAAAATGTATTCGCTGGCCGTTTAGGACCAGTCCACTTGTCTTTAGATTCAGACAAGTAACTCTTAGAATTCGTGTTTGTTTCGTAGTATGAAATCCTAATTCTTAAAGAATTAGCATTTCATAGAGTTTCAGTATAATAGATCATAGTGGTATGGATCATTCGATGCCTGTGCCGGTCGGATAGGACCGAAGAAACGAAGCCGAGAGAAGCTGTAACGTTACAATGTAAATTTGAACGCATCGCCTTTGACATCATGTGACCTCATTCACGAACTGTCGATTGCAGCAAATCCTCGTCCTCAATACCTACTTCACCAAGTGGCCTGAAGCGTATCTTATGCCTGATCAAGGGGCTTTCACTGTTCCACAGGTAAGTAATACAGCATTGAATTTCCAAATTCGGAGTGTCTCTTCAGCTACATTCCGTTCAAGGAAGAAATTTCGCATCGGCTGTAATTAAACAACTCTGCAAGGTATTCGGCATCAAAGAAAACCCCAAATGATACCTTAATATTCCCAATCAGACGGCATGGTAGAGAGGTTTAATGAAAGCTTCCTTAATAACCTTTTCCTGATCGTTTCTAGAAAGCAGCGACGTTACCTCTGCTCTTACTGGTCTATATCAGTGCTGTTTACGATATTACAGGCTTTTTCCCATTCCAACTGCTCTTCGATCGTGATATGGACATGGTAAAGTCATAGTGCGATAAGAGGTGTATAGGTTCCCATTCATAAACAGCACTTACAACGAAGATAAAACAAAACAGCGTTTACAAAACTAGGACATCCAATGGGAAGATTAATGCAAGTATGAATCAGACTCAAGAATAAAGTGCGAAGCGGAAGAGAAATATTAAAACCCATCTCCAATGACGTACTTTACCATTACAATTGGAACTTACGGCTGGCTTTTAAAAGAACGGCTCTTTGGCTCTCTGAAATGAATTAAAAAATATGCATTCTGAATGACCAGATAAAGCAAGCCTAAATAAACGTATATAATGACGCATTTCAACACGTTTGGCAAAGGTAACGGTACAAATGGGAAGAAATACGTAGCCCTTCTTTTTGATACGAAAATAAATGTTATTAATTTTAAGAATTTCTGCATTTACAGCCAAAATTTAAAATGAAATTTTATGTATTGAAAGTCTAGTAAAATTTGAAAATAATTCTCTTTCACTATCTTTACATTCAAAAATCTTAAATTAATAATATTATTTAATTGCTTAAATATGTAAGTAATAGTTATTTATAGTATAGTAAGAAATAGTTATTTTTGTCATCAGCCATAATTAGTATTACGCAGTGACGGCACCCCGAATGAATAAAATAAATAAGATACTCACTTACATTCTCTGTACATGCGATATAGTATATGGACTTTCTTATATATAGCACACTTTATGCAAACCTAGAAAAAACGTAGTCAAACGCGTAGATTTCTCTCTTACAGGCGGAGTTCAAAAATTTCTTTCAGCAGTCAAACCTGAGAAGACTACATTTTTCAATGAAAACAACGAACTACCTCATTTGCTTTTTTGGGAGCTCACGAGGTGCCACTGATATTCGAAATTAGTTGTATGGCCCCAAATATATCATCTTTTTTAGCGTAGTATTTGGTGGCTAAATTTGGACTCTCTTTAAAGCATCAAACAGAAAACAGCCTGTATGCTGTAGCTGCTGACTGCCTGTATTCAAGGGAGTGTCCGAGTATGGTTTCTGTCCGTCTGATTATTTGCTAGGGTAAATATACATTTTCGTGTATTATTCGGGCAGGTGTAAAATTAAATATTTGGCCTTTTTTGCTTATAGAGGTGAACTCTCTAGCATCAGAAGTTTAAAATTGCTGAACACTGGTAGTTTGATGCAGGTCGAAACATAGAAAGAAATTGGACGGATTTCCGTGAAGATGAAATGTACGAAATTTGCTAACACATCTACATTAATACTTACCACGTTAGACCTAGAATACGTTTTAAGATTTGAAAGTTTGGTAGAAAGCCAAAACTGTTATTTAAATATTTTAATTGTTTAAACCTTCCTGCGGGGCTTTAAAAGGGCGATCCTGAATGAAACATCAATGAATGTATCCCTAGATTAGGATTATATGTTCTCTATAAAATTATTTCAATTTCACGTCAGATATTGAATCTTCAACACACACCATTTACATCAAATTTCTTAAAGATTTTGTGGTGAACAATACCATCCAAACAACGAAGCAGTAGAAATTAAATTTAAGCGAAGCCACTGCTCTGACTAAAATTCGCAAAGCAGTTTGATTCAACACCTCATCAGTCTAAAGTTAGAGTGCATAATTTGAAATTTTAAAATTTATATAGGACGAATGTGTAGGGAAAAACTAACGATTAACAAATTCCTTATAATTTTTTCATAATAAATATAATCTCAAACCGTAAATATAATTTTAAAAATCCATGGCTTTATCGAATGTAACTTATTCCTATGTCAGATGCATTTTATGAAGAAAGACGATTTTTTTTTTTTAAATTTGAAGACCTAAATTTCCGAAGTATTTGACAGTCTAACTTGTATATGCTGCATTCATGTATTTAAAAGTTAGTAAAGGGTTATCACAGATTTTCTTAAAATTTATGAGAGTGAAGAAATAACGGCCTTAACAACTGTTTAACAGTAATCACAAAATAAGTTTCGTAAAAATCCAAATAAGTGTTTATTGAGCCATTCTTTGTTATTTATCACCGAAAATATAACAAATAAATCTAAAACGACGACTTGTTGTAATAAATAGTTGTTGTTACTAATCTCGCTAGTCAGAATCAGATCAAGCCGACAAAATCTATCGTGGCAAGGATTCAAGTTTGCGCCTGTCTTTGATCATTGGCACCACACAGGTGATTGTACGACTTTGCTCAGTTCGGTGCTTAATTTTGAACGTGAGTACCCCGTTAACGGAGTTACACGTCGGAACGTCTCCTTCCGAGCGTCCCCTAGATTCAACTTTTAGATAGGACTTTCGGCTCGCTCGGATGCTTGAAATGCTTTTATGCTGTAGGTAGAATATCCATTAGCAAACTTTCATGTCTTCTCCAGAATTTGAATCCGGGCTGTTGGGTATGACAGTCAGCGTCGCTAACCCCTATCCCGTCTGGAATGTATAAAAATACTATGATGAACCTGAGGCTGTTTTTCCTGTAGTTCAATTTCAAATATTGTTACGTTTTTCTCTTCTTCGTAGATTTGGAATGAATAAGGACGACACTTGATGAAGTATAAAAACACACTTAATTAGCCAGCATTATTCAAGACAGCCCCAATAGCACGTCTACAGTCGTCGAAGAACTACTATAAACACGCTGTAAAATCAGCGACACAGTCTTCAGGCAAAGAGGCTATAACGGTGAAGACAGCTTCATGGCAAAGCACCAGAATACAACTCCCGACTCTCTCCGGTCTTTCTCGGAACTCTACGTACTCTCGAGACTCTCCACGCTACAACTCTCGATGAACTCGACGATACACTAGAGTACAGCTCCCGAATCTGCTCGGTTCAGTCGCTCCTGGAGCTAATACACACTTTAACATCAAACTCGATGATCCACTAACCCGCGATAGTCTAAGAGACTCTCTCGATGCACTCGACGACCAACTCGGAGCTAGACTAAGCACTCACTAACTGCCTATCAACTCGGACTAGGCACTGACTGTTAACTGACTCACTCTCCACGTACCAGCAGGATTTATATAGCTTTTGGCTTGCGTTGCAGAACATTCTTAGCCAAAGCAGTAAGAATTCGTTCCAGAAGGTTCTTTTCCCGTATATGGCATATCGCTAATTTTGCCGCCAAAGGGGCGATATCTCGTCAAATGTGGCAACCCTGCCTTTCCTTACCATTTTCTGGCAATCCTAAATCTGCTTTGCGGGGAACCTATATTAACCGTGGCCAGACTTTTCATAACAATATTTATAATTTATAAACTTAAAGTTTAATTCAAAGTTAAATACATGATACGCCTGGACTTAAACTCTTACGTAGCTTACCAGTAGCACAGCCACTATCTAATGTTAGCCTTCAGATGCATTTGGCAGGAACTACATTTTCATGAGGCAGTGGCGAACACTCCACCAGGCAAGCTGAACTCCTACTTCTAAGCTCTGCCTCGTTGAGTTTAAATTTGTATAACCTTTTGGTCTGAGCTCAAGTTGTGGCATGAAGAAAGAAGAATGGAACACCTGAAAATGTATTAGTTAAGTGAATCTTACGAATAGTTTTTGCAAATTTCCTAAATGTAAAATTCTTTTATACTCGTCCGAAACTCGGGATTTCTTCGCTTTCATTTTTTAACACAAGGTTGCATTTGGAAATGAATGAATATTTTCCGATATTTAAAAACTTGAAAAGCTCCATTTGGCCTGATTAAGACCATAACCAATAAACATAAAAAATATAATGGAATAGATATTTAATGAAATAAATCTAGAGACAAACTTAATCAGATACAAGTTGGTCACTCACGATATGCTTCGAATAAATTTGTGTCTGCATGACAAGAGTTACGCCTTTAATTTGCAAAAAGGATGCTTAATTTTCATTCCTCAAAAACTAAACAGATATATCTTCCATAAGACTTCACTCGCAAGCAATCGGAATAATCGTTCTACTCAGAAACAAGTTCTTCAATGAAGCAATGGCTCACATAATATGAAATAAAAAAGTGTCTAAATGGCTATAAAATTCTAGAGTTCGCTTAATAATTGAGCTTCATTTTAACTGTGGTTCAAGATTAAGTTAACTGTTGATCACATTTAAGGTTCAAGCTTTGTAGTAGACAATGTGAGAAAAGTTTTACTCTCGTAAAATTTTATTAATATGTAAGATTTAAATTTATTTAAATAGGAATCATAAACCAGCATGTGTAAGGGAAATATAGCAATTAGAAATAATGTATCTGAAATTTGTGAATTTATGTGATAACCGCTAAATACATTATATTGGAAAAACCTCAGGAATTCTTCTGAAATTTGCGAAACTTCATAAAACTCGTTCAGAGAGAATTTGGAGGTTGTTTCTCGATTAAAATGCTGTATTTTCCGTTACATACTCCTTAAAATAACACGAAGCTAGAGCGTTAACTAAAGCAACGCGATTGGTCAAACACTACACTCTCGTTTAAAACGAGATTAATAATCAACCTAATAAACTATTACACTAATTTTGTTTTCTTAATTTAGTGCTCGATTTGCTCAGTTTAAAGGCAAAAGTTTAGAAAGGTGTGAATAACCATAATATTTCCATATGAACTTCCTTTTTTAATGTTCATTTTAAAAAGCTTTTGAAATTAAACGAAGTGAAATGAAATTCATGAAACAGTGATTCAAATAATTGCTTAAGTTCATGCTGCAATGAAGCTGCTATTCAAGTAATCATCTTATGAACGTTCACTTTAACTGGAACAATATCTCGATGAATTTATAATATCTGTTTTCAACAAATTCCATTATCAAATAGAGATTTTTTAAGGGACTTCCCTTTTCTTTCCTGTTTTGCAAAATTTCAAAAGATTCTTACTTCAGGAGCCATGCACTTTGCTTCTTAAGCATTAAACGATATGGTCGAACTATATGTCATCTTGTGGTCTTACCGAGAATATTGTCGAAGGAGCACCAGAAGTGGAGAATTACACTCGCAATGAAGGAAGAGTTCTGCTCCAGTTTTGTTAAGGTTATCTTAGTTGACGCATCCAAATCTCTGACAGCCCCTTGACTACTGTCACACTCCCTGGAAGACTTTCGACTCGATAATATTTCGTGTCAGCAAGTGGGCGAGATGTAAAATCATTTAACAAGTTAGTTCCGACCTGTGTTCGATTCCAGGAGACCGGGATGGCCGCATGGGCGTTTTCGGGCCTTTTTCCCATGTGTAACGTGTGTACGAGCCAGTTTCCCGTAGAACGTCCTTCACCTATGGCATCCTTCCCTTTGGCAGATAGTCTTAGTGTGCTTGGACATAATCAAGTAAGCAAAACCAAGCCAAAAGATACAAGTGCCCCACGTCGCAAAGAAACTATACACTTAATGATCGTCCATGCCTTCTTCAGGATTCGAGCCTGTGACAAACGCTTCCTATTTCCATGCCAGAAAACTGCTGAACAGAAAATATTTGAAAAACCTTTTGTTCTTATACTTAATATGTTTCACAAACAATAATCAATCAACAAATGGACTGTATTCCTACACTTTTATTTTATTACACTTGTCAGCGATGCGAAATAATTGATACAAAATAAGCGAGCCATTCTACATGGCTGTCACAAACACAATTCTATCAATCAATCAATTATCTTGTTGCCACACATAAAGTTCAAAACTAAAGGAAGGAAAACAAAAGGAATTTACGCTGTTTGCAACAATAAAATGAAGCAAACGATACTCACATAAACATCCTGGCCCTCGTTGAAATCTCAGGGGATTTCAACAGTTGGAGCATTTTGAAACTTCTTACTCTGTAATAAAGATAAACATAAAAAAAAATAATACAAAATATTATATGCGAAGCAGTTCATAGTTTTTTAGTCTGAATAGGAAGAGGACACAATTTCAGGACTGGTCGTTTAATGACACCATGACCAGTTTTAATACTAGCAACTCTGACTCTTTGATCTGAGCCCGGATGAACAGCAATTATTCTCCCTAACCTCCATTTAAGAGGCGGAAGGTTGTCTTCTTTGATGAGGACTAAGTCATTGACTTCTAAATTGTTTTGACATTTTTGCCATTTAGGTCTTTGTTGAAGCTGAGACAGGTATTCTCGACTCCATCTTTTCCAGAAGTGCTGAAAAATAAACTGTCTCACATGCCATCTGTCAATGTGATTGAAGGAACTATAATGTAGTTCTGGTTCAGGTATGGTAGTTAAAGACGTTCCTATTAGGAAATGACCAGGTGTTAATGCAGTTAAATCATTTGGATCAGCCGAAGTTGGACACAAAGACCTAGAGTTGAGATAAGCCTCAACCTGCGCTATCAAGGTCTGAAATTCCGGATAGGTCAGCACAGTATCACCAACAGTCCTTTTTAGATGTAATTTCATTGACTTTACTGCCGATTCCCATAGTCCACCAAAATGGGGAGATGATGGCGGGTTGAATATCCATTTTATTTCCTCTAAAGACAAAAATTTGTGAATTTCTTGATTTTGCTTACATTACAAAAATCATTTTCTGATTTCTTTGTCTGCACCTTTAAAGTTAGCTCGAATTTCATTACTAGATAAAAAAGACGTATTTCTTTCTAGATATGCTACTTTAGAATTCGATATGAATCTTAATATCCAAGCAAATATGCGTTGTAACTTTGGAAATGAAGATATATTTGATATAATAGCAAGTTCCTGTACAGGTTCAGAAACTACAAATGAGACTGTTTTACGTGCATCTGGTAATGCCACTTCATCTATAAGAATATTTTTAGACAAGGCAATCTCACTGCACTTTAACCAAGAAGGACCATTCCACCACAATTGATGAGATAATAGTTCTGCAGGAAATAATCCACGTGAAGCACAATCAGCTGGATTTTCTTTTCCATCAACATGACTCCAGTTCTCAGGTGGTATGATGGATTGTATTTCAGAAACTCTATTGGATACAAATACTTGCCATTTTTTAGGATCTGACCTTAGCCATGACAACACGATTTGTGAATCATTCCAAGCTTGCACTAAATCAAAATTTATAACTAATGCAGCTTTTACAGACTGAATCAAGCATGCCAATAACACTGCTGCACATAATTCCAGTCTTGGAATCGTAATAGATTTTAATGGTGCTACACGAGTTTTAGCTGTTACGAGTTTAACATTAATGTCAGAGTTATTGCAAGTTTTGATATAAATAACTGCTACATAACCTCTTTCAGGCGCATCACAAAATCCGTGAAGTTCACATCGAAAATAATCAGGTAGCAGAAGTTTCCTAGGTATATTTATAGAATTCAAAAGTTTAACTTCTCTACATAGATTTCTCCAATTTCGATCAATCTCTTCTGTTACAGGATCATCCCATGATAACTGTAATTTCCACAATTGCTGAAGGATCATTTTAGCGAGAATTACAAACGGAGCTATCCACCCCAATGGATCGAATAGTTTTGCTACGAATGACAAAATAATTCTTTTAGTCGGAACACTTTGATACTCTATTACACCGACATTACATTTGAATTCATCATTGTCCGGATGCTATTCCAATCCCAGAACTTTCAATGGTTTGTCTTCTATTACACGATGAATATTGTCACTATCTGTGTTTGTTAAGCCAGAGGTTTTTAACAACGACGGTTCACTTGTCGACCATTTGTGAAGCTCAAAGCCACCACTTTTTAGCAGATGTTGCAATTTGTCTATCAATGCAATACCTTCCGAACTATCTTTTACACCAGTTAACATATCATCAACATAAAAATCTCTTAAAACTATATTCTTTGCCTCTGGAAAGTTCAATCCTTCATCAATCGCTAACTGACTCAAAACCTTGGTTGCAAGATATGGAGCAGCTGCAGTTCCATATGTAACTGTTTTTAAACGACAAACTTGTATTTGTTTATACGGGCTATCTCTCCATAATATTCTCTGAAAATCTCTATCTTTTTCATGAACCTTTATCTGTCTGTACATCATTTTAATATCAGCGGTTATTGCAATGTTATGAAGTCTAAATCTTAGTAAAATACAAATTAAGTCATCTTGTATTTTTGGGCCTATCATTAGTGTATCATTTAAAGAAACACCTGTGGTTGTTTTAGCGCTCGCATCGAAAACAACTCTCAATTTTGTTGTTAAGCTAGAGTCCTTCAACACGAAGTGATGTGGGATATAATAGTGTTTATTCTCTAATTCATAATCTGTGTCTGGCACTAATTTTACGTGTTCTAGTGAAAAGTACTCTTTCATAAACTGAATATACTGGTTGTAAATTTCTTTCATAGATAACAGCATCTTCTGCAAGTATTGAAATCTTCTGTACGCCACTTCACGGGAGTCACCTAGAATATCTCTATTATGTTTGAATGGTAATGCAACTGAATAACGACCTGATGTGTCTCTAAAATATGAGTTTTTAAAATGTTCTTCACAAAGGTTTTCTTCATTTGTTAAAGGTTGTACATTTGGAAACTTTTCTAACTCCCAGAAAGAATTTACTAACTCATCTGTGTTTGTATTCAAATGATTTACATATACTGGCTCAAAGTTTGTAGATTCAAAATTTGTAGTACCCGAAATTATCCATCCCAACCTCGAATTTAGAGCAAATGGTAGATCAGGACCACGTTTGACAATTTATCCCGTCATTAAATGCAGAAATACATTTACTCCAAATAAAATGTCAACTGGTTGTGACTTGTAAAATAATGGATCAGCTAATTGTAAATCGCTGAAGTTATCGAAGATGATTGATGGCAAAGGGAATGTTATCTGTCACCTTGTCCAGTACAAACGCTGATGTTGATACACGAATATCACTTTTAAAATGAGAAGTGAATACTAAATCGACTTCCCCATTACTTATAGTATTAAATTCTCCTAGAAATGATACAGAAATGGAATTATCTTTCACTCGTAATCCTAATTTCTTCACACAATCCCTTGAAATAAATGATCTCTGAGATCCAGTGTCACATAAACATCTACACTTCACAAATTGTTGCTTAGAATTTTGAACTTTTATTAAAGCAGTACACAATAAAATGTGACTGGTTTGATTACCTTTTCCATTCGAATCATAATGAGAGGCACAAACTGTGGCTGAAACGTCCTTAGGACTCGTTAATTCATCTCTTTTAATGATAGATTGCGTAGGCGGAGATATACTGTTTAACTGAGTTTTATTCTTTGAAGTATTTACAATGTGCAAAATACTGTGATGCTTCTTAAAGCAATGTTAACATGTATTTAAACTCTTGCATTTTTTGAGCAAGTGCATATTAGATAAACAATTAAAACAGTAACGATTAGATTTTACAAATTCTATCCTTTGCTGAACCGATAAATTTAGAAATTTCGAACATTTGGCTATACTATGATCTTCTTTACAATAACCACAACCCAAAGTAGCAACCATAACATTATTCTTATTTTGAAACACAGATTTAGGTACCTTGTTGATTTGCTATTTTGAAGTGTTCTTGCATAGTTTTTTAGGAATTCAATTAAAGTCGTAAGTTTTGGAATTTCATTAGATTTTAACTGACGTTCCCACCATAATTTTGTAGAAGGGTCTAATTTTTGCAAAATTAAATAAGTCATTAAAGTGTCACCAAAATTATCAATGGTTTGATTCAATACTTCTAAAGAACGAATTACTTCATTAATATTGTCAACTAAATTTAAAATAGCAAATGCTGATTCATTTTGAATAGTTGGTAAACTTAAAAAACGTTTAATATATGCAAAAATTTGTTCTCTCTTATTTGAATATCTTTCGTCTAACAGATTCCATGCTATTAAAAAATTACAATCCGAAATTTGAATGGTTTGAATAATGCGATATGCTTCACCTTTCAACGAAGCCTTCAAATACTGCAATTTTTGAGCATTAGATAAATTTGTATTATTTCTTACACAAGCACTGAAAAGATCTTTAAAAGCTATCCATTCTGTAATATTACCACCAAAAGTCGGTAATGTTAAGTTGGGTAATTTAATATTGTCAAGAACCTGTTCTGAAATTACACTATTAGAATTATTTTTATTATTTTGATTTTTTAATATCTTTTCACCTTTAAATTTCCACAAATAAATTTTATCTGTGTACTCCTGAACATTATCTATTTCGTTTTCTAGTTCTTTAGTATCTGTAATTAAACTTTCGATTTCAGAATCAAGCTTCCTTAACTCAGTTTCTTTTTGTGTCAATAATTCAACACATTCCTCTAGTTCTATTAAATTAATTTCATCTGCAGTTAAAATAGTTTCAATTTTCTTTACATAATTAGTAACACTCCTGCGTAAGACCGCTCTTTAAAAGTTATAAGTTCACTCATAATTGATCAATTCAAAAACAGAAATTGTTCTTAAATCACTTAGCACTATTATTAAAATGAAATCGAATTCTATGCTGTATTACAACATTTTTTTTTAGGACAGTAGGCGAAATAAATTTATAGATTATCCCTGGAGTTATATTATAATCAGGATGGGACGATAAAGTTGTAAATGTGACCAATATTTGAAATTATCCTTCAATGTTTTAAACGTCTTTTGCTCTGTACAATTGGAAGGCAGCATTGTTGCAGTGAAGGATGCTTTACAATAAGTTAATAAGAACATAATTGTAAATATTTCCTTAGACTGCGCAACTAAGAATAAATTGAAGAAGTCAATTTCTATGATGCTCACTTTTTCTAAAGTCAGTAACTTCGCCAGGATAAAGATTTTCATTTGAGATATGTTGATTTCTTTTATTCAGTAAGTCGCGAATATTCAAAACGTGATCTTCTAATACTACAACAACAATTTATTAAAATGTCGCAGTACAGAGATTCACAAGAAAGAATTTTGAAGTAAAAATTTTTATTAAAAACTGAGTGATATATTTATATTGTAATGAAATTGCATATTTACATGTGTATGAAATGAAAAATAAGTAAAATAAAATAAAATCAAGTAAATAAATTTAGCCCCCAAAATAAACCTTTCAGTTTACTACAATAATTTTCTGCTCAAAAATAGAGCGTTAGTGACTATATTGCAACCTATTGTAGCAAAGGAAGCCTTGAAATTTAAATCTATAAACATTTCAAAAAAGAATAATTTATATTTAGGAGTATTAGCAAAAAGCTCTAAAAGAAGAACCTAATACGTTTGAAATATTTAATTTGTACAGACACAAATTGTAAAACCAAGGTTTCCAATTACTAAGATGGCTGTCTTGATTACACTAAATGTACATTGCAATAAAATGTTTCCGTGACATATTTGACGGGCTGGAAGTCGAACAGCGGGAACCCGATATTCAGGAGGTGCCTTGAGAATTCGTTCTTCTACTGTCAATGGCAAACAAAGTAGTAAGAGAATAAATCTGCGTAGAGAATACGTTGCGAATTTCAATCAAAACATTAATGAGTTCCTAACTGAAACAATGATTTTTGTAACAGCACTAAAATTAAAACATTAAATATTCACTAAAACCCTCGAACCGTAGTTTGACTCTGAAAATCATAAAGTTTCCAAAAATGCCATCAAAAAAGACGATGATAATAATTCCAAAATGCGGCTTCTAATCCTCTATCTTTCTACCTCGCTATTTTTCTATTTCGCTAACGTTCTCTCCTAATAAATAATCTTGGTTGTTTGGCCGCATTTTTAAGATTCACGTGCACGATAATATTTAAACGTTTCATTAGAAATGTTCTTGTATTTATGCATACTGCCTAGACTGGTTGAGGATTTTTAATTTTTTTAACTCGACTAAATTATCTTGCGGCTATTTTATGTTAATAATTGTGTGAGATGAAGATATGTAGCAAAGCAACGATGTAATTGTCGAATAGAATAAAAGATAATGTCTTTTTAAAAATTTAATAAATGTGTAACAACTGGTTTTACTGCATTGGCTGATAATCATTTTTACAGTTTTGTGTAGTTGTTTTAGAGCATGGAATAAAGAAAGATGAACGTAATAACAATTCAAAAGATATAATCGCAGTTGAAAAAAACTTTATTTTCCTGGAATGTGTTATTGCAGGTGAGTAATGCAATATAATACTGAATCGAAATGACTGTTTCGAAATCTAAATTATCTGATTCTCGAGAAAAACCTGAACTGACAACAATCAAGAGTCAATATTTTCTATGAAAGCAAAGGAATCAATTTACTATACAAATGTAGCGACGCGTTTAAAATACGACGGATATTAATCTGTTTACGTGTAATAATTTGATCGAAATAAGATTCCATAGGTTAAGTGAAAACTGTAAACATTTTATTTATTTTAATTAACCACTTTTTTATGTTACGCATCTTTCCTGTGTGTTCTTCATTTCCGTTTTTCTGAAGGAATGTAAATTTCAGCTGAGGCGTATTTAGTGCGGCAGAGAGAAAGTGTATTTATAAATCAGAGCGTGTTCTGATCGCTGAAAACCATGCTATTAGTTTAAATTTTGCATTAGCTGTCTGCTTCAGAGTTGCTGTATTCTTGCCATTAGTGCTTGTCGTACACATATAGGTTTTAACCAACTTCCGCGCTAGTCATTGCTATATAGCCTTCAGAATAACTTAAAGTTTACCTCAAAATTTCTTTATTTGGTATTATGTCATTGTTTCGTAAGCAAACGAAGTGATTTTTCTTCAAATATATTGAGTTCTTATTAAAAAACGGCTTTTACATTCTTCTTACGTTTCTGGTCTTTAGCTAAATATAGCGACAATTTTTTAGAACAGACTGTAATCTCTTATTACATTAATGAGAAGAAGCTGCGGACTAAACATTAGTTTATCATAGCAAGAAATGCAGGTGCAGTATATGTATGCCTGATTATACAATATGTATGCCTGATTATACAATTGAGAATGATAAGATTTAACATTCAGGTAAAGCAAACCTGCAATATTTTCCTTCTCATTTCCGTTAATGCATAACAATTTACCTATACCTTACTTTTCTTTAATTCTGAAATGCTTTGATTTAACATTCAGTAACAGAATATGGTATTCAGTACGATATTTTTGACAGGATATGTGTTGAGTTGCAGGTACCGGGCAGTAGACCTAATCTAATACACTTAGTTGTACGATTTTCGATCAGATGATGATATGAAAAGAATGAATAAGTAGAGAGGGGAAGTTTATAGTATTTTGAAGAGAGTTCATATCATAAGCAGCAGTGAAGTAGTATTTCGTGAAGACATCAGTAAGTAGGAGCCGGCAGTAACAATGCAGATATCATTGAAGTCAGTGGAATAACAGAAGCGACATCATCGTAACTCTGAGTCACCTCTGCCTAGGAGCTTGCCGATAGCAGAATGGTTCGTGAAGCAGTCTATGAATTGTAACTGAAGTAAAGTGCTGATGTGGTAAAAACGCGTTATACATGGCAAGTGGCTGGAAAGCAAATGGATGTAGTGAGGTATGCAGTGCAATGCTGAAGTAGTCTCCGCCCGTCGAAGTTAGCGATTGGTTTGTGCGAATTTAAAAGAAAGGCATTTTTGTTTGCGGAAGTCGTCTTTTGATGTCGATTTATGAATTGAAGAGTTAGTTCCTTAAAAGTACATTTAACTAGAATTATACTTCTATCGTACAGAAATTATTGTCACAACGAAACTATCAGACTTTGCGTAGGAAAAACAAGAGAAATAGACACAATGGGGCGTGAGCTACTCCGAATGCATAGATGGAGTTTGCTGCAAGCGAACGGTCAGCGCCCTTCTTGACATCGTCATTGAGAGCTTGGACAGCAATGATGGAAGATGATTATCACGGTCAGCTTTGGACAGCGTGGATCCTATGGAAGGAAGGGTAATAGGGTAGTGAGATCCATCGCCGCATGGTGTCAGTGTGCGGAAAAAAAAGCACCCTTAAGCAGTATCGTATCCCGTTGGTCCGATACAAAGCTCAGCAGTGGAATGGAGACCGCAGCCAAAGGTGTCAGCGCGTGACGACGAGCAACATCACATACGGCATCAAATGTGGCAGCTGTGTCATATTTGATCATGATGAACAGGCACAAAACTTCCAACAATATGCCGGAAGAGTCAGGTCTTGCGTAAGGAACATTGCAGGCGATTGTATACGGTGATTTGGGAATGACAAATGTGGGTGAAAAGTGGGTAGACATCGGAATACGTCTTGCTTGACAACATAATTAACGCTGTCAATCGCCAACGTGTTCAATCTCCTGCCGAATTGCATGCAATTGTTCATATGTGTTGCGCGGACACCTCACAGATTGGTTTACCAAAGCCCCTTCGAAACCTCCCAGCCAGATTGCAAAAGTGTATTGACATGGGCGGGGATTATTTCTAACGGATGTAATATCAGTTCTTTGTTAAATTGTCTTCCGCTTTTACGACCAATATATATTCGCTTCAAGTTTCACCGATCACATCCACATCAGAACAGCGAACAGAAATAGGAAAAAAGACAAGGAATTAACTATTTGTTACATTTCCACCGCTCTGTCTTTTATAAGCAAAGCAGTTTATTTTAAAAGCTTTGAAATAAAATTCTGAATATGTAATCTCTCCGTGATTTTAAATTACATATATCGCAGGAGTATACGAAAAATCTAGTGTGTAAGAAATAAAATCAAATTTTTATAACAAGTACAACTTTAAATACCAAACATAATTTTGAAAATCCATAGCGTCATAGAATCCAAAACTGTTTTCGTGACAGATACAATTCATATATAAATTAAAAATTTTTGAAAATTTGAATGTCAAAATTTCCATTTTGCATTTGACAGTACAATCGCTATACGCTGCATACATTTGCTTAAAAGTTCGTAAAGTGTTATGAGAGGTTTAGTCTAAAGTTAAGAGTGATAAATACAGATAGATGGGTGCTTGACATATAGTCACCCATTTTCTCTCCATTTTAGATACCATTTGCCACTGGTCTAGACGTTATTATATTATGCACCTATGCGGAAAATGTATCATTGAGCCAGATACATCGAGAGATTATAGATATATTCGGCAATACATGCATGGATGTAGGGATAGCAATGAACGAGAATATCATGCATTTGTTTAGAAACAGTAGTGAAGTATTTGCTGGATTTCCTGCATAACCAAGTCTCAGTTTTATTACTCTTATATTAGTTTCTACAAGACTGACATAATTTAGGTGTACCATACAGTTACCTTTACAGAGTACGGAACTTAATACAGACTGTTAAAAAATTTCATCTGCATTTTGTTTTATGGTTTTCTTTTTAAACTTAGTTTTTAAACAAGTCTCTAATCGATGTGCACACTTTTTTAATGACGGAAGATAGCATAGACTTTAAACATCTTCACACAAACTCTTGTAAAAGAAAATATAATTTTCCAAGTAAAATATTCTAACGACTATTGTAATTCCAAATCATATAAATAATTAAATCTGTATCATCAGATCTTTGAATAAGATTTGTATCACAGTTTGCAGATTTTGAGAAGCAACGAATTTAATGGCAATCATAATATTGTGAAACTGGCTTCAAAATCACTAACATCTAAAATAGCTGCAAATTCTTGCCGTAAAAATTAACTTCACAATAATGCTAATTAACGGAATGAAAAATGTATTCGCTGGTTTGCTTATATACCTCTAGATTCAAACAACAGCTTTTAGGATACGTGTTATTTTTCGAAATATAAAATGATAATTCTTAACAGTGTTTCAGGACTACGAGAGGCCGAGCCGTTAAAACGCTGAACACTGGGCTCGAATCCCCGCGTACAGTCTAGCAGCATGGGCGTTTTCGTAACGTGTATGAGAGCCAGTTTTTTTTTCAGAAAGTGCTCCACCAAGTCGTACCTTCACTTAGGCAGACTTCCCTATGCGCTTCTCACCTTATTAAAATAACCTGACGGAATTACGTTTTAGAAAATAATGGCTTACATAAAATGGACTGATGCAAATGTTCCTAGCATTTCCATCTAACATCGTTGTTTTATTCTCTCTTTTAGAAACTTTTTGCAGCTGACATGAAATGGAATGAAATGAATGGAACAGTGACTAAAATATTTAATTCCTCCTCGAATATAGTGTCTATTCTAATAATTATCTTAGGAAAGTACACTCAAACTAGAAAAGATTTCGGCGCTGAAATATGTTCGCCTTAGGTGCCATATCAATAAGAGCTTACGTATTCTTTGGATTTTAATTTTCATGTCCAGCACAATTACGAAGAAAGCTTACCTCAGCAACTAGGCGCTATGCTATTTAAGCATTCGATGAGTATTATCGACATTATTTAGCTTCTTATCACCGAAAAAAATAGTCGAAGAAGCAAGGGAAGGGGCGGATTACACTTACGGGTAAAGAGGGAATTCCATTTCAGTTTCGCTGATGAAGATCTCGTGGGACGGATCCAAAGGTTTCACAACCCTTTTTCTATCATTGCCCTCTTTATAAGGCTTTTGGCTCGATAGTAGTTCGCGATCACCAGCGGTCGGGCGGTAAAATCGCTGAATGCTGGTTATTACGACTTGTCTTCGATTTCATGCAAACGGGCTGGCTGCATTGACGTTTTCGGTGCTTTCGCAATGTGTAACGTTTATACGAGACTGTTTCCCTTAGAAAGCCTGCCACGAAGCCATCCTTACCCTTAGGCATATAGACGTAATGTGCTTTGCCTTAATCAACTAAACCAAACCAAATGACAGAAGTTCAACCACCTGCATAGCGCAAAGAGACTATACACATATCGAACATTTATACTTTCTTCAGGTTTTGAACTTCATTTGAAGGCTGTGCAACCAGCTTTAGTACCTCCATGCCAGAAAGCGGCTGAACAGAAAATATTTTAAATTTCTTTTGATGTCAGTTGGCGAAAGGAATTTATAGATTTTTCCTGAAGTGTTACGTAATAATCATGATGAGAGTATGATATAATTACATTATAATCATTACGAATATTTAAGATTATCCTTAAAAGTTTTGAACTGCTTTCACCCAGTAAGATTCAGGCTAGAATTCTTGGCATTGAAATATGCTTTACAATCACTTATTTACAACATTTTTATAAATATGTCACAAGACTGCGTCAAATAAGAAGAGTTTGTAGAAGTCAAGTTCCATCATGCGGACTTTTTCTAAAGTCACTAACTTGACCAGGTTAGGAATTTACATTTTTGTTGATTTCTTTCATTCAGTAAGTCATGAAAATGCTAAACCTGATCTTCTAATACTAAAAGGAAATTTTGTCGGAAAGCTGAACAAAAGACTTTTCAAATTCAAAATTTTACTAAAAACTAGTTGATGTATTTGCATATATCAAAATCGCATATTTACATGTATGTGAAATGAAAAATAGATAAAATATAATGAAAACAAGTAAATAAATTTGTCTTAAAAATAAGCCCTTCACTTTCTTATAATAAATGTTACGCAAAAATAGATCTTTGGCGACATTATGGCAACTTGTTGTAGCAAAAAGTCTTCGCTTCTAAAAATATGTAACTGTTTTAAAAGAGAATAAATTCTGCTTAGAAATATTAGATAAAGGACACTACTGAGAGCTCTCCAAAAAACGTTATTGAGTTAGAAGTTAATAATTTGTGCATGAAGAAATTGGAAAGCAATTTCCCCAATAATTAAAATGAGGAAATTGTAAGCTGAAATTAGAAATGACAGGAAAGTAGCTTTAACTAAAATTAACTGTTAGAAACTTAGGATAAACATTACAATAACAATCAGGAAAAGTGATAAGATAAAAAAATGTTCTATACCATACAAAAACTGCACTTTCAATTAAATGTCACATAAAACCTTTATATTAGAGCGGTGCTTCTCACACTGCACCATGGAGACAAAGAGTAATTTTTAAAACTAAACACTTTTACGTATATTCAATGCTCCGCATCAATGTGAGAAAAAGTTCGGGAGTTTGTACCTTCTGATCCTTTAAAATATACTAAAATGAAATTATTATTGAAATCATTACTAGTTATTGAAATCAAAGCTGGGGTTTAAAGATGATTTTTAAAACGAACTGAAACAATAGCTACCCTGAATATCTGAAAATGCTAAATCGTAATGGTGTTAAGCAGAATAAAAATAATTACTTAAAAGGGGCAAGCGTTCCTACTGCTTCGGCGTTAGCTACAGTGACTAAGCCGTATTGTTTCTATTGTAATCAAAATACACATGATGTAGGAAAATATGAGAAAACAAATGAGCAAAAAAGAGCGATAGTAAAATACCATGGACGTTGTTACAAATGTTTTAAGAGAGGCCATGTATCTTCCAGATGTAAAATGAAACTACAACCTTGTGAGTTGTGTAATGGTTTAAATCATAATAAGCTATTTTGTAAAAATATTCTTCCTAAAGTAGAAGCTGTTTCAGATGTTAAACAGAAAGTAGTTACAGAATCAGATTCTAAGCAGAATGTAGTTGCACCCCTGCCGTTTAACTCTGAGACTGTTTCTGAAACTGCTGATAAAGATGTATATTTACAAACTTGCACTGTTAACGCTTCAGATACAGATAATACTAGAAGCCAAATAGTAAAAATCTTAATTGATGGTGGATCACAGAGATCATTTATTAGATCTGATTTGGCTAAAGAACTAAAATTAAGGACTTTAAGGAAAGAAAGGTTATATATTTATTCATTTGGGTATAGCCAAGGTAGACTAATATAATATAATGTTGTTCAAATTACCCTGAAAAGTATGCATTTCCCTAATGACTCAATCACTATTGAAGCTCTTGTTACAGATACAATTTCTGGAGTGATCATAAAATTTCCCTCCATAAACATTTTAGAAATATTAAAATCAGAAAATCTAAAATTAGCCGATAGTGGTGAAGCAGCTGAAATAAAAATATTGTTAGGATCTGATTCATGTTGGGAAGTGCAAACAGGCGAAAAGAAAAGAGTAACTAATAAATTATTTGCGGTGTCTTCTATATTTGGTTGGTCCTTAGTTGGATCTTTAGAAGGTGATCAGTCTAGTGCCTATATTTTTACAGCTGGTGCTTCTCATTGCTTGAAGGAAGATAATAATTCAGTTAATGACTGTTTGCGAAGGTTTTGGAGTCTAGACCATTTGGGTTTAGAGGATCCTGACGATAAATCAGTCATTGAGAAATTTGAAAAAGAACTGCATTTTACTAATGGTAGATATGTAGCTCGTTTGTTATGGAAATCACATCATGCAAACTTGGGTAATAATTTAGAAAATTTCAAGCGACGTCTTGTATCTTTGGTTAATAAACTAAAAAGTGATGAATGGTTTAGGGCGAATTATGCTAGCATAATAAACGAACAGTTAAAAAAGGAAATAATTGAAGAGTGCGAAATTGAAAGTTGTGATAGTAGTAAAATGTATTACATGCCACATTCTCCAGTTGTAAAAAAAATGTATCAAAAAACTAAAGTCCGTATCGTGTTTGACGCATCTTCGAAATGTAATGGAATATCTCTGAACAATTTTTTGATGCCTGGCCCAAATTTGAATCCTTCTGTTTTGGACTTGATATTACAGTTCAGACAAACATGCGTTCTCAGCAGACCTTGAAAAGGCCTTTCTCCGGATTGGAATCTCTGAAATTGATAGAGATGTATTACGGTTTTTATACTTTGATAATAATTACAATTTGAAACATTATAGAATGACTCGCGTTCCTTTCGGTGTATCATGTAGCCCTTTCATTCTGGCGTGCACTATAAAAAAGCATATAAAGAAAATAGAGTTAGAAAATCCAGATATTTTTGAGATGTTGAACTGTTCGATCTACGTAGATGATGTTTTCTATGGTGCAGATTCTGTGGAACAGGCTTTTAAGTTAAGTACTGGAGCCTATTGCGTGCTTAAAGATGTCGGAATGAATTTGCGTCAGTTTAATACAAATTCCGAGAAACTAAAGAAACTTTGGGATGATTGTGAAATAATTAAATCAGAAAATGAACTAAATAGTTCTTTAAAAGTATTAGGGCTTAACTGGTGTACGAGTAAAGATGTAATTTCCTTGAACATAGAAAACTTGTGCGAAACATTAAATAGTTGTAGAAAAACCACAAAAAGAAATATATTAAAGGTGACTGCTACTATTTTCGATCCAGTAGGTTTCTTGGCGCCATTGGTATTACGTGCAAAATTGATAATGCAAAACCTTTGGCAGTTGGGTTTAGAATTTGACGATGAAGTTCCAACTGAATGTAAGCAGTTGTGGTCCGAGTAAAGCGGTGAAATTGAAAAGTTAAAGAAATTTGAAATTTCTCGAGAATATTTCCCCGGCAAATTGAATCAAAATAAGGATATCGAACTTCATTTATTTTGTGATGCATCTATTAAAGCGTATGGTTCAGTTGCATATTTTAGGTCAGTTGAAGAAGGACAGGTAGCATTCATTATGGCAAAATCTAGAATTGCGCCAATAAAACAAAAACTTACACTTCCAAGGTTAGACTTGCTAGGAGCATTAACATCAGCAAGACTTGCTAAACATTTAAAAGAGCTGTTTTCAATTCATGAAGAAAATATTTATCTGTGGACTGACAGTATGATAGTGGTTCACTGGATTCATAGTGCTCCTGAACGATGGAAAATGTTTGTAAAGAATCGAGTATCTGAAATTCAATCATTAACTTGCCCAAATAACTGGAGACATTGTAATGGGAAGTCCAATCCAGCGGACATTTATCTCGAGGATGTTCAGCCGAATATTTGTTGTCTTCAAGATTATGACAGTCTGGGCCAGACTAGTTAGTTGAATCAGTGAGTGCTTGGCCTAGTAAATTTATCGTGACAACGGAGTTTTCTGATGCTCCATTAGAGCGCAAAATGTGTATAAATGATACGACAATACTACCGTCTATTGCAGAAAAATCTAATTCTCTGTTGAATCTTGAAAATTATAGTAAATTAATTAGAGCTATTAGAGTAACTGCATGGATATTTAGGTTTATTAACAATCTGAAAAATAAAACTGACAAGAAAACCGGAACCTTGATAGCAGAAGAACTTTTTGCCGCAGAATTATGTTTGATAAAAGAAGTTCAATATGAACATTTTTCTGATGAAATTAATAGTTTAAAGTCGGGACAGTTGATTTCAAAAAGCTCAAACATTTATGAACTAAATCCTTTTCTAACTGGGGAAAGAGTTTTGTTAGTAGGAGGAAGACTACAAAAATCAACTTTAAGTTTTCATGAAAAGCATCCTATAATTATTCCTTCAAAAACTCATTTTACAGATCTTCTAGTACGTGATGCACATGAACGAGTTCTTCATGCAGGTGTAGCTAGTACTCTCATGTTCCTCCGTGAAAAGTACTGGATAATTAGATCCAGACAAAATGTGAAACGTGTTATAAGAAACTGTGTACTGTGTCAGCGTTATAATTCCTGACCGATGCGACAAGTCATAGCACCATTACCTCTATCTAAATTTAGAGTGCTAAGAGTATTAATATTGTATGATAGTATATTTTATATTGAAAATGCAATCGTAATGCTACTAATATTGTATCTATTTTATTTAATTGCTATTTAAAGTACTGTATATTTAATATTTAAGGAAATGTATATATTAGAAAATTTTAAGATTGTAGAAATGTATAAGTGCCTTTAAAATTTTAATTTAATTCTGAAAAAAAAGACAGGTTTCTTGTAATAATTCTAGTATTTTAATTGAATTATTATTCTTGATTTTGAAATAATTTGTTTAATATTATCTTGAGTTATATAAATTCTTGATTTAAATCCTGATGCTTGAACAGGAATGTTATGACAATAATTCTTGATGAAATTTACTTGAAAATTTACTTGATATTCTTGAAACATATGGTAAGTTTTACATGTTCTTGTTATTTATGTGACATTTCTTTATTACAAAACTTGAATTTGTGTTGAAATGCATAATGATTCTTGAAAATGTTCATGTAACACTGATAATCTTGATTGTTTTGAATTACAGTTCAGCCGGGCACAGTGGGTAAGAAATTTTATGTGGAAATATATTTTAATCGCCAAAGAGGGCGTAAATCTTTCATGATGTATATATACTTCTTGTTCTTGGATCTGGCATCCGCCAGTTGAATGTGTGTTAGACGTGAATAAACTTGGGAGTTTAGAAACCTGATTTTTAGTGTTAATGTATCTTGCTGTTATGTGTAATTCGAATTAGTGTTTTTTGAACTAAGATATCTTGCAAATCTTGACAGTTAATATAATATTTTATAGAGCCTTTAGCCTCAACGACTTTTGCTACTACATATCACTTCGAAGGGGTTTCATGGGTTCCTAAATTCCCTAGGTTTCTTACTAAAAAATTCGGTAAAATGTGATTGATGTTTTTAAAATTTAGGTAGTGCGATAATGTAAGGAAAAACTAATGAGTAACAAATTCGTTATAAGATTTTTTTTCATAATAAATATAAGCTCAAACCGTAAATATTATTTTAAAAATCTATGACATTATCGAACGAAACGTATTCCTATGTCAGATGCATTTTATGAAGTAATATGATTTTTTTCAAAATTTGAAGCTCTAAATTTCCGAAGTATTTGATAGCCCATCCTATATATACTGCATTCAACTTAGTAAATTTTGTAACATGTTTTTCTTAAAAATCTATCAGAGTGAAGAAATAGTGCTCTTAAGAACTATTTAAGAGTAATCACAAAGAAAGTTTCGTAAAAATATAAATAAGTATTGATTGAGATATTCTTGTTGTTTATAATCGAAAATGTAACACAAATCTGAAACGAGGACTTGTAATAAAATAGTTGTTGAAGTTACTAATCTCGCTTGTCAGAATGAGATCAAGCCCACGAAATTCATCGTGGCAAGGATTCAAGATTGCGCTTGTCTTTGGCAAGAATCACTGACACCATACAGATGACTGTACGACTTTGCCCAGTTTGGCGCTTAATTTTGAACGTGAGTACCCCATGGAGGAAAGAAAGGAAGGAGTGGCCGAACCGGCATTAGAAATGAAGCACTGCTCCGTAGCTTCGTTCACAAGATGCGGTGTTTCTTGTTTCCATTCAGAAGCTCGCTTGACAGCCCTCTGATAGTATTTCGACACGAGACAGTTCCATACAAATAAAAAAAAGAGACATTTCCGCATAAAAGAAACATTCCTAGTGTTTCTTTGCATAAAAGAAACATTCCTAGTGATTCTTTGCATAAAAGAAACAGTCCTAGTGTTTCATTGCTATTATCCATCTGATAATAGCAATTTGTATAGTTTAGTGACATTTATGCAAAAATCACGTCTTGGTTATTTTTCGATAACTAACAAGAGGGATTTTGATTACGAACTTGTTTTATAAAATTTTAAGCTGTTGAACTACAAAAATATAGATTTTAGCAAAAATGTTATGCTTAAAGAATGAAAAATACCTCACCGTACCATTAAAATTGTATACATCTTTCGATACCCATGGTGGAGAATTCATTATTTTTTATGTTCCAAACACCAAAATGTTCTAAATAAAATAAATTGTTTTCACATCCATATATTATTGTAACATGTACTTTTTAAAATTAGTGTAAATTATTTTACTCGAAAAACATAGTGAAGGCACATAAATTAAAGACTTCCACATGCCGGAAATGAAATATATGAAATATGTATAGGTATTTATGCATGTCCTTGCAAAAAGCATGTGTCTGCCTTTAACAAAATACGTAAATATTTATTAAATTATTTATAAATATATTTGAAATGCTGAATTTATTCATTCATAAACAACTGTGAAAGTTACTGTGAAGAAATCTAATTATTAAATGTATCTAAATTTATAATGATTACAGATATTATCTAAATATATAATTACATTAACATTGAATTGTAAACATAAATTGAAATCCTGTTGACAAATATGTTATAAAAGTATTTAAGCAAGAATTGTTCGTACCGGAAAACAATCTGTTAAAAGGTATTGTAAAGCAAATTCTATGAGATGTGTACTTAAGAAAGTGATAAAGAAGACTTTTACAATATGTATTGTTGAAATTTAGGACTAAAAATCTGATAAGTATAATTAAAAGAATTATTCCCCTTTCATTTTATAATAAGTCAGTTAAAAATTTTAAATAATATTTTTAAAAAAATCCTTTTTTTATTCCCTTTCAGAAATAATCAGAGAAAGTTAAGTACTATTTAACGTATTTCTCTATTAAAATATATGTTGCTTTAATTTGAAATGAACCCAATAGAGCATTAATTATAAACTGACTTAGATGTTTCAGTTTAAAAGAGGCCTCAGAAACTAAAACATCATGTCATATTTGAGAAAGTAGTTTAAAAAGAAGCTATATAAATAAAAATGAAAAAATGCATAATTTTAATATTTATAATGCAATAAACTTTAACCTTAATTTTTGTAATCCTTAACCGAATAAAATCGAATTACTTTAATTTTTTTCCTTATGTAATTAACGAAAAGTTGTGAAAATATTTCATTCAAATTAAATCGTTCTGAGCAAACTGTTCAGTGAAACGTATAGCATTTGATTCCGTTCTGAATGAAATGTTCTTTAAAAATGTGTTTTTTTCATATTCTGTGGACTCTGAAATACTGTACGAAAAGAAAATACTATATGCATTTATATGTATATTTGAGACGTAATCACAAAATGTTTACATCCGATCGTGTCAAAAACCGCGACTGATTACAAATACGCTGTTTAAAAAATAAAATTTCAGGGGAAAAAAAAAAAAAAAAAAACACCTACAAGAAAATGCAGACCAATTTTTGCACTATGTCAGTCAATTCTCCGTACCTATTTGAGTCACATCAGTTATGTCAGACTTGTGGAGATTAGTATTAAAATATTAAAACTGAGACAAATACTTTATCTCTCTTTCGAAGAAAATGTAGGATATTCTCGTTTATCACTTAGACTCTATATTATTACCAAACTATTGCAAGATGGAACTTTGCCGGGTCATGAAGTGATGCCCGATATGACGTAATGAGCGCTGGAGTTGGGGTGAATCTCGGATGAGAAATCGGAGGCAAGGGGAAGAAAAAGGAGGTTGGCCTAAAAGGACCAAAAGCCAAAGAGTGAATCAGACAAGTACCTGAAAACCAGACGAGAGTTGGAAAGAATTGTGTGTGTGTGCGTGTGATTTTGGCAAAGCCCAGAGGGCTATCAGCCTATGGGGAGGGATGCCTTCGTGGAGGACGTTCCAAGGGAAACTGGCTCGTATACACGTTACATATCTAGAATACCACAAAAACGCCCATGCAGCCAGCCCGTTCGTGGGATTCGAACCTCGGACCGAACTACCAGTGTTCAGCAACTTTTACCGCTCAGCCACTGGTGGGCTCTAAGAGTTGGAAAGTAAACCTAAATTTATGCGATGATCAAGTCGTACAAATACGAAAAACAGTGAAAGTACTATATACAAAAAAATCATATAAGAATACATACTAAAACACGATACTATACGATAAAAAAGGAAAATATAAACAATACAGTTACAAATGTAGAAATTAATTTCATATAATTTCAAAATCAACAAAGTTGAAATCAGATATCTGAAAAAGTATAGTCTACCAACGACCGAGGAGCTACGAAACAAAATTATGGTCGCCATCGATAACAGTATGTTCAGCAAGACGTCTAATATTTTTGTCTTCGTGATGTATCTTGTAATTAAAAACTTATGCATAGTTAACGAAGTCGCATTGTATGGCTTTAGTCAAGAATTTCTCATTGGTCCTTTTGATGTATTCAGAAGTGGTGTCAAGACCGTTTGCTAACTTTTAAACAAATAAATAGAGCTTATACAGGCAGGGCTGTCAAATACTTCAGAAATTGTGTTCTTAAAATTTTAAAAATACTTTATATTTCTTAATGAAATGCCTCTGACATTGAAACAGATTTTCATTCGATGACGTTATCAATATGTAAATTTATATTCACAGTTTTAGATTATAAATACTATAACCTAAGTGTTACTCACTAGTTTTCTCATATACTCCTGCGCTTCATGTATTTGAAAATTGGAAAAGGAAACGAAACTTTCCAATTGTCTTGCCATTTGTTTAAATTAAACTGCTTTGCCTCTTTTAGGCAGAGCGGTGTTTTTTTAGAAAAAAAAGTTGTTTTTTTTTTATTTTTTTAATTTTTTTTTTTATTTGTATGTACTACTTTAATTTTTGCTTCAAATTTTTCTTCAGTTTCATTTTGACCGCAAAGTCTTCCAGGAAGGTAATTCAGAAATCTGATTTAGAATGTGTGTAACCATGTAAGATAGGTGATTGATTCAGATGCTTGATTATTTTCTGATTAGATATTATTTACGTCTGCAACAAATGCCACTAATTAAATAATAAAAGGCATGGAGATATTTCGTCAGAACTCATTGGTGTACAAGTAAATAAAACGCCTGCACTAATGAATAAAATACTCCTTATAGTTTCCATTTGGACTTTTCGTATGCAAATATATTGCTGAAATCGAATAATAATTTAGATTTGCTCTCAGAATGCAATTGTTTATTTATACCTTTATGAACTTTCTTAGACACAAAGGTTTCCACAAAATAATTACAATGCAACAACAACCCTTCTCTTTACTCGTTTTCAAGTTCCCTCGGCTCGAGAACTCAGTAAGGGACTTCTCAGGACAACGCCCACAGTTCGATAATCTGAGGTTACTGCCAAGTACTACCTAAACATTAGAAACTCAGTATAATCACAAACGTGTCAAAGTATCGGTTATCTCGAGACTTCCTCTGAGCTGGTAAAGCGCAGCATACCAACAAAAAAGTGCAATATTCACAATCAATTTTCCCATTTTTAGCTCTTGCCTACTTTCCCCTTTCTGTTAACGTTTTGAATATCTGATGTGGAATGAAACGATCCTTATAGTGCTTCGAGTAGTAGTAGTAGTAGTAGTAGTAGACGAAGATGAAGTAACTTCGAAATTTAATAATTCTTTATCCTTTGGTATTTAATTAGGAAATTTCTCTGCGCAAGACCTAGTGTAGAAGTACGTCAGGTTACAGGGAAGTACTGCTCTGTGTAGTAGAATTACATCTGCATCAAGGTATGGAAATCGGTTTTTTAATCTCTCTATTCATGGGAACGTTGATTGCAGTTGAAATTCAACTAGTTGCAAAAGAATAAAACTTTCAAATTTATTTTGAGATGGTGTGAAAACCGTGTTGATGAGTTATCCAGCTGCATTGACTTATGAGCAGCCTAACAGTAGTGATGCTGAATACCAGTTAATTAACAATAATGATGCTGAACACCGAACAATAATGATACTGAACACTGAGCTCGATTCTAGACAGACGGGCGGATGGCATGGGCGTTTTCATTATATGTCCTCTTTTTAAGGAGAATACTAAGTAGTTTCCCTTAAACTACTTAGTTCCTTTACTTAGTTACTTTACTTAGTTCCTTAAACTACTTAGTAAACTACTTACTTCCTTCCAAGAAGGCAGACAGTCTCCAGCGTGCTTTGCCATAATAAATTTTTGCACCTATTATGTTACACAAAGGATATTGCCAGTGGGTATATATTTGTCTTAAGTTGAAAGATTAAAAAAACTCATTATTTTCAGCCATAATGTATAATCCATGCATTGTAAATAAATTGTTCTCTCCCAGAGACTTTCTTCAACTACGTATAATTAAGTTAATATTTGTTTACTGGTATAATACACTGCTAACCAAATGTTCACACAAATATTTGATGTTTTCTAGCATTCTTTGACTGTTTGCTTGTAAGGTGTTGCGTAGATAATGTTGCATGAAGGTTAAATACTTACAATGTGTTAACACATATATGATTAATCAATTTAGGAAAGGGAGTACTAATGAATTTTCGTTTGTCATTGTTATGAAACAAGGAAGGAAAATACTGACTATGAACGAAGATATTTAGTCAAACATTGCCCCAAGATGTTGCTTATATTTCAGATAATATATTTTAGGGTAATTTATTTACCCATGTTTGCAGTGCAGAGAAATCTCAAATTTAATGCTTGGCAAAAACCAATGATTTCTTGAATTTCGTTCAATGGACACTTTTAATAAATTTCGAATATATCCCCTATTTATTCACAAAACAAAAGCATTTTACTCCCTTTTGGTCATAAAAAAACAAACTAAATAAAAGTAAGAATTTTATCTAAAAATTTTACCATGCGTTTTTCATACCTCATAGGACATTTTCTTAGTAAAACAAAGTGCAAAATGTATACATATCTCAATAAAGCATACTAGTGGAATATAAGCACAAAAATAATTTGTTTCTGTTTAAAAATAAAAATTTATTCCTCCTGTTGCCAAATGATGAAACGGAATACAAAACGGTGAATTGAATTAAGACAACTGAAAATGTTAATTTTTTATGTCATTCTTTTCCCTTTCCTTTATGTCCTTTGTTTGCAACATTTACATTGAAGTAAATGTTGCAAACGATTCAAATATTTTCAGAAACATTCTTGTGTCAGAAATATTTCTAACAAATTTATCATATGAAGTATATAAACGATTACAAATATTAGGTACTGAAATTGCGAGTAAACAGTCAAATGATTCTAAAATAATATAGCCAAACATTTTTTAATGCGCAATCTTTTGCTCTCGAATTCGTTTTTTTAAGCATCAAGAGCGTTATCAGGATCATATTTTTTTCAAATTTACTGAACTAAAATAAGTATTATTATTATTTTTAGTCCAAAGGGGGCATTTTTTCCAGAAGGATTATTATTTTCGTTTTGGCAGTTTGCGTTGATTCATTATAAATGTTATTTCAATTTTCGAATTGTTGCCACCAAATATTATCGCCCTGCATTATATTTAAAGAGATTAAATAATGAAGAACCTGCAGAAATGTATGCATATTTCTGGCATTGTGATAAAACAACGGTACCTAGAGCCATATAATTTTGAATATCGAAATCCTCCTCCGAAAATGTTAACGATTTTTGATTAACAAAATCAATGGTTTCAAAGCGAGCAATGGCAACGTTGTACAGAAAAAAAAAAGTTTTTATCACCAGCGCGCGGCACTGTGTGTCGGAAATTCTAAACATATCATCATTTTAAATTATTTTGCGATATTGCTTTTGAACTGAATTTTATGGTTAAGTGCGAAGGACATAATAAATAAGAGTAACACACAAAACGTTGAAAAATGCCGCTATGGACGCCTCATTTTGTGGGAATTTTATAAATCATGCCTACCGAGAGATAAATATGCTGGTCATGCATTGTTCATTGTCATCATTATATGGCAGTACATATATTGTGAAAACAGCTGAATTTTTTTGTCATTATATGTTGGTAAATTCTGCCTTTTTTGCTTTAAAAATGACTGAGTTATATTGTTCTTATCTTATGGATAAGGTATTTATTCCTTTAGTTAATCTGCATGCAATACCTGTAGAATTATCGACAATTTAAAAGTTGTTTAATAGCCTCTAAGCTTAATTTGTTTACCATAGCAGCCATATTTGTTTACATTTGAAACTTTGCAGAATAACGAATTAAGTTACTTTCTGCCTTTTCGGTGTCTTTTTCCCGTAGAGGACCAAACGTAAAATTTCGCTTTTGTGCACTGAACAATATGCCGTCTTACTCGCTGCCCGAATTGCTTGTTTTTGCCTAATAACTCTAATTTTAATTGGAAATTCTTTCTTAAAATATTTTAACTGAATGTGGTGTTTTATACTTTTATATTTTTAATGAAGGTATTTTGAGGTTTTCATGTATTTTTGCCTTGCAAGAATTGAATTAATGTGAGGGTGACGTCTTATCATCAAACAGAGATCACACTCACGATTCAAAGTAGCAGGTTTTATTCCTGAATTATGGAAGAAAGGATAAACGGAATGAGTATGTACAAATGGATTAAATATGTTTAGGAGAGTAATCACACTGGTTCCACTATGGAGATGTAAAAGTCACAGCTGACCACCTACGTGCGGTCACTTTAGATAAGTTCCAAGTCCGATCGCCTACGCGCGACCAGTAAGCGTCTAGTTGTAGCTGGTTCGCGAGCGTTCTGTCAGACCGCTTCTCTCGGACTTCTCGAACCAACTGAAGATCCTGGAACCTAGAGAGTTTCTACAGAGATAGGTAGCGACATCTGGTGCTTCGCTGAGGCACGACTCCCACATTAATTTAATGAGAAATATAATATATTTTCCTCTAATATCATTAAAGAAAATAATTTAAATGAAATGCCGCACAAAATACGTATAAACTGAATATTCCCTACCAGAAATTCCTGTGGTGTGCACATCAGATATTTTTTGTTATTTGTTGGATAAATATGCAGCTTTGTCATTTATTGGAAGACGTGTAAAATAAAAAGTTTTTTTTTTTATTACAGCGGGGAACTCATCGGCAGCCGAGGGATGAAATTTCTGATCACTAGAATGTTTGATCCAGTTCGAATCAACAAAGGATGTAGCATGTATGTTTCGTTAAAACAAAAAGAGAAGAAAATTTGCTGACAAATCTAGATTAATTCGTAACACGTTTAAAATACGTTTTAGCATTTGAAAGTTAAGCAAAAAGCCTTTAGTATTTTAAATACTTTTTTTTTTAAACTTTCCGGTGAGGGTATAGAAATATGCTTCTGAATGAAACATGACTGAACGTTTTTAAAATTTTCTATAATTTTTAAAGACTTATCAATGTTTTCAAAATTTTTTATATCTTCAAACTGTTAATTTTATTTCACTTGAAGAATGTATCTCTAGAGAATGTTTTAAGAAGTGTTCTAGAACTGTAGAATGACTGTCACACACGCTCTAAATCAAATTTTTTAAACATTTTAAAACCACCGCTCTGCATAAAAAAGCAAAGCAGTTTGATTTAAGCACATACTAATCATGCATCAAGTTTGTCCGGTTCGCAGTTTTAAAATTTATGTAGCACAGGATGATATGAAAAAACTGGTAAGCAACATACTGGTTATCAATTGTTTTCTTAATATAAATAATCTCAAATATAATTTAAAAAATATATGGCTTTATCGAATTGAAACTTGTTTCCATGTCAGATACATGTAATGAAGAAATCTAAATTTTTTTTAAACTTAAAAAATTAAATTTCCGAAGTATTTGAGAGTCCAACCTGTATAAGCTGCCTTCATTTGTTTAAAAGTACGTAAAGGGTGACCACAGATCTTGAACATTTATCAAAGATAAATGTTAATTTGATCGATACTAATATTGATCAATACCAATGAACGCTTCATCATCACGTTTTCCTTTCAGAGGATAAACTTAGGTTTTTTTTTTTTTTTTTTCATCACATGGGACTCGCTAATTTGTGTGTCTGAGAAGTATTGCTCAGGCAATAGAAACCCAGAACAACACTATATCGCAGTAAGGACCAATGAACGAGAGTGTCTCAATGCTGTTATATTAAACTCTATGTGTCTGACATAATTTACGCAACTCAATTAGGTACGGAAAATTGAATCTACTGCGAATATGTTGATCTGCATTTTGTTAGAATATTTTGTATTGTAAATATTGAGATTTCAATCATCATTATACGAGCTATAAAAAAAATGTAAAAAAACAAATGTCATAGGAATAGAGTTCTTGTTGTTGCATGTACAGCTTTTAAATATGCCAGGAAAATATTTCATAGCAGCGTACAATTAAACAAGCCAGCCATTGAAGTAACTGTTAAATATGCTTTACAATTTGCCCTTACACAAATTACACACTTCAGACGTAAATTGTTTTTTGATAGGTGTCAGTCGCTTAGCTAACATTTCTAAATAGAGTATATTCTGTTTTGAAACATTTACATATTTTTAGAACTTAAGACTTCCTTTGTTACAACATGTTGCAATTTAGTTTTCAATGCTCTATTTTTGTATAACAATTATTATAGAACGGTGAAAGGTTTATTGTTTAGGGCAATTATTTTCTTGATTTTGATTACGTTTTTCGTTTCATATACATAAAATATTTAATTTTATTAAAATGATAATATATCAGTTAGCTTTCAATAAACATTTGTACTTGAAACTCTTTGTAGTGAAATTCTAAATTGCGACGTTTCGATAAATTGCTGTTGTAGTATTAGTTTGGTTTGGTTTATTTAACTTCGGCTATCTGCCTAAGGGATGGGATGCCTTCGTGGAGGACTTTCTAAGGGAAATTGACTTGTATACACGTTACACATGGAGAAAACCACGAAAACGCCCATGCAGCCAGCCCGTTCGCGGGATTCGAATCTCGGAAATCCCTGGTCAAGTAATTGAGTTTAGAAAGGTCAGCATCAGTACTTCTACGGTCTGACCTTAGTTGTGCATTCTTGCAATATATTTAGACGAATGTTCTAAGTGATAGTCAAGTGTGATTCAGTGCCAACAGTTCTACCATAAATCTTATAAATCGAAACCAGTCCAAAACTCTTATGGGTAATTTTAAATGTTGGTCAGGATTATAACAAAAATATATCATGCTCCCATTAAGATTATAATGTAACTCCAGGTATAATCTATAAATATATTTCACTTAATGACCTTAGAAGATCTTTAAAATATTTCTATTGAGCCCATTTCTGGTATGCAGATAGGAAAAACCTGTTGCCAAGGCTTTGGATTCGTGATCGAATCCTAAAGAATTCATTGATCCTCGTTACGTGTATAGTTTCTATGCGCCATAGAGGCATTTGAACTTCTATCCTTTAGCTTTGTTTCATTTAGTTGTTTAGCGCAAAGCACACTAAGGTTATATGTCTAAGTGAAAGCATGCATTCGTAGAGGACTTTCTATGGGAAACTGCATCGTATGAACATCACACATGAAGAAATCGTCCCTGCAGCCAGCCCTTTCGCCTGAGATCGAATATAGCTGGGAACTACCAGTGTTCAGCAATTTTAACGCTCGGCAACTGGTGAGTGCGAACTACGATCGAGGAGAAGTCTTCTAGAAAGGAAAAAAATTGCTGGGTGACATTTTGATCCATCCTTTGAAATATTCTTCAGCTCAACTGGAGCTTAATTTCCCCTTTATCGCGAGTGCGATTCGCCCCTTCCGGCTCTCTTTTGACAAATTTTTTGGTGATTAGTCCGCTAAATGATCGATAAGTTTGATCATACTACCCCAATGCTTAAGTAACAAAGTTTTGTATCCTTTAAAATCATGCAGAAAATGAAAAAAACTAAAGTCTAGCGAAGAATCTCTGTGTGATATGGAATTTGCCGCGAACATGTATACTTCATGGCCAAAATATTGTTCCGGTTACAGTGAACTATCTTAGGATGATTACTGAAATAGCAACTTTTTTGAAACAAGAATTCAAGCCCTTATTTTAGTCACTCTTTGATTCATTTCTTTTCACTCATCTCAACTGCAAACAGTTTCTAAAAGAGTTAAAACAACGAAGTTAGATGGAACTGCTATGAGTATAATCAATTTTCTAAAGATCTGCGTTTAAAGTGAGCTAATCGATTGCAAAATTAAGGATAATTTGACATAATTTTTATGAGGTTGACTATCAATTTCGTTTTGAACGAGGAAGTAGCATTTTTCCAATCGCAGTGCTTTAGCTGCAGTTCTAGCTCCTTCTCACTCTAAAAAAAAAAAAAAAAAAAAAAAAAAAAAGACGATAATGTAGATAAAACAAATTTTACCGACGATTCATAGCCCACTCTAAAGCAATTTCATCGAGAAATTGCTTCGTCAGCGTATTTCGCAAATTTTAGGAAATTTAAGAAATTTCGCGAATAAAATTGTTTTCTCATTACTTTTTCATTTCCGTTATACATGCTCTCTCGCTTTTGCATTTAAATATATTGAAAAATTATATCAATAAAATTTATGAAGATATTGTATAGAAATATTTTTACACTCTAAAGTGTGAACCTTAAATTTGATAAATCTTCCCTTTAGCTTTGAATAACAGAAATTAAGCTCAAGTGAAATCCATAATCGTATACGTATTTAGACACTCGTAGAAGCGCATATTTTTCTAGGCATTATTTTCTCTTGGAACTGAATATAAGTAGAATGATTGCCTCGATTACCACCTGCGAGGGAAGTCTTATAATTCTCTTGTCGAAAAGTAAAAAGCAAGTATTTTCTGAAAATTAAAGGCGTGAACCAGCCGCGTTGCAGAAAGTGATAGAAATGTTTCTTGTATTCATCACGGCTCTAGTTAAGTGCACGTTTCGCATTCCATCTGACGTTTTCATGTTTAAGATAGCGGAATTTTAGGGTTATATTCAAGAGCCTTCGTGGTCAGTTCAGGTTTATTAATTTTTCATCATTGTCGTGAGCACATTAGCCATATGAGCGTTAATTAGGTTAATAGTTAGCGTGTGTTAGCGTTAGTTAGCGTGTGCTAACAGCTAACCAGAGCAATTAAATGCAGATGTTGTCTCTTGCCTTAAATAACTTTAAGCCGCCCGCCGAAACATTTCTATCACTTTCTGCTTTTTGAAACTACAGGAAGGCAATATGACGGTCGAATTACGGTTACAGATAATATAATGATCAATTGTATTTTTCAATTACAATACATATTACGGTGAGACAGGGACCAGACCAAAATGTCGGGAAAAGTTCGCTAAGTTTGGCAAATTTTGGAGATTTCTCGAAAACGTTTTAGACAACAATTTAGTCGCTAAAACCGTTGTTACTCGGCGATACCTCGCACAATTATCGAGATACCCATTTACGCAATGTTAAATGGACTTGACCCAGTATTCGTAATTTTAACATTAATACACTAAAATACATATAATTACACTAAAATCAACTACCTAGGTTCAAAATACCTAACATTGACCTCTTCTAAAGGACTGCACGTCCAGGGCTGTATAATCCCTTGATAGGAAGCCATACTTACAATTAAGGCAAATTTAAACAAGCTTTCCAGTATATAACATAAAAGAAACGAAATTGTAAATCAATAAATGAGTACGTAAATTTACAGTTAGAAAATTTTAAATTAATTTTAATGTAAATGGAAGCCCCGGTTAGAAATTGTAGTTAGTGAAAACAATTGGCTGGTGATCCTTTGAGTTTATTTGAGCTGGTTTTTGGTTCTTTGTAGAATGTCAAATCCGGCTTGGTGGGAGAGTTGTTTTGTGGTGTCGATGTTCGTACCACCTCTGGTACTGATATTGGTGGGATCTGTGGGACCTGTGATACTAAAACATTATTGCAAGCGTGTTGGTAGAGGATATTTTCATTATTATGCAAGGAGGAGGAGTTTCAAAGCTGGTGCTTTGCATTCAGATCCCCAGCGATGATTGTGATAAGGACTTGATTATGCATTTGATCAATATTCTGAGCGTTTAAAATGGAATTTGTAGCTCTACATTGTAAACAGCAAACATATTGAGAGGGGTATTACTGAGATCAGTGATTTTAGCATCTGTAGCTTCTATAGAATTTAGGTTGAGATTAATGGAATCGTAAGAAATATGGTTTCTAATTAAAACGCGGTGTCACCTCCTTTATTGTGAAGACGATCATTAGGATGGATATTGTAGTTGTGGGCTTTGCAGGAATCGAAGGCTTTAGATGAGTTTCTCCAATCCGTAGATCACTCATTATTAACTTTATTTAGATGATTCACTTATTTATTCACTTATTTATTATTACGGAGATTCACTTATTTAGAAATCACATTTGAAAATGATTTAAAATTTTGTTATTGAAACTATCGGTAGCGACCCCCTTTGGAATATCGAAAATTTACGGTGGGGTATCAAAGTGAATAAAAGCCCTAAAAAGTGCTAATTGAGGGTAAATAACTAAGGGGTCTCTGACTCTGGTCGTGAAATTGTGTTTTAGAGTCGTTCACATTTTTATTCCATCGCATTGCAATAAAATTTGAATACGACTGATTTAAAACATTTTGCATCTGCTAAATTGCAATGTGCTAATCCGGTTTAAAATTTTAAATGTCATTTAATTTTTTAATTAATTAAATTTAACTTTAATTTGGCTGGGTATCCTTTGAGTTTATTTGAGCTGGTTTTTGGTTCTTTGTAGAATGTCAAATCCGGCTTGGTGGGAGAGTTGTTTTGTGAGGTCGATGTCCGTAGCACCTCTGGTACTGATATTGGTGGGAGCTGTGGGGCCTGTGATACTAGAACATTATTGCAAGCTTCTTAATAGAGGATATTTTCATTCTTATGCAAGGAGGAGGAGTTCCAAAGCTGATGCTTTGCATTCAGATCTCCAGCGATGAGTGTGTTAAGGCCTTGGTTATACATTTAATCAATATTCTGAGCGCTTAAAATGGAACTTGGAGCGTTGTAAACAGTCAAATTATTGAGAGGAGTATTACTGAGATCAGTGATCTTGGCATCTGTAGCTTCTATGGAATTTAGGTTAAGATTAATTGAATCGTAAGAAATATGGTTTCTAATTAAAACGCGGTGTCATCTCCTTTATTGTGAAGACGATCATGACGAAGGATATTGTAGTTGTGGGCTTTGCAAGAATCGCAAGGCTTTAGATGATTTTCTCTAATCCGCAGATCACTCATTTTTAACGCGCAGATTCACTTAGTCATAGTTGAAAGTTATTTAAGATAGTTTTACTAAAACTATCATCGCTCCCAACTTCGGAATCTCGAAAATTTGCGGTAGACTATCAAAGAGAATAAAAGAACTAAAAAGTTATAATTCATGGTTAATAACTAAGGGTGGATCCCTGATTGTGATCGTGAAATTGTGTTTTAGGGTCTTTCACATTTTTATGCAGTCGCATTGCTACAAAATTTGAATACCACTGATTTAAAATACATGTGCTAAATTGCAATGGGATAAAACGGTTTAAAATTCTGAATTTTTAATTTATTTTATTTTATTTTAATTTAATTTAATTTATTTTAATTTAATTTAATTTAATTTTAATTAATTTAATTTAATTTAATTTTAATTAATTTAATTTAATTTGAATTTGAATTATGTAAATGTTGAATTATGTAAATTCTTGATTTCATTTTACGTGATAATGAGTTCCATAGACCGTGTTCTTATCTTGCCCTTTGTACCGCAGCGCATATTTTCTACATCACTGCGAATTCATTAAGGTTTGCAGTCGTACAAAAATAAAGCTATAAGCAGTTTAGAAAAATATCGAACAGCTTCGTTATTGAACTGTTATTCAAAAGTATAAATGTAATTTCTCATCGTAACAGGGTTGCAGGTAACCATAGATTTTTTTTTTATCAATTAAAGAAACACAAATGTAATGTCAAATCGAAATATTCCTTCTGCGCAAATTACCCGTTTGGACAAATAAAACATTTTGTTACATATATAACAAGGCATTCTTCTTAAACACCTTTCCAATGCATAATATACTTTAGAGAATTATCCAGACATAGTAAGCTTATTATTCACATTTTTTCGGATTTCCGATAGACAGTCTCTTGCGCTGCAGATAAAACATTTTATTTCGCACAGTGTTGCCGTTGCTCGCTTTAAAATCGTTGGGATTGTTAATCAAAAACTCATTATCAATGTTTTACACAATATGAAAATATATAATTTTAAATTTAGAATAGATTCCGAAAACTAAAAATAAAAAGTCGTCCGGGATTTCCATGGCAACTCAAATAGTTTTCTTTTTCTTGATCGCGATGCACGATAGAAAAGTATAACTAAAACATGCACAAAATGACATAATTTGGGAAAATATTGGTCTTGTATTAATATTTATTTACGATTATCGTAAATATCACTCAGGGACAGTTTTAAATATCAATGCGAACTTTTTATCAAATCATAAAATAAATACGTAACCGGTATATTTATAAACTGAAATGTTTAATTTGTATTAAATAGCATTTTCATATAACGTATAAAATTGTTAGCTTTTAGGCGTCGTGGTTTAATTGGGAGCACGTCCAGTTACAAATCGTAATCAGGAAATGTCGTCTTCAAATTCTGTCCAGAACACATTAATTTAATAAAGAAACTGCATGTTTCTAGCATTGTGAAAAACAACGGTACCTAGAGCCATCCAGTTCTGAGTAATGTAGGCCTCCATCCGAACATGGACACCTGGAAGTCCAAACTTTGAATGTCCAATTTGTTTTATTTTCTATTTCATATTGCGTAAAATTTTAATAATGAATTTTTCATTTACAAACTCAACGATTTCAAATCGAACTGTGGCAACACTGTATGAAGTGCGACATTTTTATCTGCAACTCACTAGTCTGTCTATCGGAAATACTAACGATGTGCTGTTTTTAAATATTTTGTGATTTTAGTGTTGAATGGAATTTTATGCGGCGTGACCGCTAGGAGCGTGATATTTAATAAATAAAGTGAATGCACAGAACGTTAATAATTAAAAGACAAAAAAGAGTTTCTTGAAGCCGAATTCATATGATCAACTGAAAAAAGACTGAAAAGAACAGAAAAATGTATGCCAATACTTACGGCGCATCGTGAATTCAAACATGTACAACTATGGTGCTCTTGAAATTTATATGACAGTCCTTTCAAGAGCATTCTGGCTAACGCTGCTCGGGCTAAAATATTTAAAAAACAGCATAGTTTTGAAATCAACTTCCCTACGAGGTGGAGATTAAAATATTTTATTCTGTACAGTATTGCCTCGACTCGCTTTGAAACTGTTGATTAATTTTTAGCGCTCGAGACTGTGTATCAGAAATTCTAAAGACTCTTTTTATTAAATTATTTTGTGATATTGCTGTTGAATTGAATTTTATGGTTTAAGAGCGAAGAACGTGAAATAAATAAGGGAACTCACAAAACGTTAAGAAAATGCCCCTTTGGGCGTAATATAAAATCTGAAAGCTTTCTGATTTTTTTTTACCTTATTTTCTTTATTAGATCACAGGAGAGTTTGCTCAGAAGTGTTATTAGTCTGGAAACTGGATTTTGCGTAGGATCACTGTAAAAGACAGAATCACTTTTGAAATTGTTGCCACCAAGTGTTCTCGCTCTATATTATTTTAAAAGAAAAACATATAATTTATTTTCAAACATTCAATGATTTTCCACATCACTACATTACGGACTCGAATAAGCAAACCGGAATTCCTCTACGACGTTATACATTTCTGAAACAATACAAAAAAACAAGGACAGAGGATGTTAGTTTTGTAAGCGAATAAATTATTCTAGTGGAACAAAAGAAGGGCGAATGACAAGCGAGTCAAGGTACGAATACATTAAACAGATTATAGTCCGAGATCCCATTGCAAGAATGTTTACATTAAGCAAATTAAAATTCAGATACCTAGCAGTCTAATATTAGGATGCTGGGTTAAGATTTCATCGCATTCCGGGAGCTGCCGGACCGAAAGGCCCGGGTCTCGAATCCCGGAGAAGGCATGGATGTTTGTAAAGTGTATATGTGGCATGGGGAACTCTAAGTAGGCAAACCAAAGCAAGTATATAAATAGGCAAACCAAAAGTCCTCTTGAGACGACGATGGTAGGGGAAGAAGGTGTAGAAGACTTTCCGACCCGTCACCCCGGGCAAGCTGTCTATCGAAATTGCGTGGAAACTGAGCAAAGTCCTACTGTTCTCTGCATGGTGGTCAAGGCTCTTGCCAACGATAGACGCAATCTTGCACTTCTTGCCCCGATGAATTTCGTGGGCTTGTCCTGATGTTACTCTCAGATAAATGAGATAAGTCACAACAACAAGCAACAACAGCAACAGACTTTTCATCTATTAAACAGACGTTGTGTTTTGTTTTCCCTAGGTACCACCTTAGATATTTTATTTCAGTCAAGTTTGGTATTTCAGTTAGGAATAATTTATGTATTTTCAAACAATTTTTAACTATACATTTTTAAACACTCTTATTATTTTGTAAATATTTTGAAGCTGTAAACTTTTGCAGGTTTAGTACTTATTTCCGTCATTTTCTATTTACTAAATTTAGCGGCGTCTTATTTTTTTAATGCAATTTGAAGTCTTTATGGTTTTTTCCTAACATGCTAATTTTTTTTAACTGCAGTTCATTCACGTTTAGCCACTCAATTTTCAGGAATGACTTTTGAAGGAGAGATGCACATGCAAATATTGGTATAACTTTCTAGTTTATTTCTAGCAACGCATAGCGTTCCCAAAAACGATATTTTCTTTCAAATGCTTTGTGTAAAAGAGAAGTAAAAAATACCTTGAATAATGGAACATTTTACAGTAATTAGGTACTTAACGGTATTCCAAGTTTTATAACTGACAGCCTCTGGCAATGTATCTAAGATTGATTTTTAGTGACTTCGTTTATGATTACATACTTCTGTATCTTCAGTTAATGAAGATATCAAAGTTGTACTTTACTAAAGTTGTAATCTAAATCAATTGGAAAGTCAAAGCCGTAAACATAGGTTCTGTCAAGATATTTTAACATATTATGCACAGAAACGAAATGGAACAGTGTTGTAAAATGTTTAGGAATGATTTTAGGCACGAAAAGAATTTTGCAACCTAATCGCTGAATCGAATTTATATGATAAATTATTCTACGCTTAGTAAAGATAAATTAATAGCTTAAAAATGTTTAATTGTTGCTTGCCTTAAAAATAGCTGTGCATTTATATTCAGAATTGAAAACATGACTCTATAATTTTCTTATTGTATTGGATATTTTAGTTTTACTGCGAAATTAAATCTTGCGTCATTGCTGGAAGGAATGCAATTTGAATTTAACAAACATTCTCTATTCGTAAAAAGCAAATTTAAAGTTAATTAAACTTTAAATGAATTACAAATAAATGATTAATTACTGCTGCAAACTAAAATGAACTTTAAATTTGCTTTTTACGAATAGAAAATGTTTGTTAAATATATATATATATATATATTTTCTTTGAAGACCACGCGATATATTTGATATATATATATATATATACATAGAATAGTCTCTACCGATGTAGGAAGTGATAGCTCAGAGCGTACTTTTGTAATTATTAGTACTTATGTTTATTTACATTCTAGAAATACTGATCTCTTTCAGAAGTTGTTTTCATTAATAAATGATTATGAGTACATAATTATTTAAAAACTGATAGTTACATTTGAGAAGGTCACTTAAATTTAAATTTAAAGCTAGAATATTCCTGGAGATTTCTTTTAAATATTCCAGG